>NC_141687.1:646694872-648081122 GCF_964263255.1 Lissotriton vulgaris | reverse complement strand
GTTACCGTAATCATGTACCGATGCCTGGTAACATTGCACAACACTGCATTATTTCAAATTAAATAACTCACGTTTCCAGTAAATTGAACGATGGTATGATAGCAGGTGTCGCAGTGACTTTAAAAACTCACACCAAATTGTATGTGGCTACAAATTAAGGAGTGATGTGGTGCTATTGTGCAATCCTCGCCATTCACTTCAACCTCTTTTCCCTCCCTCAGACACCTATATGTAAATGATAATAACCAAGCTTTATGGAGATAAGAGCTGCCTAAACATCCATATCTGCCTATAGCATACTATTACATGCAAACCTCAAACTTAAACAGGCTAAAAGGTAACGTTATGATACCATGGATAAGCCACACAGCTGAATCTGATTTCCAATGAGTGACAACTTTTAACCAATCTCATAGCGCGCCCTGTGCTCTGATTTGACAGTGAGAAAGCGATCGCACCATAGTTTGTACTGCTAATCATTCTCAGCATACGCTACGAAAACGCTTTCACGTTACATGGCGCATGAAAGCTTTTGTGTGACATCATGTACGGCGTCCCATACGCAAAGACGCAAATGTTTTTAATTGTTTAAAAACATATATTTATGTATTTATTGAACATACTAATAGAACACATTATCTAGGATAATTATGAAAACATTTTTTTTTAAAGTTCCAATAATCCTACATTACTTTTAAAAGCAATTACACCAATTGCGGTGAAAAGTTATGCGTACAAGCATCCTAAGAACACCGTAATAACAGCGTAACCGTACGCAAAGCCATGTGACTTTAAAAGAAGAAATTTCATTGGTTCATAACGTTTTCTATTACAACTGTTGAAACTTCCGTCCCATTTTTAAAATTTTACTTTGACTTTCTAAAAAGAAGCATCTCTTCTGAGAATCTTGTCAAATAGAACAAAGTTTACCATATTAACAGCAATGGACTCATCTTCCAGCCATTCTTCAGAAGAATATTTCATTCCTAAAGAAACTCTAAAGAAGAGGAAAGAAGATCTAATTTGGCAGTTTTTTACTTTAGCAGAAGGGCAAAAAAGGTTAATGCTCTAAAAGTAACCTGTAAAATTTTCCAAACTCTTTCAAGGGGTGATCCATCTCAAAAATACTCCTTTAACACAGTAAATATGGAGCGACACGTGGAGAACTTACACCCCAACAACTTTGCTCGAGCTGCAACAAAGAGGTTGAAGGACAACCCACCTGCTACTGCACCAAGCACATCAAATGCTGCACCAGCATTTTCAGCAAATAGTCCACGCACACAAATTCATCCTGATTTTGCTCAAGTTAAAATTCAATACATTTATTGCAATAAACTTTTGTGTTATGGGAAACAGTCTATTGACCTGATAAAGCGCAGGAAGCGGGAGCATCACTGTCCTCGACATTACCTTTTTTTTCATTCTTTTATTCTTGTTGGACACTTCTAAGCCCCCCATTATAGAAACAAATTGCCCCAGGAGCTAATTGGGAATAAAAAAAACTTCTAGTTTTTTTCCTTTTCCACCCCGTACAAGTACAATACGCGTACAACGCGTTTTTTTTATTTAAAAAAAATAATAATTTGCGCCTAAACATCATTGTGAGACCCCCTGAGCAGGCCTAGAGGGTCAACATGTTTCTACCTTACCCCCTTTCCTTATTTTTCAACTTTGTTTTACTATTTTCTTGTGACTCGGTGCTACCGAGGCACAAGATGGCTGCCAACACTTCCTGGTTTGGAGTGTTGACAGTCAGCATGCAGCTCGTGCTTGTAATTGTACGGATTTCCATACACGTGCTGTACTTGGTCTCTAGATATCGCTATGATTTTACTTTTGATTTTCTCAGGAACTACTGAACGGATTTACACCATTTAACAAAAAGCACAATCTGCGAACCGAACTCTACCTCTCTGGCAAATTTGGTGTAATTCCGTTCAGCTGTAGCCCTGGCTAAAGGGCCCTATGGAAAGTTGCATGGGAAAACACGTTTTGGGACCCCTCTTTTTTCTCAGCCCCCGCTTAACGAATCACCCCCAAACTTTCTTGGAAGGAGCAGAGCAGGCCATTTTCTTGGAGAAATTCGCGGGGATTCGTCCACCCGCGCCAAAGTTATTCCAAATGGAATGTTGTGGATTTTCTATGGAAGCTAGGTCCTAACTATAACTACCTACTGGCAACCGCCAGTAGGTAATATATGTGTGTGTATGTATGTGTGTGTGTATATATATATATATGTGTGTGTGTATATATATATATTCAATGAAAAAACTATAAGTTTTAGGGGTGTTATAGTTAGCTGGACATTTCACTCATACAAAACCATTGAAATTGCTCCTATTTAGTTAGTTGTACTAACTATATTTTGCGCACCCGCAATCCACTGCTGATGATGTCACATATTAGATCATGACATGGTCAGTGACATCACTGATGACATCTCAAATGACGTCACTGATTACTTCATCCAGTGAATGTGGTTTGCTTCGTTATTTAAATATGCATTATATATATATATAGCAATTTGCATTGAAGAAAGAGTGGATATATATAAATAAATATTTGGATGGAGGATTTAGTAGCATTGTAATTGACTGTTTAATTGACCAATTTATAGTGTCTCACTAAATATAGTGGATAGTGACTAAACTGTGTGAATAGCTGTATCACTTTGTCAGTTGTTGTGTAAACTGGTTCTCCAGTTGGTTTCTAGCTATGTGAAAGTCTATATTAGTTATTGATTAGTTAACTGAGTATTTCTATGGGAGAGTGAAAGTGTGTGTGGTTCGGTGGGGGGGGGGGGGTGTGACTGTCCAAAGATGTGTGAATAGTTGATTCAGTAGATATATGAAGTTAAAAGTACATGTTTTAACAGTTGTTTGAGTGAGTGAATCTCTTTATGGGTGTGGTGATGAGCAAATATATTTCTCAATGGTACATGTCCAACAAAGTAGAAAAATAAAAGGCAGTGTATATGTCAGTTTTTGTATATAAATAAGTATTCATAAGACTTAATGATTCTGTAAGTGACTATATGGATGACTGTATTCTTGTAATAATGATTTTATAATACAGTAAGTATGACTTACTATATAAAATGAATAGATGAAGTGGTGTTTGTATAAATGTGTAGCTAAGTAAGTATGCAAATATGATCCATTGTTTGCATAAGTGAGTAGGATAACTTCATATTTTAATAGGTTGTGTGCTGGTGTGTAATGACAATATAGGTGTATAAGTATTTTTGATAGTGTTCTATTTTTCATTGACAGCATGTTTGATGGTATCTACAGGTAAGTGATTAGATGTGTGTATACATCTAGGAATCACTGAGTGGGTTTTTAGATGCTTGTATTGCTGTGCAAATGGATTCAAATATGATACTCTATTTTACAAAGAGTGATGAAAGATTTTACTAGTGTAGGAAAAGGTGTATGTGATTGTCATGTGGATGATGTCATCAGTAATGTCATTTGAGATGTCATCAGTGATGTCACTGACCATGTCATGAATGATGTAATATGTGACATCATCAGCAGTGGATTGCGGGTGCGCGAAATGTAGTTAGTCCAACTAACTATATAGGAGCAATTTCAATGGTTTTGTATGAGTGAAATGTCCAGCTAACTATAACACCCCTAAAACTTAGTTTATTGAGTGAATTTTTTAAAGGTTTTTTAAATGCGAATTCCTAACTATATAAGGCCTGAAACCTATGGTTTTTTCATTGAATTTCAAAGGTTTTTTATATGCTAATTCCTAACTATATAAGGCCTGAAACCTATGGTTTTTTTTATTGAATGCGCAAGGTTTTTTAAATGCTAATTCTATTAGCGGATAACGTTTATGTATTCAAACGTTTTATTAATGCTAAATCCTAACTATATAAGGCCTGCAACCTATGGTTTTTTCAGTCAATTTCAAAGGTTTTTTTAAATGCTAATTCCTAACTATATAGTTTTTTCAGTGAATTTGCATTTTTTTTAAATGCTAATTCTATTAGCGGATAACGTTTAAATATATTAATATCCTAGTTTGACCACCTGAGCAGCCCTAGGGGGTCAGGGTGTTTCTACCCTGCCCCCTTTTTGTTATCAACACATTTGTTTTTCTGCTTTCTTGTGCCTTAGTCTACTGATGCCCAAGATGGATGCCAACACTTCCTGGTTAAAAGTGTTGATAGCCAATGAGCATGCAGCTTTCTCGGGAAGGCATGCTGATTGGCTGCCACTGTCTGTCAACACTCCAAACCAGGAAGTGTTGGCAGCCATCTTGTGCCTCGGTAGAACCAAGGCACAAGAAAGCAGTGAAACAAAGGTGTGAAACTCGCAAAGCGGCCAGGGTACAAGCACCCTGACCCCCTAGGCCTGCTCAGGGGGTCCCATAAGGACCCTCCAGGCCCCCCAATTTTTTTTTTTTAAATCGCTGGGTACGCGTACCGTACCCGTACAATACGCGTATAATGAACTTTCAGTCCCAGCGTACATCGCTTTGAATTGATCACCTGAGATGGAACTTTGGGAATACGCAGGTGATTCAGATGGTAATAGTAATAAAAGAGGGACTATTGAAACTGGTTGTTGTTTGCTTGCAGTCTAACAATATGCAGACATGCCTATGAAGAAGGGTGGTGAACCCGAAACGCGTCAGGCTCTGCGGGCGCCGACTGCATTTGCTTATTCCCTTACCTGGAGAGTGCTAACAGGGAGTGCACTCCGCTTTTGGGCAACTTGTGAGACTTGAATAATTACGGCCGACCCGGCCGGGGAGAGCACCGCTGCACATCTGAGCGGTTCCACTGCTGGTTCTGGAATCGGCGGAACGGACCTGGTTTGCACAAAATTTGAACAGGGAAGTGCCTTGCAAGTGCTTTCGTGAATGTGGAAATATTTTATTGAGAGAACTGCATGCAGCCCACATGGGTGATATAAATGAACTTCCAGTCCCAGCGTACATCACTTTGAATTGATCACCTGAGATGGAACTTTGGGAATACGCAGGTGATTCAGATGGTAATAGTAATAAAAGAGGGACTATTGAAACTGGTTGTTGTTTGCTTGCAATCTAACAATATGCAGACATGCCTATGAAGAAGGGTGGTGAACCCGAAACGCGTCAGGCTCTGCGGGCGCCGACTGCATTTGCTTATTCCCTTACCTGGAGAGTGCTAACAGGGAGTGCACTCCACTTTTGGGCAACTTGTGAGACTTGAATAATTACGGCCGACCCGCCAGGGAGAGCACCGCTGCACATCTGAGCGGTTCCACTGCTGGTTCTGGAATCGGCGGAACGGACCTGGTTTGCACAAAATTTGAACAGGGAAGTGCCTTGCAAGTGCTTTCGGAATGTGGAAATATTTTATTGAGAGAACTGCATGCAGCCCTCATGGGTGATATAAATGAACTTCCAGTCCCAGCGTACATCGCTTTGAATTGATCACCTGAGATGGAACTTTGGGAATACGCAGGTGATTCAGATGGTAATAGTAATAAAAGAGGGACTATTGAAACTGGTTGTTGTTTGCTTGCAGTCTAACAATATGCAGACATGCCTATGAAGAAGGGTGGTGAACCCGAAACGCGTCAGGCTCTGCGGGTGCCGACTGCATTTGCTTATTCCCTTACCTGGAGAGTGCTAACAGGGAGTGCACTCCGCTTTTGGGCAACTTGTGAGACTTGAATATATATATATATATATATATATATATATATATATATGTATATATATATATATATATATATATATATGTACATATATATATATGTACATATATATATATGTACATATATATATATACATATATATATATATATATGTATGTATATATATATCTAGATCTGGTGGCTTGAACGCTAAATAAATTGTTTTAGCCCATGACGAACGTTGGAGTGGCGTGGTTTCTTTCCAACATTGCTGTGGCGGCGGCTGCGATAATCTGAAGAAAGAGCCTCACTTTGTACATATATATATATATTTATATATATATATATGTGTGTATATGTGTATATATATATATATATATATATATATGTATAAATATATGTATGTACATATATATATGTACATATATATATATATATATATATGTACATATATAAATGGAGCCTCTTTTTTGACATAAAACGGAGGGGGCATGATCCGCTCTCAAATGCGCCAGCACGAAGGACTTCCGTAGCAATGTGGCAGCATTCTGATTGAGAAAGGGAGAGGAGGGAGATGATTCTCTCTCTGACGGCACCGCATGACAAGCAACAATTTAGCAATGCGGAGGGACCCGCACTGTGCTGAATAGATTTACCAGTGTGCATCTGCAGATATGGAAGTGATATTTCTGGACATTGGCTGTGAAGAATTGGAAATACATGCCATGTCGTGCTGCATAAATGAAAAAACTGATGCATTCTGGGGATAGTGGTTACAACATGAAACCACATGACCACTTGGACTACAGATTTATAAAACTGCACTCACCTGTGAACAAGGCTTAAGGCTGAAACGCGTAAGGATTTAAAAGTGCATTTCTACTCTGCATTGCATGACGAAATAAAAGCCAGCTTTCAGCAAGTCGGTGTTGGGCTCTTTATCTTTGGTGGCAAAACCGCAGTTTCCCAGGATCTCCATTCCTGGTCTTAGAGCTCGCCCTGCAGGATTGGGGGCCCCCGGCAAAATGGAGCCTCTTTTTTGACATAAAACGGAGGGGGCATGATCCGCTCTCAAATGCGCCAGCACGAAGGACTTCCGTAGCAATGTGGCAGCATTCTGATTGAGAAAGGGAGAGGAGGGAGATGATTCTCTCTCTGACGGCACCGCATGACAAGCAACAATTTAGCAATGCGGAGGGACCCGCACTGTGCTGAATAGATTTACCAGTGTGCATCTGCAGATATGGAAGTGACATTTCTGGACATTGGCTGTGAAGAATTGGAAATACATGCCATGTCGTGCTGCATAAATGAAAAAACTGATGCATTCTGGGGATAGTGGTTACAACATGAAACCACATGACCACTTGGACTACAGATTTATAAAACTGCACTCACCTGTGAACAAGGCTTAAGGCTGAAACGCGTAAGGATTTAAAAGTGCATTTCTACTCTGCATTGCATGACGAAATAAAAGCCAGCTTTCAGCAAGTCGGTGTTGGGCTCTTTATCTTTGGTGGCAAAACCGCAGTTTCCCAGGATCTCCATTCCTGGTCTTAGAGCTCGCCCTGCAGGATTGGGGGCCCCCGGCAAAATGGAGCCTCTTTTTTGACATAAAACGGAGGGGGCATGATCCGCTCTCAAATGCGCCAGCACGAAGGACTTCCGTAGCAATGTGGCAGCATTCTGATTGAGAAAGGGAGAGGAGGGAGATGATTCTCTCTCTGACAGCACCGCATGACAAGCAACAATTTAGCAATGCGGAGGGACCCGCACTGTGCTGAATAGATTTACCAGTGTGCATCTGCAGATATGGAAGTGATATTTCTGGACATTGGCTGTGAAGAATTGGAAATACATGCCATGTCGTGCTGCATAAATGAAAAAACTGATGCATTCTGGGGATAGTGGTTACAACATGAAACCACATGACCACTTGGACTACAGATTTATAAAACTGCACTCACCTGTGAACAAGGCTTAAGGCTGAAACGCGTAAGGATTTAAAAGTGCATTTCTACTCTGCATTGCATGACGAAATAAAAGCCAGCTTTCAGCAAGTCGGTGTTGGGCTCTTTATCTTTGGTGGCAAAACCGCAGTTTCCCAGGATCTCCATTCCTGGTCTTAGAGCTCGCCCTGCAGGATTGGGGGCCCCCGGCAAAATGGAGCCTCTTTTTTGACATAAAACGGAGGGGGCATGATCCGCTCTCAAATGCGCCAGCACGAAGGACTTCCGTAGCAATGTGGCAGCATTCTGATTGAGAAAGGGAGAGGAGGGAGATGATTCTCTCTCTGACGGCACCGCATGACAAGCAACAATTTAGCAATGCGGAGGGACCCGCACTGTGCTGAATAGATTTACCAGTGTGCATCTGCAGATATGGAAGTGATATTTCTGGACATTGGCTGTGAAGAATTGGAAATACATGCCATGTCGTGCTGCATAAATGAAAAAACTGATGCATTCTGGGGATAGTGGTTACAACATGAAACCACATGACCACTTGGACTACAGATTTATAAAACTGCACTCACCTGTGAACAAGGCTTAAGGCTGAAACGCGTAAGGATTTAAAAGTGCATTTCTACTCTGCATTGCATGACGAAATAAAAGCCAGCTTTCAGCAAGTCGGTGTTGGGCTCTTTATCTTTGGTGGCAAAACCGCAGTTTCCCAGGATCTCCATTCCTGGTCTTAGAGCTCGCCCTGCAGGATTGGGGGCCCCCGGCAAAATGGAGCCTCTTTTTTGACATAAAACGGAGGGGGCATGATCCGCTCTCAAATGCGCCAGCACGAAGGACTTCCGTAGCAATGTGGCAGCATTCTGATTGAGAAAGGGAGAGGAGGGAGATGATTCTCTCTCTGACGGCACCGCATGACAAGCAACAATTTAGCAATGCGGAGGGACCCGCACTGTGCTGAATAGATTTACCAGTGTGCATCTGCAGATATGGAAGTGATATTTCTGGACATTGGCTGTGAAGAATTGGAAATACATGCCATGTCGTGCTGCATAAATGAAAAAACTGATGCATTCTGGGGATAGTGGTTACAACATGAAACCACATGACCACTTGGACTACAGATTTATAAAACTGCACTCACCTGTGAACAAGGCTTAAGGCTGAAACGCGTAAGGATTTAAAAGTGCATTTCTACTCTGCATTGCATGACGAAATAAAAGCCAGCTTTCAGCAAGTCGGTGTTGGGCTCTTTATCTTTGGTGGCAAAACCGCAGTTTCCCAGGATCTCCATTCCTGGTCTTAGAGCTCGCCCTGCAGGATTGGGGGCCCCCGGCAAAATGGAGCCTCTTTTTTGACATATATATATATATATGTATGTATATATGTATGTATGTGTATATTTATATATGTGTATGTATATATATATGTATATATGCATATATATATTTTTTTACAAAGGCGTGTAGCCGAAATTCGTCTGTCGGGTCATTCTTTTGTGGAATAAAATATCAAGAAATTACCTCCTTGTGTGCGCCGCACTTTATCCTCCAGTGGAGAAAGGAGCGACGTACAGGAATGTATGTGTGTATATATATATATATATATATATCTATCTATATATATATATATATATATATGTGTGTATACATATATATATATATATATATATATATGTGTACGTAGGTAAATGTGTATGTGTGTGTGTATGTAGGTATATGTGTACGTAGGTAAATGTGTATGTGTGTGTATGTAGGTATATGTGTACGTAGGTATATGAGTATGTATGTGTGTTTATATATGTGTGTGTGTGTATATATGTGTATGTGTGTATGTATATGTATACATATATATATGTGTATATCTCTTTCTTCGAGGGAGTGTACTGCTATGTTTCAGCGCGTTGGCCAGTGACGCGCTTCAGAGACCCCCGCATTGTCAAGTTGGCCTGGCTTCATTGGTGCTTCTGCTGCGGCTGATCTTCTTTGTTGTTCACGGGTATGGACAAGCCAGAGCCCACCACTGTATTAAGGAGGAATACAAGCAGTGTTGGATTCATTGTACTACACGTTGGGCAGAATGGAATCCCGTTTCTGCCCCTGCCGAAATGACACCTGATCTGGGGGTTGATGCAGTTGGGGACTTGAGGAGGCGCCGCATTTCTAACATCACCACATGCAGGACACCGGTCACATTTGGTTTCTTTTGACCCGCTTTCCACTCATCGATCAGGTCCCGAGCTACACCTACCTGGTTTAAAGAACAGCATGCTGGGAGTTGCAGTTCGCAGATACAGGGCGATCTGCGACAGGTGAGCCTCAGCATTGGATTGGGGGAGGAGCGGACTGCAACCAATGGATTGTAGCGGGACACCTTTAAAGATGCACATGTGACTCTTACCTGCTCAACTGCTGGCGCTGAGGAAGGCTTAGTAAAGCCGAAATGCATTCGCCGTTTGTGCAGCGTTATGGAAATAAAGTGCCTCTACGAACTCCCCTACTGTGGCCTCTTCTCTTTCTTCGAGGGAGTGTCAGCTTTGCTCGCCGCCTGCCAATATCTCCTCGTGGCTCAGGCCCCCCACCTTCCTATTAGTGTCCAAATGCTGAACACCCAGGATCCGCACTTCCGCGGTGGGGCCATTCCGCGACCGGACCGGACGCAATTAATTCTTTCCACCAAGTTGTCCTTGAGAAATGGCCACAAATGTAAGGGTTACCGCTCAGCACACCACAAGCAGCAGGAAGTCAGCAGGAAGTCAGCAAACTGCAATCCCTTTCAGAGCCATACCCGTTTCGAGCTTGAGAGCTCTTGTTCACTGGCAAATGACAGAGGAAGCAAGAGTGTGTCACCTTTTCCCAACCGGGATGAACATTTAATGATGGAGGCAGCAAGGCACTTGCGTAGACGAACTACGGAGTCTTTTTACCCAGGAACTAGCAAGACCAGAATGCCTGTGCGGTAACGCCCACTGGGGCGGGACTTCTATTCAAATAAATCAGATGTTCAAACACACTCTTGCTTCCTCCGTCATTTGCCAGTGAACAAGAGCTCTCAAGCTCGAAACGCGTATGGCTCTGAAAGGGATTGCAGTTTCCAGACTTCCTGCTGCTTGTGGCATGTGTGACAGAAGACAGGGGTATGTCCCAATTTCCTCCCACTTGCCATAGTGTTGGAGCTCTGCGTCTGCCAGCCACCAGAGAACCCTACAAAAATAGGCATTTCTAAAACCTAGAAACCCAAGCAAATCCCAGGTAGTGTAGCTTACGTGGGTCCCACTAAGCCTTCTTTCCCAGAATTCCCTGCAAACATCAAAGGCTTGCTATAATCCAGTATTTTCTCCATATTTCTGTGAGGGAAAGTTCTGCAGTCTTAGGAGATCCCCAAAATTCCTACCACCCAGCATTCCTGTACTTATGATGATGAAAACTGTTCCCCATTTATGTGGGTGGGCCTATTACCTGAGACAAGAACAAACTATAACTCATTCACCGTGTGAAATCCACAGTGGTATGTTCACAGTATTCCTCTGTTCCTGCTGTGTACCCATAAGCCATCATGTGAGGAGTCATTTGGAGGGGCTGCAAGAATACCTTGGCAAATGCATCAGTGAAGACTCAAACCAATTTGTCGACCAGTGACAAACCTGCCCTGCATAACTTAGAGGCTCTGGTAGTACCTCTTGAGGTGCTTCAAAATCAATAATTAAAAAATACACAGAACTATTGCATGCAACACAAAGTCATCATCATCCTGGAAATCAGAGCAACTCAGACCGATTTCAGACTTGTTGGGTCTTATCAGTACATATATAGGTTGAATCCGATCGCCCAGCCAGCACTGGGTCCCTGTCTACGGAATCCAGTCATGCTCAGAGTAGCACATTAAAACAGCAACAGCTTATGTATGGACTGCATTTACAAATCCCAGTTGGTGTCAATAATGTATTGGTATGTTACAGTCCTTTGTTTTTTTAATTACCACTGCATCACTTCAGACAGGATACAACAAACACCACACAGTCTTTGTCCTATTTTGCAACAGGAAGGAACTGCCCGGACCAATATCCTCTGAACAGAAGCACAAGCAATATCATGCTTGATTCAGCCTTGTTGTACCTCATCGCTGAGTTGAAGCTGAGCTACAGCTATTCTCTAGAGGCAGACAGATATGTTTCTTGCATGTATTCATTTCAGTCTGGAAAGTGAATGTAACTTTTTATTATATCAATTTGCTTGTATGTTTTTTAGCTTCCTTATGCATTCATACTAAATGTTCTATGCACTTAATTTACTTTTTCAGACTGGAAGCTAAGTTGGAACATTGGTATGTAACCGGTTTAAGGCAACAAAACATTGTACCTTCTCTGATAACATCCATTGGCAATGCTGATTCATCTCTGCTAAAAATACAATTTGAGACCAACCCACAGGACAGCTGTGCAGATCAAGCTCTTATACTGAACTCTCAGCCCGTTGAGATTATATATGATGCCGTAAGTACCCAAACATTTTAAAATTACATTGTATTCCAATTATGACCAACAACTCTTCACATAACATCACCTCCATCTGTATGAAACAGTGGACTCAATCCGTGGAAGTACTGAGCTTCATTTATTCACTCACAGTTTAGCGATTATGTTAACTGCTCTTCCTCTAAAATCAATACAGCCGCTCTTTAGTCGTAGGGGGATACAGTTAGTACCTTTGACTGAAGTACGCTGATTTTATTCGAAAATTTTTATTTTTTGTTAGTAAACTGTCTAATTGTTTGGAATATTTAGATTTCTTAATTGAATGTCTAAGCAAGGAATTGTTTGGGTTACCTTTGCGACTCACAAAAAAGTGTTTAGAGACTGGCTGTGTGAAAGGGGCATTCCCTTTCAAATAGCGAGTCTCATACCCATGTACTAATGTTTGGTGACCGCAATTGCGGTTGTAAAACACTTGCAATCACCACCTACTTCAAGTAGGCGGTAATGCATTTGCAAATGGGAAGGGGTCCCCAGGGGACCCCTTTCCCTCTGAAAATGTATGCAAAATTATTTTTTGAGGGCAGGCAGTGGTCCAATGGACCACTGCCTGCCCTTAAAAAATGAAACTAAAACGTTTCATTTTAATTTTTTTTTCAGTGCATCCTGTTTTCTTTTAAGGAAAACGGGCTGCATTAATAAAAAACTGCTTTATTTAAAAGCAGTCCCAGACATGATGGTGTGCTGAGCCCAGCAGGCCACCATCCTTGGGTGGGCCTGTCATTCCCAATGGGCTCGCAAATTGCGAATTGTAAGTGTGCATTAGTATCATAAACCGATTCAATGTTCACCTTATTGTGCTTGACCTTTAAGTAATTAGCAAGGATTTTCCCAGCTTTATTCCTACCACCATAAAACTTGGCACTTGGCTTAAGCAAATACAAAGAAGCGTCTTCAGTAGACTTTTCATTAAATTTGAGCTTAGCAGCGACCAGAGCTGTCAGACTATCTGAGGAGTTTAAAGTGAAATAGGCGTGTTCCAATCGCTTAATGTCATGAAAGAGGGATTTAGTGACTTGGCGAGCAGTCTTGCGTTTTTTAGCGACAAAATTAATAATGAAGTCGCGTGCAGCTGCTTTAAAAGCATCCCAGAGATTGTGTTTTGAAACGGGTGGGACATCATTGAAAAGAAAAAAATCATCAAAAAAGGTAGTGAAGGAAGTGGAAAACTTGGGATCTAAAAGGAGGGCATAATTAAAACGCCATCTTCTAGGCCCATCAACTTTAGGGATAACCTCAAGGCTAACTACTACAGGGGCATGATCGGAGAGCAATATCGGACCAATTTCCGCCGCAGTGAGCGTTTGAGCAAGATCCTGGGAAACAAAAATATAGTCAAGTCGTGATTGGGAACGGTGATGGGGTGAGTAAAAAGTAAATTCTTGCAAAGTCGGGTTACATAAACGCCAGGAGTCAACAAGCTTATGTTGGGTTATAGCTTGGGTAAAAAGTTAATGTGGTTTTGTGGGAATATAAGTGGCATCAGACTTCCTATCCAAAAAAGGATCAAGGGGGTGGTTACAGTCTCCCGCAAGGATGAAATTATCATCCATGAATTGGGTAATGCGTGGAGAAAACTCAGCCCAAAAAAGGGGTTCACCGTTGGTGAGACCATAAACATTAAGAAGAGAGATTGGAACACCTCTAAGCGATAGTCTGACATGTGTCCATCTGCCGTTAGTATCTGACTCTTGAGAAATGACTGTGAAGGGGAGCGACCTGCGACATAGAATAGCAACACCATTGCGCTTACCATCACCTTGTGAGGAGAAGACTTCACCCACCCAACCTCTTTTAAGCTTATCCGATTCTATGTCAGAAAGGTGAGTTTCTTGAAGGAATGCAATGTCAACATTTAGTTTAGCTAGGTGAGATAAAATGCACTGTCGTTTAATTGGGGAATTAATACCCTTAACATTCCAGAAAGTTATGTTCAAAGACATAATTTGTACATTAGAGCAACAAATTTGTTACATAAGAAATCCATAAAGAAATCAATAAAAGTGAGAAAGTCAAGAGAGAAGAAAGAAGTGATGAGAAGTGCGAGAAGGAAGAAGAAAGTGAGTTGAACAAGACGAAAACAGTGTACATTGAAGATATATGTAGTAATAGGAGAAAGACCCAAGATTAAGAAGGAAGAAGTAGGAGAAAGAGAGGCAATATAGAAGAAGAAAGAAGAAAGAAAAAAGGGATTAGCGAAAATGAAAGAACTTGTAAGGAGAAAAAACAGAGGGAAAATAGTAGGGAATCCAAAAGAAGGGAAAGGAATAACAAAGAGGGATAAAGGGAAAACATACCTACAAAAGGAGAAAACCAGAATGGAGCTGGGGGGAATGGGGGTCACCGAGGCAAGGCGACATAACCGTGCTCTACAGAGCAGATAACCGGGGAGACATCAGACGGGGAAGGAACCTGTGGAGACAAAACAAGGAAATGCAAAGACCAATTACACATGGAGAGACCAAAGAAAAAAGGAGTATTCAACAATAGTATAATAAAAGGAGAATGACAAGCAAGGGAACAAAACGAGGAAAAAGTGAAAACATGGTCAAGACAAAATCATCAGAAGGAACATAAGGAAGCAGAAAATCTGCTCGCCAGGCTGGGATGAAGAAGGCCCAGAAGAGTCCATGGCGGTAGTCTTGTTTGCATTGATGAAACTCTGTAGGCGCACTGGATCTTCATACGTAGTCGTTTTGTTATTGTAGGTGACTTTGAACAAGCAGGGATGGTACAGCCCATATCTAGCGCCCATGGAACGAAGAACATCTCTCATGCCAAGGAAGGCCTTCCGTCGATTAGCAGTCGCTTTAGGATAGTCCTGAGCGAAAAACAAAGGAGAACCAGACCATGCTAATTTTGGTGAAGCCTTAGCTGCCGCAAGAACCTTCAAAAGGTCAGTGTATTCCAAAAAATAGAGAATGGCACCTCCTGGACGCTGCGACATGGAAGCAGACGTAGGCAGGCGACCCAATCGATGAGCACGTTGAATATTAAGAGATGTGCCTTCCGGTAGATGAAGCAATTTAGGAAGGAAGGACCTAAAGAAGGTGACTGAGTCCGAATCCTCAAGGCCCTCCACCAAACCGTAAATGCGAAGGTTATTCCGCCTGTTCCTGTTTTCCAATTCCTCCACCTGCTTCTGGAGAGCGCCAACCTGTGAGTTTAGGTGAGAAACCGTGGTATGGGTTTCCTGGAACGAAGCAACAGACTGCTCAACAGAGGAGACTCTGGTTTCAATTTGCGACCAATTGTCCGTAAGAGCCTGGAGCTTAACGTTGGTTTCCTCCATAAAAGGACGCAAGTTTCCAATTTCCTCTAAGAAAGGGCGGAAAGATCTTATTTCTTCCAGCAAGAGTTCCATGGAGACAGGCGTAGAAGATTTAAGAGGTGATGGAGGGTCTTTTTTTTAGCCTCTTGGTAGTGGCCTTCCCTGGTGCTGGCTGGGAAGGATCCATGGCCGTGTTGGAACTTGATGAAGTGAGAGAATCCTCTAGTTTAGAAAAAGCTGAAAACCCTTTCGAGTTCTTCACGAAGGCCATCTTTGTTGTGACTTTGGAGGTTGAGCGCGACATAGATCTCAGGCGTCCCATATAAAATATAAGAAACTGTATCAACCTACGCAGTGCGCATTACCGTCGTAACAGAAGGGACATCAGCACAAGCAGGGATGTAAGCACACGGAGTGGAGTATAGGGAAATAGTCCAAGAAGGCACTCTTGATGACAATAAGCCTTAGTTTAGGAAAACGCAAGGAGAAATGGAGTACTTTGCAAAAAGACATACTTAGAGTTCAGCACAGCACAACAACTGTAGTATAAAAAACAGTGTGGAACGACAGGTAGAGAAGAAGCAACAATTATTCTGGTGTGCCACCATCAGAATAGGATAGGCGAGTGTCAATGAAGAGATAAGGCAGTTATGAAAAAGAACAACAGGGCGGCAATCTTCTAATGCATTGTTATGGTAGGAAGTCAGGATGCAGGGGTTAATGACACCGCTCGCTCACATATCTGGTGAAGCTGAGGTAGGAGAGGTATCATAGCAAAGAGGTGACAGCTTGTTGTCAGACAGGGTAGTAATCACCCATATAGTGGGAACTTGTTGGTAATATTTAGCAGCAATTTTATGTAGAAAGGGCTGTCTGCAGCAAAATTAGGCACTTCCACACCACAATAGCAGAGCAAAAAAGCAAAATTCCTTGAGCATCACAAAATGGCGGTCGAGGAGGAGGAATAATGCAGCAACATTGCGTAATTTGGTTTAAAAAGAGAAAAAGAGAGGAAATACTTGCAGGCCATGGAAAGATAAACAAATAAATTGTTGCAGCAGTGTCGGGTCAAGCGGCGGCAGCCACGCAGAAGGTCCCACACGGGAACGGCAAGAATTTGAGTAATTGCATAGAAACGTAAACTGTTTTAATATCTTTGTTTGAACTAAACAGAGTGCCTCTAATCTCAGTGTTGTTATGGCAAAAATGTTTCAGTCTACAAGTTATTGTAAGAACTCGGGGAATGGGGCACTGAGCCCATGCCTTGGACACTAACATTCTTTGGGGAGCACAGAGCTTACTGCATTAGGGTCATGTAGACGTTTTCTTGTGATCTAGATCCAGTGGTTCAGCTTAAACGGCTCTTAATGAAATTTTTATTGCAGGCACCCATATAGAACACCGACCCAAGCCCTTTTATTCCTTCCCCTCCCACTTCCCTCTCACCCCTGACCCATTTCCACACACAGTCTCCTCTCACCAACTCCTTTCATTTGCATGAAGGAGCAAAGCTATTGGAGATAGATTCATGTCAGTTGGAGGAGGACTGACGAATATTTGTATTCAGTAACCTGTCACTGATGTGACGAAATGAGCCACTGATTGACCTATGAACACAATAGGGACGTCCTACTACCTCCTTTTATACATCAGTAGCAGCGAGGGCATCAAACTTGGTTCCACCCAGAGCGCTCTCTGAGCATGGTCTAGCCTCGTTAGGAGTGTTGTGAAATGAGCACAGGAATAACGTTAGGAAATAATATAATGCATTGTCTTCCCCTGCCTGTGACATCTTCTGGTATAGGCATTGCTTTGCACTGTTTTTGATTTTTAACTGTGATATCACCACTGAGCACTCTTTCATTAAATACTGTTGTGAACAAATAATTATATAATTAATAGATCCCTAAATGTGGCAAACTATTTTAATTGAAATTTCAATGAGTCTTTGTTGATTTTGTTGGCACACGTGTAGTCATTCTTTTAGTGAGTTTTTGGATTGCCCTGGATAATATAACTTATTTTGCTATTATGGCAATTACAATTCCGAGTGTCTTTAATAGTTGTCCAGCAGTGCCCCGAACAAGCAGGCAGATTCTTCCCCAACTGCCACTGCTTCACTCTTTAAAATAAAACATTCTAAATGACACATTGGTATTCTGATGAAAAATATGCACTGGCAAGAAAATGAAACTGAAAACAGACAACACATCCACCTTGGTATCACACAATCACAATGACAACAACCAGACCATATAGACCGCCTACAGAAAGAAAGGGAAAATGATATATACAGGGATACTAGATGATGTTCTTTGCATGAAGGTTGGAAATTGACCCCCACTCCTTACAATATAGCTTATAGTGTTTACATCAGGGCACATTTTTCTTAATCCTTTGGCTTCACCTAACTTTGATTCAGTCATATGTGCAGCATGCCAACCAGGTTTGACCCACACCACATCCAGCATTGCACTGGCTCCTTATCCTGCCTGGTTTCTAATAAGGCAACTTTTCCGGTAATTGCACTTGGATGATCTCAACATATTTCACACATCCCCTAATACCACCATGAAAACCTTCTACCTAGCTTTCTTTATCTTGAAAGCGCACATTAATACTGACTGGCCCTTTCTCACGAATCCAGGTTTCGTAACATAAACCTCATCTCCAATATCCGAACAGTTTGCCACCCTTCTTTTCTTTGCAAAACACCTTGTAATATCTCTAATATCCCTCTTTTTTGCTAGAGTCAAGCCGTTTGTAAGTGGGCTCAGGCAGAGCCTTTGTGATGTACAAGTGTGGTAGGTGACCAACACGCCCCTTATCAAGTCAGAGATGGCCCGTCCTACCAGCACAGATTCCCCTTTTGTCTTACTGTATGGGAGTAATACACAAAGACCAAATGCTAGCTACATGTCTTGTGAACCAGAATACAGACTGCAGGCACCAAAACGGGTGCTCGACTGTGCTCAGGGGGTTGCCCCCTAATCTAGGGGACGCTACCTGTATTTACAATTGGTCACACTCTCAGATCAGAGAGTGATACTCTTGAAGCACGCAACAAAGCTTCAATTTGAAGAACATTCTTAAATAAGCTGTGTGTGTTCTACTAAAGATGTTGTGAACTTTCCTCTTCGCAGAACACCGCATGCCACTCTCTCCTTGCCTAAACATGGCTTATGATGAAATTTCTAATCTCACCGAATTTAGAGCTGTCACTTTTGTTGAAGAAGATGCTGGCAAGATTTACGCTCTGATACAAGAAGACAACACTCCGTCATCTACTTCTCGCAATAAAGACAGTTGCATTAGACAACTCTTCTATTTAACAAAGAGGGAAATAAATCAACACCTGCACGCCAGCACACTAATCAACTATCATTGTGCTCAAAGAATTCCCAGTGGTTTACGTATCCCCCTAAAATCTTTGTTGTGCAAAAAAAATCACAAATATGTGGAAAACTGGTACAGCATTTTAAACAAATGTTCTCTTGACCTCATACTTCTATTTATCTATTTATCAAATTGTCCAAGATTTTAGAGGACTTATCAAAAGAGATTACCCACATGAAAACGGAAATGACAAACTTCATGAAAACAGATGAACTGACAAAAACTCTAGAGGACATTAACTTTCAACTGGAAAAATACACTCAAGAGATTAAAGACAGAAAAATGTGCAAATACAAATGGGACAAGACTGATTAGAAGTGTACTCGTGGGCGGAGGTATACACCAGACGAAGACAGAATAAACCGTACAGCCAACATACGGAAACAAATACATCTTCATCTGAGGGTGACACTAGACTCAAACCGCTTGAACCAAACTTGGAACATCCATCAACAAGCACAGATTCTTTACAAACACCTAATGTACCTTTTTTAAAGGGAGGCACCACAGAAAAGGACGACCCATGAGCGGCAAAGGAAAAAGAAGGGGAGAAAGAAACCAGGAACCCGCCAACTATGAGCTAACAACTCAAGTGGAAGAAGGCACCAACAACTTAGTTATAAACATCTCATCCATGCAACTAAACACCACCGAAATCAAAACTCTTCAAAAAGGGACGTCTGTCGTGCCCACAAGCAACACCAACAGTCTAGAGCTGGAAATCAGCCACTTTAAACTGATGTGAAACTTACGGTTCAGACATTTTTTTGATAAGGTTTTGACTGAACGGCCTCCCAATGAACTAGACCAATTACAGGGTCTACGCTCTAACAGCACATACTTGGCTCCGGTGAGCCATAAGAATCTGGATACCTTTGAAAATTTGGTCAAAATGGACATTTAGAAATTCAGTTTCAAACATCGTTCTAAACACCAAAACTTAACACATAAGGAATTTAACCGCTTGTCCGAGAACCCAGACATAATTTGCCATAATGCAGATAAGGGCGGCGCCCTAGTAATAATGGGAGCGGCGCCCTAGTAATAATGGATTCCAACTTCTACCAGGAACAAGTAGAGAAACATGTCCCTGACAAGGACACATATTGTGTGCTGGAATACAACCCTACAGAACAATTTGGGCAACATACTTAAAGAGCTGATCAAAAAAGCTATGGAAGTTATCAATTACAAAACGAGTACGTTTCTCATGCCTAACAATCCTAAAACTCCGGTCCAATATATGCTTCCCAAAGTTCACAAGAACAGACAACATCCACTGTTTCGACCAATAGTATCAACCAGAGGAAGCATACATGAACCCGTCTGAAAATTTTTGGACAAATATTTACAACCTTTTGTCATCAGAGACACCACGGATTTTCTCTCCAAAATCAACAATATCACATTTAACAATGATGAGGAAATATAGCTTTGTACAGCTGACGTCAATTCACTTTACACCTCCATTCCGCACAACCTTGGAATTGAAGCCATAGAGGAAGCATTATTACAATCTGATCTGGCCTCTGACTTTCAAGTATTTTTGATGGAATTATTACAATTCACACTTTATGAAAGCTACTTAAGATGGAATGATCAGTGTTACCTACAGCTTACCGGAACATCGATGGGCAATTGTGCCGCCCCCTCGTATGCTAACATCTTTATGAATACATTCGAGGAGAATCATATATTAAATACCACCATCTGTAAAAAACATGCTATCAAATTCTTCAGATACATTGATGGCATTTTCATCATTTGGAAGAATTCATACGATACAAAAGGGGGTGGTGATGGACGGAGCATATGAATCAATCAAACACTCACACCCAGTCAAAAGATCTGGGTTTAATCCATCACCGTTCTTTAGCCCACTCTGCCACCTTAGTTCAGACATGACTATATGCAAATCAGTCTGACCCTGTGCCTCATAGGAACAGTCCAGCCCGAACTGCCAAGCCATGTCTTCCCTGGACCGGAAACAAGCTTCTGAGGACCGGTTTCTGGCATTCCAGCCATCTTCAGCCCGGCTTGCTTGAATCCAGTAGCAACGTGAGCAAGGGACTCCCGTCTGAAAAATACCCTGCCACACTTATGGCGGCCAAAAGCGGTACAAAAGGGGGTGGTGATGGACGGAGCATCTGAATCAATCAAACACTCACACACAGTCAAAAGATCTGGGTTTAATCCCTCACCTTTCTTTAGCCCACTCTGCGACCCCAGTTCAGACATGGTTATATGCGAATCAGTCTGACCCTGTGCCTCATGGGAACAGTCCAGCCCGAACTGCCAAGCCATGTCTTCCCTGGACCAGAAACAACATGTCCGAGGACCGGTTTCTGGCATTCCAGCTGTCTTCAGCCCGGCTTGCTTGAATCCAGTGGCAAAGCGAGCAAGGGACTCACGTCTGAGCATACCCTGTCACACTTATGGCGGCCAAAAGCGGTACAAAAGGGGGTGGTGATGGACAGATCTTTTGACTGGTTGTGAGTGTTTGATTGATTCAGATGCTCCGTCCATCACCACCCCCTTTTGTACCACTTTTGGCCACGGAAGATTTTTTTTGAGCATACGTAGGATGTTGAAGCAGGATGATGAGACAGCATTGACTTGTCTGGTCATCGAGAGGGAGGAGTCCAGGATGAAGCCCAGGTCGCGTGCGTGGTCCATTGGTATGGGTGCGGTTCCCAGGGCCGGTGGCCACCATGAGTCGTCCCAGGCGGAGGGGGATGATCCTAAGATGAGGACTTCCGTTTTGTCCGAGTTCAGTTTTAAACGGCTGTTCTTCATCCACTCGGCTACTTCTTTCATCCCTTCGTGTATGTTGGTTTTGGCGGTGTTTGGGTCTTTTGTGAGGGAGAGGATCAGCTGGGTGTCATCTGCGTAGGAGATAATGTTAAGGTTGAGTTGGCGCGCGATGGATGCGAGGGGGCTCATGTATACGTTGAAGAGGGTGGGACTGAGTGAAGATCCTTGTGGTACGCCGCAGATGACTTCAGTGGCTTCTGATCCTAAAGGGGGGAGGCGGACTCTCTGGGTTCTTCCAGCGAGGAACGAGATGATCCAGTCCAATGCTTTTCCTTGTATTCCGAAGTTGCTGAGGCGTTGTATAAGGGTGCTATGACAGACTGTGTTGAAGGCTGCGGAGAGGTCAAGTAGGATGAGGGCGGCTGTTTCTCCGTTGTCCAGTAGAGTTCGAATGTCGTCTGTTGCTGCGATGAGGGCGGTCTCGGTGCTGTGTTTGGCTCGGAAGCCGGACTGTGAAGGGTTGAGGGATTTGAGGGATTTGTTGGATTCGAGGAAGGCGGCGAGTTGACTGTTGACGGCTTTCTCAATGACTTTGGCCGGGAATGGGAGGAGCGAAATGGGGCCGTAGTTCTTAAGTTCAGTGGGGTCTGCTGTGGGTTTCTTCAAGAGGGCGCTGAGTTTGGCATGTTTCCAGCTTTCCGGGAAGGTAGCGGAGTTGAGGGAGCAGTTGATGACGTCTCGGAGATGGGGTGCGATAATGGAGTCTGCTTTGTTGAAAATGTGGTGGGGACATGGGTCGGTTGGTGATCCTGAGTGGATGGTGTTCATCAGGCGGATGGTGTCTTCGGTGGTGATTGGGTACCAGGCGCAAAGGTTGTTGGAGGGGGGTTTTAGTTCGGAGGTGGGTGGGGTGGACTGGTCTCCAAAGCTGTTATGTATGTCAGCGATTTTGTTGTTGAAGAACGAATCTTGAGAGTCGCAGAGGTCTTGGGAGGGAGTGATGTCGTTGGTGCCGACGGTGGGGTTGATAAACTCTTTGACGATGTTGAATCGTTCCTTGCTGTTGTGGGCGTTGTTGTCGAGTCGATCCTTGAATGCTAATTTCTTGGTGGATCGGATCAGTTGGTGGTGTTTGCGGGTGGGGTTCTTGAAGGTGGCCAGGTTGTCAGTGGTTGGGTTTTTTCGCCAGTCTTTCTCGAGGGTACGACAGATCTTCTTGGATTTATTAAGGTCATCATTAAACCAGGGGGCTTTTTTGCTGCCTTGCTTGATTTGATGGTTTTTCAAGGGTGCTAATTCGTCAGCGCTTTGGGTGATCCATTGTGTGAGGTTGGTGGCTGCTTGGTTTGGGTCCGATGATTTTGCAGTAGGGTTTTGATGAAGCGATGTGAAGAGCTGATCGGTGGTAATTTTGTTCCAGTTTCTCCGGGGAAATGGTTGTGGGTCGTAGTCTTTTTGTAGTTGAAGGGAACGCAGCTGTGGTCCGTCCAATGGAGAGCTGTGGTGTGATTAAAGGAGATTTGCTAGCTGGAGGTGAAGATTGGGTCGAGCGTGTGTCCGGCATAGTGGGTGGGGGTGTCAACAAGTTGTTTGAGTCCGAGATTGGCGAGGTTGTCCAGAAGGGTGGTGGTGTTGCTGTTGTTGTACTTTTCCAGGTGGAAGTTGAGGTCTCCCAGTAGAATGTAGTCCTCGGAGGGGAGGGCGTGTGGGCTGATGAAGTCAGTGATGTCATATTTACAACAAGGGGTGGTGAGGGACTGAGTCTCTGAATTAAGCAGAAAGCTCTCACCCAGTCAAGAGATCAGGGCTGGATCCAACACCGTTTTTTACCTCACTGCACCATCCCAGTTTCAGAACATGGCTGTATGCAAATTAGTCTGTTCCTGTCCCAGTGCATGGTGGGAACAGGGCAAACCAAACTACAAAAGCCAATTCTTACACTGGGAAGGACACAAGCTCCCGGGGACCGGTTTCTGGCATTACAGCCGTCTTCGGCACGGTTTGCTTGAATCCTGATGGTGCAATGAGCAAGGGTCTCACATCTGAGAATACCCTTCCACGCTTAGGGTGGACAAAAATATTTACAACAAGGGGTGGTGAGGGACAGAGTCTCTGAATTAAGCAGAAAGCTCTCACCCAGACAAGAGATCAGGGCTGGATCCAACACCGTTTTTTAGCTCACTGCACCATCCCAGTTTCAGAACATGGCTGTATGCAAATTAGTCTGTTCCTGTCCCAGTCAGTGATGTCTTCGCTGAATTGTGTGCGGGGTCCGGGTGGTTTATAGGTGAGGGTGCCTCTGAGGGTGGTCTTAGGGTCGGTGTGAATCTGGAAGTGAAGGTGTTCAGCGGTTGTGAGGTTGTCCTCGGAACTGGTCGTGATGCGGATGGTGTTCTTATGGACGATGGCGATGCCTCCTCCTGTTTGGTTGATGCGGTCCTTTCGGATGATCTTGTAGCTGTCCGGGATGGCTATGGCGATGAAGAGGCGTTCATACAGGTTTCTGTAAGAAAGGCGACGCCCGGTGAAGTGGTGTCGAGAAGGTTCCAAAGTTCAATGGCGTGTCTGTAAACCGAGCGAGTGTTGAGCAGGATGCACTTCAGGTGGTTAGTGTCGGAGCTCTGTTTGGAGTCTATGGATTTGGTGTGTGTCCTGATGCAGTTGAACTTGCAGGAGTGGCAGGTGAAGGGTCCATGGGTGTGTCCTGGGGCGGCTTGGTAGCAGTTTGGGAGTCGGCCGGGGTTAAGTGCTGAGAAGGTTGCGGCGTCGTACGTTATGCGGGTGGAGTGGATTTTGCAGTGGCCAGGGGGTCTGGCGCTGGGCGCGGTCCAGGCGCAGACGGGCGTAGACGGGCTTACCTTTGGCGCACCTTCGGCGCGCATGGGGCGCGTCCGCTGCGCGTGTGTTGCTCTGACATATGTAGATAGTGGAAGGGGGGGCGGAGCGAGGGAGGAGCAGCTGGAAGGCGGGAGCGGGGTGGAGAGGGGGGGCTCCGAGGCACAACAACAAGATGGCAGCAAAAGCAAAACCGAAACAGGTTGGGGCACAAAGTGGGATTACGCTGTGGGCAGTGGCACCGGCACAAATGAGCAATAAAGCTCTTTGGAATTCAAGCAGGCAGCAGTTCTTTAAAGCACAAAGCAATGTGAGCGCAGCCCAACGATACCCAATGGAGACCTGGGAGCGTGGGGAGTGACCGCTTCTGATAGTCTGGACGGTCACAGCGCTTCTGAAGACGGGGCGAGCCTTAGCAGTCAGTGGGAGGGAGGAGCAACTGGGAGGCGGGAGCGGGGTGGAGAGGACGGGCTCCGAGGCACAACAACAAGATGGCAGCAAAAGCAAAACCGAAACAGGTTGGGGCACAAAGTGGGATTACGCTGTGGGCAGTGGCACCAGCACAATCAGGCACTAAAAATTATTTTCAATTGTGCAATGCGAGCGCTACGATATAAACTGCACAAACAAGCAATACAAAGTACGATCTAAACTGCACAAACGAGCAATGCACAAATGAGCAATAAAGCGCTTTGGAATTCAAGCAGGCAGCAGTTCTTTAAAGCACAAAGCAATGTGAGCGCAGCCCAACAATACCCAATGGAGACCAGGGAGCGACCGCTTCTGATAGTCAGGACGGTTAATCATGGTGTCGGGTTTATTCTTTCATTTAATTTTCAAAGGAATGGTTGCTTCATGTTTTCTTAGCCATGTTCATTTCGCAGACATTCAACCCTGATGAAGGGACTTGTTGATGCCCGAAATGCACCGGAGATGTGTTTCAAATGATGAGAGATTCAATCATCCATCTTTGATGCATCTGTATTTGATGCGAAGTATGAAATATTGATACAAGAATAATAGTTTCACCGTGATATAAACTTGCAGAAGATTTGTGATTACTTGTTACTACAAACCACCGTATCTTCTAGACTCCTCACTCAGTTTACTGGGGGTCCTCACCTATGTCCAGGTTGGTGCCCCCTAATCTAGGGGACGTTACCTGAACTTTCTAAAAGTGGCATTATCAGAATTGTGACTTTAAATCAGTCTTTACCATTAAAGATGGTTTAGAATTACAACTCTTGACACACCAAACTCAACATTCTTATCTGCTCCCAGTTGAAAGTTATCACTTAATAAATGTAATAAGTTAACCCAATGTTATACTATGGGAGAGGTAGGCCTTGCAGTAGTGAAAAACAAATGTAAGAGTTTTCAGTACCAGGACATGAGAAAGTAAAATGTGCAAGTCCAACTATTTTATTATACTCTACCCTGCCCTATGAACTGTTTAGGGAGTGACTTCTATGAATTAAAAATGAAGGTTGAGGCCTGGCAATAGGTTTATTTTGTGAGGTTGAAATGGCAGTTTGAAACTGCACACACAGGTTGCAGTGGCAGGCCTGAGACATGTTAAAAATGCTACTTAAGTGGGAGTCACAATTAGTGTTGCAAACCCACTAGCAACATTTAGTTTAGTGGCCCTGGGAACATGTAGTACCATTTTACTATGTGCCAATTGGGTGTAAGCCAGTTTTACTCTGTTTAAAAGAGAAAGCACAAGCACTTTAGCACTGGTTAGCAGAGGAAACGTATGCAAACTCCTAAGAGCCAACAAAGAAATAAGGAGGGTGAAGGTAAAACATTTGGGGATGACCCTGCAGAAAGGGCCAAGTCCAACAATCACCCTTTGAAGACTAGGTGTAGTTTAAACCAACGCGAAAGGCATCCACCTAAAATGAAATGACTGCAGAAGTGCAACAAGTGATGTCAGTGACATAAATTCATCCTGCTGCAATACTTAATAATAGGCTGCAAACCACTAGTGCCAACCTCTTTGGCTTCAATTTCCTAAATTATTTCTAGGCTCAATAATTTATCCAATTCTTCATTGAGTAGTACAATTGTCATATTATGAACCGTTCTTGCTTTGTACACTACTGGTTTGGCATTTTTCCTCAAGACTATCTTATGCTAAAAATTGTTTAACAACTGCAGCTTGTCTTAAAGAACCCTAAGGAAACTCAGGAACACATCCCCATCTTCTCCTACATGTTGGACCAATATTACTTGATCGGGTGACTTTGGGTTTAAAATGATGCCAATGCCATGGTAGTGCCTCCATCCAAACATTTATCTCCCCACCTGCTAACATACACTTTCCCTACAGTTTCTCTTTCCTTGAATTGAATATGCGCATACTGAGCATCCTATCAGATCAATCTTAGATGCTACAATAGACCCCAGGATTGACGTCAGAAGGCAAAGGTTATATTTTAATTCTAAATGCCCCTTCCCAGTTCCTGTCTCTAATCAATGTGTAAGATGAACCCGAGTTTTCCAAATAAATCACTTACTTGCCCCTTGTGTCCACTTTGCCTTCAGGCATGGTCACCCTGTCACTATTTACTTCACCTCTTGCCACATCAAAATTATTTTCTTCACACCCTTGTTCACTTTCTCAACACTGAGCACATTCTCCTTCTTGCTCACCTGGGCATAATGCCATCTCTTTAAAAACTTCCTGCACACAGGATTCATGACAAAATAATTGTTGCGAGTAGATAACCGTCAGGGTTGCTACATCTATCATATTTGTTGCTTGCTACAATTCCAGACCATTCCTTTATCTCCAGCTATCACCTTGTTAACCTGGTCGCCATTATCCACACACTTCTTGATATGCACACCTTCTCGACTGCATCCACAGTGCCCCATGTAGTCCCATCCTAGTTTCCACTTGTAGTGTTCAGTTAGTGATGCAGTCTACGACAGGAACGATAATCTGGGAAGCTTTAGCAGTTGCAGGCAGTGCCATCCATATGCAGAAAGGTCTTCTACCCAAAAGTAACGGCCTCACTATTTAAATGAAGGCATTCCAAATGACTTGTTGGCATTCAAATGACGAATATGCTCTGGCACGATAATGAAATAGAAACAGACCACAGGAGTCATCATGCAGAAGGGCAACATTCTCAAGCCACTAGTAATAATGGTTTGCAATCTATTAATGAGATCACAGTATCTCCCAGCACACAGTTGGCAAATAGATCCACCCTGCCTCCTGTCAGTATATGAAAATAAAATGACAGGAAGGCTACTGCCTGCTGGGCATTGCATTTACTTTTATTACCTATGTTAACAACAAAGCCTAGAGGGAAAGAAGAAATCACACTAGCAACGTTGAAACTCTGCTCTGAAGTAACATACAGTGAAGAGCGACCTAAATAATCTTTGGAAATTCTCACAGAATAAGATAGATGCCCATAGGGTCTCAATTTATATCCAAAGAAATTTTAGATGCAATATAGATATATTCTCTGGTTTGAACTCAGCTCTCCACCAAATTCCGCTATTTTCCACCGGATTCCTCATGTTCTGCACCAGATCATACAGCAAAGGTGAAGGTCAAGAGAAGAGGAAGCCTCAATGTACGCAGTCAAGGTATGACCTGTATTATGTGGTTAATGACCCCCATGCCCTTCCAATGTAAAGAGAAACTACACTTAACAAAAATAACTTGTCTTGTTTTAGCATCTCAGAGGCATGTGTTCTGTACTTACTGGTTATATACACACAGTGTTGGAATTCTAATGTAGCATTTTTTATACAATAACTTAAGCAACTGTATGAGTGAGTTATATTCTATAGTTTAACATAGTTTGTATTTTAGGTGTTTTATATTCCTCTGTATCTTTGTTTACTGTAGTTAAACAATAGTGTATTATATTGAACAAACCACCGCCAAATGTATATAACAACAGTATTGGAAGTTACTTTTAAGTTCATTTGCCTTCTAATGGCACTTGGCCTGAAGCTTTGTACCACTGTACCCCCAAGGTTGTCTTCAGTGACTTGATTTTAAAATGTTGGAAGTACCTTAGTACATGTATATTGGCCAAGCAAGAGACTTTACCGGAAACCGGGGGCTTTATATCTCCCAAAGTGATACATAATTTAATATATTTAGTTGTCATGAGTGTAGGAAGCTATATGCCAATGTAAGGTTTAGTATGCACGGAGTCCAGGGATCCCCAGAGGTACAGCAGAGTTTAAATTAGATCATCATGAACAGCTCTTCTTGTGATAGTGTGGGCGAGCAGTTAGGCTTATCAGGAGGGTGTGTTAAGCATGTATTGTATTCACTCGATCAAGGACTAATTACACACACTCAGACAGAATCCAGACCAATTGGGTAAGTATTACAAATTTATACTTGTTTTATTTCCAGAACCAAGCAGGACTTGGTACAGGTAAGTAAAATATACTTTCAATTGTAAAACTTTACAAGGAAATGCAATAGGGAAAGGATTTGCAATCGTTACGTGGTCGTATACGCTTCAAAAACAGTTTACATTACATAGAAATTACTTTTGTGTTATTTCTTGATTACATTGACTACTCGTGGTGATATGCCTAGATATCACAATGTGGATCCTACAATATAAAGGTAAGTAAGACTTTTTCAAGTTTAAAATACAGTAACTTTTTTTCCATACAAAAGACAGGTCAACATACATTTTTAGGAACAAAAATTCATAACGTTGGTTCCTATGGGGAAAAAAGAGTGTTAACGGGTTCAGGTAAGTAAACAACCTGCACGTATGGTTTTTGAGGGTTAGGACCAAGGTCCCCCAAAGTCCAGTTAGGCACTCAAATTGCACCATCAGCAGCACTTGGGCGTCTGGGTGCATAGTGCAGGGGCCCAATGTTAGCCAATGGGACTAAAGGGGCCTTCGGTCAGGGGCTGCTTACGAGTAGACTACTTAACTTTGGGAGCAAAGCTCCTGGGGGTAGGACCAGCACTGCCGGGGCCAACAATAACCACAGGAGGTACACCACCAGTGGCACAGAGATGGTCGGATGCAGAGTGCCAAGGAGACGTCAGGAGCCCTTTGAATTGCAATGGAGATGTCTGGTTTGGAAGGTCAGGGAGGCTTCCTGGCGGCGACCACCGGCAGGAGAGGTATTCTGAATTATTGGGGAATGCCTGGACAACGTTGGTTGGGCCACCCCCACCTGGGGGCTAGTGCACCCTGCTTGAGGAGTGACTTACCTAGGCCCTATATACTAAGAACAGGAGTATAAACCCATCAACCAGTTGGGATTGGGGTATAGGTAGTTGTATATAAAACAATATCCCAAAGGGTGTAATTCAAAAAACAATAACCAATAACTAATAAGGATATCTATACAGTATTATCCTAAAGGAAAAAATAAGGAGTCAATAATTTTGTTCATGATTGTGCTAAACAAGCATCAGTTTATGATTTTTCAGAAGTTATGAAAGGCAAATTGAGTAAATACAAACAGTTACAGCACTGTGTAAATAAATTAGCCCAAATGGTATGTACAAGGTGCACGAGTGCAGTGAGTGGTGACACTACGGCAGCGCAAGTGACAAAGAATATATACAGCGTGGTCGGCGCAGAGTGCAAAGTGCAGATATATACAGTGAAATTCAATGGTTTCCAATTAATTCAATGTTTTGGTTCAAAGTTCATTTGGGTAAAACCACTGAAGAAGCGCCTAAAGTCTGGCTGTGAAGTCGACGGCGTTTCGATCCGTATCACTATGGATCATCTTCAGGACGGGAAGGGCTGGGTGCAGTGCTGTAAAGGAGTGAGATAATAACGAGGCATTAGTCCTCATGGTAAGGGGGCTGGGTGGTGGGGAACGTCAAGGGGGTGGGGGCAGGATACGGGACAAGGACCGGAGTGAAAGGCTTACCTAGGTCCAGTGAATTCCTGACCAAAGTGAGTAGCCTTGAGATGAATCAGGTAAGGGGAGATCTTGATCGGGGTCCTGGAGCGCTAAAAGAGATTACGCCATTTTTATTCATCTGGGCGGTAACATGGGAAAGGTGCTGGTATAATAGGAAACAGACCTTTACTTACCAACAGAATCTTGGATGGTCCGGGGGGGGGGGGCGGCACAAGGGCCGTGAGGTGGCGTGAAAACGTCCACTGCGGCGTCACGAAATTCAATTATCTAAGAAGTAGATAGGGATCAGTGGTATCACCCGTAATGTCGGGTCTTTAGGAACAAATTGAAAAAGCCACATGGGTGAGACATGGCGTCTTACCTTCGTGTTGGGAGTGGCGTGTCCAGAAGAAGGAGCAAATCTGCGGAGTTAACGGAAAGCGGGGATAAGTAATTGTGTGGAAAGCAGGGCGAGAGATAAAACGGGGAGCAAGAGTAGCGTCTTACCGTCTTCTCTCTACCCGATAGATCCAATGGCAGCAGTCCGTTGCTATGGTAATCAGCCGTGTGGTTGTATTACCTATATGCCGGTTGGTTCAGGGAGCAGGGAAAGCCCCTTGTTGAGAGAGGGGCCGTGATTGGAGAAAGCCACGGGTGACGTGCGGCGTCCCTAGCTACTCGAGTGAGGGCTGGGAGAGGAAAGTTCATTACGTGCCGCGTAGGTAGTTGCCTAGGTGAGGGGTTTTTTTTAGAAATTATTAGGCGCGCGCTGTCAGCCTATTGACAAGTGAGGAAATTGGGGATTACCAATCATCGTGTAGTTTCACGATAGAAGTGTCATGGTGGGAGGGGAGGTATTGCGGGAATGATAGCTAGATGAAATCATGAGTCTCAAAGTGGGACTGAAGAGCGCAAGTGACTTGATTGTCAATAGTGACACAGAAGGCATGATACAATCAGGGAATATATTACAGGCATGCAGGTGTTATTTCTGGAAAAAACACATGACCTAATTGGCTCAGAGAATATATTACAGGCTTGCAGAAGTTATTTCTGGAGAACACAAATGACCTGATTGGCTTGGAAGGTCAGGGAGGCTTCCTGGCGGCGACCACCGGCAGGAGAGGTATTCTGAATTATTGGGGAATGCCTGGACAACGTTGGTTGGGCCACCCCCACCTGGGGGCTAGTGCACCCTGCTTGAGGAGTGACTTACCTAGGCCCTAGGCGGTGAGTTGCAGGCATGGCACACAGAGATGTGTGCCATGTCGACTCTTCACTTTTCTCTGCACCAAAACATGCAGCCTGCAATGGCAGTGTTTGAGTGTTATTGTGCAGGGTCCCTAAGGGTTCTGCTGTCCTTAATGGCCTTCTCTGGTCAGAGTGCCCTTGGTACCCATGGTACCTTTTACAAGGGGCTTACCTGTGACCAGAGATGTGCCAATTGTGGGTACAAAGATACCGTTTTGGGGAAACAACACAGGTCCCGGGAACCTGATAGTCAGGGACCCAGGGCACATCCAGTAAAAATGCATCAGATGTCAGGCAAAAAGTGGGGGTAACCATGCAAAAAGGGGCATTTTCCTACAATGAGCATGTAGCATTTTCAAACCGAAATGCCATAAATAAGGTCAGAAGCGATATATAGAATCAACAGCAGTTATGGTAGGGAACATAAAACATAAAAGTTTATTGAAGCATTTGCTGATGTGTGAGAAATGATCAGTGGATCGAACTAGCAAAACAGATAGATTACATGGTATACCTCTGAATGGACATGTTACATTTTGAATGTGATGTGCGACTTTATGTAACCTTTCTCTCCAATTTCATGAGGTGGCTTCTTAGGCTGGTTTTACATTAATTACGTGTGGGGCTTGCACGGTTGTTAGAAAGCAGTGGTAAAGTATAGGGAAGTACCATAAATCCCTTGGAACACAATAGGTAATAGCTTGTCCGCATCATACAGCAAGGTTTCATGCAATGTTTGTAGTATTGTTAGAATGGCCCATGCCATCTGGTATGTACTGCTGCTTTGCAAACCACATGTACTTTAAAAAATGGACAAAGTAGGCAATTCGAGAAAGCTTCTGGTTGTATTTCTAAACGGGATAATCACAGTTACTGTTATCCTTCCTTCATCTCAATTCGACTTTTGAGCACAGAAGCCCCCTAGCGCCAAGAAACCGCAAGGTGTACGCTGCGCTTTAGAAATATTTTAAATTAGAAATTAGCTCTGAAGATGTCGTCATATATCATGTTATGAATACACCCAGCAGGAAAATCACATCAATAGGGGGGTCTAATTACGCACTACCTTCTATATGAAGTATTAGAATGAGGAAATTCATATCCCCTCCCAATCCACCGCATCCCTCTGTCCATCCACCCTTGTATTTTCCCAAAAAAGCTCAACGATCATAATTACTTTAGTTCTTATTTGTGGTTAAAATGTTGCACTTCAATTCAATTAAGCTTTATTTCGATTTTAAGTTGCAAAATTGTAAAAGCATACAATAAAACAGTTCTATACAGTAAAAAGCATACTCTGAGATAAAAAATGCAATATTTACAATTTAAAATATGAGACCAATCTCAAAGGTGTCAGTCCGTAGGAATATGTATTATACAACCTAAAAACGTTTATGGAAGAACTGGAGTTGTATAAATATATCTTCAGGTTTTAGAACTTCAATTATACAGTTAAAAAACATTATTTTAGGAACTTTCTCTTTTATAATGTGAGAATAGAGACTTTTTCATTTGCAACTTAGGCCCACGTGCATCAATATCGGCATTTGCGAATTCTTATTTGCGAAAAATAGCGAATCAGATAATAGTGAATCAGAATAGCAAATAAGAATTCGCAAAAGCCTATGCATCATTTTTCTCGCAAATTTTATGCGAATCGGTAAAAATCGCAATTTTTACCGATTCGCATAAAATTTGTGATTTTTCAAATGCGAAATAGCAATTCCCATTCATTCCTATGGGCCTTTTAGCCCATAGGAATCAATGGGAATTGCGAATTCGCAATTGAAAAATCGCAATTCATGAATGCATTTCAAGGGTGGAGAGGGGGGTCCAATGACCCCGCCCTGCACCCATGAAATGTACTTTTCAGTACAAGTTACATACACACATGTCCTTAGGACATGTGTGTCTGTAATTGCACAGTTTAAAAAAAGCAATATTAAGCAAATTTAAACCATCTCGCAAATTACCACGAGGTTCAACCTCGTGGTAATTTGCACTTCCAGTTTGAAATATCGCAATTTTTTAAAAAATGATGCATTGCTTTTAAGGAATCGCAAATTTGCGATTCCTTAAGAGCAATCGCATTTTTGGAATTCGCTAAAAATAGCAATTTTTCCAAAAATGCATGATACATACTAAAAAGGTATTTAGGAATCGCAAACGGCCGATTATACCGAATCGCACCGTTTGCGATTCCTAAATAGCTTGATGCATGTGCCCCATTGTCACTTAATTAAGATACTTAGCAGCATCCAGAAAAAATAGGTTTAAAATGTACAAGTTTGTAACATTATAATACATAAAACCACCTTTTTATATTTAAAATTGCACAGACCCCAAGGAGGGCAAATTCAGTCTAAGTTCATTCAAGAAATTAACTATTATATAGACCAACCGTTCTCCCTCCAAGAACTGCAAAAACAGAAGTGCCTTACGACATTTTCTATAGCCTGTTTGCTGTAGCAGTGGAACAAGCCATTTTTTCCTGAAATCATTATGGATCTTACAAAAAAGAATAGTATGCAGAGTCGACTGTTTAGAGGTGTCGTCACAAGGACAAAACGGAAGATCTTTAGCCCAGTTGTTTCGAGTTGGGAATGCAACCAGTCGATGGAAACGGTTCATCCTAAACCTAACCAAAAGAAAGCGATCATAGCTCATGATGTTATAAGTGAGGTAAGGCTGCATGGCGGCTGTCGTTTGGATCATCAGGCTGTGTACAACTGATGGTTTCATGAACTCACTTGTCAGTCTCAGTTCTTCAAGATGTGCGAGACATTTCGCCTGTAGTACCTTCCTTGGGACCTCACGAATTGAGGGAGGGTCGTAATAAAATTTTTCCCAGCCTAGATCATGAAGGAACCTTTTTACATACGACAACCACTTGGATTTATGGACGTTCTCCATGGCTAAGCAATCAGATAGTATTGACTGCGTAAGGGTTGCTTTTTCCGATGTCCAAATTCGACGCCACAGTAAAAGGGTTTCAACCTTTGCTAAGTCCATCACGTGGGAAAGTCCCAACTCCATGTGACAGGAAAAGGTGCTCGTGCTCTTAGTGACCGAAAGAAGGTACCTCACGAAGATGTTTTCCACCATCTGTATACTATCCGTGGGCACAAAACCCCAGAGACCCGCCCCTTATAATGCCACAGAAAGGCATTTAGCTTTATAGAACTTGATTACCCAGCTTCCTTGAAAAATTAACGAGGGCTGTAGTGGTTCTTATAAAAAAGAGTTTCCTAGTTTCTACGGGTGGTTTCCAGGATAGTTTGTGATCTATCATTATGCCCAGATACGAGTATTTCTGTGTGGACGCTAATTTTTCCTGCTTCAGGTAAATGTCCCTCATTTTACGTTTTTGACGAGTACCTGCCCTCATAACAAAGGTTTTACTAATATTGATGTTAAGGTCAAGGCCTGTCATAAATGTAGCATATCTATTCAAAACCTTTTGGAGTTCAAGGGGGGTACGGGCTAGTATAACAGTGTCGTCTGCCTAGAGTAATGCTGGAATTGGGCGGTTTTTCACTGTAGGAAGGTCCTGGCACCCCTTAATCATCTCTCTTTCCAATCCGTTGGTATATAATGTAAAGAGAAAGGGGGCCAGGACACAGCCTTGCCTAACCCTTTTCTCATTTTCTCAACTGCAAACTCCGCTGTTATCTCTCCTCCCAACCCGTAACGCACCCTTGCTGTCGCGTTTGAGTAGAGTTACCTCAAAAACTTGACCAGGTTCGATGGTACCCCCATATCCAACAGTAGAGACCAAAGTTTGGAATGGGAGACACAATCGAACGCGGACGATAGGTCCACATAGACCATATACAGGTCTCCTTTTTTGATGTGGACATGCTTGTCTATCAAAAGTGACAGATTTAAGGCCTGATCAATGGTCCCCAATCCCTGCCGGAATCCGTACTGGAGATCTGAGATAATCCTGCCATCGTCGGCCCAATCCTGCAAGTCCTCAAGAATAACTCGACCCGCCACTTTACCAAGCGAGTCTAAAAGGGAAATTGGACGATAGCAGGTTACCGACCCCCAATCCCCTTTTTTAAAGATAGGAGCTAATATGGATTTGGACCATGATTCCATAAGGCCTGTTGCACATGATGCGTTTAGGACTCTGGTTAGAAGGGGGGTCCAGAGGTCCATCTCGGCTTTTAAAAGATCAATGGGTACACCGTCTGGACCCGGTGCCTCCCCATTTTTACTTGCTCTCATAGCGAGAGCAACCTGGTCCAATGAAAACTCTAGGTCAATGGGATAGGGGGTATCTATGTGGACTCGAGAGTTAGGTTCCTGTAGGTTAGCAACCTCTGTGTAGGTTGCAAACATCCTAGAGAAGTGGTGGACCCAATCCTTTTCATCTATTGCCACCTCTAATTTTGGATAGTTAGTATTGTCAGCTAAAAAAGGGGACTTTACCACTTGCCAGAAAGCGACACTGTTTTTATAGGTGCAGCTTTCATGAAGTTGGTCCCAAAGTTGATTCGTTATCTCTGCTTTCCTATTCTTTAATGCAATATTGTATAGTTTCCTAAGATTTGTTATCTCATGAGGGATCCTGACTGGTTTCCTTAAGGCAGTTTTTAATTTTGAATAGGCGGCCGTGCAATCATGGTTGAACCATCCCTTCCTCTTCTTTGATTTATGTTTAATTTCAATCCAGAGAGCTTCGTAATATAGCGTTAATAATCATACCAAAGTTAGAAATAACTTCTAATTCTGGTGTATCTGGAGCTAAGCATTTCATGATGGAGGGTAAGGCCTTTAGTATCACTGACTTAGTAAATGCTATGGGATCTACTTTTCCCCATTTCAATGCATATCCATTTAACCTACTCAGTGAGATGTTATTTTGTGCTAAAATAGTGCCACGACTGCTTTTTGGATTATTATTAGACAGTGGCAAAGAAATGCTGAGTGGGTAGTGATCACTCAGTGCATTTGTATGTGTGGTAAATACTGTGTCCATACTCCTCTCTCCAGTGGAGACCAGGATGTAATCTATGGTGGATTGATGACCTCTCCCATGAAATGTAGGGGCCATTGATATCTCTGCATTGTCCAATTTATGTGCGTGTACCAAGGCTAGTTCAAACAAGGTTTCATTTAAGAAACTACCTAAGGTTGAGTCTGAAATGTCAGATGGGGTTATCTCTCTCATCGTGAATACCACAGATATTACGGTTACTAACTGGGCATGGTCCCAGGTTAAAATCCCCCCCCCCCCCAAATAATTACCACCTCTTTGGCTGTCTTCCTTGTTTTAGATAGTAATAAGGAACGGATCAGGGATACCAAGGTCACTGCTTCTCCATCAGGGAGATTATTATAGAAGTTTACTATAAGGAAATTATCCCTTTTGTTTAAAATTAAACTAAGAATCTGGAATTTTGCCTCCAGTTTAATAGGGATTATTTCAACTGTATTAAGGAGGTTTGAGATGTAAATAGTTAGTCCTCCTTTTGCTCGGCCCGATGTCGAAGGTTGAGCAGGTGAAAAATAGGTTTTGAACCCTTCTATATGGATCTCGTCAAGTTACCAGGTCTCCTGAAACGCTAAGATTTCAAACTTGTGAATAAAGCCAATCCATTCATCATTTTTTGACTTTGAGCGTTGACCTGCTGTATTCCAGAATAAGGCAGAGATACGCTGTTTATTTCCATTCCCATTGCATCCCGCAGTACCTAATATGGGGTTGCTTGTTAATTTAGGGTTTAGGTCCTGTTGTGGACCCGGGAAAGGGTGGACCTAGTTTTTCCCAATAGGGTTAACCAACAAATCTATGCCTGTTACCTGAATCTGTGTAGATTTAGAGTGAGATTCAGGAAGGTTATGGCAGGAATTTAGCTCACTGCTCGTGGGTGGATCTCTTTGTATACTATCCGTGATTTCCTTCGCAGTGCTCCGAAAATGAAGTCAGTCCACTCCCTCCATACCCGAAAGAGCGTAGCGGTTGTAGACAGGAATAGGGAAATTAAATCATTCGTCCTGATATCGGGATGGGGCCCTGGAGTTTGTTATGTTTGGCAGTAGGGGTCGGGGATAGAAGTAGGTCAAATCACGTGGTATAATGCCATTACTTCCATTATCAGAGAACCATTCAGTGATGTATCTAACTGCTCTGTGATCTCTAAAATGAATGATAATGATATTGCCCACTGTGTCTTTAGTTTTATGGCCCAGCCAGGGGAGTCGCCGTACGTGTAGAATTTCCCCATTTATGTTTGGAGGAAGCGGTCGGTTCTGTCGTAGCCAATATATGACTTTATTTTTTAGCTGATAGTAATCTTCTCTTTTCCCACCCTCTAATACTAGGACTCCCGTGAAAACCACCACAAACTGGGCCGCTTCTGGTGGCAATTCAACTTGTAGCCTCTTAGGCTTTTTTACCCCAGCTAGATTTTCACTGGCAGGGGAATTCGAGACATTTCCTGAAGAATTAGGTTTCCCTCCCCCCTGAGCCTCCTTGGTCCTAGTTTTGACGCTTTCGTTTTGCCTCAATATTTTGGGAGATAGTGGTCTATTCGGTTTCAGGTTAGTTGGCTTATTTATATTTACTTCCTTTTGTATAGTTGATTTTAGGGGTGGTGCAGTAATTGAAGGTACTGAAGTGGTCTTTGGTAAGTCCTTAATTAACCCTGTGTTTTTTTCAATTGCAAGTTCCAGGGAACCCAGTTGCTGCGCCATTCTTTTTAGTCTCCCAATGAGGGGCAATAGGAAGGATCTAAACAGTTGTTCAATGTTTTCCATGAGATCGGTACTTAGTGTTTCTTTTATTATTTATTTTATTTATTTAGAAGTTTGTAGAGCGCGCAGCTACCTCCGACAGAGGTGTCCCGGCGCTGAAGAGGTTCAGGGAAGCTCAGGGGGATACCGAGTGGGCCAGATCAAGGAGAAGAGCCAGGTCTTAAGTTTCTTTCGGAACAGAGGCTCAGAAGTCAAGAATCTCAGCTCCATTGGCAGATGATTCCACAGTGTGGAGGTGGCCACTGCAAAGGCAGATCATTAGGCGAAGATGGTTAGATCTGAGATTTCGGGATGCTTGTGAGATCTTCAGTCTGTGTCTCAGGTAAGCGGGGCCTTGACCATTAAGAGCTCTAAAAGCAAGGGTCAGGGATTTGAACTGAATACGTAGTCTCACTGGGATATTAGATTCTGTTGAGGTGTAACTAAGATAGGTGTCATAGTTGTATTGTTTGGAAAGCCTTTAGGAGATTTACCAAGATTGGTTTGATTATTGTATTTTTTTGAGGTCCGCTCCCCCTCTTCCTTTTTTTTTTTTGATGGTGGTCCTTGAACTCAATTATGATTCTTAGGGAGTTTTCTCTCTTTTTGGGGGATCTCTGCAATGGGTAGAAGCGTCTCTGCTAGAACTTCTACCTCTAGTAATGAGTTAGAAAGAGAGGCTGAAGCGTTTATGTTTAGTTCACTATTTATATCAATTGGAGGAGTTCTATCTTGCAGGAGTAGTGGAATACTATCATTGCTAGATAAGTCATGCCCCTCATTTTCTATTTGTTTGCTGGTATGTGGCGAGGTGGCTAATTGTATTGTGCCCAAGGATGAGCGCTTCTGTTTGAGAAGCTCAACGGATAGGCGTCGCTCAGCCAGTACAATTTCTTTTTCTATTTCTGAGGTGGCCCTGGTGATGTAATTGTCTAATGTACCTCTATTTAACCCTCCTATTGAAAAGGATTTTCCTTTAGACACACGGGAGGTCATGATGCGTGCTATTAATAATATTAAGTCTAGTTAAACCACTAAGTTGGTATCAAACAGTGAGGTGACTCAAGCAGTGATTAGAGAAGAATCCAATGACATTAATAGAAGGATGACAGCTTACTGGATTGATGTTCATGCAGTCCCGGCCGAGATAAATAAGAAGATAGGCCCAGCCCAGCCTCCTCTGGCCTATGATGGCCACAGACGGCCCGCCCCTTCCCGGGCTCAGCCCGGTGACCGCCCGCGCGTGTCCCGCGACGTGGGTCAAGTGCAGGATCTTTAAGCACCTCCGGGCGCGGAAGTGCGGCTGGTGGGCGGGGCAGCCCCGCACAGTGCTCTGGTCAATGTGGTCCCCCCGCACTGCGGCCGCTAAGTTAGTAGGTCGCGGCGGCGGGGGGGACAGTCAGGCAATGGCGCACTCACGGCACGGGGAACAGCGGGACCAAGAGATAAGGTTCCTCCTGTTAATCAGGGACTTCCAGGTGAGCGTCACGAGTTCAAATGTGCAGAGTTCTCCCGCTGCCCCGGAAAAGCGCAGGATCTTTAAGCGCCTCCGGGCGCGGAAGTGCGGCTGGTGGGCGGGGCAGTCCCGCACAGTGCTCTAGTCAATGTGGTCCCCCCGCACTGCGGCCGCTAAGTTGGTAGGTCGCGGCGGCGGGGGGGACAGTCAGGCAATGGCGCACTCACGGCGCGGGGAACAGCGGGACCAAGAGACAAAGTTCCTCCTGTTAATCAGGGACTTCAAGGTGAGCGTCACAAGTTCAAATGTGCGGAGTTCTCCCCTCTCTTGCACTTATTAAATACGTCACTATGAAGATATAAAGTCTGTAGTATAAAAAGTAAATTATATCAATTTTACCAAGTCTGATACCGCAAAAGCTCTTTGTCTTTGTCTTGTTTGCTGGTGTAAATTGCTTAGGCTCATCCTTTACATCTTTAGCTTGATAGCTTATGTGAAAGCATGTATGAAGGCATGTGTTATGGCTTCCTTTATAGCATAAATGATCAGTATTTGGGCAAGATTGTTTGGTAGCCAGATTTCAGCCCCAAAAATTGCTCAGGAGTTCAGTGTCTGTGGTATGAAATCCGGTAAGGCTAACCTCAGCCCTTTTTGTTCGTGATCAATGGACTTCAGTTGCCTTAAGCAGAACCATCAGAGTGTGCACATATTCCTTTTATTCTGATTATGAAATATTGAGTTTGTTTGAAAAATATTTATATTTAACACATTGGACTTTGAATATTTTACAGAGAACAATAAATGCACTGGTGGAGTTTTTCCAGACAAGGCTGGACCTTGAACAGTTGAAATCGGTTACTCTAATGAAGTTGGAAGAAATCAAAGAAAGGACTGCTGCAGGTCTGAGTTTACACACCATTCATAAAAATAAATATCTGTATAGTTGCTCATTCTTGTTGTAAAGTGATTGTTATTGCATTATCCTAGCATTTCCTTAACTCTGTGATGTGCATTCCTAGAGGTGCTAGTTATGAAAGGAGGGGCTTACTGAAGGGAGGGTGTCATTCAGCCATTGACTGAAGACGTTCCTGTTTTTTTGCGGCCTAACACAACTTCCTTCACTTTATTGCTGTATTTGAGTGAGCAATAAGTACGGGAAATTACCACCTATGGAAAGGATGTGCAATGGTAATTACGAACCCCCTCTCCAGACCATTATGATTTGCATTGGTTTGATAAGGAGGATGGTTTAATTATCTCAGCAGCCATTCCATGACCCACCTTGGACAAGCATCCGAAGTCTTAGTGTGTTGAGGGGAGATTGAGAACATTTGTATACCATAGGCAAACCTGATGATGTTGAAGTGAGTCCTTGAATCCTAATGTTGTCGTCTGTTTTCTGTTTTATTATCTTGCCTGATTATCCTTGTCATCAGAATGCCAACATGTCATTTGGAGTGCTTTCATTTAGAGAGCAACTATAGCAACACAAAAGATGATGGCCAGAATGCTGAACATTGTCAAAGATTCTCACAGATCTGGGTTGAACACATCGTTGTTTTGCTCACTATGCCACACCAGTTTGGACCCAGCCATATGCAAATCAGTCTTGACCCTGCTCTCCTTGGGGGCAGTCCAGCCTGAAAATCCAATCTAGGTCCTCCTTGAACTGGAAACAAGCATTCTGGGATCGTTTAGGGGTATCAGCCCTCATCAGCCGGGCTAGCTTGAATCCAGTGGCACAGTGAGCATTGTTTCCACGTTTGGGCATACCCTTCCCTCTTAGGGCAACTATAGCAACACAATTTATGTTCTATTTGCATGTGTTGCCGTAAGTGGGAAGGGTATGCCCAGACGTGGGTCCCGTGCTCGCTATGCCACCCCGGCTTGCCTTGCTGATGAGGATGACCCTGAAACTGGTCCAAAGGTTGTTTCTTTCTGAATCAGGTAGGACATGGCTTGGCAGTTTGGGCTGGACTATTCGGAAGGGGAATAGGGTCTATACGGATTTGCATACGGCTGGGTCCAAACTGGAATGGCATGGCAAGCAGAAAAACAATAGATTTTACCCTGTTCTGTGACTGGGATTGAATGTTTGATTTGTTCAGCATTCTGTCCATTATCTGTTCATTTTGTATTCATTTATTGAGCGAGGCAGTTGCTGCTGGGTGAGGGATCTGCCTGCATGTTGGTGGCACATGTAGGAGAAGATGAGGACATGTTCCCTGCAGTGTTTGAAGATGGACAGTGGTTTTTAAAAGATTTTGTGCAAAAGAGGAAACATGATAAACCTGTGGTCCATAAAGCGAGAAGGGTTCCTAAGTTGATGATGGCAACACTCAAAGAGCAATTGGATGTGGTAGAAAGATTTGAATATGTGTCACTTTGTGGACTTCAATAGGAATATTTAGGACAACAGGCAGGTCCTTCACAGAATTTCAGAGACTTTTGAGATGTTAGATGATACCAAAATGTTGAGCAAGATAATGAACTTTTCTGCAGCCAATCATCAGGTTTTGCTGCAGGAATAATATAGGTAATTGATAGAATGTGTTAACACCTCTGAGGTCATTGTGGTTTAAGGTCATGAATTTCAGGTTGGCATCTGCTACAGTTTGGTTTCAAAGAGTGATCAAGAGGGTCATAAACGGATCTAGTTAGGTGATGTTTTTCAAGAATTGTATTCTAGTTTTTGAAGCTTTTAAAGAAGTTAGAACATAGTGGTTTAACTTTCAAGAAGGAGGTCTCAAGGTTGCGTTTGAGCAGGAGAAAGTCATTGTTGTTCCCACTGGTGGGAACTCCAATGGAAAATCTTCCGGACTACCATGAGTAATTGGATAGATTCCGCTATTTGGTAATAATCGGATAGGATAGTCATTTATAAAGCGATCGAAAGCCGCAGCATCTTGCCACTAGATGTTAACGCGAGCAGACTGAGTTAATTGCTCATTCGGAGAAGGCACAAATGCAATATAACATGTGCTAAATACTGGCATCCCTACAGTACTCTGTAGCATACTGGAATACCCTGCCACTCATGGACAGGATCGCTGTTTCTAAAATGGTACTTCTTCTGCACTGTCTATATATCATACAGCACTCCCTCTGCCCCCTTCCCACCTAGATTTTCAGGAAATTGCACTCCCTGCTTACATCATGATCTGGGTGGGCAAACGAAGTAGGGTGGTTAAGGCTACTTTGATGAGGAACTATGAGGAGGGAGGGCTAGAAGCGCCATGGTTGGAGTTCTATTACTTTACAGCCCTGGTGCAGCATGCAGCTAGATGGTTAGCAGAAGGCAGTAATTGGGGAAGTTACTGCTTCCAGGGAGAGAGATGAGGACCTCTCTGTTTTATTGATGGAGAGCTCTGGGGTAACAGCAGACCGACCCTATGTGTTAAGGCAGACGGTCAGAGTATGGCAGTGAATAGGGAATTGCTGGTATGGATGCTCACCCCGATTCGATGCATGGTAGCCAATATGACTTATGAAGCATAGCGGAAGGGAGGCTGCGATAATTGAGAAGAGCTCTTCCCAGGTGAGACGTTTATCTCCATTGAAGATTCCCAGAATGAATTTGGTGAGGGTCCTGGCCACTTCTTACAATATGCAGGCCTGGTTTAGTTTGCTTAGCAGACCTGGCAGACCTTCTCGGTGGCCCCTCCAGCACCGTGCTCCTTTGGGGTCATAATATCCTGTGAGATGCGTAGACACTTGGTATCATTGCTGTATAAGACCATGAGTACGGATGTTACCCACGGACCGTTGTGAGCTCGGAAGGCCTGGGACAAGGATTTGGGCAAGCCTGTGGCGGATAAGGTATGGGCCAGAGTGTGCGCTCTAACTCAAAGTCTCTGGTAATGCACTGTTCTGATTGACACATTTGCCTATGGATTCCTCACCTTTTGAATTACCCCTTGCGCCAGCATTCCATGGAAACCTCTTCCTAGCTCTCCCATGAGTCCGGATGACGTAACCGGAGCCATAAGAATACCTCGTTGGCATGCTGAGGCCAGTCCCCTTTTTTTCTTGCCGTCGATGCGCAAAGTTTTTGGGGGGGATTCTCCATTTTCTTCATGTATACTTTGTTTCTGCTGATTCCCTTGGTGCAGCAGTGCTATGGCTAAAAAGAAGAGGTCGGGATTCAAGCCTTGCAGAGAGTGTAGAGGCCATATGTCCATCATGGACCCCCAGAATGAATGTCTCTGGTGTTTGTTGTCGGATCACGACGTCTAAGTGTGTTTGTCTTATCGGAAAAGGAATCCGGAAGCCCTGAAGGAGCGTGAAGCAAAACTTTTCATGGCACGGGCAAAAGAAGAGAAGAGAGGTTGTAAGAGATCCAAGTCGAGGTCGTCCACTTCACATACCTCGAAGTCAAAGAAGCATAAGAAGAAGCACCGACATGGGTCTCGTCGTCTGTCATCGAAGGGCAAGGCTTCAACGTTGGCTTCTCCAGTACAGCGACATCACCCTCTCCTTCTCCACAGGCATCTCTGGCTCACTCTCTGACACTCAGAGGTACTCTGGCACCCAGGGATTCACCGCTCCGAGCGAATCTTCTCCAGCTCCTGTGGCATCGCCTGTGCTGGAACCAGTTTTCCTGGCGCCTCAGCCTGCTGCTCGACCTCGGTCGGATCCAGACCCGGGGGTTCCAAATCCATATCCACCCTTTCTGGGTCCAGGAGCGGATCCCTCGCTTTTCCTGAATGCGATGTTTGGTGGTTCTGCCAAAGCAGCTTACCCTACCGGTGAGCATTCGGGTCCCGTGTGTACGCTTTCATTTAATTTGGGCGTTCCCCAGCAATCTGCCCAGGCATCCTTCATGCCGGCGGCTCCGTCATGGCAGTTTCTGGCGCTGAGGTGTTCGATGGTGATTCCTCAGTCACCGGCGCCGTCAGAAGGTGGGCCGGCGCCTTCCCAGATTCGTTTGCACCGTTGCCTGTTTCCGAAGGGCCTCCTTCGACGCCAGCGCCGATGTCATAAAGCCTGGTGCTGCCAACACCAATACCAAATGATGCACTCCAGAAGGGAGGCCCGAAGGCTGTTGGAGGAAGAAGAGTACCAGCAGGATCAGGCTGAAGAAGGGGAAATCATCAACATAGTGGATGACTTTGAGGGCCTTCAGGAGGCCAGTGGCTTTAACACTTCCCCGGAGTGGGAAATTTCTTCCCTGAAAGTTTTGCATTCACAGGATATTTCTCCTTATCATTCAGTTATCAGGAAGGCAGCTGATCTGTTGGACTTGCAATTGCCCACAGCTGAAGTCCAGTCAAATTTATTGACTGACGTGTTGCATTCTCCATCTTCTGTGGTTGAGACCTTGTTGTCTTTTAACAAGACTTTGACTGACCCAATTATGGAGGTGTGACAGAAGCCCTTATCTGCCCCTGCAGTATTGAGAACAGTGGCAGTGTTATAAGGCTGTTTCTGGTGATCTGACCTTTTTAACCTCTCACCCTTTGCTGGAGAGCTTGGTGGTTCAAGCTTCTACTTCGACAAAGTAATCGGCTGGTTTTCCCCACCACTGGAGGATAGGGACTCAAAAAAGTTGGAGCAATCTGGCAAGACGGTTTTCTCCTCTGCGAAAATGGCCTTGAAGTCTACAAATGCCACATGCCTGTTGGGGAGATATATTCATGTCTTAATGGATTCTGCTATACAGGTACCTCCTAAATTGCTGGAGGATGATTGTGGTTACTTCTTGGAGGTGTTGGCAGATAAAAAAAGCAGCAGCCCGTCAAGTGATGGTCTGGTCTAGATACTGGGGACTCTGTTGCCAGATTCATGGGTTCCTCTGTGGCCACCAGGAGGGCCTGCTTGGCTCAGGTCATCAGGGTTATCTCCGGATGTTCAGGCCACTCCTCTTGATTTGCCTTTCGATGGGTCCAGGCTTTTTGGAACAAAGGCAGACTGAGCTCAACAACGCTTCAAGGACAGCAGGGCTACTGCGAGATCCTTGGCTTACAGTCTCAGCCTAGAGGTTGTGGTTTCAGGAGGTTTTGAGGTTTTGGAAAGGGGGCTTTCTTTCAGGGCCGTCTGTAGCCTCAGCAGCAACAGCAGCAAAACCTTTTGTACAAGTTGTACAGAGGGAAGGGTAGAGGCCGTCTGTGGGGAGGCTCCCAGCAACAGTTTTCCTCCTCTTCTCCTGCCCCCACAATTGGTAATACAGGAAAGCTCTAGATCTCCCATCTTAGAGCATGTTGGCCCTGTAGGATGCCGGGTGTCCCATTTCCTATGAAATTGGAAATCTGTTACATCAGATCTTTGGGTTTTGAATCTTGTCGAAAATAAGTACACCCTCCGCTTCCTAGAGTTTCCGCCTTTTCACCCTCCTCGTCAGGGCTGGTGTTCAGAGGACCATCTGCTGCTCCTGCAGCAGGAGGTTCTGACTTTGTTACAGAAGGGTGCGATAGAGGTGGTTCCAGAGCAGGAGCGAGGTCAGGGTTGCTTCTCCCTGTATTTCCTGATCCCCAAGATGGACGGTCGTTTGAGGCCAATCCTAGACCTCAGGATTTTGAACTTGTACCTCAGGCAGGAAAAGCTCATTTTGACCCTAGCTCAGGTTCTTCTGGCACTGCAACAGGAAGACTGGCTGGTGTTGATCAATTTGCAGGATGCGTATTTTCATCTTCCCCTCCTGAAGTCACTTCGGAAGTATCACCGTTTTATGGCTGGATCTCAGCACTACCAGTTTGCGGTCCTCCCGTTCGGGGTTACATCCACACCACGGGTCTTCACAAAGGTGATGGCGGTGGTTGCAGCCCATCTCAGAATGTCAGGATTTAGTTTTTTCCCTATCTGGCCGACTGGCTGCTAAACGCAGTCGCCGAAGGTGGTGCTGCATCATCTGCAAGTAACTTTGCGGCTGTTGTTCGACTTGGGCTTCTTAATAAATGTACCCAAATCTCACTTGGTGCCTTCTCAGCGCAACCTGTTCATAGGAACCGTACTGGAAACTACTTTGTGTCAAGCTTTTCCCACCTCTGCAGAGGATTCACAACATTCAGGAAATTATTCCTTTGTTTCTTGATGGAGCGGTTGTTCCAGTCCTGAAGGTCTTACTGCTTGGTCTGTTAACTTCCTACATACTGTTGGTCAACCATGCACGCTGGCACATAAAGGGCACTCCAGTAGTGCCTCCACAGGCAGTGGTTTCAACACAATGGAGATCTCGGGAAGGTCAGAATCTCCAGAGACACTGCAGCTGAGCTGTCTTGGTGGAGTGTTTTGGACAACCTGTCTCAAGGGAGGTTTTTTCCTATTCCTCCACCAGTGACCACAGTGATCACGGATGCCTCCACTCTGGGTGATCTAAAGGTCAAGGGCCTTTGGTCTCCAGAGGAAAGGTTGCTCCACATCAACCTTCTGGAATTGCGGAAAATATGGTTGGCTCTCAATGCCTTACTTCCCTCCCTTTGCGGTCAGTCGGTTCAGGTTCTGACGGACAACACTACAGCAATGTGGTATATCAACAAGCAGGGAGGGGTAGGGTCGTATCGTCTCTGCAGAGAGGCTCTGTGGCTCGTGTTCTGGGTTTAGGATCACCGGATTTGCCTAGTTACAAATCATCTGGCCAGAGTGTTGAACATGCGTGCGGACAGTCTGTCGGCAGTACTCAGCTGACTACGAGTGGAGGCTTCACCCGGAGGTGATTCGCCACATCTTCAGGTTGTGTGGGTTTCCCCAAGTGTGCCTATTTGTCACTTGTGAGAATGCACACTTCCCGTTATTCTGCAGTCCTCAGCATCAGATGCAGGAAGCATTGGGGGACGCGTTCCAACTGGATTCGGGGTTTTGGCTTCTTTACGCGTTTCCTCCCATACCCTTGATTCCTCGGAAGATTAGCCAAGACCATGCCCAAGTCTTATTGATTGCCCAGGACTGGCCAGGAAGGGTGTGGTACACAGATCTTCTTCACCTCTCATCGCACCCTTTGCTCCGTCTCCCTCTAAGGCTAGACTTCCTCTCGCAGTCGCTGGGGCAGGTTCTACACCCTCAAGTCCAGAGCCTGCACCTTCATGCCTGGAGAATGAACGGGGCAACCTGGGTTCTTTCTCTCTCCAATTGGATGTGGTGGATGTTATTTTATCGTCCGTGAGACACTCCACCAAATCTGCCTATTCTTCTAGATGGGCCAGGTTTGTGAAGTGGTGTGGATAGGGGTCCATTGGTCCTTTTAAAGACCCATTTATCTGATGTACTTAGTTTTTCACTTTATTTGACCCAGAAAGGATGTGCTGTGGAGACGATTAAGGGCTACTTGTCGGCCTTGTCAGCTTTACTTTGCTGCCGGACCAGCCAACTTTAAGTCCCCCATTGTTATGAGGTTCATTAAGGACCTCACCAATAGATTTCCTCCCCTTCCCTTCATAATGCCTCAGTGTGATTTGAATTAAGTTCTTACATTTCTGTTGGGGTCTCCTTTTGAGCCTCTTCATAGTTGCCCTTTGAGGCTGCTTTCTTTCAAGACTATTTTCTGGTGGCTATTACCTCAGCCAGGAGGTTAATGGAGCTGCAGGCTTTTAGTTCTAAGCCTCCTTTCACTACTATCCATGCAGACAAGATGGTTCTTAGGACCAGGGCTGCTTTTCTACCTAAGGTGGTTTATCCTGTCCACCTGGTTCTTTCTATTACATTGCCTACTTTCTATCCTCCCCCCTTTCAAGGAGGAGGAGAGACTCCACCACCTGGACCTTCGAAGGTCTGTCAGCTTCTGTCTCGACAGAACCAAAGCTCCTTGTTGGCTTTGTGGGGAAGATGAAGGGGAAAGCTACCCCACAAGAGAATGCTATCCAGGTGGATCATCTTGTGTATCAAGATATGCCATGCCCTGGCCAAGAAGGAGCCTCTTGAAAGTATTGGAACTCATTCTGCTAGAGCAAAGTCTTCCACATCTGCTTTGGCAAGTGGTGTCCCTGTAGTGGATATTTGTAAGGCTGCAACATGGGCCTCCCTACACACGTTTGCGAAGCATTATTGTTTGGATTCTGAGTTGAAGAGGGATCCATTTTGCAGGTTCTGTGCTGCTGGACTTTTTGGGTGGACACCCTCCTCCGGGAGCGGGACTGCTGTGGGATTCAATTCAAAAGGTGAGGAATCCACAGGCAGATGTATCCATCAGATGAACAAGTTACTGTTGGATTCAGTATCAGCCTGTGGATTCCTCAGTGACCCACCCTTCTCCCAGTTGTCCATCTTCGTATACCAAAAAAGATTTCATAGTTTGACATGGTTGTTTACCTATGTCATTAGCTGGCCATACTGTTGGTTGTTAGGAAATGCTTTGTTTCTTTAGCTTTTCCACTATATACTGTGTATATTGGTGTATATTTTGTATACTGTGTATACACCAATTATGTTGCTGGTCCACCAGTTTGCCTCGAAGGCACGGAAAAAATGAGTGGGAACTGATGTCAGCACGCCGCCAAGGGCTTTCTTATGGCTCTGGTGACGTCATACAGAGTTGAGAGCGGAGCGGAGCCGTGCCATTGTAACGTCCTCGTCGAAGCGGGAGAGCTAGGAAAAAGTTCCTGTGGAATGCTGGCGCGAGGGGTAATTCAAAAGGTGAGGAATCCACAGGCACATAATGTTTCCACCAGAAAAAGTGTTACCAAAGGTAAGTAACCTGTGCTTTAAGCATGTTCATTTTAATTTCCTTCATCGCATTTGTATGAAGCCATTACAACATAGCCGCCTGAACCCTGATTGACCTTCTTCCTGTCCCACTGTAGTTTTGTGGAGTGGACTTTATGCACTAGGCTTGGGGTTACACCTTCGTGCATTCATACTGGACTCAGTGGAAAGGATTGTGTGGATCACATCGCTGCAGGGTGTCCTCCAACCCCAAATCTGCTTGTTGCGTAATATGTTGAGACCCAAGGCAGTAAAGTGGCTTCCAAATTCCTTCAATTATCGCTTGTGCTGGCCAAGAGACGTTTCACAATTGTGTGGATGGGGCAGTTGGCCCCATGGCTGGAGCACTGGGAGAAGGATGTGATAGAATGGTCCCTTGTGGAGGAGGAATATGAGAAGAAAAGAAGAACGGACAAGAAGCTTCATGAAGATGTGGAAGTGTGAGTGGCACTGTGCGACCATTTTCTGGCCTCCAAAGGAGAGGTCAGTGATGAGGATGCTGATGCTTAAGGATGTGATAGATGTCCTTGTGTTAATTAATGCTTGTATTCTAACCTATGTGTAATAGAAATATTTTATGTGTTTGACTCTGACCGGTACATTATGACAATAATACTGTAGGACCTTCCTCTTGCACCTATGTATTTACATGATTTTTATGTAATGTTGTTTATAAACCATGCTGCGGAATTAAAAAAGTTTGGAAACCACAAAAAATACTTCAAGGAGGAGACAGGTAGGCTTAGAGTAGGTAATGGAGACGAGTGTAGGTGGTGTAGGAGCAGTACTTTCCTAGGTAAAGGCTTTTGCTTCCCACTCTCTCAAAGGCAAGGGTGTTAACTATTCCATGGTGTAGCATGAGGCTTTGGCCTGCCTATGGGTTATACAGCATATCAGGTTTTTCTTACGTGATCTATTGTGGTGAGTCCTAACCAAAGGCAGGCAACAGCATATTTGGTGTTCGACCTCCCCAAGTCTTACTTAGAGCTTTCCCAGCAACTCTGGTTTATAATGGTAGTACTGGGTATGATGTTTCTTTTTTCTCTCCCCCCCCTTCCCTAAAAGATACAAGGCATTCAACAACTGTGAGGGAGCTTGATTCCAGTCCAGATATTTCTTTGTCTGGCCTCCTGAGGGGTTGTGGTGATGCACACATAGTGGCACATGAGGTTTCTCCTGTGGTGCCTCTGCCAGCAGTGATTCCACCATGAGGGAGTTCTGGCAAACACCACTGCAGTGTCCCAACTTGGCTGTTGGAGGAGGAGCACCTATCCAAAGGAATGCCCTTCTGCCTCCACCATCTGTGACTACCAATGTAAAGGATGCATCCACTCTTGGGTCATGTATTCATCTGGTGGAGCTGGAGATCAGAGGCCTTTGTTCTCTAGAGGATCAGGTATCGCACGTCATCCTGCTCAAACTGAGGATGATTCAGGCTGGAGTTAAGGATTTCCTCTCTTCCCTTCACGGTCAGTACGTCCAAATCTTAAGGGACAATTTGACTGCGATATGGTGTCAACAAGCAGGCAGGAGTATGGTATCACCTCTGTCGAGATACGCTGAGGCTGAAGTGTATGCTCACCAGCGTGGGGTTTGGCTAGTCACCAACAATCTGGCTGGCTCTCTGAACACCAGAGCCTATATCCTGAGGTGACATCATCTTGCTGACCACAAATGGCACATGTACCCGGAGGTGGTACAAGACCTCTTTGCCCTGTAGAGCAATCGTCTGGGGGACCTTTTTGCCACTCTCAGCAATGCCCATTGCTTGTTTTTCTGTGCCCTCCAGTTTATATTGCATGTAGCCATGGGGGACGTTTTTCATTGGAATTCTCCACCTCATTACATGTTTACTGCCATGCCCTTGATTCCTCGGATCTGGCATGCCTAACCACATGCTATCTTCATTGCATTGTATTGGCTGTGAAAAGTGTGGTACACAGACCTACTGCGCCTCTACTGATGTTTTCCTTTTCCGCATATGACCTCCATAGCTACTGCCCTCTCTCGAGCTGTCCACCACTGATAACTTTTGGTGGTTCTTAGTCTCAGCTGGTATATTCTTTACGGGAAATGCCCGTTTATACTCCACTTGAGCTGACCCAGAGGTTTTAATCACTGGAACTTATCCTGTACCCTGATCTATCATAAGCTAACCTCAGATAATCTCAAAGAGGGTCATCCAGCCAATTCCAAAACAACCCAATATCAGACCTCTATCTAAAGACAGTAACCTTCTGATCTACAGCTCGATAATATTTGACAGAATTCCACCAGGCATTCCAACTAGGAGGCGTTTCCTGGTGCCACAGCATACAGATCTCTCTCCTGGCCAACCAAATCAGGTAAAACACCAATTTGTATTGGGACCTAGGCTGATCTCGTGACCCACTCGACATAGGTGCATTGCCAAATAAGATGAGAGTTGAGCTTATCTCCACATCTGCACTCATGACCCTGGAGATAGTCTTACCAACGTCAGTACAACATTTGTGTATCTTGGGACAAGACGCAAATATATGAACATCCTCAGCATTCTGGAATCCACACCTCCAGCATTTGGCTTCTCCTCCACCCTTCATTTTAGAGACTTTAAGAGGGGTCCAGTATATCCTATGGAGTGTGAAAAAGTGGTTTCTTCTGAGTGCAGCAGATTTAATCACAGGGTAAAGTAGGTTAATGGATACTTGCCATAACTCTTTCCGTTCTTCACTTGAAAAGTAGTTCTCTTAGACCCGGTAGGCTTTATCCATCCTTGTTTCTGCTGCAGCCAGAAGATAATTATATAATAGGGCTACTTCTTTCCTACTTGGGGCCTGGTTTTCCAAATCACTTTCCATATGATTGTCCTCGCAGAGAGACCAGCTTTGAGACTTACACCATGATGTAATCTGAGAGAATTTAAATCTGGACAAGGTTCCAGTTGTTGTATGATTTCAGAATTCCCAGGGAAGACAGTTGTTACCCACCACCAGATCCCCCCCAATGCAAGACTCCTGCCACTTTTAGTTGCTGAACTAGGGCATCCAGAAGGCACTCCGGCATTGCTGGCGAATCCTACACCGGCACCAATACGCTATAATAGGAGAGCCCCAAGCAGTCTCGACTGTCCGACCAAAGCTTGGCCGCTATGCCCAGCATCTTCAAACAAACCTTTTTATATAATTTAGGAGAGCCAAATTTGTACATAAAACCATACTCCCCTACCCCCTCCAACATGGCTTTAAACATATTACCAATTAGTGAGTAATCTGGGATATGCAATAACATCCTAGCATTTTTTAGTTGGTAAGCCCAACAATAGAGCTGATGGTCTGGTAAACCCATGCCGCCCTGTGCTAGTTTGCGCCTACGTTTTTTCCAGGACAACCTAATCCCCTTACCTGCCCAAATAAAAGAGGAAATCCTTCCCTGAATTTTAAGAATCTCAGCTTTTGCTAATTCTAATGGTATATTGTTAAAAAGATAAGTGTATTTCAGGTGGACACACATTTTGATCAAATTAACCCGGCCATAATGAGATAGTGGCATGCTCTGCAATCTTTTTAGAAGAAGCTCAACTTCCTTTGAAACTCTATCTAAGATAACTTTTGGAATTTTCCTGGGATCTTGAGTTATTGTAATTCCGAGGTATCTAAGTTGTGTCGCATATGACCCCTCCTTATTGGCAATGTTCCATGTCATGATCTCAGTCTTATTTTGTTTATCTCATAACTCGAAAATGTTCCAAAAGTTTGAGTTTCAAGTATAAGTTCCTGTAATGTCATGTTCACATTAGATGAAAACACAACTAGATCGTCCGCGTATAGAGCTATTTTTCTAACGAACCCACCCAATTTAAAAGGAACAATATTTTTATTTGAGCTTAGACTCTGAGCCAGGGATTCTATGTAAATATCAAATAAGATAGGGGACAGAGGGCAACCTTGCCTAGTACCACGTTCTATGTTAACAACAGGAGAAAGGCTTCAATTAACTAGAATCCGTGCCCGTGGTGAACTATAATGTAAAGCCCAAAACATTCAAGGTCCTATCTAAGAAATGCCAGTTCACACGATCGAAGGCTTTAGCCGCGTCAACCATAATAATTTACAAAGGGAGGTCCCTTGATGATGCCATATCCACTGTGCCAACTAAGGTATATACCAAATCTGACATCTGCCTGGAAGAAACATCTTTTGATCTTCATGGATTATTTGGCCTATGATCTTACAAAGCCGTTTATTTAAAATTCCTGCAAAAACCTTATAGTCAACATTTAATAAGGAGATTGGATGATATGAGTGACACTGAAAAGGATCCTTACCGGGCTTCAAGATCAAGGTAATAACTGCATCAGACCATGAGTCCGGCAGAGGAGATATACCCTTTAGTATTTCGTTAAACAGTTTCAACCAGACCGGAATGATTTCATCCTTCAGCCTCTACTGATGCTCCCCTCTCCGTGTTCCTTTCAGAGGAGACCTCCCATCCCAGTTTAAGGGGCAGGTTCTTCACCCCATCTTCCAGAGCCTCCACCTTCATATCTAGAGATTGAGTATGGGCATCTGAACTCCTTCCTGCTGTCACCGGATATGGTTGCAGTGATCCTGTTGGCTCATTGCCCCTCAACAGACTGCCCCTCAACCAAGTCTGTCTATTCTGGGAGGTGTATTAAGTTTCTTAGTTGGTGTGCTGAGTAAAATGGGGACCCCTTCAGGTCTTGCCTTTTTAATGTCCTCCAATATTCACTCTTGCTGGCCCAGCAAGGCTGTGCAGAGCGCACTGTCAAGGGGAACATGATAGCCCTTTCAGCCTTCCTCTTCCTCCTAGAGTAACGATTACTTTTTATGTCACCACATGATTACTTTTCTGAAGAGGCTCATAAATCTTTTTCCTCTCTCCCCCATTGCCATGCCAATGTGGAAACTACATTTATTTTAACCTTTTCAATGCATGCTCCCTTTGAACTGCCCTTTATAGTTGTCAAATTAGTTTCTTGTCTTTTAAGACTGTTTTTCTAGTTTTAGTTACAAAGGCGAGCTGGTTCTGTGAATTACAGACACTGAACATCTGTCTGCTGTTCACCTGCCCTGTCATGAATAAGCTGAGGATCAGGACAAGTGCATCATTCCTACCTGAGGTGCTGACCCTTTTCCATCTAGGGCAATCCATCTTTCTTTCTAATTTCTATCATCCACCTCATCTGACCAAGCAGGAGTAGAGACTGCATCATCTGAACCAAAGATGAGCTGACAGGTTTTATATCAACTGCACTAAAGACATCAAGTGTTATGACCAGCTCTGATACTGGCAAGAGGAAGGGCAAAGTGCTCCAGAAGAGACCTTTTTCCAGCTGGAACGTTTGTGCCTTAAAATTTGTTATAACCTTGAACAGAAAGAGTCACCTAAGGGACTTCATGCCCATTGCACCGGGTGAAATATTCAACCTCGTCATTAACGAAGGGTGTTCAGGTAATTGAAATCTTTTGGGGGTGACATGGGCACCCCATCACATTTTCTCCAAGCATTACTGTTTGGACTCGGAGTTAATAATGAATGGCCATATGACATGTTGCGTATTTTAGGACTTTTCTGTTTGACCATTCCTTCAGACCTGCCTCCATGAAAGGACGGAACCTTGAAATGTACTCAACAGGTGCGGAATCTGCAAGTTGAAGTATCCGTCAGAAGAAAATTTTAAATAAAACCTTTGGTAACGATAGTTTTCATTCAGTCTGGTTCCTGGGATATTTAAAAGGGGAGCAATCTGTAGGTAAATACAGTATCCACCTGAAAGATCATTACCAATGGTATGTAACGCTTTCTTTACGCAAATTAGAATCCTGTTTCCCATTGCAATAATATTAATAGCATTGTCAAAGCCAATAGGTTTTGGCTGTGTGAGATCTTTTGGCTAAGCGGATTTTTTTTTTAGACATGTTATACAGCAGTGCAAGCTGCTCCCTCTCTCCCCAGAACGATATAGAATGCACCAATAAGCTACACAGAAGGCAGAATCTGCAATGGGCCCTAGATACCTTTGTACAGACTCAATTCTATTGAGTATTGTACTGCAATAGATAAAGTACAGAAGGACCATCCGCTGGGAATCTGTGCAAGAAACATTTGTATTCAAGAAATTCATAATGTGATGTAAATAATGTATGGATTGCCTGTTTGGCTCTAGCATGCACATGTATTTATTGTATATTTACTGTATATGTAGTAGGTGATCTTACATCGACAGTGAATTGGTGCAAGTTATATAAAACAAAAATCGCAAAATAAATACTTTGGTGGCGAGAGGGATCCTCTCGGCCAGGCAAGCTCTTCTGTTTTTGCTGGGTTACTCTGGATCTGTCATTTGGGGTTCCTTGAAAACAGGCATGGTCTGATGTTCAGGTGTTATTCAAGAGCCGACGCACTTGGGTGAATGGGGGTTGTCTAAACCTGACCCTTTCATCAGGATTTAGTAAGGGTTACACGAGGGAGGGAGAGAGGGGAACATTTACTCGAGTCCAGAAGCCCACACATGAAAGTTTAGAAGCCACGCTGATGGGACGTGGTGGGGGGTGGTCTAGAAATGAATAGAGGGACTGCAGAGGGCACAGGCTGTTGCCATAGGAGACAGTACCAATCTGCTAGGATACAGGGGGCAGGCATTTCAAATAGCCACACTCAGTGCTTTAAATGGAAAAAAATGAGTGGAGGTACTCTTTAAATTGAGTTGGGGGCGTGGCTAGTGGGCGGGGTGAGACATGATGATAGAAACCCATCTATTGAGTGTTCATTTTGCCCGTGCATTGCGCTTGACAATTGTCTCAAACTTTCCATATGTGCAGATTAACAGGTACATATGCTAATAAAGGGTGGTGTGAAGTACTTCTGGGAGCAATGTAAGGAGCTTCTAAACCCTGAATCCAGCCAAGCCATTAACAGTACTGTTAGCCGTTCTAGGCTAAGAATCAATGCGCATCAGGACGAGAGAGACAGGCATAGCATCATTAATAAGAAATATTAGACGCATTTCTTTTCAAATCCCTCCTGGGTGTCCTGATTCTCTTCTTCTCTAATTTAGTTTCTCTCTCACACACAAACATACACTCAACCAGGCAAACACACACAAACAAGAAGACAAATACTTTCTATCAATCTTCACATCTCTAATCACTCGATCCCTCTCCCACTCACCTCTCTCCCATTTGTATTCATTTCTCTTGCTGCCCGACTCTCTTTACCCCTAAGGTATCCTATAATCCTCTACTATCACTCTTTCTACTTCTCATCTGCCATCTCTGTGCCTCTGTTACTCGTTGCATGGCCGTCTCAATCTCTTCCCCATCTTTGTCTGCACTACCCCTTCTGTCTCTATTTTTTCCTCCCTGTAAACTCTCCTCTGCTCCTTCTATCTCTGTCCCCTCACTCTTTACCTTCTTTCACCCAATCCTCATTCCTCTTCCCTCCACAGAAGGCCACATGGCCAGAGACCCTGCAGTGGCAGGCAGTGAGCACTGCAGGGCCGCGAGCATGTGCAGAGTCCATTAGGGCAGAGGCCAGGCGAAGAACAATATTGGCCTTCGATGGGCAGGTCAGTACACCTCCTCCTACCTCAGCTGGGCTCCATACAGGCTGCATAGGCAGGCCATCTCCGCCACCTCCTCCCTGTCAGTGTGCCAGCAGGTGGACAGGGGCGGGTGGAATTGCAGGAGCAAGTGAGCCAGGCCTCAGTGGGAGGTCACTTATGCAGGCTCTCTTCCCTCCCACCCATTCAGGCTGCACACATCACTGTGCTCTTGGCAGCTGATGTCCAATCCACTAAGAAGAAGAACCAGCATGGACACTCGGCAGGGGGTGGTTAAGAAAGTTGAGAACTTAGGGAGCAGACGCCCACTTACCCCTGCTGCATGCCTCCAGCAGGCGCCAAAAGGACAAACATGCTGCGAAATAAACGTCTCACAGCTGGCCCCCAGGCATCGGCCCAGTGCCCATCCGATCAATCTGAGTACCGGGACTCTCCTTGGCACTGGAAAAGTACTGGTACTCAGCTTGGATAAAACAAGAAGTGCTGGTACTCAGTACCTGTGAGTACGGGCCCATTTAAAGCATTGGTGACACTTAATCCTGGCAGGACGGGTAAATAGTCATACAGATGGATCGGCAGAGCTGCAGAACGATTGGGCCCCGTGTTTGAGTACAGAACAATGCAGCCAAACGTAGTCAATGAAGGGGTAAAAACCGGGGTCACCCCTGGCTGAATCAGAGGCGAAATACAGATGGGCTAAGACAGGTGCACGTACAGACACACTAATGCTACTTCATACAGACACATGAATACAAACTTCACAGACAGACATACAAGGCCAACAGAAATGAAAGAAAAACTGTTAGACACAGAAGCATAAACTGTAGACACACGTCTGGAGTAAAGATAAAAAATATTGCAGAAAATATGTGCAATGCACACAGGTATCTACTGCAGACATTTTCTTTCAATGTCCAGTCTGCTTTGGGGGTGAAGGAGAGGGGCTGGAGAGACATGCACTCAAAAAAGGTTAAAAGGTAGAAAGAGTGCCTGCCCTGCATTAGTCTGCAGTGGTATGACACTGTCTACTTGAAGCAGTACTTGGTCTAGGCTCCACTGCAGGATGAAGACTCGAAGCCCAGGAGGAAGACTGAGGCAAGGAGGAGGTGCTTACCAATAGTAAGCAAGGACAAGAGTTTGAGGTGGCAAATCCTCTCTCTTACTGTCAGGTTGTGACTCCTCTTACTTTGTCAAGTCCTGGTCCGTATCTGTTAGACTCTGGTTATACACTCAATCTATCAGCCAGCCAGTCCTGCTCACTCCATAGGTTCTTTTCTTCTCTTCTTGTCGCACATTCTACTCTAGTGATCTCCTTCAGTGGTATGAGTTAAAAGATAATTCAGCTTATTGTCTACATCTCACAACCAACCCAAAGTACCAACAAAAAACAAAAAAAGTGGAGCACACTATCACTTTCTTCTAGTTTGTTAGTCTCCCTTTTGGCCTCAATTGGCCTCAACTGTCTTCTCAATCAGAGTGTTGTTGTGGTTTGAAATAGGAAATCAACAGGTAACATAACTGGAGAATGTTTTTATCAAAATATTCATTAAAATTAAGCCGCTATTTTTGATGTTTTTAAAGAAGGGGATTACTTTGCAAGTATACATTCTTATTTGGCATCAAGAGTTTCAGCCATTTGTAATGAATACATTGTATTTGTTCTCATGCTGAAGCGTTCTGCAGTTCTAATAAAGTCAACGTGTTTTCATTTTCATTTACAGGATTTGTACGTATTATTGAAACACGAAAAGTCCTGGACTTGAGGATTGATCTGAAGCCGTCATACCTTGTTCTTCCAAAGACCGGTTTCTACCATGAAAACTCTGACCTTGTGATCTTGGACTTTGGAAGTTTGAAAGTAAGAATCCACATTTTAGCGTCAGAAAATACATAATTAAATGAATCATATGTGTAAAGTAGAGGTTTTGCACAGTTACTGCTCCTCATTTATTTTATATATACCTAAAGCCTATGTAGATGAAATACAAGGCATTGGACAGTAAATTAAAAGCTAATTACATTGAGACAAAGATTTATTATTGCTCAATTGTATACATTTTTATTGACTTGAAAGAATAAAAAGCAGAGTTTGCCCTTCCTAGTTTTAAACTGTAATCCTACAGGCTAAGTTTATCTCTGCAGTAGACCGGTTAAACGTGTTAAACCCTGGACCTGGCATTTACTTAAACTTTCTACTGAAAAACGTTGAGACGAACAATGTTCGTGTTACAGTACTGAGGTTGCAGAACAAGCTATACAGCAGGACAGAGTTGCTTTGTGAAAAATGGGTAGGTGTCAGCAGTGGGAAAAGGATTGAATGAGGGCTGTTTCTAATCGTATTGACTTGCTTTGCGATTGGTAATACTAAAATCTAATTTCATCCTGCTTTATCTTTGGTTCGGATTACATTGCTATAATTTGTGCTACGAATACTGTTTTTTTTAATTTCCACAATATCACCATACCTCCCTCTGACACCCGTAAAATCTCCTTCAAACCTCTTATCCCTGAACACCCCACAAGCCCCCAGTTGCAGCATATATTTTAGTTGAATATACCATATAGCGTTTTGGGAAAACCTGGCTCGTACCTCCAACCTCCTCCCCCTAACGCACTAAGATTCACCCCTGCTTGTATTGGAATACCACAGCAATGAGCCAACATAAGCAAGAGAGGGGGTGTAGGATAGAGCTTCCCCAAGGGGGAGGGATTAGAAAACAGAATTGTAACATGATTAAGAATATGGTGCTGCTTGCCTGCCATCAGTGTCGTAACAAAATGTGAGGGGGCCCCCTGCATGATACCCCGAAGGTGCCCCTCACACTCATATCAGTAGGGGCTGAGCGCCCCCCCCCCCCTTAAGTATGGGTAAGCCTGGGTGTCCCCCCACACCACGGGGGCCTTTCTTATGCCCCAGCCAACCACCTAGCAAGAGGTCGGGCAGCTAATGCAGGATGCCTTCAACAAATTACGAATAAGATCTGAATGGCCGTGTTCTCTCAAATGTAATCTGAAAAAGACATCTAGCCACAGATTCCTTACTTTAGAAACTTTCCCAGGAGCAAGACTGAATCCAGATTTTTTTCCATAGCACATCCATGCATAGGTAGAGGATGCCGCATTACTCTGTATCGACGTTGTCCACCAGATGTTGAATTCATTTTTAAAAATAACTATTATAACGTTTTAGTCAGCCTATTCGGCTTGCATTGGGCAACCAACTCTTTCAGTGAGAAAACTAAGTGTGGCAGTAAGACGTAGCAGGACAGTTATCCTGCAGTCAAAGCAGTCTCTAGTCCATTTCCAGGCTCTATGGGCAAACTGGCCTAAACATCAATGGAATTGTCCTGATGCAAGAGATACATGATGCTGAAGATGCTCATCCGGTCAATGGGGTCTTTCTAGGGTCACCCTTTCTTCCCTGAACACAGTGGGGTAACTTTGACCACAGAGATAAATGTCCCTCGAAGTCCAGGTGAAGTCAGGCCAAAAAACAGTTGCCAATGGTCTACTAGCCTACAATCACAGTGAAATGAGCAGTTCCCTTTAACTGCTGCTAGTATCCGTCTTTTGTGTCCAAACTGCACTTTGATGACTCTCCCATGTCCACCAATCACAGGTACAACCTTTGAGCATCGTGGTTGGTCTCCTGGGATGTGCTTTGGTGGTCAGTGGCGATCAAGCGATTGTGGCTACCAATTCACTACGGTGGCTTCCTCATCTTTTGTGGCCCTGGTGCTGTAACATGAAGTCAGCCAACTGTCTCGGAGTTCACCTCTTCTGTCTGGGGCTCAGGGGATGACTTCTCTTCGAGCAGCACACCACAGTCACGGTCCTCTCTTTGCTAGCTCAGAAGCAGCAGGTGCAATCCAGTCATTGGTGCATCTTTTCTTTGCCCACCATAGAGTTGTGGCAACCTGAGGGCTACATGGTCATGGGAAAACCAGTTTGGTAACTGTTTTCCCCCTCTGTCCCAAGCGCCAACACATTTAACAGAACAAAAGAACAGCCCCTCTGGGGTGTGCTCACCATTTTCCCTTCAAAGGTGGCTTTCACTTTAAAGTTCGTCATTGGGGCTCACATCAAGGCCACTTCCTGCCAGGGAGAGGTAACACCTCTGTCAACGGCAGGGCTCTATTGTGACCTTTCCTGGGAGTCTTTCACACCTCTCCCCTGGAAGGCAAAAGGCTGTCTTGTGGCACACATCTGTGAACAGCCACTGTAAAACTTTGGCAGCAAAGTGGCATTTTTCTAAAGTTGCCTGTTACTCAAAAGTAATATTAAATTTCACTTGTGCATCAAGTTGGGTTTATTGTAACCATTCTTTTGATAGCTTGAGGTACCAACTTTAGTAGTCTACCCAGGAGATAGCACAGCTGAGTTGTCAGCATGTAACCCTGTACTTGTCAATGAGGCTGCTAGTTCTACCACAATATAAACAACAATTTGGTATTTTTACTGTGAGGGTATATAAAAATACATGTCCTACTAGTCTATATTCGACACCCTGTCCTAGGGCTCGACAGGCCTACCTTAAGGGTAGCTTATATGTACTACAAAACGAGGTCTAGACTTTGTTATTGGTTTGAATGTCGAGTTAGCAGTTTAAAACTGCTTTACCAGTCTGCATTAACTGTGAGACACATTTTAGTTTGTCACACTCATATTGGTGGCTATGATGGACAGTTAAACTTACAGGTCCTGGGTACCATATACTAGGAAATTATACGTAAGTTAACTTATGTCATTTGGGTATGAGCCACTTACACATGCACTTTAGAGGTTGAGAGCACTGGCATTGAGGTCTAGTTAGCCGGCCTCAGTGCACTTTGAGTAGAAATACCAGCAGCATCAGTCCAAAACTTTGGGGGTGATCAGGGCCGTACTGGGGAGTTGGGGGTGAGGCCGAGCTGTTTGCCAGGGCCAGTTTTGTCCGATTTTGTTACAGGAGCCGATAATGTAGCTATGCTGCAAAAACGGCCTTCAACCTGGTGGACCACCGGGAAAATGCAAAAAGGTGCATTCCCTTAAACTCACTTCTTAAAATGTTGGATTTACTCCAACTCCTTTCATTGTGGCAGATTTGAACTTGGTACTGAGTTTTCTGATTGGCTCACGCTGTGATCCAATACATTTTTGTGCATTGTGACTTAGTACTCTTGTAGAATTGACATCGGCAAGAACAGTAGAAGAATTAAATGACCTGAGGTGAGATTTCCAGCTTGTAAAGTTACTGTAGTGGGAAATACTTTTTCAGGCAAGCACTTTACTGATTCTTTACTTCTGATGCGAGTCCCATCACTCAACTGGGACAGGCCACATTTGGGCTGCTAGAAACCCTACTTTGCTTGAGGCCATTTCAATTGCTATGGTTACAGAAGAATCTGATAAGTGTATGCAAGAGATGCATAATTTAGAGTTAGGAAAAGAAGACACAGTAAATGTAGTAACTAAAAAAGACACCTCATTGGATAGTGGTCATAAAACGAAGCAGAATACACCCAGTTCTTCTAATCTTAAACCTAGACTGCCAAGGGACAACAAGAGTACATTTAATGGATGTTATAGGTGAGGCAGAATGGGTCATGCTGCAGACTACGCAGGTTGCTTTGCCAGAGATAAGTTGTGTTGAAAGTGTGGGAAGAAAGGCCATCTGAGCAGAGTTTTTAAGAATTGATCAAGAAACAGAGATTGTGTTAGACCAGACATATTACTTTGTAACGTATTTACGAATTCATTTTCGACACAAAGACCTAAGGCTACTTTCATTTTAAATGGGGTCGCTGTAGAGTTAATAGCTGATCCTGGTTCTATATTCACAATTATTCGCTTTCGGGTCTTTAATGTCCCTCACTGTCAGTGATGTTTCTCCTAAAGGGTACAGTGAAAAAGTTATCTCCATCAAAGGCGTCATGGAAACCAAATTTGAATTCAAGGGACACAGTAAAATGGGAAAGGTATATATTTCGAGTGATGGTCCTCGATTCTAGGCTGGATACAACAGCATGATTTGCATGTTATCATAGATCCCATATCTTGTGAACAAGTAATGGTAGTGGAAGATTATCCTACTATTGACACTATTTTGTCAAAGTACAATGAAATTGTTCTTGTGGACTTAAGAAAATGAATGGGCTACATGCATGAAATTAAACTCAAGGATGACACTCACCCTGTTAGATAAGCGTTAAGGAAGATCCCTATCTCCATATGTGGTGAAGTTAAGGAGATGTTGAGTGATATGCAGAAACAAGATGTTATTGAACCTGTGGAGGTCTTGGAGTGGCTTTCTCCGGTAGTCGTTACAAAGAAAAGGGATGGTAAACTTTGTTTCTGTGTTGACCTCAGGTCCCTTAATCAAAACATAATTGCCGATAGTTTTCCACTACCTAACATTTCTGAGATGGTGCTCTTGATGGATAAAGCTAAGTTCTTCACTAAGCTGGGTCTACGGTCAGCGTACCTTAAACTTGTGTTACATCCAGACCCTAGGAAGTTGACAGCTTTTCTGACCATGGGGGGACATTTCAATGTAAGAAGCTTTCTTTTGGCCTTGCATCGGCTGCTAGTGTTTTCCAGCGCATGATGCATAGCCTGCGAAAAGGCATGAGGAACACTCTTAATTTTCAAGACAACATCCTTATTACTGGTGAAACTGAAGCCGATCACAACAAAACATTTGCTAATATATTAGAGATTTTACACAAGGCGGGCTTCACCCTTAGATAGGACAAATGTAAGTTCATGTTAAAGGAGGTAGATTACTTGGGTTACACTATTTCTGAGATGGTGTGCAACCTAAAGAAGATTTGTTGAAAGCCATTAGGTTGGCTGCCACACCTACCACAAAGGAACAGTTAAAAGCCTTCATTGGTTTGATTGAGTGCTACTCAAAGTTTGTTAGTAATTTTGCGCACAAAACAAAGCCTTTACGAGAACTGTTGAGGAAAGGGGCACCATTCTCTCAGAATTTGCCGCATGTTCAACTTTCCAAAACATAAAGGATGAAATTGTGAATGCTAGAATTCTTACCCCTTCTGAACCGGGCAAAGATACTTACATTAACATGGATGCCAGTGCCCATGGCACTGGTGCAGTGTTATCGCAAAATAAATGTGGTGTTGAGAAAACCGTGGCATTTGTGTCATGCAAGCTCAGTAGTTCTGAACGTAATTATACAGTCATTGAACGTAAGGCTTTAGCTGCAGGAAGTTGTGTCCAATACCTCCGTACCTATTTGTGGGGAACACACTACACCCTTAAAACGGACCACAAACCCCTCAACAGAATGTTAAGTTCTGGAGGGGCAAGTAAAGGTTCGTCCCGTTTGATGAGGTTTGCTGCAAGGTTGCAAGAGTTCATGTACGAGCTCGAATACATTTCATGTTGGAAGAATGTCCAAGCAGAGTGTTTATCGAGATAACCTCTTAGTGTGGAAGAGAATGGAGAGTTTGAAGAGCAAGAAGTTTTTGTTGTGGCAGGCATTGACGATACATGTCCCAGTGAGTTAAAAAGCTATCTCTAAGGATGAGTGGCACTAAGCTGTTGTTGATGACCCTGACTACTGTGAGATAGTCAATTCTATTTGGTCTGGTTGGAGACGTGAAGTTAATTTTAAGCCCTCTTTACGGAACTATATTAAATTGCAAGAAGAAGTTAACATTGGTGTGACTGATGACTTAGTTCTAAGGGGTGAGAGATGTATCCCTCCAGTACACTTAGGAATAAGTTATTTCTGTTGGCACATGAAGGGCATCTAGGACAGACTATCATGAAGAAACATCTTAAGGACAATTTTTGGTGGCCAGGTCTTGAAGAGGATGTCCGATTGTGGATGGATAACTGTAGTCTGTGGAAAGAGAGTGAGAAAAGACTAAAAGTAGGTTCGCAAGGTATGGGTTACATTTCTGGAGGACAGTGTGGTGTAGCATGGGAAAAAGTGTGTATGGATTTTATTGGTCCTATGGATTTTCTTACAGGTGACAGGCGTTTTGCCATGGTTTTGGTTGATGTCTATTCTAGGTAGGTTATTGTAGAGTTTTTAAGAAACATTACTACTTGTACTGTGATTAGGAACTTGGATTTGATTTTCAAGAGAGAAGGTTTTCCTAGCATCTTGGTAACTGATAACGGTACCCAACTTGTTTCCTATGTCATGCAATGTTTTCTTAAGGGAAATAGCATAAGGCATGTGTGCACTTCTTTGAACAACCCCCAGGGAAATGGCATGGTGGAATGCATGAATGGAGTTATAAAGGCTACCATTCATTTGACCTTTCAAGGGAATCAAGATGTCCAAGGATGTGCGGACAGCTTGATGTGGTTTTACATTACTACTTTACATGGGATAACAAATGAAATGCCTTTTATCAAAATGAGGGGTAGAATACCGAAGTCTAAGCTTACTCCTCAGTGGATGAGAGAGAGTGTTAGTGATTTTGTTGGTGTAAAGCACTCTGTAAAGGGTGGCAGGATAGAGGTTGGCGATCTAGTCAAGGTGAAATTGGGAAGAAGAGAGCAAGGAGTGAACACATTTTCCTGCGCCTACGAAGGTGAAGGAGGTTCACAAGTGGCATATGGTGTTAGAGAATGAACATGAGGAAAGTAGCTCTGTATTGTAAAAGAATGATGTTTGTGGAAAATTGTTTAATGAAGTTTTTTCACAATCTCTTTCCAAGGTGGGGCATTGTGTTGTTTCTGGAGCGAGCAAACAACCATGTTTAAGTTATGTTTCTGCAAAGTTGATTGGTTTTGTAATGTCCTAGATTTTGCAAGTTCTATTTTTCTGTAATGTTTTTTTGCCCTTTCTTGCAATGTTCTTTACTTCATTTTATTCTATTTATGTATTTAAAGCTAGGGGATTTGTTGTGATGTGTACTTGGTCTGGCAACCCCTTGTGGTGCATCTCGTGAGGTTGCTGTGCCATTCGTGGAATCTCTTTGGGAATTTCAGGGATGCCAGGTATTCTTAGTGAGGTGGTTGACAGAGTCAGCATGGTGGAATCCCTGTTCCTGTTGATTAGCCTAATAGACCTTACCTTGTTGGGACTTCTTCGTGTCAGTTTCCACTATGTTCAGCTTCCACAGTGAGTTTAGAAACCCCTCTTTTCTTTGAATGTAAGCGCACAGCTCCAACAGTAATCCTTTCTTTGTTTACCTTTAAACTGCTGTGCCATTGCCACACAAACCGTTCTCCCTGAGCGCGCACCTTCATGAGGATTCCAAGACATTGCTGTACCACGAGTGCTCTGCGCAAATCGTGTTTGTCCAACGTCAGCTTGTATCATTAAAGATGACGTTGCACGACCCCACGTGCGGCCATTTTACATTAATTACTAATTCCTGGAACATCGTTTATCATATCTACTGCTTTACAACTACATTAAAAAAAACAGGGTGCAACGCTGTTTGTGAACGAAGGACTTTAAACAATACAGTAAGAAGAGGTGTTTTAGTAAATTAATTTTATTTTTTTTGATTGGTTTATTTTGCATTGTGTTTTGCTTATTTCGTATTCCTCTCATTGACTGTTATCACCTCAAGCTAGTGATGGAGAGAAATTCTGCAAGCACATCATCAATTACAGCTAATTCAATGAGTACAATAAAGGTTAGCATAAATCTCAACACCCCTATAGAATTCTTAATGAATCATGGTGAACCTACAGTTAAATGACAAGAGTGGAAAGAATATTTCATTAATGATGGAAGGACAATGGTTGTGTCATGTCACCGGAAAGAATAAAATGTGTATTAATGCATAGTTTAGGGCCTGAAGGTCTCAGAGTGTAAACTCAAATGCAAAAAATGGAAAGAGATGGTTATTTTGAGTTTTTTTTTTTTTAAACTGTATATTTGCAGGATAGTAAAATTGCACAATCGTTACAGTACATGCAGTCACTTGTCTTACATCCCATTGAAATACATCAGTTGTACCGTACTCGCTCATGTTGCCTTTTCCTATTTTCAACCTGTTACACTATTCCCAACTCAACCCAAAATCCCCCCCTCCCAATATCCCTCCCCCGGCACTCCTATTCAGGCATAGTATGGGTTCAGACATGACGGTACAGTATGTACCCTATTCCTTGTTAATCCACCCCTTTGTCGCTATGCCATGAAGGTCCATATAAAGGGCATCACAGCCCAATTTGAGTTCTTCCTGTGCAGTGCACCTGTGTCCTTGTGTGGGTCACTGTCACATGACATTCGGGTACTCAGGGGAATCCAATGAAGCGGTGACCCCCAGAGCAATCAGCTCCTTTCAATCACTCAAGGACGACCCCACAGAGGTAGCATCCTCGTCCAACAGTTCAAAAGATAACATAATAGTGTTCCATTCGAGGGATATAGGAATCCTCCTCAAGCCTTTACGCTCTTCGGTCTGTATTGCCATTCCCTCCGCCTTGCCCCACCTCACCACCTCCGCCTTCCACATCTCCGGGTCAGGGGGCCTGCTCGACTTCCACCTCATAGTAATGGTACGTTTTGCCAGTAGCATTGCTAGGTCAACAAACCTTGTGGCCACACTTTTCTTGCGTTCTGCAGGTCCCAGTCCCAGTAAGCTAGAGGATATAGTGTAGTGTTGTCTGTTGGGGGACACCCTGTGTAAGGCGGTGTGTACCGTTGCCCAAAAATAACCTAATTTCGGGCACTCCCATAACATGTGTATTATCCTCGCATCTTCCATGCCGCACCGGGGGCATGAATCCAGTGTGTTGGGGAACATTACGTGCAATCGGTGGGGTGTGAGGTATGCGCGGTGTAGGATCATGAGTTGGATGAATTTAAATTTTGGGTTCCGCGAGACTTTCCTGGGGAATGCAAGGGCCCGCTCCCACTCTTTATCTCGAAACACTCGACCTGCATCCCTCTCCCACGCCTCGCGCAGTGGCTGCAACGACACCGCCCTCCCTTCACGTATACCACTTGTAATCCATTTTGTTAAATGGCTCCCTGTACCCATCAGGTATTGCATCGTGTGTAGTGGATTTGTATTTGGTTCTATGCCGTCCGGTGCCCAGTGCCGTGTGATGTAGTCGCGCACCCCTGCATGTAGTAAGAACATTCCCCCAGGCGTATGGTGCACCGTGCAAAAGTCCTCACAGGACATCATATGTCCCTCACTAAATAGGTCGCCCACCTGTGCTACCCCGGCATCAGTCCACGTAGCGAGTGCCCTGGTAGACAATACGCTTGTCCCCAGCGGGATCCCCAGCAATGGTATCGTTGGGGCATAGGAAGAGGCCGGGGACAAGTATCGTACGGCCCGCCTCCAGCAGGTAATGGCCAACTTGAGCAGGGGGGGAGATTGCCCAGGGATCGCAGCGTTGGGCAGCAACAGGGGGTGTATGACTCCTCTCTCCTTATCCGCTTCGGACATGCCTATTTCGTGCAGGTTGCGACCCGCTAGCCAATAGGCCAGCCATTGTTATTGGCATGCGTAGTAATATGCCAGGAAGTCCGGGACTCCCATCCCGCCAGCCGTTGTAGGCAGCTGTAGTTTCGCCAGGCTTATGCGCCGTCTGCCCCGTCCCCAGACCAGCTCCGTTAGCATGGTGTTCAAGGTTCGGAATACAGCAGCTGTCGCCAAGAAGGGCAAGTTCGTAAAGTAGTAAAGAAGTCTTGGGAGCACTACCATCCTAGAGATGGCCACCCTGCCCGCCACCGATAATGGCAGCGTGGTCCAGAATTGGACCTGCGACCTCAGAGCTGCCACAGCGCGGCCCAGATTACCGTCAAGCATATCTGCCGCCGTCCTATAGATCTGTATCCCCAGATAGCGAAAGGTTGTTTCCGCCATTTCAAAACTGTGGGGCGGAAATGGTAAGGGGGCGCTCGTGTCGAGGGCATTAAAGCAGTACCCATACGACTTAGATTCGCTTATCGTGAGGCCGGAGAGTGCACTGAAATCTTCAAAGAGCCCAGGAATGGGGTCCAGATCACCGTGCAGGTCTCTTAAATAAAGGATGATGTCGTCGGCGTAGGCCGACACCACATGAGTTACGTCTCCCCTCGTGATGCCCCTGTGTTGCGCTCGAAGCCGAAGCTTGCACAGCAGTGGCTCTAGCGCCAGTATAAACAATAGCGGGGATAGAGGGCAACCCTGCCTCGTACCCCTCGCTATGTCCAACTGTGGCGATATGCATCTGTTCGTGCGGACCCTAGCAGTGGGATGAGTGTACAGTAATCGGATCCAATCAATAAAGCCAGCCGGGAGCCCAAACCGTGCCAGTGCTGCAAACATATAATCCCACCGGAGTGAGTCAAATGCCTGACGCAAGTCCAATGAAATACAGCCCTCAGCTGACGTAGGTAAACGCTCGTGTAACATGAGCTGACTGAGCCTCCTCAGATTCATCGCAGTGCTTCGACCAGGCACGAAACCGCACTGGTCCGGTTGGACCAGGCTCGGAATATGTTGTGCCAGTCTCAGTGCCAACACCTTGCTCAGCACCTTGTGATCGGTGTTTAATAGGGATAGCGGTCTATAATTAGCTAGCCGTAAACAGTCCCTGCCCGGCTTAGGCAACGAGACAATCAGGGCCTGCAGCGCGGACTGCGGTAACCCTTTGGTTTTCTTTGCTTCATTAAACACCTCATATAGCTGCGGGGCCAACAGGTCAATAAACGCCCCGTAAAATTCTGCCGGTAGGCCATCGGTACCCGGGGTTTTGTTTCTCGGGAGTGCCCGTATTGCCTGCCTGATTTCCGCAACCGTTATGGGCCGCGCTAAGTCCTCCCTCTGGGCCTGTTCCAGTCCAGTCATGAACTCTTCGAATGCCTCGTCCGACATGTGTCGATGTGGACCATACAGTGACTCGTAATAGTCACGAAAGGCGGTATTTATACCGATCTGTGTCACAGCCAGCCTCCCAGTTTGGTCCAGAACCTCCAGTATTGGAGTGGGGCTATCCCGCAGCAATCGGGCCAGCAAGGGCCCAGATTTGTCAGCGTGGGCATGTTGCCTACATGTATATTCCTTGTAGTCCAGGACACGCAGTTCCTCCAACAGCTCGGCGTGTTGAATGTGCGCCTCCTGCAAAGGTGTAAAAGGTAAGTTCGTGCCCGCAGCCTCCCTCTCCAGCATGGCCAGGCTGCCCTCCACTTTATTAAGCTTCTCTAAGACCAGGCGTCTCATGCCCGAGCGTGTGTTCATTGCATCCCCCCTTATGGTCACCTTAAAGGCATCCCATTCGATCTGACGCGTACTAGCCGTGCCGCCATTAAAATGGAAATGTTGCGTGATTGCCTCTGCTATAGTTGCCTTAAAAACAGTGTCTTCAAGCAGTTCCGGGGACATACGCCATGTCGGTATCGGTGTGGGTATCGTGCCCCATCTCAGCGTGACTTCCACTGGGTTGTGGTCCGAAAGGGTCTTGCCCATGTGTTCTGAGGCCACTACCCCCCCCCAGCAATGTTGTGCTACAGAACATGTGATCTATTCTCGTGTGTAGACCATGGGGAGGGGAGAAGTAGGGTGTACTCTCTATCCGTCAAGTGCGTGCATCGCCAAGTATCCGCCAGCCCCCAGCCCATTGCCCACTGCGAGAGTGCTTCAGCCTGCCTTCTACTTTCAGTAGCCTGCAGTGGTGGGTGCGATCTGTCCAGTGATACGTCTAGAACTGCATTAAAGTCCCCTCCAATAATCCACACACTCTCCGACCATTCAGTTAATACTCTGTTAAGCGCGGTCAAGAAAACCGGCTGACCCGTATTTGGCGCATACACGCTACAAAGCACAACAGGGGAACCATCCAACAACCCCCTTATAAGCACATACCTTCCCTCTGGGTCGATCCTTTCTTCCAGTATCTTAAAAGGGACAGAGTTCCTGATCCATATCGCCGCCCCCCGGGAGAACACTGAGTAAGTAGTAGCAAACAGCTGCCCCTTCCATTTCTTTAGCAGTTTCACACCTTCATCTCTATTCAAATGCGTCTCCTGTAAGTATGCCACAGCAACACGCCTCCTATTGAGCTGTGCCAGCACCCTATGCCTTTTTTTGGATTGAGCCCATGCCTCTTACATTCCAGGTGCACATTTTGTATTCACTAAGGGACCCCATGACTGTTAGCGACAATTATATTCAGCGTGTCCCACCCTATTCCAATTAGTCTTGCGAAGGTTTCCATGAGTGCCCTAATTACAAACAATCCCAAAACATCAAGGTCCCCATTCAAAGAACTGTGAGGTCCAAACACTTGCACCCAACTGGGGTGCCAATTGAACAGAACCATTGCTGCGCCCTGGGGGGTGTGGGCCCGCTCTCCCTTGTCTGGGCCCCGCCGGAATCCCTGCGGCGTGCCCTGACAGGTGTTCGTACCCCTTGGCCCCAGTTGACCCGCCCAGAGTCTCACATGCAGTCTGTACATTACCAGTCGGAGTCTTCCGAAGTCCCTTTAAAGATCATTAGCTTCTTGTGCGGTTATTTTCGGAAACAGTTGCAGGCTGTCCGCAGAACCAGACACCTCTGTCCGGGAATCGGAGGCGCTATCCAGCACCGTCTCACCATCCGCATTGTGTGCAGCCAAAGCGGCCTCTGTCAGCAGGGACCTCTCCTGTGATACCCGCATCCCAGCCAAGGGATTCGGACCACTCGTGCCCGCCTCCTCCTCGTGTGTGGCACTCGCTCCGGGCTGCCGCTCCTCGCCATTCGAGCGTCCTTCCCTCTGTCTACCCTCCTCAAATGGATCTTGCGAGTTGGGCGGCGTCAGCGTCACTTCCATCCATTCCGCCGCCTCCTCAGCCGTGTCAAAGAAGAGTAATTTGTTGTTATGAATTATTTTCAAGCGGGCTGGAAACAGCAGGGCATATTTAAGATTCCTGTCGCGCAGGCGTCTCTTCACACCCATAAACGTTGACCTGGCCCTTTGCACCGTCGGGGTGAAGTCTGGGTAGATCGAGATAGTTTTGTCCTCAAAGCGTATCGGCGCTTTCTCTCGTGCCACTCTCAAGACTATGTCCCTGTCTTTGTAGTTAAGCAGGCGGGCTATTAAGGGGCGAGGTGGTGCTCCCGGCTTTGGTGGTCTAGACGGTATCCTATGCGCCCTCTCCACACTGAAGAGTGGCGTAAGTTCCTGTGGCCCCGCAAGTTTCTTCAGCCAATCCTCAACAAACTGGGTTGGGTTCCTCCCCTCGCTGCGCTCCGGAATTCCTAGGATGCGCACGTTGTTGCGGCGAGCCCGCCCTTCCGCTTTGTCCATCCTCTCCCATACCAGCTTCATCTGCTTCTCCATGTTTTCCATTTTCGTGGATTGCTCCGTTTGCTGCGGTATCAGGTCGTCCAGAGCCAGTTTGTGTTCCGTGACCTTCTCCGCCAGCTTGTTATGGTCGGCGCGTAGTAGAGACATACCCGTCGCCATACTGTCCATGCGCGCTTCAAGCGCTTCTCTTGAAGCCCTTATCTCAGACAGAATAAGGTCTAGTTTGGCCTCCTGTGAAGTCTTGCCCGTCGGAGGCACCATCTCGATGTTTGAGGAGGCCAGTGGGTCTTCCGAGCCTGTAGACTGCAGAGTCCGGTCGGCGCCCCTCTCAGGCATCTTGGTCCTGTTCCTGCCCATGTTTCTGGACGACAGTGCGGCGGTGGTTGTGTCCCCAGGGGGTCCCCTTCCCTGCGTACAGTAGGTCAGCCTCAGGTATCCAACGTGCACTGGGCTCGACTCTGCAATCACCAGTGACTCCGTGCGGAAGCAAAGTGGCGTATTCCCTCCTTGTCGCACCTGGCCCCCCGAAGGTATCGCCTATCCCTGCTCGGGGGGGGGTGCACCCCAGGCCACTGTTATTCAGCTGCTCGGCATCCAGTGAGGTATGCTAAGCAAGGTCCGTTCCCTTATCAGGGTACTGCTCAGAAGAGGGTCGGCGGGCCCAGTGTGTCCTCGTTAGCGCTCCCTCAGGCATGTCCGTGCAGACTGACTGCACCCCTGCGGTGTCCACCCCCTGCCAGAGTCTCTCCGTTAGGCGCTCAGGGGAACTTACGCCAGTGTGTGTGGGTCCTCCGCCCGCAGATCCTGCAGCTCCCCACAGCCGTAACGAGCGGCTCCCTTGTTCCAGTGACCCCTGCAATGTGCAGTACTCCCGGCGTCAGTGGTGTGAGCTGCGCTGCTGCCAGAGTCACCAGGGTAGTGCTCCAGGTGCTGCGTCGCAGTGAAGGTCCCCCGCCGGTAGGCAATATGGCCGCCTTACCGCTGGATGCCTCCGCAGTGGCTGGGCCCCCTCTCCAACAGTGTGACGTTCCCAGCAAGTTCGAGGCTCTGCTCGTCTGCGGCGGCGTCCCTATTCCTCCAGTGTGGGCCGTGCACAGCACCGGGCCGTCTCCTGCACCTCGGGGCCCACAGCGTGTGACAGCTGTACTGCAGGATGCCCCAGCCTTCTTCGTCCAGGCCGCCGCAAGTCGGGTATGGCGCGGGCCTCAGTTGTGGCCGCCGGGCCGCAGTTGTGGCCGCCGGGCCTCTCCGCCTTCCCGCTGCACTTCGTCCCCGGCCAGGCCGCCTCTCTCCGCTGCGTGTCTGGCAGGTCCGCGGTTTCCCTTCCTCCAGTGGGCCCTAAGCGGCAGAGGAGCTCCCGGCGTCTCTCCGGCTAGTTGCACCAGGGGGGCTCATCAAGTGTGCCAACGGGGTCCCGGGGGGCCGGTGTTGGCACTGCTCGTCCCCCGTAGGCGGTCCCTTGCCCACTCCACTTTCCTCCAGCTCGGCGCCCCCAGGCTGGTCGCACTCCGTACGGGCACACTCACCACTGGAGGCCGCGGCTCCCGTCTTCCCAGCAGGCCTCCCCCGCGTCGGACGTGTCGGCGACGTGCGAAGTGTCACCTCGGTCACCAGACTCCGACCGGTCCGCTCAGCAGTGCCTCCGCAGTTTTCTGACCCGGGCGGGTCGTCAGGGCCGTCAGGGTATCAGAATGTTATGCTTGTTTTACCGGGCAGAGGACGGAGCTAACTCAGCAAGCGTCCGCCATGCTCGGCTCTCGGCCACGCCCCATTTTGAGGTGTTTAAATGTGTTATTGCAGATCTAGATGATCACAATTCACCTGATGTTTATGTAGCAGTGTCCAGGCGTGCATTTTACAAATGTAAACAAGATACCAGTGAGTCCAATGAAGACTATGTTTCTGCACTTAAGAATTTGGCCATTAAATGCCGATTTGGATCTTTACAAGATGAACTGATCAGAGATCAGAATGTGATGTGCACTAAAAATAAGAGCATTCAGGACCGGTTATGGATTGAAGGTGAAGCAAGTCTCAAAGACATAACTTTAGTCAAAAAGGCGGAATTTTCTGAGAGATGCACTAAAGCTGTAACTCCTTCAAATGACAATTTGTCTGGCAACAAATTTAGTGACGGGAAAAAGGAAGAGAACACTATATGTAAGAATCAAAAGAATGCACCAGAAACATAATTCTAAGAAAGAAAAGAACACCCTAGGACACAGTTCTGGTTTTATGTGTTTTAGATATGGTAGTACCTCACATACAGCTAGGCTTGATAGATGTCCTGCCAAAGTGTTTAGAATGTGGGATTGTAGGACATTTTGCTAGGGTGTGTAGGAAGAAACGCACAAAGAAAAGTCATGCGGCATGTTTAACAGAAAGTGGTTCAGACTTGTCAGGAAATAACTCCGATGATTCTCCTGAAAATTTGGGTACCATTTCAACAGAAAATAAGAAAAACTTTGTACTAAATTTAAGTGGAGATAATGGCAACAAACCTTTTTTCACGGTTTTCTTTGGGGGTTTAGCTTTACTAGTAGCAGCAGACTCCGATTGCATTCGCCATCATTGCTTGCTCCATTTGGGAAGACAAGTTTGTTAAAACCATAGGTTCTTATTTATAGCCTACTGATAACACTGAGAATTTTAGTAGGGAGAAACTCAATATGCTAGGGTATAGAACTCGTATCTTTTAGTTTAAAGGCAGAAGTGCGTCATGTAAGTTTTAAGATGGAAGGATCAATGTGCATTGAATATCATCAATATCGTGAGCAGGTATTAGTTACATGTGATGATGAGGAAACAATAAAATGGGGTTAAAAGAATTCCATCGGGTTTTTAGTGGGGAAATTAGAAAACTTGAAGGGTTTATGCATAAAATCTGTGTTAAGTCAAATGCTGTCCCCAAAATCCACAAAGTATGTCATATAGTGAGAGATGAGGTCAAACAATAACTTTAAAAATTGCAGGATGCACATAATATTGAACCTAAAGAAGCCTCAGAATGGGTTTCACCAGTATTTATAGCAAGACTTGCCTATAGCAGGATTCGGATGTGCATTGTTTTGAGGTATTTGAATGACAATATCATAATGGACCAACTTCCTTCACCCAGGATTGATGAGATGCTTTCTTTAACTAAAAACACAAAATGGTTTTCAACCATTGATCTCTCCTCTGCATTTCACCAGATTTCTCTGCATCCTTCTAGGAGAGAATATACTGCTTTTTGTACACCTTTCGTTTGTTTCCAATTTTGCCACATGCCTTTTTGGTTTGGCATCTGCATCAGCAGTCTTCCAAAGATTGATGGCAGGATTATTTGGTGATATGCAAGGAGAAGCCTTTTTCCAAGATGGCATATTAATTATGGGTGCTAATAAAAAAAAATCCATGATGAATGGCTGAGAGAGGTAATGAGTATCATGCAGAGTAAAGGTGTGACAGCTAAAATTTCAAAATGTAAATTTGCAGAAAAAAAGAAAGTTACCTATTTAGGTCATGAGATTAGTGCTTTTGGTATTAGACCAAAAACTAGATTGGTAAGAGCTATCATTGATGCTCCCGCACCAAAGTCTAAGGAAGATCTTAGATCTTTCTTAGGACACGCAGAATTCTATGCAGAATTTGTGGGAAAATTCTCAGAAATACCCATGTTATGAGATTGTTACTTAAGAACAAAGTACAATTTGTCTGGAGTGGGGTTTGTCAGTTATCTTTTGAAGAAATAAAAAAATGCTATTGGACATGCACCAAATTAACAAGGTTTAAGGTTTTGATCCCATTGCTGGTACCATTTTCACCACAGATGCTAGCAGCATAAGTTTAGGTAGAGTCCTTACGCAACTGGATGACAATAGTAAAGAAGTGGTGATAGCTTTTGCATCTCGTTCGATCACTCCTACTGAGGAGAAATACTCTGATCAAACGAGAAACCTTTGCATGTGTGTGGTCACTAGAATATTTCAGGAAGTTTTTGTGGGGCAGAAAGTTTACACTGCATTGCGATCACAAACCCCTTACCAAAATATTAACTACAGAAGGTTTGATTAAAGCTACTATAAGAATTGCAAGACTCTCAATGAGGTTGCAAGATATTATGTACTACATTTAATATGTTCCAGGGGTAAATAATTTCACGGGTTATTTTCTGAGTAGAATGTCCTTACCATTGACAGGAGAAGGCAATAGTCCTTGGAATGAATTCTCTGTAGCTAAAGTGTCATTGAACGAATCTCAGGACAGTTTTAGCAAAGAGGAATGGGTTGAAGCTGAAAGTACTGACCAGGTGTTGTTGGAAGTGAAAGTATGGATTGTGAATGGATGGAAGGACATGGAGAAGAATTTAGTGAAAGATGAGTACAGAGGTTTCAGGGAAGTTTGGAATGAATTAAGTATATGTGATTCCTTAGTCCTATGTGGAGACAAGGCGCTTCCTCCTAAAAAAATAAGAACAAAATATTAGTTTGTCATGAGGGTCATTCAGGCATCACACTTCAGGGATGTGGAATTCCTATAGCCTGATGCCCAGGACATATTGTTTGGGGTCAAGAGCAACATGTTTTCATGTTTGTTATGTCCTTGGGACAAGTAGGATAAACCCCCTGCAGCACAAACCCTTAGGATGCCAGTTTGCAGTACCACAATATGGATCAGGGAAGGGCACTGTCTGCAGTTAAAAATGTGTACACACATTTTCAAAGTTTAGCAATATGAGGCTATGTATAATGCTTCGAGAATGCTCTTTGATTCAATGCAACTATTTGCAGAAGCTAGAAAGCAAGATTGAGGATTCTTTGCTTCCAAAATAAAATGTTGATCAAAAAATGAAAGCAAGAAAAAAACATTTAGCTAAACTACTGTAAAATTCCAAGAACTGTTTCTTTCCAGCATCATTTAGTAACATGTTGATGCATGCTAGTATTTCCCAAAAGTATTCAGAATAGAAAATCAGTGTAACCAGTTTCAATAAGATTCTGGAAACAGAAATAAGCAAGCATTGGCAAAGCCAGTAGGTCTGAAATTGGTGGTCAGCTTTTTAGTTTTGTCAATTTGTGACTTGTTTTGGCATGGTATATGTAAAACCTTATTGTTGTGGGAGCTGCCGGGCCCTCACCATTATAACAAACACTGGCAAAAGCAAAAATAGTTTTTAGCCTCAAAAAGCACACACTGCCACAGTAGTTACTGGCAATGAACAAAATTACTTTGTGTGCCGATATGATCCGTGTGAAAGAGCAGAATGCTGTCACTCACAGTGAAGCCAGCCGATACAGAGAGAGTGACAGAATTTTAATAAACGCAGAAGGTCATGGTCAACGCCAGACCAAATTAGGGGCCCTATTTTTAAAGAAAGTCTCAAAAGCGCACCTATGGTATATGTCCTTGCATTAAATGCAGCTATACGGCTTTCAAGAATTCCCAAGAATTTACAGAAGTAATACAAGAAATAGTATTCCTAGAAAATATTTGTGAACTTCATTTTAGCATGAGCAAATTTGCATGTGTAGATTTTCTCATATAAAAATCTGAGTGTTTGCAAGTTCACTTTCCCTCCAACCACTTTGTTCCCAACTCTGGAAGAAGGTTTACGTCTGCCATTGTCAGGAGTAAAGTTCAAAAATTTCCCAGTATGGGAAAAGATTTAGAGAAGTGTGGTTGTAAACTCTTAAAACATGCTAGGAGGTTTGCACAGACTCAAAAGGGCATTCTAACACTGGAACTATTGCTTACCACTACCTTCAGCACTAGTATGGAGATCTGTGGAAACGTGGCAACATAAAGGGATTGCAAGTATTTAAACACTACTATGGTTATAGCCCTGGCATAATCCGAGAGCTCTTCTATAATGAGATTGCTGCCACAATTTGTCACCGCACTACATGGCACCAAAGGGACAAGTGGATTTTGTTACAGGACAAGTAGATTTATGAAGCAACCTGCCCCATGGACAAGTAGATATTTTATTAAATTCCACACCCCTGCACGTACTGAACACCGGCTCAAGAAACTTTATTGGTGCCCAAAGTGGATGTAGACATTGAAAGATTTGTCAGATTTTGTGTCATGTGTGAAATATCTGATAAGACCTTGAAAACTTTTAACCCACCTTTATGCTCCTCTGGTTGCCCAAAGCTACCATGGGAGGGGATTGCTTTGGATATCATGGGACCTATCTTGTGGCAAGAAGATTCACAGAAATACATTCTAGACCTGGTGAACAGCGATTTTATTTTTGGATGAGATATTTTTAAGGGAAGGGTTTCCAGCTGTAATCCTCTCTGACAATGGGGTATAATTCAAATTTTCTGAAATGAAGAATTATCTTTGTGCACCTGAAATTCAACAACAGTTCACTGCTTTGTCATCCCAGTGGAAACGGTATTGTTGAGAGGGTGAACCGTAGTATTAAAGGTATTTTGATACTTGTTAACAAAAGTGGTGTGTCATGGGATGACGAGATAAAGAAAAAGATTTGGGCTTACAGAAGTACAATTCATGGCACTGTAGGTAGGAGTCAGTTTTCATTCATGAGAGACAGAAATACCTCATTCCAATGTTAATCCAGGTTGGATGAAGAGGAGTGAAATGGTTGAGTGTGACATGAATGAAGTAAACAATTGTATTGAGTATTGTCAAAAGAAAAACAAATTGTATTATGATCATAAACATGGCAATAAACAAGACATTTAAGTGAAGGGCAATATGTATGGGTTAAAAGTGTACAAGAAATTGCCAAAGGTAAAAGCAAATTCAGTGACTCTAAGAAGGTGGTGAAAGTAATGAACAGTACTGCCCTATTGCACAGTGGTGAGGTATGGCATTTTAGATGCCTGTTAGAAAGACCAATGGAAATGTAGAGGATAGTGAGGGCAATTTAAGGAATTTTTGGTGGTTGGACTTTTCAAATGTGTCCCGGGATGATTATCTAATACCAAAAGTCTTAAAGTTAGGATTTTTCTCAGTTTAGGTGTAGTAAAGTTAGGACTCCTAACTTTACTACTCCTAAACTGAGAAAAATCCTAACTTTAAGAATTTCGGTATTCACAGAAGGCATTTAGGAGCCCTAAAGTTAGGAATCCTAACTTCTGTGAATACCGAAATTAGTAAATGCCTTCTGTGAATACCAAAATGGTAGTAAGTTTAGGATTTTGTCTTAAGTTAGTTCTGTGAATCGGGCCCTATGTTTCTGGCATGATGACTGGGAACTTGGCTCTGACTTCTTTATAGGCTTTCTATGCTGAAATCACTTTGAGGAATTTTAATAATTTATGATGGAGTAGCAATTCAAATGCCCCAATGAGGAGGGACTCTTACCCCAGAAGGATAAAGCATGCTTTCTATTTTTTAAATACATGATGACCACCTGATACCATTGTTCACCAAAGAGTTTCTTGGCCAGGATTGTAATTTTCAATGAAACTGATTTCTCCTTTGCTTCTGTTTTCCAATTCCCTTATCCACTTTTCTAGACTGTCCAGCACAGATGCACCTAAAGCTAAATCAAAAACTTTAATTGCATCACAAGACATTTCAGAGAGCAAACGTCTGTGTAGCTTCATTTTAATCAACTACTGTGAACTATTTGAAGCCTTCTTGTAAGGCTTCAAATATTCAAAATCATTGCTGGTAGCCCTAGATTGTTGCCCACATAAGGCTTGTGCGTTCTCTATCCTTGGGTCAATGGGTGAAGGATTTACAGATGTATGGCCAATCAAGGTAGCCTATATTTAATGTATCATATTCCTCATCTACCAGCACATATATTCTTTATATGAAACATGGAACGTTCACATGATCCACATTTCACTTCTCTCTTAGAAAGAGGGCTCAGATCAAAAAAGAAAGTTTAATTGGAAGGCCTATTGGTATGAAACTGGGTTTTTATTGCAGTACCCCCACCCCACTTTTTGCTTGGTATCTGATGCAAATTTGAGTGTGTGCTGGATTCCTGCTAACCAGGTCCCCAGAACCAGTGTTCTTTCCCTAAACTGTACGATTGTTCCATTTGCACCATTGGCACCCCATTAGGATCCCTTGTAAATTCCTATCAAGTGGTACCCCTGGTACCCAGGACTTTGGGATTAAAGAGGGTCCCTAATGGCTGCAGCACAAATGGTGCCACCCTAAGGAACCCCTCACCAAATTCATGCAAACTGCAATTGCAGCCTGTGCGTCTTTGTGCACAGAAAACAGAGGAGTCAACATGGCACACACTCCTGTCACTACCCGAAAACACCCCTCAATTGAGTATGTAGGTGGCACCCCTGAATCCAAGAACTCATATTTGATGGACCGACACAAGATGGATGAAGAAGAGTCACTGCCTAGCGAGAACAGCAGCAGAACTTTGACCTTTGGTGCTAAACCCCGCCGTCCTTGGTCCTCTCTTGACAGTTGTGACAGAGTGATTTGTCTTGCATGCTGGAGAACTACCAAAGTATTAGGTAGCCTGCCAGCACTTCAAAAACCACCAACAGTCTCCCTTGGACAAACAGAGTCTAGTCCACTGCCTTGCAGCTCCTCGGCCCAACAGCCGCAGAGGAACAGGAAAGGCTCTGGAAGGTCAGATCTGTCTCCTCACGGAGTGTGAAGATACCAAGACTAGCGAGAGTCATGAAGTACCAACCCCCAGTGTACCAGACGCCCTGCACCAAACACCAACAGCAAAAATCCCGTCAAGATTCTCACTGCACCAAGACCAAGCAGTCATCGAGGGATGTCCGCATCACTGAATCCCACTTTGAGAGTGACCCAGCTGCCTTGATCTTTTCCCTGTCAGCTGTTTTTCCCTAACCATGAGGTCCATCTTTGCGCACCTAGCCCAGCCGACCAAATTCCTCTACTCCCGAAACCTCCCGATAACCCAGATCAGCTCCATGCTCCAAGACCCCTTACGATCTGAGCGCCCGTTCGGGAGCCCACAGACTTGCCCCAAGAGTCCCCCTGTGCAACCCCTTTTCAGGTGGTTTGCCTTCTCCGGAGTGCCAGCTACTAGCTTCACCAGCACCCTGCCCCTGGCAGAACCCAGGCAGTTCCTGAAGAACTGCTGGTAGTACTTTGAACCTTGGCCCACTGCTTCCGCTCCCAGAAGGGGAGCCCCTGAAACAGACTGTACCTACCTTTATGCATCTTTGACTTTTCCTCCCATAGAATTGCATTATAAGGAAGGAAGTAAGTATTGGACTTGTACAGCGCGAACTAAGCCCAAGGGCGTCATAGCGCTAGTGCAACTAAAAGGAGGCAGCGGACTAGACAACACGCTCATACTGAAGTATGTGAGAAAAACCAGGTTTTTAAGCTATTATGGAAGATGGAGTGAGAAGATTGACCAGAGAGCTCTTCCGGGATGGAGTTTCACAGCATTGCCGCAGTCAATGAGAAGGCTCTACCTCCCCACCTGGGTTTTCTAAACTTGGGGAGTACTAACAGATTTTTATTGGAGGAGTGGAGAGGCCTGCTAGGGACATATCCCTGAAACATCAACTTGATGCCCTCCGGACCTAGGCCAAAGTAGGCCTTATGAGTCAGGCAGAGGGACTGGAAAAGGATCCTTTGATATAGAGTCAACCAGTGCAGTGACCTGATTGCGGCAGTGACGGGATGCAATTTTGGAAGATTCATTCTAGCCGCAGCCCTCTGCACCAGATGCAAACGTTGCACAAGACCCTTTTTAATGCCCAAATATAGGGCATTATAATAGTCCAATCTGGACGTTACCAATGCTACCACAGCCTGCTTGCGTGCTTCAAAGGGTAGTGTAAAAGTGCACAGGGTTGTACGTTTTACTTACCTGTGATTATTTCTATCAACAACTTTACTTACCTTTGAATGAATTTCTTGAGAATTGTTAGAGACATCTAGCAGCAGATTCCTTAACTTTAAATTCTACCCAGGCGCCAGACTGAATCCGGAAATTTTTTCAGCAGTACCTCTGCATCTTGGAAGACAGCATTGTACAGCCCTGTGATGACGTCAATGGAGCCAAAGAAGTCCCTTCCATTTCTTCCTTTCCGCGCTGCAATGTGGATCTGGAAAAGCGTATCTCCAGCTGTTTTTTGGCCTGCTGTGACAAACTTTTTCCGTCTGAAGCAGTGTGCTCTATGCCCTCTGGGTTTAAATCTTGTGGGTCCTGTGCTCACAAGATGTTGAGTACGGACCCACACTCTATCTGTATGTGGTGCCTGGACGAGCCCCACAATGCCGACCGTACTTCGACGTCCTGTCCAAAGTTACCGACTTCCCTCATCTTTTCCTTGTCCTTGGTGAGGAAGTCTTCGACACAGTAAGGTAGCGGTACCCTTCTCCTCTCTCATTCCAGTCAGCGAGAGAGTCTGGGTAAACTCAGAACTTATTTTCATTTATTATTCTTCAGAGACTATTCTTCTAAGAGTGGCAGTTATCTATAGACTTCACGTTCATTTATTCCTGGAGTTCTGGGTTATGTACGTCATTGCTACAGACTTATAACGAACTTAAGCAAACACCAGTATCTACATCATCTATCTGAAAATTGAACTTAGAGCTGAGAGAGAACTCTTCTCATGATGCCAGTACTGGGAAGTTGAACTATTCTTCCAGACTTCAAGTAAATATAAATATATATATATATATATATATATATATATATATATATATATATATATATATATATATATATATATTTGTGCTTACCACCTTTAGCGCAGTCATTCTCCATTTGGCTATTTACAAGAAGCTCAAGAGTAAGAAGATTCTAGAACTTTATTTCACTCAGCTAAACGTTCTACCACTTAAGAGAGAGGCTAACTCCCGCACACATTCAGGTAGGAGTAGGTCTTGGGGAGTTTTGGGTAGAAACAGTTTAGGATAGTTTGCTCATTGTTCCCTTGCTTTACAGGAAGTCAACTACCAGAAGAGTTCCGAAGACTTCAGTGTGTTGTGCAGTCTCTCTTGTTTGTCGTCCCATTCCCCTTTCCCCCGTATCTGTGTCCAGCTTAGACTGGGTCCTGGGTTGGAGGGGAATTGGGAGCTAGCATCTCATCTCCTTCGTCGAGAACGTTCCTGCGGAGCTACAATTCAGTTACTGCTTCTGACAGACGCCTGTCAGCAATTGAAGCTAAATGTGCTGCAGGAGCGGCACACAAAGCTTCTAATGGTGTGGTTGTCCTGGGCTTCCAGCTTAAGTAGTTGGTCTTCCTCCTGGGCCAAAGGTCGTTTCAGGGAGTGCTACTCTTCACCCCGTGGTCAACGACAACGTTCCCAGTCTCCGTTGACATCACCCAGTAAGCAAAGTCACAAGAAATCATAGGCCAGAGCCTCTATTGCATCTTCGACTCGTGATATGGGTCACAAAGGTGTGTCTCTCATCCTAGTTCTGAGATTCACGCTTCAGCATCACTCCTGAGCCTCCCAGTTTTCCCTAGAGCCGGGGTAACCTGGAAGCAGATGCAAGAGTACTACCAGGCTGTCCATCTGGTCTTTGGGCCCTCATCTTCCTCTGGAGCACCTGCAGGCCCCAAGGAGGACGTAGGCGCCATAACTGCATCATCGCTGGCGGGTTCGCCATCGGTAACAGTTCCAGCCTTGTACTCTGAAGAGCCGATGTACGCTCCTTCGGGGCCACCAATGACAATTGGCTCTGGCGTGAAGATGGTTGCTGTTATGGTGCTGGTTGTTGCGGAGTCCATAGACTCCAAGCTAGAGTTGGTGTCCACTGTGGAGCCAGCTTTGCTGCACCTCTGGATATCTGCGCATATACTGGCAAACGTTTGTCCTCCTTTCCATGTGGACATCGGCACTGAGTTGCTTCGACGCTGAGTGATGTCTCCTCGACGCAGTTTGACGTCACCGTAACACCGTTTGACACCGTTTATGAAGCTGTATGCGAAGCCAGTCATTTCTTTGGAGGATCCACTAAGCCTGTTAAAGGAAGGTTGTCAGGAGATGACCCCCCTTGGAGCAGCCTGTGGCCCCTTCTGGATTGGGAAGCTGGGTGAAGTAAGTGGGCTAGATTTGTCCCCTGCTTCCTCCCTTTTGTCATCTCCTGGCCTTGCCTTGGAAGCCAGTACCTCTTTGGAAGAGGTTTTGAGGAGAGTGGCTGATGTCTTGCATCTTACTCAACCTACTGTGCAAAAGGCTAAAGACCCTCTTATTGAGGTCTTTCATCCTGGCCAATTGGGGATTGAGCCTAAGCTCCCTTTTTGTGAGGCACTTACTGCAATTTTTTGGGGGGCATGGGCAGCACCTTTGTCAGGTCTGCCAGTGGACCGCATCATTGACCAGACATACCGCCCTGCCCCTGTTGACCCTTATGGCCTTGTTAGACAGCCGACCCGCCACAGCTTTGTGGTCCAGACCATTATAGTGTCCCCTGAGATAGGGTACCGCCCCAATTCCCCCTTGATAAGGAGTCCAAGGTACAGGATTCTTGGGGGAAGCGGATTGTTTCCTCAACTAGTGTGGCTTTATGCTTCACTAATACTGTCTGTATCCTCAGACACTTTCGCCACACTTTGTGGGAATCTTCTAGCCAACTTTTACCCTTCTTCCCTGAGGCTAACAGGGGAGAGTTGCATCAATTGATTTCAGCTGGCCATCAGGCAGACAGACTGCTCATCAAGTGTGGAATTGATTCCACTGACTCCATTGGGCGGGCCTTGGCATCTGCTGTAGCATTGCACCAGCACGCCTGGCTCCGGGCATCCGGATTTTCGAAAACCGTACAGTCGGTCTTGAACAATATGCCATTTGATGGGGCTAATCTTTTTGGAGCTTAAGCGAATGCGGCTATACACCTGTTTCTGGCTAATCGGGGAGGGCCAGATTCTTTGGCTGTCTCCTCCTCCCATTGTTAATTTGTGTGGAAGGGGGTACTTGGTTCTGTGGGCGTCCCTCCTTTTTGCTTGAGTTGACTCAGTCCGTATGATTTTTACACCACTGATTCAAGTGTTTGGCTATGGCTTGTTTTGTTGCTCTTTGCAGACATGCTTTGTTGCGGGGGTTGAGGTTCCTCAAATCTGTTCGGGTCGGTATGATCCTTGATGCACTTGTAATATGGCCCTTTCCGGTCTTTTGCTTCCCTTTTATACATCCACAGTCGTAAATCTTTAAGTTGAGCAAAGGTTTATTTCCTGGCTCAACTGTTGTTGTGCTTGTGGTGTTGAAGTATTAAGAACTACTTCTTTCTTATTGGGAAAGAGTTTACCTCCGGTTTTGACTATGTTTGATCTCTGGATGGTCTTTGCAGCTGCATAGCTGTTTTGTCCTTTATTTTACTCTGATGGGGAGCTTAGTCTCAAGAGTTCATAGCTTTTATGGTATATGCCTTACTCTATGTGGAGTATAGGTTGGCTATTGTATGTTTACTATTTACGTATTCTAGTTGTTTGCTATTGGGTGGGTCCTTCTTGGACTATATTATATGCTGTTTAGGGGCCATTATGGTGGACTCATAGCCATTATTTTTCTTCGGATTTCGCTCTTGTCTGGTTTCTCTTAACCAGGGTATTTTGTGCATTTAGTTTTCTTTACTTTACGTGAAGCGGACAACATAAGAATTGAGTGTTTCGATATCGAACAACCATGAATGTATTGTTTGGAAAACAAGGGTTCATAGATCCCTCTTTTCTTGAAGGGCATAGGTAATTCCTTTGTTCAGTCTTTGAACACAGTGGTATAAGCTCAATACATTAGACTGTCTGAGAGGTAGTGTCTGAAAAGGTTAAGGCTGTTTTTAGACATGTGCTACATAATAGGAGCTCTTTTTGGGATAAGAAGGCTGTATTATTCTCCTACAAGGTTCCTGCATATGTTTTTCTGTCGAAGGTTAGATATTGCCGGTCTTTTTGTGGAATGTATCTAAATCTCTTTTTGGTACTTAAGAGTCCTGAGAATTCATGGCTGTTACTTCTTGAAGAAGGGTAAATTATATATATGTATTTGTTCACATATATATATAAGTACCAGTGAACTAAGAATCAAATTTTCTTTTGGATCACAAGTGCGATCGCATGTGTTTAGTGCTGGCAAGGGTTCTGTTTTACTGTGGGCATTATCTTAATGCCAGGTTACCTGTAGTGGTATATGTCACCTTAGGTGGGTTATTGGGTGCGGTACCTTATTCAGTAATATTATAAAGTATTTTTAACTGTTTTTCAGTTCTGTTTCGCCATTATCTATACTGTGTATTCACAGCTGTGTGCATGTGTTACATATGTTTGGATTTTTAAATAAAAAAAAAAACAGTGGTTTTAGTGTGAGATGCGATGAGTTACTTCTCTCTCCTCATTTACCTTTGGTGCCTTGAGGTTCCATGACTCGAGGTTATGTTCAGATTGCGGACCATGGCTCTTAAGGCCATGCAGGTACAAACTTATGTAGATCTTTGCGGTCCGAAAGGGGACATTGGCCGGCGAACATTTGCGAGTTGTCGGACCACTCAAGGATACCTGCCTCACACGTACATATATATATACACACAAACATCTTTGTGGCAAGATTTTATACATCTGGCATACTGATGGAGGCCTATACCAGATTTAAAGCTGTTTTGATGCATGCTGTAACCTTCGGGTGGTCATTTGGTCAAACTGATGTTCTTTATACCAGATAGGTATTGTGTTCTTCTTCTTTCTTGGTGTACAGATTATGTCTTCAGTTTTGTATTGAGGCTCATTCATTTTAGTAAAATGGGGATGAGTCTTGTGAGTCCTTCATTATGGATTTTATCAAAGCGATACTTCTCTGATATTTCTTGATTGAATTGAAGAATACGGATTACAAGGCGTTTTTTTGCCTTGTTCTTGGCCCTTTTGGTCCACGATGTCTCTTTCCTCCTGGAGGATAGGTAGTATCTGATAACTCTGATTAGCCACCTTTTCCTTTAGGGCTCGATTTTCTTTGGGACTATAGAGTAGTTTATCATTTACATATTCTGTGACAGTGATAATAGTTACTATTAAGAGCCAGGCTCTTTTCTTACGGTTCCTACCTACATTTAGTCAATTGTTGGTTTGATCGCCTGGTTCTCTTTAAGAACTGTTTAGGATAAGTTTTAATACTCCTCTCCGGTGGGTATAGCTATGGTATTTAATTCAAAGTTAAAGAATCTGTGGCTAGATGTCTCTATCGATGTACAAGTTACTTACCTTCGGTAGCTTAATATCTGGTAGAGACACAGTCTAGCCACAGATTCCTTAATGTCCTGCCCATCATCCCCACTCTGTGAAAGACATATGAGACGAAGGGTTGTACCCTGTATCAATGCTGGTTCATATACCGGTACTCACTACCTCACAGAATGATGACTCTCCAAATATTTTGTTGTTGTTCATGGGTCTTGTATTGGTATGGTCACCCCTTTCACTTTCATTGGTGAGTCGTTTGTAGAGTGGAGGGTGTTCCACTTTTTAAAAATGGTTCTGCCTCAGGGTGCAGGATTTCACATAGCTTAAGCATCGTTATTCAATGTTGTTTTTTTACCTTAAACCCTTTGGATGGTATTGGCATAACATTTCATGTTGTTTGTATTTGGTGTTTTAAAAGATTTTGATCGTTTTAGGGCACACTGTTTCTACAGCCAGTTTCAAGAGTGGCTTTTTCGACTAGTGCAGAATTTTTCACAGAAGAAGCGGACGTCTGCACACTGGATTGACTTATATTGCTCCATTGGCTTCATATCTGGAGATGCTGTCATCACGGAGCCATAGGACGCTGTCCCCGGCGCACAGATGTGCTACTGTAAAAAATTACCAGATGCAGACTGGCGCCTGGGGAGAATACAAAGTTAAGTAATCTATTGCTAGATTGTGTCTCTACCAGATATTACGTTACCGAAGGCAAGTAACTTGTACTTTAAAATATATATAAAACATATATAAAAGGAGGTATTATTTTTCTATTTTGGTTTTGGATTTATTCTTAGATCGTGTGTCTCATTTATTGCCTCGGTGAGTACAACAAATGCTTAGCACTACCCTCTGATACGCCCAACTGCTTGCACACACTACCACAAAAGAGATTGTTAGAAATATCTACTTTTGCCTATGTAAACCATTTAGGGGCCATCTGGACTCTCTGTACAGTGTACTTCGTTTTAGTGCACCATGTAGAGCCAGCTTCCTACAGCATCTTTCATGGATTCACATGCGACCTACACTCCTCTACTTAGAAGCTTCCCCTCATAGATCGAGATATTGATTCCCACTTGTGCTTGATAATCTTAGTCTCCTGATTGTTTATAGTTTAAATGTGGTCCCTTTTAAAAAAGGACATAGATAGACTATCAAACTGACTGCATTGCCATTATAGCCTATGATACTATGACATCCTGCTTTACTATGGTACCGTGGGACTTCCACTTCGGCTGGGAATGATTCAAGCATAGGAATCTGTGAAAGATTTCAATTCTGGAGAACTGCATTTACAGGTAAGTAACTAATTTTCTTATACATGAATAGGCAATTACCTGTTTCTTACACAATGGTCTGACTACCCCCTACTTATAGTCTGGAGCAAGGACTGGGAAGAAAGGGGGACCTGTGCACTTCAAGGGCCTGCTTTGAAGTCACCCCCACTTCAAAGTACCTACCAAGACAGTACACTACTAGATGTGTGAAGAACTCTGCCAGGAGAAAAGATTGCCATGCTACAAGGATTGCAACTCTGCTTGACTGCTGCTCTGGAAGAACTGTTTTTCTGTTTTGCTGTGCTCCCCTGCTGTCTGCTTATCTCTGACCTGCTGAGGACAAGGACTAGACTCAACTCACTTGAACCCAGAGTGACTCCAAGGGCTTGCTGGCTTGCCTCCTGATCTGAAGTCTCAGAGCCAACAAAAACTTCCTTCAACCCTACAACAGCACCTGGACTCTGCCATATGTGAGTCAGTGTTGCTGATCCAGTCCTGTGCCCTTGAAAGATGCCTTCTGCTGTACAGAAGCATCACATTTGATGCAGTGACATCTTTGCGCTGTTCGTAACCAATGCATTGCCCTTTGACTCCGACATAGGAGCGATCGACAAAAAACAGCACGGCTCGACAACGATGCAGCGCGTGCATCATGAAGGGGTTTGCCGACAAATCCTTCATCGTCTGCATGGATCGGAACAGACTCATTGAGTCTTCGATGTCAACGCTTGTTCCATCCAGGGTACTTTTTTAGCGTGGCCTGCACGAGTTCTGTAGCTGGCCTGCCCTCCATCGCGGTCGTCCTGAACTTTGGATATACTCTGGTTCATCGCAACCTCAAGTAACTCCTAAGCGCTATATTCTTTTAAGCTCTACATTTTGATTTAATCATTAAAAATACTTCACTCTGGTTCTACCTATTGCGTTTACATGTACCCAGGGCATGTAAATTAAATGCTACTAGTGGACCTGCAGCGCACATTATGCCACCCACTGCAGTAAGCCCTTTGAACGTGTCTAAGACTTGTCATTGAAGATTGTGTTCTCAGTTTTAAACTGCTATATCGTCCTGGAAAGATAAACCTCTTTCCAGGCCCAAATCTTCCTTTTTAATTCATATGTCACCCCTGGAGTAGCCCCTAAATAACCTGCCTCTTCCGTAGGATAGCATTGGGTTACCTTATTACCTTTAACAAGTGGTAACTTTCAATTGGGATCAGGTAGGAATGTCACATTTGGTGTTTGATGAATTGCAATTTAGATCTCTCTTTAATGGTAGATTTAGATTTTGAGTCACATTTCAGAAAATGCCACTTTTAGAAAGTTGACAATGTCTTGTCCTTACCAATTGGTGCTTGCAATGTGTTTACTCAGTCATGACAAGGTGTAACTGCCAGTTGATCTTTGTGTATTGAACCCAGACAGTGAAACAAAGGGCCATAGGTGTTGGCAGGATGGGCAATCACTGACTCGATGGGGGAAGCTGTCACCTTCCACACCTGCACATCACAAAGGCTCTGTCTGAGCACTCTCACAAAGGCTTCAACACCAGTTTATTGCGACCCCAGACAATCTGGGGCCAGGGCAGAGAGGCAGGAAATTCCAAGCTTCTCTGGGTATGGAAACCTCCAGAACCTTCTCCAACCTCAAAGTGGGCACCAGGTATGAATATGTAGCCCTCAGACCCAACTCTTCAGTATTCCTCTGGATCTCTGGAAGACTAAGGACTGCTGTACTGCTCTGCAAGAAGGACTGCTACTTTGCTACCCTGCTGTCCTGCTGTCCTGCTGTCCTGCTGCCTTGCTGCCTGAGTGAAAGGACTGGACCTATATTTGAATCCAGGACCACCAGAGTGACTTCGAGGGCTAGTTGACTTGCTTCCTTATCAGAGCCTCAGGGACAGAAGGATATAACCACCTTGAACCCAGCACCTGGACCTGCTGTGCCCTGCCCCCCCCCATGTTGTGCCACTCCAATCTTGGACCCATGGGAGTGGGCCTGAAGGTGCTCTGTCAGCCCAGCTGTATTCTGGTGGGCAGAACCGGTGCAGCACGACACATCTCCTCACAGCTCTGCTTCGGAACCACAGCTGGTGCAGCACATTCTTGATGCAGGCCTTCACATCACAAGCGCCTTATCGACAGCATCCTCGACAATGACATCCGACTCCGCATCGCAAGCCACACAACTTCTTCAGAACCAGCCGGTGCGCAATGCATCCTCAACACAAGACTTTGCGTAGCAAATACCTCATCAATGGCATCCTTGACGAAGATGAGGGAACTTGTTTTGCAGCTCCTCTGAACCACCTCTGCTTGACTCTTTCTCGACGCAGGATCTTGTAATGCTCGGCAGCCAGTATTTAAGGTTCTCTTGTTCAGTGAGCCTAACTTGTTCCTTGTATCCAGTCCACACTCCATCACTGTCAGCCTGAGCTTGTGACTTTTTCCTGGTCCATAGTAACCAGATAGCCACAGTTGGTGCTTTGTGTTTCTAGGTACTATTTCCACTTAAATCTTTAAAATTGCATATCTCTTGTTCTACTGATTTGATTTGTGTTGTGTTTTCACTTTATTACTGTTTGAAGTGCTGCATACATATTTTACACAATGCATCTAAGTTAAACCTGACTGCTTTTATGCCAAGCTACCAGTGGGTGAAGTATAGCGTAATTTGGGGTGTATTTGTGTTTCACCCTCAACCAGTAAGCCAATTTCCAACACAACCAAATTGATATATAATAGCAGAGATTAGTAACTAGAGGGACATATGGGGTTTTAAACTTCTGGCAAGAAATGTGCTTACTTGGTGCTCTGATTGAGAGTTGCAAAATCTCCTTGAGTCTCCTATGCAATTGTTCCTCATATGCAGCATATAAATATTAATCATATAGGAGTAGGTGGGGATTCTTGAGCAAACCACAATTCAAGTAATCCATCTTGATGCAGGCTGATCAAGTTGCTGACCTCCATTCAAGCTCTGAGAACAGGCAGTATCTAAAACAGTGTGCAAATTCATTTTCTGGCCCATCTGAGGGCATGTCCAGTGGTAAATGGCGTAACGTAAAATGACGGAGCCCCTCTGCAGAATGTGAAGAGGAGCCCTGATTCTTCCATATCTCAAAGATATTTATTGGCGAAGGGCGTAATGTGGCCTCCTGAAGTGATGGGCCCTCCTCTGCGCCACAGGGGCTTGCGTTACGCCCGTGTAGTGGTAGTGATATGAAGTTGTAGTGCTTTTTTTAATCTTGGTGAAATAATATACTGTTTGAGAAGAATGTTGAAGGTGCGAGTCTTTGACTGAGAGTACTGAAATATTTAGAGGTAATAATCTTGTTCTGGAGCACTGCAATGAATTTTAGGATCTTTTCAATAATGTTTGTATGCTCTTGTCATTCTGGTGTTCAAGGAAAAGCTCAGTGTAATGGATAACTCTGATACTCTAAATATAAAAAAATCTATGAACATTTTTATAGATTTTTTGTTTTTGAGAAAATGGTCATCTGGAGTAAGCACTGTGCTATTGAACTATATGAGGAGATTTTTGTACATTAGACTATTCATCCAACTTTTTGCCAAGATTCTAACAAATACTTAAAGGAGGTTACTCAGTATGTCTCAGGAATATATACATCTAATAAATTGTTCTCGATTAAGTACATAAGAATCGCAAAACTGGTGTGAAGACTAATGGGATCACTGATATTGCATAAAATGTATCACTGGGTCAGTGTGTATATTAAATAGCTTATATTACATTACATATGGAGACAGGAAATGCAAGAAAAAGAATCAATGTTTATGTTGTTCCTTTCCTTGATCACGAGCCATAGCAGTCATTTTGAACACATCTGCTGTTTTGAAAGTTTGGAATGTCAGTGTATTTTATAACTATCAGTGATGGGTATTGAAGATATCTGCCAAAGTTAATTTTTAGCACCAAGTAGACCTGTCTTGCCTATTAAACCATAGCCATATTCTTGCCGAACTATGCGAATGACTCCGATGTGATTAATGTTTAGTTTTGTTATCTATATTAACCATTTGTTATTGATCCTCATTTAATCACAGCTCAATAGTATAAATAAAGGAGCTAATCGAACTATCAGCATTTCATCTCTGGAAGAGCTAATGGATGAAGCATATGACAATTTCGATGTCAAGCTGAAAAGCGTGCAGTTACTTTTCAGCAGACCAGGTATAAAATGCATGTTTAAAACAAACTTTATTGAGTTCTTCAAAGTGAACATTCGTACAGTTAGCACCCATTTCGATACATAAGCATACCTGTGCAGTTAAGGTTTGCAAGTATTACAGTTATCGTCTTGTCACACAGTCGCCATTTCCTGGTTACAATGCATATAGTTATGCACCCTGTCCTATTCGCTTTGTATGTTTATGCTCTATGTGTTAACCGCATTCAATAATCATAACAAGTGGTACATATTACGATCATTCTCAATGCAACCACCCTGGATCCCTCGCACCCACCCACCACGCAGTTATCTAACTGGGCAACACAGTTGGTATCTGTTCTATTATACAGAGTAATCATCTATTGTATTCGTGTTAAGATAAACATGAGCAAGCAACACATTTCTATGTACATCTCGTACCAAGGTCATCACGTACATAACTTTGCTACTGTGAAACTATCACACCCTCTAGTTGGATAAGCTTCCATCCATCGAGAAAAAATGCACACAACAACCAAGATGTATCTCAACCCATTACACACCGGCATCTCAACAAAATCCAATTGGATCGGATTGAAAGGACCCCCCTGATCTGCCAATGTGGCGCAAGGCAACAACTGACACACCAATGACAATCTGCTTCTGGAATCACGCGAAACCTCGGATTAAGCCAAGTCTGCCTGAACAATCTCACCATTGCATCCCTTCCTACATGAGCTGCTCCATGAATTTTCCTTGCTGTTGGGCTTAACAGGCAATCAGGTAATACTGCCCTACCAACAGCTGAAACCCATATGTCACTTTCTCTTTTCTCACAACCTGCTCTGATCCACCCCGTATGTTCATGGTTGATAGCTTCTATTTGCAAACGCCTGACTTAATCCCATGTGTCTGCGACAGTTAACATCTTCCTGAGTTCTGTCTTCTCCGCACTCTTGCCAATGCAATCCTCTATGAAAATACATGCATCAGTAGCACAAAAGTGAGCAACTTTGTCTGCATATCTGTTCCCTGAAGTAACAAAGTGTCCTCCTCTTCCATGGGCTGCGCACTTAATAACAACCACTTCCCTTGGTAATTGTAATGCTTCCAGCAGTTGCTTCACATATTCCCCATTGCTAATGGGAGAACCGGATGATGTTAAGAACCCTCTCTGTGACCATAGCTGACCAAAGTCATGAACCATACCGAAACTGTACTAGCTATTGGTATAGATGGTGACTTTAATCTGTTCCGAAACTCGATTTGCATGGGTCAAGTCAATGATTTCAGCTACTTCTGCAGAGTGTACTCTCTGTAAACAAGCAGCTTCCACCACTCCAGAAATGGTACACAGAGCAAAGCTGTTCTCAAATTACCTTCATTGTCTCGTAAGCATGAACTATCAACAAAAAGTTCTTGATTGGAATCAGACAATGGCTCTTCAACAATGTCAGGTCTCGGCTTGGTACAAAGCTCAGTAACATCGGGACAGTCATGGTCTTCATAATCTTCTCCATCAGCATTTGAAACAGGTAACAAGGTAGCAGAATTTAACACAGAACAATGATTCAGGGTCACATTCCTGGTAGAAAGCAAAACCTGCTCCTATCTTGTCACCCTGTTATTAATCAAATGATGTGTTTTGGTTCCCATCATCAGTAGCTCAACTGAATAGGGTACATATACAGTAAGTGGATGGCCCATCACAATGCTCTCACATCATTCAATACTGACACCTGTTGCAACAACGGATTTGAGACATCTGGGCAACACTGAAACTACAGGATCTAATGTAGCTGAGAAATAGGCCACTGGTCTACAGACACCTCCATGTGTCTAGGTGAGTACAGAAAGAGCACAGCCCTCTCGCTCATGACCAAATATTGAGAATATCTTGTTGTAATCAGGCATTCCCAAAGCTGGAAGGCAACATAGGCACTCTCTCAACTCCAGGAAATCAAGCAAGCAGTCATGATCCCAAGGTTCCCGATCACACACATCCTTGTGGGTCAGCATCTGCAAAGGCTTTGGCATCAAGGAGAAATTAGGAATCAATTGTCGGCAGTAGCTAACCATGCCCTAAAACATCCCGACCTGTTTCTGGGTATCAGGCGGATTCATTTTCATGATTGCCTCCACTCGCTCTGGTGACAACTTCCTTTTGCCTTGTCCAATTCTATGACCCAAATACTGTACTTTGTTCAGACAGTACTGAAGTTTACTCTGAGACACCTTATGCCCATTGTCAACCAGATGGTTCAGTAAGGCGATAGTATTTCCCTTACAAGCCTCCCGTGTCTCAGATGCAATGAGGAAATTATTTATGTACTGGGTTAGCACTGAGTTTTGGGGTAGAATCAAACTCTCAAGGTTCTTTTTACAGTACCTCGTTTAATATGGTGGGACTTTCAGTATACCCTTGTGGGATACAACACTACGATAAGACACGATTCTCCTGACGGAAAGCAAGTACAAATTGTCATTCCTCGTGCAATTGAATGGAGAAAAATGCCTGTGATACTTTCAGCCTTGCAAGGAATCTGAAACAGGATCACAGATGGATTCGGTATCACAGGACAACATGGAATCACAATGCTATTGACCTTTCTAAGGACTTGAACAATGCAATATTTCCCGCACTGTTATGATTTGTAATGTACCCCAATATAGAACAGGGTAGTCACCTAACCTTTCACCTACATTTTGCCTGCCATTGTACTACATAACTGTTTTGGTATTGACTTTTTACCTAGTTAGGTACGGCATAAATGTAGTGTGATTTTCCCCAAAAACTAGACTACTTTATTATGCATAAGGATTCTCAGAATCACAGCAGAATTACCATCTTCTGCATAATAACTATGTATAAGGGTCATGCCTTTCATCATACTCTACAGATATTACACAGCAAGATAGAACCCCTTAGGGTACCTTTTGGGTATACAAACACCATATCTTTGCTGGAGCGGCAGAGGAGAAAAGACTTCCATGCTGACACACTGACCCGAGACTCTGAGGACCCAGCACGCAGACACTCCAGCACACAGTGGTCTGACATCCCTTGCGGAGTGGCCTTCTTGAGACCAAGACAGGGTCCTTTGTTTTCTCACATAAGGTAATGGGTTGGTTTTATCCTAAGGGGATTCTTGACTCCACACCTACATACATGCTAGGTACGTTTAAGTACATCTAGTTAGGGTTAGCATCGTAGGAGTACTCATTATTATTGTCATGCCTTTATATACCTGCATATATCCATTGTTTAAGCACTATGGTAGAAATCTACCATTCATTTACTCTGTTGGTGCTCATAATCATTTGTATCTGTTTCTGTCCTATTGTTGTTGCAGCACACATATTTTACACGAGAATGACTCTTGTTCAATAAATGCTTATTATAATCGTCCCCATTGTTTATTCCGTGTATCTCTCTGAGACAAAGTGAGCACGAGTGACTGAGCGAAAAGTACAGTACTCTTTCCATGATCAGTGGCTTCAGCTAGATGCTAACATCGATTGCTGTCAATTTTCCACATGGGGACCTTTAGAAAGCTCAGGGTGTTAGAAAAAACTATGCAAATTTGATGTGGGTGCCCTATGTGGACAAAACGTTACAGGGGCCCTAAGCTCTAAGTACCCCATATAGCCCAAAAATGCTTAGCATGGGGGTGGGGGGGATAGGCCTAGCAGCGAAGAGGTTAAGAAGATCCTGAGGCTTTCTTTCCATATACTTTTGTATGATGGTGTAGTTACACTTTCCTATTGAGAGGCTGGGTGCTCTCTGTCTCCTTGGGGACGTTTTCTCTCTCTATTCAGCAATTGCTCTTTTTATGACTTATTGTCCTTTTAGGGTTCAGATATATTGATTGGGTTTACGGTCAGATTTTGGTTCATTCTAGCATTCCCTGCGGTCAAACAGTCCAACTGGATATCTTTTTTTGAGATTTTTGTGGGTTGGTTTATACTTAATTTTGACCTATCAGGCCAGGTGTTGTCGTAAGTGCTGGCTGTTGCCAAGGTTTCATTTTCCTGTGTTTTCTCGTAGGCTGATGATAGTAGCAGCCTCTCAGGATACTTTTGGTTAGTTGGCATTATTTTAATGCTAAGTCACCCAGGCTGTGTCGTTGAAGGTGTGATCTTCCTTTCTTTTTTTCTATTTCATTTTTCTATTGTTTAGGTATCATTACAATTCCCTAGGGGGTGTGGCTTGGGCGCCGATGGTGAAGGTCGCCTAAGCGCTCGGCTCCGCGATCGAGCCTTGAATTATCCTGCATAACTGCCTCTGGTCACCCCCAGAGCACCCTATCAGCTGGGGGAAGGGACTCCCCCACCGAAAACCTGCCGATCAAAGTCTAATTGCCCCCGTGGCTCTAGAGGAGACCGCTGCCAAGTTGCCCAGGGTGCTCCGGCGAGCGAAATCAACATGGCGGCTGCTGATCCGCATTGCGCCCACTGACGGCCGGAGATCGCGGAGGACACTGCGGTGCCCGGAGCGCCTGCCTGCTGCCACTGAGGAGCTGTGACCCGGGGGGTACACCGGGGGACTTATGGAACACGCCACGGCTAGCCGCCGGGATTCCTAGCAGACGACCTTACTGCCGACGGCACATAGAACCTGTGACGGGCTTCCGCCCCGCGGCCGGTGCAACAGGCTTGTCACCGCGGAGACCCGCTTGCATCACCGGCGGGCAACACACGGAGCGGAGAAGGCTGGGGCAGCGGCGGAGGAGCTCCCGACTCTAGGGGAGTGTCCCACCCATTCCCCAGCCCAGCGGGACGACGGTGAGTGCCTTCTGCCCCCCCTTCCCCCCTGCCTGAAGCAGAACTGTTCGGCAGCCTACATAGGGGGGAGCGTGTCCACACTCCAGCCGCGGTGATGGTGATCTGTGCGAGGGCCGCTGTTGGCACCGTCCCAACTCCCGAGTTCCTCGGATGTCCTGCGGCTCCGGCGCCGATTGCAGCAGTGCTATATGTAGAAGGGACTACTTGAGTGCCAGAGACCACACACTGCGAGGCTGGAGATCTGGCTGTGAGGAGGTTGCGGCCGAGTGCTGTGGTGATGCCTGGGGATCTCTGCTCTTGATTCTGGCCTGAAGTGGTGGTGCTGTGGGCTGGACGCCGCACGCTGAGTGTGCTGCCATTGCGGTGGGACACGAGGTGGCGTACTGCTCCCGCGGAGGTGAGGTGGAGAGGCCGTGCACCAGAGCGGGGACCTTGGAGAGTCTCAGACGTCCAGTACGCGCGGAGACACAAGGACTCACGACCCGAGCTGGAAACCTGAGGCGATTAGGGAGACCCAGAAGTGTACACTGCTGTGGGCAAGGCCAGAGTGAGGTGGCACAGTGCCTCTGTCGGGGGACCACGATTGGGATGGTGACACCCGCCTGAGGGGCTGATTTGACCGCGGCACACCACCAGAAGTGACTTGTGGATTGGGTCTGGCCGTGATCCGTGGCACGGGTGCTCGACTCTGCCCAGATTGCTGCCTGGAGAAGAAGGGGCTCAATGACCACCACTTGGAACCTTTACCCCTCATTGCTTCTGAAGGCCCATATAAGCGTTGCGCGGGAGACGAGTCACGCACGGACACGAGATCATACATTTGGGTGCACCGAATTGCATGGCCCACCCAGTCTTCGGGCCCTGTTACCCGATCCACCTTGGTGGGGGTGGACACCTCGGCGCCACCATGGGTAAACTCAAGGGGAACAAGAGTGGTGCACAACCCACATCGGATACCAAAGCATCGGACAGGGGAGACCACACTGACCCAGGACTTTCACGGGATCCTCAGCTGCAACAGCAGCTGGATAAAATCCTAATAGCAATAGTGGATACCCGCGCAGCGCTACTACAGGACATTGCGCAGGTAGCTACAGGGTTGGGTCTCCTGCAGGCCGATCATGGCAAATTATCGGACAGAGTTAAGCAGATGGAGGACACTGTCCACACCCTTGAACCAGCACACAAAGATCTCACGTCCACTGTGACCAACGTGCTGGACCGTGATGACGCACTGGAGAGACGAGCTGAGGAGGCCGAAGGGCGCAACCGCCGGAACAACATCAGGGTAGTAGGTTTGCCGGGGAATGTGGAGGGACGAGATATGGTTCGTTATCTCGAAGACTGGCTCTGACAGTGGTGGCGCCGGAGGGCCTGTCCCCTTTCTACACTCTTGAACGGGCGCATAGGGTCCTGGCCAAGCCACCGCAACAAGGACGCCCCCCGCGGCCAGTGATCGCAAGACTATTACATTACCGAAATAGGGACCTACTACTACAGAAGGCACGAGTCAATGGCCCATTCCAAGTGGAGAACAGTAAAGTTAATATATTCCCGGATTATACCTATGAAACACAATGGCGAAGATCCACTTTCTTGGGGGTCAAAAGAGAACTGAGAGCCGAAGGCCCGCAATAATCTCTCCGTTTCCCGACTAGGTTGCGAGTCATAGTAGACGGAGCCACTAGATTTTTTGACACTCCGGACGACGCCTGTGCCTGGCTGGAACTGTACAAATCTAGCAGGGATGCCCTCGAACACCAGCCGAGATTGGGAGCCGATCAATTGACACAGCGGAAGTCTCTGCGAATCCGCAACAGGCAGAGAGGACTGAGGAGACCGCCACTTTCTGAGGCAGTCGCGGAGCGAAAGGAGGCCTTGGAGATGGTGATTGCCTTATCTGGTCAGCGGAGCCCCCCACGGCAGGAGGAGGCGGGATCCGAAAACGCCGGCGACCGCTCGGACACTGAACAGTCGGAGTCGGACAGTGTGCTTTTGCCTGTGATAACCCCGGCGACGGCGAAGGAAATATTGGACGAGGGTGGAGTAGCACCGGGTGAGCTGTAAGAGTGCGGTGAATGAACAATGATGGTCACATTCCTATGTTCTGATTGGGCGAGCGTGATTGTATAAGTGGGGGGATTACCATTGAGATGATTCATTGTTTATGGCTGGGGTTCCGTTCTAGATGACTAAACAACTCATAGACCCGGAGGGGAGGTTTATGGCGGTAGCGGGGTGACTGCATGGTAGGGATGTTGCCTTCTGTAGCATTTATGCACCGAACGTCGATCAGATGGCTTTCCTGGGGAGGTTATCTGGGTCCCTGGCGCAATTCCTAGTCGAGCCGGTAATACTGTGGGGCAAGTTTAACTCGATCCTCGATGTGGCCCTTGACAGATCACACCCCACCTTGGTTGATTCCCCGATACACCGCATAGCTAAATATAGAATGGAGTGGCAAGACGCCTGGCGCGCACAGCACTCCCAAGACAGAGATTGCTCCTTTTTTTCTAGTATACACGAGCTTCATGTGAGGCTGGACGCAATACTGTGCTCTCCAACGGTACTGCCGGCGATTCTGAACACTGAATATCTATCGAGAACACTTTCGGACCACAACCCTTTATTATTTACCATGCGGTGGTCCCCCGGCGCTTCGAGTGTCCCTACTTGGAGACTGCGACCCGAAACGTTAGAGGACCCCCTCTTTCGGCCAGCGATGGCAGAGCGAATCGAGCAGTACTTTGCGGAGAACGCTGGCATGACAGAGACGAGGGCGATGGAGTGGGACGCCATTAAGGTTGTCATGAAAGGGTTCTGCATAGGAAAATATGTGGGGGTACGCAGGGTACTCCTGGATGACCTGACTAGGGCTGAGAAATCACTCCGGGAGGTAGAACTCTTAAGACCAGGTCACCCGGAACTCGTAGGTAAAGGTCAGTAGGAGGCGGTGGCAGCAGAAACAGAACGTTTGCGCAGCTTCGACTATAAGGCTTACACGGCTAGGACACATGCGGAGGGCGACAAATCAGGGACTCTGTTGGCTTGCCAACCCGGCGAAGAGGAGCTCCGCAATAGTATTGATGCGTACGGTGGACGGGGAGGAAGTCTATTCCCAAACCGGGATACTACAATGCTTCACAAAGTATTACGAAACACTCTATAAACTAACGTTGCCGACTAACACCCCAGCCATAGATGTTTTTCTAGATGGCCACTGCTTCCCCGTGCTAGATGAGGACCAAGCGAAAGACCTAGGTAAAGATATCGACCTGGGGGAAATACGCTGTGCCATAAAGCGCATGGCGCATAATAAAACTCCAGGCTTGGACGGGCTGCCCATAGAGTTTTACGGCAAACACGTTGACCTCTTAGCGCCTAGGCTGCTCGAGGTCTACAGAGAAGCGAAGCAGACGGGACGGTTGCCCCACTCCATGCGAGAAGCTTTAGTAATACCTCTACTGAAACCGGGGAGAGAGAGCGGGGATGCAGCGTCATACCAACCATTTTCGATGCTGACCACGGATTATAAAATTCTCAGCAGCATCCTAGCGTCTCGACTGTTGGCCCACATGACCACATAGGTCCATGAAGACCAAGCTGGATTTATCCCAATGTGCAATACGACCGCGAACAGACGTCGCTTATTACGGCTTCTGGAGTGTCACCACGAGGAAGCTCGATGCCCCATGTTCCTGTCTGTAGATATAGAAAAAGCGTTCAACAGCCTCGAATGGGAATACCTACATGCTGTGCTGCGACGCCTCGGAGTGGGGGAAGACTACCTCAGATGGATGACAGTCCTCTACGCGTCGGCGGTGGCCAGAGTAAAGACGGGCACACTGGTATCGCCGCAGTACCCGGTGGAAAGGGGCACGAGTCAGGGATGCTCACTGTCTCCATTGCTGTTTGCTTTAGCAGTTGAGCCCCTAGCAATGACGATCCGAACGGGTACCCACTTTGGGGGGTTAAGGAGTAGAACTGGGCGACATTACATTTCGCTATAAGCGGATGACCTCCTGCTCTTCCTCGAAGATGCAGATGAAGCATTGAAGAGCGCTGAGGCGCTCCTGACGAGGTTTGGTGAGATATCCAGCCTAAGAGTAAATGGGTCCAAAATGTGCTTGTTCCCCGTCCGCCAAGAGGAGACCCAACAGATCAGTGGGCGTGTGATAAATGTACACCCCTAGATACTTTAGGCAGCTGGGTTCCCATCGCACACCTCTAATCGTGCGCACGATTAGAGGTGTGCGATGGGAACCCAGCTGCCTAAAGTATCTAGGGGTGTACATTTATCACACGCCCACTGATCTGTTGGAGGGTGACATAAATCGTGGACTGCGAGTGCTGCAGGGCAGCATAAACTTCTGGGCAACTCTCCCATTGTCGGTGGCAGGCCGTATAGCACTGTTAAAGATGGTGGCACTCCCAAGGTTCCTCTATTTCGTCAGAACGCTGCCACTATGGATACCTGCAGCTGTATTTCGGCGCCTGAAGTCCATGATCATATCCTTCCTTTGGGGGTCGGGACGGCAAAGAGTAGCGCTGGCGACTCTGCCGCGGCCTAAACTGGAGGGGGGACTGGCGGTCCCTGACTTCGAGTTGTACTACTTGGCAGCGCAACTGCAGATATACACTCAAGAGATAGCGTGAGAATTCAGGGGACCGGAGCAGCACAGAGGTCGGGGCATGCCTCGCCATGTTTTCCTTTATAGCCCTGCAGCAGAAACTAAACCTCCGAGACCTGACACAGGAGGAAAAAACGATCCGACTGTGCTGGAACAGAACGCAGCGTACAGCGAACGTACTACATCCTTATGCCCCAGAGATCCCAATGGGGATGCTTACAGCTCTGCCACATGGAGGCGTTGGCCGACGGGAGCACGGAAGGGGGTAAAGCCGAAAAGACCAACTCAAGAACCTAAATTGATGCTAATCAGTCTACCCTTGAGAAAAATCTCATTAGATTATATGACCAGAATAAGGGCTCCACAATGCATAGCACCTGTAGAGATGGACAGATGGCAATTATATGCCCAAATGTATACATCTCATATTCTATGTACATATATAGATTCATACTAATAATACATATATATATATACACACACACACACACACCTATATCTACAGGATATGCAATACAGTCACATATAGAACCACAGTGATGAGAGAAGTCAACTGCAACCTATAGTAAGATGTTCACAGATACATTATGCCAAATAGCCATGTGGATGAAATGGAACGGAAAAACTAGCCAATATTCAGTAATATTTGTTATTGCCTTTGTCCCTTCTAGTCCATAGGCTCATTTCACTCTTTAGGGGCCATGTACTCCTACTGTCCTACTGTTGTCTTCTTACACAGTGTTATTCAGCTGCCCTTGGGGCATGATTTTTTTCTGTGCCTGTAGGGTTGTTTTATTTCCATTGCCTGTGGTACTTGCCACCGTTTTTATAAGGAGCTTATTCTCTTTTTCATCTCATTTCTACGTATGTAAAGTCCATTGTTATTTTAGACTGGCTAGTTTGCAGCTACTCCTCCATGTGGGTATAAATATGGTATTTAATTCAAAAGTTAAAGAATCTGTGGCTAGATCTCTCTATCAGATGAACAAGGTACTTTCCTTTGGTATCGCAATATCTGGTAGAAACATAGTCTAGCCGCAGATTCGTTAATGCCCTACCCATCGTCACCTCTCTGCGAACGTCCTGTAGTGTAAGGGTTATACCCATTATCAGCACTGATTTTACAGACCAGTGATCAACTGTTTCATATAATTGTGTGATGCAATGAACCATTTGGTCTTAGACTTATGGTCTTGACTTGGTATTACCATACCAATCATTTCTGTTTTCTAGTTATTGTTTCAAAGATACATTGATCTTTTTTGGCGTACTGTATCCACAGCCAGTTTCTATGGTGGCTCCGCATTGTGGTGAAGAAGGTTTCACAAAAGAAACTTTCGCCCACATGCTGGAAGGAACTTATGTGACGTCACAATCAGAACCAATATCATCACAGAGTCGTACGGCTCCGACCCTCGGCTCGCACAGGTACTGCTGAAAAATTTCCGGACCAAGTCTGACACCGGGGGAGAATTCGAAAGTTAAGGAATCTGTGTTTAGACTCTATCTCTAACAGATAATGTGTTACCAAAGGCAGATAACTTGTTCATTGGGGCCCTAACACACCAGAGCCCAGGTGTTATTTCACCTGCTGCACTATGAATAGCTATGTCTCTGATGGGATCCCATTCACCTGGAACAATCCGAACCCAATCACTGATTGGGTCGTAAAACAGTCATCATTTGGGTGCATTGGGTCACTAATACTCCTGGGCCCCAGAGACACTGTAATACTGATAGCTACTTCACTGAGAAGGCTTACACGCATCGTTCAGTGCTGCAAGGGCCAGTGGAAGGGGTCCCTCCCATGGGCCTCACAATGGTAGACCATGGCTGTGATACTGATGAGAGAGAAGCCAGTGGTATAGTAAAGGTGCCATGGGTTCTTGTGCATGTAAAGTAAATTGCCCTCCTTCTCTGTCCAATGGCTGGACAGAAATGCACAGAGATACTTTTGGCACATTGGGCCCCTATCACCCAGGACATTGTTGTCACTCCACATATTGAACTATGGACAGCTATGCTGCTGAGAAGAATAAGTTGCCCTGTGCCACAGCTATGGTTCAGTGCTGCAAGGTTCTGGGAGGGGCATGGATGTAAAAGTCCATTCTTTGGCCTTACAGCACAGGATCATAGTTCTGATGCTTGCACCAGTGATGTTGCACTGGTGCAAGCAATATGAAGTAGCCCACTGTCCTGTGGCTGGACATTAAAATACAGTTGCATTTTTTGTTGCTACTGTATCTGCCACACTATGATAGCTATACCCAGCCTCAGTTAATGGCTAACTGTTGTGAGGACCACCCTTTTCCTCGCAGTGCTGAAGCATTGCTGCACAGCTCTGGGGAGGTAGCTCTTTCCCCTTTATCATGCAGCACCAAATCACGGCTATGCGGCCCTGGGGAAAGTGGAGGCCACCCTATGCTTTGCAGCCCCCCCCCCCCCCTAAAATTCGACCATGCTACCGTCTTGTGCAATGGACAGGTGACGGTGGCAACAGATTAGTTAAGAGAGAGACCTGGGCCTAGATGTAAGTAATAGCAAATTACCGAATGGTAAATACAAAATTTTACCGATTCGGTATTTACTATTCGGTAATTGCTATGTAGGTTAAAAATTCGGTAAAATTACTAAATCAGTAAGATTTGGTAATTACCGATTCGGTAATTACCGAATCGGTATTTACCATTGATTCCTATGGGCCTTGAAGCCCATAGGATTCAATAGCAAATACCGATTCGGTAATTACAGAATCGGTAAAATTACCGATTTTACAAGGGGGACAGGGTGTCACTTTGACACCCTGTTTCACCCCTGTTACGGACACATCTGTATTTACTGATTCTGTATTTTACAAAATCGGTAAATTTATAGATTCTGTATATTTTAAAGCCCCTACATCTCCATTAGCAAATACCGGTCGGTAATGGCCGAAATCGGCCGTTACCGACCGGTATTTGCCGACCTACATCTGGCCCCTGGTCCTCTTAGGCTTGATAGTGGTGAACTAGTGCAAGGAGCTCAGCAGCTGCCCATGCCTTGCACAGGCCCTAACTTGCACCTGCCATGGAAAAGCATTCACACACCATCTTCAGCACACTCGCGCCCCTTGCAGAGTAGCAGCTACACTGCAGTTAACACTCTCACCCCACACACATAATCAGTCACAAACTACCAGAATCACATTTGCACCTTTCACAGGTGGACAGAACTGTTCCCATGAGGGGCAGGGTCCAGACTGATTTGCATATAGCTGGGTCCAAACTGAGGAGGAATGGTGTGTAAAATAACAATGGATTGGGATATGGCCCAAGTAATAACCAGTGGATGACATTATTTCAAGCATTCCATGCATGACTTTTTGTATACTTTATCAGTTATAGAAGCAGTTTCTAGTCAAAGAAACAAGTTGATAATATCAAAGATTCTTCATACGACTACTAACTGTCAGCTAAAATGTAACTATCTTTTTCTTGCTTTTTAGGTGAAAACTGGAAAACAGCAAGATTTCAACATCCATCAAAATTGCATATACTTCAGCCAATGGATGTTCAAGTTCAATTATCCAAAGCTATGGTGGAGAAGGACAGCAGGATGGCCAAGTATGTGATTTAGAACATATTGTCTCTGTCTCATGGTAGTGACAAGAAATGGCAAATGCTTACGTTATGTCTCTCGAGCATTACCAAAATCTTGGGCTTCTGATGTGAGATCTTTGAGTATGTATGGCCACCACGGTTGGTATTGAGCCCCTTCTAACGAAGAAAAATAGATAAATGGAGTACACGGAGTTGAGGAATAGCAATTGAAATTCTATCCGAATAAACAAAAGAAGCCGCTCCTTGAAGTTTAGAATTTAGAAAAACAGCGACATACTGTGTTGATATTAAATCAGCATTACATATCACAGGCTTGGGTTTAGTTTATCCATTTAATCGATACAATTGTAAGACATTAAAAATGTACAAGGAAAGGGTATTACTTAGATCCCTGCAGGATCTTCAGTCCAACTGAATAACTGAAAATGTAGGGGGTCTTCTGATGGATACATCTGCCTGTGGATTCTTCACCTTATGAATATCCCCTGCGCCAGCATTTCGCAGAAATTTTTCATAGCTCTCCGCACCGACGAGGTCGTCACAGCATCATGGCTCTGCACGCGGCTCCGCATGACGTCACCGGAGCCATAAGACTACGTTGGCGTGATGACGTCAGTTACCTTTTTTCTGCGCTGTCGACGCTAACGGATTCTCTGGGAATCTCCTATCTTTCTACCTGATACTTTGTTTCCAGCTTTTATTTGTTTCTGATTTTGCCATGTCTGTTCAGAGGAAGTCGGGTTTCAAGCCCTCTAAGGAATGCGGAGGTCATATGTCGATCACTGGCCCGCATGATGACTACCTTTGGTGCCTTTCATCTGATCACGACGTCGAAGGTTGTTCTCCTTGCAGGAAAATGGAAACGAAGGCATTGAAGGAAAGAGAAGCTAAATTTTATATGTCCAAGGTGAGAAAGGAGAAAAGGGGTCGTAAGCGGTCGAAGTCGAGGTCGTCAACTTTGCATGAATCGAAGAGAAGGCACAAGAAGAAGAAGCATGGATCTCGACGTCTTTTGTCGAAGCCTCATGCTTCGAAGTCGCCTTCTCCGGCTCCTAGACGTCGTGCCAAAGACTTTGTATCTCCTTCACCTTCTGAGTCTCCACAGGTGTCTCCGGACTGGTCTCCTTATGTGGGCACTCCGGCGCAGTCCCCGGCCTCGGTGGATGCTCCGGATGGTACATCAAGTCCGGTAGATAATGAGACTCCTGCTGCTCCTGTGGCTCCACCAGTGACTCCAGTGGTTCCGACTCTGGAGGTTCCTCCTACAGCGGTCGAACCGGTGCAGTATCCTTCGTTCCCGGTGCCGGGTTCATATCCATTGCAATTTTTGAACGAGATGTAGGGCGTTTTTGCCAGAGTCGCATGCCCCTCTGGAGATCCTTCGGGTCCCATGGGGTCCATAGGCGTTTAATTTGGGTGTGCCTCAGCATTATCCTCCGGCCCCTTTTATGCCATGTATGCCGATGGCGCCGTCATGGCAGATTCCGGCGCCGAGGATGTCTATGCTGTATGGGCAGTCTCCGGCTCCATCTGGTGTCCCTTCTTCACAGGTTCGTTTGACGCAAGTTGCTGTAACGGATCCACCTTCGACGCAGCTGCCGGAGCCATTGATGCTCCATATGGCGCCACTGACACCGCACCCAAAGATGCGCTCTAGAAGAGAAGCGCAAAGGTTGATTGAAGAAGAGCAATATCAGGCTGGTGACATGGAGGAAGGTGACATTTCTGAGGATTGTTTGAAGTCTTGTGTGAGGCTAGTGGTTTGGATGTTTCTCCAGAAGGGAATTTTGCATCACAGAAGGCTTCTTCTTCAAAGGCTGTAGCACCTTATCATGTGATTATCAAGAAGGCAGCTGAACTTTTGGATTTACAGCTTCCTATGGCTGAATATAAGCCTAATCTTCTTACAGAGGTGCTTTATTCTCCTTCCTCTGTAATAGAGCCTCTCGTGCCTTTCAATGATGTCCTGATGGAACCGATAGTCGAGGTTTGGCATAAATCTCTTTCTGCTCCGGCAGTTTTTAGATCTGTCTCTAGGAGGTATAGGCCAGCACCAGGGACCCTGAGTTTCTTTCTTCTCACCCTTCACCTCAGAGTTTGGTGGTTCAGGCTCCAAGCTCAAAGCAGTCTGTGGGATCTTTTCCTCAAGCACCGGCTGACAGAGATTCAAAAAAGCTTGAGCAGTCGACAAAGAAAGTCTTTTCGTCGGCCAGTATGGCTTTGAAATCTACCAACGCAACCTGTTTGTTGGGCAGATATATTCATGCCCTTATGGACTCTGCCAAGCAGATTCTTCCTAAATTATCTGAAGAAGATCGGGGTAATTTAAGTGAAGTTTTGGCAGACTCTGAGGCTCCTGCTCGCCAAGTAATCCAGTCGGGCTTGGACATTGCTGATTCAGTGACAAGGGTGATGGGATCATCTGTTGCTACTAGGAGATATGCATGGTTGATGTCTTCTGGATTTTCACCGGATGTGCAAGCTGCTCTTTTGGATCTTCCCTTTGACGGCTCTAAGCTCTTTGGGGAAAAAGCAGACTCTGCTTTACAGAGAGTTAAGGACAGTAAAGTCATGGGCAAATCCTTGGGTTTACAGTCTCAGGCAAGAGGCTATGGATTCAAAAGGTACAGTGGTTTCGGGAAATCTTCCTTTTGCTCTCGTCAGCCACAGCAGCAACAGAACCCTTTGTATAAGTCTTACAGAGGTAAAGGCAGAGGTCGCCTTTGTGGAGCTGGACGGCATCCCTCTTCCTCCTCCTCCTCTACCTCCCCTACCCCTCCTGGTAATGCAGGAAAGCAGCCCTAGATCAGCCATCCTGGATCATGTGGGTCCTGTGGGAGGCTGGCTTATCCATTTTCTACAAGACTGGAGATTAATAACTTCTGACCTTTGGTTTCTAGATCTTGTACGCACGTTCCTTCGGGGAATTTCCCCCTCCTAACCCTCGTCAGGGGTTTTGTATGGAGGATCATTTGCTTCTCCTTCGGAAGGAGGTTCTTACCCTGTTACAGAAAGGTGCGATAGAGATGGTGCCGGAGCAGGAAAGGGGTCAGGGGTGCTACTCCCGGTATTTCCTGATTCCCAAAAAGGATGGCAGTTTACGTCCTATCCTGGACCTCAGAAACTAGAATCTGTTTCTCAAGCAGGAGAGGTTCAAGATGCTTCAGGCGCTGCAACAAGAGGACTGATGGTGTCCATCGACTTACAGGATGCATATTTTCACATCCCAATCCTGAGGTCGCACAGGAAGTATCTCTGTTTTACGGTTGGGTCTCAACATTATCAGTTTGCGGTCCTTACGTTTGGTCTTACTACTGCATCTCGAGTCTTCACCAAGGTGATGGCAGTGGTGGCTGCCCATTTCAGGAGGTCGGGATCCCTGTTTTCCCCTACCTGGATGACTGGCTGTTGAAGGCAGAGTCCCCAGAGATGGTACTTCATCATCTGCAGGTTACAACCCAGCTGTTGTACAAATTGGGTTTTTCTATAAATGTACCCAAGTCTCACCTGATGCCCTCCCAGAGCAACCTGTTCAGAGGGGCGGTACTGGATACCACTGTGTGTCAAGCTTTCTCACCTCCATAAAGAAATCTCGACGTTCAGGAAATGATTCCCTTGTTTTACAATGAAGCAGTTGTTCCAGATCTGAGGGTCCATCGCCTGCTCGGTCTGTTTGCTTCCTGCATCCTGCTGGTCAACCATTCATGCTGGCACATGAGGGCGCTCATGTGGTGCCTCAGCAGGCAGTGGTATCAGCACAACAGAGATCTCATGGATTCAGTCAGGATCTCCAGAGAAGCTGCAGCGGGATCTGTCTTGGTGGAGCGTGGAGGGCAATCTGTCTCAAGGAAAGCCATTATCTTCCTCCATCGGTGGCCACAGTGATCACGGATGCCTCCACTCTAGGGTGGGGTGCTCATCTGGGGGATCTGGAGATCAGAAGTCTTTGGTCTCCAGAGGAAAGGTTGCTTCACATCAACCTTTTGGAATTGCAAGCAAAACGATTGGCCCTCAAGGCCTTTCTCCCTTCCTTTCACTGTCAGTTGGCTCAAGTCCCGACTGACAACACTGCAGTGATGTGGTATGTGAACAAGCAGGGAGGATTAGGGTCGTACCGTCTCTGCAGAGAGGCGTTGCGCTCTGGCCCTGGGCTCAGGACCATCGGATTTGCTTGATGGCAAACCATTTGGCCAGGGTGCTGAATGTGCGTGTGGACAGACTCAGTTGGCAGTTCTCTGCCGACCACGAGTGGAGGCTTCTTCCGGAGGTGGTTCGACACATCTTTCAGACGTGGGGAACTCCTCGGGTGGACCTGTTTGCCACTTTCGAAGGCACACTGCCTGTCATTATGCCTTTTCCAGTTTCCTCGGCAGGGAGTGTTGGGGGACGCGTTTCAGTTGAGTTGGAGCTCGCAACTCCTTTATGTGTTTCCTCCCATACCCTTGATTCCTCGGGTTCTGAGGAAGATTTGCCAAGAACGGGTCCAAGTTATATTGATCGCCCCGGATTGGCCAAGAAGGGTGTGGTACACGGACCTTCTTCCACTCTCGTCGCGCCCTCAGCTCCGTCTCCCTCTCAGGGCAGATCTCCTCTCTCAGATGGAGGGGCAAGTTCTACACCCCCATCTCCAGAGCCTGCACCTTCATGCTTGGAGAATAAACAGGGCAACTTGAATTCTTTTTCTCTCCCGCCTGACGTGGTGGACGTTATACTATCAGCCAGGCGACACTCCACCAAGTCAGTCTAGTCATACAGGTGGTCTAAATTTGTTAAGTGGTACGAAGAGAAATCGATTGGTCCCTTAAAAGGTCATCTTTCTGATGTTCTTTGTTTTTCTCTTCATTTGGCCCAGCAGGGTTGTGCTGTGGCCACTGTTAAAGGATATTTGTCGGCATTGTCAGCATTTTTGTGTTTACCTGATCAGCCTTTTTTATTTAGGTCTCCTATAGTCTTAGTATTCATTAAGGGGCTGACAAATAGGTTTCCTCCCTCTCCTTTTATTTTGCCCCAGTGGGATTTGAATCTGGTGTTAACTTTTTTGATGGGTTCTACGTTCGAACCTATGCGTAGTTGTCCGTTGGGACTTTTGACGTTTAAAACGGTCTTCCTGGTAGCTATCACTTCGACAAGGAGAGTGAGTGAGCTCCAGGCTTTGAGTTTGAAGCCTCCTTTTCTGACCATACATGCTGAAAGGATCGTACTTATTACCAGGGCTGCTTTTCTGCCTAAGGTGGTGACTCCCTTCCACCTAGGTCAGTCCATTACCCTTCCTACTTTCTATCCTCCCCCTTCACCCATCCAAAGAGGAGGAGAGACTTCATCGTTTGGATCCAAAGAGGGCAATTAACTTTTATTTGGACAGAAAAAAGGACTTCCGTCAAGATGACCAGCTTTTTGATGAATATGCTGGTCGTATGAAGGGCAAGGCGGTGCACAAGTACACTTTATCCAGGTGGATCATCTTGTGCGTCAAGATATGCTACACCCTGGCTCATGTAGGCAGTAGAGCTCATTTTGTAGGTATCAAGGCCCCCCCTATGTTTTTCTAAATAGCCAGCCTCTTGTACTGTAAGTCTGCCTGGGTATATACCCTTACATAAAAAAAAGGCAGTAGAGCTCATTCCACCCGGGCTAAATCATCTACTTATGCATTGTCTAGAGGTGTTCCTGTTTTGGACATATGTAAAGCTGCAACTTGGGCCTCCCTCCACACTTTCGCGAAGCATTACTGCTTAGACTCTGAGGTGAGGAGGAGTGGCCATTTTGCAGGCCATTTTGGTATAAAGGGGTGGACTCCCTCCTCCTGGTGAGGTACGTCTGTGGGATTCTATTCATAAGGTGAGGAATCCACAAGCAGATGTATCCATCAGAAGAACTAGTCACTTACCTTCGGTAACGCTTTTTCTGGTGGATACAGTATCTGCCTGTGGATTCCTCACAGACCCACCCACCGCCCCGTTGTCCACACTTTTATACCATCAAAGATGAGATATTAGTTATTTGATGTACTTTTGTGTACTCAAGACTTTGTTACCTCTATTGATTTATTGTTCTCTTCTTTGAAGTGCAAGTTTTCTTATTTCATTATACACTGAGTGTATTTGTGTGAATTCTGTGTACTATGTATGCATTGTCTCTATGGTTGGTTCACCCATTTTGCCTTGGTGGCATAGAAAAAATGTGTGGAGCTGACGCCATCACGCCGACATGGTCTTCTTATGGCTCCAGTGAGGTCATGCGGAGCCATGACGTTGGGACGACCTTGTCGGCGTGGAGAGCTACGAAAACTTTCCGCGGAACACTGGCACAGGAGATATCCATAAGGTGAAGAATCCACAGGCAGATACTGTATCCACCAGAAATAGCGTTACCGAAGGCAAGTAACTTGTTCATCACAACAATATGTCACAGTAGCTGTTCAGTTTGCATTACTCCACTTATAGAAGGGTATAAAATGGGCAAATATAATTAAATCATTTGCAAATAGTCTGGCGTGCAACTTTCAGTGTGTATTAGGTTGGCGTTTGGCTTTTGTTTATGGGGGAAAAAAAAGGCTGTACCACAAGAGATTCTGTGAAAAGTGGGTGCAGCCTGGAGGGAAGAAACCAGATGCATATTCTAGTAGCTCTATAATAATGATCTGATAGAGACGTCTAACTAAAGATTCCTTACCTTAGAATTTTTCCCCAGGCTCCAGACTGGAGCTGGTTCCCTACATACCACTTGATCGTGTTTACGTACCCGGGTGACACCTTATTGTATGTGCGCGATCCGGAGGTGAACCTGCCGACTGTGCTGCGTGAAGTAGTCTTGTTTGGCTCCCTGTCTGGTATCCAAGTCAACTGGGACAAATCACTTCTGTTCCCGCTCACGCCCGCCACCAAGTTTTTTGAATCGGAATATCCGATCCTGTGGACCACGGAAGCAGTTCGGTATCTAGGGATCTGATTGCGTACGGACTCTGAGGTGGTCCTCCTGGAGAACTACGGGGTAGCTATTTCTAAGTTGGAGGATGATGTGGCTAGGTGGATAGCCCTTCATCTGTCCTTAATGGGTTGCATCTCGCTTATAAAGATGATTGTGCTCCCTCGATTCCTGTTTCTATTTTGCAACATCCCCATGGTCTTGTCGCGTAAGTTTTTTCAACAACTGCACACATTGATACTACGATTGACATGGGCCGGGAAACAACCTAGAGTCGCGTGGGATATCCTCTCTCGCCCGTACGAGGCAGGCGGGCTGAATGCTCCGGATCCTGAGCTTTACTACTGAGCTGCGCAGGGCGCTCACGCGTATCATTGGATGCATGGTCCGGTAGATATCCCCCACATACGAATAGAATCAATAGTTGCTGCTCCGGCACCGCTTCCCGCTCTATTGGCATGTCCTAAGGATCGCCGAAGGGACTCCTAGACTAGTTGAATGTGCTTACACATGCCTGGCATCATCTGATGGATGCGCAAGCTAGCTCACTACTGTATGCCCCCAAGGCGCCCTTGGAATAGTATCTGTGGCTTGCCCCGTGCAGGGAGAGGGGGGTGCTGACGGCGTTAGCCTCCTTACGTTCAACACACATGGGGGATCTGTTTCTGAAAGGCAGGGCATGTATACCTGGGAGGAGCTGGACTCAGGGGACGCTACCCGCTCACTTCTCTCTTGCTTTCAGTTTCATAGGGTTAGGCACGTGCTGAGGGACCTCTTGGGGGAGGACATGACGGAGCCTCCGGTGGTCACGGCATATGATTTCATGATTAATGCTAAGACTTCGACTAAGTTAATCACAAATCTGTATCGCATTACTCTTAGGGAAAGAACGACGGATTACACTAAGCCTCGCCTAGCGTGGCAGAATGACCTAGAGCTTGACTTGCCTGAGGAAACGTGGAGGTACTGCTGCGCCAACATCAAAAAGATATCGTCAAATGGTTGTCATCGACTGCTGCATTTTAAGTTCCTAAACAGGTTGTATTATATCCCAGAACGACTATTCTGATACGGGCTGCGAGTTCCCGAGTCAGAGCTTCATCATCAGCTAATAACCGTCGTGCCTCAATGTCTTTAAGTTTGCTTTCCAGCAGCGCCAGCCGTCCTCGGATGGACTTAAGGACCCCCGAATGTTGGAGATGGCGACACCTCGTATATATGCCTTAAAGGCCTCCCAAACAGTCAAAAACGAGTCGACCGAGCCGACGTTGACGTCAAAGAACTCTTCTGTGGCCATTGCCAATTCTTCCCTGAAGGCATCATCCAACAAGGAATAAGGGGGGAAGCGCCAAGCAAATGGCGGGAGACGCTTCGCCGCCGCAGCCAACGTAATAAGGATCGGGGAGTGGTCCGGAAAGGTACGCGGAAGTATCGAGCACGTCCGAATCTGCGACCGGAGACTAGAAGTGGACAACCAGTAAACTATCCGCGTATGTATATCATGTGGAGCAGAGTAATGCGTTTACCCCCCTGTGTAGGATGCCTGGGGCCGCGGTCGGGGCCATCATATCTATCCAATACTGTCTGCCTAGTCATATTAAAGTCGCCCCGCCCCCCCCACAAAACCTGCCCCTTGCAGTGTTCCCGGATCCTAGCTGCTAAGTAAGAATAAAAATCGGGATAGTCGTAATTAGGTCCATAAGAATTCATCACCTGAAACTCCATACCTTTACTGGTACATTTGGTGAGAGTGTACCTCCCCTCCCCATCCGTCAGAACAGGAGTAAAGGCCAGGGATGCCCTAGGGCTAACCCATGTCAGCACCCCCCTAGCATGCGAAGTAAAACCCGCAGCATGTATGTTATTCAGGAAACACCTGTAGCATAGCATCGGGCTGTCCGGGTCCAAATGGGTCTCTTGTAGCAACGCTACTTCCACCCCATGCCTCATGAGGTACTGTAGAATTCTCCGCACCTTGCGGTGGTCGTTAAGTTCTCTAACATTCCATGTCAGTAAAGTAATGGTGTCTGTGGGGTTACCTGGGTGTGTGATCTCAGGAAAAACCGTCTGCTAGAACATCTGCACAATATAGTCCATGTCTGTGTCGATCGCACCTGGCACTTCGTGTCTACGTGAAAAGGACCATCAACTACCCATACAACGTACACACTCCCTTCTCCCGAACCCAACTGCTCTAAAAAACCACAAAACCATCCCCCCCCACACCCCCACCCCTGCCCCTCCCCAACCAAGCCCATCCCCTCCAGTCGCACTCATTGCCCACCCACGCCTGCCCAACACCAACTAGGCCGCGAATTACCCCTTCCCTCAACCAGCCCACCCCAGACTCCCCCCCCCCCCCCCCCCCCTGACAACCGAATACCCAAAAACATAAGGGAACAAGCCCTGCAATGCAAATTCAGTGAAATACACACAAAGGCAGAGGTAGCAGGCAATGTTCAGGGTTTACACAGAGCATATACACTTAGCCACCCCTCTCCCCCCCGTCTCAATGTCTATAGAACGTGTGCGCAATCTTCACTTGTAGTCAACAGGGCTACACCCACCTTATGTATGTAAGAGTCTCTCGGCACCCCTTCCTTAAACAGCAGTCCCTTCAAACATCTTCCCGCGTCCCCCTCCATTAAGCCTGGCAGCAATGCACCTCATACAGAGTCCGTAACTTATCTGCACAGTTAGACACTAGTCCTGGTCTTCCAAGGAGCTCCCAGCTGCTTCCAACTCCCCATTCCGGGCAGGCCTATTTTCTTTTCGCCATTCTTTAATGGCCCTTTGCAGTGTTACAGGATCCGTGAAGATCAGAGACTTCCCTTGTCGATTGATCCTGAGCTTCGCAGGATATAGCATTGCATAATCAGTTCCCAGTTCACGCAATTGACGTTTCATCAGTGCGAATTGTCGCCTGGCTTCTTGTACCTTAGCGGTGAAGTCTGGGAACAGCGAGAGGGTGGATCGTTCAAATTGGAGAGGTTGTTTTTCCCTTGCCAATCGTAGCGCCGCATCGCGGTCTCTATAGTTAAGCAATTTAGCAATCACTGGTCTCGCAGGCGCCCCCGGTTTGGGTCGTGGGCTCACGGATCGGTGGGCTCTTTCTATCACTAACATCGCAGAGAAGGCCGAGTCACCCAGCAGATTTTTTAAGGAGGCCCTCCACAGAAATCTCCATGTTCCCCGTCTGTGTGGATTCGGGCAAGCCCGTGATGCGCAGGTTGCATCGCTGAGAACGGGCCTCCAAGTCCTCCGTCTTGTCCAAGAGAGTCTGCATTGCTCTGGACATCTGTTTGTTGTCAGTATCTACGGTTGTCTGCGCCTCCTCCACCTCCGTGATGCGTCGCTCTGCCATGTCCATCCTCTCCACCTGTTTATCCAATCTTTCCGCCATGCGGTCCATACGATAGGAAAGCACGTCCATCTTAGATCCCAGTGAGGCTATGCCGCCCTGCAAGCCCTTCTCCATTGCCAGTAGTAACCCTCGGAGGTCCTGTTGCGAAGCGCCCTCAGCTAGGTCGCGTTCCCCCGCATACCGGCTCGCTGTGGCGTCGCTAGCCTTGGTGCCCCTTGGGTCAAAGGAAAGCTTGGGGTGCGATCTATCAGTGTGACCCATGCTTGTAGATTAGGGCGTGATCTGGCAGTATGGAGGCAGAGAACACACAGCAGCAGGACCCCAGCAAAGTGGCGCTTCATAGACACGTGCACTCGAATAGGCCAGCTCGTCGGGCCCAGTCACCCCAGCAGCTCCAGAGGGGCCAACCTCGACAGCACAATTGTAGTGTGTTCGTGAACCCCCTATCCCTGTCTGTGCTCACTCCAGCAACCGAACCACACTCTTGGAGTGAGGCGCTCTGCGATCCAAGAATATCTCTTCCCTCAGGGCGGTATACACCACAGATATCCCCGTGGTAGACCTCGCAGCGCTGCCCTGCCAGTTTCTCCGTCCCAGACAACGCAAGAGCAGAGGAGGGGGACACTATATCTCCTCAGCGGTTCCACAGCGCCAGACCGAACAGGATGGGCAATCCCGGAGCCCCTCCGTGAAGCCTTCTATCAGCAACTGTCCACCACCCTTCTAGGCCTGCCGTAGAAGCAGTGTAGCCCCACAAAATGGCGGCCGGTGCAGTGTCACCAAGCACGCTTTTATTCTCTGCCGCCAAGTGTTAGAGGAACAGGCTGCACACCTTTGTGTCACAAAACAAGCGTTCCGCCGCCTCTGGGCATTAGCAACCCTCTTCCCCCTTCTGCAAACAGAGTCACCAGTCGTACACGCACACCTAGATGCCCGCTGCAGTCCTCAGCCCCAGTGTGTGGCTCCGCTCACTCTCCAGCAAGTCGTCGGGACCGCCCCGACCGGCGGACCGCACTTCAAGGATCCACAACCAGGCTTACAGGCCCAGCCAGCCGCGGAATGCCCAGTCCAATGCGCCGCGCTCAGCCTATCGCCCTCAGGACAGGGCAACGCCGCAAAACAGATCAGGTCTCCGGGCAGGGGGGGTATGGGGCGGACCGGCACAGTAGCTCTTCCCGCGTAGCTCCCCGTTTCCACTGCAGCTCCAGCGCCGCAGTAGCAGGCGCATTACAAGTGCCACTTTGTAGTCTCCGATCACCGCTCTGCAGTCCGCAGGCAGCCGGGGGTGTCAGATCTCACCTCCGCTTGTTCCAAAATTCAGGCTGCGCTCTTCCGTCGCGAGGCAGCGCTGCAGGCCGCAGGGGTCACTCCAGGCTCATCCGACAGGTTCCAAACTCTGAACCACTGCAGTTCCCTTCTCCAGGAGCTCCGACGTTAGATTCTGGACCTCTGGGGCACCGCAGGTCCGCACACACTCAGGATATTTTCAGGATAGGGTCTAGAGACGGGGGAGCTCAAGGCTCAAGCAGCCATCTCGGTTGTGAGCTAGCTCCGCCCCCCATAGTGGATTAGAGTCTTCCCCAGCCTTGGACTCTCTTTTCCCATCCTGGTCTTGCTACAGAGGAGAATTCCTCGCTAGCTAATATGCTAAGACGAGTTGCTCTGATTTTGGTTTTACCTCTTCCTTCTGTAGAAAAATCTACTGAACCCCTTATTGGCATTCTCCATCATGGCCACACAAAGGTGGAGTTGGTGCTTCCCTATATGACATTTTTGTTAGGAGCTGGGCTAAACCCAGTACAGGTGCCCCCAGTGGATTGATCTATATCTCACAGTTACCGTTCGGCCCCTGGTGATTCGGCCTGTCCCCTCCAGAACCCTATCCTCATAGTTTGCTGCTACACCAGTGCTTAATTTGAGCCAGTGGTTTCTGATAGATACATCTACCAGTGGATTCCTCACCTTGTGAATATCCCCTGTGCAGCAGCCAATCTGAAACTTTTGTAGCTCTCCACGCCGGCGAGGTCATGGATGACGTCACAGAGGGTACGACTCCGCTCGCCCCCGCTGACGTCACTGGGTCCATAATAGGGCCTCGTCGGCGTGATGACGTCCGTTCCATTTTTTCCGTGCCGTCGACGCCAACGGTTTCTTGGGACTTTCCGTAGTAACATTGTTATTGTAGTTGTTCTTGTCTGTTCTTCTCGTTTCCTTTCGAAGATGTCTGGAAGAAAATCTGGTTTCAAGCCCTGCAGGGAGTGCGGGAAGCAGATGTCCATCACTGACCCGCACGAGGACTGTTTATGGTGCTTGTCTTCCGATCACGACATCGATGGATGTGCGTGTTGCAGGAAGATGACCTCTAAGGCATTGAAGGAAAGGGAAGCAAAGTTATTTATCGCCAAAGTGAAGAAGAATAAGAAGGCGAGTAAAAGATCGAGGTCGCGATCTCTTTCCGAATCCAGGTCGGGTTCGAAGTCGGCGTCAGGACATTCGAAGTCAAAGAGACATAACAAAAGAAGCACTCTTCGAGGCGTCATTCTGATAAGGAGCCTGCACCGAAGTCTTCTTCTCCTCGACGTCGCAGTAGTGAGGTCGATCCTTCACATTCGAAACCGGTCTCGCCAGAGAAGGAAGTGTCTCCTGAGGTCGAAGTCTCTCGATCACCGACGACGGCTCCATCGGATTCGGTCCATTCTTCGGATCCGGGTGAAGCCGAGCCAGAGCAAGAATACCATGAGCAGCCTGAAGAGGTTCCTTTGTCGGCACCAACGGGCCTGACTCCAGGTACACCGGCTTCAGAGCCGGCGCCGGGAAATTATCCCCCTTTCCCGGCTCCAGGCCAAGACCCATCACACTATCTGAACGCTATTTATGGTGTATTTGCAAGGGCCATGTACCCCTCTTGTGCGCCTGCAGGCCCCATGGGTCCTTTTGCCTTCAATTTGGGTGTCCTTCAGGCATATGCCTAGGCTCCGTTTATGCCTTTTCTTCCAGCGACGCCGTCCTGGAATTTTTCGACGCCGAGGGCTCCGGCGCCGTACCGAGAATCTCCAACACCGTATCGAGAATCTCCGGCGCCGTATCGAGAATCTCCGGCCCCGCCTGTTCGACCTCGTTCGGCGCTAGCGGCGCCGTCGGATCCGCGTTCGACGCCGGTCCCAAATCCGATGGATTCGGTTGTGGATCCATCGACTCTAGTCCCGAGGATCCGCTCCAGGAGGGAGGCCCAGAGAGTTGTGGAAGAGGCACGCTATCAGAAGGACTTGGAGGAAGGTAAACTTCCTGATTCTGAGGACTATTTTGCGGAATTAAGAGATGCAAGTGGTCTTGATGTCTCCCCTGAGTGGGGCTTTACTCCTGATTCAGATGCTCCTTCAAAGGAGGTAGTCCCATATCACACAGTTGTGAGACAAAATGCTGAATTATTGGACATTAATCTGCCTACCACTGAATTTAAGTCCTATCTATTGACTGAAGTGTTGCATTCTCCATCTTCTGTAACTGATCCTTTGTTACCGTTTAATGAGGCAATTCTGGAACCGGTGTTGGAGATTTTTGAAAAACGCCTTTGTCTGCTCTTGCAGTCTCTAGGACTGTGGCACGGAGATATAGAGTGGCACTGGAGGATCCAGAATTTTTGTCAGTTCACCCATCACCTGAGAGCCTTGTGGTTCAAGCGGCTTGTTCAAAGAAGTTTTCAGGAGCTTTCCCGCAGGTTACAGCTGACAAGGAGTCAAAAAAGATTGATCAGTCTGCTAAGGTGTTCTCTTCAGCGAGTATGGCACTGAGAAGTCATCAAATGCACCGAGTATGGCACTGAAGTCATCAAATGCACCTTGCTTGATGGGAAGGTAAATCCATGCCTTGATGGATTCCTCTAAACAGTTGCTGCCAAAACTGTCTGATGAAGACAGGAAGAACTTTCAGGAAGGCCTAGAGCAGCTCATTAAGAAGAAAGGGCCACAGTGCAGAGGATGCAGTGAAGACGCTGTGCTGGTGAGGAAGAGATGCTGGAGGCCGGAGCTTCTTGTAGCCTGAAGATCTCTGGAGTGCAGAGCCAACAAGCCTTGGCAACGGCAAGTTGACTCAGTGCATAGGGGTTTTGGTCCCGGTTCTGACAAGTAATACTGGCCTCAAAATTGCTGAGTGAACAGGTCAGGCCTCGATGGAGTTGCAGAACTGCCACCTGTGTTGCTGACCCTTTCGAAGTCCATGGGACGTCGGGAGCAGCAGACCGGTGAGCCTTGTTGCAGTGCCTGCAGATACAGGGGAGTGACACCTTCACTCAAAGGGAGATTACTTTGGGTGTCCTTGATGCACACAAGTCTGTTGAAGATCCTGGAAGAAGCAGAGATGACAAAGAAGACTTGCAGAACAGTGAGACCAGGAGCAGCAGGAGACTTCCATGATGCAGTCTCGGTTCCAGGCGAAGTCTAAGTTTCCAGATGGTTGAAGAGTGATGTTGTTTCAGGCTTGAGTCTTGTCCCATGACAAATCTGAAGACCCACCCACAGGTAAAACCTTAACCCTAAGAAAGGGGTGGACAGAGGGGAGGATACTCCCATGCCCTTTGTCCAGTTTCATGTCAAAGCAGGACCCAAAAGCTCCCTAAATTGATTCAAACTGGAGTATGCATTAGTGCACCAAAATGTGCCCTTCAAAGCAGTCAGGTTGCTGGCAAGCGCCCCCAGTCTAATGCACTAAGCCCTGTCTGGGGAGGTGGTCACACCTCCCTGTGACAGGAAACCTAATGTTCTACCTTCCCCTGCTCAAGCTTGGCTCCTCAGCAGGAGGGCAGCATTGTGTCTATGGTTAGCAGCAGCACGAGCTTGCTATCAGACCCCGAAAGCCTGTAACTGGGGGTACAGGAGAGTACCCTAAGGCCGCCCCCCAGTACATGGGATCATACTTCCAACACTAGAATTGTTGTTGGGGTGTGATTCCAACATGTTTGATACCAACCATGACCGGGTTCGGTGCAGCCACTATATAGTTGGATATCTCATAATTACTGAAGTCCACTATATGTATAAAAATGGCTGACCCCACTTACAAAGCCTGGAGAATCGACTCCAGGATTTGTAGGGGTGTCATACAGAGACACCATCACACTTATAACCAAGCACCCTCCCTTTAGGACCGGGTGGCCTACCAGAGGGGTGACATATAGGTTTTAAGTGCTGTGACCTCAGATATAAGAACACTTCTAGCTAGCACTCACTCACACAGGCATGTATTCACAGTTTGAGTGGTCTCTCATGGGTAGAACAATACATGCTGCAGTTCAAGGGGGACCTTCAGGTGTACGTAAGCCCTGGGTACCTTAGTACTATATACTTGAGACTTACAAGGGTATGCCGGTATCCAATTGTGGATGGACAACATTACTTACCATGGTCAATTTAGGGAGGAAGCACAGGGAACGGGGTCCTGTAGCAGGAACCCAGTCAGGCTAGGTCAAAAACATACTGACACCAGCAAAAAGTGGGGGTAACCATGAAAACAGATCCTACTTTCCTACACTCTCAATCACAATTTTATTGTATGTTGCTAATTACTCAGCCCATACCACTTATATTTTGCAGCTTCAACGAGGTGATGGCTTCTTCCCTCATTGATATATTTATATGCATGGATTTTATTGTCTCTGTGTGCGTGTATATATATATATATATATATATGTATGTGTGTGTATAAATATATATATATATATATATATATATATATATATATATATATATATATATATATATATATATATGTATATGTGTGTGTATATATCTACAATGAATTGAATGAATGACTCGCCGATCAAAGCAGAAAACACTGGAGCCGTGGCCGCAATTATGAAGCGTGTTTATTGACAACATTAGGTCCAACGCGTTTCGGAATTTCCTCACTCCGTTGTCACGTGACAAAGGAGTGAGGAAAGTCCGAAACGCGTCGGACATAGTGTTGTCAAAAAACACGCTTCAAAATTGAGGCCACGGCTCCAGTGTTGTTTTCTACTTTGATCAGCAAGTCATGCATTGGATTCAGTGTGGCTATATGGGGCTGGCTACCCCTGCCCTGTGCCCGCGGTGGAAGTGGCTTGGGTTCAGCCAAGCAAAAAGTTACATGTGTGTATATATATATGTATATGTGCATGTATTAATATGTATGTATATGTGTATGTATATATATGTGTGTAGCAGTGCATATATATTGTGTATATCTTTATTTTTGATGGATACATCAGCCTTTGAATTTTCCACCTTTTGAATTACACCATGCACAGCATTCCCCAGAAACTTTTTTCATAGCTCTCCCTTGTCGACGAGGACCTCACAATGGAACGGCTTCGCTCGCAACTCCGTGTGACGCCATTGGCTATATAAGAAGACCTTGTCTGCGTGCAGACGTCATTTCCCTTTTTTCTGCTCCATCCACGCATAACGGTTTTTATAGGACTCTCCATTTCTTAGTAGTTTAACATTGTTACAGTCGTCTGTAATTGTAGCAGTGCGATGGCTGCTCAGAAAAAGTCTGGGTTTAAACCTTGTAGGGAACGCAGGGGTCATATGTCCATCACGGACCCCCACGATGATTCTTTGGTGCCTGTTGTCTGACCCCCGACATCCAGGGATGTTCTTCTCGTTGCCATATGAACCCGAATGCCCTCCAGGAGAGAGAAACAAAACTGTTAATGGCCAGGGTGAAGAAGCAGTAGAGGGGCCGGAGAAATACAAGGGCGAAGTCCAAGTCGCCAACACTGCACACCTGGAAGTCGTCGAGGAAGCACAAGAAGAAGCAACGTCATGGCTCTAGACTTCGCTCTTCTAAGGACAAGTCACCGAAGTCGGGGTCCCCAGCTTTACGGTGTCACAGGAAGGATCAAGTCTCGCCTTCCCCTCCACCTCAGGTGATTCCGTCTCAATCTCCGACTCTGAGGTAATATCGACGCCTTGGACTCTGACCTCTCTGAGCCCGGCGGCTCCGGGGCCACAGTCAGATCCAGCCTTACGTCCTCAGGTTATTCCTGAGCAGGTGGTATCACATCCGTACCCATCTTTTCCAGCTCCAGGTACAGATTCTTTGCATTTTTTAAATGCGATGTATGGCATGTTTCCAGGTCGGCTAACCCTTCCGGTGCGTCTGTTGGCCCTGTGGGACCGCTGTCATTCAACAAGGGCTCACATCCTCATGGTGCCCAAGCACCTTTTATGCTGATGACCCCAAATTGTCCCCTCCAGACACCAAGGTTCTCGATACTGATATCTTCCCTGGAGGGAAGGGTGGATTATTCTCTGGTACCTTCGGATCCAGTCCAGCGCACTAATTGCACTATTTTGCACTCATTTCTTTCAACGTGACACGTCAAAACAACAACAATAATAATAACAACAACTTTGTATTACCGCCCAAAGGTAACATCATGCAATATTGGTTTAATGTCAATACCTCTTTATGCTTTTATTATCCTTTGTGGATTTTTTAGATGTACCTTATTCCTATGTGTTTAATAACAATTTAAAAACGATCTATATACATTTTTTATGATTAAGCATTGTATGCAGGGCGAGGAAGTTTTCCAGTTCTATCGTTTTGCCGGCCATGTGGTCACTTTTGAAACTATGCACTAGTACTTTAAAAGCACCCAAATGTTAGCATTTCATGTCGAGTGAACAAGCGGCTGTTGCTGCGAAACACATCTTGACTATACAGGAATACAAATTTAGAAGCACTTACCTTGGGTCTGCGTCCATGTTCGGCGAACAGTTTAAGACTGCTGTAGTCATTGTTGGATATATATATATATATATATATATATATATATATATATATATATATATATATATATTCCAAATTCCTTAGTAATACCCAGCCGGGTTTGAAGGAAAACCAGCACTCATGAGAGCAGCAGCAGTAATTTCAGCAGAAAAGTTTAATTTTAGAACAAACGCGTTTCGGGAATGGAATCCCTTCGTCAGTGTTTACATCGGAAAACATTGTGCGGCACCATTATCTATGTTTGCAGAGATTATTGACACAAACAACGGACTTAAGCAGTCACACGTAAAATGCACGCCATCTTGAAATGTGTTAATACTTCACATATAACCATAGCGAGGTATACCGTTCTTACATCTGTATATGAGTCATTTCATACCGCCATATCTTAGACACAAAGCACATTAAGGCAACGATTATCATGAAACGGTTTCTTAATAAATAATTACGCCGTGAATCGGTTTAACTTCATTCTTCCAAAGATCATGTCCCAACTATTTAGTGGGCACAATCCACCACAGAGCATGTATCTGAGAAATAGTAGCATTGTAAAACACAATGCTAGTTCTATGCGAATATCTTATTATTGAAATGCTATATTAAGCAAAGTCTAGCCGTGGATCGGCAATCGCAGCCAAACAGATGGCCGCTGAAGTCTCAGATCAATGCTACAAGAAATGACAAACCTTTTATACAGTCGCTATGGTAATAAAATTTGCATCTGCGTACATCTTCAATTAAACTCAGTATTTACATCACACTTATGTCTAGTATGTAAAACAGACTATCATATATTCTGAACATATACCATTCAACCCAAATGAGATGAGAGCTCTTTCCCCATATTCAGTCCCTTCGGTGCCCTTGTCTCTAGATCTATGATGAATCGAGATTCTAATTTCCTCAGTGTCTGCAATCTATTGCCTCCTCTAGGGTTTTCGACAACTTGATCTAAGCAGAAATATCTAAGGAGATTTCTGTCACTATTGTGCTTAATTGCAAAATGCCGGGCTACCGGGTCTGTGAAATCTTTATTCGTAATAGCCCGCATGTGCTCCAGCACCCGGAGTTTGACAGGATTGATGGTACTTTCAACATATCTAGAGGGACGGGGACACACCAAGCAATAAACTGCATGATCTGTATGGCAGGACATGAATTTAGTGATTTTCTTCCCACCTTTGCAGCCTGTGACTTCATACGTCAAAGTTCTTTTACTGGCAGAGCAGGCTTTACATTTTCCGTAAGGGAAAAAACCTTTTACATCCTTTAAGGTCCCTAATTGTTTCTCCTGTGGTTGTAGATAACTATCTCATCACGCAGTGATCGTGCCTTCCTGAAAGTTATTAGTGGCATATCGGGTATATCGGACCCCACAATTGGGTCGGATCTGAGAATGTGCCAATGCTTAGATAAGATATATCTTAATTTAAAAGAGTCCGCAGAAAAAGGTGTAATCATGCGGAATTTCACTTCTTCAGTGGAGCCACTCTTTTTATCTTCAAAAAGGGTACTGCGAGGTATCTTTCTACTTTATTCAAAGCATCTTGAAGAAGGTTCCAGTTATAACCTCTGTTACGGAATCTCTCTATACTGTCAGTGGCTGCTGCTTCAAAATCCTCATTTTGTGTACAATTGCGCTTGAGTCGTAAGAACTCTCCGTAAGGAATGTTATTAATGAGTTTACGGGGATGACCGCTTGAAGCGTGTAAAACCCCATATTGCCGGCAGTCCGCTTACGATAAAGTTGGGTGCAAATGTATCCATTTTTTACGTTCACTTGAAGGTCAAGATAATTGACCCTTTCTTTATTTACTTCCCCTGTGAACTTAAGGTTGCACTCATTATCATTTAGCACTTTAATGTACTGGTTGGCCTCATCTATAGACCCATCCCACACTAGGAACAGGTCATCGATATACCTGCTCCATACCATCACCTTGTTATTCCAGGTGGCGTTCCTGGGGGCCCAGGCTACCTGCTCCTCCCACCAGCCTACGAATAAATTTGCATAGCTGGGGGCGAAGCAGGAGCCCATCGCCGTACCAGAGCGCTGTCGATATAAGGTATCCTGAAAAAGAAAGATATTATTGTATAGACAGAATCTTATAAGTTCCAATAACATCTTATTGTGGATGGCAAATTTCAATTCTCTTTTGTTCAGGAAAAATTCAACAGCTACAAGACCTTGCTCATGGTCTATGCAGGTATAGAGGCTTGTTATGTCCAAAGTGATTAGTATATATATAGCTTTGAGCTTTGACTCACCCGTTTATCTTCTTTAAGCCTCTCCTGGCCCCTTTTACCGCAGCTGCTATCTCGGTTGTGGCGAGGGGGGAGCGGCCATCTTGAGGGTAGTCCTTCTCCCCAGCAGAACTGGTGGCAGCGTTCTAGCTGGTGGAGAGAGGACGAGCCATAAAATTAGCATGCCTGCTCCAGCGCGCAGCGGTCGCGCATGGCGGGCGCGCCTTAGGCGCGCCGAAGGTAAGCCAAAGGTCAGCCCGTCTGCGCCCGTCCGCGTCTCGGACGTGGCGGACTCAGGACGGGCTGGCTGTCATTCATCGACCTCGCCCAGATCTACAATTACATATACCCGTGCGACTTTGATGGCGCTCCGCCCTATATTGGAAAATAGCTCTAACTGCATTACTATTGACCCAGTAAGTCTTACCCCGTGCTCCGCCTGCAATTTTGCTTGCTGTACAAATGATATGATCTGTTCTGATTCCGTCTCTGAGCAGGGCTCTATTTCAGCTGCCCTAATTAACTCCCGCTCTATGAGCAAACATGCCTCTGATATTTACTCCCTACTAGAAGATGGTACTTTAGATCTGTTATTCATCACAGAAACATGGCTGAATGACTCTTGTGCCCCTGATATAGAACTGGCAATCCCTAGAGGGTTCAAAATTCGACGGAAGGACAGGATGGTTGGTAGGGGCGGTGGGTTAGCGATTATTTTCAGAGATTGCTGGGCTCTTAAGGTGGAGGACTCAGATGATTTAGCAGAAGGAGAGATTATGAATTTTTCCCTATGTCTATCCCCTCATTTCACACTGGGTGGCTCACTTATCTACCGGCCCCCTGTTCCCTCTGGTCCCTTTCTTAAAGCTCTTCTAGAGACTCTTGTCCCCCGCGCCCTGAGGTTCTCTCGCTTCTTAATGCTCGGTGATTTTAATATTCATGCCGACGTTCAGGATCGACGAGAAAGTAAGTTGCTATATGACGCCTTCGATCTGGCCTCCCTTACTCAATGGGTGTCCTCCCCTACCCATTCAGAGGGCCTCATCTTAGACGTGGTATGCTCTAACTTTCCACTGATGGTTGAGGCCCCCCAAATTGTTACCTGGACTGACCATCAGCTTATTAGATTCTCATGGGCTGCTGTGAGAGATCTTCCCAGGTCTGCAAAAACAATGGGCCCCCCAAAAATCAACGTGGGTAATCTTATGTCCTATCTTGATTTGAACAGACCCATCTTAGGGGCAGATTTGGATTCTGCGTTGCAGACTTATGATAGTTGGATGAAAGCGGCGGTGTCCTCCTCTTCTAAGAGGGCGGATTCAGGCAGAAATAGGATGACCCCCTCACAACCTTGGTACTCGCCTCATCTCCGCACTCTCAAATTAGCCTGCAAGAAACTGGAGCGAGCATGGAGGATTGCTTACTGCCCTCAGGCTAAAGCATTGTATCGCTCTGCTCAGCGAGAATACTACGTTAGCATTAAACATGCAAAAAATAGAGTATTTCTCAAGAAGGATTGAGAGAGCTAATAACAATAGTCGCGAAATTTTTTCGATAGTTAAGAGCTTCCTCTCTCCCTGCGCTGAGCAGTTATCTATGAGCCCTTCTACCGAATGGTGTGAAAATCTCTCCTCCTTCTTCCTAACAAAAATTGCTAAGATCCAACATAGTTTGAGAATAATTGGAGGAGGAAATGAGAAGATAGCCAACGGTGAAACCACGATTCCTCCCAGCATTATTATGGAGAGATTTATCCTCCCTTCGACTGCAGATACCTTGGTAGCAATCAAATCACTAAAATCTGGTGCTCCTGGGGATATCTGCCCGGCCCGGGTGCTGGCCGAAGCCGCTGAAATAGTGGCTCCTGAGGTCTCTCAAATAATAGGACTTTCATTTAGTACTGCAACAGTCCCCAAAGAATGGAAACAGGCTAAGCTTTTGCCACTGCTAAAAAAAACAGGAGCGGACCCAGCGGTGCCGAGTAATTATAGACCCATTTCTCTTCTCCCAGCTATGGCAAAAATTGGTGAGAAACTTGCATTTTCCCAGCTCAATGCCTTTGTGGAATCCTCAGGGGCGTTACATCCAGCCCAGTCTGGCTTCCGTGCAGCCTACAGCACGGAGACAGCGCTTGTAGAGGTTACAGAGGCGATCAGGGAGTGCTTAGACAGTGGCGGCAGAGCGGTTCTGATTTTATTAGACCTCTCTGCCGCGTTCGACACTGTTCCGCACTCATTACTCCTGGCGCGTCTGGCGAACATCGGCATACTGGGCTCAGCATTGGATTGGGTGAAATCTTTCTTATCAGACAGGTCTCAGCAGGTCTGGATCCCACCCTTCTCATCCTCGACCAAACCCCTCACTACAGGAGTTCCCCAGGGCTCTATATTGAGCCCTCTTCTTTTTAATGTATATCTCACCCCTCTCATTGTGTTAGCTGAACAAATGGGAGCAAAAATAATAGCGTATGCAGATGACACGCAACTTTTGTTTACGTGGCCGGATGCGAATACGAATACTGAGGTCGTTTGTTCATGTCTTTCTGCTGTGTTTAACTGGTTGGCAGCAGCACAGCTGAAGTGCAATGAAGATAAAACTGAAATCTTGCTGTATGGTCAGTTTCCATCTAATTTCAGAGAAACTCTGTGGCCTTCTGATTTTCCCCAACCAAACTCCGTTAATATTTCTGCTAAAAATTTGGGAGTCTGGTTTGGAGAAGATCTGCGATTTGAAGCACACATAAAGAGACTTGCTGGGGTATGCTTCGGATCCTTAAAAGCCATGAGAAAGATCTTTCCGTATTTACCATCTTCAGCTAGAGAGTCAGTTGCGAGGGCCCTTATTCTATCTCGGCTCGATTATGCCAACTCTCTGCTGTGTGGTGCTCCGGCTTTCTTAATTGCAAGACTTCAGATTATCCAGAATGCGACTGCTCGCTTGCTGTGCAATGTGCCGTGTAGAGAAAGTGTTCGGATTCACATGAAGGAACTACACTGGCTGCCAGTAGCGCAGAGGATAACTTTCAAAATTCTTACCATAGCTTTTAAAGCAGTTCATGATCTTGGCCCTTCCTATCTGAGGAAAAGATTCAACCGTTATGTCCCTACTCGGGCGTTACGCTCAGCTGACTGCAACTTTTTAAGAGTGCCCCGATTTCAGCGAGTACGTTTGGGAGGCCAGTCACTTGCTGTCACCGCGGCGAAGACTTGGAATACTCTCCCCCACTCCCTGAGATTGATTGAAAATTTTGTATCATTTAAAAAGGCACTAAAAACATATCTCTTCAGAACTGCTTATTAGCTTATTTAAAATTCTGGAAATAAAAAACATACTTGAACTTCATCCTTCTTTCTTTTGGTCACCTGCTTGTTTTTCTATTCACGCGCCAGGACACTCTGGCAGTATCTGAGCGCGCTATAAAACAGCTAAATAAATAAATAAATAAATAAATATATATTCACTGAAAAAACCATAGGTTTTAGGCCATATATAGTTAGGGATTAGCATTTACAAAACCTTAATATACTCGCACAAAACCATAGAAATTCGCATATATAGTTAGATGCAATAACTATATATTGCGCACCCGCAATCCACTGCTGATGATGTCACATATTACATCATTAATGACATGGTCAGTGACATCACTGATGACATCACTGATGACACCATCCAGTGACTGCATGTTTCTGTAAAGTTAAAATATGTCTTACATATTGAAGAATGAGTGCATGTATAAGTGTCTGGATGAAGGATTTAGTAGGTGCATGACTGACTGTATGAGTAAATGATTAAATGTGTCTCACTGAGTGCATGGGTTAGTGACTAAACTGTCTTAATTTGTGCATCATTATATCTGTTGTTCTATGAAGTGCTGCATGTGTTAATCAGTAGCTATATGAGTAACTATATGGGTTATTGATTGGTTGCCTAAGTATTTCTATGGGAGAGTAAGTGTGTGTGTGGGGGTGGCTGGGAGGTGTGTGACTCTGTGTATACATGTGTGAACAGTTGATTCACTCGATCTATGGGTTCAAAACTGCATGTTGAAACAGCTGTATGGGTGGTTGACTGTGTACGAATGTATTAGTGAGTGAATGGATATCTCAGTGATACTTGTCAAAGTAAGTAAATATGTAAAAGACAGTACATGTGAGAGTTCACATATATAAATCACTGTGTATAAGAGCCAGTGAATGTGTGAGTGGCTGAATGGATCATTGAAAACTTGTATCAGGAATTGTATAAGAGAGTAAATATGTGTTAGTATATGTTTGAATAAATAAGGTGTGTATAACTGTATAGTTGAGGAAATGGAGGAGTGACTGATTCTTTTCATGACTGACTAGATGTATGAGTAACTCCATTGATGAGTGACAATCTGTGAGTGTCGGTTTACACTGAGTGTATCTAAGGTTTATATTAGAGTCTGAAGAGGTTCATCGTATTATCACATGAATGATATCATCAGTGATGTGATCAGTAATGTCAATTGAGATGTTATCAGTGATATCATCAGTGATGACAATTGAGATGTCATCAGTGATGTCATCAGTGATGTCATTTGAGATGTCATCAGTGATGTCATTTGAGATGTCATCAGTGATGTCATCAGCTATGTCACTGACCATGTCATTAATGATGTAATATGTGACATCATCAGCAGTGGATTGCGGGTGCGCGATATATAGTTATTGCATCTAACTATATATGCGAATTTCTATGGTTTTGTGCGAGTATATTAAGGTTTTGTAAATGCTAATCCCTAACTATATATGGCCTAAAACCTATGATTTTTTCAGTGAATTTCAATGGTTTTTTAATAGCAAATATCAAAAGCTGTCAAATGTGAAGTACGTGATAGGTAAAAACATTTTTGTATTTATGCACGCTGATGTACTTTGAACGCTGCCTCCCCCCCTCACCCCCCCTCTTTTCTCTTAGCAGTACTCTCTCTTTGCAGATAGTGAAGGGTAGTTAACGCAGGCCTATGCCCCCGTTCTAATCCGTCGTGTCTGCTTCTCTCTCCATTTGATTGATTGTTATCCAAGCATTTACTGTTTTAGAATTGGTTCTCTTTGGTTCATTCTCTATTTACAAACAAGCACAGAGTCGCAATACTCTGTTTAGTCTTTGCAGATAGTGAAAAATCGTTTTAAAAAACAAAAGGAATCGAGCAAAATCAGTAGGCCACTAATGGGATCTCTTTTTGACCTAGCTAAAATAGAAACATTAAGAACAACCCCTCATGAGAAATACGAAACTAGTGAGATGAACTGAGCTCCACACGATGATGGCTGCAATACAGCTCGGCTCCGCCACCCACCCCACCCAAAATAACGACAAACCCTATGCAATTATTATAAATATATACAACACACCAGCAAAGTAACAGGGTAAAACATTTTATTAAATAACTATTTACATAACTATTTTATACTTTTAGTTGCCCGATCCGGCTACCTCAATCGATCGAGCATGAAACTCATAAACTCTGATAGCAAGCTTTGCTGCTGATGCTATGCAGACAAAAACTGGTTTTCAGTTTGTACATTCATCAAGATTTTTCCATCCAAGGCTGGTTGAGAGTTTGTAGAACGATGGCTTCAGATTTTCAACATACGATGTGGTGGCGCGGACTGGGAGGGGGCGCTTGGCTCCTGCCCCCTCCCCAAGTCGTGTTGCCCTGGTGTGGCCTAAGATCGCCCCCGACATAGGCGGCCGGCTCCCGGGGTCCGGCGGAACTTTCTGCCTTTTGATGACTCTTCCATTCTGGACCTTGTCCCACAATCCGTTTGACCTGAAGACATGCTGTAGTGGGGCGCCCCTTTACCTTTACCGTTACAGTTACCATTCCGCCCGCTTTTGCTACACTGTGCCTCTTCCGCCATTCAGCTGTTTACCGCCCGCTCTTGCGACTACAGCGTCTCGCTCACCATGTAGTTGAGTTGCTCCCGCACTTGCATTGCAGTGATAGGCGGCTGCCACAAGACTCTCAAAATGGCGGCTGGCTCTTCAGATTTAGGCGTGATCCACTAAAATGGCCCTGGGACACCTTGGAACTCGGACGCTTGTCTGCTAGGACTTGGGCCCCATTCTCGAAAGCGTCCCCTGAGCCTTGAAGATTCTACAAAAGTCTTGGGGGCCCCCGACTCCCGCAGGCTTCTGGTGGGGAGCGGCTGCCATGATTGCTCGTGGAATGGCCACGACTGAGCTACGATATGGTGGTGCTCTCATGCTGACGCCAGCTTCAGTCTGAAACATCCAGAAACACTGTAGACTACCAATTCGATCAGTTCCGGTAGCGCCCCAACGTGACCCGATAGGGAAGAACTTGCCCTCCCCTCTTTGACTGATGGTTCTTGTTGCCTGTCCCTTCTGTTGTCATTTAACAGAACTTTTTAGACTACTGAAAGGGGTTGTGTTCTGACCGCTGTTTGGTGGAGACATTTTGACTATATTCTGGACCTACGTTGTTGCGTAATGCGTTATATGACACGTCGCGTTAGCGCACCCGGAAGTGCTCCAGTGCGCGAAGCGCAGCTTCCCGGAAGCGATCCGGGGCGCGGCGCGTAACGTAAGCATAATAGGTCATGTGACTTGTTTATAAAACTTTTCATTGGTTCCTTTTACTTTTGTTATTCTAATGATGAAAGGCTTGGTCATATGACCTAAAAATTACGCTTTTTATTGCTTTCAAACATTATTTTTTCTTAAACATATATGTTATAATGTTCCAGGCTAATGTACTTTCCCGGAAAATTTACAACTGTACTGCAAGTAAAATATATTCCTTTTTCTAGCAAAAGGGCGTTTCTTCGTTCCATGACGGAGCCGTTGAGCAAAAGATGCTCGGCCTGCTGTCTTAGTCGCCGATACGCCTGAATATCAGATTCTTATCGATCACTTTATGTTGCAGGAGTAGAAAACACAACAGCCCTTGACCATTTATCTTTACTGCGTTCCTGCGTATTATACCTTTTATCCGTCATGTAATTGGACTGCTTTATTTCACTTGCCTTTTACTGATTCGAAAACAGTGACTAAAATTAAAAACTTTACCAATGTAAATACTACTACCATGTTTTGTTTTAAAAACCTTTATTGTGAAAATGTCAGTATACAAATACGGGCCTATAACCACGTGGGCCAGCCACGGAGCAAACTGGAAACGTATATGATGAGGAAACATTTACACTGTAGAGGAACGTAACGAGCGGGCCATTAGGTTGCAAGAACTAAGGTGTCTAACAGTTGCGGAATCGGTGGACGTACATTTTGTAATTAAAATACAACAGGTCCACTAACAATAACATTTTCTAGATATACATTTGCGGGCAAATACCATGGGTGACGTTAATTCGAACTTACAATAGTTCAGTAATCAATAACACATCAGAACTTAATATCAATAAGGATGTCGAAATATTCAATCAATTCTCGTCCCCGCCCGCCATGTGCTTCAAAACTGCATACGTATCTCGTGATATCAAGGTTGTTCAACCAGTACACAACAAGGAGTTACGAGTCCCGTTTATACCGGCGCCATTTTGGGCGAGGCCGGGCAGGTCCAGGATATAGTCAAAATGTCTCCGCCAACCAGCGGTCGGACCAGAACCCCTTTCGGCAGTCAAAAAAGGTTCAGTTAAATGACAACAGAAGAGATAGGCAACAAGAACCAACAGTCAAAAGAGGGGAGGGCAAGATCTGAAGCCATTGTTCTACAAACTCTCAAGCAGACTTGGATGTAAAAATCCTGAAGAATGTACAAACTGAAAAACATTTTTTGTCTGTATAGCATCACCAGCAACGCTAGAGTCAGCTTTGTGTGAAGCCGCCATTTTGATTCAATCAATAGCGTCCCCCTGCACACATTCAGGGACCTGGTCGTGTCTTCAGGTCGAACGGATTGTGAGACAAGATGCAGAAAGGAAAAGGAAAAAAGTTCCGCCGGACCATGGGAGCCGGCCGCCTATGTCATGGGCGATCTTTGGCCACACCAGGGCAATAGTGAAGCTGCAGCAGGTGCAAATAAGCTTCAGACAGTGTTACAAGCACTGCTCAGAACTCTCAACTATGGCACCCAACATCCAGGACTTGCCATCCGGATCTTGGCTCTCAACTATGGCACCCAACATCCAGGACTTGCCATCCGGATCTTGACGCCTTGTGCTGGTTCCGACCTATTCACACATCGGTCCGCTACTGACACCACCTCATAAGCCAACGGGGCACCCCACGCCGACTTTCGGCGCAGCATTGTAGGATGGCCACACCAGTGCGGCAACTTGCTGGACACCACCTCGGTTCCATCCAGATCTCGGCGCGTTGTGCTGCCTTCGGTCTACTGTAGCCGCAAGTGCGGACGCAACTCAGCTGGATAGCGAGTGAAACACCAAGGGGCGCCCCACTACAGCCGAGGAGCCTCCATCTTGGGGGCGACGCACAGCATCACATTGCTTTCTCAAACAGCCCCCACTGACTGACGCGACCTCACAGGCCAACGGGGCGCCCCACGCCGACTTTCGGCGCAGCATTGTAGGATGGCCACACCAGTGCGGCAACTTGCTGAACACCACCTCGGTGCCATCCAGATCTTGGCGCGTTGTGCTGCCTTCGGCCTATTGGCACATCGGTCCGCTACTGACGCCGCCTCACGTGCCAACGGATTTTCTACGCTTTTTATACCAGCGCGTAACGTAAGCATAACCGGTCATGTGACTTGTTTATAAAACTTTTCATTGGTTCATTTTACTTTTGGTTTCCTAATGATAGAAGGCTTGATCATATGACCTAAAAATAACACTTTTCATTGGATTAAAACATTTTTTTTTTTCCCCAAACGATGAAAGCCCCACCTTGTTTCTGGAGGTTTCAGACTGAAGCTGGCATCAGCATGAGAGCACCACCATCTCGTGGCTCCGTTGTGGTCATTCCGCGAGCAATCATGGCAGCAGCTCCCCACCGGAAGCCTGCAGGAGTCGGGGGCCCTCAAGACTTTTGTAAAATCTTCAAGGCTCAGGGGACATCCGAGTTCCAAGGTGTCCCAGGGCCATTTTAGTGGACCAGGCCCAAATACGAAGAGCCGTGCGCCATTTTAAGAGTCCTGTAGCAGCCGCCTATCGCTGCACCGCAAGAGTGGGCGCAACTCAACTACATGGTGAGCGAGACGCTGAAGCCGCAAGAGCGGGCGATAACCAGCTGAATGGAGGATGAGGCGCAGTGTAGCAAAAGCGGGCAGAATGGCAACTGAAACGGTAAAGGGGCGCCCCAGTACAGCAGATGAGCCTCCACCTGGGGCGCCCCACGCCGTTTTTCCGAGCAGCATTGTAGGATGCCAAAACCAGTGCGGCAACTTACTGGACATCACCTGGTTGCCATCCACATCTCAGCGCGTTCTGCTGCCTTGGGACTATTCGAACAACAGACCGCTACTGACGAGGCCCCCCCCGCACCACCCGGGACGCCCCACGCCATTTTTCGGAGCTGCATTGTAGGATACCAAAAACCAGTGCGGCACCCAGGTAACATCACCTGGGTGCCGTCCAGAACTCAGCACGTTGTGCTGCCGTGGGACTATTCGCACAAAACACAGCTACTGACCATTGTTGCTTCTTTTTAAAAAAATTTTTTAAATGTATTTACTGTTTTTGTTCCGTTGTATATATTTATAAGTTATTAAAGTGTTATAATCCTACAACTTTGTTGGAGTGCTATATATTTTTAATGTGACACATAATTGTGAAGACTTTGATGTACAAAAAGGCATCCCTGGAATCTTCCGCTTCAGGCTCGGACCCACACACCCTCACAGTGAGAATCCCCTCCCCAAGCACAATACAGGATGGTTATCAGATAGTAGGAACGCGTGTGGTGTGACGGATCTCATCGGGTGGGGGCCTTGATCTACTGTAACTCCTTTGAAGAGGGGTGATTCTCTACAGCTGGGGCCATAAACTACACCTGCAGGACTAGGTGATAGCCTGGGACCGGCCTGGACAATCGGACACAGAGGAAGAGGAGTGTCACAGGGTGCAGTAGTGAATAGGGTGAAAGGGAGGTGTCGGGCGGGCACAGGGTGTGATTCTCAGAGAAGAACAACGCAGATGGGAGGAGGTTTCTGGGCCATGCATGAGGGAGAGAGCGGGGGTGACCAGTGCGTGGGGGAGATGCTTGCGAGGGAGGGAAGCCATGCTGAGGATCAGCGGCGTGCAGAGAGTGTGTCTGGTCAAGGCATCTAAAATGGCTGCCGTGCTCAACAAAAGTGTGGCATTGCAAAAAAGGCAAGATGGGGCAGACAATGTTTATCAATAAGGATTAATTGATAACAATTATTTTTATCAAAATATTTAATCGCAGTGACAAAATAGCGGTCAACAGTTCCTGATTTCCATCAAATCGAACGTTAACAGACGTCACGCAGCAAAAAAAAAAACGCTCACGAACAGCGCAGATGGGAGGAGGTTTCTGGCCCATGCATGAGAGAGAGAGCGGGGGTGCACGCAGCAAAAAAAAACAAACGCTCACGAACAGCGCAGATGGGAGGAGGTTTCTGGCCCATGCATGAGAGAGAGAGCGGGGGTGACCAGTGCGTGAGGGAGATGCTTGCGAGGGTGGGGAGCCATGCTGAGGATCGGCGGCGTGCAGAGAGTAGGTCTGGTCAAGGCATCTAAAATGGCTGCCGTGCTCAACAAAAGTGTGGCATTGCAAAAAAGGCAAGATGGCGCAAACAATGTTTATCAATAAACAATTATTTTTAACAAAATATTAACTCGCAGTGACAAAATGGCGGTCAACAGTTCCTGATTTCCATCGAATCGAACGTTAACAGACGTCACGCAGCAAAAAAAAAAAAAAAAGCTCACGCACAGCTGCTGGAAGACATGTATCAACATATATGAGCCTCCTCAGCCACCCTCAGAAAACATAAGGGATCAGGATACGTCTCCCGTACCCCCTTATACCTAGTAATTTAATTAAATCGAAACACAAAATCGCGAATTCCCGTTTCGCTACCAGTTTGCGGCCCGGTTCGCGAACCGAGAAGCGCTTCTACCGCGAAAAATCAAATTTTAATTATTTGCCCCACGGGACCCTTTAATAACCCCAACATCATTCCTAGGGGGTTAAGAGGAGTCTACCTTGCCCCCTTTCATTAAATTCCCCCTTCGTTTTTCTCCTCCTCTTGTCTCTCGATCCTACCGAGAGACAAGATGGCGGCCGCATCGGACTGTTTAGAATGTTGACAGACACCGGAGATCCAATCAGCTTCGCTACGCAAAGCTCCGTAACGCGAAAAGTACGCGATCTGGTGCGCTATCTAGGACGCTGTCACAGATATATCTGTTTTTTTAAACGTTAATTTCTCAAAATCCACTGGAGCACATATATTGAGACCCAGCAAAGGCACATCGGGCTAACAGTCCCTACAATTTTGCCAAGTTTCGTGTAAATCCATTCAGCCGTTCGAGCTAAAAGTGAGGCCAAAGGCCCTAGGGAAAAATGAATGGGAAAAACGCGTTTTGGGACCCCCCTTTTTCCTCGGCCCCCCCTTGACGTAACCCCCCTAAATTTTCAGGGGCTGCTCAGAAACAAAATGTTCCATTTTCCTGAAAATTCCTGCCGATTCCGTCCACAAACGCCAAAGTTATTAGACATAGAATTTTCAAAAGTTCCATAGAGAAAAAATCCTAACTATATATACCTACTGGCGACCGCCAGTAGGTAATATATATATATATATATATATATATATATATATATATATATATATATATATATATATATATATATATATAGCTTCAACTCGAACTCAGCATCTGTATTCACACAGAAAAGACTAGCGTGGACCCAGGTATGTGCAGATTTTTTATTGCTCTGCTATTACGAGTTTCGGGCGCCCCCGCCCTTGATCACATGACCATGTATATATGTATATATATATATAGGTTTCATGAGTGTTATAGTTAGCTGGACATTTCACTCGTACAAAACCATAGAAATTCCTCCGTTATAGTTAGTTGTGCTAACTATAACCCGCGTGCCGGCAATGCACTGCTGATGTCACATATTATATCATTCATGACCTGGTCAGTGACAAAATTGCAAAAAAAATTAAAATACATGTAAAACTGAAATATGTTGAATTTTTATTTTAATATATTTATTTAATTTTCTTTTTTGAATTTTGTTTTCAAAATTTTTTGGGGAGTTGTGCACCCAAAGCGTACCTAACGCAGCGGGTCTGCGTATTCTAGCTGCCATTTTAGAAAAGTTGTGAAGGATCCACATATGGTGAGCGACGAGTGCGTTTTTTTCCAGTTAAGTCATATATGTACAATGTTACGTGGTGTGCGCGACCGGTATGCGACCGGTCCGCTACTCCTGCGCATTCGCGGCACATATTTATTACGGTACGCGATGCTTGTGCGGTGGTGGGCCCCACGTGACGTCATACACATGCTGGGGCACGCTGGGTGCTCGACTCCCCTGAAATTTTAAATGTTCTAAAATTATATGTACATGTCTTTAATGTACATATTAGGGCAAAAGATTAACTAAGGTATTCATAAAAATAATATATTTCTATTGTAATAATCGTATATTATTTTTAAATATATTTTCGCGAAATCACGTCGGGTGCCCTCTTCGTGAGCGCACTTTGCACAGATCACATGTGACCTAAAAAAAAGATTTGATTGCTTCATAACATTTCCCACTGTAACTATTGAAGGACCCCACCCATTTTAATTATTCTGTTTGGAGCAGTTGATGAGAGACATCCATACTTCTTCCAGAGCTGGTTTTGGAATTTTTTTGGTGTTTTTAAAAAATTGCATTGGAGAAATGGCATCAGGTTGGCAAGCTCCTCATTCTTCTTCAGATGAAGATATCTTGGAGGAAGATCCACCCAAGTAGAGGCCTGAATCAGTGGTATGGAAATTTTTTACCTTTCCTGCCGGAGAAAAAAAGGTAAACACAAGAAAAGTCACATGCTTGCTGTGCTGTGCGTTCAGAACTTCCTTATCTGGTTTAAAAAAACGAACTATAATTGCATGGTACTGTCTGAAAGTTTGGTTGAATGTATGAGTAGAGCATGATTGACTGAAAGAATGCATAAGTACTGTTTGGTGAATTTATAGGGGCAGGTCTATGAGGAAGTGCTGCAGTGTGACACTGCAAGCCCTTTAGCTGCACCGCGCTGCGGCATTTCTGAAGCACAGGGATTTGACATATTTACATGAATATGTCACAATTCTGTGCTCCCTCAGCACTAGCACACAAACTGCAGCCATTCAGTGACACAGGCACCCTTGCACCATGGTGCAATGATATCAGTGTCGTGGGGGGATTGTTTTTGTGCAGGAAGGGACTAATTCCTGCACACAAAAAATAACTAAAGGCATTTTCCTCCTTCAATGTGTGCTGTGGAATGCAGCATGCATTGAAAGAGGAAAAAACGAGGAGAAATGAAAACATTTCTCCTTGTTGTGCCTCGCTACACCACCTCTAGGGTGGTGCACCATTCACACGTATCTACAGATTTACACTTTCTCGTAAATCTTGAGATGTTATTCCATGGGGGTTGTGTGGGAACAGACACAGCAACACCCATGGAACGCCCCTTCAACGCAAAGTGATGCGCTTGAATGGGTCGTATTTTCAAGGAGAGGAAAAGCCACGTATGGTGGCTTTTCCTCTCCTTGTAAATAGGGAGGAGTCCCAAGCGCCATCACTACGTTACAAAAAGTAACATTCTGGTGGCGCAGGGGGCTTGTAAATTTGCCCCATAAGTGCTTAGGTATTGGCAGAGTGGTACAATAAGAACATAGTGCTGGATGGCTGATTGACTGACAGGAGGTATCTTAGGCTGCATGAGTACTACTTCAGTATTTAGTGGAGTATACCAAAAGTATGTATCTGCTTATAGGTTTGTAGAGCTTGTGCAAAGAATATTGTCCGTGTACTTGTGTTGGTGCCTAGGTCATTTTATAAGAACATCACTAGTAACTAGAATGATGACAGTGCTGCAAACAGAGTGCTCAGTTAATTTATAAGTGCTTAGGTATTGTCTCAATGCCGGAGTCATTCTGCAAGTGCATAGACAGTGACTGGGTTCCTAGAGTGCTAGTAGTTGACTGCAGGATACGTTTGTAAGCACTTATGTTTCAGCAGAGTGATTAGATAAGGACATGCTTCTGTCAGGATAATTGTAGGAGTTGACACAGACTCACAGTGTGATTCCAGACAAGCATGACTATTACCCGTGCTTTTGCAGGACTGACTCTGTAGTCTGCAAAGGGTTTAGGGACCGCATACATTGTGCACATTCGACTGTACCACTTCTTGTCTCAAAGCCTGAGTCATTCTGCAAGTGCAAAGACCGTGACTAGGTTCCTAGAGTGCTAGTATTTGACAGCAGGATAAGTTTATAAGCGCTTTGCAGCAGAGTGATTAGATAAGGCCATGTTTCTGTCAGGATGATTGTAGGAGTGGACACAGACCCACAGTGTGATTCAAGACAAGCATAACTATTACCTGGACTTTTGCAGGACTGACTCAGTAGTCTGCAAGGGGTTAAGGGACCGCATACATTGTGCACATTTGACTGTACCTCGGCTTGTCTCAATGCTTGAGCCATTCTGCAAGTGCATAGACAGTGACTGGGTCCCTGGACCTGACCAAGGCTGACCTGGTCTGTATGTTTCGCGTGAAATCTGATGCCATTTGTTGTCTGGAGGTGCATATTGCAGCTTCTCTATGTGATTGTCACCATATTTGTGCCTGTAGTAGTTGACAGCAGGATAGGTTTATAAGCGCTTATGTTTCAGCAAAGTGATTAGATAAGGGCATGCTTCTGTCAGGATGATTGTAGGAGTGGATATAGACTTAGTGTGATTCCAGACAAGCATGACTATTACCTGGACTTTTGCAGGACTGACTCAGTAGTCTGCAAGGGGTTAAGGGACCGCATATATTGTGCACATTTCACTGTATCACTGCTTGTCTCAATGCCTGAGTCATTCTGCAAGAGCATAGACAGTGAATAGATTCCTAGAGTGCTAGTAGTTGACAGCAGGATAAGTTTATAAGGACTTATGTTTCAGCAGAGGGATTAGATAAGGACATAATTCTGTCAGGATGATTGTAGGAGTGAACAGAGCTGCTTTAGAGCCATAGAACAGGTCCACAGAGCTCCTTTAGAGCCAGAGAACCAGGTCAGCAGAGCTGCTGTAGAGCCAGAGAAACCAGGTCAGTAGAGCTGCTTTAGAGGGAGAGAACCAGGTCAGCAAAACTGCTTTAGAGTCCGAGAACCAGGTCAGCAGAGCTGCTGTAGAGCCAGAGAAACCAGGTCAGTAGAGCTGCTTTAGAGTGAGAGAACCTGGTCAGCAGAGCTGCTTTATTGGGAGAGAACCAGGTCAGCAGAGCTGCTTTAGACCCAAGGGACCAGGTCAGCAGAGATGCTCTAGAGCCAGAGAACCAGGCCAGCGGAACTGCTTTAGAGCCATAGAACCGGGTCATCAGACCTGCTTTCGAGCCAGAGAACCAGGTCAGCAGAGCTGTTGTAGAGCCTGAGAACCATGGTCCGCAGAGCTGCTCTAGAGCCTAAGAACTAGATCAGCAGAGCTGCTCTAGAGCTAGAGAACCAGTTCAGCAGAGCTGCTGTAGAGCCAGAGAAACCAGGTCAGTAGAGCTGCTGTAGAGGGAGAGAACCAGGTCAGCAGAGCTGCTCTAGAGGGAAAGAACCAGGTCAGCAGAGCTGCTCTAGAGCCAGAGAACCAAGTCAGCAGAGCTGCTTTAGAGCCATAGAACCAGGTCAGCAGAGCTGCTTTAGAGCCAGAGAACCAGGTCAGCAGAGCTGCTGTAGAGCCAGAGAACCAGGTCAGCAGAGCTGCTGTAGAGCCAGAGAACCAGGTCAGCAGAGCTGCTGTAGAGCCAGAGAACCAGGTCAGCAGAGCTGCTGTAGAGCCAGAGAACCAGGTCAGCAGAGCTGCTGTAGAGCCAGAGAACCAGGTCAGCAGAGCTGCTGTAGAGCCAGAGAAACCAGGTCAGTAGAGCTGCTTTAGAGGGAGAGAACCAGGTCAGCAGAGCTGCTCTAGAGCCAGAGAACCATGTCAGCAGAAGTGCTTTAGAGCCATAGACCCGGGTCAGCAGAGCTGATTTAGAGCCAGAGAACCAGGTCAGCAGAGCTGCTTTAGTGGGAGAGAACCAGGTCAGCAGAGCTGCCTTAGAGCCAAGGGACCAGGTCAGCAGAGCTGCTCTAGAGCCAGAGAACCAGGCCAGCGGAACTGCTTTTGAGCCATAGAACCGGGTCATCAGACCTGCTTTCGAGCCAGAGAACCAGGTCAGCAGAGCTGTTGTAGAGCCTGAGAACCTGGTCCGCAGAGCTGCTCTAGAGCCTAAGAACTAGATCAGCAGAGCTGCTCTAGAGCTAGAGAACCAGTTCAGCAGAGCTGCTGTAGAGTCAGAGAACCCAGGTCAGCAGAGCTGCTCTAGAGCCAGAGAACCAAGTCAGCAGAGCTGCTTTAGAGCCATAGAACCAGGTCAGCAGAGCTGCTTTAGAGCCAGAGAACCAGGTCAGCAGAGATGCTCGAGAGCCTAAGAACCAGGTCAGCAGAGCTGCTGTAGAGCCAGAGAACCACGTCAGCAGAGCTGCTGTAGAGCCAGAGAAACCAGGTCAGTAGAGCTGCTTTAGAGGGAGAGAACCAAGTCAGCAGAGCTGCCCTAGAGGGAGAGAACCAGGCCAGCAGAGCTGCTCTAGAGCCAGAGAACCATATCAGCAGAACTGCTTTAGAGCCACAGAACCGGGACAGCAGAGCTGTTGTAGAGCCAGAGAACCAGGTCAGCAGAGTTGTTGTAGAGCCAGAGAACCATATCAGCAGAGCTGCTCTACAGCCAGAGAACCAGGTCAGCATACTTCCTGTAGAGCCTGAGAAACCAGGTCAGCAGATCGACTATGATTGACTGACACTGATTGACTGACACTGACTGATTGACATTGACTGACACTGACTGACTATTCTCTACTACTCTACTACTCACTCTCCACTACTCTCCACTACTCACTCTACTACTCTCTACTACTCACTCTCTACTACTCATTCTCTACTACTCTACTCTCTCTCTACTACTCCCTCTCTACTTGTCACTCTACTACTCTCTGCTACTCACTCTCTACTACTCTCTCTACTACTCACTCTCTACTACTCACTCTCTACTACTCTCTACTACTCACCCTCTACTACACACTCTACTTGCTCTCTACAACTCACTCTACTACTGACTCTCTACTACGTAATCTACTACTCACTCTACTACTCTCTACTACTCACTCTCTACTACTCTCTCTTACTGACTCTCTACTACTCTACTACTGTCTACTACTCTCTCTACTACTCACTCTCTACTACTCACTCTCTACTACATATTCTCTACTACTCTACTATTCACTCTCTACTACTCTCTCTACTTCTCAATCTCTACTACTCACTCGCTACTCTCTACTACTCACTCTACTACTCACTCTACTACTCACTCTACTACTCACTCTACTACTCACTCTACTACTCACTCTACTACTCACTCTCTACTAATCTCTACTACTCACTCTATACTACTCTCTACTACTTATTCTCTACTACTCCACTACTGTCTATTATTCACTCTCTACTACTCACTCGCTTCTCTCTACTACTCTCTCTACTACTTACTCTCTACTACTCACTCTACTACTCTCTCTCTGCTATTCACTCTCTACTACTCTCTACTACTCACTATCTACTACTACTCACTCTACACCCATTACTACTCTCTACTACTCTCTACTACTCACTCTACTACACACTCTACAACTCGCACTACTACTCTCTACTACTTCTCACTTTCTATTACTCACTCTCTACCTCTCTGCCTCTCTCTTTACACCTCTCTAACTCTCTACCTCTACCTCTCTACCTTTAGCCTCTCTACCTCTCACATGCACACATATGCACATATATATGCAAATATATGCATTTATATATTTGTATGTGTATATATACACAAAGATATATAAACATATATATATATATATAATCTGCATATCTATATAAATACAAATATAAATTCATGCATACATATGCAATTACATATATATGCCTGTTATGTACATGAAAGTTTGAAAAGCACTACTAAAAGCAAAGCTAAAAAGCCACCTAAATACAAACAGAATAACGTAAACCTATTGCATTTTTAATGCTTGTTTACTTTGGTTCCATCAAGAGGGCATTCAGATGTGTCACACATTTGCCATAAATTTTGAATGTTAACACTCTAGTTGCTCATTAGATCACTGTAGTAAAGCTACTGATCACCAGGGAAGTCTGCTGCTGGTATTCAACGTGCATGTTTCAGTCTGCATGTTAGAACTTTTCAATGCAATAGAAAAGCATTTGAGAAGTCAAAATGTGCACTAATTTTTCTTTCTGCAGCACTAATCATAATTTCTTGAGCGACCGCTGAGCCTCCCCTTAGGCGAGGTCGCCCCACGCTACACTGCCTCCTGCCTCTCGACCTGCTTCCTAGATTGCCCCTGATTGAGCTCCTCGTGGGAGACCCAGCCTCCGCTGAGCCACCCACCTCCGCTTTTCCTGCCAATTTCTTTTTCCGCCGCTGCCCCCTGCGGCCCGCCCCCCCTCCTGTGCATTCGCCGCCCCGCTGACCCTTCCTCCCGGCTCCCTACTAATGACGCCCCCTCAGAGAGCGCGCAGCGTACGCGCGCAGCGGGAGCACCATATGTGTGCCGAAGGTGCGCCAAAGGTAAGCCCGTCTGTGCCCGTCCACGCCTAGACCGCGCCCAGTCCCAGGACCCCTGGCCCCCACCGATGCAAGACGACCCGACAGACCTACGACGCTGCTGCCCTCAACGCACTCAATGCCGGCCGGAACCCCACCTGCTGCCTCCGAACCTGCACCGCCCCTGCCAAGCCGAGCACCAGCAGCAACCTCAAGTGCATCCTGCTCAACACCCGCTCCGTCCACAGACACGCCGTGGAACTCTGGAACCTCCTCGACACAACATCACCAGACATCGCCTTCGTCACGGAAACCTGGATGAACGTCTCCTCAGCCCCCGACATCGCCATCGCCATCCCGGACGGGTACAAGATCATCAGGAGGGACCGTGTCAACCAGACCGGAGGAGGCATCGCCATCGTCCACAAGAACACCATCCGCATCACGACCGACTCCGACGACACCTTCGCTGCCGCCGAGCACCTCGACTTCCAGATTCACACCAACCCAAAGACGACCCTCAAAGGCACCCTCATCTACAGACCCCCGGGACCACGCACACAATTCAGCGAAGACATCACAGACTTCATCAGCCCACAAGCCCTCCCCTCCGCCGACTACATCCTCCTAGGGGACCTCAACTTCCACCTGGAGAACAAGGACCGCAACACCGCCGCCCTGCTGGACAACCTCGCCAACCTCGAACTCAAGCAACTGGTCAACACCCCCACCCATTACGCCGGCCACAAGCTTGATCCTGTCTTCTCATCCAGCAAGCACATCACCTTCAGCCACTCCACCGGACTCCACTGGACCGACCACCGCTGCGTCCACTTAAGCTTCAGAAAAACCACAACCCACCACCACCCGCTACAGGTTCCTCACAGGAGGTGGAGCAAGATCACCGCCGACCAGCTCACCACCTCCCTCAGCCAGAACCCACCTGCCAGCACAACGGACCCCAACGAAGCAGCCCGCAACTTCACGCAGTGGCTGACCGCCTGCGCCGACGACCTCGCACCACTGAAGAACCCTCCCAGCAGACCCAGAATCAAGAAGGCCCCCTGGTTCACTGACGAACACAAGGACTCCAAGAAGACCTGCCGCACCCTCGAGAAAGCCTGCCTCCTTGACCAGACCACCGACAATATGACCGCCCTCAAACACGCCACCCGCAAGCACCACCAGCTCATCCGCACCACCAAGAAGAAATCACTGAAGGAGCGACTGGACAACAACGCCCACGACAGCAAAGAACTCTTCAACATTGTCAAGGAGTTCTCCAACCCCTGCACCGGCAACAATGACATCACTCCTTCACAAGATCTCTGCGACTCTCGCCTCGTTCTTCCACCGCAAGATTGCCGACATCCACACAGTTTTGGCGCTCCATCCACGCACCCAACCGTCGAACCAACGCACCCCACCGCCACCCTCCGCACCTGGACCACGGTGACCACCGAAGACACAGCCCGCACGATGAACACCATCCACTCCGGATCTCCAACCGACCCCTGCCCCCAAAACGTCTTCAACAAGGCCGACTCCACCATCGCACCCCAACTCCGGGACGTAATCAACACCTCCTTCAACACCGCCACATTCCCGGAGAGCTGGAATCACGCCGAGCTCAGCGCCCTACTGAAGAAACCAACAGCGGACCCCACTGACCTCAAAAACTTCCGCCCCATCTCGCTCCTCCCTTTTCCTGCCAAAGTCATCGAGAAGATAGTCAACAGACAGCTTGCCGCCTTCCTCGAGACGAACGGATCCCTCGACCCCTCGCAGTCCGGTTTCAGAGCCAACCACAGCACCGAGACCGCCCTCGTCGCAGCCACCGACGACATCCGAGCCCTGCTCGACAACGGGGAAACAGCGGCACTCATCCTCCTGGACCTCTCTGCAGCGTTCGACACGGTCTGCCACCGCACCCTAGTCCAACGCCTCAGCAACATCGGCATCCAAGAGAAGGCACTGGAGTGGATCATCTCGTTCCTCGCCGGAAGAACACAGAGAGTCCGCCTCCCCCCATTTCGATCCGAGGCCACCAAAGTAATCTGCGGCGTCCCGCAAGGATCATCACTCATCCCCACCCTCTTCAACGTCTACATGAGACCTCTTGCTGCCATCGCACGCCAACAGAACCTCAACATCATCTCCTACGCCGACGACACCCAGCTGATCCTCTCCCTCACCAGAGACCCCGACACCGCCAGAACCAGCCTACACGAAGGGATGAAAGACTTCGCCGAATGGATGAAGAACAGCCGCCTGAAACTGAACTTAGACAAGACGGAAGTCCTCATCCTGGGACCATCGCCCTCCGCCTGGGTCGACTCCTGGTGGCCCCCAGCCCTGGGCACCGCTCCCAAGCCAACAGACCACGCACGCAACCTGGGCTTCATCCTGGACCCCTCCCTCTCGATGACCAGACAAGTCAACGCCGTCTCCTCATCATGCTTCCACACCCTGCGCATGCTTCGCAAGATCTTCCGATGGATCCCGACCAAAACCAGGAAGACGGTCACCCAGGCCCTCGTCACCAGCCGACTGGACTACGGAAACACCCTCTACGCCGGAACCACAGCCAAGCTACAGAATAGACTCCAACGCATCCAGAACGCCTCCGCCTGACTCATCTTGGACATCCCGCGACGCAGCCACATCTCCGGCCACCTGAAGGACCTGCACTGGCTCCCCATCAACAAGAGGATCAGGTTCAGGCTCCTCACCCACGCACACAAGTCTCTCCACGACCTGGGCCCCAAGTACCTCAACGACCGCCTGACCTTCTACACGCCCACCCGCCAGCTACGGTCTACTAGCCTCGCCCTCGCCGCCGTACAACGCATCCGAAGAGCCACCGCCGGAGGCAGATCCTTCTCCTACCTGGCGGCCAAGACATGGAACTTCCTCCCCTTCCACCTTCGGCTGACCCAGGACCACCTCGCCTTCAGGAGACAACTCAAGACCTGGCCGTTCGAACAGTAGCGGACCACTTCCCCCATGCGCCTTGAGACCCTTCCGGGTGAGTAGTGCGCTATACAAGTGTTATGATTGATTGATTGACTGGGTTAGTCTTAGTAAGAGACTTTTTATGGTTAAAGTTCACAGACCCTTCTCCGGGGATGGTATGGCTTTGGCTTTTGATTCCAAAGTATGGAATCTGTGGCTAGATATCTCTGTCGGATGAACAAGTTACTTACCTTCGGTTACGCATTTTCCGGTAGAGACAGGATCTAGCCGCAGATTCTTTAACAACCCTCCCATTCTTCCTGCACTGCGAACTGGATTCTGTGTGGTCCCAATTGTAAAGAAAGAAAAGGGGAGGAAAGGGAGAATCTAGTGAAATTGAATGTATGAATTCTCTTTCATCTCAAGAGTTTTTAAATTGAGATATTCATGTACAGAATTTTTGGTTAGGAATTCGGTATTTATTGGACACGTCAGTGTCTTTTGTGTAAGCACTCTGTTCAATGGACAGTTTCAGTTGTGGCTCTGTGTTTCGAGTGCGGAAAATAGTCACGATTAAACTGACTTTGGCGCGTCAGCGAAGTGGGAATATGGACTCAATTGACACCACATCCAGAGGACGTTGTGGATGCGGAGTCGCTATATGCCCTCTACTGGTGCGCGGACGTGCTAGGTTAAAAAATTGCCATATTCATTCTCAAGTCTGGGGAGTGTATGTGGCCTAAAGGGCTAGGTTGGTCGATCCCAAATCTAGGGGAACTAGGTTCGAGTCTTAGCAATGACGCTCAACATCCAGTGATTCTGGACAAATCACTTAATCTCGCCGTGCCTCCCAAAAATAAATGTGTCTTTGTGTAATAGTAGCTGCTGCTCATATATAGCGCTCTGATACCTGATAACTTTGGGTCAAGTTTGCGCTATATGAAACTCTGTAAAATAAATAAAGTAAGGAATCTATTACTAGATCCTGTCTCTACCAGTTAATGTGTTACTGATGGTATGGAACTTATTCTTTGTGGTGCCTTGGAGGACATCATGACTCTGAGGAGTGCGTTCCTATCGGCATCTTCGACCGAATGCGTTGAGAGAGCGCCAAATGAAATTCTGGTGGCACAACTGTCTGGCATCGCATTGTCATCAGTCTTTATCGAAGTCTAGAGACCGGTTGAGGAGCCGTTTAGGTGAGAAGCTGTCTTTGTTGACGTAGAAGAAGGCTCTGAAGCACCACCAATCGAAATGCAAGTTAGTTTCTGATACCGTCCACCAAACTAGGTTGCAGAGCATTCACAGGCCTCCCGAAATATCATGGAGCCAGGGCAAATCTAGCTCAAATGCGGGAATATTAAGTTTCTACTGCATAAAGTCTTTGGGCAACCCTCTGGTGGACCTTCGAGGCCCAAGAAGGGGAGAGGTGCCCTGACTGAATACTTGCTGGTGGGTTCGCTCTCTGTGACGATTGGGCCCTATGTTTCCTTTTTTAGATTCAAGGCGGTGCTGGTGCACAGCACCATGGAGCTTCTAACCCTCGGCATCGGGATCGCAGCCAATTACGTCTGCAACGCAGAACCCATTACTCATTCTGACATCGATACCACGCCACAACCGTGTCTGTTGTGGCGCTGATGGGGCTCTCTCTCTTAGGCAACTTTCCATCTGCCCATATGCCAGCTGCTTCTCCTACAGGAATGCATAGTTTTACAGGTGAAGGGGAGAATATAGGGTCTCCACATCCTTTGGACAATGCTGTCCAGACTCCTTTGGAAGAAAATTGGGTGACTGAACTGGGTGAGGCTAGTGGACTTGATCCTCTCCAGTTTCATATTTCCTTTCTCCACCTGGGATGGCAACGGAGGTGAGTTCTTTGCCAAGGTGAGACTGGAGTGGAGCCTTTACTCCCTTAGAATGAGTCTCTATATGACCTTTTGTTAAGAGCTTGGGTGTAACCAGTATCGGGGGTTCAGTCATTCAGGATATAGTACTAACATGGATATTTTATTCCCAAGTTCTAAATGCCTTGTAACTTTACTTACATGGGATTCCTTCCATTGGAATTTATATGGTAGAGTATGTATTTGGTCACCTGCATTACTTTGAATATCTAGGGTTTTTCCCTTGGTGTAGGCCAGTTTTGTTCTTGTAAGATACTTTTAATGGTATGAGTTCACAAACCCTCTTCTGGGGATGGTATAACTTTGGCATCGGATTCTAAAGTAAGGAATCTGTGGTTAGTTGTCTTATCAGATGAGCAAGTTAATTACCTTTGGTAATGCATTATCTGGTAGAGACAAAATCTAGCTGCAAATTTCTTGACGACCCAACCATACTCCCTGCTCGCCAAACAAAGTCTTCTTTAGTCTCACAAATTTCATTATGGCATTTACATCCTAGTTAATAAAAAAAAAATCATTGATTATCGGACACAAGGGTGTCTTATTTTAGCACACTGTTTCGATAGGCAGTTTCTGTATGTGGCTCCACGTTTTGTGTGCGTAAAATAGTCTCAAAAGAAGCTGATGTCAACGAGGGAGTTATAAGGACTCTGTAGATATCCACCCAGTGGGCGACATATAATAAGGAGTCGCATGGCGCCCGGGTAAAGTAAGGAATCTGTGGATAGATCCTATTTCTACCACAGAATGCATTACCGAAGGTAAGTAACTATTTCTTTAATACTTATGACACTCCTAAGATAGGCTCTAAAGGCTCAAAGAAAAGAGTGCATGGTATTTAAAAAGTAGGACTTGTGTGTTTAGATTTAACATATCCTGACAGTGAAAAACGTATAAAGTAATTTTTCACTCTTGTAAGACCTATCTCTCCTCTAGACTAACACAGGATTACCTTATCACACTTAGTAAGTATATCTTCAGATTGAGAGCAGATAGGGAAACTGTTTACACTCCTATTAATTGTGAGTTTAAAGTCTCTTTTTATTGGTAAAGTTGTGTTACCCATTGGGTTAATGGGTGACCAGGGGTAGTGCTCTGGTCAAGCAGCAACCACAATCCTAGTCAGGGTAAAGCACAAGCAAACCTCAAATTAACCTGTGCTCAATCCCCTGGTAGTTTGGCATAGAGCAGTCCGGCTTAATTTAGAGGTAATGTTTAAAGTATTTGTGCAGCACTTACAACAGTAAAACAGTGAAAACACCACAGAAAAAGATCCCACACCAGGTTAGGAAAATAGAGTACACTTTAAAAAAATAGAACAAGAGCAAAATGAAAAACGTCCTATTAGTTGAACCGGAGGTATGAATTTCTGATGGATACATCTGCCTGTGCATTCCTCTACTTTTGAATTATTCCCCAGAAACATTTCTCCATAGCTCTCCCACATAGACGAGGACATCACAATGTATCGGCTCCGCACATGACTCCGCGTGACATCATTGGAGCCATAAGGGACCTCATTGGCGTGCTGCTATCTGTTTGCTTTTTTCCTTGCCGTTGATGCGTACGTGTTTTTTCCAGGCTCTCCATTTCTGTGAGAATTCTTCTTTCTCTCTTGCTTCAACTTTGTAGATGGGGAAGATGTCTCCTTAAAAAGAAGTCAAGCTTCAAACCGTGTAGGGAATGCGGTGGACAAATGTTCATTACCTACCTGCATGAAGACTGCCTCTGGTGCTGATCAGACCACGATGTTGAGGCTTGTTCTTCGTGTAAACAAATCAATGCAAAGGCCTTGAAAGAAAGAGTGGCTAAATTTTTAATGGTCGGGGCCAAGAAGCAGAAGAGGTGTTGTCATAGATCTCGGCCTAGTATGAAGTCGCCAACACCTCATTCTTCATGGTCTTCTAAGAAGAAGCATAAGAAGAAGCAGCGCCATGGGTTTCAAGGTTGCTCTTCTAGGAACGAGCCTCAGAAATTAGCATCTCCGAGTCCAAGACTACATCGTAGGGATGAAATGTCTCCAACTCCATCTCCACGAATGGCTCCTTTTTCGTCTCTGGCTAGGAGAACTAACACTCCTCTGGCTCCAAAGTCTGTGACTTCAACTCCGGTGCCGAAGCCTGCAACTCTGCCTCCAGCACCGGGGCTGAGTACTCCGACTCCTCAACCAGAGCCAGATTTGGTGCTTCGACAGATCCGGTCTATCCAGCTTTCCTGACTCCGGGCTCAGATCCATCACACTTCCTCAGTTCTATGTTTTGCATTTTTACGAGTGCTGCGGTTCCATGTGGTGTGCCCTCAGGCCACATGGGTCTACTTACTTACTCTTAGTTTTCCACCTCCTTTCTAGCAGGCACCTTCTGGCTTTTCACGCCGAGTCTCCTTTGGCCTGGCTTCTGCCAGCGCCGAGACTACTGATGCCATTGCCATTTCAAGGAAGGACGAGATCCTTCATTGAATTAGCTGTCCCCAGTGCTGCCTGGATCCGAATCGGTGCCGGTTCATCTGTAACTGGCTCCACCGACTTTGCCTCTGGATTGTCCTTCGATGCTGGTACCGAAGTCACCGGCACCGCGATGCCGAGAATAAGATCTAGAAGGGAGGCACAAAGGCTATTTGAAGAGGAGAGGTATCAGGAAGAGCATGAGCGAGCTGAAGAGGGTGGAATTGTGGACTTGGATCCTGATTTCAAAGGTCTGCAGGAAGCAAGTGGATTGGATACTTCCCCTGAGTGGGAGTTAGTTTCGCATAAAGGTTTGCCTCCTCCTGAGTTGACTTCCTATCATGCAGTGATTCAGAAGTTGCAGAGCTATTGAAATTGCCCCTTCCATCAGCAGTGTTAAAGTCCAATAGCCTCACTGAAGTACTCAGTTTATTAGCCTCTTCATTAGAGACATTGTTACCATCCAATGAGGCTAAACAAAGCCTATATTGGAAATCTGGCAAAAGCCTATGACCTCTGCTGCAGTTTCCAGGTCAGTGGCCAGAAAATATACAGTGGCTCCTGGGGATCTGTACTTTTAGTCATCGCACCCTTCGCCTGAAAGTCTAGTTGTTCTAGCTTCCTTTTCCTCCAAGTTGTCAGTGGGTTCTTTTCCAACCATGCCTGCTGATATGGAGTCCTAAAGGAGCGAGCAGTTGGCTAAGAAGATCTTTTTCTTCTGGAAGTATGACTGAAGTCTACTAATGTGACTTGTCTTTTGGGACGTTAGGTTGATGCCTTAATGGATTCTGCTACAGAAGTTGTCCCTAAATTACCATCTGAGCTTCAAGGTCATTTCTCTGAGCTTTTGTCGAGTGCTCAAGCGTCTGCTTGACAGGTGATACAATCACGGCTGGACACTGCTGACTCAGTAGCAAGTGCTGTTAGGATCGTCTGTGGCTATCAGACATCATGCCTGGTTAGGTGGGATCAGGATTTTCACCAAATGTCCAGGCTACTCTATTAGATTTACCATTTGATTGCTCTTGCTTGTTTGTGGCCAAGTCTGAATTTGCGCTTAAACATTTTAAGGACAGCAGGGCGACTGCAAGATCCTTGGGACTTCAGACTCAGTTTAGGGTTTATAGACAATTCCACAGGTTTTGGCTGATCACAAGTGGTGTCTTCATCCGGAAGTGGTACTTCACATTTTCGGAATGTGGGGTTTCCTCAGTTAGGCCTGTTTGCCACTCACAAAAATGCTCTCTGCCCGTCATTCTGCAGTCTCCAGTATCTGATGCAGGGAGCATTGGGGGACACGTTTTAGTTAATTTGGGGCTCGCATTATTCGTACCCTTGCCCAGCAGGGCTCTGCTTTGGGCACTCTTAAGTGTTATCTTTCTGCTCTGTCTGCTTTCTTGTGGCTGCCAGACAAACTTTCCTTTTTTCAACTCTCCTATTGTAAATAGGTCCTTGAAAGGGCTTGTTCATATGTTTCCATCTACGCCATTGGTCGTGCTGCAGAGCAGCCTAAATTTGGTCATCACATTTCTCATTTGTGCTCCCTTTGAGCCGTTATATAATTGTTCCCTCCGGCTGCTTACCATCACGACAGCCTTTCTGGTGAGATAACATCTGTTCGGAGGTGTGTGAGTTGCAGGCTTTATTGTGAAAGCCGCCCTACATGATGACTATTAGGGTAAGGTGGCGCTTCACACCTGTGCTTCATTCTTACCAAAAGTGGTGATTCTATTCCATCTAGGTCAATCAATCACACTGCCCACCTTTTTTGCTCCCCCTCATCCCTCTAAGGAAGGGGAGCGTCTCCACCGTCTGGACCCAAAAAGGGTATTGTCCTTCTACCTTGATCGCACAAAAGAATTCCAGGTGTGCAAACAAATCTTTCTGGGGTACATGGGAGCTAAAAAAGGTTGGGCATTGCAGAAATGGACCATTTCTTGCTAGGATGTTCTCTGCATTAAGATCTGCTGCGCCCTGGCTAGGGAGCAGCCTCTTGAGAGCTTACAAGCTCATTTCACCTGGTGAAAGGCTGCAGTCCGGTGTTGGCTTGGGGTGCTCATTCCTGGACATCTGCCAGGCAGCAACATGGGAGTCTCTGCACACGTTTGCCAAGCACTACTGCCTGGACAGTTAAGTCGGCAGGTACCGCATTTCGCTTGTTCGGTCCTGCAGGATTTTCTAGTGTTAAGAATCTGTCCGCAGCCTACCACCAGGTTGGTACGGTTTGGAAGTCTACTCAAAGGTAAGGAGTCTGCAGCTAGAAATTTCTATCAGATGAACAAGTTATTTACCTTCGGTAAAGAATTATCTAGTAGAGACTATATCTATACAGCAAATTCCTTACAGACCAACCCATGCCTCCCTGCTATGAAGACTCATTTGATAGCGCTAGGATTGCTCCCTTTTCAGGGCCTTAGTTGTGACACAGACACATGTCCGTTCACTTCATGGCTCTGTGCTTCTGGCATGGAAAAGTGAAAAGTAACTGACATCTGTGCGCCTGGGTGTTGCCTATATAGGGGACTGCGACATCATAACTGGCGCTAATGAGGTTGACAATGTCACGTGGAACCAACGGAGACACTCAATGGCGCGCAAGTTTACTGTTCACGCAAAAGTTTCTGAATCCAGCCTGACACCTGGGAAATTCAAAGGTAAGGAATCTGCAGCCAGATATTGTCTCTACCACATAATGCCTTACCAAAGGTAAGTAACTTGTTCATCATGCCACAGTCTGGTTCTCACATATGCTCTATCGGTGTAGGGTTTTCAGTAAAGATTGGCGCTCAGGCTAGTTTGCTTTGTGTTTACTATGCTTAATGTATGTACGGTGCTGCCAGTTCAGGGGAAATACCCTGTAACCCCAGTGAATATGCAAGTCAAGAAACCCACAACAATAATGAGACACTTTCCCGGGCAAATGTAATAAGGATAAAATTCTGGTATAAAGAGTCTCGTATTGTGACAGTATCTGCGGTCCACACCAGTGTGATGATTAAATGTTTTAAATGATGCAACAACGAAAAACAACCAGCCAACATGTGTTTCGTCACACAAGGGAGTTATCCTGTGACTTCTTCAGGGTTCGGGGTAATGCGGAGAAATCGTCGAGCCGGTGATAATTCCAAACCGGCCAGGTTATCCCCAACAGAGTTAATAAATTCCTTATAGCACCGTCGTCCAGGGTGAGGAGGGTGGATGCACCACAATAGCAAAAAAATCTCCAGTAAGATGAAAGGGGGGAGGAGACACTGGTGCTGTCTCGCTTTAAGGATGCGGTGACGTTTTTTACTATTGTGGCGCATCTGCCTTCCTCGCCCTGGACACTGGACGGCACCTCTTCATTTGTCACACCGATGCGTCTACGCCTCTCATCCTGTTTTATGAACCCTCAATTGGTTTATTGTGAGTTAGGGGCCATATCGCTCGCCCCACATCCTCATCCACAGGGGTTCACCACAGGGATGTCCCCCCATCAACTGGCTCATTTACAGTACCACAGGGACTTAACCCCCTTGTGGATAACCTGGCCAGTTTGGAATTATCACCGGCCCCACGGTTTTCTCCGCAGTTCCTTACAGCCCTGAAGAAGTCCTGGGATAACTCCGTTGCGTGACGAAACACGTGTTGGCTGGTTGTTTTTCGTTGTTTTATCATTAAAAAATGTAATCATCACACTGGTGTGGACCACAGATACTGTCACAATACAAAACTATTTACACCATAATTTTATCATAATTACGTGTGCCCGGGACAGCGTCTCTGGTTCTCGCATATCTCATGTGTGCTCCCTTTGATCCTTTGCACAATTGTCTGCTTGGCTGCTTACCATCAAGACATCTGCCTGGAGGGTGAGTGAATTGCAGGCTTTGTCATCCAAACCTCCCTACTCTGACATTCTCGGATAAGGTGGTGCCTCATTTCTTCCATGAGTGGTGACTACATTCCATCTGGGTCAATCGGTCACGTTTCCCACCTTTTTTGCTCCACTGCATCTCTCTAAAGAAGAGTATCGTCTGCATCGTCTGGACCCAAAAAGAGTGTGGTCGTTCTACTTTGACTGCACAAAAGAGTTCCGCATGGACCGCTAACTCTTTGTGGGTACATGGGAGTGGGAGCTTAAAAAGGTCAGGCAGTGCAGAGGCAAACCATTTTGTCCTGGGTCGTTATCTGCATTAAGATCGCCTCCACCTTGGCTAGGAAGCAGCCTCTGGAGTGCTTACAAGCCCATTCGATCTGAGAGAAGGCTGTGACCAATGGTGATGGCTCATGGAATCTGCAACTAGAAGTCTCTATCAGATGAACAAGTTACTTACCTTCGGTAATGCACTACCTGGTAGAGACCATATCTAGCTTGCAGATTCCTTACAAACCCACCCATGCCTCCCTGCTCAGTGGACTCCTTTATAGGGCTAGGGTTTTTCCCCTTTACGAGTCCCTAGTTTTGACACACAATAGTCAGTTCACTTAATGGCTCTGCCCTTCTGGTGTGGAAAAAGTTAAAAGGAACTGACGCCGCGTGCCTTGGTGGTGCCTATATAGGTGACCACAACGTCCTGACCGATGCTGGCAGACAGGGCCACCCAACGGCACGCAGGGGTACTGCTCATGCAAAAAAGTTTCCAGATCCAATCTGACGCATGGAAAATTTAAAGGTAAGGAATCTGCAGCTAGATATTGTCTCTACGAGATAATGTGTTACTGAAGGTAAGTAATTGTTCGACGGGACACTGCCTTTGGAAGGCCTGTTGGGTCCGTTTTATGTCCAGTGACTTCACCAGGAGTAAAGTTGGTGATGTCGACATAGTCAATGCCTAAAAGATTGTACCTCGGCACTCTCAAAGTTGAACTTTATCTTTTCAGTGGCCGTAAGCCTAAAAGATAGATCTAATCCTTAATATGACTATTTGCAGGAAACACTAGTCTGAAATCATAAATTCAAAAGAGATCTGTTTTAATGTCAAGAGACGAAAAACACTGTGTTTCACTAGAAACAAAATATCGTTTCTATGAACAACAAAAGTACAGTTCGCATGTGGGGGTCCTGTTCTTTGGTGATGGCAGTTGATAGCAGCCTACGCATGTTTCGTTACTTTCTGTAACTTATCAAGGCTTGATCTGAAGTATTAATGCTCGAATTTAAGGCGAGCCACTCTAAATAATTCGGCTGAAAAGTTTCAACAAAAAGTCAGGAAACCATCTAATGTGTTCAATTAGAGTTCCCTCTCCGAAGAAAACGAGAAAAAGGAGACCCTCTGTAACTGGTTTCATTAATAACGCTTCGTATGAAAGCTATGAGGTAGATACGCTCTTAAGTATCAATGGGCTGAAGTATGGCCTTAATGTCGAGTCAAAGAATTTATTCTAGAGGAAAAGTGTATACCTTTGCATAGTCTAGCAAAAATACGAGGGCTGCAGTATGCCCCCGAAACGCCGTCTTGGAATAGAATCCTGGTAAATTTGGCGTGAACGGTCAATGCCCTCTGCTGGCGTGGATGAGCTAGTGAAGAAAGGTTTCTGGGTCTAGAATGGTGTGGGGGAATGTTAACAAGATGAGGAATATGCTGGTAGGTAAAGTACCCACCAGAAAGATCGTTACGGAGGTAAGTAACTTTTTCTTTTAACATCGAAAGGTTTGTGCTAATTATGTTTGATCTAAGATATTGTTCCGATTAAAGTATTAATCCTGTTTTGACGGACACATAGTTTTTTTTCGAAAGCATATGATGCACCTTTAGAAAAGCCTATGATGCACTTTTACAAAAGCCTATGATGCACTTTTACTGGAACTTCCACACATGCACAATCCTTTTCTTTTATCAGATATTTAAGTTATTTGTTGGACCTTTGACCAAGCCTAACTAGAGACCTCTGTTACTTATTCAACTGTGTTCAATAGACAGCTGTGTGAGGACTTCATGTGAGTCTCTTTTCTACATGGGCATGACACGAATATTGAAGGAATTGTCATTCAACTGCAAGTTATTTTTTTAGCTGAATTATCATTTGAAGAAAGATGTATATAAATATATATTTGACATGATTATAAAACTGAAGTCGTCTCTTTAATTGTGTATTGTTTTCAGAGCCTAGGCATATTAGTGACTAGATTGCTATTCTAGTTTGAAATGTGGTTTGATATTGTTTGTTTACTTTTATCTGCTCCATCTAGCGAAGTGCTCTCTTGTCTCTTCATTTTCAGTTTGAAAGTATCAGGCGAGTTGCCCCTGCTCCATATTAGGATTTCTGACCAGAAGATCAAAGGTGTTTTTGAAATACTGAATAGCATTCCAATACCACCGCGATTAGCTTCACCTGTTACAGACATTAAAAAGGTAAATCACTCGACGTGAGCAAACACATGCAAAACGAATAACTCAACATGTTATCTAAAGTTGGAATTATACCCAACATAAAAAGCAGATGCTCGCATTCTTGTATTTGAAGCAAACTGATCTGTCAAACGATTAACAGCATACAATGTCCTTTATGGTGTGGTTCTGTTGCTCACTTGCAGGAATAACAGCGCACTTTAATTTTAAAATCACTGTTAAATTATGATGTGTATCGCGTAACAGTGTAAACCAGTGGTCACCAAGATTTTAAGTAGTAAGAGCTACAGCTGGTAACTGAAAAGCAGTATACTGGTTTTAGGTAAAGGTACATAAAGTCCAAGTAACTTAAGCGCTGCTCCATATGTTCCCATTCATGCTCCAGTGAGCATACAGCATTGGTGCCAAATGTTAACTTATGGGATCCCCAAGGATCGATTTGGCCTTGTTTATGAACCAAATGGAGAGTTGAGTCAAATTTAGACTTGAGTTCCCATTGTCATGCATTACATAAGATGACACTGCTCCCATTTTGAGAGTTACGGCACAAAGGCCGTATAGTAATGCATTTTGTGCGGTCCATTCAGACTTCATACTTATCTGCAAAAACAAATACAAATATCTTGGCAGTGACTGGCGCACTGTACAACACACAAATTAATGTATGAAAAGATTGTTTTAAGAATCTAGGCGCTTTTCAAACAATGGAAGAAAGAAAAGAACAAAAACAGAAATAAATTAATGAATTAATGGAATCGAAGTAAAGGAGCGAAAGAAAGGAAGAGAAAGGAAGGAGAGGAAGAAATAGAAAAGAAGTAGAGGGAAAAAAACGAGAAAATTTGAGGATGGAAAATGAGACGATAGGAAGGAACCAAAATACAGGGAGCAAGAAAGAAAGTTAGGCGAGGAAGAATGAAATGAGAGGAAGAAGGAAAGACAGAAAGCCAGTGAAAGAGAAAAGGATACAAAAAGAGACCGTAACAGTAAGAAAGGGGATAGAATGATGGAAAGAAAGGAAAGGAGAAAGAGAGAAAGTTGGGGAGAGAGAAAGGTAGGGAGGGAGCATGGGAGAGCGAGGAAAGGAGAAAGATGAGACTAAAAATTGAAGAAAAAAAAGAGGAAGAAGACAAGAGAAATAAAAAAGGAGCGCATGAGAGAAAAAAGGCATGAGAGAATGCAAAATAACAAAAGAGCGAGAATAAGAAAGAAAAGAGAAAAGAAAGAAGAAAAAAACAAATGATAAAGGAGAATGAAGAATTAGTGGATAAAAGGAAAAAGGAGTACAAAAGAAACAGGAAGAAGAGAAAGGCAAAGAACAATGAAAATAAAAGGCAGAAGAGCAAGTAAGAAAGAAAATAGCAAGCAAATTAAAGAGAAAAGGACTGCAAATAGAGTACAAGTCAAGAAAGAAGAGTAGACAAAATGAAGCAAGAAAGAAAAAAACTGAAAGAAATAAAAACAGAAAAGGGGAGAAAGAAGGAAGAATAAAGTAAGGAGAGAAAGAGGATAGGAGTAGAAGAAAGGAGAAAGGGTACGGAAGACGAGAAGATATTGGAAACAAAATACAAGAAGAAAAAAAGAGACAGTGAGGAGAAGTAGAGAAAGAAGATGAGAATGAAAGAAAGGAGAATTTTAGAAAGGAGAGCAAAAGGAAGCAAATGAAAAAATAAGAAAGTAACGAAACATAGAAAGATAGACAGAACGAACAAGAAAAAGAAATAAAACAATTAAGGAAGGAACAAACAAGTAGCAAAGAGAAAGAAATGAACCCCAAAATTTGCCAGTAGATTTTGGACTACATGGTCCTCCTGCATGGCAGCTTTCCGGGCCCCACAGAGAGTGGTGCACTGTGTTTGAAAGTGCTGCCATAACATTTTGGCCGCTACATATTGGCAAACTAAACATAAATGTGGTATATTGTGGGGAAAGATCATACATTTGTTTTTAAAACAATGAAACTTACATTAGTCACTTGTCTATATGTATGATTGCACCTCTAATCATAGCCGGCCATATGCGGACTGGCACTAGCCTACAAAGTATTTCACTGCTTTCAGCTCAAACTATAAATAACTCCCAGACGGCCGTAAATTATTTGAGGTGATGCCCTGCACACTGTTCCAGATGAGCACTGATCGCTATCTGGTCGAAAAGGTACTACCTTCTTCCCAAGTCCTGAAGAGGTCCACACTAAAAAGTGGCCGAAACACGTCCACATTTTCCTTCTGAGGCGTCATCCAATCTTCAGCATACTAAATAACAATATGGACACATAACGAATAGGTTGAAGGCTGTATTGCCCACCTATGTTACACCAGTTACAGGACTACCTGAAATAAGGAGTGCCGCCACATTGTTGTTTATAACAAACGGAAGGCTGGAGCAAGATTGTTTGTATTTTAGTTGTTGCATTTTGTTGTAAAAAAACTTTGTGATTGCTTTCCTTTATTCATTTTAACATACACTGCAGGTATTAGTTGTTTGGAGTGAATAATATTACGCCACTATTAGGCAAATAAATTGTGTACTTTAAATTATACTTATATACCAGTGACTAATTTAAGTTTCAAAATGGTACAAACAAATGGATGATCTTGCCCCACAGTATACCACGTTTGTGTAGTTTGTTTCAAGCCCAGGTATAGGGACGGTGTTTGGGCACACCCCCATATGTTGAGACATGTTGGCAAACTAGTTGACAGGTAATTAGCATGGGTGAGCTACTCAAAAGTAGCCAGAGAGCTACTAGTAGTTTGTGATGGACCTATTAGAGACTCTGGATTAAACTCTACCATATGATAACGTTTGGACACATTAGTGAGTTGGTCAGTGTTATTTAACTTGTTACTGTAGTGAACATGCTTGTTTTGTTTTTGTTTTTTTGTTTTTTATTGGTGAAAATAAGACCATTACAACATTGAACTGGACATAGTACAATATTTCCGTTCGATATCACTTGTTACATCTTTACGTTTTCATCTCTTTACACTGTGACATGTGGTTCTTGCTTTACTGTTTAGATGTGATGCACTACATACACATATTATTGCATTCTCTTATACAGTGTCCTCCTATCAGTTCAGTACACTCAACCCTAGCATCCACGCCTAGGTGGCGAATGTCAAAACCTCTTGATCTACCTTATTGTAGGTGTTCGGTGAGTGTTTGTTGACTTGGTACTTGTATCGTTGTATGTTGCGTCTGTCTTGAGTGTCTTTTGAGTGATCGCTCCCACAGGTTCAGATGTTCCTTGCCTTATTAAGTATGAGCGGTAGCTGTCACACATTTTTGGGTCGGCCTCGTAGGGGAGAGTAGATCGTTATATGTCTCAGATTGTATGTTGCAATAGGTCATATCTCTGTGCCATATACCAATTGTGGGCACCGGGCCTTTGGCCCATCACATCGCTACACAATGCTTGGCCAACAACAGCCCCACAGCTTTCAATTTGCGGTGTGTTTTTTCAATATGTTTGGTGTATCCCAGTAGAGCCATAAACAGATCTATCTCTAGTGCAATCCCCGTTATCTGCTCTAGTGCTCAAAAAATGGCTCCTAAAAGGCAAATACTTCGAACAGAGGCAGGCCACATGTATGAAGTTAGCTGATGGGTCAGCCCACCTATGGCACGCTGCTGTACTCAGGAGTCCGTATCTGTGTAACCACTTAGGTGTGTAGTAGATCCTGTGAATGTACTTGAATTGTATTAGCCTGTGTCGGCCATTTTGTGACACGCTTTTAGTTATTTCACGACAGTATTTCCAGCTTTTGTCATCAATGTTTCTGCCTAGCTCTCTTTGCCATTCCTGTTTAGATTTTGTCATGTGTAGTCTATGGGCTTCCTGCGCAGTGGAGTAATGTTTAGTGACACGTTTAAAGGGCTCACTCTCTTTCAATATAGTGGTTAATGCAGGCATGACTAGGGGCTCTAACGTGTCTTCTCCTAGAGTGGACCTTAGCGCCTGTCTGAGTCTGTGAAAATGGAAACGCCTCATTCTTGTTGGGGCTTCCAGGTCGGTTACCAGCACCTCCCAGCTTTTTACTGTGCCCTCTTGAATAAATCTCCCATTTGTGTGACTTTCCGCGTCTTCAAGGCCGTGCCACCTCTCGCTCCAGCCAAATCTTAAACCATGAACAGCAGTCTATCGAAATAAGAGGGGAGTATAAAAGTGCACCCACCTGTTTTTCTATGAGGCTCCACCAGGCGTACGCTGTGGAATTCAGGGTATCGAAATATCCATAGCGTCTCTTTGGTGGGGAGAATAGTATTTGGGGGAGAGTCTTGAGTGCAGCAGCAACACCTTCTATATAGAGATACGGCAATTCAGGTGGTCCATGGAACAAGTATTGTGCAAAGAAGCTTTGACCTGCTTTATAATAGATTTCAAATTCCGGAGCAACTTGTCCTCCCATATCATAGGGCAGGGTAAGATCTTATCATTTTCTCGTGGTTGTTTCCCAGCCCATGCCTGTTTGATTAAAATAGAGTGTAATGCTGCACAAATGATGTCGTCAACGGGATTGGGCTGCTTTGAAATAGAAACAAAGATCTGGGTAAAAGCACCATTTTCATGATGGCTATACGTCCTGCAAGATGCAGTGGGAGCTTCATCCAACTGTCGGTGTCTTTTTCTAGCATGTGTATTGCTTTCCCATCGTTATACCGGAGTATTACTGCTGGGTGTGTATGAATCTGTATGCCCAGGAATCTGACCGACTCAGATGACAAATTTAGGGGGAACTCCAGGGGAATCTGCTGCCTCACTAGGGTAAGAGGAAAGGCTATGCATTTCCTTATTTCAAGAACAAGGTACACTCTAGGAATAATTTGTAGGTCTGGGAGTAGGGGGAAAACTACAATATGAGCTAAGAGGGACTCCCACCTTACCTAAACAATTTTCACAGGGGCTATAATTTGCTTTAAGGGCTTTCCTTTGCTTAATATATTAGCATATACAGTGATTTCACATTTATTTAAATATTCACTTTTATTATAATTTTTTTGGGTAAAAAACTTTTTGGGCAATATTTATATGTACACTTATTTGATTTGTCATCTATATATATATATATATATATATATATATATATATATATATATATATATATATATATATATATATATATATATATATATATATATATATATATATATATATATATATACACGAAAGTATGTCTGTTTGTCCTTAATGCATTACTACACCATTCATATGATCGGCATGAAAATTTGGAAAGTTGTTGAGTACACTCCCACGAAGGTTTCTTGCAAAAAAAATAAAGTAATAAAAAAAATATATATTGTTAAAAGTAGTTGAGTACACTCCCGCGAAGGTTTCTGGCAAAAAAAAAAATCGGCCACCGGCCCCCCCAGGGCCCTCATAATCTGTCCAATACTGAACGTTTACAGTTTCTGGAGCGACTCGCTTTTGCAATGACCATCAACAAAGCACAAGGACAATCGCTGCAAGTGTGTGGACTAGATTTGGAGAATCCATGCTTCTCACATGGACAACTGTATGTGGCCAGCTCACGCGTTGGAAAACCTTCTGATTTATTCTTGTACGCACCAGACAGAAAAACAAAAAATACTGTGTATCCACAAGCACTCGAATAAATAAACAGAGTTTAAACAACACTTTAAAATGTTTTCCATATTAAAATGAATAAGTTTCAATAAAAATGACACAATGTAAATTAAATGTTATCATAACAAGTTTGCTTAAATTTCCTTTCTTCTGAGATCGCAGCAACGCGCTACGGGTAAGCTAGTACGTACATAACAATTCATATAAAGTAATAACTTTTAAAAATGTCTACATAGTACAATACTTAAACAAACAAACAATTAACTCCATACTCTCACATCAGCACCTATCGTACAAAACTCTGACATTCATACCTCACTCACACATCCAGTGCCCAGCTATGGATTAGCATACACTGCTGAAATCATGGGAAGAGCCCTTCCATGATTGTGCTGCCTCCTGGGGTCCGCAGAACTCAGGTTGACGTACGTTTCAGTGGGTAACAATTACTTTGTTCCACCTTCCTTAGGACCTCTCTTGTTTCCCATATTTTTACGACCAGAGAGTAATGGGGAATCATTAAAAAAGCCAGACTTCAAATTACGCTGAAACAGACACTCATCTGGGATTTTTTACAGTATTGTAAGGTCCTCTAACAGTTGGAATTGTATATCGTGCCACTGGTAGCTATTACTTTGCTTAAAATTGTGAATAAAGCCACCTATGCTGCTGGTTGTTTGTGCGGTGTGTAATGTTGGCTGCTGACTTAGTATGACCCAAATGGTTCTGAGACCACCAACACAAGTGTGTGATAATGATGCTTAAACGTCCATAAGTTGGTGTTCCTTTGAGTAAGACATCGTCTTATTTCTTAATATTTTATGAGTGAAACACACCATTTCAGCATCCTGCCACATAGCGCGCAGGAACGGTGACAATGGATTTTCCCCAGTTGACGCGGAGTCCAGATAGTGCCCCGTATTGCTCCACCTCTCTTAGTCCAGAGCAAGTTTCTTTTCTGGGTCGCGGATGTATATTAGATCAGAACTTCAGTATTGAAGATAGTAACCCATCTTCTTCATGTCTATGTGTTGTGGTCTTGTCTGTCCCCGTTTCTTTTTTCCCCACAGGTCTTTTTCATACATCCCTACCAATTGAGTAGTGTGGTGTTGACGGACATTTTCCGTCCTATTTCACTGTATATATATTTTTTCACACTTAGAGCCTCCCGGGAGGGTGCGCCTTAGTGCGCGCACACCACCGGAGGACTTTTGTTTAGGTCCTGAAGAAAGCTGAGCGACACGCTACAAACAGCTGAAACATGTCGACCAACCTATGTCTCTGATTTAGGATTCCAGTTCCGTAATTAAGAACCTGGGGAGTCCGCTCACTTTGTTTTTAATTAATGCAGGGTGGCCATTATTAAAAATTTTCTAAAGGTACAACCCTTGCATTTTTTTTATTTTTTGACACTTTGCACAATCACATTTAGTCACTTCCTAATTTGGCACTGTTACACTCACCACATCCTGCTCCGCTGTAACCAGGCATCGTAGCACGCTGGGGAGACATTCGGTCACCCCAGCGGGGACCCGATGATGAAGCATGTCACCAACTAGTGGTGAGTGTGGGTCCTTCAAAAAAGTAGGGATTTCTCCCTTCCCACCCACAGCTGGGTGACCAACAAGCCCCTAGACTCTTCTCTAACTGAGGATAGTCTTTTGGGGATAACTAGGGATTTCGAGACTACCCCGCTGTGTACGCCACACGCGTGTGAGCATTGATCACGCGTGCGGCGCACAGCGGAGCTTGGCTCCAACAAACTTTCAAATTATCACATTTTTTATTTTTTGGTATCATAGTTAGGAATATATCACCCACTCCGATGCGGCAAAGAAAAGAGTGCATTAAAGCCCCCTCGACTGAGTCGAAGGCCTTCTCCGCGTCTAGAAAGACTGCAGCAGCTTTTGCCTCCGGGTTTATCTGCTGTATGGTTGCAAATAGGGTACGGAGTTTGGAGGTGATGCTTTGGCCGCGGCAAACCAGATTGTTTTATTACTCCGGGTAGCAATGGGGATAGTCTATTTGCCAGGATCTTAGCGTACAACTTGGTGTCTACATTTAAAAGGGAAAGGGACATGTATGTGGCACATTCCTTGGGGTCTTTACCCGGCTTTAGCATGCTAACAATCAATGCTTCACGCATAGTAGGGGGTATAATACCCACTGTCACCATTTCCTCAAAGTCAAGTGTGGTATGATGAGATCCTGAAATACCTTCTAGAAGGCAACTGTGAAATCGTCTGACCACGGAGCCTTGTCAGCTTGCATGCCTGCCAGTGCTTATTTGGTTTTGTCTATGTTTAATGGGACCATCAAATGTTCCCTGTGTTCGTTGGTTAGCCAAGTCATGGCAATGTGCTCAAGGTAGTCTCTCATTGCTTCGTCATTGGGGGTGATTTTGGTTGTGTACAAATTTTAGTAGTATTTGTGGAATCTTTCCGCTATGTAACCCTCATCCTGTATCACCACCCCTCGCTAGTCCACTAACTTAATATTATTACTTAGGCCCTGTCTCCATCACATTAGTGCTGCTAGAGTTGCCCCTGGTATCTCTCCCTCCCCATAAATACGTACTGTAGCGTATTTCCCCATATGCAGCACTTCACTATCAGCGGCCCCACGGAAATCAGTTTTTTGGGCTTTCAGCTCGCCCAGTATCTGTTGGTCATCTGTGTCTCTATGTCTAATATCTAGTGCAGCTATTTCCTTTTCTAGTATTGAAAATCTGCCCCATAGAGAACAAAGGACTAACAAATGTTTAGCCATTGTTATACCTCTAATGTAGACCTTAAATGTCTCCCAGACCATAGTGAAGCTTTCTACTGATCCAACGTTGTGTGAGAAAAAGTCGGGTATAGCAGTTACTAGTTAGGCCTGAAACACCTGATACAGTAAAGAGTATGAGGGGGACTCGCCATGTAAAACAGCCTGCTATTTGCCCTCTTAATTCAAGGTCAGGTAATATTGGGGAATGATCTGAGTAGGTACGTAGAAGTGGTGTGCATCACTTAACAAAAGGTGTTAAGTCTCTTGATATTAAGTAGTAGTAGTCGATTCTGGTATGTATATCGTATGTTGCTGTTTAATGCGTGTATCCAGTGCCCCTGGGGTTTCTCTGCCTCCAAATATCCACAAGGTTTAGTCTACCTAACAGATCACTTATGGCTCGGGTGGCAGCAGATGGGCATTGAGGAGGGCCTTTGGATCTGTTTAGTGTTGGGACTAAAGTCCCCACCCCAGATCTGTGACAGCATGCTCCAACGTGCCAAGCATGATCCTAGCGCCTCATAGAACTGTGGATCATCAAAATGTGGTCTGTACACCCCTACCAGAACCGCTTCCCACATCTCTTTACTGCAGTACATTATAATAAATCTGCCCCCTGGGTCAACGTCCACTTATAGTAGCTGGGTTTTGGATCTGCAGTCTACGCAGATCAGCACTCCCCATGCATGGGATGTGAATCTTGCAGTAGAGTACTGTCACCATAACATCTGCGGGGACAACGTACTACTGTTACTCGCCAAATGCTTCTCTTGTAGAAACGCATCCTGCACCGAATGCCTCTTGAGGTATGTGTTGTAATCTTCTATGTTAGTTATGGAGTGTGGAGTACTGTCTAGTGCGTTCCACATTCCTATGAGATTGTACAGTTCCACTCTGTGGCAGTTGCAGATTGACCAGCCAGAGGGAGAGCCACAGATTTCTAATCGGAGGAACTTAATTTAATAAATACATTATTCTTCAGAACCAAATATATCTGATGAAGCATTTTTGTACTTACTACATTTTGGCGACGTCCTGGCTGAGATGTAGATTCCCGAAGAAGTGGCCGACGAATCCAGCGTGAGGAGTAGATAACAAATGCTGTGAGTAAAATACATATTGTGCCTACAAAACCGGAGCATGCCACAAATGGTAGGATCACTGTGAGTACCTTTTTGTTAAAAAGGAAATATTAGTGATTCAGAATAATTTGGAAGTAGAGCCGTTGACGTTTGCGTGCGGCGCAAGCTGGTGGTAATGTTCAAGAGCGATCTCGAGTTAACAGAGGAATACGTCACAAGTGCTCGAACCAATTATATCTGATGAAGCATTTTTGTACTTACTACAGTATGCAACTACTTTGTGGACTTTGCGCTGATCATTGAGCCTCCTAATATTCCATGTAAGGAACCGTATCTCCATGCAAGTCCGATTCTCTGTCATGTATTCATATTTCACTTTGTGATGTCTCCTAACATGAGTGCTTGTCGCAGTCAGTCCAATAATGCTTTCACGTTTTTTTCATTAACATTAAACTAAATAATTCTCCTAAATACATCCCTCCCACGCCAGTAGAAATGACCCCCTGCTTGGCTGATCTTTGTCACCCCCCCTTCCCTGCAAGTCCATAAAGAAATTTATACCAACTCCAACTTGGTAATATGTGGTAAACACTTAGGGGTGGAAGTTGCCCGGCCCCATGCTCCTCCCCAGCTATAACCAAATAGTTGCATAAAAATGTATAATTCTAACCACGTCTACCTGTCCCAAATCTCAGGGTTCCCCAAATCAACCCTCGTGTGGGGTCTTGCCCCTTCATATGGAACATGGTGTTCACAAGAGTCATTATACCAGGGCCTAGGGGCGCATCTTCATTATGCTCTTTCCTCGCCCAGCGACACGGCCATGGGTTAAGTGGAAACACTCTTACCATGAGTGTGCCGTTGGGTTTTGAGGTAGTAATAAATGTCTAATATCGCAATCTATTCTCCGACCACAGTCTCTGTGTCCTGGTAGCCCATGGTTGCGTGTTACACACTGGGCTTCACAAGAAATCGTGAAGTAGTGAGTTTTCCCATCCGCTACGACAATCAATTCGGTGGGGTACAGCATGCTGAACTCCAAATGGAGTTCTCACAATTGTTGCTTGGCTGTCTAGAAGAGTCGATGGGCATCCTGGTCTTGTTGTGTAAAGTCTGTGTATCGCGAGATTTAGGAACCTTTGTATTGGAGGGGTTTTAATTTGCGCGCTTTGCGCAATGCAGCATCTCAATCCCTGTCATTCGAAAGGCGTGCGATTGTTATTCTTGGGTTAGCTCCCAGAATAGAGCGTGGTGCTAGGGACATGTGCGCACGTTCCACTATGATGAATATTGCTGAAAAAGTGTCTTTACCAAAGGTAGTGCAGAGCAGGTTCTCAATTAATTTCTCCATATTGTCAATTTAATAGACTCAGCTAGTCCTATAATTCGGATGTTGTTCCTCCTGGAATGGGATTCCGAATCTTCTGTTTTGAGCTGTACTACTTGAATAAGTTTGTCTGCCTTTTTTGTGCTCACTGTTTCGGTTGATACTATATCTTCCACATTGGAAACCCTTTGCTCCACTGTGTCTAGTTTTTCAGTGTGCTTGTCTATGCGTTCTGTCATCTGATCCATTCGGAACGTTAATACTTCGAGCTTTCCGTCAATCTTAGTTAAACTTTTCTGCATGGTGGAGAGTATTTGTTTCAGGTTGGGATCCAGTGCAATCTCTGTGGTTTCCGGTTCTGAATCTGCCGACTGTGCCTCTGAGACCCTTTGCCTAGGGGTCTTGCAAGCACCAAATATCTATTTTGGTTTGTACCTTGTCCGCTTTGCCCATAATTGTTGACTTTCACAGGTGGTCCCTTTACAATTGATTTACGCTCACCTTGTTAGTCTCTGAGAGCCACGCTGCTTGCTGAGTGGTAGCAGGACCATAGGGATTTAATGTCCCTGGTAAACCCCCATGTCATCTCAGTTCCGGACCCCCTGCTGGTCTTGCACGATTAAGTACCACAACTGTGATTTGTAAGGGATAAGCCTGTGTAGCGACCTCAGCAAGGTTTCAGTAATGGTGCGGATGGGCACTTTCGCAGAGGTCTTCTCTGTCTCAGTGCAGTTGAGGATGGTGTTGATCAGGTATCCGCTTGGGTACAATTCTGTCGCTTTGTGGGCCAGACTCTAGTTTGTGGCGCTGATACACCCTATGCTAGGGATTGGGCCCCAATTGTAAATATCTACCCAGCTTCGCAACTCAGTAGTGGTGTCAGCGTGCTGCATCCCCGTGGGGCATACAGTGTAAACCACTACAGGCACAGTTTCTGCTGTCCTTCACAGTTATGCTTAGTTCTGTAGCTTCATTCAGGGATTTATCCCAGGGGGCGCTCTCCGTCATCGGCAGAAATGTGCTCATCATCATGCTGCATGTTCCACAGTGTGCCAGGTCTGTCCCTGCAATTGGGGTGGGGTGGGGGGCAGCCGGGCCTGCACACGTCTCAGCTGGACTTATTGCCCTCCTCTCCACGCGGTCTCCGCAAACAGGCCAGAAGCGGTCACACGCTGCACGTCAACCAGGAGGGTATAACCCAAACCACCCCTAGCTAGCGACTCAGGCCGGAAGGAAATCTGCTCAGATTCGTCTACAGTTTCCCTTCTGCCTCAGGGTTTGAATTTAAATTTAAATCTTGGGACAAACGATCAAAGTAGCAGCTCTTGAGCCAATGCAAAGATCTTGGTTCCAAGTGCATAACCATTCCAAGTCTCTATGTGCTGCTTCCTTCGTCTGGGCCCACACCGGTATATTGAGAACTTGTGTTTCATTCTGTCACTGAATTTTCTCTTTTCCGACAATCAGAGGGACAGTGTTAACCCCCGAGTTTGGCAGAGCGCTGCGGTTTATGCAATATTCTGTTGAATTATTAGCCAGGTTGAGAGGAGCCTCGTTGTTATGCGGCCATCTTGGAGTCAGCCAAACTTCTCCCCCTGTGAATACGCATGGTTAATTTCAAAGCATTGGCAGGTGTAGTGCGTAATACTGGAGGGCAGTATGCCTCATTCTTTTTTTTAATTCTGGGTTGAAAGCACAGTTGTCAAACAGAACCTTTGCTTACAATTTACTTAGAGTGGGGTCTGAGTGTGCCTCCTTAAACAATTAGCTTTTTGTTTACCTACCTTTTTCAGCTATTGGCTTGAGTTGGCTCCTCGATGAAAAATATTTCTCTCTCATTGGTGCTATTGGCTTTTAGGTTGCATGTTTCTGCCTACAATGTATTGCTTGCATTGAACTGAATGAGAGAACCTCTTTACATCTCTATGTCTAACTATCCATTCTGTCCTGCTGGTTCCCTCTCAGGTGTCATGGGACAACCCCATGCATGTGGTTCCAAGGCAAGGGTACATAGTGAAAAGATAAGGCAATTACTGTCTGTCAGTGCCAAAAAGCACATGGGTATCAAGGTATTTGGCACCATAGTCTCAAATGCAAGCAGATATGTCTACTGCCTTGTCTACTTATTGTCCCTGCAGCATATCGTCACTGAAATTCGAATGCAGGCACACTATAGATATTAACATCTAGCATTGTGATTGGCTGATCTAATCTCAGAAAGAAATTTTTATTTCTCTGTAATTCACTGTACACTGTTGAAAATATTACTTAAAACAGCTAATCTTCTTACGTCAAGTCTCTATTTTCGCTAGGTTCCTGTGATTGCTTTCATTGATGACAAGAAAACCTTTCTTACGCCCAGGCTGGAACCATCACTTTTTCCGGTAAATGAGTCTGGTAAGAACCTCTTTTGTACAAATGTTCTTTTTTTATAACTTAAGACAAGCTCTGCTATCCTTATTGAACGATGCCACACAAACCCACAGAACTTGCTAAACCCCTCCCTGCACGTTTACATCTAGAACCACCTTACCACCACATATAAACAAGCATTTGCAATGCAATCGATCTCGCCTTTGGGACCTTATACATATTTAGGATGCAGCACATTATGGCACTTAAATCCTGAAATATTTATAACCGTCATCTGTACCTCTAAGAAAGAAAGCGCACTTCAGTGCGTAAAAATAGTTAATGCTGCCTCTGCAGACACCAATGATACCATATGCAATGGCAGACTTCTTACCCATTCTAAAGCTACTGTGAGAGACCCACTTAAAAGCAGATGCCATTTATCAAAAATGTCTGCTTTAGCTTCATTGCTTGAAGTGATGGCTGGAGCTGAACTTCAGCTTAGGAGAGAATTTCAGTGGGCATGAGAGGACTTCAGAGCACAGGAGATGCCCCCTGTGGTTCAACAGAAGTGGCTGGGACGTTTTGTGCATTACATGTTAGGACGGTAGGGGCAGGCTTATTGGCTGGCCACGATTAGGGGGATTCTAACTAGAGCTTGATGACGATACAACCGGGGGCTCATTCGCTTGTGCAATGATGGTCGTTGTACTTAAAATATAAGGGGGTCTACACATTATGATTTTGAGCCGATATCTGAGGAGCCCAATAGCGCTTAAAACAGTTCACACCCCACCTTCCAGAGTAGCACGTTTAAAAGTGATGCTATCCAAGGCCTCTAAAATTTAGATACTAAAATAAAAGATACCAGGAACAATCGGTGTATGGTACTCAGCTGTGGAGGTCAACTGGCCCTTATTAGATTTCCTAGTAGTTGTTCTACTGGGGAGAGTGGGAGTGGAAGGCACTCCTTTATACCTCCTCTCCTTGGAGTTGTGACCACGTTGTGAAGCACTTTCCCATGGTGTTCCCTTATCCTGTGAATCCATCACTGCTGACAAAACCACACCATTCCCTTAGCTTCCTCCAGTTGATCGTTCTTGCAGAGGCCGCCGCACCCACCCGCAGGGTGGGGGAGGCTCAAGGGCCGGCGCCATAACCCACGCGGTGCCAACAGGGGGAGATGGAACTGGTCCTGGGCGCCCCGAAGCGGCCAGGACCAGCGGAAACGGGGTGCGCACCAGCCACCCCGACAGGAAGTGACCTTGTGACCTTGGCGCCCATGGGGGGCGACCAATGGCCAACCTTGCTACCTTTGAACCCCCCAATCAAAGGGGGTTCACCTGAAGCCCGTAGGGGGCTCAAGGGGATTTAAACACCGCCGCTCCCCAACCAGAAGCACAACGTCTTCGGAGGAGCTGGGAGAGCGGCGCGACAACGACATCGTTTGAAGAGGACCGACTACGGCAGGAGGCGGCGAAGGACGGCCGAAGCAGAAGAACGACCACACAGAGCGGCGCGCCGGTCAAGTTCTTCACCCAGCTCCCCGGGAACCCGAAGCGACGGAGAAAGACGACGAGCTCGGCGGCCTTGCCAAGCTCCAGCTCGGTAAGCAATTGTCCGGTTTGGAGCGCGCAGCGAGCCGCTTCATCTTACGGACAGCACACACGGGTAAGGAAGTTCAGAGGCGGGTCCGGAATTCCTTCCGACCCAGCGGCGCAGACCAGCCCGCAGAAACCAGAACTAGGCCTTGGGGACAACATGGCGGAAGATCAGCCAGGAGACATGGCGGAAGTGCTGAAGAAGATCCGCGAGATATCGGCGGTACACGGCGACGAATGGCTCCAGCCCCATTTGGCCAAAGGGAAGGAGAATAGGCCGGACGGCCAGGCAGAGGAGGAAGCAGGCCCGTCAGCACCCAAGAAGCCTAAGACCACGCCGAGGAAGAAGACGTACAAGAGGAATCCCCCAAGGAAAGTGCGCCAGAAGCTCCCGCCGCTGAGGTCGGACGACAGCAAGCAGGGTGAGACAAACGGCGGAGCGGTTAATGGTGAGCATATTAGTACCATTGTAAAAGAATGTTTGAAATCGCTCGCTCCGACGTTACTGAACAGCTCAGGGCAGGGGGCGGCGGGGCCCAGGGAACAACGCACTGACGAGACAGGGGGCTTAACGTGGCACATGATGGATCCGGGGTGGGCCCGGCAGTCAAGGGTGCAGGAGCAGGTGGGCCTATCCCCACAGGGGGATCAGGTTTCCCCATTACCCGGGTGGGGGTACAATACTGGGTCCGGAAGCCCGGGGTCGGGGGGGCTAGGCAGTGACCTGTACGCCAGACCATCCCCCGGCCCTGCCTCCTTGACGACGAAAGCCACGGGGCTTGCGTGCCTTATTCCTCTCGCAGTAAAAGAAAGGATATGGCGCAAGGAGTTCATCGATATATTCTCGCTCCTAGAAATACAGCTAGAGGGCCTCGACCTGACCACATGTGACAGGAGAGAGGATGAAAAAAGGGAGAGGCGAGGGGCTAGAAAGGAGCGGAACTTCAGGAATTGGCTAGACGCTTTTAGGATCATGGCGTGTATCATAGTAGAGGGGTTCCCCCATTGCGCAGCTGACCTATGGCTGTATGAGGCTAACATACATTCTGCGCAGAGGCAATTCCCCGGGGATGCATGGTTGGAATATGATAAGGGTTTCAGGTTAAAGATGCAGAGGCACCCAGAGATGGAGTGGAACGAGGAGGACGTTTCAGGTTTTATTCATAAAATGCTCGCTGCCAAAGAAGTGAGAGCCTGGACGGGGAAATACGACCAGTCCTTTCGGAGTTCGTCCCACAAGGGGAAGAACAGAAATTACCAGAAGCATTCCTCTGGGCGGTCCAGCTCCCCCCCCGCGACCAAGGCCATATGCTGGAGATACGATGCGGGGGACTGTTCATGGGGCTCCTCGTGCAAATTCCAACATTCATGCTCAAGCTGCGGGGGGAAACACGCTGCAGCGACATGCAAAGGCTCCAAGCGGGAAGCAAAGAGCGAAAAGAAAGAGAAACACAAGAAGCACTAGCCCGAAGGCTAGTGGGGGCAGGACACTAGTAAACGTTCAACAGTGCCAGCTGGCTAGGTCCCCCATTAATACACAACAGCTGCGCATTTTGGCAAACAGGTACCCAAACAAAACAGACGCCAGGACGCTAGTAGAGGGTTTTGAAAAAGGCTTCATTATCCCGTTTCAAGGCCCACTGCCATTAACGGGAGCGAATAACTTACAATCAGCGAGGCAGCATCCCCGGGTGGTGAGCGCGAAGATAGAAAAGGAGAAGAGCCTGGGTAGAATCGAGGGCCCCCTCCCTCAGGAATTGTGCGAAGGAATAGTCATCTCCCCACTAGGAGTAGTTCCAAAAAAGGAAAAGGGCCAATTCAGGCTGATACACCACTTGTCATACCCTGAGGGGGGGTCTGTAAATGATGGCATCGACCAGGAAGCATGCTCTGTGGGTTACGCGTCAGTGGACGACGCGATCGCACTAGTCAAAGCGGCAGGGAAGGGGGCCCTCATGGCCAAGGCGGACATCGAATCTGCCTTTCGCTTACTACCGGTACATCCGACCAGCTTCCACCTACTCGGTTTCCAATGGGAAGGGGGCGTGTACGTCGACAAAGCCATGCCCATGGGATGTGCCATATCTTGCGCCTATTTTGAACAGTTCGCTACCTTTCTGGAATGGGCCCTCCACGACAGGCATCAGGGGGGCGGGAAGCTGCACTACCTGGATGATTTCCTGTTCACAGGACCGGCGGGAGCCCCGACGTGCGCCAGTACATTGGCGGCGTTTGAGGACCTGACCGAAACACTCGGAGTCCCCTTAGCGAAGGAGAAGACGACAGGCCCAACGACTAGACTGACGTTCTTGGGCATTGAGCTGGACTCCACGGCGGGGACCGCCAGGCTCCCCTCGGAGAAAGTGCAGGAGTTCAGGGAAGAAATAGCCAAACTACGGGGCCGGCGCAAAGCCACCCTCAGGGATATCCAGGGGGTGGTAGGCAGGCTGAACTTTGCGGCGAGGGTCATCCCGCCCGCCAGGGTCTTTTCAAGGCGCCTCACTGCGCTAACGGCTGGCGTCACCCACAAGCACCACCACATCCGGCTGAGCACGGGTGTAAGGCAGGATCTACAGGTATGGGACGAATTCCTGCAGGATTTCAATGGCGTGCTGATCTGGAAAGAGGGTTGGGTAACAGCGGATCAGCTATCCCTATACACAGACGCAGTCGGGAGCCTGGGATTTGGGGCAGTCCTGGGGACCAGATGGTGTGCCAGCCAGTGGCCAGACAGGTGGCATGCGCAGGGGCTCACAAAAAACATCCCGTTCCTCGAACTATTCCCAATAGTAGTGGCTCTGACGGTATGGAAAAAAGAGATAAGGAACCTAAAGCTCACCTTGTGGTCGGATAACTTGGGGGTAGTACAGGCCATTAACAGAGGCGCAGCAAGATGCCCGGGCATGTTGAGGCTAATGCGAGAGTTGGTTAAATTGCATCTCGAGGGGAACCTGGAGCTGAAGGCCCGACACGTGCCGGGGACAGAGAACACGGTCGCCGATGCGCTGTCCCGGTCACAGATGACACGGTTCAAACAACTTCTACCCGGTGCGGACGAGGTGATGACCCCCTTTCCATCATACCTGTGGGACCTGGGGGGGTTGACTTGTCCAGATTAATAGGGCACTCACTCACCTCTGAGGCTCGCAGGAGATACAGGAAATACGCGGCCACAGTAATGAGAGTAGGGGGCATAGAGTCACTGGAAGACAAATCGAGGGTGCGCACAGCGGTGGAGAAATTCGTGCAGTGGGCATTCGACGCTAAGAAAACAAGGTCTTGGGCACAGGCGCACCTGGCCGCCATTGCATACTTTGCCAGGCTCCACACAGGCGAGGACCCCACGGCAACTGTGTACCTGAAAGCAGCCCTGAAAGGCTGGCGGAAAATTGAGGGGACCAAGAAGGACGCCAGACGCCCCATTGATTATGACAAGCTGGGTCGGTTACTTAGCGCCCTATCCAGCATCATTGCAGACAGGTATGAGCGGCTACTCTTCGGGGCCGCATTCACCACAGCTTTCTTTGGGGCATTTCGGGTAAGCGAAATAGTGGCCCCCAACAGGTCAGGCCCGGCGCAGCGCTGCCTGCAGGCAAGGGACATCAAGCCGATGGTAAAAGCTGTGGAGCTCACGCTCAGGCAATCCAAAACGGATAGGGCCCGAAAAGGGGCGACGATACGCCTACATTGTATTCCAGAGGTGGGGCGCTGCGCAGTGTGCTGGCTGTTTCAATACATGGCGGCTCGCCCGGCGGGGGATGGCCCCCTCTTTGTACACCAGGACAGAAGGAACTTGAGCAGGTTCCAGTTCACGGCAGTAATGCGCCAGGGCCTCAGTAAGGCGGGGCTTGACGCAACATCATTTGCCCCGCACTCCTTCAGGATCGGGGCGGCGACCTCGGCATCGCAGTATGGCATGCCAGAGGACAGGATCCAGGCCGTGGGCAGATGGCGGTCCAGGGCCTACAAGTCTTACATACGCCCGCATCTCATATAAAAAAAAAAAAAGGGTTTCCTGCCCCTTCCTCGTCCACACCCGGTGCGCAGAAAGCCACCTTAAATTGAGCATTTTCTCTCGGCAGGAGGACGCCCACAACTGGTATGGGTCGTAGGACACTCATTCGTATCCAGAATGGAGTCCTGGTGGAGGCGAGTCGGGCACCAGGAAAGCAGACCCAAGGCGACATACATCCGCTGGATCGGACGGCCCGGCATGAGATGGGAGCAGTTGCTACCGACCCTGGACGGCCTCGTGGCAGACTCAGCGTGGTTGCCGGACGTACTGATCATACATCTAGGAGGGAACGACCTAACACGGTTGGGCCGCAAGGCGGTGGGCCAAGCCATCCAGAAGGACATCGCCAAAGCGGCGGCATGGCTGGGGACCACGACAGTGGTGTGGTCGGAGATGATCAGCAGGAGGCACTGGAGGGGTGCCGACTCCAACAAAGCGGTGGATAACGCGAGGCGCAAGTTAAATATCGCCATGCACAAGTTTTGCTCAACCAACGGCCTGGAATCAATCCGGCACGGCCTCATCCACCCAGGCCGCCCAGAGCTATATGGACAAGATGGGGTGCATCTGTCCGACAAGGGAATGGAGGTGTTCTGGGGCAACTTGTGGGGCGCAATGACGCTCGCGGGTTGTCGTTAAAAAAGGAGCAAAAGAAGGGGGAAGGTAGGTGGCCACGAACCAAGGGGCAGAGGGGGGAGCCGCAGAAAGACGTGAGCCTCCCTGCGGCGTGGCGGAAATCCTACAATCGTTGGCTAACCAAACACACCGGTGGGCGGTGTGTAGGAGGAGGGCCACTCACTTTTCAATGCCGCACGGCAGGGTGACGTGGCCGCACAAAGGAGGGGAGGAAAAGACGGAGACGGCACTCGCGGCCCAGACCCGGCCGGACGGCAGGGCGCAAATGGTAGCGAGCTGGGGACCTAACTCCAGGCAAAGAAGCTCCCCTCCATGACACCCAAAAATGGGTGTGGCCAACCAACTACCGGAACACCAAGAAACTGATTAAGAACTGGTTGTACACAAGTGCCATTTACGAACTGATGGGTGCCCGAGAGACAGACACCTGTACCAGGGGAAGGTGTCATCAACTGTAATGTGATGTGCATGATTTATGGTTAAAGTTCGCAAATGAAGATTGTACAACCAGTATGTTATTAATATGTTATTAATATTGTTATTAATAATCATTATTGATATTAATAAATCTGCGGCCAACAATGACCATCACCAAGAACTGAGATTGTTGGCTGACCTTATTTGCTAGGAGTGTTGGAGGAGATGGAGGATGTATGCAGATGCCAACCGGCAAGTAAGTATAGACGGTTGACCCACTGAGTAGGCACATGCGAGGGTTATTGGATAACACAGTCCGGAGCAGTTCCCGGAATTAGGGGAGGCCCCGCCTGCTGCTAAGACGTCCAGCACCTGTCTGGAGTGGATGATTTGTTCTTCCACAGACGAGATATTATTTGCAAGAACTCCAACTGCGTTGTTAAGCAAGCATTTGCAATGCAAATTGATCTCGTGGGAGTTAGTTATTGGCGCTGTAAATGACAATGTCTTTACTTACCAAAGGAAAGAAAGAGGAAAGAATATGGAAACAGAAAGGATGCTAGAGAAAGGAGGAAAATGAAACGGAGATGGACAAATATGTGGAAACGGGACAACTGGAGTGAAAAATGGAAATGGCACAATAAAGACAGAATGATGAAAAAGACAGTTAAAAAAAGCAAAAATGCCCAAAGGTTACCAAAGTAAATAAAAGAAGGAAATAGAGACGAACTCATAGAAACAGGAGAAGAAAAGAACAAACGAGAGCAGAGCAAAACAGACCCTTTGCTCCTTTCTTTTTCTTTCCAATATATGAATATAAATTGAACATTATTTAGACGTGTTGAGCTTGGTTCTCTCCCAAACATATATATTATTTTTTTGAAAGTTATTTCTTTGTTCAGTTTTGTACTGCGCCCTGTTCCCACCCACAGTTGGAGTGTGCTAAATGAATGTACATAAACAGAATATGCTTCCAGAGGGCGTAAGAAAAGCACTTCTGACTTCAGAGGCCATCGTGAGCTTTGAATCTATGCTGCCACCATCCAGGGAATGGCTATTTAAGCAGAGAGGGCCTGCTTGACTGATTCATTTGAGTAAGAAATTCAAGCAATCGTTTAGTTCAACAGATTGGTCTCTTGTGATGGACTGGGTTTCCCTAATATCCAAATCCTCTATTCTGATCCCAGTTGAATGACTGATTGTGCATCCAACTGCAGAGCAGTATAAAACTTTTCCTAGGACACAGCTTCTGGCCTGTTTTACACAATGCATTCTGGGAGCAGCAATCCTGGCCCAAACAAACCAACGCTTAGGGGCTGACCACTGAGTCGTTGGTGACAAGGGGTCATCAGGACTTTGACCGAAGGAGTTCCAGAGAAGAACAGTAGGAGGCAAAGGGACAGTACCTGCCAGCATGGTGAGGAGAAGCGGGACCATTCCGCCCGCTATAGCGCAACTCTGCTACCTTACGGCTCTCAGTGGCGTGCTGCTGGGCGGGGCCGCATCGGCCACGGCTTTCCCTTCTCCTGGCGGCTTTCTCTCTGTGGTTGCTGTGGTAACGTGTTGGGGCCATGGTCAGGCTCCACATGGCACCAGCAGCAGCACGATCGCCTCACACAGAAAAGGACAAACAGTCCCTGCATTGGAGACCTCTTCTGGTCTCAGGCGGGTTCTGGTGCAGCACGGAGCAAAGTCTCGTGTTTAAACAGAGCCCCTAAACTGGGCCGTATGGCCTTAGCCGAGGTAGACGTTGGAGGCGGCACAGCTCCACTCACTGAACCCTGCCTACCAGCGAGGCATTGGTTCCTCTGCAGCTTCCTGAATCGTCAGGGCCTCGGGATGGCCCGCAAAGTAGAACAGGTGCTGTCTCTGCCAGGACAGCAGCGGTGAGTTCCTGATCGGAGCCCTTGCGCTACATGGGAGGGGTGGGGCTACCACCGGACTTCTCCTTGGCGCTGCCCCAGCAACACGGGGCTCTCGCCTTTGGGACCTTATATGTATAAAGGTATGCAGCACATTAGCCTGGGTACTGAAACATCTACTGTTCTTTAACATAGAGGGAAAGGAAGCACCAAACTGCGTGACATGCCAGGTATGGGAACACATGGAGAGAAATATTGTCTTTCAGTGGGAAATGATATAGTTTAAAGCTCAGTTTTTAACATAAAATCAGGGCCTTTGGTGGTCATATCACTGAAAATACAAGATATGAAAAAAATATTATTGTATTTGGGTGCTCGTGGAAGACAATTTCTAGGAAATGGCTTAGTGTTTCCGAACCTCCCAAGGGACACGTGCACATATCTGCTCCCTCGTCAGGGTTTGGTGACCATCTTTTAGTAAATGATGCCACTGGGAATGTGCTCAGTAGGAATTTTCAGAAAGAGAGCCCTCTTCTTTTCTGCAGGGGAAAAATTTGTCTAGGAAAATTTCAAAGCTGCGTTCTTGTTTAGTGACAGATAGCGTTTTGTTAGAGGACCTTCCGTTTTTAATTTAAACAAATATAATTTGCAAGCATATAATATTAATTTGCCCCATTTAGGTAGTGCTGCGTTCACTTCTATTTTTATGACATGATTTCAATCAAATTAAGTAACAGCTCAATCAGTCTTCCATGGCCAGACCTACTGACTTTGGTGCCCTTTGAATAAGCAAGCACGGTCAGTTATAAGCAGTGCTGATGACCGGAAATATGCAGTGTGAACTTCTCTAGGAAAGCTACTCGGATCACTCCAGTCAGCCACCCTGTGAAGACTGTCTTCTACACCAGTGTGGCAAGCATGTGTCCTCTCAGGGACCCATTCGCACAAAAAAGAAATAGTTAAATGAGTGATTTTGAAGGGGTGGAGGGTGTCGGTAGTTGGCACAACACATGATACAGAGGGACGAGTCCTGGAATCCAACTGCCAAATACACAGAAATGCAGGAAGTAAGGTGTGTGAGGGACAGAGGTCTCACATATTTCACTTAGCTTGAATTCAGTAAGTAAATTGCAGTAACTTCCATTTTGTTATTTTTTTGCATTAAATCAAGAAAGAAGTTAGTCATTTCCAAAGATTTTAGTTCTTGCACATTCATATTTCTCACTGAAACGTTTACATATTTCTACAAATGTTCACATATTTATTTATATCGAAATTGGGACTGTCTCTAGTCTTCACAAATACAATATTGATGGAAAAGCGGGTTCTCTGTTTCAAACAGATGCCATCGTTCCCCAGTTCCTGAAATAGCTGATCAGGTGCTTCAACAGAAAACTACTACATGTTGTTTGGCAAGCTGGCGAGTTAACTCAAAGTTTTTCCTAGTACCATTTGCCTACCAGCCACCTCTCTTGATCCACTGGTCGTTAAGTACATCATTCAAATTTTTCGTCCACCCACCACAGCAAACGGCACAGGGGCAAAGGGTCGGCCTACTTTAGCCATTGTCTTACTTCTCTGAGTAAAAGCATTGTGCTCTTACAGATACAAAGTATTCGTCTTCCACATTTTAACCAAGCCACATGTCTGTAGCCAATGGCCGAGCTATTGTCTTTGCCAACACTGGTCTGTAATTCCAACCTTTAATTTGGTTACAAATTTAAGTAGTGAAATGTCACCTACCATTCCTGTCTACATCATGAAATGTATTTCCGTTTGTCAACCTCTCCTCTAATATGGATGTTGGTGGAGACACAGAACAACTGACAGTTATGTAAAGGAAGGGATTCCTAAGTTAAAATTGATGTGTGCGGAAGGTCAATTCCATTCACTACCCAGTGTTATGCCAAACAATAAAAACGGTGTCAAGTTTGTCAACACCCAGAGACAGAGTTCAACAATCATGATGGATGCTGAATACACGAGTGCCAGTCACTGCCAATGCCACTCACTTTTCGTACCTTTAGAGGATTATGCAGCTGGTTCACATTTACAATATGGATAATATACTAATTCACAAACTTCATGAGCAACTATTAGAGAAAGAAGGCTTCTTTTAGCAAGCTACAGCAACTAAACACCAAACGACGTACAAGATTTAATCCCACTTATGTCCTATCATTCTGATATGACACTTCCGTAACAGACTATGCAATTTAGCCTGAACAAGTCCACCAATCGAAATTAGGGTACAAATAAACAAGGATTGTAACATAGAAACTGGTCTACTCTATAGACAAGACATTTATGCAGATCTTCTAGCGCAAACAAATTGAAGGAATGCCCCGGTTACTTACCGGTAGTCTTCATTACTCCGAGTCCATGTCTTCCTCGCCACAGTAATAACTCATGAGCCTCCGGCTCCACACAGAACTCCAAGTACAAAAACAGCGCTCTAGTCTCCCTCTCCCTCCTCCAAGATGGCCCCTAGTGGCTCCAGCCAATCCCATTAAGGGACACAGAAGCACCAACACGACCTGAAGAACCAACGCGCAGACATGAAGCCACCACCAGGTGCGGGAGGGAAGGGAAACTATACTGTGGCGAGGAAGACATGGACTCGGAGTAATGAAGATTACCGGTAAGTAACCGGGGCATTACCTCCTCGTCCTGTCTTCCTCGCCACAGTAATAACTCATGAGCCGATACCAAAGCAATCAGCTTCATGCAAGGAAAACACTCCACATAAACCATGCAGAGAAACATATTTCAAGCACAAGAGGCACAAAATTTCCACAGAAACATACCCCTCAAGGAATCCCAGCCGAAAGTACAGAAGAGGCAAAGGAAACAGAACATTAACATAACATTAACATAACATTAACCCCCACCCCCAATCCGAAGGTGACAATGGGACAAGAAAGTATGCGGTGACGACCAAGTGGCAGCCCGGCATACATCCACCATGGACACCCCCTTAAAAGTTGCCCACGATACAGAAACAGATCTGGTGGACCGACCCCGAACCGAAAGAGCGGAAAGGTCAGAAACAGAACAATAAGCCAACAGTATGGCCCCCACAATCCAACGACTGACAGTGGACAGGGAGGGCATCAGGCCCGGACGAGACAAACCAAAATAGACAAAGGAATCGTCAACCTCACAAAAGGAAGAAGTGCGTGGCAAATAAACCAAAAAAGCACGATGCACATCCAACAGGTGGAGAAGGTAATCTACAGCCGAGGAAGGACCAGGACAAAGAACCGGAAGAACCAATCCAGCAGAACGGTGAAGACAAGAATCCACCATAGGATGGAACGTAGGATGAGGGCGCAAAACCACACGATCATACAAAACAACAAAAAACGGAGCAGACCGCAGGAAGGCACCCAGCCCACCAATATGCTCGGCAGATGCAATAGCCACAAGAAACACCTTTCTGAGAGTCAAGAACCTCAGGCCCACCAACTCCAAAGGCTCGAAAGGAGGTGACCGCAAGGAACGTAATACCAGAGGAAGGTCCCAAGGAGGAGAACAGAAGATAGGATGGGGACATCGCAAAGAAGCGACTTAAAAAGCGGAGCCACCAAAGGAGAAACATGAACCAAAGGTAAGACAAGAAAGGCCCTAACGGCGGCTCATTGAGCCCCGAGAGTGGAAATGACCAAGCCCAAAAGGAAACCATCATGTAAAAATCCAGAATCCGAGCAGGGCCCAAAGCAGCCAAAGACATCTTGTGACACACAAACCAAGAGGCAAAGTCAACCCAACGCTCAGCGTAGGACGTAAGAGCAGAAGGCCACCGAGATAGTAGGACGCCAGCAACCGCAAAAGAACAACCCACACGCATCAGCGATCCCCACTCAAGAGCCAGGCCCGCAGATTCAGGGACCGGAACACAGGCAGAGGTAGAAGAGAACCCCACAGAGGACAAGGCACGAACGGTAATGTCCAGCCCGGAGATACAGCCAAAGCCAGCAACAGGGGACACCAAGGACAATGGCACCACCCCGGAGCAACCAGAAGGACAAACTACCCCCCTCTCACGAACCTCAGCAAGACCTTCGGAACCAGGGGAACAGGAGGAAAAGCACAGAACAGGCACCACGGCCAAAGGAATGACAGGGCGTCCACCTGCCCCGCATCCCGGTAAGGCAAAACCGTGCAAAAGCAGCGGATCAATGGCATTGCACCGGGAAGCAAAGAGGCCCACAATCGGAGACCCAAACATCTTCCAAAACGTCCCGAACACCAAGCGTGACAGGTACAAAGACCCCACCGAAGGAAACACACGCCCCCAGACGGGTGATACAGGACAACACCACCCGAATATCTGGCCGGACACGCACATGGCGACCCCAAAGAAGACCCGAAAAGGCCAACAGACCCAACAGGACGGCCCACAGTACCCAGCAGTCGGAAGAACAATACAACACCAACTGAGGCCAAACCACAGGCGATGCCGAAACCCTCAGAGTAGCACCCCACCCCAGCAGGCAGGCAACGGTAGTGGGAAACCGGGAGGGAACAACCAGAAACGAGCGGCCCCTGGACAGAAGACCAACGGCCAACCACCACTCCAGGACCACCCGAACCACTGGGGACACAGGGAACAAAACACTCACAACCAGGTAAGCATGGGCGAATTTTGCGAATCTCGCGTTTGCGAATTTTGCGGATTTGCGAACTCGCAATCCGCAAAAATCCGCGAATTCTCGCGAATTTGCGGATTTTTTATTTTTTTTGTGTTCGCGCGGGTTTCTGCCAGTTCGCGAGGGTTTTGTACAATTTCGCAAACGCTAACTTACCTGTCGGGTCGCAGGTTTTGCGAACTTGTTGTTTCTACGTGTCCAGCCTGTTTGGGACACTCTTCTTCATCACTGCCACCCTCTGTCACCACTGCCACTCTCTGACTACTCATGCCACCCTCTGGCCCACCCATGCCACCCTCTGTTTCATCACAGCACCCTCTGGTTGTCCAGTGTACATTATTGTGGCAAAGCAAAGCACACCTTCCCTGCCTCAAGTGACCTGAATTAATTTGGGGCTGATTAATGTGTCACAGAATATTTTTTTAGCTGGCACCTGCTTCCTTAGTGCTTCCTGATTAGTGATCTTTTGCACTTGCTAAGTGCTTTCATTGTTGCAAAATTAGTTACAACACCTGCCCTGCCCCAACTGACAATAATGAATTAGGGGCTGATTAATGTGTCACTGTTGGATTTGAACTTCCAGCCTGGCTCCTGCTTGTCTCCCTTAGCTGTAATTCAGGACCTTTGTGGCATATGTGTAACTATTCTGCGGGTCAGAGCAGGGTCACATAATAGTTGCAAGTAGGCAACTGAACTCTGGAGGGGCCCCTCAGGAAGAACTACAGGAAATGGCTACTAATGATGAGCTTGAACTTTTGAACCTGGTAAGTAGTTTCAGTTTTGCTAAGATCGTATTTCTGCAATTTAGCGCTTATTCGCGGGGCGCGAAGTTGAACTGGGAAGCCACGAACTCACGCGAACAGTGCGAGCCAGCCATAAAATCCGCTGCTCGAGGATTTGCGGATTTTGCGGGAAATTCGCGAATCTCGCAGATTGCGAATTTACCGAAAATCCGCAAAATCCGCGAGCGGAACGGATTTTCCGCCCATACTTACAACCAGGTAACAGGGGACCCAACGCAATAAACGTGGGATACCCAGGGAAACATGTGAATGCTAGACCACGGCAAGGTCAACAAAGACGCAGACATAAGTCCCCGAACCCGCAACCACAGGCATGCATGAGGAGAAGGCCCCGACAACAGGGACCGCACAGCAGACTCTGGGACAGAACCGATCAGGGGGCAGGAACACCAACCCCAACGGAGTCCTGAACAGAGCCCCAAAGGAAGTCCACACCCGCGCCGGAACCAGGGATGACCACGGAACATACACCAGTAACTCGCGATGCTCCAGGACACGACATAGCAGCCGGATATGCAACCCCGCCTATGAAAGAGAAAGTAGAAAACGTAACGTCCAGACAGGGAAAAAACAACACCAGCGTCCCCCCCCCCCCCCCCCCCCCCCGGAATGGCCAAGAAGAGGAGCCAGAACCCGAAAATACCATGGGCGAAGAGCAGAGGCCAAAAGGCAATACCTGGAACCGAGAGCGACGACCCAGGATGCAGCAACGGAGAAAAATTCCGATAATCCGGGCGAACATGTATATGCAGAGAAGCAACCATCAAGTCAAAGGAGACCAGAAAATCCCCAAGAAAGAGCAGAGGGAGGAACGCCCGGAGGGAAACATCCCGAAGATGAATGAACGCATACACCCAAATAAAATCTCACATGACCCAGAACCCCCACGCCCAACGCCACCAGGAAGAGGGCAGAACAAACCCACAGAACGTCGGGTACGGGAATCACGGCCAGTCACAGAACAAGGAACTCGACAACCTCCAAAAAGCCACGCGCAGAGGAGGGACCCGAAACAGCCTGGGGGAGACAGGGAAAACCCAAGAAGAACACCCTTGGACACCACCTGCAGCTCCCACCGAACTGACCCAGACTCGCGCCAAGAGTCCAAGAAGCAAGTGAGGCGACCCCAACCGCAAAACACTCTAGGAGCGACCCAGACGGGACTGGGAACGCGAGATCGGAGGAGGGGGGGGACACCAGAGAACCGGGACCCGGCAAAGGAAGAAGCACCCCGGTCACGCCCCATCCCACGAAAGGGCAGACCAGCACGAATCCACCGCAAAGGACCAAAAGACCTTCGGGAACCAAAAGCCCGGAAGCGGCCAGAACGCTCAGGATCCATAAGCAAACGGGCCACCGCCGTCAACGGAAACATATTCCCCAATGGAGAGCCAAAGAGACACCCACCAGAGAAAAGGATGGACAACAGCAGACCCTGCAGCACAGCATCAGCCTACCAAGACCGGAGCCACAACAGCCTGCACGCAGCGAAAGAAGACCCAGCAGCCGAAGCAGCCGTCCCCAAAGAAACACATTGTAGTATCAACGCCAGAGTAGAAGAGACATCTACTCCCCTGTCCAACAAAACAGTCAAAGACTGAAATACCGTAAGGAAAAACAGGACGGCATATTAAGAACAGGCCGCAGCCCGGATGGAGAAAGCAGCCGCTGCAAAAGTGCGCTACACCATACCATCCACTACACGAACCACAGGGTCAGCAGGAGAGGAATCCACCCAAACAGCCTAATGAGAGGACATACCGGCCATCAAGGAATCAACCTCAACAGAGGAATGGATTGTCACAGCAAAGTCCTGCATAAGATAGCGGTTATTCAAAAAACGCGGAAAAAGAGCCCTCGCCCACATTCTCTCATCCAAAACTATCAAAACAGAAGAATGCATAGGCAAGAATCAGGCATAGGACGCTGATATTGACAAACAAATAACTTCCATAGGCACAACAGAGTCAGGAAACCAAGTACCAGCGAAAGTGACCCAGCACTATCGTTAGGCCGGCACCCTGCACAAAACGACCGGTGACGTCTACATCCTCCTCCGACGTAGAATCAGGAGCGGGATCGACATCAGCCCTAGGCCATTAAGCAGGAGGAACCTGCTCCACATCCCGTAAGGCAGCAGCCATAGCATAAGCAATCACGCTCCGCAATAATCCCATAGACTGAATCGATACCCCAGAGCCAGAAGCCGCCAAGGTAATAGGAGCAGCCAATCCGAAGAACCACCCTTCATAAGAGCCAAACAAGAGTGACCAACACAAGCAAACCATAGAAAATACCTGATCAAAAAATATATACACATATCAGAGGGTGCTAAGCAACCAATGGAAAACACCCACAGCACTCCCCCAACAGCACAAAAAAGCAAGGGTAGTCTTGCGCGCATCCCGGTAAGAATGCCCGGCCCCAACGTGCACAGGGACAACAGCACGAGAAGCCACGTCCCGCCTCGCCTGAATCATAGAGGCAGCAGAAGGTAAGTGCGAGTCACCGGGAGCCTCCGGCCCCCACAGGCACCCGCAACTGATTGCACACATCCGCATAGCAGGACGCACCACGAGTCCACGGGAGACTTCGCCCCCCCCAAAGGAAAAAGCACCCGGCCACGCACACACCCGTACAGCAAGACACACGGCCGGGAGACAGAACATGGCCAGTAAGACCCCGCACAGCAGGACCCAAGACGCATTCACAAGTAGCGAGGCACAAGGCGCCCAGTCTACAGAAACGCTCCCAAGTCCGCTACAGCAGGACCGGAGCGCAACGGCAAAAGAAGGGGGAGAAAAAATTAATTAAACAAAACAACACGGTCAAACCACCAAGGAATGGCAATACACGAACGTCTCCCTTCCCAATACCAGAGGACAAGCGGGGCTGCTCCAGCAGTACCCCAGCCACCACTCACCTGACCAGCAGGGAACACCGCACTCGGAAAAGTGCAGAAAAAAAGAACAGGTCGTGTTGGTGCTTCTGTGTCCCTTTATGGATTGGCTGGAGCCACTGGGGGCCATCTTGGAGGAGGGAGAGGGAGACTAGAGCGCTGTTTTTGTACTTGGAGTTCTGTGTGGAGCCGGAGGCTCATGAGTTATTACTGTGGCGCGGAAGACAGGACGAGGAGGTAATGCTTTGTACTGGGACCAGATTATTTAAGAACAGCTGATTAATTTGTAAACAATTTAAACACCTTATGTCCTCTTGTAACCTTTCGAAGATGAATCCGCCCCGCGAACGGAAAGGAAATAACATGAATAGAGCAGGCTTCACAGTGGTTGGATCAACGTTTAACAATGACTACTTTAGGGTCTGTTTACGTTTCATACTGTAAAGGCCTATGCATAAACAAGCAATACCAGCAAGCAGAATCAGATTACAAGTGTTGAAAAGCCATATATTAAATTAAAGACTTTAACAAAAACTACACACACCATGTTCTCTTTGACATGTATTTATATGTTCAAAAAATGTTACCAGAGGCTTGAAGCATAGAATTAAAAAAATGAAAAAAATAGAATACCAATTCACACAGTTTTGCACCAACCCAGGGCAACACTTGAAATGTAACGTTAGCCGATTGTGAGTTCAAGTAACTGTAGGTTTGCAGAGTAGCTATGGCGTAAATGGCTTCAACTCTTAGGACAAAGATTCTGTCAAATTAAGATTCTCCAGTACATAAGCAGCAACGGATGGTAAACTAACACATGTTTCTTAGTCTGAACTATAAAAGGCACGTAAGTGGCTAATACATAATTAGTGAATCTGTACTTTTAGACTCGCGCATTTTATCTGGAGATGCAGCGTGCAATACACATTCAGTCACCCTAAAAAGCAACACAGAACTAACACCTCACGTCACTTCTGGCACAGATGCTCCAAAGTAGGTGAACAATATTCTATTTATAAACAATAAAATTAAGAGAACGAGGAACGTTCTGGGCACTAACTTAATATCCTTTCCACATGTATAACGTATTAAGAGGACTGAATATATTCCAATTAAATCCCGACAGTGTTGACATATCATGAAGTTATTTAATAGCCCAAAAGTTACAACAATCAACATAAGTACATTAACGAACGGTTCCTAATCGCAAAATATACCCCGAAGTCAAGAATGAAAACTAGGAGCAAACAGATGTTTTTTTGCGGATGGAAAATAATCCAGAAATAAAACCAAACATGGGTAGCTGTAAGAAAATATGGAGGGCGTTGCATGACACCCCGTGGTAATTGGGCACCTGTTTAAGCTAAGCCCCCTAATTACACAAGCCTGTGGAGGTGCCCTACACACCATAAATAATACACTTATGCCCAGGTGTGGTTTGATAACTCTTTATTTTCTCGGAGCGCCGAGGAATCGCTCTCGCTATCGTCGGGCTCGGCCGCTATCTAAAATGGCCGCCCTTCCGGTTCCGGTCTACGCCCACCTGGCAACACTAGACCGTCACCACATATCTCCCCCCTTTAGCACCCTCAACAATATGTGAAATGTTCAACGGAACAGTCTTACTTGATGCTCATTGTAAAGTCATCGAACTTCTTAGGAACTCTTACAACTCTGCCGGCTCTCGTTCTCACCGCTTCCTTCTCACTCGCTCCTCCGCTTGCTCTATGGGTAGTGTTCTGCCCATTTCTCTCGCTGTTGCTTCCTTGCTTCGATTCACGTTAACTCTTATCCAGTTCCTTCCCAATCTCTTCTCCTGTTCTTTTGTCTTCTCCTTCCCAGGTGTTGCCATTCTCACTTTCCTCTCTTAGCTCTTCTTCCCTTCTTTCACTTTCATGCCCTTTCACACCTTCTTCAGGATCCAGTCCTCCTTCCTTAGCCGTCTCCCATTTTAGGATCTTGTTACATTTAGCCATCCGGTCTTGTGACCATACTTTGCCATCGCTTAACAGTGCTGATCGGGCGTATGGTTCAATGACTTTGAGGGGTGGCGTGAACTTACTTTCTCCCTTCCTTTTCAACGTCGCTATTTTCACCCTCACCCAGTCTCCCTTCTTTAAGGTCACTCCTTGCACGTTGCGCCTTTTGTTGTAATGTTCTGGGTATACTTCCTGTGCTCTCTCCATGTTTCTTCTCACCACTGCATGGGACCATTTGCTTTGTACTACTATGTGCCTCCATGCCAATTTGTCCTTGGTGAACGGTTCTCTTCCTTTCAACACTTTGAATGAACTGTATCCTGTGCTTCCAGGAGTGATGCAGTATGCCCATAGCATTTTGGGTAGTTCCTTCTCCCAATCTTGACCTGCGCTGATTGCTGCTTGGATGGTTCCCATGATCACTCTGTTGAACCGTTCGGCCAACCCATTCCCTGCCGGGGGTAGATGGGGGTGTGTTTTACCTCTATCCCATTCCGGGCCATGAACGCCGCCCATTTGGTTGACACAAACTGCGGTCCATTATCGCAGGTTATCACTTTGAGGATCCCTTCCTTCACGAATATCGCATTCAGGAATGACAGCACTGCTTCCGTGTCCACCGTTTCTGTTACTTCCACCTCCGGCCACTTTGAGTACCTGTCGACCATCACAATGGCGTATTTCTGCACTCCTCCGATGTTGAGGATAGGTCCTATGATGTCAATGGACACCATTTCCAAGGGGCTGCTGGGCATTGGAAATTTTCCCAACGGCGGCCTTATCAAGGTTTGAGATTTGTCCGCTCTGGAGCATGATTCGCACATCCTCACATACTTCTCCACTTGGGCGTCAATCGCAGGCCACCAGTATGCCTGCTTTGCCAACGCCTTGGTCTTCGTGATTCCTTGATGTCCTTCATGCAGAATAGCCAACGGGTGTTCCACCAACTTCTGGGGAGGAATGACTTTGTCCCCCCTCAGCAAGAACGTGGGATTCTCCCCAATCGACAGTTCTTCTCTCACCTCCCAATACTTCCTCATCTGGCTGTCTAGGTGTCTCTTGTCCCGCCATCCATGATTCATATACCCTTTGATTGCCTCCAAGGTTTCATCTTGGCTGTATGCTTCCGCCCATTCTTGTTCGCTGATGACTTGTTCCAGGTCCTGCATGGTCGCCACCATGTACCCTTCTCATCCAGGGGGTTCCTGTTCGTCCGCTCCTTCCTTGGCTGCCGCTCTGCTTAAGAAGTCAGCGACTCTGTTACTGGGGCCTGGTATGTACTCCACCTCGTATACATAATCCAGCAGCCTCAGCGTCATCTTCGCTATTCGCCGTGTAGCATGTGCGTGTCCGGTTCGAGGTAAGCACTTTTATCAGAGGGTTGTGGTCCGTGCGCTCCAAGAACTTAGCCCCCCATAGGAATTGTCTGAAACGTTCCATCGCCCACACTACGGCCAACATCTCCTTTTCAATTACACTGAACTGAAAGGATCTAGACGCGAATCAAACGTAGAGACCTCTCCAGTACTTGATTTCTGCATCAGCACTGCCCGCAGCCCTTTGTCGCTGGCGTCTGTGGTTAGTATTGATGCTGCTCACTGATCAAAACCCTTGAGTGGTATGGCCTTGCTCATTTCCTCTTTCAAAGCCTCAAACTCTTCTTATTCTTCCATGTCCCATTTGAACCCGTTTTTCTCCTTCAGTAGTTGTCGTAGGAGGTGGGTTTTTGTAGCAAAGTGTGGGATGAACTTGCTGTAAAATTCAGCCATCCCTAGGAATGACCGGACATCTTCCATTCTAGAGGGGGCTGGTGCGTCTTTTATCGCCGCCAAGTTAGCCCTCTATGGCTCAATACCTTTCTCGCTGATTTCATGTCCTAGGTATGTCACGGATGGTACGCCAAACTTGCATTTTCCCAACTCAGCTGTGAGTCCGTTCTTTAGTATCACCAGTACTGCATGTAGCTTGTCATTGTGCTCGGGTTTGGACCTCCCCATTATGAGTATATCGTCCTGGAAGTACTGTACTCCTTCCACCTTTTGGAACATCTTATGCATCAGTTTTTGAAAGACTGCTGCCGCTAGTCCAAATGGCATCCTCACGAATTTGTAACACCCGAACGGTGTTATGAAGGATGTGAGGTGGCTGCATGTGGGGTGCAATGCTACTTGATGGTATGCCGAGGATAGGTCCACCGTAGAAAACCACTTTATTCCTTTGGTTTTCGTGAGAATCTCGTTAATGCGTGGCAGTGGGAATTTGTCAACCAGTATGTTCTTGTTGAGCTCTCTGAGGTCCACGCACAACCTCACCTTCCCATTGGGTTTTTGTGCTACCACTAAGGGTGATAGCCATTCCACACTTTCAATGGCCTTTATTATGCCACCTTTCTCCAACCTTTCTAGTTCTTCTTGTACTGCTTCTCTGCATCGGAACGGTATGTTTCTGGCCTTGTGGCTCACGGGTTTTGCTCCTTCCTTCAAGTGTATCTTGTGCATGAATTTGGTTAATTTTCCTATTTCTCCACTGAACACTTCCGGATACTCTCTCTTCCATGCCTCTCCCTCGTATCCTTGTGCTGTATCCGTCAGCATCACCTTCTCCACTCCTCCCAGATTGAGTTAACTGCCCAGGGCACCTTGGTCTTTCCATCCGAGCACCGAAGGCCCCTTTTCCGACACATATAGCTTGCAGTTGGCTTGGCGTCCTCTGAATTCAAACAATAAAGAACAATATCCCAACATGGGTATCCTTTGTCCTGTGTAGGTGGCTGGTCTCAAATCCATGGGATGTAGCTCCTTCCTTATTACCTCCTGGAATTCTTCTTCCCATACCTTTCTCTGCACGATCGCGATGGGAGATACTGAGTCTGCCACTATGTCGATCATCACTCATCCTATGTTCATTCTTAGTACCGGTTTGCTGGAACCCTTACAGTCCACGTCCATTACTTGGTCCGCTATGTAGAGAACTTCTTCAAGACACTCTTCTCCTCCTTGCGCTTCTTCTTCATCGGCGCTAACCTGGTCCATGTACTTGACCGCTGCTCCTCTGGGTTTTCTTCTGCAGACTTTTTCGTAATGGCCAAATATTCCGCAGTACGCACATTTCGCTCTGAATGCTGGACACACTTTGTCATTGCCCACATGTGATGTGCTACCACACCTGTAACAACTTGTTCTCTTCTCCCCACTCATCTTCTGCGGCGCTCCCGCATTCTGCGGGTTTCTTTTTGAGTATTGGCTTCTGGGTGGTCCCCCTTGTTTGGGTTTGTCCCCTTTGCTGTTCACCATCACTCTGCATACTGTTTGTTTGCTCCCCGTGTCCTACCTGGCTGCCTCCGCGCATCTTTTGGATAATTCTGCTTTCTTCACTAAAGCCCATACCTCCTTGAGGAGCGCATCTCCATTTACCCACAATTTTTCTTGTACTGCTGTGTTTGACGTGTGCATGATGATTTGATCTCTCACCAGTTCATCATGTAGGGCTCCGAACTTGCATGTTAAGGCCAATTTTTGTAGCGCTGCAACATATTCATCAATAGTCTCGCCCGCTCTCCTGCTTCCTCTGCAAGAAATTGCACCGATCTATGGCCACACACACGACTGGTCTATAGTGGGCATCTAGATCTTCTATCGCGTGTTGGAATACGTCCGTGTCCGTCGCTTGCCTTGGTATCTTCACTATGTTGTCGTACACTGTTATACCTTCCGGCCCTAGATTGTGCAGGAGTATCTTCTTCCTCCTTGGGCTGGAGTATTCTGCATCGCCCTCTTGCTCTAGTTTGCAACAAATAATTGAGAAAGTACCTCTTCCAGTCCTCCCACGGCATCGTGGGTTCTCCTCTTTTGGGGGGGAAAGGCACCATGCTGGTGAGTGATGTGGAGGGTGTAGCCATCCTTTCATTGTCCCTTGGCTGAGCTCGGGCTTGCCCGTTGTCACTGGGCGGGCTTCCTGGTGCTTGCCTTTCTTCTCTTCCTCCCTCCTGAGTCTGGCTGCCGTCGTCGCGTTCTGATGCCCCTCGGGCGTCGAGGTTTGCTTCCCGCCTTTTCTCCCTGGTCGGGTTGTTAGCTCTCCCCTAGACCAGTCCGCCCGTTTGGCGCTCTTTGCTTCTCTCGGGTGGTTCAGGTTGCGGCTGCGCCTTGGCACCCTCGTGACTCCTAGTGTGGAGCGTCGCCTAGCGCTGTGTACCCCTTCAAGTATGCTGCCCGAGGCTTCCTGCTTCTGCTCGCAGCTGGGCTTATCCTTTCCCTGGCGAGCTCCACATCTACTTTGCCCCCTTAATCGGCGTTTCGCCTCCGAGCCGTGGCTGCACCGACCTGGTGTGCTGCTCACGTTGCACCGTGCTTGCTCTTGTGGCCTTGTGCGATTCTCACCCTCTGCCGCGCTCCGAGTTATATATTCAATATGGGCTTGTACCTCCGGTAATTCAGTTTATCCTCCTTTGTTTTTTTTTCTGTGGGTCCTCGATTTTTGTCAATCCTGCCTCGTCACCATTTGTACAGGTGCCCTACACATCATAAATAATACACTTATGCCCAGGTGTGGTTTGATAACTCTTTATTTTCTCGGAGTGCCGGGCAAACGCTCTCGCTATCGTCGGGCTCGGCCACTATCTAAAATGGCCGCCCCTCCTGTTCCGGTCTACGCCCACCTGGCAACACTAGACCGTCGCCACAAAGCCATGCTAATTTGTCCCATTAAGTCCCTGCTTACAGCTAATAAAATATGGCCCCACATATTCTTTGGTGTAGTGTAGCCAAGGGTGCTAACAATTCGATGTTAGGGCAGAGGTTATCCAATAAATAAACAGTCCTGAAAGGCGGCCGGTGGGGTTCTGTTCTTTTAGTTGATGCTGATGTCTCAAACAACGAGTAGGATACGAACATTTATTTGGGTATTTTATTTCCTCGATGTAGTGGTAGGGGGTCTAGTGTTTACCACGACATGCATCCCTTACATCCGCAGGCCAGGCGTGGCCTGTGGGATTAAATAAATAGAGGGCGGCCGCACAAGGACGTCACTTCCCATGCCCACTAAAGAGTGTATTCCATGCTGCACGCTAATGCCCGTGCGATAAGCTGCAATAGCCGGGGAGTATTCCCCTATTACACTCACCTCGGCGCTCTATATCTGTCCAGTCACCATTAACAAGAACACACTGGGACTTGCTGCGGCGCTCACTGTTCGAGTTGGTTTAGTACCAGGCTGCCATGGCTCTAACTAAATCACACATGGCAACAAAACCACGGCCCTTGGTAACGGAGGACCCCAACGGAGCACGTAAGGAGTCAAAACTACTCTTTTGTCGTGGAAAGGAGACAAGGGGTGAATCCGGCCGACGCTCCCCACATGTCTTCCATTGACAGTTGGCTGCTTCTTTTAAAGACATGAGTGAGGGCAGACTAACGTAGTTTTGAAAAGAAATAAAATCAAAGCAGTGCAAACTAAGTGTTACAGTGGAACAAAGATGCGCACCCCTTCATCCTGTGACACACGTGTGGAAACATATACTCATGCAGTCTCAAAGGTCTCCAATGCGGGAATCGATGGTTTGCTCTGGCACGATTTTCCTGAGGTAAAAGGGACAAGAGTAGGGTAGGAAGAACAAGATTGTGCATTAACAAAATGTATTGTGGGCGCCTCCTTAAAAAGCACCTTAAACTCACTTATGCATTCCCCTCCCCACTTACTGCCCCGCCTATCTCCCTCATTTCTGGCTGACGTAGGGCTCCCGGGTCTGGTGTCTGACCGGCAACTTGTAGAACCCGCATTGCAAGCTGATGAACGTGCTTTTAGCATGGTGCTGCTGGGCCACTTTGGCCGCACAATGAGCTGAGCTGGGGGGCGAGTCCCACCCCAGGCTGTCTGGTAATCGGGGACTGCGCAATGTCAGACAGCGGGCGGGGAAACCACCAACTTAAGCAGTCTACTAGTGTGACAAGGAATACATAGCTTCAGACCTACCCTGTTTAGGCTGAGACATGCACCTTGAATCCTGTTGCACACTCCTGTCAAAGTCACCCTTTTAACAGGTACAAAAAACAAATTTTAAATATTAAAAATGCCATCCCCAAGCACACTTTGCTCTCCTCAAGGTAGAGGTCATATTATTTAAGAGTGAAACATGTGTGACATTAGAAATGGCATGCTCCCCAGTGACTAGGTCCAAAACTGCATTGTCACTGATCTGGCTGTAACTGGCACAAAGGAAAGTATTAATTCTACACTTTAATCTCTAACATTTGGCCTGTAACAGCTACAGACACAATTCAAAGACTTATTTTTATATTGAACAAAGATCCAATCTAACGATGAAGTCCTATTTATATCAAATATTTGGGGCATATAACTTTTTATCCTGCGTGAAGCTTCTTTAGGTTAATTTGCCTCATCTCTCCAGCAACTATCTCTCCAGCTGTACTTGGACTGAAAGATGTGTGAAAGAGGTGTAGAGGTGTAGAGGTGTAAACACTGCTCCCAGAGCAGAGACGGACCAGGGTGTGTTGTTCTGCCCCCTGAAGAAAGACAAGTTAGGTTGGACCCAGGACCTCATTAACTTCAAATTAGTCTGCCCTGAAACAAACAAAAGATAGGTGACCCCTGAAAATGGGCAGGCTTTTACCCCATAGTCAGACTGGCACGAACCCCTACCACCAAAAACCTATTTAAGTGACCACAGAGGAGGGGACTACTGAATAGCCTGGCCACGCCTCTCGGTGGCCACATTGGCTCTGCACTAGGACAGAAGGGTTTCACCATCTTAAAATTTGGGAGCGAGGGGCACTGTGGGATTTTTTGGAGTAAGACAAACAGGAACTGCTGAAGTGAGTATGGTTGCCTCTGGGAACTTTTATCCCATTGGTTAGGGAGTGTCCAGGAGTCACCCCCACCTTCCAGCTGTTGTCCGGCATAAATGTGGCATCCTATGGTACCTTCCTCAGAACACTCAGTAGGCCATCGAAGTTTAAAATAGGACTGGAACCACTGTCTGTGACATGAGAGAAGCCCTGAAGGAATCCACCGGGACCAAGAAGTGGACTTAAAGGGTTAGTTGGCTGACCTCCTGTGTGGCTATAGGGACACAGAAGGTGCAAGACCTTTATCCTAATTTGCTCAGCTAACCAGTAGCAACTGGACCTCGACTGGGCTTTGCTGTTGGCCTCTGCCTGACACTCTGAGTCTCAAAGTGCCTACTGCTGAGGTTTTGAAGGCCATTGAAGTGTACTCATGTGGTTGTTTGGGAACCAGAAGAAACTTTGGAAATTAGATCAGAGAAGGAATCTTTATTTACTATATTTGAATTAACCAAATTAGTAATGCTAGGAGTTAACCCAACTATAAAGGCATCATTGTGCATGTGATTGGAATGACTACTAGACCCAGTTAAATGGGCTATAGGAACAAAAGGCAAAGCAGAATATTTGTAGAAATAATGCTAATTGAGATTGATCACTAAGATCAGATTACTTTATACTGTTAAGTTACAATATTACTTGCTAGATGGGAAATGAATATATAGTTGATAAACAAAGTGAGGCCCCCACTAGTTCAAGTAAAATTGGCAACCAGATTTTCTTCAAGACAGCCATTAAGGCAACATTTAACGTGAAGACCAAGTCAACAAATATGCTGCATATCATTATGCCTATTTTTAGAAGAGGTGGGAGAAGGGGAGGAATTTCCAAGCTCCACTCAACTCAAAACAACTATTTTGTCTATCCAGGGAGTTGTTGGACCTGTCCCTCTCTGCAGGGCCACCCCCAAATGTTTTGCCTTTCAACCTCTACTTTTTGCTGAATTAGATTTTTCCTGATGGATACATCTGCCTGTGGATGCCTCACCTTCTGAATATCCCCTGTGCCAGCATTCCGTTGAAACTTTTTTTCTAGCTCTGCACGCCGACAAGGACTTAACAATGCCACGGCTCCGCTCGTAACTCCGCATGACGTCACCGGAGCCATGGGAGAGCTTCGTTGGCTTGATGACGTCAGTCTCCTTTTTTTGTGCCGTCGACACGTAACGGTTTTCTAGCTCTCTCCATATTGTTAAGATACTTTCTGGTGAGATACTTCTTTAAACTGTTGCTTTTAGGATGTCATCTTCGAGGGAGTCTGGATTCAAGCCGTGCAGATTGTGTGGGGGTCACATGTCCTTTACTGACCCCCATGAAGACTGTTGATGGTGTTTGTCATCTGATCACGACGTGGAGGATTGTTCCAGCTGCAGGAAGATGAATCCTAAGGCTCTTAAAGAACGGGAAGCAAAGCTCTTTTTGGCTAAGGCGAAGAAGGAAGGACGAGGTCGAAAAAGGGCTAAGTCGAAGTTGTCTGCTTCGCACTCATCAAAGTCGAGGAAACACAAAAAAGAGAAGACCTGGATCTCGCGCCGTTCATCGAAGGATAAGGCTTCAAGGTTGCCATCGCCTGCCCCTCGATGTTGTCAAAAATAACTTGTCTCCTTCTCCTTCTCCTCGAGTGACTCTGGAGAGATCTCCTTCTAAAGGCACTCTGGCGCAGATTTACCGCTCCAGATTGTTTCGACTCCTGCTTCTCCTGTGTACGAGGTTGATCCTGTGGCTCCGGTGGATCCAGCTGTTCCAGAGTTTCCTCGTTTGGATTCTGGGTCGAATCTATTTCCGCAATTTCCAACTCCAGGATCCGATCCTGCGCATTTTTTAAATGCTATGGATGGAGTTTTTGCTAAGGTAGCCTTCCCCTCCGGAGCACCTTCAGGTTCCGTGGGTCCGCTGGGCTTCAACTTGGGTGTGCCTCAGCGCTATGCACAGACACCCTTTGTGCCATTCATGCCGACGGCGCTGTCACAGTAGTTACCTGCTCCGAGGGTTGTGACGCCGTTCATGGAGTCCCCGGCGCAGTCTGGTGGACCTTCCTCTCGGCTTCGTGTGCGCCGATTCTGCCTTCGGATCCTCCTTCGACGCCGGCTCCAGAGATGTCGGCACCACTGACGCCGATTCCTAGAATTTGATCGAGGAGAGAAGCACAGAGACTGCTTGAGGAAGAGTAGTATCAAAGGCAGGAGGTTAAAGAAGGTGAAATAGAGGAGTCAGTGGATGATTTTGAAGGCATACAGGACGCATGTGGGCTGGACACTTCTCCTGAGTGGAAGCTTTCATCCACAAGGGCTTCCCCACGTCAAGAGGTAGCCCCATACCATACTGTAATAAGAAAGGCGGCGGCGCTTTTGGACTTACAATTACCAACTGCTGAGTATAGGCAAAATTTGCTCAGAGGTTCTACATTCGCCTTCATCAATAGTTGAACCTTTGTTACCTTTTAATGAAGCCTTGACTGAGCCTATTCTAAAGGTATGGCAGAAACCACTCTCTTCTCCTGCTGCGTCTAAATCGGTGGCAAGAAGGTATATAACTGCTCCAGGGAATCCTCTCTTTATGTCATCTCATCCTTCTCTAGAAAGTTTGATGGTACAGGCCTCCTGCTCTAAACGGTCTTCGGGTGCTTTTTCCCAGGCTTCTGCTGAAAGGGACTCTAAAAAAAAACCTGGAGCAGTCGGCTAAAAGTCGTTTCATCTTCACGCATGGCTCTTAAATCTACCAACACTACCTGTTTGTTGGGCCATTATATTTAGGAATGGGTGGAATTTGTGTAATCGCGTTACACAAATCTCTGCGAAACTGTAAAAAATCTCCGCGAACACGCAGAAATTCCGCGAACACGCAGAATTGCTGGTTAGCAAAACGGTTCGCAAAGTCGCGGAAAGCAGAATTTGGGGCAATTTCGCGTTCTCCGTGTAATGCAAAATTACCCAAATTCCGCAGACTCCGCGAGCGGAACGGAATTTATCGCCCAGGCCTAATTATATTCATGCCTTGATGGACTCGGCAAAGCAATTGGCACCCAAGATGCCTGATGAAGGGAGGGGACATTTAATGGAGGTTCTTACAGATGCTCTGGCTGCTGCTAGAGAGGTTATTCAATCTGGCCTGGATATGGCAGATTCAGTGGCCAGAGTTATGGGTTCTACCATTGCTACCAGGAGGCAAGCTTGGCTTATATCTTCAGGCTTTTCCCCGGATGTTCAAGCTACTCTAGTTGATTTGCCTTTTGATGGGTTGAAACTTTTCGGGGAGAAGGCGGATTCTGCCCTTCAAAGATTTAAAGACAGTAAAGCTACGGCAAAAGTCTTTGGGACTGCAAACCCAGTCAAGGGGGTTTGGATATAGAAAATATTGCGGATTTGGAAGTTCTTCCCTTCATGGCTTGTGACAACCACAGTAACAGCAGCAGCAAAATCGGCTCTATAAGTCCTATAGAGGAAAAGCCAAGGGTCCCCAACGTGGGTCTACCCGCAATCTCTCCTCCTCCTCTGCTCCCCCTGGTAACGCAGGAAAGCAGACCTAGATCCCCCATCCTAGATCATGTAGGCCCTATAGGGGATTGGTTGTCTAATTTTCTACAGGGTTGGAAATCGGTCACGCCAGACCTTTTGGGTTTTAAACCTTGTAGAGAATGGGTACGCCCTTCTCTTTTGAGAATTTCCTCTGCCTTACCCTCCTTGCTGAGGTTCTTGTTCAGAGGGCCATTTAATTCTCCTTCAGAAGGAAGTCCTTGTGCTCTTACAGAAAGGTGCGATAAAGGTGGTCCCGGACCAGGAGAGGGGTCAGGGATGCTACTCCCCAGTATTTCCTGATCACCAAGTAGGATTGCAGGTTACGTCTGATCTTGGACCTCAGGATCGTGAATTTTTACCTCAGACAGCAGAAATTCAAGATGCTGACCCTTGCTCAGGTACTTTTGGTGCTGCAGCAAGAGAACTGGATGGTGTCTATCGATTTACAGGATGCGTATTTTCACATTCCCATCCTGAAATCGCACATGAATATCTCAGTTTTACGGTGGGGTTGCAGCATTACCAGTTTGCGGTCCTGCCGTTGGTTTTACTATTGCACCTCGAGTTTTCACAAAGGTGATGGCAGTGGTGGCGGCTCATCTCAGAAGGCCAGGGATTCCAATGTTCCCTTATCTGGATGACTGGCTGCTCAAAGCGGAGTTGCCAGAGATGGTGCTTCATCATCTGCATGTAACAACTCAACTGTTGTTCAACTTGGGCTTTTCAATAAATGTGCCCAAATCTCATCTGGTGCCCTCTCAGCGCAACCTGTTCATAGGGGCAGTACTAGATACTACTGTGTGTCAGGTTTTTCGTCCTCCTCAAAGTATTGTTGACAATCAGAAGATGATTCCTTTGTTTCACAATGGAGCGGTTGTTCCGGTCCTGAAGGTCCTTCACCTGCTCATTCTGTACGCTTCCTGCATTCTGTTGGTCAGTCATGCATGCTGGCACATTAGGGCTCTCCAGTGGTGCTTCCACAGGTAGTGGTATAAACACAACTAAGATCTCAGGGAGTCAGTCAGGATCTCCAGAGAAGCTGCAACAGAGCTGACTTGGTGGAGTGTGCAGGGCAACTTGACTCAAGGGAAGCCCTTTCAGCCTCCTCCTCCAGTAGCCACAGTGATCACGGATGCCTTCACTCTGGGGGGGGGGGGGGGGGGGGGGGGGTGCTCATGTTAAGGATCTGGAGGTCTTTGGTCTTTGGTCTTCAAAGGAAAGGTTGCTTCACATCCACCTTCTGGAATTGCGGGCTATACGTTTAGCACTAAAGGCTTTCCTTCCTTCCTTTCGCAGTCAGTCGGTTCAGGTCCTGACGGACAACACTACCGCAATGTGGTACATAAACAAACAGGGAGGTGTAGGGTCATATTGTCTCTGTCGGGAAGCTCTGCAACTTTGGTCCTGGGCACAGAACCATCAGATTTGTGTGTTTGCAAATCATCTAGCCGGTGTACTAAATGTTTGTGCGGCAGTCCCAGTCGGCATTCCTCGGCCGATCACCAGTGAAGGCATTATCCAGAGGTGGTGTTCTGCAGTCTTCAGTATCCAGTGCAGGGAACGTTGGGAGACGCGTTTTAATTGAATTGGAGATCACAATTCCTTTACACATTTCCTCCCATACTCTTCATTCCTCGGGTTCTGAGGAAGATTCGCCAAGACCGGGCCCAAGGTATATTGATCGCCCCGGATTGGCCAAGAAGGGTGTCGTACACAGATCTACTTCACCTCTCATCGCACCCGCCACTCCGTCTCCCTCTCAGGGCAGACCTCCTTTCGCAGTCGCAGTCGCAGTTTCTACACCCCCACCTCCGGAGCCTGCACCTTCAAGCCTGGAGATTGAACTGGGCAACCGAGTTCCTACTATCTCCCACCGGATGTAGTGGATGTTATCTTATCGTCCAGGGAACACTTCACTAAGTCTATTTACTCATGTAGATGGTCAGGATTTGATAAATGGTGTGGAGAGAGATCCATTAATCCTTTAAAATCCCACTTGATGAATGTTCTCCAATTTTCACTTTTCTTGGCTCAGCAGGGATGTGCTGTGGCGTCTGTTAAGGAATATTTGTTGGCTCTTTTGGCTTTTCCTTGTTTGCCGGATCAGCCGTCCTTATTTAAATTTCCCATTGTTTTGAGGTTTATTAAAGGCTTCACTAATAGGTTTCCACCTACACCTTTTGTGATGCCTCAATGGGACTTGAATCTTGTTTTAACTTTCTTGATGTGTTCCACATTTGAAACCTTACATAGTTGTCCTTTGAGGCTTTTGTCCTCTAAGACTAAGACTGTCTTTCTTGTGGCTGTAATCTCAGCAAGGAGGGTGAGTGAACTTCAGGCTCTTAATTCAAAACCCCTGTTTTTAACCATGCATGCTGAAAGGATGGTCCTTAGGACCAAGGCTGCTTTTCTGCCTATGGTGGTTACTCCCTTCCATGTGGGACAGTCCATAACTCTTCCTGTGTTCTGTCCTCCCCCTCACCCTTCCAAGGAGGAGTAGACACTTCACCGCCTGGATCCTAAATGAGTGGTGAGCTTTTATTTGGATAGGAATAAGGACTTGCAAGTGAACGATCAGCTCTTTATGGGCTACGTTGGACGCAGATGGATCATCTTGTGCATCAAGATCTGCTACTCCCTGGCTGGTAGAGAGCCTCCTGGAGGTATTAGGGCTCATTCTACAAGAGCCAAGTCGTCAACTTCTGCTTTGGCCAGAGGTGTACCTGCAGTGGACATTTGTAAGAAAGCGACTTGGGCCTCCCTCCACACTTTTGCAAAGCATTATTGCTTGGACTCCGAAATGAGAAGGGAGAGCCATTTTGCACTTTGTCTGACTTTTTGGTATAGAAGGGTGGAGACCCTCCTCCGGGAGTGGGACTGCTGTGGTAATCTATTCATAAGGGGCCAGATGTAGGTAGCCCTTTACCGGTCGGAAACTGATGAAAATACCGATTTTCGGCCGTTTCCGACCGGTAAAGGGCTATGGAGATGTAGGGGCCTAAAAAACGTCCATTTTTGGTAATTCTACCGAATCAGTAATTTTACCGAATCGTTAAAATTACAGAATCGGTAAATTTACCGGTTCTGTACATTTTACCGATTCGGTAAATTTCCCATTCGGTAAAAATACCGAAAATGTATTTTGTGATGTAAGTAGCACTTCTAACAGTGCTACAGGGCCTTTAGAATTCGGTATTTACCATGCAATACAATTGCATGGTAAATTACGAATTCTTGTGTACATGCATGTACACCTGTGCCATGTGGAACACAGACATGCCCTAAGGGCATGTATGTGTGCCACATGGCGCAAAAGCCAGTTACAGGGGTGCAACAGGGTGTCAAAGTGACACCCTGTCCACCTTAGCAATTCGGTATTTTTTACCGATTCGGTTAATACCAAATCGGTATTTGCTATTAAATCCTATGTGCTTCAAGGCCCATAGGATTCAATAGCAAATACTGATTCGGTATTTACCGAATCGGTAAATATCGAATCTTACCGATTCGGTAAAAAATACAGAATTTTTACCTACATCTCATTCATAGATTCATAAATACCGAATCGGAAAAATCGGTATTTATGAATCGGTAAATGAGATTTACCTACATCTGGCCCAAGGTGAGGAATCCACAGGCAGATGTATCCATCAGAGAAACAAGTTATTTACCTTCGGTAACGCTTTTTCTGGTGGATACAGTATCAGCCTGTGGATTCCTCATTGACTCACCCTCCTCCCCGATGTCCACCCTTTTATACCTTAGGAGAGGTGTTGGTTAATATGGTTATTTCATATTGTCATTTTGTATTGCCTCTATTTACCTTTGTGTGGGTTTATAGGAATGGTTGCTTTCTTTGCTTTTCTATTTCACTATATACTTTGTGTATTTGTGTGAATACTGTGTACTATGTATACATTGTCTCTATGGTCGGTCCACCTGTTATATACCCTAAAGGTGTTTAGTTTAAAATGATTGTTTACATTTCATGTATCTTATTGCATTGTATGTTTTATAGGAAATGCTTTTGCTCTTTGGCTTTCTTTTTGAATTTACACTATGTGTAGTTGTTGAATAATGTGTACTGTTGTTGGTTCAACCTTTCGCCTCAGAAGCATGGAAAAAATGGGTGGAACTGACGTCATCATGCCTACGAGGCTCTCTTATGGCTCCGGTGACGTCATGCGGAGTCTCAAGCGGAGCCGTGGCATTGTGACGTCCTTGTTGGCGTGCAGAGTTAGGAAAAAAGTTTTTGCAGAATGCTGGTGCAGGGGATATTCATAAAGTGAGGAATCCACAGGCAGATACTGTATCTACCAGAAAAAGCATTACCGAAGGTAAGTAACTTGTTTGTTGACAAAGAACAGTTTGATATTGTCTTGCAATGACAGTGCACTGTTCAGCCCACAATACATATCTCATATCCTAGGTAGAACATTTTCATTCAGTTGAACATCTTCATTTATTTCAAGAATTGAGCAGCAGGAAGGAGTGTTAGATGCTCATCATTACCTTTTGATCTGCTGCAATCTAATTTTACTGAGATGCAACCATATGTCCATCCATGCACGTCATTCACATAGGGCGGGGCAGGGCTGCTTCAAAGAGGAGTTTGCGTATTGGGAAATGAGTCAGTTCGAGACGTGCGGGAAATATTTAAAAGCTTCTCGTAAGAGCAAACCCAAGGAAAACATACAGAGACTAGGCATATAGTAGCAGGAAAGATGGTAGGAAGAATTGACAATAGGAGTGAAAGAGGTGAAACACCATACCCATCTTTTCTTTAGAAAGAGTAAATAGTGAAAAACGATTTTTTTTTAAACACTGATGAAAACCCAACGTAAATTCACTAGAGTTTCGAACCTGAAAACAAATAAGTCTGTTTATCTGATTATAAGGCAGCAAAGGGTCAGATTCTGATGTTACCCTCATAATTAATACTCTAGTTGAATTATTTGTCTGTCAGTTCAAACTGTACAAATATGAGCCTTAGTTGCTAAGATCTATGTTTGTGACACTTTAAGTACATCTTTTAAATAACAACATGTAATTTAATTTAATGCCACGCCCTTTTGGTTTTCAGAATCTGATGAGGAATATTATGAGGCATCTGAAGGAGCTGCACCAACTGTTAAAGCAGAACTGGCTGAAAAGATAGGAGAACCACCTGAAACAATGAAAGAAAGTGAAACCTTGATGGAAAACCTTACAGACCTTCATCTTAAGTTTGAAGTCAAAGAGGTATTTTGTTTATTCTTGGAGCAAGTTAATCAGTTAAGTTCTGGACGTGTTAGTGGAAAGTTAGAGATTGTAAAGATACTATTTGAGGGCCGACGAAAGTGGTTCTACCAGCCCTTCCTTAGAACAAGTAGCTCCACTCAGTTTTGTGTGTCTGTGTGTGTGTATACTGTGGCATGTCCATTTATCAGTATTTTACAACCTGTGTGTATATATGTATTTTATGCCTGAGTTTTTATTAAAGGAACATTGTTGGATCCTTTATAATTTGGGTACTGCGATACACTTGCTGAATATTTTCTAGTACTGAGCAGCAATTGCACTTTTTTATATACATAGTTGGAAGGGACATGCACTAGCCTTTGATACAGCATCCTGTAATATTACTTTAGACACAAGTAGTACAGTTACAGCGTTAACTTGCATGCAGTGAAATATGTGTGCTATTTTGATCATTTTATGACTACAAAAGGAAATTGTGTTCTTATGCTCCTGTACTTTATATACATCCATGGAGTGTAAAAAGTTTACCTCTACCTGTTTGTGCAATATTGATCCCTATGCACTGAGAGAAATGTACTTGCACTTTAGAGACAATTGAAGAGAAATGTACAGTAATGTGTTTACAAATTACAACTGCACTTTATATAGGATAATAATTGAGGCTCAGTAGAGAGATATATATGAGCACTATTTGATCCGTACATGAGTACCATGAAAAGTGTTGTCTTATGCATTTGCACTTTATATACAAACGTGATCGCACTTTACACATGTTCTTGATTATGCATGTGCACTTTAGATGAGAGGAATTCGAACATAAGTCTTTTACAAGCACGTGCACTTTTTGTAGAACCATGCATCCTTGTGGAATATTGTTTTGAAGTAGACATTTGCACTATATGAGGCTCTGGGCAAAAATACTGTGATGTAATCAATGTGGTAGCTGGTCATCACATAGATATGTGAGCAATTGACTGTCTTAGCATCTCAAGTGCCTGTACTGGACATACAAACGTAAAACATGTAATTTCTGATGGATACATCTGCCTGTGGATTCCTTACCTTTTGAATTACCTCACGCACAGCAAGCCACCAAAACTTTTCTCTATGGCTCTCCCATGTCGACAAGGACTTCACAATGGAACGGCTGTGCACGCGACTCCGCATGACATCATCGTAGCCTTAAGACAACATCGTCCGTGTGCTGACGTTGATGTGTAATGTTTTTTTTTTTGTACTTTGACGAAACACGTGTCGGCTGGCGCTGTGTAGTTAGAGTATTAAAAAAGAATTAAGAACAACAGTCGTCAACTACCCATTCTTTTCGGAGGAAATGTGCTAATGGACATAATATATGTGTAAATTGATTGTGTGTGCACAGGTTTTGTTCATAACCGAAGGCGGAGTTGCCAGTTCTCCTACATCACAGCAAGGACGATGTTTCTCCTTCCCCTATGCCTCAGGTGACTCCAGCACAGTCTCCTGCTCTGAGAGTCTCACCACTGGCCAGAGAAGCGACACCATGGCCTCCGGCCACTCCACCCCCAGCTCTAGTGTCTCAGGTCTACAACCGTAGTTAATGAAACTGCCTCATCGAGCGGTCTCAGAAGCAATGCATTCAGGATATTCTGGCTCCAGATACGGTTCCTTCACATTTCCTAAATGTGTTGTTTGGCTTGTTTGCCAGAGCGACTAACCCTGCTGGTGTGCCGATTGGCCCCGTGGCACAGCTTTCATACTTCCTTGGAGGTTTGCTACCTCATTTTGCAAAGGCACCTTTCATGGCTTTGATGCCATTGGCTCTGGAAGTTGTCCTCTCCTGACGCGAGGTTCTCAATGCCGGTGAAATCTCTGGAGGGAAGAGCGCCAGCACAGTCTGGTTCCGGTCTGGTGCCGACCCGGCCTCGCCCTTTGACTATATCTGTGGCGCCTCCATCGACGCCAGTCCCGAAGTCACTGGCACAGTGCAGAAAACAAACAACAATGACAGCAAAACTCTCCAAAAACCAGAAAAACACTGTTTCTGTTGTTTTTAATATTGCGAAAATGTGTAACCACTGATAACCAATGTTTTTTAAAGATATTGAAAGCAATTTTTTTAAAGCACTAGAATTTACAAAAAGTTGAAGCTGTAAACAGGAAGGCCTAACCATACATTAAGCCAGGCTCCTACAACTGATAACTATAACTCACCCTTTTCCCATGCACTACCAATACCCCTGTATATTACGGAAGTTACAGCATGTGAAATCACTACATTAATAATTATGACATCTCAAATTACATGATTTGCCTAAACAGACTGCATAGTACAATGGCAAGTTATATTTAATGTAGTGTAGCGAGTGAGGTGAGAAGACAGTGTAAGGAGGTGCGCAAATTGTCTGAATTTAAAGGTGGTGCTTAAGTATAAATGTCAGTTATATGTATGACTTGTATTAGTGTGTAACTGTAAGTGGTGCTAAAATGATAAATTAAAGCTATGACTAGAACTGTAAAATTTCTAATGTTTGTGTAGTTTAATTCTGATAGATACATCTGCTGTGTGGATTACTCACCTTGTGAATATCCCCCTTGCGTCAGCAACATTCGGAAATTCTTTTGTAGCCTCGCGTCGACGTGGACTCGGACGTCATAGAGACACGACATCGCTCACCGACGCCTACAATAGGCCCACGCCGGCGTGATGACATCAGTTCCCTTTTTTCCGCGTCGTCGACGCTGACGGTTTAACGGGTTACTCTGTAGCTTCTAGTATCCTATTACTTTGTTTCCTCGATTCTCCTTTCTCTGGCCTTTTTGCTCGATTGTCATGTCGACAAAGAAGACCGGGTTTAAGCCTTGTGGAGAATGTGGGAAGATGATGTCCGTTACGGACCCTCACCAAGACTGCATATGGTGTTTGAGCTCGGATCACGATGTTGAAGGTTGTTAATCGTGCCAGAAGATGAATCCGAAGGCTCTTCGAGAGCGGGAATCGAAGCTCCTGGTGGCCAAGCTTAAATCAAGTAAGGTTAGAAAGTCTTCGAAGCGCTCGAAGAGATCGAAGTCGAGATCCAGGTCGAGGTCTCGTGAGGCGTCGGCCTCGAAGTCCTCGTCTGACCACGCTTCCGGTTCTCGGAAAAAACATAAGAAGAGGAGGCATGAATCCCGTCATCATTCAGGGGATAAGTCTGGTTCATGATCAATGTCTCCCAGGAGGGTGAAGTCGAAGGTGATTCCTCCACATGTGTCGGATCATGAAGGTGAGGCTTCGCCTTCGGAGTCGGTGGCCCATTCTCCGACTCCGGTTCCGGATCCGACTCCGGCTCCGTCTCCGGCTCATTCTCCGACTCCGGATGACACCGATGGAGTTCCGGTTGAGGGAGAGTCTTCGAATCCTGTTGAAGAAACAGATTCAAACCTACCTCATGGTCATCCTGAGCATCCACCATTCCCGACTCCAGGTCAGGACCCTTCCGCGTTGTCAAACGCGATGTATGGTATTTTCTCTAGATCATGGTTCCCATCTGGTGCGCCTTCGGGTCCCATGGGTCCTATGTCCTTTAATTTGGGTGTTCCTCACTCATATGCTCCGGCACCATTCATGCCGTTCATGCTAACCCCTACTCCGCTGTGGCAGTACCAAGCTCCACCAGGGTCGATGACTCCGGCTCCGACGTCGCCGGCTCCAAGCAAGTCTATGGATCCTCCTTCCAAGCCCTCGGATTCGGTTCCGAAGTTGGCTCCGGTGCCGTCGGATTCGGCTTTGGATTCGGCTGCACTTCGAGTCAAATTCAGGTCTCGAAGAGAAGCTCAACGTCTGCTTGAACAACAGAGGGTTGATGAGTCTTCTTCTGACATGGAGGAAGGTGAGCTGGATGGGGGCAGTTTCGACGACCTGGCAGAGGCAAGTGGTCTCGAGTTTTCCCCGGAGTGGTCTTTGCCTTCGGGATCTGATACTCCCTCCAGGGATGTTCAACCGTATCATGTTGTCATGAAGAAGGCAGCTGGACTTTTGGGTTTGTCTTTGCCTACTGTCGAATTTAAGTCGAATTTACTGATTGAGGTTCTTCATTCTCCAAGTCAGGCAGTGGAGCCTTTACTTCCATTTAATGAAGCCTTAAAGGAACCCATTATGGAGGTGTGGAAAAAGCCTTTCTCTGCTCCTGCAGTTTCCAAGAACGTGGCTAGGAGATATAGGGTGGCTCCTGAGGACCCTGCATTCTTGTCATCACACCCGTCTCCTGAGAGCTTGGTGATTCAGGCTGCATGTTCTAAAAAGTCGATTGGGGCTTTTCCGCAGGTGCCTGGCGACAAAGAGGCCAAGAAACAGGACCAAATAGCTAAAAAGACTTTTTCTTCGGCTAGTATGGCACTGAAATCTACTAATGCCACTTGCCTTATGGGTAGATACATTCATGCTCTAATGGACTCTATGCGTTCATTAATCCCTAAGGTTCCAGAGGATAGCAGAAAAGACTTTGTGGAAGCCTTGTCTGATTCTCAAGCTGCTGCCCGTCAAGTCATACAAAGCGGGCTTGATACTGCGGATTCTGTGGCGAGGATCATGGGCACAGCGGTTGCCACTAGGCGTTCAGCCTGGTTAAAGTCATCCAATTTTTCAACTGATGTGCAGTCTGCTTTATTGGATTTGCCTTTCGATGGTGAGGGGCTCTTTGGGAGAAAAGCAGATGCGGCCTTGGAGAGATTCAAGGACAGCAGGGCGACAGCTAGATCTCTTGGTCTTCAGGTCAGAGGCTCTACGATCAGGAAATTTAGAGGTTTTGGCCGCTCCTTTCGTACATATAGACAAGGCCAGCAGCAGCAGCAACAACAGCAGCAGCAGCAGAATACCCTGTATAGATCATACAGGGGGAAGCGGAGAGCACGTCCTCGAGGGCGTCAGCCCAATTCCTCCTCTACCTCCACCAACCCCCCAGCCACAGAAAAGCAGCCCTAGATCCGCCATTCAGGATCATGTAGGCCCAGTGGGGGGCCGGCTTACCCACTTTCTACGAGATTGGGAATCGGTTACATCAGATCTTTGGGTTCTCAATCTCGTAGAAAATGGGTATGCCCTTCCCTTTCGGGAATTCCCTCCCAATTACCCTCCTTGCCAAGGGTATTGCTCAGAGGAACATCTGTTTCTCCTTCAGGAGGAAGTCCAAACACCATTCAGGAAAGGTGCAATAGAGGTGGTCCCAGAGCGGGAAAGGGGTCAGGGATGCTACTCCCGGTATTTCCTGATTCCCAAGAAGGATGGCAGGCTTCGTCCTATCCTGGATCTCAGGATTTTGAATTTTTACCTGAAGCAGGAGAAATTAAAGATGCTCACCCTTGCTCAGGTTCTTCAGGCTCTGCTGGAAGAAGACTGGATGGTGTCGCTCGACTTGCAGGATGCGTATTTCCACATCCCCATCCTGAAGTCGCACAGGAAGTATCTCCGTTTTACGGTGGGATCGCAGCACTATCAGTTTGCGGTCCTTCCGTTTGGACTTACTACTGCGCCTCGAGTCTTCACCAAGGTGATGGCAGTGGTGGCGGCGCATCTCAGAAGATCGGGGATTCCTGTATTCCCCTATCTGGACGACTGGCTGATCAAAGCGGAGTCGTCTGGGATTGTGCTTCATCATCTGCAGAAGACAACCCAGTTGTTGTACAGGTTGGGTTTTTCGATAAATGTACCCAAATCTCACCTGGTGCCCTCCCAGCGCAACCTGTTCATAGGTGCTGTACTGGACACAACTGTATGTCGTGCATTCCCTCCACCTCAAAGGATTCGCGACATACAGGATATGATTCCTTTATTCTACCATGGAGCGGTTGTTCCGGTCCTGAAGGTCCTTCGCCTGCTCGGTCTGATGGCTTCTTGCATTCTCCTGGTCAACCATGCACGCTGGCACATGAGGGCACTCCAGTGGTGCCTCCGCAGGCAGTGGTTTCAGCACAACGGAGATCTCAGGGAGTCAGTGAAGATCTCCAGAGAAACTGCAGCGGATCTGTCTTGGTGGGGCATGGAAGGCAACCTGTCTCAGGGGAAGCCTTTTCATCTGCCTCCTCCGGTGGCCACGGTGATTTCGGATGCATCCACTCTAGGGTGGGGTGCTCATCTGGGGGATCTGGAGGTCAAGGGTCTTTGGTCTCCAGAGGAAAGGTTGCTTCACATCAACCTTCTAGAATTGCGGGCGATTCGTTTAGCGCTCAAGGCCTTCCTCCCTTCCCTTCGCGGTCAGTCAGTTCAAGTCCTGACGGACAACACGACCGCGATGTGGTACATCAACAAACAGGGAGGAGTGGGGTCGCAGTGTCTCTGCAGGGAGGCACTGCGTCTCTGGTCCTGGGTTCAGGACCATCAGATTTGTCTAATGGCAAATCATCTGGCCGGGGTTCTGAACGTTCGGGCAGACGGTCTCAGTCGGCAGTTCTCTGCCAAGCACGAGTGGAGGCTTCACCCGGAGGTGGTTCACAGCATCTTTCAGATGTGGGGGACTCCTCGGGTGGACCTGTTTGCCACTCGCGAGAATGCTCACTGCCCGTCATTCTGCAGTCTCCAGTATCCGATGCAAGGAGCCTTGGGGGACGCGTTTCAGTTGAGCTGTGGAGGTCAGCTCCTTTACTCGTTTCCTCCCATACCCTTGATTCCTCGGGTTCTGAGGAAGATTCGCCAAGACCGGGCCCAAGTTATATTGGTCGCCCCGGATTGGCCAAGAAGGGTGTGGTATTCAGATCTTCTCCACCTCTCCTCTCACCGGCCGCTCCGTCTCCCTCTCAGGGCAGACCTCCTGTCTCAGATGGAGGGGCAGGTTCTACACCCTCACCTCCAGACATTACACCTTCATGCCTGGAGATTGAGCGGGGCAACCTGAATTCCTTTTCCCTCCCGCCTGACGTTGTGGATGTCATCTTATCCGCCAGGCGTGACTCCACTAAGTCCATCTATTCTTATAGATGGTCGAAATTTGTTGAGTGGTGTAGGGAGAAGTCTATTGACCCTGTGAGAGTCCATTTATCTGATATACTACTGTTTGCTCTTTCTCTGGCGCCGCAGGGGCTTGCTGTTGCTACTGTGAAGGGCTACCTTTCAGCGCTGTCAGCTTTTCTCTGCTTACCTGACCAGCCGTCTCTTTTTAAGTCTCCCGTGGTCTTGAGATTTTTGAAGGGCCTCACAAATAAGTTCCCTCCTTCACCTTTTATTGTGCCTCAGTGGGATTTAAATCTTGTTTTAACCTTTCTGATGGGTGCTCCGTTTGAGCCTCTTCACAAATGTCCCTTGAGGCTTCTTACCTTTAAAACAGTCTTCCTCGTTGCAATAACCTCGGCAAGGAGGGTAAGTGAGCTTCAAGCTCTGTGTTCTAAGCCCCCTTTCCTGACCATTCATGCTGATCGAATGGTTCTCAGGACCAGGGCTGCTTTTCTGCCTAAGGGGGTGACTCCCTTTCATTTGAGTTAGTCCATTACCCTACCTTCCTTTTATCCTCACCCTTCTAAGGAGGAAGAGAGACTGCACCGCCTGGACCCTAAGAGGGCAGTTTCCTTTTACTTGGACAGATCCAAGGATTTTCGTTTGGAGGACCAGCTTTTCGTTGGGTTTGCTGGTTGCAAGAAGGGAAGAGCGGTCCATAAAAGAACCTTATCAAGATGGATCGTTCTCTGCATTAAGATCTGCTACTCTTTGGCCGGTAAGGAACCTCCAGAGGGTATAAGGGCTCATTCTACAAGAGCTAAGTCTTCGACCTCTGCGTTGGCTAGAGGTGTGCCTGTTGAAGATATTTGTAGAGCGGCAACTTGGTCTTCCCTCCACACTTTCGCGAAGCATTACTGCTTGGATACCGAAGTCAGGAGGGACGGCCACTTTGCGCGCTCTGTCCTTCAGGATTTCCTGGTTTGGAAGAGTGGACACCCTCCTCCGGGGGTGGGTACTGCTGTGGGACTCTATTCACAAGATGAGGAATCCACACGGCAGATGTATCTATCAGAAGAACAAGTTACTTACCTTCGGTAACGCTTTTTCTGGTAGATACAATATCTGCCTGTGGATTCCTCACTGACCCACCCGCCTCCCTGTTGTCCACTCTTCTATGCCAGAGTTATTGTACTGTACTGTAATGTATATTTATTTTGTTGTCAAGGAAATGTTTCAATTGCTTTCCTGCATTTGCTTTGCACTGTGTGTTTTGCCTTGACTATTGTGTACTGTGTATACTTTGTATATATCTACTGTCATTGGTCCGTCCGTGTGCCTCGATGGCACGGGAAAAAGGGCGGAACTGATGTCATCACGCCGGCGTGGGCCTATTGTAGGCGTCGGTGACGTCAGCGGAGTCACGAGCGATGTCGTGTCTCTATGACGTCCGAGTCCACGTCGGCGCGAGGCTACAAAAGAATTTCCGAATGTTGCTGACGCAAGGGGGATATTCACAAGGTGAGGAATCCACAGGCAGTTATTGTATCTACCAGAAAAAGCGTTACCGAAGGTAAGTAACTTGTTCGTTTGGTTTCTATACCCAACATAAACCACCAGTAACAGAGGAGGAAGTTAGTAGTATTGCCCACAAGGTAAAATCTGGCTTAACTTTTGATCTGTGTCCTGCTAGCATCCATCGTTTAGCTTTAGAGAACATAGTGATTAAGCTGATCGAAATAATGAATTATTTATTACAAACTGCTATGTTCTTAAGAGACTAGAAAATGCAGCTGTCAAACACATATTAAGGAAACCAATAGCTGGCCGAGCTTTATGCAGCAATTACAGACCTATCTGCTTATTACCTTTTATGTCTGTGGTTGAGGTAACCAATCAGCTATTACAATGTATTAACAGACCTAATAGCCTGGATGATTATCAAGCAGGTCTTAGATCCTAACATGGGGCAGGGATGGTTCTTTTAGCAATCATAAACAACTTGTTGGTGGTCAAGGATAAAGATGGAGTCGAGGCATTGATGTTAAAGGCCTAGGTCACACCTTTTGAAACAGTTTCTTATTCCATACGGGGCTTGCTGAAGTTTGGTTGAAAGCTTTTCGCCTTGAATGGTTAAAATATTTTCTCCAAAATCGTATCCAACAGTTTTCTCGCCCACTTTTCACCTTAACTGATTTAAACTGGATGTGGGGTTCCGCAAGGATTAAAGTCCTACTTTATTTAATGAATACATGGCTCTTCTTGTATGCCTCATTAGATCTTAGAACTTGGACACGATTACCTGTGCGAATGACGCTCAAAATATCTTAAAGATGGATGGGAATGTTTCGTTGTCCAAAGATAATTTTAATGTGTTTGTCCTCTGTGACCAGATGGAAAAAAGTAAAATTCGGACAGTACGGAAGTTCTGATTATAGATGGTTCTCCATTAACATGGACTAATCAGGGTGGCTATCCTCCCTAGGTCAATGTCCAGTACCCAGAAGTGTTTTTTGGAATTTAGAGTGTATGTACACATATTTGCCTATTCATATACTGTGTAGTGAAAACAGATGTTTTTTTCCACCCGTGACTGTTTGAATTTGTGTACTAGTTTCCCCAGTAATGTGCTTAGGCCTGCATGGGCAAGGCCTCAGCCCACACCCCTACCCCCACCCCCTGTATTTTGATTTTTAAAGTTGAAGAGGCATTGTACACCCTGGAAGGCTAAGCAGAGTGTGTTTAAAAGACTACTTAATCTGCTTTATGGTTTAAACTGTGAGTGGAAAGTGTATGTGGCTCTCGTTTTTAGCTAGAAAAAAGTGTGGGAAAAGCAGTATTTTTCGTGGCTTAGATTTGGGCCTTACCTTCATTTTATGTGTCTATCTACATATTTGTATTTCTTGATATAAATATGTATAATAATATGTACTTATATATCTATATATCTATATAGTTATTAGTTTGCTCCTGTTGTGTAATAAAAAAAAAAACCTTTAACTCTCTCGAATGTACTCCCCTATACCTCTCAATCTATCCTCTACCTCCACTCTTGGACTCATCCCAAACCTCATTCTACTAGGATGATCTCCAAAATAATCAGTTCTAGACTCTTCCCTCCGCTATCACCCCAAACCTCATTTTAATACCATGATCTCCCAAACAACTCTTCTGAATTTTTCCCTCACCTATCCTTCCTTTGACTCATTCCAAAACTCATTTTGCTAGTATGATATCTTTAATCCATTTTTACAGATTCTTCCCTCCCCAGTCTCTCCTTATACTCATCCCAAACCTAATCTTAATACTAGGATTCCAAATAAACACTGTCTAGACTCTCTCCTCCCCATTATCCTATTCAATCCAACTAACAGAAGCACATGTCCACTGTTCAAATTAACTCAAATTTTCTCAATACTAACCAACCACTAATCCTTTTTGGGTTTTGGAGTTGCGTGCTACTCGCCGAAAATCGATTTGACGCCTCGTCAGGGGTTGTAAGCTCTATATGAATACAATTACAATACATATACACACACATATATAGATATATTTGGGAGGAGCAGGTCCTTGGGGGAACCTATGAGAAAACAATGGCTAGTAACATCAGAGCCTGGTATAGATTTATCGATGACCTTTTCATCATTTGGAGGGGGTCAGAGGAGGAGGCATCCATGTTCATATCGGATATTAACAAAAAACATTTGAACTTAAGGTTCACTGGTCAGATCAGTAGTAGAAAAGTTACCTTTTTGGATGTGGAGGTTAGCATTGCTAACGGAAGAATAGTTACGGATCTGCACCGCAAAGAAACAGCAGGTAACACGGGTTTGCACGCCACCAGCCATCACCCAGCCCACCTGATTCGGAGCATCCCTGTCTTGACAGGTTTTTTGGCTCTATTTCGGAGTGATGAAGACTTTAAGCTTGCTCACATCCATCATCTGTATTCTTACCTTGTGTTGGCCCTTTTAAGCCCTTTTTCCAGACCTAGAAGAGGATAGCTGCTTTATATGACGATAGATCCCTTATTCTTGACTCTAATCCATCTATTGCCTATTGGCTTTGACATAGTTATGTGTCCTTTTATTATCCTGCCTATAGTAGAGGGTGGATCCTGTGGTCCTGACCTGATATTACACATTGGTATGGTTTGTGTAGGTACTCTGACAGAGCTAAGGGTTATTTCATCCTTCTCAGTCCTACAAGGCCCAGAACTAGAGAGACTCCATTTTGCTTTCTATCCCTGCAGAGCTGAGATGCTTGCAGAGTAAAGGTAATGTTTATAGTTAAGCCTGTTGTCTGCTAGGGGAAAACCAGCCAGGACTGGTTCTTATCCGAGGAATGTGTTTGTCTCTTGGGTTCAGACGTAACATGCAGATGGTCACTGCGGTTGCGCAAGGGGCCCTGGAGCTGGCACAGGAATTCGGTGGGAGGCAGCCCTCTGTTGGAAATTTCCATGAGGGAAGAGCATTCTATAATAGTGAAGTGCAGAGGCGGAGTCAGTTAGTTGAGTTGGAGGAGCGGAGAGAGTTGAGTTGGAGTTGCAGAAAGAGCTTGAGCTGGAGAGAGTTCGAGCGAGAAGGAGTTGAGCTGGAGCTGCAGAGTCAGTTGAGTTGGAGGAGCGGAGAGAGTTGAGGTGGAGTTGCAGAAGGAGTGGAGAATCAGAAAGAGTTTATGTTGAATTGGAGCAGAGGAGAGGAGTGGAGTTGCAGGAGGAGAAGAGACAGAAGATGCTTGGAACAGAGAGAAGACAGACAAACAGTCAGTGAGCTGGAACTGAAGGAAGCAGTCAGAAGCAGTTACTTATCAGGAGGAGTTGTGAATAGCTGGAGTCTGAAGTATTGCCTTTTAGAAGAGACTGAAGTTATATCGTGGATTAATCTGTGGGAGCAGCTGGAGTGAATTGGACATTGGCATGGAGACAATCAGATAGAGTGAAGAAGCTAGTGGAGCGAACGATTATCAGAGCGGCAGAAACCATTAGACTGAAGTTGGAAGGTGGAGAGAGTTCGTGGGGGAGAGGAGTCCAGTGCAAAGTGATCAGCGCAGATGTGTGTCCAAGAGTGCAGGAGAGAATCTAAGACGAGCTAAGGCACAGACGAGAGAGGAGCCCAGATGACAGCTAGAGCAAGACTTCATACTCCCTAGGTGATATGGTTCCTTACTTTTCAAATATTAACCTTGTCCTTATACTTTGTCTAATCCCTTTTCTTTCAGCGGTGTGTTATAGTTCCTGTTAGTTACAGAGACCCCGCAGATAACATTGTCCCTGTTATATGTCTAATCCCTTTCCTTTTAGTGGTGTGTTACAGTTCCTGTTAGTTACAGAGACCCCGCAGATTTGTGTATGTGCATTCTATTGTTATTGTAATAAAGATACCCCAGTTCTTAGTGAACCAGTGTGCATGTGTTGTTCTTATGATAGAGAGCGTTTAAATAACTCTTGCATACAGTGTGTGTCTCTTGTTCTTAAAGCACAGGTAACTTTTCCTTCTAGTCAGGTGTTACAGCCAGAACAGATACTGCCCCTGATCCGGTAAGTAGCCACTGAATAATTAGGGAGAGAGAGGAGCCCTTGGGCTAGAGGAACATTAGTATACTGAGTGATTCGGCCATCCCATAATATTATTGTAGTAGCAAACCTTTAGTGAATAGTGAGAGAGACTTCCCAACATAGAGAGAGAGAGATAGAGCTGAAGGTATTCATAGGAAAGTGATCGTCGTTGTGTAGCGGTTTAGTGAGAGCACTGATTGTGGTCAGTGTGTATACCCGCAAGATTGTGGCTTGAGAGCGAGCACCGGGGGGATACGGTGTGTAATGAGATCGCCTCTAGGGAAAGTGGCGTTAGTGAGAGCACTGATTGTGGTCAGTGTGTAGGTCCGCCGGATTGTGGACCGGATAAAAAGAGAGCACTGGGGCTGCAGCTCAGTGTGTATGGCATGCCGGATTGCGTGTCGAGTGAGCACTGATGGTGATCAGTGTGTAATGGTAAATAATCAGAACTGCCCCAGGGTAGATTAGTCTGGACCCATGTGGTCGCGAGACTATGAGGTATGTGTGTGGTGTAGGGCATGGACGTCCTTAGTAATCGGTGAGTATTCCTAGTAATCCCTGTAGATTTAGTGGTGTTTCTAATGATATGAGCTTGTATATTGCGAGTTCCCCATCCTCAGGTAGGTACCCAGGTGCCTGGATAGATGGGTCCTGCGGAGGGAGGTGGTTACGTTTTGGCCAGGTTGGTGTTGCTCTGGTGAGCTGGTTCTATCTGGTCTGAGAATCTGGTCATAACAATCCCCTATGGGGAAATGCTAAGGATCAGGAGGATATGTAGTACAGGTGAAAATTGTGCCAGAGCCCAGAGTGCAAGCAGGGAAAGATTTGTTGAGAGAGGGTACTCTAGAGCGATGGTGGAGGGGGCCATGAGACGTGCCAACAAAGCCTCTGGGCATGATATGGGGACCGATGTTGAACCAACAGAGGCACGAGAAGACAGGGAGTCTGGTCAACCCAGGTTGATAACAGCTTTTAGCCGGCAGCACAAACAAATACACAACATAATTCGCAAGAACTGGCAGGTCATCAAGGGAGACCCGGTTACTGGGGGGATCTTAGCTGACATGCCAGCTATAACATATAGTCGGGCTAGATCCATGAGCGATATGTTGGTGAGCAGTAGTCCTGAAGTAGCTGATGACAACTGGCTTGGAAAGAGTAAGGGCTTCATCAAATGTGCTGTCATTAAGGCATGTAGGATAGGGAAGAGTCGTACTTCCTATACCACGCCTTTTAGCGATGAGGTGATGAACATCAAAAAGAAAATCACCTGCAAATCAGACTTTGTAGTCTACGTGTTGGAATGCGCTTGTGGACTGCGATACGTGGGCAGCACGAAACTGCAGGTCCACAAGCGTATTCTACAACATTTAAGGGCAATTAGCAACAGGGATGAGACTTACCCTGTTGCTAGACATGTGAATTCATGCCACGGGGGCGATGTAGGGTGTCTACAGTACTACGCTATAGACATAGAGAGGCCCGGCTGAGAATATTGGAGACTCGTTACATCTTAGAGCTCAATTCAAAAACCCCTAATGGTCTGAACCAAACCGAAGATCTACATACATGTCTGTATTAAGAATGTAAATGTGGGGTCTTTTAATCAGCAAAACACCAGTACTGTAAGGGAGCTTAAGTGGATTGTATATAGATGAAATAATGTCGAACATCAGATGGCTTTTTTTAACATAATTTTGATGGTGATGGGTATAGTGTTATTTGAACCACTAGGGAATAGTTTTTGTTCACTGAAACAAGAAATAGTTGAAGCTGTTTAGAGTGCATTAGCTTTCTCCCAGTGAACAGCATTGTGGACGCAGTGGTGACAGGAGTTGATATGCCCACTTGGGCTCAATTTTGAAAAATGGTCCTCAACTTGATTTCCTTGGAAATATACTCATGCTTTGTTTACATTTGCGTAATTTGCACAAAATTGAGCGAATTTGCACAGAATGAATGAATAGTGTATTTTTTAGTCATGATTTTAACATGCAATATACAGGGTCATTTTATTCTTTTAATTGATTTTATACTTGAATCAATTCAATTAATGTAAACACGCATGAGGGTGACATGAGGTTTAAGAGCCTACATTGTGGAAAACAGTAACAATTTATTTAAAATGTTGGATCTCTTACTTGCACATGGTGTATATTTATTTATATGGACCATGATTGATTAGTTGATGCACTGGAATTTTACATGTAATATGTCGTGCATTTGATCCTGGACCAGGCTGAAGTCTGTTTTTTATGTCCACAGGCTGAGGGGTCAGCTGATGACGCACTTGCACTTTAAATTGATTGGTGAAATGCCGGACCATGTCATGTGATCAAGGGGCTGAGGTCCCGAAACGCGTCATGGCGGCGTGTTTGTCTGCACGAGGATGAAATAAAATAATTTGGCAACTTTCCATCTGGGTCCGGTTTTCGTTTGTGTTCTGAAGCTGTATTTCGGGCATAACGGAGTTCGTCTCATATATATATATATATATATATATATATATATGTATATGTATATGTATATATATATATATATTCCATAAAAATCCAAGTTAGACGCGCACTCAGAGGTAAAGTGTACACAGTGACGCTTTATTTGCTGTTACGCGTTTCGGAAGCCAAAACTCCCTTGCTCACACAGCAAGCCATTAGCTTTCCACCAGTTACATACACACTGCGTGATAGCCATAGAAACAGGACTGTACACATTTCGTTTTGGCTGACATCTTAGAGTGTACTTGTTTTACAATGTTCTTGTACACACAATGTCTCTTTTTACACAACCACTTTTCCATAAAAGTGATTAAGTACATTTCATAATTAATTATTATATCACATTTCATTCGCCACAGTGGCTGATTGTGCAGTTACTGTTTCTAATCCCTCTTCTTTCGCCTAGTGGCTTAATAAGGGTTCAATGTCTCTGGTTAAAGCTTTATCTTTTTTTTTTTTTTGTTTGTTTTTTTTTGTTTGTTTTTTTTTGTTTTTAAAGATAAAGCTTTAACCAGAGACATTGAACCCTTATTAAGCCACTAGGCGAAAGAAGAGGGATTAGAAACAGTAACTGCACAATCAGCCACTGTGGCGAATGAAATGTGATATAATAATTAATTATGAAATGTACTTAATCACTTTTATGGAAAAGTGGTTGTGTAAAAAGAGACATTGTGTGTACAAGAACATTGTAAAACAAGTACACTCTAAGATGTCAGCCAAAACGAAATGTGTACAGTCCTGTTTCTATGGCTATCACGCAGTGTGTATGTAACTGGTGGAAAGCTAATGGCTTGCTGTGTGAGCAAGGGAGTTTTGGCTTCCGAAACGCGTAACAGCAAATAAAGCGTCACTGTGTACACTTTACCTCTGAGTGCGCGTCTAACTTGGATTTTTATGGAAAATAATTGACTGGCGGGGCTCTGCCAGCCGTGAACGCGCCACCGGACTGTGGGAGGTTCCGCCGTGAAAGAGCCGTGGAAAGTAAGCATATATATATATATATATATATATATATATATAAGCACAAAATTGTGGCTGAACCCTTGCCTCGATCTCGGCGGGCTCACGGCAGAGGTAGCCACCCCCTTCAAATCGACACGCTTCACCCGCGTCCTCTTACTCCCAGTTAGGAAAGAACGACACAGGAGCCGTGGCCTCAATTAGTGGTGCAGTTTAATGCTGATACACCGTCCGACGCGTTTCGGAGTAAGCCTACTCCTTCATCACGGGCAAACTTTGTGAATCACAGTTAGAATAATAAAGTAAAAAAACATGTCACGTGATAAACAACATAAACAAAATCCTTTGCATTTGTACAATTTTCAAATTGTGTTTGTACCATTATTTCAACTGACTGTACATTTCATTAAATAAACCTGGTTAATTCCCACAATTGTAAATCAGATGCACCATTCGTAAAAATTATACAAAGTAAATGCATGATTTCCACGTTTGGCCAAGGACTCACGTGCAGGTTAAATCACGGGTCTTAAACATGTAACGCTGATAAAGCAAGACAGTTACCAACCATCTGACACATATAAGTTCAGTGCAAATAATAATATAATACATATATATATATATATATATATATATATATATATATATATATATATATATATATATACATGTACAGAGTCAGTGTAATATGCAATGTATTACCACTGTTGAGTGTGGAAAAGGGTTGAGACTCAAGATGTGAAGAAGCCTCGATTGGATCATGATTTAAATTTTACCTTGCAGGCGAAGTGAACTTATTAATGTGTTTTTAGTAGACTTGCTCTAAATAACATGCCTTTGCGTCTTTCTACAGGTGACAGATGGATAGATAGATAAATGGAAAGATAGATAAATCGATAAGAGGTGAATAGATAGATATGGGTTTATTTCTAAAACCAATCTGCAAGATAGTGTCCTAGGATAATATGAGAACATTAGATTGATTCACGTCAACAGTGAGGTTAATCTAATTTTATTTTCTAATTGCAGGTTATTCTAGAATTGACCAAACAAAAGCAAGAGGAAGAAACAGTGCTTGTATTAAATGTTGCACAGTTAGGGACAGAAGCAAAAGTGAAGACCTATGATTTAACAGCTGTGTCTTACCTGAAGAAAGTAAGCCTGGATTATTACAACATTGAAGGTAAAAGTGAAAGAAAAATACATTAAATCGTGGATGATTTGAAAACATTGCATAATTTAAGCTGCTGTCCATTTTCAACTTTTGATTTCTAAACTTCAAACATAAGATTTCATTGGAATAATTATAACCACTTTCTGTTACATTTAGATTGGTGGGTGAGGATATTAATTCTAGAGGATGGGCCATGCTATATCTGTCTATGCGGACAAGATCCTTCTTTGTTTACACTGAGTTTCATCTCCCAGGTGCTTTGCATGCTCTACGGGTGTTTGGGGGGTACCTCTGGACTCCCTAATATTTACTCCAAATCATGCTGGTTTCCTTTGACACCTTATATACCCCAGAGGTTGCAGTATGGTTATTCAAATTGCCAGGCATGGACAGTGTTCAAATATCTGAGGGTTAGAGTCTTCCATGATTAAAAGTAATATTAATAGGTCACTGTCTAGCACAAGTGTCACTGTGGAGTTGTGGCAGGGGCTCCCATTATCAATTATGGGGCCAATAGCCATTATCAAGATGACTGTCTTTCCACGCTTCCTGTATCTGCTTGTGACCATTCTATTCCGATTGTTCACCAGTTTAGACTTGTATGGGTCTTTGAATGGGTATGTGAGGAGTGGGTGTGAGTGTGAGTGAGTGTGTGAGTGGGTTGGTGGATGATGTCATCAGTGATGTCATTTGAGATGTCATGAGTGATGTCACTGACCGTGTCATGAGTGATGTAATATGTGAGGTCATAGGCAGTGCATTGCGGGTCGTAAATTATAGTTAGCTCAGGTAACTAGAACTGCTGAATTTCTCTGGTTTCGTACAGGCGAAATATGAGCCTAACTCTAATGTCCCTGTAACCTTTGTTTTTTTTCAGTGATTTTGTATGCTTTTAATAAATAACACTTCCTAACTATAACGGTCTTGTAACCTTTGGCTTTTACAGTGAATTTCTAATTTTTTTTAATTCGATTTCCTAACTTTAACATCCCTCTAACCGTTTGTTTTTCCAGTAGATTTCTAAATTTGTTTAAATTCTATTTCAAAACTATAACATCCCTGTAACTTTGGGTTTTCCAGTGAATTTGTTAGGTTTTTAAAAATACTATTTCTAAACTATATGTCCCTGTAACGTTTAGTTTATTCCGTGATTTCTATAGTTTTGTAAAGGCTGTGGTACATTGTTCACAGGACCTGCTGAACATGCAGACTTGGCGACCAACTTCCTGCATTGTTCCAAGTTGTCAGTGTGTTTAAAAAAAAGAATGAATATGTAGTCTCAAAATGTGTCAAGAAGAAACGAGACTAATAATTTGTGGACTGTTATTATGATCAGATCATTTATTCTAAAATATGTCAGAGGTAGGCATACTCCTAAGTTTTTCTAATGCTTAATTAGTGTTACACAGAGCTAAATAATAATTCATTTTTTTTCTAAGATATTTTTGGGAACTGCTGTACCGCAAACCTAGATGGCACAAACTCTATAGTTCACGGTTTCCTTAAATTTCTACAATTATTTTATGTATATAGGAGTAAATTATAGCTAATTTAAGGTTAGGCTGGATATATTTGGAGGCTGGATATTGATCATGAATATTTATATTTGAAGAAAAACGTATTTTTACAGTTCACATGATTCTGAGGTTCCAGGCCTGCAGACTCGCTCGTTGTCAAAAAGAGAATCTGTCATGTGATTGGTTATTGGTGACCCCACCTTTTTATTAACTACAGCCACTCCCTAAATTAGTTATTTCTGCTGTAGCTCTTGTGGGAGAAGCATCTTTTTACCTAACTCCAGAAGATTTGTATTTTATAATGGTAGAAAGCACTGCTACAACACCATCTGCTGAACCAGTGTTCATTGAATATGAAGAGGTTGTTCAGTTACCTTCTTCTTGAAAAAAGAGTATTGCAGGTTTTTTTTCAATCCCCAGTGGGGAGAAGAAAGTTTGTGCCAGGTTTTTGAAGTGCAATATATGTGGGAAACAACTGCCTTGTGGAACAGCAAAGAAGTATAGTCAATGCACATCGAGTATGTGGAAGCATGGTTGGACCATCCATGAGCGTGCCTATCTCTGACTTCTGAGAGAAAAAGAATTGCAATCCTGGATGCTGGAGCTCTTCATGCCACTGTTACTGAAATTAGAATTTCACCCACCTGCACTGAATGAACTAGGTGGTATGGTGATCCACTGTGCCACCTGCCACAAGCTTGTGGCTGCAAAAGTGAAAGATGTTTGAGATTTTTTTTTGCAGGCGAAGAAGCTCCACTGTCAGTGTATCTTTGGACTTTATTTTTGAAGAAACTGTTCTGCAGCACTGTTGTGCTTTCAAAATGCAAAGTTCCTGCATTCACTTTTTTTTTACAAAATGTCACTTTAATTTTTTCAGCATAAAAAAACAACAAAATAAAAAACATTTACTGAAATATATCTATATATATATCTATATCTATATAGATAGATATTGATATAGATATATAGGTTCTTGTTAGACCCACCATTTATTTGAAACAAGAAGCTGTGTCTTACTCTTTATTAGTCTTGTGCATTTGTGTCTGAGTGTTTCTATTAGTAAGTGGATGAGTATGCCAGTGAGTGCATCATTGTCTGAATGGGTGTGTCAGTGTATGGATCAGTTACTGCTAGGGCCTATCAGGCTGTGTATAAGTGAGTGTGTGACTGTATTAGTGAATGGATTTTTGTTTCTATTGGTGTGTTAGCGTGTGTATGAGTGAGTCCCAGACTGTTGTAGTGTTTGTATGAGTGAGTGGGTGAATGTATTTGAGAGTGCATCAGTGTGTTTCAGTGAGTCTCATAGCATTGCAGTGTTTGTATAAGTGAGTGTGTAAATGTGGTATTGTGTACACCAGTGTGTGTACAACTGGGTCAGTGTTTGGGTGTGTTAGTGTATGCATCAGTATGTGCAAGGGTGTTTCAGTGAATGGATCATTATGTACATAGCTGTGCCAGTGTATGCATCAGTGTGTCAGTGTAGGTATCAGAATGTGCATCGGTGTATCAGTGTATGGATCAGTATGTGCATGGGTGTGTTAGTGTATGCATCAGTCTGTGCGTGGAAGTGTCAGTGTTTGCATCAGAATGTACATGGGTGTATCAGTGTCTGCACTGGTATGTCCCCTAGCTGTGTTATTGTCTGAATTACTGTATGCTTGGGTGTGTTAGTTTCTCCAGTATTGTATGTTTTGTAGATTCACATGCTTGAATCTTCCCAGTCGTCATGGTGGGAGTCCAGTGGTAACAGTGATAAAACAGTGTTAAAGCATTGGCATTAGACTGCATTGAAAAACACCAGTCGTCAGTAGCCAATTCACATTGATTTAATACACCCAAACCTCCGCTCCCTGAGTTCTGCTCTGTCAACATGTTTCAACTGTTCCCTTCTTGAACCTGCAGTTTTCAGTTCATCTCTTCACCTCATATCTTTATCTGGGGTACAGTTGGGAAGTGTGTTTGCCTGCCTTTTCTGCAGAACGTCTGAGTCAGGCCATGCAAGACTTGTGGAAAATCCAGACTTAACTCTGAGGATTCACACACAGATTGTCTGTATTGCCGTTATCCAGATCATAAGCCCATACAATGCAAGTAGTGTTGTACTTTTTCTGCAAAAACCCTAAAGGATCAAGAGGGTAGTCTGGCTGCAGAGAAAGAAGGCTGCCAAGTACTCATGCTTTAGATGTGAGGAGAGCCTCATGCCTTCACTAAAAAAAGGACAGAGGGAGAACCATCCTCTTCTCATAGAGACTCTAAACAATCTAGGGTTCAAGGCAGAGAACATTCTGAGGAAAAGAGCTCAAATAAGGAACTGCCTGGCCCTTCTGCCTCACATCAAAAAGCTGGTTTAGCTCCACCAACTGCACCTCGCACTCGCTTCAAGGAGTCCTCTTCCAGAAAACACCATCCATCGATGACCCCTTAGACGAAGCACTCACCGTCTACAGCCTGCATCTCTTCAGGATTAGGTGCACCATCGACAGTCTCGTTGGTGACTCCCACCATGTCGACGATCAAGACAACGACGGCAGCTGCATCGTCAAGGACAGAAGTGGTGATGTCAGCGTCAGCATAGAGATTACCTTCGCCAATGAAGATTTCTTTGTCAACCACATTGCTGTCAACAGCCGCACTCGCAGATGTTCCGTCGACTAGGATTCCTCTTCATGCCACATCATCAGCGTTTCCATCGACTATGACGTCGTTGAATCCAGCGATTCCGTCGACGGGGGAAAAAGATGTTCCACTTCCAAAAGCCATCCCATCTCTGCTTCAAGATTTCTTAAAAATCTCTCCATTGACTTCAACTTGCCTCCTAAATTTCCAGGAATCTGAGATAAAGGTCCATATGTCCCGGCATACAGCCTCTTGCAACTGAGAGTCAAATGCTAGGACTCAGAGGAAGATGAGGCACTGAACGATCTGTCAGCCTATGAGGAGGGTTCTTACTATCTGGTTCTCGTGGCTCAGTTGACTAATGCATCCACTGGAGGGGCCTGTGTTTGACATTATAGTCACAGGTTCTAACCCCAACAGGTCCACTCAGCCTTTCATCCATCTGAGGTCTAAAAAACGAGTAACATTGAGTTGGGTAATAAAAACATTGGTTATTCAGTTTCAAGATGCCTACGGGTGAATGTGCGCTTTACAATAAAATATGTTATGTTATGATAGTCCTTATTTAATGGAGGCATCCCTCTGCTCAGCAATTGGATATCTTCCAGGATCATTACCCTTAGGAGGATAAGGAGGATGAGCACCTCCACTCCCAGGGAGGGGCCTTCTCTCAATCTGCCAAATTCTTTAGTCACAGATTTGCGTTCGATGCTTAATGATTGTTAGAAAAGCTTCCCTGATGCCAACTATGCTTAGCAGCCTTCTCCTACACAGGAAATATCTATGGTCATTCCTGCACCACAAAGAGTGTCTTCCTTATCAAAGAATAAAAATATTCTGCCCCATTAACAGTCCCGGATAATGTACAGGACAGTGATTAACAACAATTAGAGGAAGAGGAGCTGCAATTAGAGCCTGATGCCCATGATGAATGGAATGATTGTCGCGCCTATGCCACCCTCTCCAACTCCACTAGTAGACTATTCTCCGCCTGTGGATATTGGTGGGTTTCATGACCTCCTGGCAAGAATACGGAGTGCTTCCTATACGATTTTAAGGCTGGAACACAATCCTATTGTGGATTCTTTTGGGCAAGAAGGCCGTAAATTATTGAAGACGCCAGCCTTCATTCCTGCCATTGTTCCATAGCTGGATAAAAAATACAAAGCAACTGTGAGTTCCCCAACGAGCTTCATTGGTCATCCTTGACCTGACTCTATCATTATGCAGGCCGCTTAGAGGAGATCTAAGAAACCTTCCTTGCCATGTACAGCCCTGCCGAACAAAGAGGGATGCTGGCTTGACAAACATTGGCAAGAGGTTCTCAGCGCTGGCGGCTACTTCCATCAGAGCCCCCAACTCCATGGCTACCCTGGGGAGATATGACCGGCAGATGTGGTCTAACATCTCAACTCTGCCTCCTTGTCCACAGGGAGATATTCCAACAAAGGCCTTTTAATCGGAAGGTGAGAAGGCCTTTTTCAAGATAATTTTTTTTTTATATTTCTTTTTATTAGAAAGAACAAGCAAGGCAGCAACAAATTACATGAAGTGCATAGACTGTGCAAAGGCGGTACATCATTATATCAACAATGAAATAATCAATACAGTGACGGGGGAGGAGTGGAGGGAGCATCAGAAACCTTAAAGCAATCAAGAAGGAATGCGTGGTCAGGGGGAAAGCGGGACATCAAGGGCAGGCGTTGTTGGTGGTACACATATGTCACCTCTATATTGGTTCCAAGGACCCCATATTTTGTGCCACTCCCGGGGACGACCCCGAACCAGGTATACAGTTTTTTCCCTAAACATGCACCAATACATGTTTTCCATCCACACCTCGAGGGTAGGGGGCCTCTGGGATCCCCATAATTGTGCGATATTTCGTTTGGCGATCATAGCCCCTAGGGTCACCCATTGAGTTCTATCAACGTTATGGTCAGTGGGGTCCCAGACATTTAGCAAGCAGTGCCTCGCTTCTGGCAAGAGAGCCACCCGTGACTTCCTGAATAACCTTGTGAACCCTCCTCCAATAAACAGCCACTTCCCTGCATTCCCAGATAATGTGGAGAAACGTACCCAGCTGCCCGGAACCCCGTTGGCAAAGACCCTCTTCAGAAAAGCCAATGCGAACCAGACGGAGACCCGTGACATATACTCTATGTATTATTTTGAGTTGAACTAATCTGAGCCGTGCCGGAATCGCGACCTGCTTGGGGAGGAGATCGCCGACTGCCAGTCCTCATCATCAAGCTTGAGGCATTCACGGGTCCACTGATCTCGCAATTGCAACAGTAGGTCTGCCCTGTGATTGATCAATTTTTTATACACCAGGGAGATGGTACTATTCGGTATATGACCATCCAACACTCGGTCCTCTAGTGGGGTAGATTCCGGTATCTCCTCCCCAACCGGGAAGACCGAAGTTAATGCATGACGAACCTGAACATAACGGAAATATTAAGACCCACCCAATTCAAACTCAACGTGCAGGGACGCAAACGACTTTACCTGTCGTTTGACCCAGAGGTCTCCCACCTTCTTAATGCTGATAAGATCCCACTTGTCGAACCCCTTGGTGTTCCACAATTTGCCGAACCTATCAGATCCGAAAAGCGGGGTAGCCGAGGTCAAGCGATCTTTCCAACCTAACGCACTAGTGGCATCCTGCCGGACCCGAACGGCTGCCCTCGTCGGACCCGACAAAGTCCTTACCACTGACGTAGAATATAGCGCCCTGTAATAGTTGCCCCCGGAAAGTAACCACCGATCCATGGCGAAACCAGGGTTTAACTCGGGCCATAGATACCATGGTTGATGGCCCCTAACTGCGATGCCCAATATTACCTTTTGATGTCGGGAAGAGCAATACCTCCGTCGTACCACGGAGTGTCAATTTGGCAATCGCGATACGGGGCCTGCCGTCCCACAGCAGTTCCCTCTGTAAACCCTCAACTATCCGAAAGTAACTAGCAGGAACTATGTCAAGTGTATTCTGAAGGGCATACAAAAAACGAGGAAGAGACATCATCTTAAAAAGGGCCGCTCGCCCAAGCAAGGAAAGTGGAAGCTTCCACCAGCTCCCAACATCTCGCTTCAACCGATTCAAGGGAGGGAGAAGGTTTTGCTCATATCGGACCCGAGGGTCCAACGAAACATAAATACCAAGATATTTAAACCCCTCCTGCGCTATCTGAATGGGACAGTTACGCGGCAAAACTGGAGTATCACCACAGAGGATGTAAAGATAGGATTTAGCCCAGTTGATAATCAGGCCCGAGTTTTTACCGAAGGAAGTAATGACGTCACACGAAACTATCAAAGACTTCCTAGGGGAAGTCAAATAAAGCAGGATGTCATCTGCATATAGGGAGATGCGACCTTCGTACTCCGGAGACCAGTAAATAGCCCTCATGGAGGGCTCCCGACGGATCCAGGCAGCGAGGGGCTCCAAGGCCAGAGCGAACAAAAGGGGGGAGAGTGGGCAACCCTGACGGGTACCCCGACCGAGACAAAACGGAGCCGAAACACGACCATTAACCACAATCTGTGCGAGTGGGTCCGCGTAAAGCAGCCAAACCCAACCAATAAAATCTGCTCCAAACCCGAATCTAGCCAGCACCGCCCACAAATATCCACAGTATCGAACGCCATAGTGGCGTCCAAAGATGCCAAAATGGCCGGCTCACGCAACGTCGCGGCCCTCGCGAGAACTTCATGCAGACGCCGAAGGTTCGAAGCTGTGTTTCTATGCGGGATAAAATCAGACTGATCCGGATGGATTAGAGCACTAATGATTTTGATCAGTCTATTAGCCAGTAGCTTGGCAAGAATTTTAGGCTCTGCATTTAACAGAGAGATCGGTCTGTATGAGGCACACCTATTCCTCGGTTTCCCTTCCTTGTGTATTACAACTATCGTCGCCAATCTTTGGTCGCGGGGGAGAAAACCACGGTCCCGGAACTCTAGGAACATGTCCCGTAAATATAGAGCAATCTTGTCAGGCCGGAGCTTGTACAATTCTATCGGCAGACCATTGGGACCCATTGCTTTACCGGAACGTAGGGAACGCACAGCTAACGCCACCTCATTGGCAGAAATTGTACCATCCAGAAGCTCCCTGTCTTCCACAGAGAGACACGGCAGGGCAATATCTCGTAATAATAAGCACGAGTCCTCCTCCGGCCTATCAGACACGGAAGAGTACACAGTATGAAAATGATCCGCAAAACACGCCACTATCTCTTGTGGGTCTGTCACAATAGCTCCACTCACTGTCTCAATCTCCGGTACCACCCGACTCGCTCTATCCTTTCTATCTAACCATGCTATCCACGTGCCTGCCTTGTCTCCAACATCATAAAGACGCCCCTGTTATTCACGACTAAGAGCTTTCGCAGTCTCCGTCACCAACATCTTATATTCCAGCTGCTTCAATTGCAGAACATGCAATCCCGAACGGGTCACCTCCCGCTCTAGCGCTAGTTCCAAGTCAGCAATATCAGTCTCTATCTTTACCACTTCTTCCTCTTTCTGCTTCTTGACTCCAGCAATCAATGATAGAGCTTGACCCCTAATAACAGCCTTAAACGCTTCCCATAAGAGACCGCGGAGGAAACTGAACCTTCATTCTCCCTAAAATAGTGATCCAAAGCCTTTACAAGTTCACTGCCGGTCTTGGGATTCCGAAGATACCAAGGGTTGATCGGGCTACCCGTCCCTAGGCACCGGATGTTAATTCCAACCGAAGCCACAGCGGGGAGTGATAGGAAATACCCCGGGCCATATGCCTGATCTCTTTAATACAAAACGCCTGTGCAGCCGGCACCAACACATAATCAATCGTAGGGAGGCTACCATGGGCGCCCGAGTGAAACGTATACTGCCGCTGATCAGAGTGAAGCAATCTCCAACAGTCCACCAGGCCCAGAGTGTCCCTGAAGTCAGGCAGCCATCCAAGCGCACCCCGTAGATCCCTAGGGGGGTGTCTATCGAGCAAACCGGAAACCACAGCATTGAAATCCCCACCAAGTATCAGAGACCACCCGAGGAGTTCCAGCAGAACCCGTCCCAAATCAGCAAAGGTATTGGATTGTAGGCCAGGAGGGACATACACAGAGACCAGGGAAAGCGTGCGGCCCTCCCACCGTCCCGAAATAGCAGCATAGCGTCCCCTATCATCAAGGACCGTGGAGTCTATTTCAAGTGGGAAAGCATTCTTATTAATAATTCCAACACCCCTAGATCCAGAGGAGAACCCGGCATGGGCAACTAGACGATACCCCTTCCTGTTCATGGCATGACATGTGTTCCCTACCAAGTGGGTCTCCTGCAATACAACCATATCAGGGGAGTGAAGTTTCAGGAGCTGCAGTACCACCCCACGCTTAATCTTATCCCCCAGCCCGTTCACATTCCAACTCATCAACCTCCACCCCCTACCCCCCATCACGAAAGAGAAAGAGGATACACCCCCAAGCAGAGTCCAGCACATCAATAAGAAAGTCCAGCAAAAGAGCGCCTTGCAAAAACAGTAACCAGAAAACAAACACACCCCCACTAAAAAAAACATTACAATACCCCCCACCCTGCACCCCTGCAGACGACTAAAGAGCCACCCCAATTCGCAGTGTGCCTGTCGCCCCCACATCTAAACTAAACTACGAGAAGTAACGCTGAGACCCACTGATATTCCCGCAACCCCCCATTCAAACCACAATCAGATACATATCATTAATTGGATCCATTACAGTAGCAATCCCACAAATGTCCCCAGGAACCTGACAAACGGCACTCATTCCTGCATCCCAAGTCCTCCCTCTGCTCCACCAGGCTGACTCTGGTTCCTGTCGGGCCGGCAGAGTGTCCAACCAGTCGGCTACCACCTTGGGCTTATCAAAGAAGTGAACCAGTTCGTTTTATTCGATCCTCAGCTTGGCCGGGAAAAGCATAGCATATTTGAGTCCCATATCTCGAAGTCTTCTTTTTACTCCCAGAAAACTGAGCCTCAGTTTCTAGACCACCTGCGTGAAGTCCGGGTAGAAGCTGATAGAAGAGTTCTCAAACTTCAAGGGTCCACCCGCCCTGGAAGCTTGTAGGATAGCATCTCTGTCCCGAAAATTGAAGATCCGTGCTATTATAGGCCTCGGCGGGGCTCCCACCTTCGGTCTGCCGCCCGGGATCCTATGAACTCGTTCCACAGCAAAAAACGTGCTCAGTCCCTTGGGGGCTAGATGTTTGAAAATAAGGTCCTCAACAAAAAGGTCAGCCGCTTGTTCCTCCGCCTGTTCCGGAACACCAATTATGCGGACATTGTTCCACCAAGCCCTCCCTTCAAATTCCTCTATACGACGGATAGCAGAGTCATTGGAGGATTTCAGGTTACTGACCTCTGTCTGCAGGTCGACGACATCAGCGGTTAAGCTCGACGTTTTTATGTCCAAAGATTTGACCTTTTAGTTGGTCTTTGTAAGGTCCGTACGGATCAAATTAATGTCTATCGCCACTGTATCCAACTTATGAGCAAGGGTCTCCATTTGCTTTCCCAGGGAAGACTTGATGCCATCAATGGCGGCCATCACATCCTGCAAAGTCGGTTCCGTCGCCGGAGTCGATGAAGCTCCCGCGTCCTCCAACGATTGGTTAGGTACACTGGGCGACCCCTTAACCTGAGCGTAGCGATCCATCACGTTGGTTTGGGTATAGCCACCCCGTCTGGTGGTTTCAACCTCTGTTTGTCCCCCTCCGACTTGTAGCCATTTCGTGATAATACCAAGTATTATCCAAATCAAGGGAAGTGGGGGGACACAAGCAGGCCAACCAAAAAATGGTAGACAGCACCCAGCTGTAAGTGAAGTCGACCAAGATGCTAGAGCAGCATGGAGTCGAGAAAGCGAATGTCCAAAATGGCCCTCAGGCGAAGGAACAAAAATAGACAAAAAGGCAGTCTATGGTGCAGTCCAAGGCCAAAACTCCGAATATTGTTCGGCACGCCCAAGCACGGCTCAGGATACAAGCTTACGAAGCGATTGAGGCGTCCTAAGGCCCGGGCTCCAATCTAGATGACAAAAACGAAAGTGGAACCAGACCGACCGCCTCAGGCCGTTGTTGTTCAACTGCGCCTTGGCACCGTACCAACTCCGGTCTCCGTGGTCCGATCGGGAAATACATTTCTGTTTTCGCTTCTCCTGTGGTTCATCCACACGAAGACGTCAACAGCGAACAGGATCAGTGACAGGATATATTCGGGAGGTTACGTGGGTCTCGGGAGCCCTGTGCTCACGCAACCATTTTGGTTGCGCGCAGAGCTCCTCCCCCCCCCCCCCCTTTTTCAAGATAATTGATATCTCAACATGCAGCAGCACATCAGCAAGGCAACCTTTTTCAAGATAATTGATAATCTCAACATGCAGCAGCACATCAGCAAGGCAACCAAAGGAGCGAACTTCCAAATCAATACCTTGAGGAAACTTAAAGCCTTCCTTCCAGCCAAAAACTTCCAAACTGCAGTACAATCTATAGTCATCCCGCACATAGAATACGGAAGCACCGCCCTCTGCGGGCTCCCACTAACAACAACGGCACCCCTTAGAGCGTCCCTTAACGCTGCAGCGAGACTCATCACTGGCTCAAAAAAACACTCGCATATTTCCCCTGACTTTAAATCCCTGAACTGGCTGCCTTTTGAAGCCAGAATACATCTGAAAATCGCCTGCATGACTCACAAGGCTGTACACCACAATTCGCCCAGCTACCTCACTCAAAAGCTGACAATCTCGGGTGGCTCTAGAACTACTAGAAGTACAAACAATCTTCTGCTGAAACCTCGAAGATTCAGAAAGGAAAAAACATATAAACGCTCCTTTTCGGGAATGGCGCCCAGGATCTGGAACTCACTCCCTCCTGAAACCAGGCTCATCTCCTCCAACAAACTGTTTAAGAAAGAAGTAAAAGCGATCCTCATGGCTAAATACACATGATATATTATCCTGTAGCTCTCATGAATCCGCTCCGTAATACCGGCCTGACCCCTTGGTCTACTAGTACTATTTGTATTATGACTTATTTGATTGTATATGTTCCCTCTTTGTACTACTTGTACCACTGGTATTATGACTTATTTGATTGTATATGTTCCCTCTTTGTATTTTGATGTACTACTGACGCACCTGTCTGACTTGCACACTGTACCTACACCACCTCAACCATCCCTACTTTTGTACTACTGATGCACCTGTGTGACTATACATCCTGCACACACCTACCTCAACTATGCACACCTTTATGTTATCTCCAAAAACACTTGAAGCACGCTTAAATAAGTATATGCTTACTTTTGTACTTTTATAGTATTGGCGCAACGGTTTGACTATATACCTTGTACTGACACTACCTCACCTATGATCTACCTCTGATTTTTCTTTGACCTACCTATGTAACTATGCACCTTGTACCTAACTACCTCAACTATTACATTCTATTACTTCATCTCCCCCTGTAAAGCGCTCTGATATCTGCAAAGATCTTGTTCGCGCTATATAAAACTTTCAAAATAAAATATAAAAATAAAAAAATAGCAATGGATGTTTCATCCACCAGATTCAGGCAGTATTGATTCAACAAGGTTGGCTTAAGGCAACAACATTCTGCCCAGAAGTCCACGCCAAAGTGCTAGATATGTAGTTTTACGGCAAATAACTTTTTGGAAAGAACATTGACAATACACTACAGTAAATAAAATCGGATACTGACACGGCTAAATCACTTGGCAGCTTACTACAGAGGAGATTTTCGTTACAGCAGAGGAAATATTTGTTCTTTTGGGGCAGAGGAAGAGGACAATATCTTTCTTGACCACAAATGCAGCAGCATTTTTAAGCCTATTACCAGCAGGGGTTTCCTTCGCAGTGTTTGACTTGGGTTACCGACCAACCTCAAGCCTGCTTATTCTAGAGCATCACGATGGGGACATCCAGCTTCATGAGGAAGGTTTCAGGATGCCAACAGGAGACAATAAGGAATCACAGGCCCCTGTCATCATAGTCCCACATCAATTTGGTCCCACTTTATCCAATTTCTTCAATCAAATCAAATCAAGCTCATATCTTCAGAGAAATGGGTGTTAGCCATATTATACATAGTCACACCCTGGAATTTGTTCAACAGCTTCCAAATTTCCTTCCCCAGAAGATATCACACAGTCATCTTCCAATTCTCAAAAAGTAATTTGATTACTCCTCTCCAAACAAGCAATCAAAGAGGTGCCACACAATCGGCACAATCTGGGTATCTACACCTATTTCTTTCAAATCAAGAAAAGGATGGAAAAGGGGAGGCAAACAATGGACCTCAGGTTACTGAACAAATTAAAAAAAAAATAAACCCTCAGGATGCTGTCTCTCCAGGAGATTCTGCTATTCATGGATACAGGAGATTGTATGTCCTCCCTCGATCTTCTGGAAACGTACTTTCACATCCCCATACATCCAAATCACCGAAGGTATCTCAGGTTTGAGGTAGCAGGGTTCCATTACCAATTCAAGATGCTTCCATTCAGACTGAAGTCAGCACCCAGGGTCTTCACTATGTGCAAGGCCGCAAGTGGCGACCTCCCTCTGACGGTCCAGTCACCAGCGTTTTCTCTTCCTGAACAACTGGTTAGTCAAGGCTCCATCCTTCCAGGTGGCCAGATAGTATACAGAAGTCTGTCTGCAGCTTTTTCAATCCCTAGGTCTCAGGCTAAACAGGGAATAATTGTCTCTCATCCCTTCTATGTCACTAGTGTTTCTAGGAGCAACCCTGGATACAACGCTTTCATAGGCCATTACCCATAGAAGAAAGTATTTCACGCCTACAAAAGATAAAACAGTCACTGTCTACAACAAAATGTTTTTCTGTAAGCACATACAAATCTATGGTAGGGAAGATGCCATCCTACAGCGTGTTAATTCCAAATTGCCGCTTACGAATGAGGCCTCTCCACGAGCAGCTCGATGCGCAGTGGGCTTAGTCTTGGGGCTATTTTGGCGACATAATTTCAGTAACCTCAGAAATGTCCTTGGTGATGTCCTGGTGGATGGCCAAAGACAGCATCCCTCAGGGTATATGCAGGGAGATCACCTACAAGATATACAAATCCACGGAAAGTGGTCCAAACAAGAAGCATTGTGCCACTTAAATCTAGAAGTAAAAACAGTTTTCTTGGTCTCCAAGCTCAGCTATTTTTTGGCGAAGAAGGAGCCTCCTGTAGGTATTTGAGCTCATTCTACCAGAGCTAAGTCGTCTTCATGGACTTTGGCTAGAGGTGTCCCTGTTGTAGACATGTGCAAGGCGGCAACTCTGGCCTCCCTCCACACTTTCGCGCAGCATTATTGCTTAGGCTCAGAGGTGAGGAGGGACGCCCACTTTGCACGTTCTGTGCTGCAAGATTTTGTGGTATACCATAGGCTGGCACCCTGCTTCGAGAGAGGGTCTGCTTGGCGATTCAATTCAAAAGGTGAGGAATCCACAGACAGATGTATCCATCAGAAGAACAAGTTACTTACCTTCGGTAATGCGTTTCTGGTGGATACAGTATCTGCCCGTGGATTCCTCACTGACCAACCCGGCTCCCCGTTGCCTGCCTTTTTTATACTGAAAAATAGTTGGCATGTGATTCATATATTTTATTGTTAATCAAAATATTGTGATGCTGGTCACTAGGAAATGTCTATATTTGGGAATTTCCAGTTTCTTTCTTTAAAATGTATACTGTGTCTACTTGTGGAAATGTTTTCGGTTCACCTGTTCGCCTCGAAGGCACGGAAAAAAAGATGGTATTGACGTCCGCTCGCCGGCAAAGTCTTCTTATGGCTCCGATGACGTCACGCAGGGTCGCGAGCAGAGCCGTTCCATTGTGACGTCCTCGTTGACGTGGCAGAGCTATGGAGAATAGTTTTTGTGGAATGCTGCTGGCGCAGGGGGAATTCACATGGTGAGGAATCCACAGGCAGATACTGTATCCACCAGAAAAGCATTACCGAAGGTAAGTCACTTGTTCTTTGATTGGGAACAGGCAGAAATGTCACAAATGGTCTCAAATGAATTGGATTTATAAATCATCTTTAATGGTAAAGTTGGATTTTAGATTACACTTTTAGAAGGTTGACATTTTCCTGCCCTGATCTTTCTGAGGCCTTCTAGACGTTTCCAGCTGCCAGGACCTGTTAATTACTCCTCGATCAGGAATGCATATTGGGACCCAGACAGTGAACAGTAGGACCTGGATGTAGCTGGGAGAGAGCCATCCTGCCAAGATGATAGAAGCGGAGCTGTTCCTTGTCCCTCTTACATTTCAAAGGTCTGCCTCCAGCATACTCACCAATGAACATTATGCAGCCTTTTATCCCCCTCTTGGAACATGGACAGGGGAAGAAAGGGGAAGGAAGGAACCTTCCAGAACCAGATGTGGGGTGGGCTAGAAGTTGCCCCATTTCAAATGGTGGAACCAGTTATAAATATTTGACTTCCTGAGCCACTCTTCAGTACACTCCTGGACCTGTGGAAGACTTCAGAAAAACTGCCTTGTATTTCAGAGGACTGTTTTACTGTATAAGGCCTACCCTGGTCGTCTGGCTGCCTTGCTGCTACCCTCGAACGCCCTGCTGCTTGAGACCTGCTTTGTTTTTCAGAGGACTGCCCAGATACTCAGGGCCTGCCTTGCTTCTTGAAGGAGAGATGACCATATCCTTGAACCCAGGATTTCCAGAGTTACTGCAAGTGTCAGTTGGATGCCCTCCATTTCTGAGCTACAGGGACACCTCTCTGCAACTGCCCAGCTGACCTGCTGCAGCTCGCCTGGCCTGGATGTGCAACTGGATCTCCCTGAGCCCTGCTGGAGTGAGTTACTGATCCCCAAGATTTGCCTCCCCCGTTCCTAGACACTTGGGTGGCTTCAGCTGAGCTCCTCCAGTAGCTTTAAACTCTGCGCACCAGACTTCGAGAAGGTAACTTTTTCAGCGGTCTAACCTGGTTCCTGTATTCTGCCCACACTCCATCATGGTCGGCCTGAACTAGTGACTTTATTCTGGTCTAGCACCACCACATGCCCAGAGTTAGCACTTGCTGCTTCTTGCCACTATTTTTACTTAAACCTTTAAAAGTGCATATCTCTAGTTCTACTGATTGAATTTGATTTGTTTTGGTGTCCTTTTATTTATTACAATTGTGGGCTGTGTCTTGTTTTGTTTTCACTTGATTACTCTACGTGTGCTGCAATATTGCCTAACACAGTGCCTCTAAGTTAAGTCTGACTGCTTGTGGCCCAGCTAATAGAGATTTAAACACAGATTAATTTAGTGACTTTTCTTGATCACCCTAACAGGGATTGTAGTTGTTGCTTGAGAAAAATAAAGCAATGTCTTACATTCACCAATGTTCATTAATGTTTAGTAGCCTCTAATGGCTCAACTGATTATACTCCATGGTAGTCGCCTGACAGTGTCAAACACCAACCTTCACATGACTGTGATCAATGAGCATCAACATCTTCTTCCAACCTGACTTATTTCTTTTAGGGGACCAGAACTGTGTGAGCCAGTACTCCCTCAAGCCAGTACAGGGAACCGAGATCAGCACAAAGATTAGCACAGGTCTTGATAATAGGCAAAGACATAGACAGACCATTGGCACAACTGCATCTAGCCTTCCCTTCTTGGTGCTCCCTCATGGTTTGGCAGTTAACATAAAATCCTAAGGGGCAAGTAGTGACTGGTAGCAGGGAAAAGTGGTGAGCAGCGTGGGGGAACAATAACAAAAAATAATAACGTACCTGCTGCTCGCTGCTTTTCGGTTTCTCTGGCTCTACCTCTAGTATACAGGCTAAGGCTCCCAGACTCACCTACAGCCAATCCAGATGCTGCTGCTATGCTGGTAATACTATTTCCCAGCATGAGAGAAATGCCAGGATTGTTCTGCGTGGGCTAGTGTTGCACTCCCACAGGGACTGGCAGCCTGTGCCTGCTGTTCTCCTCCCGCCAACGCCGCTCGGGCTGGAGAGATCTCAGTGTGCATGTTGGTTTGGCCGTCCTAAAACAGCCGTCCAAACCGACATGCCCACTTGCAGCAGTGCTCACCACTCCATCTCCATGCTTGCTGTAGTGCTGTCATCAGGATCGCCCCCCCTAAATTTGGTTCCATGAAGAAAAATAAAATAAAAATAAAACTGTTTAATTAACATTTTATTTTTCAAAGTTTGCCTCTGCTGGCAGAAGGGGACGACGCTCCTTGCCCTAACGGAGAAGCCGTCACTGCAAAGGATGATCCGAAACTTAGAGCTTCCCATGGCAATGTAAGTTTATGTAGTTTTGTCATCTTGCTTTCATTTGTGGAGGCTTCTTGGCAAACTTTTGCCTTTTCTGTACCAGGAACTTCATGCCAAGCTTTTCTCGACTTGTGGACTCAAGATAATTGGCTACTGTAATATCCTCTACTAGGAGTCACTGAAACTGCCGCCAGTAACCTACAAAGAATAATTGACCTTGCATTTCGTAGAGTGGCACACCTTCTTTAATTTGAGCTTGTCTCTCAGTTAAGAATTAGCCTCCGCGGACTATTGTTACCACAGATAATTTGTTTCTGAGCAATATGTTGATGAATAAAGTATTCTATAGACTATAGAAGTCCTTGATCCAAGAATGCTTTAGCCTACACAGCACCAAGAGGTTCTCTCGTTCAAGCTCTCATTAGCTGCTTAGCGTTCTCTGGTTTCAGCGCAGGACTCTATTTCCATTTCCTCACTTGTGGAATCGCCTCCCTCTCAATTTAAGTTCAATTCAGTCTCATCTCACCCTCGGGAACATTGAAGCGTTGTATTCAGCTGCAGCTTCTTTTATTGCTGTTTTCATGCGGACCAAAAGCTGTCTTCTTTAAAAAAAACGTAGTCCTGATTCTTCTTAATTGTCAATACGCCTTCTTGGGTGAACGTTATACACTCAGTTGTGTTGCTCCCGGAATTCAGGAAGCCCAGAAGTAGGCATGGGCGGAAAATCCGTTCCGCTCGCGGATTTTGCGGATTTTCGGGAAATCCGCAATCCGCGAGATTTGCGAATTTCCTGAAAAATCCGCAAATCCGCGAGCAGCGGATTTTGCTCGCACTGCTCGCACTGTTCGCGTGAGTTCGCGCCCCGCGAATAAGTGCGAAATTGCAGAAATACGATTTTAGCAAAACTGAAAGTAACTACTTACCAGGTTCAAAAGTTCAGGCTCATCATTAGTAGCCATTTCCTGTAGTGCTTCCTGAGGGGCCCCTCCAGAGTTCAGTTGCCAGTTGCAACTATTATGTGACCCTGCTCTGAACCTCAGAATAGTTACACATATGCCACAAAGGTCCTGAATTACAGCTAAGGGAGACAAGCAGGAGCCAGGCTGGAAGTTAAAATCCATTAATCAGCCCCTAATTCATTATTGTCAGTTGGGGCAGGGCAGGTGTTGTAACTAATTTTGCAACAATGAAAGCACTTAGCAAGTGCAAAAGATCACTAATCAGGGCGCACTAAGGAAGCAGGTGCCAGCTAAAAAAATATTCTGTGACACATTAATCAGCCCCAAATTAATTCAGGTCACTTGAGGCAGGGAAGGTGTGCTTTGCTTTGCCAAAAATAATGTACACTGGACAACCAGAGGGTGTGGTGATGAAACAGAGGGTGGCATGGGTGGGCCAGAGGGTGGCATGAGTAGTCAGAGAGTGGCAGTGGTGACAGAGAGTGGCAGTGATGAAGAAGAGTGTCCCAAACAGGTTGGACACGTAGAAACAACAAGTTCGCAAAACTTGCGACCCGACAGGTAAGTTCGCAAATTGCGAAATTGTAAAAACCCCTCGCGAACTGGCAGAAACACGGGCGAACACAAAAAAAAAAAAAAATCCGCAAATTCGCGGGAATTCGCGGATTTTGCGGATTGCGAGTTTGCAAATCCGCAAATTCGCGGATTGCCAATCCGCAAAATCCGCTCATGCTTACCCAGAAGATGCCCTGATAACGGTTTCACGCAGTTTAGATGTTGCTCAACCCTGCATGTAATAAATTATCCACTCCTCGCGACCATGATCCCTATAATAATAACCATAAGAATGCCCTAGACACCATGTGTAGCGCGTTCTCATTGGTACTACTATACAAGTGAGAAAACAGAAGCAGCCCATAACCTCTTCCATACCAGTAAGTCTCGCCCTCACAGTGTCTCATTAGTAAAACACATGGACGCAGCTTTTGCTTTGAATCCCTCTCTCCTGGCTGTGCCAGTACATTTAAAAATCGCCTGGTACCTTTCATTTCCAGTGGCACCCGCCGTTTTCCTACTACCTAAAAAATGTGTGGCCTCCTAAATTGAGGTTAGCCTGTTTCCCTTCTGAACGTTTCATTAAGTCTGTTCTCATGCACAAGACATGCAATTGATTTGCACCAGTGGTGCGTTGAAACAGCTTTCAAACTTTGGAGGCGATAGGTTTTTGATCATTCCGAACTAGATGGCGTTTTATGCATCTATTAATCCAGATATACTGGATTACATTGAGTTTACTACTCTCAAGCAGTGGAAGTGAGCCAAGGTTCCCTCCTAACTACCCATAATCTGCTTCCAATCATGCCTCTTCAGCATTTAAATACTGGCCCTGGTGTACTGTATCTCCACTAAAATCCTACATTTCTGTAGTAGGGGATCTCTGTGTATAGTCATAATCTAGTGAATAGTCCCGCCCATGTGCGCGGACCCCGGAGCAATCAAAAATAATCTCTTAAACTGTCAAAACATGCAGACCTGCATAGACACTTAAGAGAGAATTTAAAGACAGATAATGCAGCCTATATCCACAGGCTACACTGTCCAATACTTCAACTGGATATTCCACCAAAAACCACAACAGCACAGCCTGTCCAGGGTTTTCCACAGAGAAAAACCTTGCTTTTAACAGCAAAACCCTCTGGAATGATAGAGAGGAAGGAGTGGACAGACAAGCCCCATAGGCTGCCATTATGTGGCTCAAAACAGGATACTGTGCCTTTAAGAGAACTTTCCAGAAGCCTCACAGTATCCCAGAATGCAGTTCAGGTCCCTTTCACCTTCAGTTCTTTTTTCCGGCTCCTGCTAGCAGAACCCTGGAGCATTAGCTCTTCTTTTCTGAGCTTTTTCTATACTATTTTTGTGATATTTTTGGATTTTTGTAGCTTCACTCGACGTCTTTGGCCTTTATCTGCATTCTGCTGTGGTTTTTTGGCAGAATTTCTGCAGTCTTTTTGTCTTAGACTATTTCTAGCCTGACATGTGCTTTGTCTGCAGCTGTACTGAAGGCCAAAGCTGAAGCTCACAGGGTTTGTACTCTGTGCTTGCCTGTGTCTTTGGACACCTGTCTTCTCTGTACCTTCTTTTCTAGGGGGCTTCGACTTCCAGGTTTCAAACAGAGGAGTTTGAAGGCATCTTCAGCCTCTGGGTGAGGTGAGGGTAGGTCCTCTACCGAGTCCCATGCTGTAATCTCTGGGGTTATCCCCAGTATGGGCACGTCTGAGCTATGACGCGGTTCCAGTCGGCGTTGGGGCCGTCGTGGAGTGCCTGGACGTCATGGAGTGCCTGGACGTCATGGAGTGCCTGGACGTCATGGAGTGCCTGGACGTCATGGAGTGCCTGGACGTCATGGAGTGCCTGGACGTCGTGGAGTGCCTCGACGTCGACGTCATGGAGTACCTCGACGTCGACGTCATGGAGTACCTCGACGTCGACGTCATGGAGTACCTAGACGTCGACGTCATGGAGTACCTCGACGTCATGGAGTACCTCGACGTCGACGTCATGGAGTACCTCGACGTCTACGTCATGGAGTACCTCGACGTCGACGTCATGGAGCACCTCGACGTCGACGTCATGGAGTACCTCGACGTCGACGTCATGGAGTACCTCGACGTCGACGTCATGGAGCACCTCGACGTCGACGTCATGGAGTACCTCGACGTCGACGTCATGGAGTACCTCGACGTCGACGTCATGGAGTACCTCGACGTCGACGTCATGGAGTACCTCGACGTCGACGTCATGGAGTACCTCGACGTCGACGTCATGGAGTACCTCGACGTCGACGTCATGGAGTACCTCGACGTCGACGTCATGGAGTACCTCGACGTCGACGTCATGGAGCACCTAGACGTCGACGTCTTGGAGTACCTCGACGTCGACGTCATGGAGTACCTCGACACCATGAGGTGCCTCGACGTCGACGTCATGAAGGGCCTCGAGTGCCTCGACGTCGACGTCGTGGAGTGTCTCGACGTCATGGAGTGTCTCGACGTCTACGTCATGGAGTGTCTCTATGTCATGGAGTACCTCGACGTCATGGGGTTCCCCGACGTCATGGGGTGCCTCGACGTCATGGAGTACTGATGCTCGACGTCATGGAGTAGTGATGCTCGACGTCATGGAGCGGTGATGCTCGACGTCATGGAGCGGTGATGCTCGACGTCATGGAGCGGTGATGCTCGACGTCATGGAGCGGTGATGCTCGACGTCATGGAGCAGGGATGCTCGACGTCATGGGGCAGGGATGCTCGACGTCATGGAGCGGTGAGGCTCGACGTCATGGAGCAGTGATGCTCCTTTTGGGGCATTGGTCACTTGGGCTCTGCCCTCTTCTGTTGGGTCCGGACGTCACCGTTAGGGATGGCTTGGCGTCTCCGTGTTTGGCACCTAGTGACATTTTGACGTCTGAGTGTTGGTTGTCATAGAGACAGTCACTGTCTTAGTGATGGTGACGTCGTAGTGAGGTCGGCGTCATGGGTTACAGCCGCAGGGTACTGCCGGCTCTTGACGCCTGGGTCTGGTTCCAGGCCTCGCTCCTTGGTGAGCCTCCCGTCGTAGAGGGGACTTTGTGTTCCCGGCACCTTCCACTCACGACGCAGAGCAGTTGATCAGCGTCGAGGAACCCTTCTGATGGGGAGTTTGTGGTTACTCACCACGTGTACGCGAGGGACGTTTGTCCTTTTGCTTAGTTTTGAGTGCTTGCATGCCTGCACGTCTGCTAGGTCGCCTCCTGCTCAACCACTACTGGTGAGACCACCGGGGATGTTTCAGAATCCCCTCGGTTCCCTCTTCCGTCCACCACCCCAGGGGCCTGTTGCCCCTCAGTCTGCGAACCTCCGTGCCTTGATGCCAGGGATGCGTCTGCCATGAGTACGGGGAGTCCCTCTCCGACTCTTTACTGGTTGGCGGGACTTACCTTTCGTCCACTACCGCCTGGCAGGAGGTTCTGGCTCCGACTGTGCTCCTGACTTGGTCGCAGGGGTGGCGGCATGTAGACCTCGCGCTGTGGCCCACGGTTGTTGGACCGTTGTGAGATCCCTCTGTGGGGGGGGGGGTTTCTTTACCAATTTGTGGTTCCTCTGCCGAGAGACAGGAGGGAAGCCTTACAAGAGGTGGTCTAATGGGCCTGATAGTTTCGGATCTAGGCATTGGTGTTGGAGCGAAGTTTTTCTCTCCTGCCGACCCCCAGGTATTGTGGGTTTGTCCTACGTTGCCATACTTTTATTCGCCTGACGTCTCTGCAGCCTGCGGCTCAGCAGTGTGCTTCTACTCTCCCGTTCTTTGGGCAACCCTTGGGTTGCCATGAGAGTAGTGAGTGGCCCGCATGAAGTCTGAATCGGAGACTTTTGGACGGCTGTAGGTTTGGGGCATGGAGAAAGGCCTGAGGCCTTCTGCCCTTTCTAGCGGCGTTTTTCCTCCCAGGATTTGTCGGTGGTCCCGGGCCGCCATTTAATGCTTTACAAGTATATTGTGCGCATACGCGGGAGAGCTTGTGGCTCCTCAGCGAACAAAGGCCGGCTGGGTCTAAGTCAGTCTTCGGTTCATCGGCCCTCCTCCAGCACTTCCTCCGGTCGGCTCGCGGTTTCAGCGGTGCGAGCTCTAAGCAGAGGCCGTTATCCTGTTTAGGACAAGGGCGATAGAGGACGTACCTCTGTCTCAAACGGGGAGAGGTCTGTACTCCCGGTTCTTCAGGTTCACGAGAAGGACAGGAACGAGTTCAGGCCCATTCTGGATTTGCGACAAGCAAACAAGTGGATTCGCAGTAGAGGAGTTTTGCATGCTGTCGTTGCATCAGGTTTATACTCAGCTGCAACAGGGAGATTGGCTTGGTGCCATAGATCTACGGGATGCATACTCCCATGTGCTCATTGCACACAGGAAGTTCCTGCGATTCCAAGTCTGCGCCCATCATTATCAGTACACAGTACTGCCAGTCGGGCTGAAGTCTGCGCCCAGACTATTCTCGAAGTGCATGGCAGTGGTAGCTGCACGCCTGTGGATAAACGAGGTGGCTTCTCCAACCGTGCCTGGACGATTGGTTGATCAGGGCCTCCTCCTTCTCGGAAGCTCAGGCGCACTTCAAGAGGACGTGCGTTCTCTGGAACGAGCTGGGGTTGCACCTCAACATGTCCAAGTCTGTCCCCATTCCGGTCCAGTGCATACAGTACTTGGGAGCCTCCGTCAATACGCTGTCAGAAAGCGTGTCTCCTTTGGAGGAGAGTCGATTATCTCCCCTTGGGAAGGCTCAGGCTCTTGTGACCGCCCCATCTACGGCAGTGGAGACGGTGTCTTCTCTACTGGGGTCGGTGGCCTCTTGTATATTCCTCACGCCACACGCACGGCTGCTCATGAGACCTTTGCAGGAGTGCTTGGAGGATCAGTGGGATTAGAGGAAAGGATCCTTGGGCGACAAGATACGACTGTCTCTGCGTGCTCTTCAGTCTCTGAAGTGGTAGTGTTCAGCGGAGAATCTCCTAAGAGGGGTTCCCTTTCACAAGGACATTTCCACACAGACTGTCGTGACGGATGCGTCTCCCCACGGCTGGGGGGGCGCTTTCCGGAGACTTGCAGATACAAGGAACGTGGTCCCCGAGGGAGTCCACATATCACCTCATTTTCTGGGAACTCAGAGCTGTTCCCTTGGCATTGAAGGCGTTTCTTCCGTCCTTCCAGACCAACTCTCTGCTTGTACAGACGGACAATTTGATCACAATGTATTACCTCAACAAGCAGGGGGGTTAGAGATCGCGCACTCTGTCGCAGGAGGCGCGGGCGATCTGGCGACTGACTCTAACGGCTACCCATCTGCCAGGTGTGCAGAATGTTCAGGCAGACGTGCTGAGCAGACTGATTCAGGAAAGCCACAAATGGGTCATAAACGACGAAGTACTAGGAGAAGTCTTCGGCGAATGCCGAGACTTCGCCTCCAGGTACTGCCTGTGGGGAAGCTGGGGAATGCGTTCTGGATTAACTGGTCGAACAGCTTTCTGTACGCCTTTCCACCCTTTCCCTTGATTCCGGCGGTGTTCATCAAGCTGTCCCAGTCCAGGGCGCGGATGATCCTGATTGCCCCGGAATGGCCCAGACAGTGGTGGTTCACGGACCTGCTTCACCGGTCTCTCCGTCCTCTCATACGGAGGCCTTGCAGGCCGGACCTTCTCGCAAAGGTCAGGGGGCAGGCGTTGCACCCCAACCTCTCGTATTTGAGTTTGGCTGCATGGCTCCTGAGATAGTGTGATATGACCATTTGAATCTACCAGCAGTTTGTATGGACATACTGAAGGAGGCTAAGCATCCTTCCACTAGGACTTCTTCTGCTTACTAGTGGAAGAAGTTTTTGCATCTGGTGCAAGTCCAAGGACCATGACCGGTCGACGTGTAAGGAAGATGTCTTCCCTCTGTATCTTCTACGCCTGGCGCAGTCGGGCCTTAATGTCTAATCCATTACGGTTCATATTGCTGCGCTGACTGCCTACAGGAAATGCCCTTCAGACTTCCTTCTTCCAGATCCCTGTGATCAAAGATTTTTTTTGGAAGGCTGGAAGAAAGCATTCCCTCCTGTCTGGCTTCCTTCGCCTTCATGGGAATTGAATGTGGTGCGGTCCCTACATTCCCTACATTCCCTGGATGTTAGGAGGGTGTTGGAATTTTCTCTGGCTAAAACCAGAGATATTCGTGGTTCAGATCAATTGTTTGTCAATTATGGATCAGTCTGGACCGGTCTCCCTACCTCAAAACAGTCCATCTCTAGGTGGATTGTGTCCTGTACACTATTGTGTTACCAACAGACTAATACGACCTTAGGAGGTAAACCTAAGGCTCATTCCACCAGGGGCAAAGCTGCCGCGACTGCTTTGCTGCTTAATGTTCCGATTGCAGAAATCTGCAAGGCCGCCACTTGGAAGACGGTCCATACCTTGGCTAAGCATTACTGTCTGGACACTGATGCCAGGGCAGATGCTCAGGTTGGGCAGGCTTCGCTGCGAAATTTGTTCGCACAATAGTGGTGTTATTTCTCGTTTCTCCACCGCCGCTTTGGTGTGGGGATGGGCTTGCCATTCTATTCACTAGATTATGACTATACACAGAGATCCCCTACTACAGAAGGAGTAGTTTCTGTCCTGTAACTCCAGTTCTGTAGTAGGGGTATCTCTGTTATAGTCATAAGCGCCCGCCCTCCTCCCCGGTGGAGAGAGATATTCATGTAAGGAATGCTACAGGTCTGGCGTGTTACGCCTTCAAAAAGAACTGAAGGTGAAAGGGACCTGCACTGCATTCTGGGATACTGTGAGGCTTCTGGAAAGTTCTCTTAAAGGCACAGTATCCTGTTTTGAGCCACATAATGGCAGCCTATGGGGCTTGTCTGTCCACTCCTTCCTCTCTATCATTCCAGAGGGTTTTGCTGTTAAAAGCAAGGTTTTTCTCTGTGGAAAACCCTGGACAGGCTGTGCTGTTGTGGTTTTTGGTGGAATTTCCAGTTGAAGTATTGGACAGTGTAGCCTGTGGATATAGGCTGCATTATCTGTCTTTAAATTCTCTCTTAAGTGTCTATGCAGGTCTGCATGTTTTGACAGCTTAAGAGATTATTTTTGATTGCTCCGGGGTCCGCGCACATGGGCGGGACTATTCACTAGATTATGACTATAACAGAGATACCCCTACTACAGAACTGGAGTTAGAGGACAGAAACTACTCCTTTCTTCGAGTCTACGTCTCCCACATAGACCCTATGAAGGGCATTTGTTTGATTGTGATAATTTTGCAGATTGTAATGGCCAAAGTCATACAATGAGGAATAACATCAAGGGCACTGATTAGCAACACCTAGGCAGTATAAGTTTACAAAAATTGCAAATTCTTGTGCTGCCAGGGATGTGAGGATATAATTCAATAAGTTGGAAGTTTATAGCAAAGTCTTTCCCAAACTGCAACCTTGCTGGGATACAGGGAGTGAGCTAGGAAAGGCTGTAGGATGCCACTTTTTTGTTGCACACAACAAAATGTAAATACCTGCAAGTAAACTATACACATTCAGCAGTTAAGAAAGCAAAAATGTACCACATTTTGTGCAATTCGAAGTGTGATGGAAACAAAGACTTCAGTAGCACTAAAGCTAATCAAGACATTTTACTAGTAGATGTGCAAATGATATTCACTGAATCTGGGGACCCGCTTAGTGGGACAGGGACTCGCTTAGAGGGACAGGATCAGTCTCTCCTAATCTCACGAACGAAGCGCCTGGCAAAGGGCTCCCTCCTCGTACTTTCCTAGGATGCAAATTCTTCAGTAAGCCTACTGCAAATAACATTTTTATGTGCTTTTAACCCTCACTGTATTTAAATATCACTTAATTACCTGCACTGCGCACCTTTTAATCCGGCAGTAGCGTCTTCCCTGGTCCACCGCGGATTCTTCCGTTTACGGTGGAGGGAAAGACGACGCGAAACCGGAAGTGCAGGTGGACTCCATTTCCGGGTTTTGCAGTTAGCAGTCTAGCTGCTGACACTGCATAAATTCGGATGCTGGCCCCGACGCACAGCGGACGCGCGCAGTGGGCGCGCGGCTGGCGCGCTAAAGGCAAACCCATCTGTGCCTGTCCGTGCCGGGCCTGGGCCTAGGGCCAAAACCCCTGGTCGCCCGCCCAAAATCCATCTTTACTCTGGATTTTAGTAACATAGCACAACCTGTCAGACTGAAATATACCTCGGAACAATTATTGGCTATTCGTACACCCTTGAGTCCAAATTGTATCAAAGCACATTCTACAGAAAATTTCAAATTTTGTGACAGCTGTGAGTTCCGTTTTCAGTCCAATCTTGAATTTAAGACGGAAAATCCAATACCCAGCTCTAACACACCACCTTCCCAAGGCAAACCTTTCTTCTTCATCAGTATAAATTGCCGCTCCTTACCCAAACACAAATCAGACATTTTCGACCTTCTATCTAATGATAAACCGGATGCGATTTTTTTTCCACCGAGACATGGCTTCATGATAGCTCAGACCCAGATATTGCTACAGCATTACCTGAAAATTATGCCATAGTGAGGAAAGATCGTAACTTAAAAACCGGTGGTGGAATTGCTATTATCTTTAAGAAAGACTTCAAATGTGCTTTTGATGATCTTCCCCTCCCAAATTGTGAGGCCACTCTTTTAAAGTTATCTCTCTCCCCCAAATTCACCTTTTCAGGTGCACTCATCTATTGCCCTCCATCCCCTTCCTTATCTTGGACCTCAAATCACACGGAACTTTTCGCTCCTTTAGTCACGAAAACAGCCAATTTTTCCCTTTTAGGTGACTTTAATCTCCACCTTGGAAACAAAGCTTGTAAAAACAGCTTAAATCTTATTTCTGATCTGGCCTCGTTGAATATCCACTTACTAAATTCTGGTCCTACTCATGCAGCTGGGCATTTCCTCGACCCCATTTTTTCCAACCTTACTGAGATGTCCTGCCCCCAGGCCCTCCCAATAAGTTGGTCCGTTCACTTCCTTATTAAATTTTGCCTAACACTTCCACCACACCTTTCAGCCTTTCCCAGTCCACCAGTCTCACAGTGTAGAAATTGGAAAAAGCTGGATTCTACCTCCTTAAATACTGTTCTGTACTCAAATCTACCTTGTTCCTCGCAACAAGTAAACCAACTATCGGTCTCAGTGCAAAACTGGCTAACGGATGCCATTAACATTTGTTTACCCCTCACTAATAAAAAAAAATGCTCAACCATCGACTACCTGCTCCGTGGTTCAACAAATCACTGAAAAGTGAAAAGACTAACTGTAAATTACTGGAGAGAAAATGGAGAAAAAACTACACTCCCTTATCTAAGTCTATCTACAAAATGCCTTAAAAAACTACCATAAACTCTGTAAATTAGCTTGTGCAGAATATGTTTCCACCACCATAATAAATGCCACAAATTGCTCCAAAACACTTTTCAGCTCTGTTAAGGAGCTTGCAGGTTCAAAAACTCAAGCACAACCTCCTCTACTAACCAAGCCCAAATGTGACGCCCTGGACTCCTTCTTTTTTCAAAATGTGGATACCATATACCAAGATATTGTACTGAAACAGGCAAGAAATCCCCCTGTGGCCCACCATCTCAACCCTCTCCTCAATCAAGCAGAAACACCAGTTCCCCGTGACCCCTCTCTTAAAACCTGGCTTTTACTTACAATAGAAAAACCTAACAAAACTCGTCCATAATACTAAATCTGGATCACCAAATGATCCCCTATCTGTTTCAATATGAAAGAAATTGAGTTCCTCCTCACTCTCTGTGATAGCGAATCTCCTTAATGCATCATTGCAAGAAGCTACTATTCCATCTACATGGAAGCATGCTATGATCCATCCTCTCCTTAAAAAATACGGACCCTGATATTTCCAGCAATTACCACCCTGTATCTCTACTTCCCGTCTTCTCAAAGATTCTTGAAAGACATATTCATTCGCATCTAACGCAGTATGTATCAATACATGGACTCCTTGACCCATCCCAATCAGGCTTCAGAGCTGGCTTTTCCACCAAAACCACCTTACTTGGGGTCACTGAAAACATACGTCACCACCTGGACAATGGGGACACTGTTGCGCTTATTCTACTTGATCTAAGTGCCGCTTTTGATATGGTGTCCCATACTGTATTGATAAACACACTAAGATCACAGGACATTGACTGACCTGCATTAAGTTGGCTTACTGCCTTCCTTTCAAATCGTTCTTTTCTAGTCTTTTCACTAATAGCCTGTTCCGAAATCCACTCTTTTGCCCATGGGGTGCCTCGGGGATCCATCCTCAGCCCTCTGCTGTTCAACCTGTATATGCGACCACTGGCGGAGGTAGCAGAAAACTCTGGTTTATTCCTTTTCTCTTATGCCGATGATTCTCAAATCATTTTCTCCCTCTCCTCACACAACTCTAACACTCCTTCCATCCTCAAAATCGGTCTGAACAACATAGCATCTTGGATGCAACCAATTTTCCTCAAATTAAATGGAGAAAAAACGGAGATAGTGGTGTTAGGAAAAAACAAAGATCTCTGGAACCCCCTGCATTGGCCATGTGAAATGGGTAATCTCCCGTCCCCCTTCCCCCAAGTTCGAAATCTGGGCATCATGATTGATGACCAACTCAGTATGCATCCGCACTCAATCAAGGTCGCAGCTACTTGCTTCACCATTCTTAAATGGTTAAGGAAAATCTGTTGGATGCTCCCAGAAGCCACTAGAAAAACTTTAATCAATGCCTTAATCACATCTAGGCTTGATTATGGAAATGTACTCTACCTTGGCTCAAACAAAGCTGTAGTCCATAGACTACAGATGGTACAGAACGCTGCCATCAGACTTCTGTGTGGTGTCCCAAAGTTCACTTCTGTTTCCACCTACCGAGGTAAGTTACATTGGCTAAAAGTCGAAAATCAAATCAAATTCAAGGCCCTGAGTTATATGCACAAAATTAAATCTTGCTGTGCTCCTCAATATCTTCAGTCTCTGGCCAGTCCTTACGTCCCTCATCGAAATCTCCGCTCTGCTCCAAGGAAGGTTCATTACCCCCAAATTCAAACTAGCCAGATGGGGGGTAGATCGTTCTCTTACCTTGGCCCCTCGCTCTGGAATTCATTTACCGCTAGCACTTCGAAATGAGACAAACTACACTCAGTTTCGCAAGTCTTTAAAAACCTGGTTATTTGACAGGTAAACTGTGTGATCTCTCCCCTTTTCCCTCTGAGCACTGATTTGCTTTGCGCCGGGAAACCCTTTTTGGGTAGCTGTCGCACACTATAAATTTAGAAACGAAACAAAACTAAACCCGATTTCAATATATTATCATGTGTATGTAATGCAGTTTTGACAGTAAATCAGTATGGCTGTTCAAATTTAGTGCCCATTTTAATAGAAAATGTGTTGTCTATAAATGACAGCGCGCTACCACACAATGCTTCCATCAGAGATTCACCTGCCTCATGTCCATTAAAGTGAGGTGGGCCGTGGAAGTGTCCTTCTAAAATGGGGTCGTGTAAAACGTTTGGGAAACACTGCCTTAGCAGGTTGAGTATCCACATCTCTTCCAGCTTGTCTTTGTTGAAAAACGATTGTCAATCATACTCAAAAATGGAAAATCAGTGCTGCTAATTGTAATCACCTTTTGAATATAAATGTATTCTGTGCATGTGCATTTCTATGTTTAGAATATTTTCTGAAAAACGATTTAATGGAATAATTACATCTCCTTTGGTGCTTTTGCAGGAATTAAAAAGCAACCTCTACACCTTATTAGCTCTTCAGATAAACCTGGACTCGACCTTTTAAAAGTTGAATATGTTAAGGTAAGAAATCTTTGTTTACTGTTTTCCTTTAAATGTAGTTTGTATTGTAAAACAATGTTACACACTTATTGCACTCAACAGATCGTTTATTGCCAATGCAAAATATTGGCTATCTAGCGAGCTGGGCTCAGGTTTACTATGGTTTAGAGTGGGTTCTTGTGCGATGCTAAGCAGCGCTTCGTGGTGTAAGACCGCACAAACGGCAGCGTTGATTGTTTCTCATGCACAAGTTATTTTCCACCGAAGGCTGACGCAAGTGCAGCTTGCCAGTAATAATCCATGCAAAGGGGGCATAACAGAACGCGAGCAGTGCATAAATCTTTCGAATTCGAAGCAAAACCACATTTAAGAAAGTAGTACATTCTGGCCATGTGTGGAATTGTAGCGCCAAATGTAAGCAAGGAGCAAATAGTGGATAGTTGAATATTGTGTGATATTTCCAATTGTGTAGCTCGGATGCCATGGGCCCTGGTGCAAGAAAGGAAAATGGCACCTTTTACTACTAGTTCGGTAGTAAATTTCAGCAATGGGGCCTCACAGGGTTGTGTCCCGGTGCCACTACACCATTGGTATCCTCGGATATTTCCACATGTAATTATTTTAGAGGTATTTTACACTGCTGACCAAATCCAAGATTGTCCATGCTTCGAAATGTCTATTAGAGGATGTGCCCCTTGTACATATGTCATGCATTTCAGATATCGTTCACTTTTGCTTTAATTAAAGCCTCTTCTGCTAGCACAGCATTTCAGCACAAGTGCGGCTGATCTAATCATTGGCAATCGACTCTGACTATTTTGGCTCGTTTGTGCAGTGCTGCTTTTGTGATACACAGTTGTGGTGTCTGATTTTTTTATCGTCTGTTTTGACAGCACAGCTGTCGCCAGACAATTTTTATGAGCATCACTAGAGAGGAGGTTTGGCTCCGCCCACATTATGAGAGCCACTATTACATGTTTGACTGGGCAGAAGTTGTGTGCTTTCACAAAAGAGTGATTGCCCTTCATGCAGCTGTGCTCATTTTGTTTATTTATCCACTGCCTCAGTCGGAACCTTCTGAGGCACACAGGACACTGTAAAGCTATTAAAGTATCGTAGATAGCTAGGTAATTAATAGTGTTTTTCTCTGGCAGCAGGAGAGGAGAGCACTTATAACCCTACATGGATTTTTAAGTCTTGCTTAACAGTGCGACTGTCACCTGACCATTTGACCTACCCAGATATTATTCTACCATTCTGTGCTTCCACACAATTACATAGAACCTTGACCTCGGTCACAGGCCTGTACTCCCCGACAGCTCCTGCGATCATCTGCTGCCTCTGAGCCCCCTGCCATGCGAGTTCGAGTCTGCTGCTCTGTGCCCTGAGTACCGCTATAGTTTTATTTTCCGTTACTGTAATTTGTGCCTGCGTTTTTACACTCTGTGGCACTACATGTATTTTTGTGTGTTTTCCTGCCTCCGTGTGACTCTGCCCAGTCATATTCTGGCCCCCTTGCGCTGTTTGCTTCCATCGCTTCTCGCCACTACTCACTCGGCCCCTCCTTTCTGCCCGCACCCGTTCCCGCCTCCCAGCTGAGCTTCCCTTCCCCCCCCCCCCCCCACATAATGCACACTGCTGTCTGCTGCGCGGTCGCACCGCTGGCGCTTAGGCGCGCCGAAGGCAAGCCCGTCTGCGGCCATCCGCGACCAGCGCCAGGAACCCTGGCTCTCCTAGGACCCTCCGCTACGACACTACCACCCTCAACGCACTCAAGCCCGGAAGACACACTGACTGCGCTAAAGCCTCACCGATCTCCACCCATGAAGAGTCCGCATGCTGAGCATGCCACAGAAGCTTCACCATCGACTACAACCCCACCACAACCGAAGGCTCGCCCGACGCACACACCGCCAATACCCTGTCCAGCGTCCTCCTCAAAGTATGGTCCCTACACCGTTACGCCATAGAGGTCTGGGATCTGATCGATACCCTCTCGCCCGATGTCGCCTTCTTCACAGAAACCTGGACCAATGCCACCTCCAGCCCCGACATCGCCACTGCCATCCCTGACTGCTACAAGGTCGAGAGAAGAGACCGTCTCCACTGCCCAGGAGGAGGACTCCCCATCGCACACAAGGCCCCCTTCTGACTCTTAACGTCCAGCACGAATGACCCCCCACTCTGACACAGAACACCTCCAATTCCAGATCCAGACCAGTCCCAGGACCACATTACGAAGCACCCTACTCTACAGACATTCAGCCCCATGCACCCAGGCCGCAAACACCATCGCCGAGATCACTGCACCCCAGGCTATCGCCTCCTCGGACTCCATCCTCCTCGGAGACCTGAATCTCCACCTCGACAACCACAGCGACCCCCACTCCATCACCCTTCTCGACAGCCTTGCGAAACTCGGACTGAAACAGCTGTTCAACACACCGACGCACAGAGCTGGCCACACTCTGGACCCCATCTTTGCGGGAGGAACTAACATCCAGTTCAGCCACACCACCCAGCCGCACTGGACAGACCACCACTGTGTCCATTTCACCTTCAACACCACCAGCGCACCCAAGCGTGTCCCACAACCGCCACAAAGAAACTGGAGCAAGATCACATCCTCACCACCACTCATCGCCAAGACCCCCCCCAGCGCCTCGACCAAGGATGTATGATGGTACGACGCGGGCTATTACCACGCGTACCATTAAAACGCGTGTTTTACAATGCAAGTCGTTACCACGACTTGCGCTGTAGGGTGCGGACTTAGGAATAGTTTAATTTACTATTCCAACACCAGTCCCCGTGGATAGTAGGGAAGGTGTTGGAATAGTACATTTACTATTCCTTGTCCTTGAACGCCCTCTAGCGCAAGTCGTGGTTACGACTTGCGTTGTAAGAGACGCATCGTAATGGTAGCGCGGGGTAACATCTGCGTCGTAAAGGATGTTCCCCCTCGACCAACACTAACTCCGCAGTCACAGAACTCCACCACTAGTTCACCCGCTGTGCTGACACACTCTCACCCCTCCGGCACCCGCCAAGCAACACCTGCCGAAGGCCACCTGGTTTATCACTGAACTACAGGAAGCCAGATGCTCGTTCAGACACATAGAGAAAGCCTGGCGAAACCAGAAAACCGCAGAAGCATGGAACGCCCTGAAGGAATACCCCCAGCGCATCAGGGTCACCAAACGGACCTTCATGAAGGACAAAATCCAGGCCAACTCGACCAACGGCAAGAAACTGTTCAGATTCATACAGCAGCTCACTAAGCCACTCTTCGAAGCCACAGATGTCACACCCTCCCAGCAACTCTCCAACAAGCTTAGCACATATTTCCGCCATAAGATCAAGGACCTCTACGACAACTTCAGCGAACCAACGCAGGACATCACCCCCCACCCCATCGCAGTCGACCAGCCTACAATCTCGACCTGGAAGCCCGCTACCATCAAACTCATCACCACAACCATGCACAATACCCACTCAGAAGCCTCCACAGACCCCTTCCCACTGTACATATTCCACAGGGCTGCCGCTGCCATCACACCTGAACTGGAACAGACCATCAACACCTCCTTCACATCCGGCACCTTCCCAGATGACTGGAAGTGGACAGAGGTTAAACCCCTCCTCAAGAAGCCCACGACCCTCCCTACGGACCTGAAAAAGTACCGGCCCATCTCCCTCCTCCCTTTCACAGCCAAAGTCAACGAGAGACTGGTGAACACCCAGCTGACCACATTTATCGAAGATAACTCCATTCTAGACTGCTCCTCGCCACCACAGACGACTGCTGCTCAACAGAGGACACACCGTCGCCCTCACCCTGCTAGACCTCTCTGCAATTTTTGACACTGTCTCCCATTGCTCCCTAGCAGCCAGACTTCACGACGTTGGGATACAAGGAGCCGCCCTTGACTGGATCAAATCTTTTCTCTCCTGCAGAACCCAGAGGGTCAGACTCCCGCCCTCTCTCTCTGAACCCACCAACATCAACTGAGAAGTACCCCAGGGCTCATCACTCAGCCCCACGCTCTTCAACATCTACATGGCCCCCCTTGCCGCCATCGTCAGACAGCATGGGCTCAGCCTCATATCCTACGCAGACGACACCCAACTCATCCTCTCACTCACGAAGAACCCTGTGGACACCAGACTCCCGTCCAGGACGGTATGAAGAACGTGGCCAACTGGATGAATGACAGCTGCCTCAAGCTCAACGCAGAAAAAAACAGAGGTTCTAGTCCTAGGACCCTGCAAATCCGCCTGGGACAACTCCTGTTGGCCCTCCCCCTTAGGGAACTTACCGACGACCACAGACCACATGCGAAACGTCGGCATCATCCTAGACTCCTCCCTTGCTAGGTCAACGCTGTTGCCTCCACCAACTTCAACTGCCTGCCCATCCCTAAAATGGATCCCCGCCGACTGCGGAAGGACCGTCACCCACGCGCTCTTAACCAGCAGACTGGACTATGGCAACGCCCTATACGCCGTAAACAACAGATCTCTCCTACACAGACTCAGACCATCCAAAATGCAGCCGCCAGACTCGTCCTCGGGACCCCACGCCACGAGCACATGACCCAACACCTTCGAGACCACCACTGCCTCTCGGTTGAGAAGTGGGTCACCTTCAGACTCCTCACCCACGCCTACAAAGTCCTCAACAACATCGGACCCGAAGACCTCAACGATAGACTCTCCTTCCAGGTACCCAAGAGGAGCCTCCGCTCCGCCGACCTCACCCTGGCAGAGGTCCCCCGCATCCACAGGATCAGAACAGGTGGCAGAGCTTTCTCCTACATCGCAGCCAAGACCTGGAATGAGCTCCCCGTCAACATCAGATGCTCGCAAACCCTGAACACCTTCAGGAAGGACCTCAAGACCTGGCTCTTCGACTGATCCAGAACTCACCCCACCACCTCAGCGCCTTGAGACCCTCACCGGTCCGTAGCACACTTTATAAACCCCTGATTGATTGATTGATTGATTGACCTATCCATTCCCATGCCATCTACTTGTAATGCTTCACCGGACCATACAACAGTCCTTTGAATCCAGACCTATATACATTGCCAATGGTTGTTAGTAAATCAAAGCCTCTGTAATTTCTCTTTATTCAGAGTTGTTTGAATGAAAGGTGAGTAAGCTCCATTATATTAAGCATGAAGATGTATGTTTTAAAAGCAGTCCCATAAATCAGATAATCACTATCCCTAGATTTTCTCATTGCAGTCTGCGTGATCTCAAAGCCCTCCCACCTCACACAGGAGTATGAAGCAGGAGCATAGGAAAAGGCGAAGTACTTTCGAATATAAATGGCCACTGGGATGGTCTTGCATTTATTTTGACAGTATTCCAATAAAAAATGTGTAATCATCCGCACAAGAGCATTGTTCGCCTCATAAAGTCTTTGACGTAGCGGCCTTCATTTACTTTGAAAAACCTATATTTGTTGTTTTACCTTCTGCATAGAAGAATCTTGTATTCAAGTGTACACACACTGTGTAGTGATGTCCTTATTTGTATACTCCTATGCAGCCTCAATCATGGGGTGCAATAGTACACATTGAGATGTCTGATTTAGGTCTGATAGTATATTTCTGCGTATTACATCAACTATTATGTTTCATGCTATAGAAATATCAAGTGATAAAATGATTGATATAGTGCATGCTTCTCTGATGGACACATCTGCTTGTGGATTCCTCACCTTCTGAATTACCCCTCGCGCAGCATTCCACTGAAACTTTTTTCATAGCTCTCCCACGTCGACAAGGACGTCACAATGGCTCAGCTCTGCTCGTTACTCCTCGTGACATCGGAACTATAAGAAGACATCATCAGCATGCTGTCGTCAGTTTCCTTTTATCCACGCTGTTGACGTGTGACGGTTTTTCTAGGACTCCATTTCTTTGTGGTTTACATTGTTACAGTAACATCTGAAAACTGTATCTGTACGATGCCTGCTCAGAAAAAGCCTGGATTTAAACCCTGTAGGGAATGTCGGGGTCATATATCCGTCAAGGACCCCCACAAAAATTGCCTTTGATGCCTGTCATCTGACCACGACATAGAGGGATGCTCTTCATGTCGTCTGATGAACCCGAAGGCCCTCAAAGAGGGGGAAGCGAAGTTGTTCATGGCTCGGGCGAAGAAGGAAAAGCGAGGTTGGAAGAGGGCTAAATAGGGGTTGAAGGTGCAGACTCCACACACCTCGAGGTCGTTGAGGAAGCATAAGCAGCGGCATCATGGGTCCAGGCGTCGCTCTTCTAAAGGCAAGTAGCCAAAGTCGGGGTACCTGGTCATGCGGTGTCACAGGAAGGATGACATCTCACCCTCTCCTTCAACGCAGGTGACTCCAATGCATTCTCCGTCTCCAAGGGACTCTCCAGCATCCAGGGAAGTGGCTCCTTTGCCTCCGGCCACTCCGACCCCAACTCCAGTGTCTCCGGCGCCGCAGCCAAACCCAGCCTTTAAATCTCAGCCTGTTCCAGATAAGGCAGTTCCAAATCCGTACCCACCACTCCCAACTCCAGGTGCGGATCCTTGGCATTTTCAAATGCAATGTATGGCATGTTTGCCAGGGTGGTAAACCTATCCAGTGCACCTCGAGGCCCCGTGGGACTGCTTTCCTTTAATATAGTCATTCCCCATCATGTCCAGGCACCATTTATGCCTTTCATGCCAATGACTCCTTCTTAGCTTCTCCCGATGCCGAGATTCTCATCGCTGATCCTGACCTAGGAGGGAAGGATGGACTATTCTGTGGCACCATCGGGTTCCATCCAGGCACCATCCAGAAGTTGTGCGGCACCGCCCGACGCTACCGAAGGCTCCATTAGCGCCGGCTCGAAGGTCGAGGTAAGAGGAGCTTGCGGAGGCCAGGGGCCTGGTCACCTCTGCAGATACTGGTGTGCTCTCTCCACCTACTGTGGCTATGAAGTAGGAGGCTTCTTATGCCATGGTATTAAGAAAAGCAGCAGAGCTCATCGGACTGGAGGTGCCCTCCGTGCAAGTCAGAACTTATCTCCTTACCGAAGTGCTTCAGCCTTGGGCTTCCACCTGTGAACCTCTATTGCCATTTAATGAAGTACTAACTGATATCCTCCTAGACATGTGGTCAAAGCCTAGCACAGGGGCTCCTGTGAACAGGACAATTGCATCCCACCATTTCCCGACTCTGAGCGACCCAAAGGTTCCTCAGTCACATGGTGCATTCCGTTCTGCTCCTCCAGATAGGGAATACAAGAGGCTGGTCACACTTGGGAAGAAGACATTTTCTTCCACCAGCCTGGCATTGCAGTCGGTGAGTACTGCATGCATATTCTTATTGAGTTTCTTCTCCCACTCCCTTTGAGAGACAGTTGTGCAAGTTCTGCCACAGGTCCCAGAGGAGGCCCGGGCTGTACTCTCACAAGTGGTGAAGGATTGGAGAGATGCAGCAAAATTCACCATTAGACTCACAGGGCAGAGTGGTTTTGACGCCTTGCTAAGAACACCTGGGTTCTCTGGTGATGTCCAGGCTGATCTAATGGACATGCCCTTTGTTGGATCTTGTCTCTTCGGAGAGAAAGTGGCCTGGGCTCTGGAGCGCTTCAAGGACTGTCCTGCTATGGCCAGATCCTTGGGCCGCTCAGTAACACCCCGTCGCCAGTCTCTTTCGGCACTTTCATGGCAGTGGAAGAGTTCTCAGCTGCATCAACTGTGTCCCAGCCACTGTCTTGCACAGACTTCCCAAGTTGTGCGTAAACGTGGCTCATTCCGATCTCTGAATGGAATCCAGAAGTTGTCTGCCAACCAGCCCTCGGCAGCTACAGCCTACAAGCACTCCTAGTTTGAGTCTTCTAGGCCATTCTACTTCAGTTGGTGGGAGAATCCATCATCCTCTCCTCCAGTGGAGGTCCAAAACATCAGACAAGTGGGTCTGGCAGATCATTCAGGAGGGCTGTTCTCTGACTTACCTTTCTTTTTCTCCTTCTATTCCACCACTTCAAGAATGGCTGGCAGAGGATCATCTAACTTTACTCCAAGAGGAAGTTACAGCTCTCCTGGCTAAGTGGGCTCTGGAGAGGGTTCTGATTTAGACATAGGTAGTGGTTGCTATTACCACTACTTTATGATTCTGAAAAAGAAGAAAGGGTTACAGCCCATTTTAGATATTCAGACCGTCGATCTCTTCCTCAAAAAGGAGGAGTTCAAGATGGTCGCTTCGGTTCAGGTCTTGTCTAGACCAAGGAGACTGGTTGGTACCGTTGGACTTGCAGAATGCGTATTTTCACATCCCCATCCTTCTGGGCCACTGACTTTACCTGCGGTTCAAGGTAAGACACAAACACTTTCAGTTTACTGCGCTACCTTTTGCCCATACCAGCTCCCCTGGGGTGTTCACGAAATGGGATGGTGGTGGTCACAGCTCATTTGCGCAGGTTAGGGGTTTCAATCTTCCTCTACCTTGATGACTGGCTATTGAAGGTGTCCTCGTCCCAAACTGTTGTCTTCCACCTTCAGACTACTGCGGAACTCCTGCATTCGCTGGGGTTCTCTAAACGTGCCGAAGTCACACCTGCATCTTTCTCAGATGCTCCCTTTCATCTGAGCTGTTCTGGACACAGTGCTGTTTCTGGCTTATTCCTCTTGAGCAGCGAGTCCAGGATATTAAGGTTATGATACAGGTGTTTCAGTCTCTACCCTGGATATCGGAGAGACTGACTTAGAGGCTGCTGGGTCTCAAGGCCTCCTGCATCCTGTTGGTAAAACATGCAAGATAGCGTATGCTGGCTTTGCGGTGGAACCTGAAGTTCCAGTGGAGGCCGCATCAGATGCATCTCTCCGACATGGTCCAGATTTCAGAGGGACCATCGAAAGACCTTCAGTGGTGTTTGATAAACCACAATTGGGTCAGAGGCAGACACCTCTCCCTTCCCAAACCAGATCTCACAGTAGTGACAGATGCGTCACTTATGGGATGGGACGACCATCTGGTAGAGGTGGAGCTCAGCGAGGGACAATGGTCTCTGGCAGAGTTGTGGCTCCACATCAGTTTGTTGTAGCTTCAAGTGATCCTGTTGGCATTGAAAGCATTTCTTCCCTCTGTCAAGGGAAAGTTAGTGCAGGTGTTCACTGATAACACTGTCGCCATGTGGTGCTGCAAGAAGCTGGGTGGGTGGGGTCATGGACCCTTTGTCAAGAGGCCCTGCATCTCTGGACATGACTGGAACAGAGTTTCCAAGGCAGCTATCTCTCTGCTGCGCTTTTCATTGCGAGTGGAGTGCAGGCCTACTGTACTCCTTTCCTCCCTTACCACTTCTGCCCAGTGTTCACAAGAAGAACTAGCGGGCCCAAGGCATTCGTGGGGCTACAGACTGGACAAGAGTCTGGTATCAAAAGCTTCTGAAAATGAGCACGGATCCGCCGATCAGGCTCCCCCCCCCATCGGGAGGATCTTTTATCACAACAACGGGAGAGGGTCCTCTACCGGAACCTGTCAACTCTCTGCCAACATGCGTGGAGATTGAGCGGTGGGCGTTTAAAACTTATGACTTTCCTCCTGAAGTATCTGAGGTTAATTTGGTGGGCAGGTGGCCCTCCACTAAGACTGTATATGCCTGCCATTGGTAAAAGTTTGTGGAATATATTGTACAGAAAGGTCTATTGACGCTCTTACTGCTTCTCTTTTTTACTATTCTTTTCATTCTTACTCTTGCCCAGCAGGGCTCTGCATTGGGTACTCTCAAGGGTTATCTTTCTGCTCTGTCTGCTTTCTTACGGCTGCCAGACCAACCCATCTTTGTTTAAGTCTCCTGTTGTAAATTGAATCTGAAAACGGCTTGTACATATGTTTCCACCAACGCCCTGTGTCATGCCACAGTGGGACTTTAATTTGGTTCTCACCTTTCCTATGTGCACTCCTTTCGAGTCTTTGCATAATTGTCCCCTCATCAGAACAGCCTTTCTGGTGGCAATAATGTCAGCCCAGAGAGTGAGTGAGTTGCAAGCAGTGTCATCCAAGCCTCTGTATATGATAATGTTTGAAGAGAAAGTGGTGCTTCGCACCCGGTCTTCAATCTTGCCAAAGGTGGCAACCCCATTCTATCTGGGTCACTCAATCACCCTGCCCACCTTTTTTGCTCCCCCGCATCACTCCAAGGAAGGGGAGCATCTCCACCGTCTGGACCCAAAAAGAGCATTGTTGTTCTATCTTGACTGCACAAAAGAGTTCGGGATGGATGCCCAACTCTTTGTCGGATATGTGGGAGCTAAAAGAGGTCAGGCAGTGCAAAAACGGACCATTTATTGCTGGGTCATTCTCTGCATTAATATCGGCATTAATATGGGCTTACAAGCTCACTCCACTAGCGGGAAGGCTGCGTCCACTGTGTTGGCTCAGGGGTGTACCACTCCTCGGCATCTGTCAGGCAGCAACTTGAACATCTTTGCACATGTTTATCAAGCACCACTGCCTGGACAGTCAGGTCCACAGGGAAGGGCATTTTGCCCGTTCGGTCTTGCAGGACTTCTTAGTGTGAGAAATCTGTAAGCTAGCCCACTGCTAGGATCATATGGCTTGGGTATCTATTCAAAGGTAAGGAAACTGCAGGTAGAAGTCTCTGCCAAATGAACAAGTTACTTACCTTTGGTAATGCATTTTCTGGTAGCGACAATACCTAGCTGCAGATTCCTTGCAGACCCACCCATGCCTCCCAGCTCTGTGGCCTCATTTGTTAGGGGTAGAGTTGCCCCCTTTTCAGGGCCCTAGTTATGACACAGTCAGGTCAGTCACTTCATGGGTCTGCGCTTTTGGCATGGAAAAGTGTAAAGTACTGAAGTCCACGTGCTGCCAAGCGACTCCGCCCCGGGTCAATGGCAGTCTCAACAGAAAAGGCAATAAAGGAGCCTAGACTCGAGAGATCCAACGCCGATTTTCTGTGCCGCATGGGGGCACAGGCGCTCCCCAAATCACCCAACCAGTAGCACGGATTTTTGTGGTGTGAGTACGATGTTGCTAGAGATGACAGAGTATAAGGGGGCCCTGAGGTTGTGCAGGCAGTTATGATGACAGTGATGGCAAGCAGGGCTCAGTAGTGTAAGAGGTAGTGCAACAGCTTTTAACTTTTTTAATAACACCGGAGGCTTCTAACACTCAGCCAAGGAAATTAGTGAATGTGCACTGTTGTTGCATCAAGTATAGAGGAAGTCCGCAGTCTGGGCCAAGGTCAGCAGAGATGCAGTTAGGTATTGGTCACAAGGTGCTGGGCGCAGAGGCCTAAGGAAGATTTGGGCTGGCCACATGGCAGCTCTGGTTCAATTTGGGCTATTTCTAGATGGCAATTTGGGCTTGACTCCTAGTAGCTTTGGTATGATTTGGGCTGTTAAATAAGATGTAGGAGTCCTAAGCAGTTCCTGCTCCAGCAAAAGTAAGTCACCCCCCTCCCCCCCCCTACCATGGGGCAAGCACAAGGTAAGCACCCCTCGTGACTTCTCAGGAGAGTCCAGCAATTCCTTGAGTAAGATTCTGGAGGGATTAAGGTCCGAGGCAGACGGGGCATTAGAAAATAGTACCTGGGCTCCTTAAAGTTGGATATGGTAGGTTCTGGGCTGCCTCTGCATTTGTGGAGACCCCAGCACTGGTTACCAGAGCTGAAACAACCTGGTGCAGACAATGGCTAGGTGCTCCCTCAGGCCTCCCCCGAGTCCATCTGTAGGTTCGCAGGAAGGCTCACTTATCGATTTGGCCTAAGGTCAGCAGAGGTAGGCAAGGAGAGAGTAGAGACGGTGCAGTATGCCTAGTAGGACTATCTTGATCTTTAGCAGCACCTGCTCCAGTAACAGCAAGCCACTGCGAAAAGAGGCAAGCCTTGGGTAAGCACCCCTGCTGGCCTCCTTAGTGGGTCAGTTATACCTGAAGTCAGATCTAGTGGTATTTAAGGTCAGAGGCAGGTGTGTGTATTAAAGAAGAGTGTTGGGTTCCTTGTAGTAGGATATTGTAGGTTTTGGGCTCCGTCGGTGGTAGTGGACGCCCCGGCATTCGTTTCCCGGAGCAGAAGCAAACCAGTGTAGAGGGGACAAACAGGGGGTTGGTGCTCCTTCTGGCCTCCCTCAGAGTCAATCCGTAGGTTACCAGGAAGGCTCACTCATCATTTTGGCCTAAAGTGCAGTGGCAGGATGGAGTAGAGACTGTTGTTAGGCTCCCCTCCGTATACCTAGTAGGATTTGCATCAGACACACAGTCCAGTGCTCAGTGTATGGTCGGTGGGCAAAAGATAGCAGTCACAGACAGGGGCCCAGTCACAGACAGGGGCACACTACGGGCGTGTCAAATTATGTGTGCCTCCTGATACTTAATAAGTAATTCCGAAGGACTTCTGTCAGTGCAGAATCTGTCGTCCTCTTCGGATTCTTCTTCATCCTCCCCAGAGTCTAGTAATAGCTCAGGCAACTCGAGGGGTACCTTAGGAGGGGAGATATGTAATGGAGAGAAGGCTCCCAATGAAGAGCCACCTCTCTGTAGTAAAGGAGCCGCCGTCGTAGACGGTGCAGAGGAGGCAGTGGCCGTTGGTGCAGACCAAACTTGCAATTCTGTGCAGGATGACAATAGAGGCGTCGACGAGTGGGCCATCAATGGCATCGTCATCGATGGGGCTGGTATCAAGAAGGTAGAAGGCAAGTCAGAACCCTTAGAGGGTTGAGTTTTTCTCGACACTTTAGCCCCAGGAGAAGACAAATCCTCATCAGCCATCCTCTTCCTAGAGGACATAGATGAACCAGAGGCGACACTTCCCACCTCAGATAAGGGGTTGTCTTGGTCCTAATCTTCTGTAGCCACATAAGTAGACCCCCTTCTCTATCTCTGAGGGTCTTCTGAGGGAAGGTCCTGCAAATTTTACAATTTCTCACCTCGTGATCCGGATAAAGGCAATAAATACACTTCTTGTGGGGAACTTCAGAAAAGAGCCGGAGCTTTCTTCAAAGAGAGATTTCTTTGAAGATGACATTCTGAAGAGAAGAAATTCCAGAAGAATTTATGTATTTATTTATTTATTTATCAAGTTTTATATAGCACGAACAAGATCATAGTAGAGTACTGAGCAGATCTCAGGGAGACTCCCTTCACACGACGTGCTGTAGAAAATCTGAGAGCCTGAGCCTCTGGGGAGAACATTCTGGTGGGTGCTGTCACCTTATTGGCTGCAGTTTGGACTGTATATAATGACTATGATACTCATAGGTGTGGAAGTTTTTTCCTTGTAGCCTAGGGCTATTTTACTTCCTGGTTTTATGTTACCAAAGTTTTTGGTTATTATGTGCTTAATTACTGCTTTTTGTATGTACGGTGGGACTCCCACTACAACAATGGGGAACGATTCAGGCATGTGAATCTATGAAAGACACCGATACTGGAGAACCACAGATTATAGGTAAGTAACTATTGTTCTTACTTATCTTCGGTAACATTGTATCTGGTAGAGACGATTCTAGCTGCAGATTCCTTAACGTAGAATTATCCCCAGACGTAAGATTGGATCTGGAAAATTTTCTTTGCCATAGCATCTCTGTGCGCCAGGGGGGCGGTACCATGTGACTCCGCCCTGATGTCGTTCAAAGGCGTGACGTCAGCAAGTTCACATAAGCCTCTCCCCGGTGCACCGACATCCGTTTTCTTCGGAGAACTTTTCCGCGCCACAACTCGGAGCCATCACAAACCAAAAACTTTGAGAATATGGCAACAGTGTGTGAAAAAAAATAAGATAAACAGAAAGGAAAAAAAAAATAGATAAACAGAAAGGAAAGAAATTAATGGTAAGCTACAGCATAATCCGGGAGAGTGCCAGGCTCAGTGGCACCGAAAGTCAGAGCTGGGAAGAGCAGAGCACAGCTACCGTGAAACAACCCTGCAAGCAACTACAACATCCTCCCAGAGGACAAAAAGCAGGTGAAAAACATCACAATAGGAGAAAGAGGCCTGCAACCCTAGCCTATAACAGTGAGGTACAACAAGGCCAGAACAGAAGAGTAACGCCAATTTAACCCAAGACAACACCAATAAGGAGAGGCACATTCCCTGTAAAAAAACAAAGAGTCGAGACACAACCAAGAGACCCCAACTCAGAGGACTGCAGAGGAGTCAAAAGGTCAAGCAATGAAAAAAGGGCACGAGTAGGCCCACACTGGGAGACCAGGGTGCAGTGACGCAGAAGCACCCATGGACCACCCAACCAATCACCAGAAAGGAAGGAGTGAACCAAACAAACAGAACAAGCATCCCACTTGCGAGGAAGGAAAAAGAGGGCACTTGCAGAAGACAACAAGCATTTGCAATGCAATAGGTCTCGCAGCATTAAAGTTTGAGTTATTGGCATTGTGTATGACAATGCGTTGCATAAAACTTTTAGCAAACTTTGAATTGGTGAGCAGTTTGAGTGTGTGCAAGAGAATGCTGTTGCTCACAGCTGTTATTATTCACCCAGCTCTAATGATGCACCTCATCACAGGGCTGACGCAGTTATTATTCACAAAGCTCTGATGATGCACCTCAGGCACAGGCTCACAGCTGTTATTATTCACACAGGTCTGATGATGCACCTCACGCACGGGGCTGACGCAGTTATTATTCACACAGCTCTGATGATGCACCTTAGGCATGGGCGCACAGCTGTTATTATTCACACAGCTCTGATGATGTACCTCCGGCACGGGCTCGCAGCTGTCATTATTCACACAGCTCTGATGATGCACCTGTCCCACCCAGAAATGTTGTGTCTCCTACGCCCCTGTTAATGTGTATGAAGCAGGGTACTAGTATATGCAAATGCAGCCGATGGAGCGTAGCTTGCTCATGTCAAAACCTTCTTGTTGGTTGAAATCTACAGATTGTTCTGCAGGTGTAGGCTCCCCGAGGAGCTGAGTGCGTATGAGAAGCTCTCACGTAACGGCGCAGGACACTGTGCTTACCTGGATTTCACTGGATCCCCAGCGTGCATCGACTCTGTCCCAAGAGGCGTTTCCCAGCCGAGTTCAAACTCTTCCGGTATTGGGTGGACTCCTCCCTCGCTATAGGCTCCCCTAAGTTCAGCCCTTCTTTCGTCACAGAGCGCATTTCCCAGCACCTGCCACTCAACTGAAAGGAGTGGCTGAAGCCCGCCTCCCTCTAAATATCAGACCAGAGCAGGTGAACGCTGAGCCATTTAGTGCTCACCATCCTCTTGCAGTAGATGCGTTTCGCTTCATTTTAGGGTGGGTCGTGGGTATGCTACAAGATATTGAGTTGGTAAACAAAAACATGCCTTCAGCCTGTCATCCTATAAATGGCCTATTGCTGCCCCAATATTTCCACAGATGTCAGGCAATAATACACGACAAGTTTGTATTCAGATGCCCGCCGAGGAACGGTTGAAGGAAGTGCTATAACATAACACCCACGTCCCAGGCCTCCCTAAAAGTAAAGACAAACGCGAAAGGCTGGTGAACGGTTAAAGCAGCTTGGCTCGGTGTGCTGCTGCACGGTCTGATTATTCCGAGGGAAGCGGACAGCAGACACTCCTGTCCGCGAGGAGCAGGGGCTAGGAAGATAGATCGCTGTGAGGAAGTCAGAACTGCACGAAAGAATTTAGCAAGGAGCCGCCTCCTAGGCTAGCACCGGTGCAGCCGGGATCCAGGAAGGTAAAGTGTCACGCACCTTTACATGAGTGTATCCCAGATAAAGAGCTCATCGAAGAGCTTAGCTATGCAGCAAAGAAAACTAGCGGTGGACTAGTCAACAAATTAAAGCTGACAGAGCCGACCCAGTGGTCCGTTTTGGAGTAGTTTCGGGAGAAATTATGGCAACATCCACCACTGCTTCTCTTCACAGATTCATTGTGTGAAATGCGCCATTTACTCAAAAGGTTTTAAGTGGTTTATCGAAACTGAAGGAGATGGCTTACCCAAAGGCCCATAAACAGGGATGCTAACATATCCCGTGTACTAAAAGTATTTTACTGGCACACAATCCTGCATGAGACTGACTGTGGTAAAAAGACTGAGCCTTTTTCCGTGCTGGATCTGTCCCTAATAAATCCTGCACTGGCTCTTAATTTGAGTTCAATAGAAACCACTAATTTTCAAAGGTATTGCATTTGCATATTAACTAAAGTCAGTGGAATATTTAGATTGCGGAAATACTTTCCACATAGAAACTACTGTTTACACGCCAATCCACCAAGCTGTAAAGAAAGACATTGCTGCAAACCCATATCTGCCATAATTTAAAATTCATTTAATTAACCTATTTAGTAAATCTTCCCTAAACCCCCTTTTAGCCATTCTTTCTGCTTTCCAATTGATATCCACTTCTGTCCATAACAAACCGTGCATATTTAGTTTGCAGATTTAGGGCAGAACTTTGTTCCTTGTAGTACCTTGCAGGCTTTCCAGAAATCTAGCTTAAATATATTTTAATATACCCTGGATTTGTAATCCCAAATGAAAACATTATCTTAATAAATGTAAAGACAGAAGTGTCACATGAGCCTTGCAGTAATAACAAGGGGTTTCATGGCTCAAATGGCAGTCTGCGTCGTCCGGCGGCGGCGGCGGAGGAGGGGGCGGGGAGGGGTGCTGTGACGTCAGCCTCGTTCTCGGGGCGGTGCGCTTGTGTGTGCGAGCGTGTGTGTGTGCGACGGGGGAGCGTGTGTGTGTGTGCGCGACGGGGGTCTCTGTATGTATGCGTGCATGTATGTGCGCTCGTGTGTGTGCGCATGCGTGCAGGGGGAAGTGTGCCTGTGTATGTATGCACTTCCCAGGAGACAGACACGGCGAGCGTGTTCGCGCGCGCGTGGCCTGCGCCGATCTCCTTTTGCGAGATGCGCGCGGCCAGGTGCTGTCTCCTGGGAAGCCGACTCCGTAACAATAGATCTCGGCAAAAACAGCGCTTACGCGCTGTATCGCTACGAGACCTAAAAAACATTTATTCGACCGCCAACATTTGGTTGCTGGCCAACTTCTCCCAAATCGACACAGTAAGGACTGTTGGTCTTAGAATCTTTTTTGTTTCTGCTTTTGAAAGGAAGGTGGCTTGATTGTATTCCTTGCAGACTGATCAAAGCACTCCTTTCCTGAAGACTGTCTAAAAGTCTTCCACTTTGATAACCTATATTTTTTTAAGAATCTTTTTTGAAGAGGAATGTTTTCAGTCTTTAAAAAGACAATGCAATTTATCTGCAGATCTCACACAAATAACATGAAAAACTTCAAATAGCATTTTTAAAGCTGTTGATATCTGGGAGCATTGTCTGTGTTCCAGACATAGATTGCATCTTCGGACCACAGATTCCCTACTTGCAAGAGCTGTAGATCTCACAGCGTTGAAAGATATATCCAAAGGCAACTCCACCTGGTGTTCCATTGCTTCCAATAAATCAGAACACTCAGTTCCATCTTGGATTCCTCTAAATAAGGTTTTGAAGCCTTTGATTAAAGATAGAGCAATATAGGCCCTATACACCTACCTGCTCGCATAGCTAAATGAGATCCAGAGATAACATTGATCTTATCGGGGAGGTCCTTCCAAATATTCTCCTCTGTTATTAAAGACCTGACCACCAAACAGGCAACCAGTGAATCAATATGGTTATTACCTGGCAAAAGAATGTCAATTTTTTTCCAGAGGAGATAATTTCGGTATAAATTTTGAAAGGGGCGATTTTATCTGGATCATCTCCAGCACAAACGGATGCATTGAGAGCTCATCATTAACTTGCTTCTGAAACTGGAGCAGCACTGACTCCTTAGAAGCAGAGGGCTTCTCAAAAGGATCAAACCCCATGTTTTCTCTAACATACTCTCTCTTTTGTTCAGGTGTGGTGTAGGTATTATATGAGTCTGGAGTAACATCTGAAGCTGAAAGCACATCGCCTACAGGCCTCTTGATGGATTCTGAATCATCTTTGTGAAATTCTTTCAAGGTATTGAAGCAATTCTTATCTTCTCCTCCTTAGTTTCGCTTGTGCCCTTGCTATGTCTTTAGAGCGAAAGAGAGGAGATACTAGAGGTGCAGGGAGACCCTGAAGATCTGGAGGGTGAGGGAGACACATATCTCTTCTTCGAAGAATGTTTAACCATAATGAGGAATGAAAAACTTAAGGGCCCATATGAACAGTCAGAAAACAGCAAAATGAACCACCAAAGACCAAACTGCAATCCTAAACAGAGCACACATTTAACCGAGCATTCTTCACAGTAAACAAACAATTAAGGAGACACGCTCCAAAAACTAAAGTTTGAACCTGCGCTGATTCCCCATCCACCATGCATGCGAAAGCATAGCTCCACCTCCTCTAGCATCCTGGATGTTGACGAGGAAGGAGCCTACATTTTGCTGAACCCGCAATATTGCCCCACGCAGTACGTTCAGAAATCTATCTGGCAAGCAAAGAGTTCCTCCCCATAATGGCGCACTCCTCCTATAAATCCTTAAAAAGACAACTCTCACCTCCCTCGTGCCGCTTACTTGTCGTGGTCCTGTAAACAGGAAAAAGAACAGGGGGGTTCTGGGAACACTAGCCTTTAGCACACTCGAGGGAGGTTGGGGTTTCATTTATGGAATTTCCCTATGCTTTTTCTTGCCATTGAGGTGGGTCACTTAAATTGTAATGACTGTCACTAAGACGAGAGATGTAGAGGTAATGCATACTTACTGACACAGAAAGAAAAGGTATTTAGTATATGGCCTCGAAAAAAGAGGCAAAACAAACGGGCAACTATAATTTAATGAAAGCACAGCCATTTGGCTGCAAAATAAATCACAAACAATGCTTATGAAAACAGCAAACATTTCCAAGATGAAAACATGCAGGATTATGACAAAATTAATATTTAAAGAGCAGTTGTGGTCACACACTTCACGATCTGAGCACCATTCCAACAGAGTTTGTCACAGCTGGCTAAGAGAGGGTGATCGTGTGTTAGAGGCGATGGGTGTCACCTGACCACCGCAAGCAAACCAATCACTTAGTGAGTGCTTGCCAAAACTAAAAAGAGATAGGACTCTCACTAGTTTCCACAGGCAGGAAGGGGATCAAAGAGGTCATAGGAAGAGTATAGAGAGCATGGCAGATGAATAGGAGGCACACCAGAGGGGGTAAACACTGAATAAAGAAAACTCCTTGTCGGTCAGCAGTTAGCCCTGGAAAAAAAGAGGCAATATTATCACAGAACTTGGGTATACTAATACAGACAATGAAACGTAAATTAAAAATATTAGGATGTACTCCATCACACAGTACACTATTTAAACAGCGTGAAGGAAAACCGTGTGAAAGCAAAATGAATCTGCAAGGATCACCTCCGCAAGCAAGTCATCACACCCACCTCATACTCTAGACACCATTCTAAGATGGCTGGAAGCTTCAGGCTGAACTATAGTGATCAGGGCGGGAGGTACAATCAAGGGGGTCACCTGGCAGCAAGCGGGCCAATCAACAGGCGAGGGTCTACAAAACTAAAAAAATGAGGTCTGCTGCTGACACGGAGGAGGACGCTACTGCGCGCGCACTTCTAAAAACAAAGCCTATGGTGGGGGCGGGGCTTCCGTTTTGTGAAGCCCGCGCCCACGGAGTGCCTGGAGGAGCAGTGGTGCCCGAGGGAGAGCCCCGCGGTCGGAGGCTGCACAAGTCCGGAGTGCCGGTGAGCGGGGAAGGGAGGGATGCCTGTATGTGTGCGTGTGCGTGTGTCTGTGTGTGCTACGGGGGAGGGGGGATGTCTCTACGTGCGTGTATGTGTGCTTGTGTATGTGTGTGCGCATGCGTGCAGGGGGAGTTGTGCCTGTGTGTGTATGCTTCCCAGGAGACAGCCACGGCGAGCGCGTTCACGCGCGCGGCCTGCGCCGATCGCCTTTTGCGAGATGCGCGCGCCAGGTGCTGTCTCCTGGGAAGCAGAGTCAGCAACAAAAGATCTCTGGCGAGACACAGCGCTGACGCGCTGTGTTTTTGCTACGAGACCTAAAAACCACCCGGAGGTAGGCGAGGGCAGAACTGTAAGCTGAAGGTCCTCGCAGAACGGGGAGGAAGGGCGGGTCGTGAAGGAATCTGCGGCTAGAATCGTCTCTACCAGATACACCGTAACCGAAGGTAAGTAACTAGTACATCTGATAGAAACTACTAGCCACAGATTCCTTAACGTAGAATAGATACCCTAGCCATACCCAGAAGGGAGGAGGGCCTGTGAGAGAGCCTCCCAGTAGGAAAAAACACAGGGCCCAGCAGGGGATGCGCAATGGGGACAAGAAGGGCGGCCCAGCCCCCACCAAGCAGAAGGAAGCAAGGACAAGGGGAGGTCAGGACACCCCAGTCCACCCAAGGTCCCAGGGACCTCAACCAGAAAGAGACAGACAACGGCAGAGGAGCATCCAGGAAGAAAAGTCGCCCCAAATTCTAAGGAGAAGAGGTAGAAAGGGAGGCAAAGCCCTCCACAGGAGAACACACAAGTGAAGGGGACAGCGGCACCGGCCTCAGCCTAGAGTCAGCGGGCAAGGCAGGAACGGTTCCACAGACAAGAAAGGCAGGCAAGAGAAGAAAGACGTAGTCTCCCAAGGCTCCAGCAGAACAAAAGGCAGTGGCACAAGGCCCCCGTCTGTGGACCAGAAGAGCAGGCATGCGCAGCCTGCAAGTACCATGAAGCTGAGCGCCCAAACCAAACCGAACACAAGAGTGAAGGCAAAGGCCAGGGAAATCCAGAACAACCCCAAAAGGGAGGCCGATCCAAACAAAAACGACCCACGAAAAGAAGTGGGACCAGCCAGAAGAGAGGAGGAGAAGTACGTAGGACGGACAAGGCCGTCCACCAGAACACAGGAAAAAATTAGGAAATCCAATCCCCCCTGGAACACCAAACAGAGGACCAGGCTGAAACGCCAAACAAAAAAGGGTGGAAACACCACAGCACAACGCCGCTGACGGCATGCCAAAGCCGGTACAGCGATGCAGCGGATACTGAAAAGGACAGACCCTGGAGCAGCGTAAGCTACGCCCAGACAAGAGCATTGAAACCGCACCAGCGGTATACAGTATCGCCAGGAAAGGCGAGGAAACCGCATGGGGGAGTCCACACCCTCTTAGCATAGGACAGAGCTATACAATAGCTACAAGTACCCCACTTAGGGTAAGACACGTCCCAAAGAAAACCTGCATCAGAGACAAGAACATAAGGACCTGCGGTTAGAACCACAGACAGCTTATCAATCAGCCAAAAAATACACAATTGCCAGAGGGGCTGAATCAGCAGCCAACAGAAGAGAGGGGCCAACCTAGAGACCCCTAAGCACGTCAAACCACACAGAACATACAGACGGGCCACTCAAAACACCGGATTCCAGGTAAAAAAAAGGGATAACGCCTCCCAACAAGCCCCAGAGGATCAACAAGCCAAGCTTACGGAGGGGGACGGAACCCCGCAAGGAGACGAGGCAGTCGCCTACTCAGAGGACGAGACCTGAGTCCCGGTGATATCCTACAATGCCACAGGGAGCCCCGTTGGGATTTGCCGCGAGGCAGCAATTGAAAGAAGCTCTTCCTGTCATGGTGGCACATCCTGTAGGAGTCATCTTCAAAGTAAGAATCCAATGAGATAAGCGACAAATTTGGCTATAGGCTTTTCTGATGTAAAAACTCTGAAAGGAAAATAGGTGGTCATAATATGGTCGGGCTCACAGTTGAGTTCGGCACAAAATGTCAAAAGAAGCCTACTGGGCTTAAAATAATTAAAAACATTTGTTGGTTTCTGTGTACAATGCATGTATGAAATTAAACATTAAATATGTAAAATTGGGTGTATTTTTCAGATGTAAAATCGTCTTATACATTGCAATTTAAGCACTCCATAAGAGGTGGAATGACCATCTATTAGCATGTGGTGAGATAGAAACTCCCCTCAGAGCTCATTGTTGCACTATATATATATATATTTATATATATATGTATATATATATATATATATATATGTATATATATACATATATATATAAATATATATATTTTTTTTTAGAAAAGAAAGATTGAGGTCTTACTTTGGAGGCTTACTGTGTGTACATAAGAAAAGATCTCCTCTCTATATACCAGTCATGTAAATATATTTGTACATATTTGTCTATGCTAGCGTGGTCCCAGATGAGAACCATACCAGTATGTAAATAGCTGTATCATATGGGATTACAGCCCATACAGGGCTCCAAAAGACAATAGGAAAAAGAAACAACTGATGTGGAAATGTAAATATTCAATGCAATAATAGGGGATACACCCCTATATAATGAATTCTGAAAATTAGGAAGTGATTCCCTGTTTCTAAATTGTAAATATGAATATTTATTATGATACAGTAGAATAGTGTGCACTAAAATAATTGAAAGTTTGTCAAAGTCACCTTTTTTAACTTGGCACTTAAAGCACTTTATTTACAGCCATTTTTTCCGAATGTAAATAGTTGTAAATACTACAATACAAGATAGCCGCCGTTTCCATGTCGAATACCATCATCTATGTTCATGAAATTAAATGAAGCGGTTTGTTTAAAATGGCTTCGGTATTCTTGCACAAACTGACACTGACAAAGCTAACTGGCGAAACGCGTCTGTCAGGGGTGAAGGGGGGTTTGGAAATGAATAAATCTTAAAAACAACATCTTAACATCGGAGTGCTGGCCGTTTTTTGACCTGTATTGGTTGGATCGTGTGTATATATATATATATATATATATATATATACACCACGTGACTACTCTGGATCTCTCGGTGTTTCTCGCAGCACACCAGCAAACAGGAAGGAGACGGACCACGTCACATCAGCAAAGTTGTTATTTATTGTACAACAGAAAGCAGCTACGCGTTTCTGGCACGATGTGCCCTTGTTCACGCTTATATATATATATATATATATATATATATATATATATATATATATATATATATATATATATATATATATATAGTTTTTTGACTTGCCTATATCTTTGTAACGTTTGACAAATCTTCACAAAATCTTCCCCAAAAAGTTTGATAGTGAGTCTTGTTTCGGGGTGATCTGTCAAGTGGGGGCTGAGTAAAAAATGGAGGGTATCGAAAAAACATACGATCTCCCATTTTAATTTCTAAAGTAGTTTTGAACACAACTGCAGCCTGAACTGCTGGTCTGAATTACACCAAATTTGCCAGGAAGGTAGATTTTGGTTTGCAGAGCATGCTTTGAGTTATCTGGTGTACATCCGTTAAGTTGTTGTTGAGAATTTTAAGAGAAAGCGAATAAGGATATCTGAACAGAGCCTAAGCACAGAGCTCAAGGTGAGATCTGATTGGCTGCCAGCACTTCAACTAGGAAGTGTTGGCATCTATCTTGAGACTCAGCTTCAGCTGAGTCCCACAATAAACATTTTAAAAATGGAGAGCAGGGTAGGAAAACTCTTACACCTGCGTATGGTGTTGGGGCCCAAAATAACTTTTTTCTTAAATTTTTGCCCGCAAAAAAGTGCCAACCGTAAATCCGCTGTTAAGCAAAAAAACAAAACACTGTCACCCCTGGACAGGGAATCCAAGAGACTGGATAATTGGGACAAGAAGATTTTTTTTCCGGTAGCCTTGCATTACGGTCTATGAACACAGCGTGCCTATTGGGCCATTGCTCCCACTCCTTGTAGGAAACAGTTGTACAGGTGCTGCCGCAGTTCCGGGAGGAAGCCCGGACTATTCTCTTCCAAGCGGTATCAGACGGGAGAGATGCTGCAAAGTTCACTATTCGTTGTGGGCTTGACATAATGTCATCAACAGTGGCTGTTCTACGTCACTCCTGGCTCAGAACTTCTACCTTTTCTGGTAATGTCCATGCTTCCTTTATGGACATGCCCTTTGATGGCACCCATCTCTTTGGATACCAGGTTGCCATGGCTCTGGAGCCCTTTAAGGAATCACGGGCTACAGCCAGGTCCTTGGGCCGCTCAGTGCACTTCCATCCCCCGCCTGCTTTTTGCCCCTTTCTAAGGCGGAGGAGCATCGCCCCACTGAAAAAAGGAGAAATAAAATGATAATAACTATTATTATAATTTTATTTTTCCTACATACTTCAGTGGCTCTTGGGTGGGGTTGGCAGAGTAAGGAGAGGACTAGAGGTTTGGGGTGGCCCTCTCAGGCCACCCCAAGCAGCCCTGCAAACTTTGCATGTCCCCCACCAGGCTGCATTACACAGCCTGTTGAGGAACATGCAAACCCCCCCAGTCCCCGCTTGAGCGCTGATCCATGGCACTCAGACCAATCACAACGCTGCATTGCAGCGTTGCGATTGGCTATGGGGAGGCTGGGAGGGCGGGTGCTTTATGGTGCTGGCTGGGAGTGCAGGAGAGACTGAGGACGACGGAGAGGTGATTGCCGTTTCATTTAAGTGTTTTTTGTTTGCTTAGGTTTTCTTTTTTTGTTCACTCCGCCTCCCGGCCACTGCCCCACCACTCGGGTCCGGTAGTATTCGCTACTGATGCCAGCCATTTACCACCCACAAGACTGTTCAGAAAGCTCTGCGGTTATGGTTGTGGCTCCTTTCGACCCCGTGGGTCCGGCGACCAGAGGTCCAGTCAGTCCACTCCTCCCCCTGCAGCCCTAAACCCTTCTAGTCTGGCCCTTTAAGATCATGGGCGGCCAGTTGGTGACAAGATCAGCCATCTCCTCCACCACTGGCCAAACATCCCATCAGACATGTGGGGTCTTCAGGTAGTCTGACGGCGCTACTCCATCCCCTTCAAGACTATCACTCACTCCAAGCCTCCAACCTATGACTGGTTGATGGATGACCATATGAATATGCTGCAGGAAAAAGTCAGGACTCTCTTGGCCAAGGTAACCATAGAGAGGGTTCAGACACCAGAAGTTGGCTGTGGTTGCTATTTCCGCTACTTTCTGGTCCCAAAAAAAGACAGAGACCTTCATCTTATTCTAGATCTGCGAGCCATCAACTTCTTCTTCAAAAAGGAGAAGTTCAAAATGCTCACTCTGGCTCAGGTCTTGTCTGCCCTAAACCCTGGAGACTGGATGGTGGCTTTAGACTTGCAGGACACCTATTTTCCCATTCCTGTCATGCCGAGGTGGTGCTTATAAAGGTGACGCAGATGCCACTTCCGGCCCGATAGACTCCAACTGCCCCGGCATGCAAGCGTATTGCTCGAGCAAAAGTCTTCTGGATCCAGCTTGACGCCTGGGATATTCTGAGGTAAGAAATCTGAGGCTAGATTGTCTCTACCAGATAAGGCGTTACCTAAGGTGAGTAACTTGTCTGTCAAATTACTAAATGCTCACTTAAGTGCAATATGAAGTGCAAACTTATAATGAAGCATACACATATACTTGAACTTGGTTTGTAATTTTTTTATTTTTTATTTTCTCATTTGTATTAGGCTGATAAAAACGGTCCACATTTTCAGACAGATTTTGACAACACTGAGCAAACAGTTAAGGTAAGTGTCTGAACACTGCTTCCACCAAAAAGTACTAAGCTTCTGAGGATTTCTATTGGTTTGGGTATTTATATGTTGCTTTGTAAATCTTGCTGTAAATGCTCACTCAATCATTAGTGGAGGCCTTTAATTCATTGCAGTTGTCTGCTGTTGTATACATACACAAGCCGTTCCCTCTTAGGACAGTATGTTTCTGCAGTATATGAAATGGCCAAGCTAGTTCTAATTACCCTTCCAGGTCACATTAAGAAACCGGTTCCTGAATTATGATCTGGTTGACTCTAGCCCAATGTGACTTAAACTTGACTGACACAGTGACCCATTCTGTGGCCACATTGATTACCATCAGCGGGCATTCCTGGATATGCTCCACCTTTTTTTAGGGCCAAACAAGCTGTCCTAATGAGCATACATTCGGACAGAGTGTCTTTTGGTGAAAAAATGTCCACCTTCCTTGAGCAGTTTGAAAACAATGTCTTCCTGATCAAACAATGTTGTCAATTTTGTGGCTTCCTTAGGTTACAGCCTTCCTAACACTTGATCCTTCCAAGCAGGACCAGATCCTGCAACACCCCATTTTGTATTAGGAATGTACCTAAAAGATGGCAACACCAGAAGCTACAGTCCTATCCTATCTTCTACTGGGTCTGCTGCTTCAAACCTACCTCCCTCTCCCAATGTTTCCATAAGGGAGAGGATTTCTATGTTTTCAGGCCAATTAGAAGTCCATTACAATAGATTTATAGGTGTTTCAGCTTGTTAGCAAGGATTATGCCCTCCCTTTTCTCCCCTGGACCATCTTCTTTCTGCAAGGAAATGCACAGTGACTCATATCTTGATCTTAGCAGCGGAAGATTTTGCCCTGTGAACAAGTGAGCTATGCAAGTGGTACCTTAGAAGATAGGGGCACAGAATTTTATTCCTTTTACTTCTTGGTGTCCCAGAAGGCCCAATGTCCCAGATCCATTCTTAACATGAGACTCTCAAATAATTTGTCAGGATAATTTCAAAACGCTGTCTCCGAATCAGGTCCTCTTGGCTGTGAATACACAAGATTGGATGTGTCACTATACCTCCAGGATTCCTATTACCATTTGCAGATCTTCCCAGCTCAAAGGCATTATCTCTGGTTCAAAGTGGGGTCTGAACTCTATCAATCTATGGTTCAAATAATTGGTTTTAGAACTTCTCCCTAAGTCTTCACCAATGTGCTGGTTCTGGTGGCTTTGATGATTGGCTTCTGAAGATATGTTGCTCATGTTGATCTCAAACCATCTGGAGCACACCCTGACCTTGCTTATCACTTGGGCTTTTCCATCAACCAACAGAACTCTCACATTGCCTTAAATCAGTGGCAGAGTGGGAGTGATCCAGGATACAACCTGCATGTTAACCTGTCCTCTTTCTCAGAGGATCTCGGATATTGAATGTATGGTTCCTATGATAGAGGTACGGATTCTTATGTTAGAGAGCCTGAATCCAATTCCTGTTCTGCAGGCCCGTTCTATATTGGGCTTCGCTGAATCCTGCTAGTGTTGCATGCGTAATTGCAGATGAGGTCCCTTCTTTAGAGCCTATGGAGGCATTCTATAATCTCGTGGAGATCTTCTGCTCTCTCTTCCTCTATTGGATGTTCCTCTCTAACCTCACAGTGACTCTTCCCTTCTGTCTTCCAAATGGGCAAGCCACCTATGTTAAGAATACTTGCTCATTATGTTGGGGGCCTCATTTGAGGGTGATTGTGATGCAAGGCCTTTGATCTCCATCTAAGCAGCGCACAAATATCAGTACACTAGAACTGGTAGAACTGAGGGCAATTCGCTTAGCTCAAAAGGCATTTCTTACCTCCATCATGGTGCATGTTGTACACATTCTGCCACATCCATTACAACAGCCAAAAAGGTGTACTGACTTCTGGAGCCCAGTAGTTGGTGGCCTTTCATTTGTTGCAGTCTTCTCTGCAATACGGTATTTTACTTAGTGAAAGTTCATCTGGCAGATACTCTGAATATGAGGGAGAATACCGTAAGTATCACTGGAGGACTAGAAACTGAAGGTACATCCCCACACATTCTAAATGGGATGCAAATGCTTACACCATTTGGCAAGGTTCTGAAGAGCAAATAACCTTTATTCGATTTGAAACCTTTCGTACCCCATTGTCTACTGGGGAATGCCCTCCAGCTCTCTTGGTAGCAAGTCTGCTTTATGTGTTTCCTTTGAGTCCTCTGCTTTGAGTGTCCTGCAGAAGGTACAGGAAGGTTGAGTGCCACTGATTCCCATTGCCTGGGATTGGATGAGGTGGTTTTGGTACACCAGTCTGTTGGACTATGCGTTTAGCCTCCTTTTCTTCTTCCACACAGAAATGATCAGCTTTCACAGCAGGATGGTCAGGTTCTCCACCCTAGTTCTCGGATGTGTTGCCTGCACACATGGAGATTGAGTGGTGTCAATTAGTATTCTTCTGCGAGAGGAACCTGTTTGCCAAATCAATCTATTCAGGCCACTTGGTTAAATGTGTTTGTGTGAGACAGCATGTTTTTATGTTCTGCATCTTTCACTTTATCTTTCTTAGCTAGGTTGGGCATTTTCTACTCGAAATTTTTATTTAGCTGCATTACATTCATTTATATGCATTCAAGGACACCCTTTTTATTCAGATAGTCTTTAGTGGCATGGTTTGTTAAAAGTCTATCATTAGTGTTTCTGCCCACACCCGTTGTTGCTCCACAGTTGGACAGAAAATTAGTATTGACTTTTCTCGTGTCCACACTGTTTGAACTAATGCCAGTAGCTGTAATCTCTTTTGAGTATTTACAACTACCAGTAGGATTGGGGAGTTGCTAACCTTAACTTTCTGGCCACCATTACTATCTTTTATCCAGACAGACTACTTCTAACCACTTGACTATCCTTCATGCCAAAAGGTGTATCCACCTTCCACATGGGTCAGCCTATCATCTCCCTTCATCTTTTCCTACTCCTATTCCATCCATGGAAGAGGAGAGTTTACACAGGCGAGGCAAGTTGCCTCCTACTATGTTGACCACATGAGCGGGTAGATAAACAGGTCTTCAGAGGTTTTGTTGGGACTAAGAAAGGCAATGGCAAATGAACAAGCATATGATCTTGTGTTTGGGTCACCAAGTGGATTACCCAATGGTATGCCTTGCCAAAGAAAGATTTTCTAGCTAACATTCATTCTAATTCTGATAGGACCATGAGTCAACTCATTGCTCTCATTGGGGGCATCCCCATGACTGACTCAGTACAGGCTCCCATTGAGTACTGATTTAGGATTCTTTCATATTCATATCATGAAGAATCTAAAAAAAAAAGAGGAATCCATGGGAATAAAGAGTTACTTGTCTCCAGTGATTATATTTCTAGTGGAAACGTTCTCTTCCTGCAGGCTTATCACAACGCTACTCCGTCCTTTTCCTAGATAGAGCCATCAATATAAAAAAGATTATTGTTGTTCTGCTCTTTTATTGAATGCTATCATTATGCTCTTTTTGGTTCCACTCTGTAGGCCTAAGTTGGCTGGAGATACGTTTACGGAACTGACATTAGTATTTAAGGTGGGGCCTTTAATAGCCAATGTTTTCACATCCTAGATGGGCAGAGTTGTGTTGGTATCATGAGGCACCACCTTGTGGTGTCAGACAACTGTTGATGTGGGGAAGTTTTCTGGATCTAGTCTGGGGCATGGGAATCACAAGATGAGCAATTGGCTGGCTAATATAGCTTCTACCAAAAACGTGGGTACCAAAGGTAAGTATCTTTTTCTTAGGGTGCTCAGTAAACGTCTCTAAAAATCAAGTTAGAAGCTGCACTCAAACATCAAAAAGAAAACTACCACTGTATTTATATTTATAAATGCATTTTTTTAATAGGTAGCCTTTTCATCATTGGATCTGCTGCTGCACACAGAAGCCTTGCTGTCCACTATAAATTTCTTAACATCTGCTGTACCATCAATTGATCAAAGTTCTATTGATGTTGATAAACAGAAAACAACTCATAAGCCAGATAAAGGAATTTTCGCAAAGAAAGGTACAGTCAATGTCTGCATTTAACAATTGTTTATAGTTACTTTGAATACTGAGCAGCTGGCAAGAGTATGTGTACAATATTTATTGTATCTTATTCTAGAACATAAATATAATTTCATAACATGTATTTGTAAACATAATCAGTAATAAACAATGCATTGAAAGATGAATACTCAGATTATGCATGGGTGTCTGAAAATAAAGCAAACATGCTTTCTAGTTCAATTAGATTTTAATGTGTGAACGACGTTCATTCGAACTAATTTTTCTCCTATTAATAATTTCAATATAAAATAGTAAGCAGCCTGAGCAATGCTTTTGGGTTACCTTCATTTCAGATAATTTATTTTTTATTACATTTATTTAAGTTCAGCGTATATTCATCATGAGGGTGCAGAGATGAAAGGGGGCGGCCCTATTAGATTTTGACCTCAATGCATTGTACATAGTCTTTTTATGTTGGACATAGCACACAAATTGAAGTATGGATTGGCAGAAAAATTAACAGAAATGTAGAATATGCAGATGCTTTTTTTTATTTGACAACCAAATTGGTTTAGTGGTTGGTAAGTTATAAGCCTAATAAACTTAGTGATATCTATTGTTTCATATGTAGCACAATACTACTAAAAGTAGCATGGCAGCCCAAAGAATAAACTAAACTACATATGTAAAGTTTCAGATTTACTGCATGAACTACGAATAGACCCATTTATAGTCACATGCTGATGGAAATCTATAAGCAAATACATAACATATGGAATGCATCTTCATCAAGTACTTGATCTTCATAAGTTTATTTTACATGCTCTCTGACTCCTAAAATAATACTGTGCCCAACAAGCCAAATGGAAACCATGTTCTTATGCACTCCTGTGTAACAGAATGTAATGGTGACCTAGCAGTGAGCTACACAAACTACTATATGGAGGACTTGATAATTCCCAACTAGAAAAAAAACTAATAATCTCACATTTTTATAACAACAACAATGTTTGGATTTCATTTACTTCAGGCTTCATATGTAGCACAATACTACTAAACGTAGCTTGGAACCAAAAAGAATATACAAGACCGCAGATCAATATTTTTAAAATTACTACGTGAACAACTAAAAGAATCTATTTTGGTAACGTGATTATGTGAACCAATAAACAAATACAGTAGATAAAAAGAAAGAAGTCACATTAAATCTGATTAACATTCTGTAGTTCTAGTTAGGAATCCATGAGATAGGAATTCCACAGATTTTTGCTCCCTAATAATTTTCCACTGTTTGACGAATTGTCACAAAACATTTCAGACCTATAGCATCTTCAACATTTTGTGATGTAAATGTTTGTGGTAAATCGTTAAGAGGATACAAAGATAAAAGGAGTGGTCCCAAAACTAATTTTTCCAGCAATGCGTTTTCCATAGATTATTATATATTTGATATTCCCTGAAAACAGCTAAACGGGTTTACATGAAATGTGGTAGAATTATACATCACGATGTGTAGATGATCTGTATTGGGTACTGCAGGTAAGTAAGGTAAATATTCTTTAGGTTATAAGGCGTTTAAACTTAGTAATACCTGTGACCACAGTACTTTAGCGGAATTTTGTGAAATTTCGCGAAAATGCTGTGGTACAAGTCATCATCTGATTGGATAATGACTGCCTTTACAAAAGTAAAAGGCACCAATGTTTTTTAATGCTACTTTACCAGTGTTCTGGCGTAGGCCCTTAGAAATAGATAAGTATTAGATTTTAAATATTTTTCCTTCCTATTACCACTTAGTTAAAGTGTTAATAGGTATTAAAAACTTTAGTAAAGTGGTAATGGACAGGGAAAAATGATAAAAAGTTTCTACATATATAAAGATATTTATACAGAGTACTGCGGTACTACCTAGGAAGTACTGTGGTACTTTAAAAAAATTAAATGAAAAATCGAAAAAACACTGTATTACACTATATTTAAAAAATATGGGTATTTATTTATTTATTAATGACATTTGTAGAGCGCGTACAATTACCCTTGGGCGTCTCGGCGCTAAAAATGCATTGATGTCTCACCATGATCAGGAAGTACGGAGATGTGAATTACTGATTGAATAACCACGTTTTCAGTTTTTTTCTGAACTGAAGAAGTGTGGGACTTATTTTTATGTGGTTAGGTAGGGTGTTCCAAAGTCTAGGGGCCGCGATTGAGAAGCGGCGATCACCCCAAGAAGCTGTTCGGCTGCGTTGAACCACTAGTTGGTTAAGAGAGGTGGATCGTAGAGTTCTCGGTGGGTTATAGGGAATCAGTTGCTTTTTGAGGAAACGAGGTCCTTGATCCTGTAGTGATTTGTAGACTGTGCACAGAGATTTAAATGTTACCCTGTTGTGGATGGACAGCCAGTGGTAGTTTTTCAAAGTATCCGAAATAGGTGCAAATTTAGGTTTTTTTGACAGTACGCGAGCGGCAGCATTCTGCACGGTCTGTAGTTTTTTGGTAACTCTGCTCTGAGCATTGAGCAGCAGACCGTTGCAGTAATCTAGCGATGTCAGAACTAGGGAGGTGACTAACGTTTTGGCTGCTGAATCTGGTAGATAAGGTGTAATTTTTCTTACCATTCTGAGCTTGAAATGGGCGTTAGCTGCCACCTTGTTTGCATGGGCCATGAAGTTAAGCTGGTCATCGAAAGTAACACCTAGGTTTCTGACTTTGACCGTGGGGCAGGGAGGTGTGCCTAAGGCCGATGGCCACCAGGCTGCTGACCAGACTGGCGAGAGATTACCAAAGATAACCACCTCCGTTTTATCGGAGTTAAGCTTCAGGCAGTTCTTTGCCATCCACTCGCCGATAGCAATCATCCCACTTTGGAATCTCTCTGCCACCCTCTGTCCATCGCCCTTTATAGCCAGCACCAACTGAGTGTCGTCAGCGTATGAGGTTAGGCTCATCCCATGTGCTTTGATGACACTAGCAAGGTCCGACACGTATATATTAAATAGTGTCGGACTTAGGGATGAGCCTTGGGGAACCCCACACGGTAACAACAGGTCAGCTGACTGGAAGGGCCCAGTGTAACCGCCTGGGTTCTGTTGGCCAGAAAGGAAGCAAGAAGGTCCCTAGCCGTGAGCTGAATGCCCATCCTCTCGACACGGTCGACCAAGATCTTGTGGTCAACCGTGTCGAAAGCAGCTGAAAGATCCAGGAGAACTAGCAGAGCAGTTCCTCCTTGATCGCGGATGACTCTTATATCATCAGCTGCTTTGATGAGGGCGGTTTCTGTGCCATGATGTTTGCGGAAACCGAACTGCGTATCATCCAGCAGATTGTTGTTTTCTATGTAGGCTGATAGCTGCTGATTCATAGCCTTTTCTATAACCTTGGCTAGAAAAGGGAGACTTGCTATAGGGCGGTATAGTTTTTTAATTCACCTTTATCTAAACCAGGCTTTTTGAGCAGAGGTTTGATCAATGTATTTTTTAGTGAGTCAGGGTAAGATCCAGATGTCAGTATTGTATTACAGACAGCGGTGATAATGGGGGTAACTGTGTCTGGTACAGTAGCGAGCACGGAAGTTGGGCATGGATCCAGAGCTGAGCCAGCTTTAATCGTTTTTACTATGTTCTTGATTTGGTCAGTGGTGAGGGGGCTAAAACAAGTCATGGTACTTTTGGGAGTAATCGTGGGGGTTGTAGCACTACTACTAGCCTGGTCTGAGTTGAAGGCTTGATAAATATCGTTGACCTTTTCAAAAAAGAACTCCGATAAGGCATCACATAGTGTTTGCGATGGGGGTGGGTTGAGATCCGGGGCATTTCCGGCGAGGGTTTTGGCAATGTGATATAACTGTTTGCTGGAATTTTTCGCAGTTTCTATATGGCGTGTGAAAAAATCTTTTTTTGCTGCTATTATCATAGCTTTGTAAGTGGCAAGGGCTTTCTTATATATTTCCTTATTTTCACTATCATAAGTTCTTCGCCAGTGTCTTTCCCTGTTCCTGGTTAATTGTTTTTGGATTTTTAGTTCAGTTGTATACCACTGAGCTTTAGGCGCATTTCTATTTTTAGAGAGTGATTTGGTGGGTGCCAGCTGAGTCGTGGCTTCACCCAACCACCTTTGGAATTGGTTGGTTGCAGTGTTGGGATCGGTGGATAGTTCCGGGGTTGTTGTATTAAGAAGCAACGTTAGTTCATTAGGATTGATGTCCTTCCATGCTTTGAACGTACCCTTTTTCGCAGGGGCTATTTTTTTCCTTTGCGGGTCTTTGATGGTGAGTCTGCTAAAAATGACTGAGTGGTCTGTCCAGGTCATAGGGAGAACTGAGGTAATACACAGTCCTTCCACATTTGTAAAAATTCCATCCAGCGTGTGGCCTGCCTGATGGGTAGGAGTCGTGACCAATTGTCTGAGGCCCATTATGTCTAGGTCTGATACGAGGGTTGTGGTATCCCTATCACTGAGAAGCTCTAGATAGAAATTGAAGTCTCCCATAATCGTAGTAGAGTCTTCTGTAACAATGGACTCCGTGATATTGCTAAGATTTGCGAGGAACGCAGATCTGGTCCCAGGGGGTCTATAAATCAGTATTCCCTTGAAATTATAGGTGGGGGTCAGTTTTATATTAAAATGCATGGCTTCGCATGAGTTAATAGGAATCGGCGAGCAACGGACTTTGAATTGGTCTCTCACTATGATGGCTATCCCACCTCCTTTTCCTATGGGCCTGTCCTGCCGGTAGGCACTATAGCCTGGAGGGACTGCCGTGACATAGTCAGGGGCAGATGCCTCATCGGACCATGTCTCTGTGATGTAGAGCACATCTAGATTAAAGTCGCTAATGAGGTCGGCTATTTCCTGGCAGTGTTTGCTCAGGGAGCGCGCGTTAATGAGTGCCATGGAGACATGCGTGTCAACCTCAGTAGCTAAGGATTTGGCATCCATAGTTGGGTTAATAAACACGGAGGGAATGTGACAGTGTGAACATTGTGTATGTGGTACCGACTGCATGAGGGATACATCGAGTTTGGTGCACAGCGGGGCGTGAGATTGGCAAATTTCCAGAAGTGCGTTACGGGTATAGGAGAGGATATTGTTGTTTTTATTCATACTTTGGGCGGGACGGGAGGAGGGTGGGAGGGGCGCAGAGCTCTCGGCCAGCCTTCCCAATGGAAGATGGCGGCCAAGTAAAGTGCAAAGCTTTCCTGCGCCTGAATACAGCGGCGCTGTGGAAGGGAAGTTCGAGCCTCGGCGAAGTAATCTCGCCTTAGGGAAGACAGTACTATAAAAGCGCACCTATTAAAATATATACAAAGGATTAAAAACAATTCGTGTCTCAATCGTTTTTAGCAAGTTAAATTGTAGCAGAGGTGCAAGGGAGCACAAACAGACCTCCGGCTTCTGCCTCAGAGGGAAACAACAGCAGTTATTGGCGATTGCTAGAAACGCCTTTTAAATACCCTGGGAGGGCGGGAGGGGCGCAGAGCTCTCGGCCAGCCTTCCCAATGGAAGATGGCGGCCAAGTAAAGTGCAAAGCTTCCCTGCGCCTGAATACAGCGGCGCTGTGGAAGGGAAGTTCGAGCCTCGGCGAAGTAATCTCGCCTTAGGGAAGACAGTACTATAAAAGCGCACCTATTAAAATATATACAAAGGATTAAAAACAATTCGTGTCTCAATCGTTTTTAGCAAGTTAAATTGTAGCAGAGGTGCAAGGGAGCACAAACAGACCTCCGGCTTCCGCCTCAGAGGGAAACAACAGCAGTAGTGTATTTACAGTTTTTAACACGTATTTAATTATGTAAAAAAAAGTGTACGGAGTACCGCGGAAATACCTAAAAACACTGCACAAATATCATGCAACTTAAAAGACTAAGCCCTGAGATTTCACTGACTGTGAAACTCGTAGCTCTTGATTTCCCATTCTAAAGACCTCATTGTTAACACCAAACAGAGAATGCCTAAATTTGGAGCCTTCCTACAAGAGCTCCATTTGTTTTGGATATCTAAGGCCACCCGACTGTTCTGCATCGGTTTTTTATCTTTCTCAAATCTCCTATTCAATTGAGCCTTGTTTCCCCCACTCAACTACACAGGAAAGTACCTAGTGTGTAGATTAAAAAATATGTATGCTACGGTGAATACACTACATAAGCAATGCCGGAACATTGATTTATTTCTTATCATGTTCCGGCACGTTAGCCCTGAATGTTTGTTAATATTATACAGGACGTTATGCCTCCTAAAGAAACATTAGGACCCCCAGCAGAAGTAGTTGGCACTTGACGCACCTCTCTTTGAGCAGAAAGGGCAACTAATTTTGAAAACTCCCATATATTTCTGAAAATAATTAATTACGTAGACAACTCAGCAAAGGTACTGTGGTTTGATCTTGAGTTTGAAAAGTTAGAGGTTAACATTAAAGAGTATCAGAATGAAAACAAAAGCTTTTCTTGCTCTGTGGAAGAAAGAATTGCTAGTGTAAATGATTTTCTATGCTATCAACTAATACTTTCCACCACCCACACCATAAATTATGAGCTTTTTCCATTACCCATATACCCGGGGCGTGCACATTGCCCCAACTTTTCAGGCATTGTATAAGGCAAATTACCCACCCCTTATATGTGGACCCTCACTCCGTAGGATCAGCTCCTTCCTCACTGGATGCACCCAAAAGGTCAGCCTGGCCCCACACTCATCTTCTGCCCCCAACCTTATCTGCAGCATCCCCCAAGGCTGCTTGCTTAGCCCCATGGTCTTCAACATCTACCTGGCCCAACTCCCCAGAATAGTCTACTTCTATGTACTCCGCATTAACTCAACCACAGACGACATTCAACTCATTCTCTCCCTATCCAACGACACCTCCAAAATCCAGATATAGCTCACCTACTGCATGTCTGAAGTCACAAACTGGATGAAAACTAACTCCCTGAAGCTCAACTCTGACAAAACATCAGTTTTCATCTTTTGAGAATACCCCCCCCCCCCTCTGGAATTCGCCAAGGAACATAGGAATTGTGATCAACAATCAAATCTCGATGTCCAGTTAGGTTAAAATGTCACCTTTACCTGCTTATGCACTCTCAAACTCCTCAAGAAAATGTTTAGATAACTCCCACGTCTTTCCTCTTCTTCAAGTGTTATTCTTCAACTATCATCAAATGCTGAACTTCTTTCTTAGTTCTTACCAACCCAACACCATCCGCCTTTCGTCATTAGCCCATTGGATGCCTTTCTTTGCTACCTGTACTTTACAAAAGGTAACAATGGGGGGAGGTAGAGTATAGAGATAGGATTCTCACTCCACTTCTTTTTAATAGCACCAGCTAGGGGTCTTGAATAAAGTTTTTTCATAGAACCCACTAGCCAGGTACTTTTTAATTTCTCACCACACCCTTCACTCACATTTCCCAATATACCATCACTTGCACTTAACACACACCACACATAGTCAACTTCGACAGTGCTCCCGCGTAGTCGCTGGTCGCAGCACGCCGCATCCCTCTAGCGGGATGCGAAGACCCCGATGATGAAGCATGACACCAAGGGGCCTGTTGGTGTGTGAGGGGTATTCTTCACAACACTGAGTGTCCCTCATCCCTGAGGGGTGCACTCTGAGTAGGATTCTTCTTGTTTAATTACCTGTACTTTACACCATAACTGCATCCTGCACCTGTCCCCACTCACCATCCCCTTCGCTTTCACCTTCACTACTAGCCTTCCATTACAACGTGTATTTTGTTTTCACCACAGCCACATCTTGCACCAGTAACAAACGCCGGGCCCTGCACCTTTCATCATCATTGCACCTGACCTGAGCCTTTCTTTCACCATTTCTAAAGAGCGATTCTTACACCTTCTTCAACACCAGTATTACACCATAACTGCATCCTGCACCTGTCCCCAGTCACCATCCCCTTCACTTTCACCATCACTACTAGCCTTCCATTACAACGTGTACTTCGTTTTCACCACAGCCACATCTTGCACCAGTAACAAACGCCGGGCCCTGCACTTTTCATCATCGTTGCACCTGACCTGAGCCTTTCTTTCACCATTTCTAAAGAGCGATCCTTACACCTTCTTCAACACCAGTATTTCTAATATGCACCTTTCATAACTGTAGGCCTGAGACCTGAAGAGTTTGCAGGCAGCAATGATGACAGGGGAGGAGAGCGCCGCGGCATCTTAGAAGACAGACAACGTCTAGACTGTGACATCATTTCTGGCTTAATCAATTAGGATGCATTGCGATTTGTGAAATAAATTAAAAACTTCCCTCCTGTGGGGCCCTACCTGACCGAGTTCACATGTCTCACTCTCTTCTCCGGTGACCGGTCTGCCCGGACTGTCGGACAGCAACTTGGCAGCCTGCAACCAAAACGGATGACTAGGCTGCTGCTGCAGGGCACGACCGGTAGACCGCTTTCCTTCAGAGGCTCCCCGCTCCGACCTTGACCTCGTCGGCTAGCGTGAAAGACAGTCCGTCACTATGTCTAGAAAATGGCTGCTACTTCTTCTCCTACTGAAATCATGCGCGGGAAGAAGTCCGAGTCTGCGCAGACGGTCCCTATCCCAACTCGTCACAGGGTGGGGTCTCACCTCGCCCTGTGACGAGTTGGGAGGGGTGACACGACAGCAAGCTCTCCTCCTCCACTCTCTGATTGACGTGGAGACGTTAGCAATCCCGGGCTTGTGTTAAAAACGCCCGGGGCTAACTTAATCTCCACGCCATCAGGGGGTGGAGACTGGGCATCCAGGCTATGTCTTTGCCTACCTGATGACATCACAGCCTTCAGGGCTGTGAGGTTCTCAGCCGGCAAAGACATAGCAGGTGGTGCAGCGCGGCGGTATTGGCAGTGGGGGGCAGCTGCCAATACCGCCAATTGGCTCGTGGGGTCTTAAGTATTACGTCCCGATCTCTGTAGTTAAAGACTCGCGCAATGATTGGCCGTGGGGGTGCCCCGGTTTAGGTCGCCCCCCTGGAACTCGGTGTGCCTGTTCAATGGAGAAGTAGTCCGAGAGTCTCTTGGGCTGCAGATGCTTCAGGGTTAGATCTTCCATGAAGAGATTCACAGCCGGTCCCTCTGTTCTTTCCGGGACCCCAAGAAGGTGTACATTGTTTCTACGGGCCCAGCCTTCGTATTTGTCTAGTTGTTTCTCCATAGCAACCGGCTGGTCCTCTATGGAGAACGTATTTTACGGACAGATTTTTTTATTTACAAAACTATATTTGTATGGTGTTAGAAGAACTAGAAGAAGAAGAACTAGTACCCTTATCCAAGTCATCTCGGGATTGCTCTTGAAATATTTAGCAATATGGCTTTTGGTAAATGCGGTAAAGAATCATTAATGAAACTGCCATGCTTTATGTTTTCCACAAGTCCGTTTTTTAAATGTAATACCTTATGTTAAACTAGTGTTTGTTACCTCTAAAGATAATTTGATAAATAAAGATGCATACATTTAACTAAGGGTTTTAATAGCTATTTCAGAACAAATTGTGAATCTTTTTTCTATCATTTTAATAAAGTGTACAGTATTATTGTCTGTAATGTTATTGTTAGAGATAGTTTACAGGAAAACAGTGTTAGTCTTGGGCTATTATTTTTTTTTAATTGATTTGCTCTAACAAGTTGGAAATATATAATACATGTTTGTTAGTAATGCAAATGATGTAATTGTTTATCATTTTAAATGAACAGACCTACAAGCAGAAGCACAGTGCTTTTTAATTTCTAAATTATTAACGTGTTTAAATGTATCGGTAGTCTTTCCAGTCATTGAATTGTAACCCGCAATAACCTTTTTTTCTCACCAGCAACGAAGATTTCCACGGATAAAGAAATTGTTAATTTTAAACTATTTGCCAAGCTGGAAGCGTTCATTATTAATGTCTGTGATGCTAGAAAGCATATTGCTGAAATCAAGATCGAAGGTACTTTAATATTTATAATGCATTACCCAATGAATATCTCAACTTGTTTGGAGACTAACAATTCAGCATTTTATGTTCATTTTTTGGAAATATCTTTTTATTGAATTTTTTTCATAACAACGTTGTTTCTGATGGATAGTTCTACCTGGAGATTCTCTACTTTGAGAACATCCTCTGACCCCAGTCTGGACCGGAACCTCTTCTGCAATAGCTCATCCAACGCCAGCTGAGGGCCCGCCTCCATTAGGCCTTAAGCATCTGAAAGCCTCATGATGTCACTGGCAGTAGAGAGGGCCCAAATTGTGTGCTATAACAGTTCCTTTTTTTCCGTGTCACAAATTCAGATCCGGAAATGTTGCAATTTTTTTTCTTCTTCATACATTGAAGTATGTGTCCTCCAAAGAATTCGGTCTTTAAGCCCTGCATTGATTGCAAGTCCAACAATGATCTTCATGATATCTGCCTACAGTGTTTGGGCTCAGACCATGACATCAATGTTTGTGATTCCTGCAACAGTATGCACCCCAAAGCCATTACACAGAGGGAGGTGAAACACTTTATGGCCAGGGCGAAAGAATGTATGATGGCCAATATCTAAAACTCCTCTATCTATCCTTCCAGGTAACCCTAATAGGTCTAGGACAGAGGCTTCGAGATTCTTGGACACAATTCCAAATACAGCATAAGATCTTTTGTGCAGATCACTTTCCGAACTAAACTAATTTTTTAACATAATGGAAATCGGTAGGAAAAGATAGAAAGAAGTGATATTTTCATCTGTAATTTCTTGCCCCTGTGGCCAATTTATACCAGAGACCTTTTAATGGATTCCACAGCTTTCTTACTCCTACTGCCCGGCAACTTTCAAACTTTGTCTAAAATAATGGATTTTCCCCACATTTCTGAGGGAAGTACTGGAATCTGCCCGTATCCACAAAAATCCTTTCACCCAGTGTTCTCACACTTCTCCCAATGCAAACAGTACCTCGCTTGTTGGGATGTACTTATCGTCCATGACGTGATACAGTCAAAACTGGGACTATGAGATCAATGTAGTGTAAATGAGGTCTTCAATACAAAATCTTATTATTTTCCTATCAAGTTTGTTAGATCCACAAACACCTAGGATACCATAATTATCAGGAAATATGTGGGAATGCATGAGGATATTTATGCTGTTGGCTAGAAGTGCCTAACATTTTTGCTACATAATTATGGTCAAAAAGTTTTTTTGAATCAAAACGTGGATGTTGGCAGGACATTCTTGGTAAGAGAACGTGCTGGTATGCATGAAAGTCACATCCCTCAAGTTTCCAGTTCATAGGAGTACCTTGGGATTCACAGGTTTCCTAGGAGACACCCTTAACAGTTCCCAAACATACCATCATGCCAACTATTCAAAATATCTACTTTATAAAAAGCATATATGCTGCCGTCTCTTCACTCCAATTTTTCATACATTATGAAAATGCACCAATTGCACTCATACCAAAACACAATAATCTAACAACTACACACAGTCATCCACCCACAAGGTCGGTGTGGCACATGGATCACATCCATGTGAGAAGTATTGCTACTTCAAGACACAAACCATGTTACTGTCCATTCACTTCTCACTTCTCCTGTCACTCACCCACATGAAACATTGATACCCACAGCAGATCTACTTCACCAGTAATGTAGGGAACACAACGTGAAACTCAACACTTTCCAAACCATGTAGAGTGCAAGTTGCACAACACACCCACTTTATAAAACACCACAATGCAACTAGCCACACTTCCACAAACCACAGTGCCAGTCACCCAAAGTTATTCACACCATATAACCCACTCTTCAGTCATGTACCTACTCCAACATCATCAAGATAGTTTTTCACAGTCATACACATCTGATAGAGACATCTAGCTACAGGGTCCTTAACTTTGAATTCTCCTCAGGCGCTAGACTGGATCTGGAAATTTTTCAACAGTACCTCTGCCCGCCAGGGGACAACGTCTTATGGCTCCGTGGTGATGTCCTCTCCAGATCTGACATCAGCTCTTTTCCACACTGCAATGCGGGTCCAGAGAAGCAGTTCCTCAGGCCTTCTGTTTTTGGCCTACTTAAACACCATTTTGCACCTGGGAACAGTGTGCCTATGCCTTTGGGTTTTAAGACAATCAAGACCTGTACTCCACAGATGGCAGCTACAAAACCACATTCCATCTGTATCTGTTACTTAGGAGAGCACCTTGACTTGGAGTAGTGCAACACCTATAAGAGGCTGAAGCCTAAGTCCGTGTTGGAAAGGCGAATGAAGTTGCTGACAGCGCGGATCTCCCGATAAGAGTCTAGGCGATCTTGTTCCCGCTCTAAAGATCCTGTGCGGGCCTGTTCAAGGAGCCGTTCCTATGGACGTCGTTCATCCACGTCGCAGAAATCCCATGGATGGGGTTGAGGTCATGGAGGTCTTTGGCCTCATGAAGTCGTGACGTTGTTGCTGGTTCCTCCCATTCCTTTACTGGATGATGTCTCGCAGGAGCCGACAGTGAGCCTCCCTCCTTATCTTGGCGCCGGGGTGACTATGACCCAGATGTAGACATATTTTTTTGCTCTGCTATCGAGGACCTCAACTCCATACCTGGAGTCATTATGATGACTGGACAGGATCACTGAAATAATATCGAGGGACAAAATATCGACTTGCCAAAATATCGTGGACAAAATATCGACAGTCAAAATATCGAGTTTGTATCTACAAACAGGTAAGTACAAAAATATCGAGTACAAAATATCGTTAACAAAAATATAGATGTAAAAAATATCGACTTTATTAAAAACAGTGTTAAATTAAATTAATATTAAATTTTAATTACTAAAATATACTTAAAACGACTTAAATTAAATTATAATAATTAAATAATAAATGAAAATAATAAAAATAATTTTTTTAAATCTTATTTGTTGACCCTGAACCCTAAAAATACCCCTTTACCCAAAAACCCAAAACTGACCCTGAACCCTAAAAATACCCCTTTACCCAAAAACCCAAAACTGACCCTGAACCCTAAAAATACCTCTTTACCCAAAAACTGAAAACTGACCCTGAACCCTAAAAATGCCCCTTTACCCAAAAACTGAAAACTGACCCTGAACCCTAAAAATACCCCTTTACCCAAAAACTGAAAACTGACCCTGAACCCTAAAAATACCCCTTTACCCATGAACTGAAAACTGACCCTGAACCCTAAAAATACCCCTTTACCCATGAACTGAAAACTGACCCTGAACCCTAAAAATACCCCTTTACCCATGAACTGAAAACTGACCCTGAACCCTAAAAATACCCCTTTACCCATGAACTGAAAACTGACCCTGAACCCTAAAAATACCCCTTTACCCATGAACTGAAAACTGACCCTGAACCCTAAAAATACCCCTTTACCCATGAACTGAAAACTGACCTTGAACCCTAAAAATACCCCTTTATCCATGAACTGAAAACTAACCCTGAACCCTAAAAATGCTCCTTTACCCAAAATTTATCAATATTATTTAATTACCAATTAATTATTAATTAACAATAACAATAAAGTAAATATATTAGAACATTAGCTGTAATTATTTTAATAATTAATATTATTTGTTCAAAATTAATTACTTAAAAATAACACAAAATTATATATATTAAAAATGTACTCTAATTAATGTAATTAACTAATTACAATTAATTAATTAACAATTATTTACTAATACAAAATATGTTCAAAATTATATTAATTAATTAACTAATTAATATTAATTAATTATCAATTAATTATTAATTAAAAATATTAACAAACATATATTAATTAATTAATTATTATTAAATTACTTCCCACCCTATTCCCCTATAAACCCACAACCCGCTACAGAATTACATTACGCAATTATTATAAAAACAAAATTCATGTAATAAAATATTTTATAACATTAATACACACTATTCACACATATTATTACATAAAAATACACTATAAAATATTATATATTATTAAAAAATCGATATTTTTGCTATCTATATTTTATACAGTCGATATTACTTCACTTACCTGAAAAACGATATTTTTGTAGTCGATATTATGTCCAGTCGATATTTTGTCCAGTCTATATTTAAAACTCGATATTATGTCCAGTCGATATTTTGGAGTCGATATTTTGTCTCTATACCGACTGGACACAACCCATTGAGGGGTTGTGATGACGGTGGCATCAGATGTGATGGTCACGGCGCCGCCATGACACCGGCTGATCTCAGAGACACCATTCGTGGTGTGCATTGATTCGACGCTGCCCCAACGTCGATCGGCACCGAAGACGCCGCTTATAGCCACTGCAGTTCCTTCACTTTCTCCTTTGCAAATTGAGGATGAGGCTGGTTATGTTGCTATTTCAGTATTGCAAGAAGACTGCAGGCACTGGTGACGTTGACCGCTTGGATGGCCTTCGCCAGCCTCAGGTAGGATGTTCTTTGGCGACATTTTGACGAGACATTAGTCTGCAACAGTCTCCAAATAATGATCTTCTTTATCCGCCACAAATGGCAATGGAGGCTAGTGCAGCTTTCGCTGAGGCTGTTAAGAGAGCTGCTGGAATACTAAACTTGCAGCTTCCATCTGTGACTTTGTAATCTGATCCATTATTGGATCTGCTTCTTAAGGGTAGCACAGGTGTTGAACCTTTATTACCTTATGGAGAGTCTCTGTATGACATTCTCCTGGATACTTGGGTAAGGCCGATGTTGGGTATCTCTGTTGATCGTGCCATTTCTCATTGTCATTGTCCTGCTCCGGATTACCCTGTTTCTTTCTCGACACCCTACTGCTAAAGGATTTGCTGTGCAAACTGCTTCGCTAAGTTTTGAGGGTTCTCCTTTTCTTCAGCCAGGTATAAAGTCTTGGTGGTTGGAGATGTGTGGCCGGAATAAATTTGCATCCACTAGTTTGGCCTTGAGGTCGTTGAACACATCTTGTGTCTTTGGAAAGACTTACTATACTTTGTGGGACTCTATAAACGATCTGCTTCCTTCCCTTCTTGAAGGGATCAGGGCTGAACACACTCAGCTTGTGCAGGATGGCCGTGAGATGGCAAAGTTTAATATTAAATCGGCAATGGGCACAACAGATTCTATTAGCAGAGTAATGGCTCGATCAATTGCTCGATCAATTGCTCTCCGTAGACATGATTGGTTGCTTGAGTCGAGATTTCCTGATAATGTTCGGGAGAGTTTGAAAGACTTGCCCTTTGATGGAGCCTATTTATTTGACAGCTGTGCTGATTCTGCAGTACAACGCCTCTGCTGGTCACTTGTAATTTGACCTTATCAGGTCTTTTGTTTATTTCTTATGTATACTTGGCTGTGGTTCTTGTGTTTAAGGATTATCTCCTCCCTCTGCTATGTCTTGTAGTTTTGAAGTTTTAAGCACTATTTTTTTCATATAATAATGATATTTGTCTCTGTATGTGACTTTTTAAATCTCCAGATGGTATTTACAGCTGTGTAGATAGTTTATTCTTTGATTTTACTCTGATGAAGAGCCAAGTCTCAAGAGTTTATACCCCTTACTGGGTATGTGGCTTACTTTACGTGGAGTATTGGTTTGCCATTGTATAGCTCAGAAATACTACTTTTGTATTCTATTTCTATACTATAGATCTCGCTGTTATATAGCTTAGTCCTTCAATCAATCACAGAACTTGTAAAGCGCACTACTTACCCGTGAGGGTCTCAAGGCGCTGTGGGGAGGGTGGCTGCTGCTACTGCTCAAAGAGCCAGGTCTTGAGGAGCTTCCTGAAGGTGAGCAGGTCCTGGGTCTCGCGCCAGTGGGTGGGGAGGGTGTTCCAGGTCTTGACAGCGAGGAAGGAGAAGGATCTGCCTCCGGAGGTGGTACGCTGGATTCGTGAGACGTCGGCGAGGGAGAGGCTGGCGGAGCTGGCGGGCGGGGTGTAAAAGTTGTGAAGTGCTTTGTGGGAGTGGGTGAGGAGCTTGAAGGTGATCCTCTTGTTGATAGGGAGCCAGTGAAGGTCTCTGAGGTGGGGAGTGATGTGGCTGCATCAGGGGAGGTTGAGGATCAGATGGGCCAAGGCGTTCTGGATGCGTTGTAGTTGCTGTAGGTGTTTGGTCGGGATCCCCGCGTAGAGTATGTTGCCGTAGTCCAGCCAGTTGCTGACGAGGGCTTGGGTCACCGTTCTTCTGGTTTCGATCGGGATCCACTTGTAGATCCTGCAATGCATGCGGAGGGTGTTGTAGCAGGAGGAGGAGAAGGCGCTGACCTGCTTGGCCATGGAGAGGGAGGAGTCGAGGATGACTCCCAAGTTGCGTGCGTGGTCCGTGGGTGTCGGTGCTGTTCCTAGCATTGACGGCGACCAGGAGTTGTCCCAGGCAGATGGGGTGGGGCCGAGGATCTGGACTTCCAACTTGTCTGAGTTCAGCTTCAGACGGCTGCTCCTCATCCACTCGCCGACAGCCTTCATTCCCTTGTGGAGGTTAGTTTTGGTGGTGTATGGGTCCTTGGTGAGGGAGAGGATGAGCTGGGTGTCGTTGGCGTAGGAGATGATGTTCAGGTCTTGTTGGCGGCCACTTGAGCGAGGGGGGCTATGTAGATGTTGAACAGCGTCGGGCTGAGGGATGAGCCCTGGGGTACGCCGCAGATGAGGTTGGTAGCTTTGGAACGGTGGGGTGGAAGGTGGAACCTCTGGGTTCTGTCGAAGAGGAAGGAGGTGGTCCAGTATGGGGCTTTTTCCTGGATTCCGGCTTCTACGAGGCGTGTTCTTAGTGTGCGGTGGTATCCCATGTCGAAGGCAGCTGACAGGTCCAGGAGGATGAGGGCTGAGGTTTCGCTGTTGTCTAGTTGGCGTTGGATGTCGTCTGTGACGGCAATGAGGGCTGTCTCTGTGCAGTGGTTCAGTCTGAATCCGGATTGCGACAGGTCTAGGATGTTGTTTTCCTCGAGGTGGCGGGTCAGCTGTATGTTGGCAATTTTCTCAATGACCTTCGCCAGGAAGGGGAGCAGGGAGATGGGGCAGACGTTCTTGAGGTCCTTGGGGTCCGCCTTGGGCTTCTTGAGGAGGGCGTTGGTTTTGGCCTGCTTCCAGCTTTCCGGGAATGTCGCTGAGTCGAAGGAGATGTTGATGACCTTTCGTAGTTGGGGTGCGATGGTGGCATCTGCTTTGTTGAACACGTGGTGTGGGCAGGGGTCTACTGGTGATCCCGAGTGGATGGAGTTCATGATCTTTCGTGTCTTGTCGTCGTTGACGTGGGCCCAGGATGTCAGCTGGTTGGTGCAGGTGGTATTCGGGTGGGGTCAGTCGTGGTTGGGGATGGCGGTGCGTTGAAGCTGTCGTGGATGTCTATGATCTTGCGGTGGAAGAAAGTGGCCAGTGAGTCGCACAGTTCTTGTGAGGGCGGGATGTCGTTGGTGTTGGCGCTGGGGTTGGAGAGTTCCTTGACAATGCTGAAGAGCTCTTTGCAATCGTGTGCGTTGTTGTCCAGTCGGGCTTTGAAGGAGGATCTCTTGGTTGTTCTGATGAGTTGGTGGTGTCCGCGAATGGCGTCCTTGTAGGCAGTGTGGTTGTCTGACGTGCGGTCTTGGAGCCATTTTTTCTCTAGCATCTGGCATGTGTGTTTGGAGGTCTGGAGTTCTTCGGTGAACCAGGCGGCTTTCTTGCTGGAGTAGTTGATGGAGGGCTTCTTTAGCGGGGCGAGAGTGTTGGCGCAGTCATCGATCCACTGTCTGAGGTTTCGGGTGGCGGTGTCCGGGTCAGTGGGGTCGGTTGGAGGGTCCAGTGCGAGGGCGGAGGTCAGTTGGTTCTCTGTAATTTTGCCCCAGGAGCGGCGAGGTAGCTGTTGAGTGGACTTCGTTTTATGTTCTCTTAAGGACTATGGTTGTGATCTATTAACCGCTCTTTTCCTCTTGTGATATCCTCTCTTGGGGTTCTGTTACATTTACACACATGTATGTTTTTTTCTTAACCAGTGTATTCAGTGCAGTTTGTCTCTCTTCTTGAGTGGACTACGCATTTATTATGAGTGCTTCAGTTCTTTGAAGAGATTGAGTAAATTGGAGCATTGCTCTAGTTGAGAGTATATACTTTGCATGCTTTTGCATGCTATGTGATTGTGAGTTCCTCCTTTAGGGTAAAGGAATGGTGTCTAGTGTAGACATGAATATTTCCTCAAATACAGGCAATCTCTATCCATGCTCCACTTTGTGGTGAGGTAAGTTGGCAGCCAAAGGTGTGTGATGCAAGGGTTGGTCCAACTTGTCTCAAGGCCGATGTTGATTTGGTCGGCAATCATCCATGAAAAGCTATGATGTTCTTGATATACGGGGTTCTGTCTGATCTATATTTCCTGTGTTCTGGAGAGGATGTGCGTGTTAATTTCAGCATTTCTCATCTCGTGAGGAATCATGACTGTTGTTTCTTGTGGTGTCAATTCTTTAGGCCACCATTTGACAGACCGCATTTTCTTATGGCAATCACCTACGATGTAGTATTGGCGACATAATACCCCTTTTTCTCTCTGGGTTGTGTATTTTTTCCGAACCTCTAATTCCAGAGTGTTTTTTTGGTATACGTTGTTGAATTACTTTATTCGATATATTGCATACCATAAAAGTACATACATTCCGAACATAAAATTGCTTTTAAAATAGTATATCCAATTCACAAATATAAAAGACAATAAAAGTTCTATGTACAATTTTAAATACCTGATGACAGGAATTAAAGTGCAAAGCAATAGTATACATTTGCACTTTCTATGCAGGCAAGTTCTCGGCTTTGTTTGCTTTTATCGACATAGTACGTGTGAGCCAGGCAGTTGATAGATACTTTGCAACCCCATATACAATGAACAGAGCTGTTGTGTCTGATAAGAGGATGCATAGGGCGACCCTATAGTCACTAACTCCCAGCTCCCTGCATACTTGGTTTAACCATCTTGATCTAGCTCTTTGGTATGCTTTACAGGCAAACAGGAAGTGAGATAAGGTTTCATTCAAACATGAGCAACTTGGGCAGGTAGAATGTGGAACTCTTGTTCCTTTCCAGCCCTACGTGAACTTGTTGAGAGGGAGTGTCCCATACCTCATTTTCAGAAAAAGTGATCTGTCTTTTGGAACTTGGATGAAGTCTAAGAATGGTTCAAGCTTCCTAGTGGGCTTATGCTCCAGAAATTGGGTAGTTAGTGCTCCCCACTTTGTGCTCTTCAGTTCTTCGGCATGAACCCACTCCCAATAGATTTTCTTAACAGCTTGCTTGGGAGGTGGGGACTGGGAGATCCAAAATTCAGCCAATCCCGTATTCATAACCAGCTGCCTCAGTTTGTTAAGCCACTTTATCTTATTTGCACTATTCAGGATGATCAGTTCATCCAACACCAAGGCATATTTGCCAGTTCTGGTGTCCTTCTCAGGCGCACCTAGAACAGCAAAGGGTGGAGGCGAGCTATATCTGAAATCGAGCGTTTGCCCATGTCATGAAAGAGGGGCTTCAGTGGAGTCGAGGTAGGGAGAGAAACTAAGTCCCTCAGAAACTTATTCTCAGCTCTAACCAAATCAACTGTGTTCTCGCAGCCCCATAATTCAGAGCCGTAAACTGCAGAGGCTAACGCCTTCACTTCGTAAACAGCAAGAGCCGGGGCCATAGGCCTGCTGACGGACATTCGCTGGTTCCTCAGAATTACTCCAGATACTCTTTTAAGGTTTAGGAGCATTTTGGCGACATGGGAGTTCCATCTCATTCTGTTATTAATCCTGACTCCCAGGTAGTCAAATGCCTCCACCACCTCTAGCGGCGACCCATTGAGAGTGATGTAAATTCTCTTTGCTTTTTTTAAAACAGTGCCATCAGCTTTGTTTTGTGGTATTGATGGTCAGTCCACGTTCATCGCAAAACAGACTAAATCTGTCCAACAATTTCTGGAGTCCCGAGGGAGTTTTAGATATCAGGAGGGTGTCATCTGCGAAGAGGAGGGTGGGTGTCCTCTCCCCCCCACCAGGACCGGGGCATCAGCAGTGTCCTCCCTCAAATGGTCTACCACCCCATTAATAAAGAGGGAGAACAATGTCGGGCCATCACACAGCCCTGGTGCACCCCCCTGTTCACAGGCACCCTCTCTGTTAGTTGCCCCTGACTCCCCCATCTGATTCTGGCGTAATTGTCCTGATGAAGTTTAACAATAAACTCCAGGAGGTATTGCGGGAACCCCATGTCCAACAGCACCTTCCACAGTTTATCACGGGGCACCAGATCGAAAGCGCTCTTCAGGTCTATGAAGAGCAGATATAAATTCCCCTTCATGATGGTCACAGATTTCCAGTATATAGCGCAGAACCTGAAGACCTGGTCCATCGTTCCCACATTTTGTCGGAAGCCCGCCTGAAAGTGAGTCAGTATATTCCCTTCTTCAAGCCAAGTTCCTATTCTATTGACGATGACCCTGTCAACTACTTTCTGGATAGCATCGATTAAACTAATCGGTCTGTAGTTGGCAGGGTCCTCCCAAACGCCTTTCTTGTAGATAGTTACTACTTCAGCGCCCTTCCGTGACTCTGGGACGGAATGTCCACAAAGAATTAAGTTCATTAGTAGGGCAATGAAGTCAGTCCATAACTTGGGGTCATATATAAATAAATCACCCGGTAACCCGTCCGGGCCTGTTGCTTTGGACGGGGTTATACTCATAATGGCATCATGAACTTCCTATACATGATAAAATGTGCTGCTGTATTTTATATATTGTCTTGTATCACAGGTGTCTTATGTACCTGTTGTTGACAAGGATTTATTTGATAACATGTTTGGAACTGCATTTTTAGGTGCATTACCTTTTTCAAGATTGCTAGAAAGCGCTTTTTGTAACTGATTTCTCAGTTCCTTTTAGTTCTTATGTATACAAAGTATACATGACTGTATATATGTTTCTGATAGATACATCTGCCGTGTGGATTCCTCACCTTGTGAATATCCCCCTTGCGTCAGCAACATTCGGAAATTCTTTTCGTAGCCTCGCGCCGACGTGGACTTGGACGTCATAGAGACACGGCTTCGCTCGCGACTCCGCTGACGTCACCGACGCCTACAATAGGCCCACGCCGGCGTGATGACATCAGTTCCCTTTTTTCCGCGACGTCGACGCTAACGGTTATCGGGAATCTCTGTAGCCAACTGGTACTTTGTTGCCTTTTTGTTGCAAATTTCTGCTTCTTTGTATCCTGTCTCTTCGACGATGTCATCTAAGAAGACCGGCTTCAAGCCCTGTGGGAGTGCAGTAAAATGATGTCTATTACCGACCCGCATGATGACTGCATCTGGTGTTTGAGTTCCGACCATGATGTGGAAGATTGTTCTTCATATCGGAAGATGAACTCGAAGGCCCTGAGGGAGAGAGAGGCCAAACTCCTGTTGCGAAGATAAAGGCTGGGAAAGAGAAATCGTCGAGGTCTCGTTCTCGAAGGGCGAGGTCGAAGTCGAGGACGTAGTCGAGGTCTGGTTCTCGAGAGGGGTCGTCTTTGAGGTCAGCTTCGGATCATGTTTTGAAGTCGAAGAAGAAACATAAGAAGAGGAGACATGAGTCCCGACGTCGTTCCGGTAAGGAGTCGGGCTCGAGGTCGAGGTCACCAAAGAAGGTACGTTAGAAGGTGGTTACTCTGGATGTCTCTGAGCCTGAAGGTGAGGCCTCACCTTCGGAGTCGCATGGGCGGTCTCCTACTCCGGCTCGAATCCTTCTCCGGCTCCGAATCCATCTCCCGCGCCGTCCCCGGCCCGAGAAGAGGAAGAGGCTCGGGAGGATGTGGATTCTGCACCTGTTGAAGAGCCGAATCCGATCCCTCCTCAGGACCGTCCTGAGGGTTTTCAACCTCCCTTTCCTGCCCCAGACCTGGACCCTTCAGCGTTTCTTAACGCTATGTATGGCGTCTTCTCAAGGGCGTGGTACCCCTCTGGTGCACCTTCGGGTCCCATGGGTCCTTTGGCTTACAGCTTGGGAGTTCCTCACTCCTATCCTCCGGCTCCGTTTATGCCTTATATGCCGGCTCTGACGCCGCATTGGCAATTCCCGGCTCCGCCGAAGTCGTCAACGCCGATTCCGGCGTCACCCGCTCCAGATCGTCCTCGAGGGCATTCCTCTGTGCCATCGGATTCGATACCGGCGTCGGCCCCGAATCCGACGGAGCCACTGGTGGATCCGACTGCGAGGCGTGTGAAGGAGAGGTCCAGAAGGGAAGCTCAGCGCCTTTTGGAAGAGCAAAGGTACTTGGATTTACATTCTGATGTGGAGGAAGGTGAATTGGAGGAGAACTGTTTTGAGGAGTTGGCTGATTCAAGAAGTCTTGATTTCTCTCCAGAGTGGGAGTTGCCCTCAGGCTCTGGTGCTCCTTCTAAGGATATCCAACCTTACCATTTGGTTATGAGGAAGGCTGCTGAACTTCTTCAATTGACTTTGCCAACGGTAGAGTTTAAATCCAATATCCTCACTGAGCTTTTGCATTCTCCGAGTTCCGTGGTGGAGCCTTTGCTTCCATTTAATGATGCCTTGACGGATCCCATTATTGAGGTGTGGAAGAAACCATTGTCGGCTCCTGCGGTTTCTAAGAGTGTTGCGAGACGGTACAGGGTTGCACCTGAGGACCCTGCTTTTTTGTCTTCTCATCCTTCGCCTGAGAGCCTGGTCATTCAAGCAGCCTGTTCTAAAAAGAGTGTTAGTGCCTTTCCCCAGGTTCCTTGTGAAAAGGAAGCAAAGAAACAAGACCAGGTTGCAAAAAAGACCTTTTCATCCGCAAGCATGACGTTAAAGTCAACTAATGCCACTTGTGTGATGGGGAGATATGTGCATGCCCTGATGGATTCTTTGCGTGTCCTGGTTCCTAAAGTTCCTGGTGCCAGCAGGAAGGATTTTGAGGAAGTGATCTCTGATACTCAGGCGGCGGCTCTCCAGGTTATACAAAGTGGTCTGGACACTGCCGACTCTGTGGCTCGTATCATCGGCACTGCTGTCGCCACTAGGAGGTCAGCCTTGCTGAAATCCTCAGACTTTTCGGCTGATGTTCAGGCGACCTTGCTGGATCTTCCTTTTGATGGTTCTGGTCGGTATGCACCTGTTACAACGCATTTTTTACTCCGCACTACCATTACAACGCGACTTTTACAACGCATACCATTACAACGCATTGCGCTGGGGGCGCTCTAGGATAGGGAATAAGTATAATTTACTATCCAACACCTTCCCTAGGGTCCACGGGGACTGGAGTTAGAATAGTAAATTATACTTACCACTATCCAGCACCCCAAAGTGCTATGCGTTGTAATGGTATGCGTTGTAATGGTCGCGTTGTAATGGTAGGTAGTTGTAACGGTATGCGGAGTAACGTCATTCATCCGTTCTGGTCTCTTTGGGAAGAAGGCTGATGCGGCCCTTGAGAGATTTAAGGATAGCAGAGCGACAGCTAAGTCTTTAGGTCTCCAGATCAGAGGCTCTTCGTCCAACAGGAGGTTCAGGGGCTTTGGTCGCTCTTCCTTTTGGAATTACCGGCAAGGTCAACCGCAGCAACAGCAGCAGCAGCAAAATTCTATGTACAGATCGTACAGGGGAAAGCAAAGAGCGCGTCCTCATGGACGTCAGGCCTCTTCCTCCTCCTTCTTCCAACCCCCTTGCCTCAGAAAAGCAGCCCTAGATCTGCTATTCAGGATCATGTGGGTCCGGTGGGGGCCGGCTTACCCATTTTCTACAGGATTGGGAATCGGTTACATCTGATCTTTGGGTTCTCAATCTTGTAGAAAATGGGTATGCCCTTCCCTTTCGGGAATTCCCTCCTATTACCCTCCTTGTCAAGGGTTTTGCACCGAGGAACATCTGTCTCTTCTGCAGGAGGAGGTGCTAACTCTGTTACGAAGGGGTGCGATAGAGGTGGTCCCAGAACAGGAAAGGGGTCAGGGATGCTACTCCCGGTATTTACCGATTCCCAAGAAGGATGGCAGACTGCGTCCAATCCTGGATCTCAGGATCTTGAATCTCTATCTGAAACAGGAGAAATTCAAGATGCTCACCCTTGTTCAGGTTCTTCAAGCGCTGCTGGAAGGAGACTGGATGGTGTCGCTCGACTTGCAGGATGCGTATTTCCACATCCCAATCCTGAAGTCGCACAGGAAGTATCTCCGTTTTACGGTGGGATCGCAACACTACCAGTTTGCGGTCCTTCCGTTTGGTCTTACTACTGCGCCTCGAGTCTTCACCAAGGTGATGGCGGTGGTGGCAGCTCATCTCAGGAGTTCGGGGATACCTGTGCTCCCTTATTTGGACGACTGGCTGATCAAAGCGGAGTCGTCAGAGAGGGTGCTCCATCATCTGCAAGAGACAACTCAGTTGTTGTTCAGGTTGGGTTTTTCGATAAATGTACCCAAGTCTCACCTGGTGCCCTCCCAGTGCAACCTTTTCATGGGTGCTGTACTGGACACTACTGTTTGTCGTGCATTCCCTCCTCCTCAAAGGATTCGCGACATTCAGGAAATGATTCCTTTATTTTTCAATGGAGCGGTCGTTCCAGTCCTGAAGGTCCTTCGCCTGCTCGGTCTGATGGCTTCTTGCATTCTGTTGGTCAACCATGCACGCTGGCACATGAGGGCACTCCAGTGGTGCCTCCGCAGGCAGTGGTATCAGCACAACGGGGATCTCAGGGAGTCGGTGAGGATCTCCAGAGAAGCTGCGGCGGATGTGTCTTGGTGGGGCTTTTTCTGGTAGATACTATATCTGCCTGTGGATTCCTCACTGACCCACCCGCCTCCCCGTTGTCCACTCTTCTTTACCAGAGTTTCTATAATGTATTGTTTATATATTGTAATGTTAAGGAGTTGTTTCCATTGCTTTCTTGCACTTGCTTCACACTATGTGTGTTTCTCCTTGACTTTTGTGTATTGTGTATACTATGTATATTTCTACTGTCATTGGTCCGTCCGTGTGCCTCGATGGCACGGAAAAAAGGGCGGAACTGATGTCATCACGCCGGCGTGGGTCTTTTGTAGGCGTCGGTGACGTCAGCGGAGTCGCGAGCGAAGCCGTGTCTCTATGACGTCCAAGTCCACGTCGGCGCGAGGCTACGAAAAGAATTTCCGAATGTTGCTGACGCAAGGGGGATATTCACAAGGTGAGGAATCCACAGGCAGATATAGTATCTACCAGAAAAAGCGTTACTGAAGGTAAGTAACTTGTTCGTTACACATATTTGTCTTTTTTTTTTTAAAGGAAAAAAGAAAAAGGTTTGAATCAAAGATGCGGTTGATTTTCTTTTCTTGCTTGCCTTGGTGTTTAAGATTATTCAGTGTTCGAAATTGTGTTCAGTCTGTCGAACTATGGCACTGAAGACCTTACGGACGCAAGCTTTATATGTTCTTGGGTTCTGGCAGTAGTTATTGGCCAGTGAAATTCTGTGACTTGCTGGGTCAATCAGAGTATCTGGTGACACATTTATGTTTGTATATATATATTAATGTCTATATATGAATGTTTGTGGTAAGATGTTATGCAGATGTGCATAAGATGAATATGAATCTTCATTTTGTCCCAAACTAAATTATTTAAACTAAGGAGGTATTGTCGTTCATCTTTTCCTTGGGTAAATGAGTTCTGAAAGTCCTGTATTGATTCTTTGTTATAAACAATGCAGATTATATGACTTTTTCATGCATTTGACCCTTTTAGTTCATCGCGTTTTCTTGCCCCTTTTGGGGACAGAGATTAATGTTTGTCTTCTGACAGATGGTTCTTTGTGGTTTTCAACCCTTCTTCTTCAATAGCAGATTTCCTCGGACCTTTAAGGTTTTTTAAATTTTTATTTATATGCTCTGAGACAGTGATCATAGATTCTATTAACAATCAAGCTCATGTCCTGCTTCTCCTACATACATTTGATCTGTTGTTTGTTTTGACTGGCTAGTTCTCTTTGAGAACTTTGTAGGGATAGTTCGCAGACACGCTTCGAGTGGGGTATATATATGGTATTTAATTCAAAGTTACGGAATCTGTGGCTAGATGTCTCTATCAGATGTAAAAGTGACTTACCTTCGGTAACGCTATATCTGGTAGAGACACAGTCTAGCCGCAGATTCCTTAATGTCCTGCCCATCCTCCCAGCTCTACGACTGACCTTTGAGATAAAATACATAACTTTTCAGTACTGGGTTTATATACCAGTGATCACTACCTTAATCAATGTTGGGGCTAAACAAACTGTTTGGCCTGGCCATTTAATTTTGTTTAGATGATGCAACACCATCCATTTCCAAATGTGTGTGGGTGGTGGAGTGGGGGGTGTGTTTTCTATTCCACTCTGGATGACACACATCATTCTTTCTATGAAAATCTTCTTGGTGTCATCCTACCTTGACAAGGGTACTTTCAATATATCACGTAATAACAAACAGCCTGGTGTTGTTGTTGTAGGTTGTTTGGCTATTGCCACACCATTGATTACCATTGATAAATGGCCTATGGAGTGTATGGTCTCTTCCCTCATATGGGGGTTATTTACCAGGGCAAAGTGTTTTATGTAGTCCTGTGTTTTGCTGATTTTATTGGAGTTTTTTTTTTTAAATCCATGTCTGATGTTTCTTCTTTATTAATGATTCAAAGATTTTTGATCTTTTTTGGCACACTGTTTTCACAACCAGTTTTTGTAGTGGCTCTGCGTTATGGTGCAGAAGACTTCACAGAAGAAACTGATGTTCGCACGCTGGAAGGGACTTATAAATGTAAATGTAGTGTTGCTTGTATAGCGCACGTATCACCCCAGAAGTGGCATCAAGGCGCTGTAAGCATACCGCTGAGGAACCCTTCCTGGCCTCTCCCTGTGAATTGCCCACTCCTGGGCACCCCCAGGGTGAAAGCCAGGCATCCTAGCGCTGTTGGGGCTGTTGTGGAGATTAGGCAAGCTATTGCCCAGAGTTGCAGCGTGGGACCCATGATTAAATTAGGCACTGAGGTGAGAATTATCAGGTCCGTGGAGATTGAGCTCAAGACCTGCCGAGGCGGGATTTGAACCCTGGTCCCGGGCCAGACCTCTGCATCAGGGTCTGCCGCTCTAACCATTGAGCCACACTTCTCAACTTATATGGCTCCACTGATGTCCTATCTGGAGACGACATCACTGCAGAGCCGTACGACGCCGTTCCCCTGTACGCAGAGGTACTTGAGAAATATATCCGGTCTGGCCCGGGGTAGAATTCAAAGTTAAGGAATCTGCTGCTACACTGGATCTCTATCTGATATTGTGTTACCGAAGGTAATTAACTTTTACGTTATGCAATTTCCAATTTAAAACATTTATAAAGCGCAACGTTCACCGTACGGTTTCTTGGCGCTAGTGAAGGGTCCGGCAACTGAGGCAGAATAAACCTGTCGTAGGGCAAGAATGGGCCAGTTCCACGGAGAAGGCCTGTTTGAAAAGGAACGTTTTTAGGTCTTTGCGGAAAGAAACATAATGAGTGGCAGAACGAAGGTGGTCGGGGAGGGAGTTCCAGAATGTAGGAGCCAAGGTAGAGAAATTGGCTCCACCCCACTTTTTGCGCTTGAAACGTGGGATTTGAAGGAGAGACTTGGAAGAGGAACGAAGCTCTCTGGTGGGGACGTATTCGTTTATCAGCGAGGAAATGAAGGCGGGGCAGTGCCTTGGCGGGCCTGGAAAACCATGCAGGCGGTTTTAAAAAGGGAACGTTCCTTAACGGGAAGCCAATGGAGCTCCCTGAGGAGGGGTGTGGAGTGGTGGTAACGTGGGAGACCATAGACCAACCGGGCCGCCTGGTTCTGGACCATCTGGAGCCTCCGCAGGCTGTATGCCGGGATGCCGTTGTATAGGGCATTGGCATAATCCAGCCGCGATATCACCAGTGCGGCCATGATCAACTGGAGTGCCTGGGGGGAAAGAAGCGGGAGACGGTGCGGATGGTTCGGAGGGTGAGGAAGCAGGAGGAGACTACAGAGCTAATTTGTGAATGGAGGGTGAGATGGTTGTTCATTTTGACACCCAGTGTTTTGACCGTGGTTGAGGGAGTGGGGGCGGGACCAAGAGAGGAGGGCCAGAAGAGAGAGTTCCAGGGACTGGAAGAACCACCGGTGAGAACCAACTCGGTTTTATCCGGGTTCAACTTGAGATGGTTGTGGTTCATCCAGTCCCTGATGAAGATCATAGTGGACTGGAAGTTAGAGACAGAGAGGGGAGAAGAGGATAGGTCAAAGATGAGCTGGAGGTCATCCGCATAATTAAACACGGTGACCTCCAGCTGTTGAAGTGCGAAAATGAGAGGGAAGATATAAAGGTTGAACAGTAAGGGGGAGAGAGAGGAGCCCTGGGGAACACCACAGGTGACGGGGAGTGAGGTGGTCGTGAAGCCTCCTAGCCGAACCGCCTGGGTGCGGTCCCTCAGGAAGGAGGAAAGCCAGACCAGGGCTGATCCCTCAATTCCAGCCGCCTTGACACGGGACAGTAAGATGGTGTGGTCCACCGTGTCAAAGGCGGCGGAGAGATCGAGGAGCACCAGCGCCTGGTGTTTGTTGTGATCCCTTCCCTTCCTGAGGCTGTCTAGGACCGATACCACAACTGATTCGGTCGAGTGCCTGGGGCGGAAGCCGGCCTGGCGGGAAGCCAGACCCCCATTTGCCTTTACATGGGCACTGAGTACCGCGGTGACATGGCCATGCATTTTAATGAAACATGCATGCAAAATTAACTTACATACTTGTACCGCTCTTACTAAATCAGACACTTAATCATTCAAAGAAATTGGATAAAAAACTCCATTAAAAAAATTTAAATGCAGGAAGCAGACCGTGAATATCATTAAGGAGCAGATCAATGGTCAGGAGTTTTGGGGATAGACCTGGTAAAATGCTTGCCTGGCTCACTAAAAGAGAAAGTACATTTCAAAGTGTCATTACTCTTAATTGTGGTGACATCTGATATAGAGACTTGTAGCCGCAGAATCCATACCAGGCGTCTGACTGGATTTGGAATGTTTCAAGGAACAGTACCCCTGCTAACCAGTAGGTGGGGTAGTTCGGCTCTGTGTAGCATTGTTGGCACCTTCTCCACCAGAAGTGATGTGCGGTGCCTATTTAGGCTCCACACCATTGTGCTTACGTCAATTCTTTTACTTTCACGCTAGTCAGCATAGAACTGGAGACAGGTATGCCCTTTAATTTCTTTTTGTCTGACTCTTTATTTAAATTTTGTCAATCTTTTTTGAGAATCTTTCTCTTGGTGTGGCAGGTATGTTAGCTAGGTAAGCCGGCTTCAAGCCCTGCATCAACTGTCACTGACAGATGTCGATGACGGACCCGCCCCTTGTTTACCTCTGGTGCCTCAAGCGCAACCATGACGCAAAGACCTGTGTCAACTGCTGCGCCTTTCACCCCAAGGCCTTGAGGGAGCACTCCATCAAGCTCTTTGCTGCTCGATGTCAGATGCCGCAAATTGTCTCGATCCCAATTGAAAGGAAGATCCTGGGAATGACTTCAGAGCCGTAGATCCTAGTCACCCTCAAAGTCTTCTTCCGGTAAGTCCCACAAGAAGAAGAAGAGCAAGAAGTCGAAGATGTCTTTGACTTCACCCAGTCTGTCAAAGTCATCCGACGAGATGGAGCGAAGCCTTCCAGGCTAAAGCCCCAGCCCTATTCTTATGGTCTGGGACTTGGAAAGGATTGGGAGGGGTCGCTGGACACTAAAGAATACCAACTTCTAGACCCCAAAGTGAACTGGTGTGAGGAATTGGTGGACACCAGTGAACTAGACACCTCTCCAAATACCGGCATGGTCTCTCCTCCTACCATGGATATGGAGGGTTGAGCATTAGTGGTGAGACGGGCGGTTGAGGTCCTCGACCTTAGCCTACCCTCACGGGCCGTCAATACTGACATCTTGACAAAGGTGATTGACCACCTCAGAACTGCTTCTCCCATTTATTGAAGCCCTTAAGGACATCCTGCTTGGGACTTTGCCAAAACTCTGCACAGGGCCTCCTGTGAACAGGACGACTGCCCGCCACCACTGTCTCACTCCAGGGGACACCGTTTTCATCACACAACACTCTACTTGGCAGTCTAAGCCTCCACTTACAGAGTAAATCCTGGTGTATTACCTGCCACCCCTTTAGATTGGGAATCCAAGAGGCTGGACATGTTGGGCAAGAAAATATTTTCGTCTCCAGCCAGGCACTGCATTTGATGAACATTACTTGCCTTTTCGGCTGTTACTCTCATGTGCTATGGAATTCCGTTACTCGGGTGTGGCCCATGGTTCCGGAGGAGGACCGGGCCATACTCTCCCAAGCTTTTACAGATGGGAATGATACAGCGAAGTTCACAATCGGATTTTGGGCTGGACACAACTAACTCACTGGGCAAAGTTGTTTCTTTGTTAGTGATTTTGCGGTGCCACACCTGGCTGAGGATAATTGGCTTACAGACATGCCTTTTGATGGCTCCTGTCTTTTAGTAGACAAGGATGGCTCAGCGTTGGAATGCTTTAAGGATTGCAGAGCTACAGCCAGGCCATTGGGCCTTTTCATGGCCCCTCACCTACCCTAGTCTGCCTTTCACTCATTTTGTGGCCACTGACGGTGCTTCCAGCTGCCTCTTTACTCGCGCCAGCCAACACGGTGCACAAGCTTCCCAACTTCTTTATAGCTGAGGACTAGGTACCCACTGTCCTTGTCGGTCGATCAACCAGAGGGCGGGCCAGTCCACCACCTCCCCGAAGCCATAGCCTCCAAATCCCTTTAGCTTGCCCTCCTACCATCAAACCATCATGGGTACCCAGTGAGAAGCAGCATAATCCATCACCTGCTCCACTGTAGGTCAATAACATCAATCCACTGGGTCTTCAGATTGTCTGAAGCAGCTACTTCCTCTCTTTCATAACTTCCCCTCCAGCCATGCCACCCACTTGCGACAGACTGATATAGGACCAGCTCTCCTTGCTCTGCTAGGAAGTGGCAGCTCTCTTTGTCAAGTGAGCCATAGAGAGGGTGCCAACACCAGGAGTAAGCCATTATTGTTATCCCTGCTACTTTCTGATGGATACATCTGCCTGTGAATTCCTCACCTTTTGAAATAACCCTGCAAAAGCTTCCCACAGAAACTTTTTCTAGCTCTCCCAGGCCGACGAGGACATCCCAATGGAATGGTTACACACGCGACTCAGTGTGACCTCATTTGAGCCATAAGAAGACCTTGTTGGCGTCCTGAATTCAGTTCCCTTTTTTCTGCGCCACCGAAGTGTAACTGTTCTCTGAGACTCTCCAATTGGTTTCATATTGTTTTGGTTCTACTTCACTCTTGGTGTAGCAGTGCGATGGCTACTTTGAAGAAATCTGGATTCAAGCCTTGCAGGGAGTGTGGGGGACAAATGTCTATCATGGATCCCCACGACGATTGTCTCTGGAGCCTTTTGTCGGACCACAACGTTGAAGGATGTTCCAGCTTTCAGAAGATGAACCCGAAGGCACTGAAAGAGCGTGAGGCCAAGCTTTTCATGGCTCGGGCAAAAAAGGAGAAGAGGGGTTGCAAGATATCTAAATCAAAGTCGCCGACCTCGCATACCTTGAAGTTGAGGAAACACAAGAGGAAGCCAAGGCATGGATCTTGACATCTATCTTCGAAGGGTAGGGCTTCGAGGTTGGTTTCTCCGTCTCTGCAATGTCATGCTAAGGATGTCGTCTTGCCGTCGCCTTCTCCGTCTCGACAGGTGACTCTGACCCACTCTAAGATGCCGATGGGTTTACCAGTGCCCAGGGTTTCACCGGCACCCAGGTGGTCTTCTCCTGTTCCTGAGACTTCACCTGTATCGGATCCGATGTGCCAGGCGCTGCTGCCACAGCCCTCCATGCAGCCTTGATTGGATGCAGACCTGGTGGTTCTAGATTCTTATCCACCCTTCCCAGGTCCAGGGTTGGATCCATCGCATTTTCTCAATGCATTGTTTGACATGTTTGCCAAGGCATCCTACCCTACTGGTGCACTGTTTGGCCCCTTTCGTCCTCTTGCCTATAATTTGCGCATCCCTCAACAATATGCCCAGGCACCCTTCATGCCCTTTATGCCGACAGTGCTGTCATGGCAGTTTCTGGCTCCAAGGTTTTCGATGCAGATACCACAGTCTCCTGCACCATCTGGTGTTGGGCTGACACCTTCTCGACTTCGAGCGGCACGGTTGCCTGCTTCCGCGGGTCCTCCATCGACGCCGGAGCCGATGTCTCCAGAGCCGTGCCTAGTGACGCTGATGTCGATCCCGAAAATGCACTACAGGAGAGAAGCCCAAAGGCTTCTAGAGGAAGAGGAGTACCGGCATGATCAGGGGGAAGAAGAAGAATTCCTCGACTCTGTTGATGAATTTGAGTGCCTTCGGCTGGCCTGTGGCTTGGACTCTTCCCCGGAGTGGGAGCTTTCATCCCCGAAAGCCTTACGTTCACAGGATGTTGCACCATACCATGCTTTCATCAGAAAGGCCGCTGACCTTCTGGACCTTCAACTGCCCACGGCTGAGATCAGGTCAAATATATTTACTGAGGCATTCTCCATCTTCTTGTATGGAACATCAGTTTCTTTTCAATGAGGCATTGACAGAGCCAATTCTGGAGGTGTGGCAGAAACCTTTATCTGTCCCTGCTGTTTCAAGGACTGTGACAAGACACTATAAGTGGTTTAAACAACAAAAGAGTATCAAGATTTCATTTAGGAAAAAGACAAATGAGCATGGGAAATCTTATTAGATTTTTTAGAAGGCCCTCACTCACCAATCTAGTTGGTGACATGCTTCATCATCGGGCCCCACCGGGAGAGGCCGAATGCCACCTCGGAGTACTGCGACGCCAGATTACTGCGGAGCTGATTTTTGTGAAGGTGTAGTGAAGATGATTAAAAATGTCTAGATTGTGTACAGAATAATATTATTAAGTGGCCAATCAGACACATTAAAAACAAAGTGTAGGAAATGTATCTGAATGAATTGTTCAGCTATTTCCATGCAGTGAGGTCAACATGTTTCTGCCATTGTGGTGTAAATTACCTGGCATTCATCAGGACCTATCAGCTAAACCTCGGCGGTATGGGCGTGCTAAGGCCAACCCTAACCAGAGGACGTGAAAGTGAAAAGAAAAATTACATGATAAATAAGTGCAGTCATGTAAAAAATAAGTGGTTCACTCTGTGATTAAGAGGAACCTGATTGCACCTAAAAATGGACAATGACAAACCTATAAAGAGAGAAAGACAAGACAAAAACCGGTAGTTACCATCTTGCGAAGTTTGGTTTGTCACAAGCATACCATGCTCAAATGTAGAAGTGCACTTGTACTCAGTGTGAAACGGTCACCTGAGATTTATTCATACTCAGTGAAAATCGAGTGAAGCTGCTGCCAGCCACCAATGCTAGCACTTACAACCAAGACCAATCAAATTAGCATAGTACTATGACACCTGCACGCCAATTAGGGCGTTTAGCGGTAAAATATACTTTGTGGATGTTGCGATTCAAAAGGTCGCTAAAGAGCCTCTGCGGCATGACATGCAGGCAGACAATCACAATGAAGGTGATTAAAAACAAATTAAAATTTAAAAAATCTCACGTAGGGTGTGGGAAATCCTCAAACCATGGGTCTCGGGAGGGGGGTGGTGACGGAAGTGGCACACCCAGCGAAAGGCGAGCAATAAAGCAAACCGGGGGAGTCGGTGGACTCGCTCAAAGCATAATGTTACTTATCTGGGGGACTGTGGGAGAACTCACGCCCGCGTCGTCAGGCACCTGCTCGGTACCAGAGTATCCCTCTGCAACCGGACCCCAAGGATCCTGTGTCAGTGTCTCCCGGGTTTCGGCAAGACAATATAATCCTGCTCCTGGTGATCCGGCTTTCCTTACTGCTAAAGGCTGGTGTCAGGAAGTCACCAACCAGGAATTATACGTAACAGAAACAAACAAAAAAGACACCATCCCTCCTTACATTTCCCTCCTCCTCTATTTTCAGCCTGTATGGAATGAACTACCGGACATACCTTCAGTCGACACTTTAAGAGCAGCGCGTCCGTCACCCACGTGAGAGGTCACCTGGTGAAGGAAAAGGAATTTCAGCCAGAAGAAGGGCAGAAGGACGAATGGAAGCCGGAGCAGAAGACGCCCACAAGTCGAGGAAGCGTCAGCAAGGCGAAGACTGTGAAAGGCGTGTTCCTGACCCAGAGAAAGCAAACCTTCGGCATATCGACTGGAGCAGGCGAGAACCAGCCGACACAGAGACAAGACGAAAAGACCCACCACGGCCCTGGAGGGTCATGGCTTTCGCAGGTGCACAGCAGCAACAACAACCGAGTCCTCTGTACAAATTGTGCAGAGGAAAGGGTAGAGGCCGTCTGCGGGGGCCTCCTGGCAACAGTACTCCTCCTCTTCTTCCTCCCCTGTCCCCACCACTGGTACCACAGTACAGCAGCTCTAGATCCCCCTTCTTGGGGAATGTTGGTCCTATAGGGGGTCAGGTTTCCCATTTTCTACAAGATTGGAAATCTATTACATCAGACCTTTGGGTTTTGAATCTTATAGAGAATGGGTATACAGGATGCGTATTTTCACATTCCCATCCTGAAGTCGCATCGGACGGATCTCCGTTTTACGGTAGGGTCTCAGCACTACCAGTTTGCTGTTCTCCCATTCAGTCTTACTTCCACACCTCGTGTCTTCACAAAGGGGATGGCAGTGGTGGCAGCTCATCTTAGAAGGTCAGGAATTCCTGTTTTCCCATTATCTAGACGACTTGTTGTTCAAAGCAAAGTCACCAGAGATGCTGCATCATCTGCAGGCAACAACACGGCTGCTGTTTGGCTTGGGCTTTTCGATAAATGTACCCAAATCTCACCAGGTGCCTTCTCAGCACACCAAGGACCACCCTGTAAAGGAGAGAAAAGACGGAAGATAACAACAATAAGATAAATAAACTCACTCCTGTAGACATACAATATTTGAATGGGTACTCCCTACCCTTCCAAGGGTTTTCACCTCCTTACCCTCCTCACCAGGGCTGGTGTTCAGAGGACCATTTGCTGCTCCTGCAGTAGGAGGTTCTTGCCTTACTGCAGAAAGGTGCAATATCCAGCGGTACCGGAGCAGGAAAGGGGTCGGGGATGTTACTCCCGTTATTTCCTGAGCCCCAAGAAGGACGGCAGGTTATAACCGATCCTAGGCCTCAGGGTTTTGAATTTTTACCTCAAGCAGGAGAAATTCAAGATGTTGACCTTAGCGTCCGGTTCTTCTGGAGCTGCAGCAAGAAGACTGGATGGTTTTGATCGATATACAGGATGCGTATTTTCACATTCCCGTCCTGAAGTCGCATCGGACGGATCTCCGTTTTACGGTAGGGTCTCAGCACTACCAGTTTGCTGTTCTCCCATTCGGTCTTACTTCCGCACCTCGTGTCTTCACAAAGGTGATGGCAGTGGAGGCAGCTCATCTTAGAAGGTCAGGAATTCCTGTTTTCCCATTATCTAGACGACTTGTTGTTCAAAGCAAAGTCACCAGAGATGGTGCTGCATCATCTGCAGGCAACAACACGGCTGCTGTTTGGCTTGGGCTTTTCGATAAATGTACCCAAATCTCACCAGGTGCCTTCTCAGCACCACCTGTTCATAGGGGCAGTACTGGACACTACTGTGTGTTGATCTTTCCCACCTCCTCAGAGGATTCTCAACATTCAGGAGATGATTCCTTTGTTTCACGATGGAGTGGTTGTTCCAGTCCTGAAGGTCCTACGCCTGCTCGGCCTGTTTGCTTCCTGCATACTGTTGGTCACCCATACACGCTGGCACACGAAGGCACTCCAGTGGCGCCTCCCCAGGCAGTGATATCAGCACATGGAGATCCCAGGGAGATGGTCAGAATCTCCAGACACACTGCAGCGGAGCTTTCATGGTGGAGTGTGCAGGGCAACCTGCTCAGTGGAAGCCTTTTCAACTTCCTCCACCGGTGGCCACGTTGATCACAGATGCCTCTACTCTAGGGTGAGGTGCTCATCTGGGGAATCTGGAGATCAAGGGTCTTTGGACCTTGGAGGAAAGGTTGCTCCACATAAACCTTCTGGAATTGCTGGCAATAAGTTTGGCTCTCAAGGGCTTCCTCCCTTCCCTTCACGGTCAGTCGGTTCAAGTCCCAACAGACAACACTACCACAATGTGGTACATAAACAAACAGGGAGGTGTAGGGATGTATCCTCTCTGCAGAGAGGCTCTGTGACTCTGATCCTGGGCTCAGGGCCATCAGATTTGTCTAATTGCAAATCATCTGGCCGGGTTGCTAAATGTGTGCGTGGACAGTCTCAGTTGGCGAATCACTGCCGATCAGAAGTGGTGGCTTCATCTGAAGGTGGTCTTGGCAGGTGTGCCTCTACCAAGACTGTATACCTCTGTCATTGGGGCATTTTTGTCACATGGTGTGAAGAGGAACAGGTTGACCCTCTTTCTGCTACCCTCTCTCAGGTCCTTTTCTTTATCCTTTCTCTTGCCCAGCAGGGCTCTGCTTTGGGCACATTAAAGGGCTATCTTTCTAGTATCTCTGCCTTTCTGCAGTTGCCTTATCAGTCATCGCTGTGCAAATCCCTGTTGTAAATAAATTCTTGCCAGGTTTGCACACATTTTCACCTTCACCCTCCATCGTGACTCAGTGAGACCTTAACCTCGTTCTTACATTTCTGATATCAACTCCCTTTTAGCCACTGTACAACTATCTGCTCAGGCTCTTACCATCAAGAGGGCCTTCCTAGTGGCAATAACATCTACCCGAAGGGTCAGTGAAATTCAGGATTTGTCTTCCAAGCCTCTGTACCTGAACATCTATTGAGACAAGCTGGTTCTTTGAACAAGGGTTCCTTTCTGGTGAAAGATGTCACTCCTTTTCATGAAGGCCAGTCCATCACTCTGCCACATTCCTCTAAGGAAAATGAGCGACTTCACCAACTGAACTCAAAAGAAGCATTGTTGTTCTACCTTGTCCGCCCTAAAGAATTCTGGGTGGACAACCAACTCTTCATGGGGTATGTCGGAACGAAGAAGGGAAAGACCTTTCAGAAATGGACCATCTCCCAATGGATCGTGCTCTGCATTAAGATCTGCTATGCATTGGCCGAGAAGCTAACCCCTGAGGGTTTGCATGCTCATTCCATCAAAGTGAAGGCTGCAACACTGTGTTGCATGAGAAATTGTGGTCCTGTATATCTGCAAGGCAGCAATGTGGGCTTCTCTGCACTCGTTCACAAAGCATTATTGCCTGGACAGTCAGATCCGTCGGGACGTGCACTATGCTCATTTCATCCTACAGGAATATATAGTGTGAAACATTTTGCAGACCGACTTCCGGAGAGTCATTGCTTAGGTAAGGAATCTGCAGCTACAGGTGTCTATCAGATAAACAAGTTGCATGCGTTAATTGATTTCTAGGGACTGGGCCGTTTCCCTTTCAGTGCCCTATTTTTCCACACCAGTGGTCAGTGTTTTTCCTGACTCTGCACTCTGGGCATGGAAGCGTGCAGAAAGAAAGATGTCATGAGCTGGAATGGCACCTATGTAGGCACCATGCATGCCACTTCCGATGTAGATGACGCCATTCCATGTGGACCCAAGCCATGGATTTGCCCTCGCCACTTTAGGACCACCTAATTTTCCTCTATGACTTATCGGACATTTCTGAGCTGACTCACCATGCACGTTGTCTGCTTGTCACTGCCCTTGCAGCTGCCAAGATATGTATGTTATGACATTGGCGTTCTCCACAACTGCTGTCACCAGAGGAATGGCTCATGGAATTGTTTAAGACCACATCTTATGAAAAGGTCATTTACAACTTAATGGACAAAGCAGATATTTTTCTTCTCATGAGGTCTTCCTTTCTACAGGATATCACCCCAAATTCGCCATGACTCTGGAGATTCTGTCTCTTCATTGTCACCTCATTCCCCTCTCTGCATTACTATACTTGAGCTTAGTCTGAATGATCAACTTCCCTGCCCTCTTAACCCTGCTTTGTAGTTTAGTTTCATCTTTCCTCCCTTCTGTTTCCTCCTGTTCTTTTTCCTTTCTTTTCTTCTCTCCATCTGTGACATATTTTCTTACACTATTCCATCTTTTTTATTATTTTATTATATTTTAGTAACATTTGGTATTGGTACATTCTTCACAAACAGCATGTGTATCTTACTGTGGAATTATGCTGGACTTGCATGTCATTGAATTTGCTGATTTATTTTTTTTGGGGGGGTAGTACTAAATTTATGCCAATAAAATGATTTATACACAAATAAAATTTGCAAAGCACATCATTAATGCATTAATGAGCTGTACAGCAGGCACAATTGGTAATACCATCAAGACCAGCATATAGTCAAGCGTTCAAAGAGTAGTCTTAAACATCACAGATAAACACTTAGATTTGTGAGTACAATGCCATTTAACTCGGGCATTGGGGGTGAGGTAGGAGTTTTATTGCGGCATAGGTAGGCGCGAAAGGGGGCCCAAATGTCTCTGGAGGGAGCTGTGGGATGCATAGTTTCAGCGTACTGCTCTGATATTTTTTGACAACGGACAGCATCCTGGATCCATAGCAACTCTCATTTTAGCCAACACAAAGAGAGCTTAGTGAGCCGTCTTTGTCCAGTCAGTATGCCTGAACTGTACCTTAAGAGGGCCATTTAAGGGGAGGGTACAAGGTGGATCTTCATTATCTCAGCTATGGTGGTAAAAACCTTGCCGGTGCAAGGTAAGTGCATTACAAGTTGATGCCATGTGTAAAAAGTTAGCTGGCATATCTCAAAATCTTTCACATTTGCCATGGCCATTACCACTAAATTGACGCTCAGGTTTAGTAGTACTGATAGAAACATTTAAACTGTATCAGCTTGTGACTATAGTGGAAAGGGGTGTTTTTTTTTTTACCTCTGCACAACATTATGCCAATACCTTATCATTAAGCCTGTATCGTAAACAGTGGTGGCTGTTAAATTCCACTCCACCAGAGGAGTTTGTGGAGTTTTGCCCACTCCACATTATGCCCCACATTATGCCTGAAATGCAGAGTTCAGGCAAAACTCTGCCAACCGCTGCATGGCAGAGTTTTTTCTTGCGCATGGCTTGCCATCATTAGGGTGGCAAGCACGAATAAATGTTGGCATTCTCTAGCACGATTTTCGGGTGCTAGGACGGCACCCCACGAGATTTCATAAACGCAGGTGGCCATGGGCAGCCGCAACCCTTTCGCTGTGAGAAAGCAGCCACTTGTAGTGAGAAAGCTGCCACTAGACAAGAAAATCTACTTGAGTTGCAGCAAAGAGCTGCACCCTCCGGCATGGCGCAGTTCACACTGATTTTGCAACATGGAACAAGCTCCTGGCACTAAAAATCAGCGAGCCTTGACAATTTCACCCAGTCACGGAGCCTCGCGGAGTCTCACAAGAGTTTTAGGTAACTCCGCGGAATTCAGCGTAATGAAACTCTGCAGGTTCTGCCCACCCTTAACCCTAAAAAGTCTTCCCATTTCTTTCTAGCATCCAGTAGTGTATCAGTTATACTGGCCTTGTAATTATTGTGCAAGTAAGTGAAAGAATGCCTCAGATCAGCTTGGTGTATATAGGCAGTGAGAAGTGGCATGTCCAGTGGGTCATCAGAACATGTATGGAGACCTGCTGTAGTCACCAATGGAAGCCTGAGGTAACAGAATGCAGAAAGTGGTGTTGATCCAAGGAGAGTACTAAAAGCACTTCTGTAGAGAAGCTGTGGTCACTTCCCCTCTGGTCAGCATTAAAAGCATTTTCTTTCATGGGTGGAAGCAAAGGATTATCTACCAGAGGTAGCAACTGAGAATATGGTCACTTGTGGCTCACTGTTAGAAATGGGATCCCTGGCTGGCCAGGACTTGCGCCAAAGTCAGTCAGAGACCACCACTCCTAAGTCAGGGCAAGGGAGTTACACACCAAGATAACCCATACTCACCCTCTAGGTAACGTGGCGCGAGCAGCAAGGCTAAACTTGGAGGCGATATGAGTTAAGTATTTGCGCACGCACCCCAGCAACAACACCCAAGGCCCACCACAAAGGAAACTCCACACAAGGTTATATATAAAAATAGCCTTTGTATTACCAAAACACATTAGATAAAACACACACTTTACAATGTGCCTGGGGCACGGGCAGAATTTACAAGGGATATGTACAAGACAGGGCCACTTGGACCACTGTCAGGAATCAGCACTTTTAGAACTTAGAATACAATACTTGTAGGCCTAGAACTTAAACATAGAGCCTAACGGACAGTACCTCCCGACCTGGTTGTAGGGATAATGCGAGTGACCTCCTTAGTAAACTTGAGCGGGCGGCCCAGCGAAGCGGCACGACTCAGGGGAGAGTGGTGCGGCTCGAGGCTTGAGCGGGCCACCGGCAAGGTACAAGCGTTTCTCTGGGGCAACCAATGTGTGCGGCTCAGAAGAGGGGAGGGAAGGCAGGATGCAGGCGACCCAGCGAAGCGGCACGGCTCAGGGTAGAGTGGCGCTGCTCGAGGCTTGTACGGGCTGCCGTGCATGAGCTGCCGAGGGGAATGAGCGAGGCACATTTCAGCGAGGCCCCAGGGGCCCAAGGGAGATCAGACAAGTCCCAGCAATTTGTCAGGGCAGGCACAATAGAGTCCACTGGTCCTGGGACTCTGGTCAGGGGGCGAGTTCAGTATCAAGCCCTTGGAATATCACTTAGAACATAACAGACAATCACTGTAGCACAAAATAAGTAACTACTGGTAATCAGGTAAGTACTCCCTACGCAATCCTAACCACCTTAGGAACAGGTCACGCAGGGAACCAGGACCTCACTAGCACCACCTGTACTAGCAAGAACAACCAACTAAATATCACCATACATTTAGGGGTATAGACCTGGGGACAAAACACATGATGTATCAACAACACATTCAGCGGAGTAAGGAACACATGACGCATCAACACACGTTCAGCGGTGTAAGGAACAAGGCACATGATGCATCTACAACACATTCAGAGGTGCAGCAAAGAACACTTCGCATAAATCACATTAGCATAGAACTTACATCAGAGTCCAGGGTCCAGGTTGCGCCACTGCGCCAAAACCTAAACGTGGCAGTTGCCCACAAAGTGCTGGGCAACTGGTGCAAGCAAGATGGGCCAATCGTGGGAGCCTCACAGGCTCTGCAGAAATAAACAACTGTCCCCTTGAGCCTCCTCTGGGCTCTAGAACAAACAAACGGAGTCCCTCTCGGGGGACTCTGCATCAGGGGAGGCCCCCCGGGCCTCCGAGCACCAAGGGTCTTGCTCTGGAAGGGAGGGGCGGGCACCGACAATGTGCCCCGACGCCCCCCTCCCTTCCGCACACACTCACCGGGTCTCTGGTGCTCGGCGGCGGCTCTCCTCCTCCACCGGGGCTCCCTCCTGGTCCTGGGAGCCGTGCGACATCCGGCGGCTGCTTCCTGGCGGGCCCGGGGCTCTCCCCAGCTCACGGGATGCCCGGGCGGCCATCCCTCCTTCTCGGGCTGCGGGGGCGGGACTTCCGGCCGGCTGCGCTCTGATTGGCCGGCCGGCCAAGCACTTCCGGGTCGCACTTGGCAGCGGCCCGGCAACGTTTTCCAAACACTCCGGGCTGCGGCGGTGAAGTCCTGGGCAATGCCGGCTGGGCACCGGCCTTAATTAAATAACAAAAAGGCACGTAGGCGGCTTGGGCAGCCGCGCCCAAATCGGCAAATCCACGGGGCAAATGCCAGGTGGGCACCGGCCACGAACAGAAAGCGCCCCCAGGCGCTAGCCGCAATTAAAGCGCTCCCAGCGCTAGAAGGGTGACCACAGCGCTATGAAAAGCAATTACAGCGCTCCTAGCGCTAGAGGGGAAATAAAAGCGCTTTCCAAGCGCTATGGCAGAGTCGGCGCTCCCCAGCGCTAGGGGGGTCAAGAGGGTCCAGAGGAAGCGCTCCCCAGCGCTAGTTGACCCAAAAGTCCAGGGAAAGTCCTTCAGGAGTCCAGGGGCTGGGCAGAGCCCAGGGGAGGCAAGCCTTCCCCTGGGCCCAAGCAGCAGCACGCCCCTGGCAGATTCAAGCAGCAAACAAGAACATTTTCATGGGGTCACAGCCCCTCTTTTATACACCTTTTCCTTTGTCTGTAGGTGCAGGGTGGGGGGCAGAACCAGTCGCAGCTGGTCTGTGAGCACTGTTGATGGCTCAACCACCCCTTTCATTCATCAGGCAGGCTAGGGTCATCAGTCGCACCACAGGGGGCGGAGCCAGCATTGTGTGGGGGAAACCCAGCCTCATTCAGGACACAGGCGCAGCCCCTCCTTCACATCAGCATGCTAATCTATCCATTCACCACCGGGGCAGACCCACACAGACTCCTGGAGCCTGGCATCCCAGCCAGCTCCAGCCAATCACACGCCAGCACCTTCACAGCACATACACAGCCATGTCTAGAAGTGGCGCTTCCGCACAAGACACATACACGCCGCACATACCATTGCGCAGCATTCACTCTCACGAGTTCACACATACCAAACTTGACCATGCACGCCTCACGCATCAGGAACTACCAGGGACACAGACATTCCCCATGCTTTCCTATGGGAGAGCAGGCCAATCTCACACACGCACTCAGGGACAGCACGCACTTTACACTGCGCCACAGTGTCAAAGTGCGCAAAGACCAGAAATCACTAGGCAAAAAGTTCAGGGGTGAACCTGCCAGAAGGGCCAAGTCCAACACTCACCCTCTTTGCTGGTTTCCACCATACTCTGCACGACACAGCTACTGCAACAACATCCTGTGTGGTCGCTCTTGGGGGCCTGCTAAACTGCCCCACCAAAGACTGTGGCCGAGCTACTTCACCTTCAACTCTTAATATGCATTGGCACTGCCTGGGAAAAGGCCCAGTATTTTAAATAATGTGCTTATGCAAAAAGACAGTATATATAGAGGTCAGATAGTGCCAGGCCTCGTGTCTGTTATGGCTGTCCGACAAGTCCCATGGCACATTTGGCTCTTCCCCACTCCAAACGAATCCAAGAAGGACCTATTGCAGCTGTCAGGAAAAATGGAGCAGTAGTACAACTGGAAAATCAGCGAATAAGTACAGGAATCTTAGCAGCACTATAATTTTATATAATTAAAATCTACATGTCAACAAGAGGGGGAGTTAAATCTCTCGGTCTACGTGCAGTTTTAGCTGGTTGAGGGTTGTGCCAAATTTTCTGCGAATGAGTTTGTCATAATTGCGAGATATTCAGACTCCTGGAGAGTGTGCGTCATCTGGGTCCTACTTTAAAGTGAAGTGCAGAGTAGGAATATTATGGAAATCTGTGAATAGGAAGAGTTCAGAATTGGACCGGTTTATCTGTTACCCAAAGTATCCCTCAAATCACATCAACTCTTGTGTAGCAGAGCAAAAATTCTCTTCTGGATGCTGTACATAAAAGATCACATCATCCGCATACAGTGATATTATCAACGATCTGCTGCTGGGGCTAAATCCTCTGTGGGAATGTAAATCCAGCACATGGTATGCTAACTTTTCTTTCACAAGTGCAAAAAGGGGAAAGGGGACATTACATTGTTGGCTTGTACCACTTTCTATATCAAATATCTGTGAGTATGTGATGTTCACCCAGACTCTTGCTTTGGGATAACTGTATAATAACTCAATAAAGGACATATAGTAATTACCTAATCCCAATCTATGCAGCACCTCCATCATAAACAGCCATTCTAATGTATCAAATGCTTTTTCGGCGTGAAGTAGGACTGCAACTGATGGAAGATGAGGGAACTGCTCTCTGGAGTACAGGCATTAATGTGCAGAGATTGAAAACTGTGGTGTAAATCCGGATTGATCTGGCATTACCAGAAACCACATCAGGGGTTGTAATCCTTGTGCTAAGAATTTACCAGAGATTTCATTATCAACATTGAGCAGCGATAATTGTTCATACGAGGAGCACTCAGTGAAGTCTTTATTGGGTATCAATATTTCTGTGATGACAGCCTCCATAGTAGAGGATGGAAAAGCATTTGTTAGAGACCGCCATACCATATACCGCCAACAGCCTCAGGTAAGAATATCTATATATACCTTGTAAAATTCAACAGGAAGACCATCTTTCCCCTGTGCCTTACCACTTGCAAGACCCGTAATTCCCTGCTTAACTTCTGCAAGGGCCATATGTATCACAATCTTCTTTTGCGATTCTCAAATAGCGATTTTTTGCGAATAGCTATTTTTGAATCTCATAACGCTATGTATGTAGGATTTGCAAATAATTTTGCCAATCCTACATATTCCTTAATTGCGAATCGCAAATTGCTATTTGCAATTAAGGCATACCTCCCCTTTAATTCCTATGGGCCTAGGGGCCCATAGGAATGAATGGGAAGACATTCTCAATTAGCGATTCTCAATTAGAGAATCGCAAATTGAGAATGCAATTTCAAGGGTGCCAGGGTGTCAAAAGGACATTTACGGCCATGTATGTGCGCCACATGGCACTTTGAAAAATGCTAAAAAGTGCATTTTTCAAAGACATCTCAAATTAACGCCAACTTGAAGTTGGTTGTATTTTGGAATTCCTTAAGGCCAAATTGCTCTTTTTCGGTGCCTCTTACATTGCATTTAAGGAATCACAATTTGAGATTCCTTAAATGTAATCGCTAAATCGGGAATTGCAAATGTTGCGATTCCTTATTTTGCGTAGCAGTTTTTCTTTAATACATACCATTAAGCCCAATTGCGAATTTCGGCATTTGAGATCTCAATTTGGAATGATACCTATGGCCCCTAGTGTTATAGGAGAGTTCATTATTTCCCGTTTATCTCCATTTTGACAGACTAGTACTTCCTGGTCTAAATTCCCTGAGATCGCATACCCCTCCCTATTGTTATTGGAGGTGCACAGTCACTCATAATACTGACAGCACTCATTTAATATTAGTGACAGGTCAGATGTGACCCCAACTAATACGTTTTTCACTTTTAGTAACACATTTTCTGGTGGAGAGACGATCTAGTCACAGATTCCTTAACTTAGATGTATCTTCAGGCGTCACACTGGGTACAGAAATATTTATAAGCAGTACCCCTGCACGCCGGTAGGTGGACTAACAGAGCATTGCCCCACTGCTGTCCAGAAGGGATGAATGACATGAGGCAGCACAGGTGATGGCAGCACAGGTGGTGATACGCGACAGCGGCAATCCCTCGCTCCTTCCCAGTTCACCTTGTAGCCGGATATTGCAACAAAAGTGTCATGATGTCTAGCACTGCGGTAATGGAGGAAGGTAAGGCTGATAGGGTGAAATGTAATCTGCATATAAATATAATGTTGAGGAACTTCCAGGCGTGGGAATACCTGTAATCAAGTCTGATTGGCGTAGGAACGCCGCTAAGGGCTCCATCGCAAGGAGAAATATCAGAGGGGAGAGTGGGCGGCACTGATGGGTATCCCTGTAGACTAGGCTATGATAAGAAGGAAAGCTAATTATTGTTTACAATGTGACAATACAATTTAAAAAGAAAGCAGAACAATAAGAATCATCACAAAGCTTCCTTTCTCAACGAGTCTCCCAGAATTAAGCATGTGCTGCAAATTGGGGTGGCTATGAGCAGGCTATAAGGGATACTGAGGACAGTGGAACCTAGTCTCTCTCCTGATTTCATTTCTTGTCCAAACCTGACTACCCCAACAAAGTTGTTGTTTCTGCTCTTTTGGAGGAAAAACTAATTGTGTCACCCACTCAACCTTGAAACTCATTTTAACTCGGTGTGCAAAGCTTGAGCATTATTCGAAACATGGTTGGTGGTGACTTCCTTCTTTAAAACAAAAACACAAAATATGTTGAATTAAAATAAAAGTATCTCTACAGCTACAGGATTAGTTTTTTTTCCTATAGTGTCCATGCTTTTCTACCTAACTCAGGGCATACAGGCACTGCAAAAATGCACAGTAAGAAAGTATGAAGCTCATCTGGAATGTATGTTGTCATGCATCCCATTGATTGTCACCTAAACCTGTTAACGCCGCTGAGACAACAAATTCCAAATAAACAGTTAACGAAAAAAGACCACCTCTGGTGATAAAACAATGAAAATCCTCGCAAACCGCCAATGCCTCATTGGAAGGCTGGAGTACCTAACTGTAGCAGTTAGTGGTAACCGACTGTAGAATGTAGCAGAAGTCAAAGCTGACCGTAAATGTACTGGAATTCAGAAACACCATGTTGGTGATCCAGGACTTCTGGCTATTTATAGGAGAAAAATAAACCGAAATCTGAACCAACTAAATGATATCTGATGAAGCATATTCCTTAATTTAGAATCATCCCCAGTCGTCAGACTGGATCTGGATTTTTTTTACAGCAATACCTCTGCCCTTCGGTAGGGGGCATCGAACGATTCCTTAGCGAGGTCATACTCCGGATGTGACATTGACGGAGTCCATATAAGCCCTAACTGATGCGCTGATGTCAGGTTTCTTCTTTTGCGCACTTATAACACAGATCGAATCAGCAGCTACTCAGGCTGTTATTTGCCCTACCTCAACAGTTTCGTCGAACGGAACAGTATGCCTTTAAAAACAACTTCTTATGGCCTCCGGGTTCAAGGCTTGTGGGTCCTGTGGACAACAAATGTCTGCCATGGACCCTCTCTCTATATGTATATGGTGCCTAGGGGAGCACTATGATTCCGAGGAGTGCAACTCATGTCACCGACTTCGACCGAAAGGGCTGAAGGAACGTCGGATGAAGCTTCTAGTGATGAGATGTCACAGTCTTCTAAGATGTCCCATTGACCACGGTCCCCTTCGCGCTCCACAGATTGGCTGTAGTTACGATCCAGGAGCCTTTCCTGTGGGTGGCAGTCTTCATTGGTGTCCCAGGGTAAGATATGCAGGCGTTCGAACTTGGAACATCAACCGATTTCCCAACATAAGGCCTGCCCCTGATTTCGGCTGAAAAGTCAGTTCATGAGTCTACCCAACACCTTCCTGCATACCGTGGAGCTGGGTTGACTCTGACCCAGATGAGAGAATATTACAACTCTCTTCATAGTATCTTTGGATCTTCACCTTCCCCTGGATTGCCCTCGGGCCCCAAGTAGGTGCGCTAGGTCATGGCTGAGCCCACACCGGCGGGTTCTCCCTTGGCTGCAATTCATTTTCAGGATTCCAAATCAATTTTGAAGCCAATGCACAGCCCAGCATGGTTACCACCTTTGGCGTCTGGGTCTGGTCATCCAACTTAGACAGCAGTGTAGAGGTCTGGCCTACCAACTTCGATGACAGTGCGGTCAGCACCCCACCAATTCCCTTCTCCCAGGCAGAGACGCCGCCTCTTCGGCATCAGATGTGGCACTGGAGGCAGTCTACCTGGAGCCGCCTGTCTCAGAAGCCCTCCCTCCTGTTTTTCCTTCTGAAGAACATGATGATGGAGAGGGTTTGGAGTTTCTCCCTCCCATCTCGGCCATGGTTCAATCTCATATGGAGTCTAGCTGGTTGATTGAGTTAGGGGAAGCTAGTGGTGTGGAGTCTTCCACAGCCTCAGTCCTCCTATCACCTCCTGGTTTGGTGTAGTGGCGAGCTCCTATCTGGCTGACATGCTTTCTGTGTTTCTCAATGTGACATTTTTTCTGTGGAAATTGTAGGAAAGTAGGATCTTTCTGGCATACATACCCCCACTTTTTGCCTGGTGTCAGTGTGTTTTGACTGTAGTTCACTGGGATATTGCTAATCAGGACCCCCGCGGCTGTTCTCTCTCTCCTCAATTGATTGGTAAGTATTTTGTACACCCCACAATTGGAATACCGGCATACCCCTTTAAGATCCTAATAAATTGTACTAGGGTACCTAGGGCATTTGTACACCAGGGATCTCCCATGGGCTGCAGAATGTATTGTGCCACCCATGGGAGCCCATGCAAACTGTGTCTGCAGGTCTGCCATTGCAGCGTGCATGAGATGGTGTATGCACCTCTCACTTCAGATATAATATGTTCCTTATATCCCAGTCACTGCCCTTGAAACCTATAAGTCACACCTAAGGTAGGCCTTATAGCCTACAGGATTGGTGCATGGTTCTAAGTGTTAGGGTGCCCCTGCATGAGCAGAGACACCCTTACAAACCCCGGAGTCCATTCTCTGGCTTTGTAAGTGCAGGGAAGCCATTTTAAGGTATGTAGTGGGCACTGGCAAAGTCAAGATATCCAGCTACATATTGGTTTTGCCGAACCCAGTCATGTTTTGTGTCAAACATGTTGGAATCATGCAACTACACCGATTCCAGTGTTAGTTGCATTATACCATGTACCGGGGAGCTCCTTAGCTGAACTCCGGCAGGGGAAGGCATAACCTAGGATTTCCTGTAGAGAAGGGTGTAGCCACCGCCCCTTTAGAAATAGGTTTCTTAGGCTAGGGTGGGGGTGCTTCCGAGTGACTCTAGACTGCTTTGAAGGGCACATTTTGTGCCCTCTTAGCATAAACCTGTTTCCCCAGTCCAGAAGTCCTTGGCTCCAACTCTGGCACAAAACTATTCAAAGGGCAGGGGTTTGATGACCCCCCTGTCCAGCTCCTTCCCTGGGAGGTGTCCAGAGCTCTGCAAGGTGGCCACTTGATTCTGTCATCTTGAATCTTAGATTCAGCATCTAACTGGTCAGTCCACCAGAGTAACATCCCTGACTTCCCCATCCCCCTCCCTGATAGGTAGGTCACTGCAGAAGTAGTCCTACCCCCATCCTGAGTTCCTTAAGTGTTCCCCTGGGGGCGATTCCTTCGATTAGTCCGGACTTCATCTTCAAGAAGCGACTGGCTTTGTGTAAAGATTTGTCTAAAGACTCTTCTGTTATTGGACTCTGAACTCTACTGCTCGACCGAGCCAGGCACCAAGACAAGACTGCCTCTGGTAGGACGATCCTACTGCATCTTCATCTCCGTGCTCCTTCAAGTGCTGCAGCCTCTGTGGCTGTGCATCCTCCTGAGTTACCATGGAGTCTGCATGCATCAAGACAGCAAGACGAAATCTCCCTTGGAGTGAAGGAGTCACTCCCCTGCATCCGCAAGCACCTCCTCAACGGCCGGTGTGTGAATGCTGCTGTCCCATGGACACCTCAAGGCTCTACAACCTAGTTGCCTAGGCTTGTTGTATCTCCTGAAAGATCGTTGAGCTCCAGGAAGCCCCTGCTTCAAGCATCACACAGCTCCAAGAGTGACATCCCCACTGCAGCTCCTGCGCTGTGGACCTCCGTCTTCTGTGCTCTGTTGAGCCTGCTCTATGACTCACTGTGTTTGTCGCCAGAGGATCCTCCTGGGATCTCCTTTGATTTCTGCTGGCTTTCGTGCTTGCTGAGGGCTGATTCTGACTTATCATTGCTGGGTGAGTCCCTCAGATCTTGATGATCTGCAACTAAGAATTTCATCGTGCAGCATTTCTGTTACGTTTGTCAAGGCTTGTTGGTGGTCCTGCTGACCACTGACCATCCTGCATCTCATCAACCAATGTGGGACAGCTTGTGGACATCTCCTGTGCATCTGCAACATCACCTGGGTTCCACAGCTGTAGTTTTAAGACCTATGTGCTACAGTAAAGTACCTCCGACAAGGGCTGGCATCCTGCTCCTCCTAGACTCCTCCAGATGGTTTAGACTCTGTCCCCTCTTTTTGCCGAATCTCCTTCTCCAGAATCCATGCCTGGGTTCCACTAACCTGATCCACGGGACTCTGTAGCAGCTAGACATCCGAGGTTCCCCATTAACGTCAAGCGTGGTTCCGACACTACTTCCTACCTATGCACCTGGTCTCCCTGGTGTAGGCATCCTAGTTCTCTAGGTATCCACAGGTGGTGGTGTCCTCCAACCTCCCTGGTTCTAACGGTTTCCTCAGGGGGCTCTGGGTCCTGACCCAGTAAAACTCCAACCAGGACTTCCTCACGTTATCTATGGACAATGACTGGGGAATTACCTGTGCACACGGGCGCCTAGCAACTCCTAGTTACTTACCTGTGGTGGTTCCGTGCTCCCCCTGGTTCCTAGTTTCTTGGGTGTTCGTCTCATTTACTTATTTTTATTTTTTATTTATAAAGTTTTATATAGCGCGAACTTGATCCCAAAGGATATCAGAGCGCTTTCAAATTTGAGGCTAAGGTAACAAATCAGAACATTAGTCTAACATGAGGAATCTAACATACAACCTGGGTGAACAAAGAATGTGCTAGACAATGGAGCACAATGACTCAAGGGGAGCAAAACTCAACAATCATGTACAGGAACAACAACCAAACCAAAAACAATGACCATATACAAGAACAACAATTGACACCATAGTATGTCCGATGTGCCCAGAACTAAATTCTGGACACTCAAAACTCACGCCCTTCATCTCTCAGCACTCCCAACCCATGTTCTGCCTCCTTCCATCTTCTCTCAACACGTGTAGCTTTTTCTGTATTCATGACTGCAAGGCAAGTAGGAGGGGGATAGTAATGGACTCTGAACCACTCCAAGCACTGGGGCCTTTTTGAGAGGGGGATGGAGATACAAAAACCGAGATTATCCTTAACAACAATCCATCTTGAGAATCAGAGTCTAACATACAGAGTTCAGGACAGGAGGTTAAATGAGTGTAGTTTCGTGAGAAAGTAACACTATTTTGTTACAAAAAATATGAATAGCGCTCTGAGCTAGAGTGGCCTTGCAGCGCTGTTTTTTAATTTATTTATTTTATTTATTTTTATTGATCTAATGCCTTTTTACAAAGCGCAGACTCTACCCGAAGGCGCCGGAGCACCCCACAATAGGAACAGCAGTGAAACATGAGGAAAAACCACAAGTCAGCATGTTACAAGAGCAAACGACACGCCACATAAGGCAACAGTGACAATTGGGCATGTATCAAGAGCAAGCAAAATACAAGAGGTAGCAAATGATATGTTATAAGAGGAAAAAAAGTGACGTGTGTGTGTTACAAAGTATACAAAATACAAATAGAGGTATAATACTGCACTAAATGACAGATACTCAAAACACAAGAACAAACGTTACGTTACATGAGGCAATGATGGCAATTGTGCATGTATCAAAAGTAAACAAAATACAAGAGGCAACAAATGATACATCCCAAGAGGGAAAGCGACGTGCATGTTACAAAAAAGTACACAATACAAGTAGAAATAAAGTACTGCAATAATGGCTCTCAAACCACAAGAACACATTGGGAAGGCACTTCTATAGTCATTTGGAACAGAACTTCCTATAAAGGAAGGACTTCCTTCAGATAATAGAGAGGGCGTGAATTAAATTTGGAAGTGTCTTTGCAGCAGGAGAGCTTTTTGGTCAGTTTTGAAGGCTTAGGAAGAGGTGGTGGTCCAGAGCTGAGGCGGAAGTGAGTTCCAGATTCTCACTGCGTTACCTGAAAAGGATTGGGCCATTGACCTTTCCTTCTTGAAAGTGGGAGGTTCAAGCAATAGATTTTCCGCATTACATGATGGTCTAGAGCCTCCAGAGAGTTTGTTTATTTGCCAGGTAGCGAGGAGCAGAGGAGTGCAAGGCTTTGTAGGTGACACAGGCTGTCTTGAAGATAGATCTTGCCTCGATGGGAAGCCAACGGAGGGCGGATAAAATGGGTGTGATGTGGTCGCTTCTTGTGGCCCCATGTATGAAATGAGCTGCTGAATGGAGAACAGATTGAAGGGGGGACAGGTGGGATTTGGGGAGGCCAGTAAGAAGAGGGTTGCAGTAGTCCAGTCTGGAGAGAACCAGCTATTGGACCAGGATTTTAAGGTCATGCTCAGGGAAGAAGCGACGAATTCCCCAAAGATGGCGCAGTTGGTATCGAGCAGACTTTGCAATGGAACTAATGTGGGAGAGTAGATTGAGTTTTGTGTCGAGTATGACACCAAGGGATTTTGCGCTGTTGACAATGATGGGTTTATTGTTAAGTAGATTCATCTGATCCATCCATGATTGAGCCGGGGGAGGAGAAAGTGAGGAGGAGAGGAGGAGGAATTCAGTTTTAGAGGGATTCAGAATCAGTTGATGAGTTAACATCCAGTTATGAAAGGAGTTGAGAGTAGAGCTTAGGATGGAGAGATCGTGAGTGGAGGCATCCTTGAGATAGATTTGAGTGCCGTCCGCATAAAGATGATAGTGGATCCCGGATTTACTTAGGAGATTTCCCAATGGTTCTAAATAGAGATTGAACAATGGGGGTCCAGGTATAGAGCCATGAGGAACACCTTGACCTACCGCCAAAGGAGATGAAAGACTATTTGCTATTTTGATCATTTAGGATCTATCAGAGAGGAAGGAAGCAAACCATTTAAGCACAGTACCCTCCATGCCCATTCTCTGTTAAAGAGTGTTGGGGAGAGTGTTGAGATTGACAGTGTCAAAGGTTGCAGAAAGGTCAATGAGAATAAGAAGACCAGACTCCCCAGAATCGAGTATCCGCAGCGCGTCATCAATCACTTGCAGCAGGGCTGTTTCAGTGCTGCAGTTTTGCATCAAGCCGGACTGGAAATTGTCAAGAAGATCATTTTACTTGATATGACAAGAGAGTTGTTTCGCTACACATCTTTCTGCGATTTTCGCAGGAAAGGGTATATTAGTGATGGGACTGAAGTTATTGAGGTCGTTCGCATCAGCAGTGTTTTTTTAAGCCGAGGGGTGTCCTGCCCAGTTTTGAAGTAAACAGGAAGGGAGCCTTGACAGAGGGAGAGGTTAACCAAAGTGGTCCAATAGAACAGAGAATGGATATAGAAGTCAGTGGCAATGGCACTAGGGATGGGGTCAAGAGAATGGTTGGAGGGCTTTGTTTCGAGGATGCATTTGAGAGGGCATCCTCAGAGATGGGGTCAAAGTTCTGCTAAATGGCCAAGGATTTGAGCTCCTCTGGAGGGGCAGGATGACTGCCCCCCCCCCCCTGCAGAATCCTCCAACCTGGAGGCAGGGGGAGAGCAGCCGGACTCCTGGTGAGATCAAATAGTCCCCCGGGTCTACCCCTGGCCGAGTCGAGGAGGGCCCGAAGCGCGTCGCCTTCCCAAGGAAGATGCGTCTGCGAACCCAGATCGCGTCGAACGAAGCGCGGCCAAACCATTGGCGGGGGGCACCCATCTCCACCGTCTCCCCAGGGATCCCAGGCACCCCCCATCCCCACAGACTGACCTGCCGTCCCAAGGCGCTGAGGGAGTGGGCCTCGCCCCGCCCCGGAGAGGAGCGACGCCACCGACCCCGACCGCAAGGACTGTGAGGCATTGGGAGGTGAGTTTAACATCTAGGTTCAGGTCTAGCCTTGGAAGTGATAGCAAAACTGATTCACAGAAGGTACCAAGGTCAATATTTTTAGTGCCACGGAACCAGGAGGTAGCCCTCTTAGGTTGGCCCAGAGTTATAGAGTGTGATAGGTGAAGAGACAATGGGATGAGGAAGTGGTCAGACCAGTCAACATGACTAGGGGTAGCGATAATAAGCATGCCTGTTTTTGAAATAGCAAGGTCCAGGATTGAGCCCTCAGAGTGTGTTGTTTCTGTGCAGTGTTGGATAAGATCGTTTGCAGAGAGGAAGGTGGCCAGCAAATTCGCAGAAGAGTCTTGAGACGAGCCCCAGTGGAGAATAAAGTCACCCACGAAGATCTGATTGTCACTTTGCAAGTATTGGTCGCTAATGAAGTCAGTGAGTTCCTCTATAAACGAGGGGCCGCTACAAGGCAGGCGGTAAATGACATGTAATCTGAGGGGTGAGCGGTGGTGCAATTGAAGTTCAAGGGATAGGCATTCAAAAGTGCAGAAGGAGCTGTTCGGAAAAGCCTTGAGTTGAAGGGCTTCACAGTCATTGCAGCCGAAATCAACAACGTTGCTCCTCTCCAAAGCAAAAAGAAAAGGCCCACTCCCTCAACACCCCAGCCCAACAAATCCCTCCATGAAGAAAGGAAGCACCCAAGATCCCTGGAGAAACAACGGACACAAGCGCCCCCCCACCGACAATCCGGCCATACCTAGTTCAGCAAGATCCGAGAACAAAAGCACATCCTCCCTGGAAAAGCGACGCACCTCAGAACCCACCCCAACCCAGCCAAAAATAGACCCAAAAAGCACACAATCCTATCAAGAATCCAAACCCCCCCTCCTACCCCCCCCCCGAACCCCAAGCCGGAGGACCCCACAAAGGAAGCAGTGGAACAGTCAAGTACCTGTTTTCAGGTGTGATATTTTGACAGAAGAAACCGTTCGAAATATCTAATGTGGTTTTATATTTTTTAAGCACAATGTTATTCATTAGTGCTGCACTGTGTGCATTTTGTACTGCAAGGGTTTTGCAACAAGAGTTTAAATGTCTGTAGTCCAAAACTAGACGATCTGTATTGTCTGGTTTGGAGACAGGATACAAAGTATTGTTCATTGACGAGGTGCATGTTTCAATCACCCGCTGGTATTCAAGTTGATCTAATATCTCCCTGACTGTGTTTTTTAGCTTCCTACTTAACTGGATACTGTATGTGGGTTGGCCTCCACAGGAGCCCATGTGTTTTATATGTTTTACTTACCTGTTCTGAAGTAGACTAAGTATGCATTGATATCTCTGGGTAGGACATATGCCAAAATAGTTTTATTGTTGTGTATAATTAATACAATATATTTTTCTAACACACGTGTGGTTCGTTCTTGTGTGTAAGCTTCACTGACTGGCTGTGTGGTAATGTAGTCACTTCATACCTTCCTGAATAAGCCTTAGCTGCTCTCCACAGTGTCGTATTTGATATGGCCGCGTTAGCGATTAGCTGAAACTACACGTTTTCCTGCTTAACTTGGCTATACACGAAAACGCCATTTTGAATGTTACGGCGGCCATCTTAGCTCATAAGCGGCCTCGTGGCTAGCGTGCCCTTTAGTCCGTTGTCCGTACCACTGACCACTTCAGTTTGCCCAGCAACAGGCTATTTTTAGTACTGGTCAAGCTCGTACATGCGCAGTCCCCACTGACCAGTCACCCCTCAGGAATGTGCCGCCAAACTGACCAGCGGAGTTGTAAACCCTCCAATGAGCTGGCTGTGTTCCAAAACATGACCATATATGTACATAATGTCTTGTAACTTTGTGCCGCCTATCTTTATTACCTGAAAACTGTATAAAAGACGGGGTCACACCGATGTTCGGTGTGATACCTCTTGCATTACCGAAGGGTGCTGTATGAGTAGGCTTTCCTGTTTTCGGTTTCTATTTTTGGTAAATTCTGGTGGGGTTTTTTCAGTGTTTTAAAGTGATTTCTATACCTTAAAAAACAGTGGTTATCAGTGGTTATCCATTTTCGCGCCATTAAAAACTATAGAAACAGTGTTTTTCCGGTGTATATGGAATGTTTTGCTTTTATTATTTCTTGCTTTCTGCACTGATAGCGCATGGTATATAGACCTTGTATGTATAGTGTATATGTGGTACAAATAGATTTTTGCAAATTAAGCTTATTGTAGTATACCATACAATACTTCTTCAGTGAGTCTTTAGTCATGTGCGCTCGCTCTTTCCTTCCCATGTAAACTTTTGTGAAAAGGCCCTATCAACATTAGCACTTGTGATGGGCAATGCCAAATCAGCCAGTGCACAATTTGTTAACTCTGGCCAGTGATATAGCTTTCCATGACCATACTGGTTCACTTTAAGATTGTGATTCTCAGGGCAGGGTCTGCAATGTTTACGCTGATCTGGGCGCTTATGCCCTCAGAGTTATTGAAGCAGTCAAAAATGAAGCACCACTTTTGAAACAACGGAGGAAATTCCCTTTTACGGAATGGATCTAGAACAGAATACCACAATGAGGTTCAAATGCCATTAGTGGTGAAGGGACATATCTATGCATCATTGCAAGTTATTTTTCATACATTGTAAAATAAACATTCCTGAATTGCTCTTCAACATTTCTTTGCTTACCAAGTGGCAATCACTCTAATATGGAACATGTTGCAGTGACAGTCACTAAAGGGGTCACCCAGCCTACTCTCAAGGAGATGTTTCACATCTGCACCAATTATGCTGAACACTTGGCAGACAAGAGTTTTTTCAGACTCTAGTTTTTTTTATTATGTTCACTACAGCAGTTTTTCCTATAAAAATCTAAGAATGCAGTAGAGTACCTTTTTCACATCACTATCAATATGTGACCAAAGATCCTCACATTTCTTGCCTTTGGCATCATCGCTCAGCAAAACATCTGTATACTGTTGCCACATGGATAATCTAGCATTTATAGCCCCTTGGACTGAGAACCATCAGCTAAGGGACACAGTTAGAATGACTCTTTCTTTGATGCCACACAAATCACAAAATTATAAATATTTGCGTTTTAGTTCCTGTGCATAAGAAAACAGTGCACCAGAATGGACTAAAAAGTCAATAACATTCCTCATGAACTCTGAAGATTGTAAAGATGCTTTCAGCATATCATCTAACAAGTGGAAAGGATCTCTTACAGGAAGCACTTAAGCTCAGGTATCAATTTTGACAGGTCATCACACAACTTGTTTTATATACGTAGCTGAATCACTGCAAACACAAACAATATCACTCAAATCTTTGTGGAACTTGTAAAGAACTTTTTTTGCAGAGCATTCCAAGTTACACTGGGTTCCATGTTTTCCAAAAGTCTGGTGTCATGATTTAACCACTATCCCAGATGCTTGGTGATAGCGCTCTTCACATATACTTGTCACTATACTTTGCGTTGAATGTTTAAAGCTTGAGGTGTTGGCAATTTACCTACTATCAATGCTGACTCACTAAAAACTGGGGCTGATGTATTAAGAGTGTTTACCCATTCTCGGTGGTTAAATGTAATGACCCATATTAGGAAAGATTCTGATGAAACCCAGCCATTTTACCTATCAGTGAAAGAATCAAGCACAGCCAAAATATCAAATATGATTTTGATGTTTCTTGATTCTCTACAGTTTATAAAATAATTAAACAAGACCTAAAACATGCTTCTAAACCCTGCATCTTTAGACCAAAGACCACAAAACTGAAAAAAACAAAAGGAAGAAGAAACAATATTTTAGTGGCATCCCTAAACAACAATGTTCAAGCAGAATACTGTTGCCCAGACTTTCTTACTGCGAGCTTGTATAACAAAGTTATATTTATTGGCCCCTAAAAGAAGAAAAAAATGTCTCTTTCACTATCTTTTTCTTTTCTTTGAATGGCATTTAGTTTGTGGCTTTGCAGGTGTTTTTTCAGTGTTTATATGTTTTCACTGGTGAGGGCTATTTCTCTTTCAGTGGGGTTTTATCAGTTATTATAGGTTTAAACCTAAAACCGGACAGCCTATGTATGAGTGTACCACCACCCCATGGGGTCTTAATAAACTTGTTCTTTGACTTTTACAGTTTCCGTGCCAACAGTTCTTGAGTGTAAGTGGGTTATCTACGGCGCATGTAGGCCTTGGGAACCCTGATTACTTCAAATTGGCGACCACGAAGGGACTCATCGGCGACTCAGATGCCCGAAGGAGAGGTCGTGACGAAGGCTTGGAAACTCGCCATGGACGCGCGCTGCCACTGAGTGACCCGAGTCTTGGCACCCACGGTGTTTCTTCCTTTCCTTCTGATCTGACCTTCCAGGTGGCGCCGGTCTCCGACTGAGTTTTCGATCGTCTGCGTTGCTGGGAAAGTGCCGTTTGGCTGATTTGATCACAAGACCTTGGCAGTTGGAATCTGGACATTTGAGATTTTGGGTAAGATTTGTGTTCGGTAAGGTAGTCTTCGGACGCTTACTGAAGTTCTATGATTTGTGTTCGGTAAGGTAGTCTTCGGACGCTTACTGAAGTTCTATGATCTGTGATCGGTAAGGTAGTCTTCGGACGCTTGCCGGAGTCCTATGACCTATGATTTTGATTTGAGTTAGCTAACGTTTGTGAATTTGTGAACTTTGAATCTATATGTGTAGTGCACTTCACATAGGCAGGCATGTAGAGATGTTTCTCTAACTTTGTTTTTTTCCTCTGAGCGGCACATTTGTGTGAAGTACTGTAAGTGCCATTTTATACGGTGTCACGCTTTCGTGATCCTTTTTGAACATGCCTGTTTTTAGCACACTCCGAGGGATGTGCTGTCTTGGAAATGGTACCACAATTAGGTTAGCAGAAGCACAGCCGGCTCCCCCAGAAGGAACACCAAACAGGGATATGTATATCAAATTTGGCCTTCCCCCTATAATGTACAGCAAATTATGGCATAAGTACACCAAATCTGATCCTGAATTGCAATGGCCTCTACATGGGTCGTTCGATTTACGTAAAGTACAGTTTGTGGAACAATGTTTGTTTCAACGCAGGTCTAGACAAAATATGTTTGATTGTGTGCGAATGTGGGAGAAAGTGGTGCGTGAACGAATGAAGCGTGAAGTTGCCTTGGCGGACAAAGAGCAGCGCAAGGCTGCTCGGGATAAGGCTTTACAGCTTGAGGAAAAGGAGGCTCAGGAGAAGAAAGAGAGGGAGGAACGGGAACGCAAATTGCAAACGACTGGTCAATTTCCTATTCGCCGACCGCTTTATCCTGTCCTTAATAATGAAATTGATGATTTTTCATTGCTAGATCGGTCACCGCCTCCGTACGTTTCGCCTACGGCTCCAGATGCAGATTCGGAAGATGATGGACAGGATAAGCCGGAAAAGAAGGGTGTATCTGCTCTCAGGTTTACTGCGGAGAGGTCCGCACATTTACGTAGTTGGGCTCGTAAAGTGAATAAGAACTGTGTTTCTCAGTCTGAGGTGATTACGGAAAGGGGTAGTTGGACGGATCAGGAATTACTGTATTTTCTGTCTACTTTGGCGGACGAAGTTGTTACCGCGTATCGTCAACTTTCAGATACGTTAGAATCTAAAGCTGTGTCAGTTCATCGTGAGAATCTGGATAAAGGTTTATTTGCTCTTACAGATGTTGATGACCTTTTCAAGCAACTGGTCCAGCTGCGAGATGAGACCACCAGATTGCGGGAGGAGCGGAAAAAGAAACAAAAGGAGTCCGGGCCGGAGTCTAGCGAGCGGTCTAAGGAGTGTTCTCTCCGGGGTTCAGATAAGAGTCCTGCACTGCATGTTATGCCTATGCGTGAAGCCGCACCTTTGTATGTCCCTCCTAAAGGGCAAGGTACAGATGATGATAAATTGTCTAAGGATGCGAAGGGATATTTTATATATAACTGGGTGTATACTCCTTGGAATAGAGCAGATGTTAAGGCATTGAAAAATTCTTTACCTGACCTTCGGAAAAATCCGGCGGCATTTTATGAAGGGGTGGAAGGGGCCATTTCGTCTTGTGTGATGACTCTTGTTGATATAGATCTGTTCTTCAGGTTAATTCTTCCACCTGATATGTGGAGACAAATTCGTAAAAATAATGATGAAACAATACTGGGGGGAACATGGAAAGAAATAAACCAAGCAGATTTAGATAGGGAACCTGCATGTAAGCCATGTGACTTGATTCTAGACCTTCCGGCGGCTATCCTGACTAAACTAAAAACGCTTGTTCCTTCTAAAAAGATTGATTGGACCATGTTAGCTTCGTGCAAGCAAAAGCCTGATGAAACGGTTTCAGATTTCTTTACACGCTTCGAGGAGGCGTTTCATGATTACAGTGGTCAATCTTTAACAGACGATACGGGTAGGCATTTGTTCGTAGATAAGTATGTGGCTAATCTCCTACCGGAGATTGCAAAACGATTGAAGTCGAGTGAAAGTTCCTGGGCCACGGCGACCCCTGCGTCTTTGTTAACTATGGCTCAGTATTATGAGCGGCAGGAGTTGGAGGCTAAAGAAAGTGTTGATAAGAAGGCGAAAGAATTGAAAACGAAGGTGATGTTGGCACAGGTTCGGGGAACACAGGGTAGAGGGAATGATAGAGGTAGACGTGGTGGAGGAAATGCGTCGTATGGTCGTACGGATATAGCGGAGGATCAATGTGCCTATTGTAAAGAGTTTGGGCATTGGGCTGACGATTGTCCGGTACTTCGTGAGCAGCGTAGCCAGCGTGGTCGAGGAGGTGGTAGGTCGAGAGGCAGCTATACGGTGGCGAGAGGTAGCGGAGGTGATCGTGGACGGGTGAGGACAGGGGCCGTGGGCAGGACGAACGAAACACGTTTGATAGACGAAACCAATATCAGATATCGGAGGGTGAAAATGTGGAACACCAGGATTATGTGCATGCATAGGACTGCGTAGGATGGGGTACGGAATCAATTGAAGTGCCGATAGATCAGAAGGGTCCATATGTAACAGCGGGTATTCTGGGTTCTACTGATCAATTTCTAGTCGACACAGGGGCTACTCGTAGCGCTTTGTCAAAAAACTTGGTTCCGAGGGCTCCCCTGTCTGGCGAAATGATAACATGTGTAGGGTTCGATGGCACACCCTCCCCTAGCCCATTGTCAAAACCCCTTGCACTTTGTCTTGACAAATTTTTCAGTTTTGGTCAATTTTTGTTATCGCCCCATACACCAGATAATATCCTGGACATTGACTTGCTAAAATATTTTCGAGCAACGATACGGTGCGCTCCTGAGGGAGTGCGGGTTATCCTGAATGACAATTATCCTGACTCAGATAGGTTTTGCACTATATTAGACATTCCAGCCTTGGCCTCTCTACCGCACACGTTATGGGCGACCTCAGATACGGATGTGGGAGAGATGCGTATTCCACCTATTCACATTACTGTTAAGGAGGGGGCCTCTCTACCACGAGTACCACAGTATAAGATTTCGAGAGAAGGTGAAATTGTCTTGACACACATTGTTCAGGATTTGATCATTGCAGGAGTGGTGGAAGAGGTTCCTTATAATGTTTGTAACAGCCCTATTCTTCCGATCCTTAAGAGAGATACTGACGACAAAGTCTGTCGGTTTATTATTGACTTGAGAGAGATTAACAAAATTGTCATTCCCCAATACCCGGTGGTATCCGACATTACGACCTTGCTTACATTGGTGCCACCAACGGCCACGACCTTTAGTGTAATTGATTTGAAAAGCGCGTTCTTTTCCATCCCTGTCCATCCTGATAGCAGATATTTGTTTGGCTTCACGTTAAATAATAAATCATATAGATTTTGTCGTGTTCCCCAAGGTTACACTGAGAGCCCGAGTATCTACAGCCAGGCTTTGAAAAGACAGCTTGATTCCTTTGAGTTACAGACTGGCGTTGTCCTCATCCAGTACGTGGATGACCTTCTGCTCGCTGCAGACTCTTATGCACAATGTGAAGAAAGTACAATTGCGTTGCTTTCTTTTCTGGCACAGAACAATCATAAGGTTTCGAAGAAAAAGCTCCAATACTGTAGACCCAAGGTGACCTACCTCGGTCATCTTTTGTCTAAGGAGGGGCGTGCATTAACATCTGATCGAATTCAAGCAATTTTAGACACACCAGTCCCCCGCACACAGAGAGATGTACGTGCCTTCATAGGATTAACGTCCTTTTGTAGACAGTGGATCATGGGGTTTTCACACATTATAAAACCTTTGCTAGCGTTACTGTCCAAAGCTACACCAATGCCCCTTGAATGGACAGATGAATGTCAGAATGCTTTCGAACAATTGAGACAGGCTCTTTGTTCTGCACCCGTGTTAGGTACACCAGACTATACAAAACTTTTTACATTATACGTGCACGAGAACGATGGGTGCGCGTTGTCAGTGTTAGTGCAAGCACACGGAGATAAGCAGAGACCATGTGCGTATTTCTCTGCCATTCTTGATCCTGTAGCACAAGGGTTGCCTGGGTGTTTTCGAGCAGTGGCAGCAACAGCAGTAGCCATACGGCAGAGTGAGGGAATCGTGTTATCACACAAATTGTTGGTGCTAGTTCCCCACGCAGTAGATGCCCTGTTAAATCAAACAAAGACCCAATATCTTACGAGTGCACGGGTAACAGGATATGAGCTTACACTTTTGGCGCCACATATCACACTGAAAAGATGCGCTACCCTGAACCCTGCCACTTTATTGCCCTATCCAGTCGAGGAGGGTCAGGAAGAAAAACATCATGACTGTGTTTTCCTGACCGAGGAACAGACAAAGGGTCGTGTCGACTTACAGGATATGCCACTTCCAGATGTGGATGGGGAACTGTGGGTTGATGGATCGTGTTTGAGGCTGCCAGATGGTACGACTTCCGCAGCCTATGCGATCACGACACTTAAGACAGTGGTAGAAACAGCACGAATACCACAGAAATCGGCTCAGGCAGCAGAGCTGATAGCTTTAACAAGAGCCTGCGAATTGAGTGCTGGCCTATGTGTGAACATATACACAGACAGCCGGTACGCCTTCGGAGTAGCACATGACTTCGGGCTACTCTGGAGAGAGCGTGGGTTTTTGACTTCTCACGGAGTACATATCATGCATGGAGAACTGGTGCGTGATCTCTTAAACGCGTTGCTTTGTCCAAAGAAAGTAGCGATAATCAAATGTAGCGCCCATAAAAAGATTACCGATAAAGTGGGCCAAGGAAATGCCTTCGCAGACAGTATAGCGAGACAAACGGCTATGTCTCGGACTGACTCCCCCATGTATGTGACACAATCACAGGCTGAGCGATGGATCGATGCTAGAGCAGAAATCTTGGATATTCAGAAGTCAGCTACTGAATCAGAACTTGCGGCATGGGCAGCAGATGGGGTACTAGATGATGAGGGTTGTTGGAGAAGCAAGGACATGGAAAAATGGAAATTGCCTGCAGCTTACTTGCAGGCGATGGTCCAGATGACACATGGATTGGCGCATGTCGGAGCTCTTGCAATCACTCGACTGTTAACACGAGTCTGGGAACATCCCGAGATTGCTAATACTGCTAAGAGAGTAGTGCAGACCTGCTTGGTATGTTTACAACACAATCCTGGAAAGGGGACCCATACTCCGAAAGGAGGGTTCGTTCCACCCTCTGCACCATTTGAGGTACTCCAAATGGATTATATCCAACTCGAGCGCTGCAACAACCTGAAGTACGTCCTAGTGGTGGTATGTGCCTTTAGCAAATGGGTTGAGGCCTTCCCCACGAAAGACAATACAGCCCTAACAACGGCTAAGGTGTTGCTTAAGGAATTCTTTCCTCGCTTTGGAGTTTGCAAATTTTTGTGGAGCGATAATGGGCCTCATTTTGTTGGGAAGATTGTGGAGTATGTACTGAAGGGGTTAGGGATTCAGCAGAAGTTCCACGCTGTGTTCCACCCTCAGTCGGCAGGTCTGGTTGAGCGGTACAATGCTACGTTAAAACTCAAATTGGCCAAGATTGTGGCATCCACGTCGTTGAAGTGGCCTGATGCTTTGCCGCTAGCACTGCTCTCTTAGATCAGTACCCCATTCGCGAACTGGCCTCACACCATATGAGGTGGTGTTTGGTCGCCCTATGAATATCTGGGGGGTGCCCAAGCCGCGATTGATACATGATGTGCCTTGTATAATGATGAACGATTATTTGGCACGATTAACAAATGATTTGCTTTCTATTCATCAACAGGTTCGAGAAGCGCTCCCTGACAACTCTACTGGAGAGGGCCATGATCTTCGCCCCGGCGACCATGTCATGATTCGGTCGTTTGAGAGAGCGAGCAGTTTGGAGCCGAGGTGGAAGGGCCCCGAGCAGGTCCTCCTGGCGACCCGGACCGCTGTACGAGTGACCAACAGGAAGCGGTGGGTGCACTCGACACACTGCCGTCGTGTCTCTCCTAATCTGGTGAATCCTGCTGTGTTGACAGACTACAAAGAGATTCTGGAGAAAGAAAAGAGCCCAGCTGTGACGTCGGCCGAAGTTGAGGGAGCCTTCCCGGACCACGCTGTTGCTGGACGAGAGCGCTACAATTTGCGGCCACGATAAGAAGATTTTTGTTTTTTTCATGACTGTTTGGTTACCGCTCTGGGGTTTGTGAAACGGAGACCGGGAATTCCAAGGGGGGGGGATCAGTTCTGCCTAGTGTAGCGACACCCGTCTTGGCCCGGAGAAGAAAACAACGGCTACCTCGGAGCTCAGCACCGTATTTTTCTTTTTAGGTATACACACATGTGTATTTGAGACTTTGTGAACAATTTGAACTATTTGAGACTTTGTAAGAACTTTTCTGAACTATGGCGTCATCTGCATCACGAGACAAACGAATACTAGGTGCCATTCTCTTTGTCTTGACTATTGTGGTGATAGCTGTAATAGCCTGGGTAGTTGAACTTGTGGTACCTGTACGTGAACATTTGCTGCCGACTACCCCGGCTCCATCTGAACATTTTCACTTTACCTTACCCTACCATGAAGAACGGCATCGGCAAACGTATCTGAACAACAGTTTTATCCAGATTCTCCATCACACGCATAATATGACTAATACTTCCAATTGCTGGGTGTGTGGGATGTTGCCAGGGCACCAGAAGAAAGGGGGCACCCCACTCATTCCACTCCCGTTCTCACATAATGGATCTTGCAATGCCTGGTACACCCTCCTCTTTACTCTGAGATGGCCAACGAAAGGGGGGGTGCTTTTTCGTTTGAATAAAATATGTTTCCATGACAAGGATGGGTTTCCACGGGCTGAGGGTACTCGATTTGAATGGGAGGAGTACCGGCCCGATAACATATCTGCCCCGCGTGTGTACAGCAATCAACGGAATATCAATGTATCCAGTTCACATGTTATTAATGTTATTGCTACTAAAGCCGATTTGTGTATAAGAAATAAAGGTTCGATTCCGGTAGGGAAAAGTGAATGCAATACCACACTTACTTTTGATAGTCCGAATGGCATCTCGTTTGTAGCATCTCGAAATACGTATTTCATTTGTGGAACGAAAGGTTATCATCAGCTTCCATTGGGATGGTTAGGCACGTGTTATGTATCGTTTGTACTACCCCCTGTATTCATTGCCCCGCCGATGTATCACAATGACTATGTTCTGTATCACGACTTTGTCCTGAATAGAGTCAAGCGGACTGTTGTTCTGGATGACATCGACCAGACCGATACTGCCTTGCAGCAGTATGTAGACTTCAATTTGGGACTGTTTTCCTTTGTGGGGGCTGCATTGAACAGTCGGAAAATAAGACGATTGACACGTGTTGTTGAGGCTGTAGCAAATGATACTGCAACTGCACTTGGGAATATTACTGAGGAACTTCAGATTTCTAGGATCGTTACGCTCCAAAATAGGATGGTGTTGGATGTAGTTCTAGCTGACCGTGGGGGGGCATGTAGAATTATCGGAAGTAGCTGCTGTGTGTACATACCTGACAATTCACCATCTGTTTATGATGCCATATCGAAGCTGCATAAAATAGCAGCTGAAATACACCCGGACAATGGAACTTGGACACTTTCGGGATGGTTCTAGTCAATACTTACTGCTTGGGGCTGGAAACTGTTAACGATTCTATGTATCATTGTAGGGGTACTGTTCTTTGTGTGCTTATGTATCCAATGTGGCCCAGCTTTATGTTCTATGTGTTTATCAGCTTGTGTACCATCAAGACGAGCTCTTGCTCATGACAAAATGATGCTTCATAAAGAAGTGACGCAAATAATGTTAATAGACATTGAGGACGAACATCCTGATTATGTTCACTATGAGGTAGCTTCAGCTAAACGTTAAAAGGGTCGTCTGTCGTATTTGATATGGCTGCGTTAGCGATTAGCTGAAACTACACGTTTTCCTGCTTAACTTGGCTATACACGAAAACGCCATTTTGAATGTTACGGCGGCCATCTTAGCTCATAAGCGGCCTCGTGGCTAGCGTGCCCTTTAGTCCGTTGTCCGTACCACTGACCACTTCAGTTTGCCCAGCAACAGGCTATTTTTAGTACTGGTCAAGCTCGTACATGCGCAGTCCCCACTGACCAGTCACCCCTCAGGAATGTGCCGCCAAACTGACCAGCGGAGTTGTAAACCCTCCAATGAGCTGGCTGTGTTCCAAAACATGACCATATATGTACATAATGTCTTGTAACTTTGTGCCGCCTATCTTTATTACCTGAAAACTGTATAAAAGACGGGGTCACACCGATGTTCGGTGTGATACCTCTTGCATTACCGAAGGGTGCTGTATGAGTGTACCACCACCCCATGGGGTCTTAATAAACTTGTTCTTTGACTTTTACAGTTTCCGTGCCAACAGTTCTTGAGTGTAAGTGGGTTATCTACGGAGCATGTAGGCCTTGGGAACCCTGATTTCTTCAACAGCTACCCGTTGAGAGCTTTGATTATCATGGACCACTTCTACTATCACTGTGGGTTGCCTAGACTCAGTGCACGGTGCCTCATTAATAGGTGTACACCATACACTGAGCCAACCTCCTACATTGGTGGTACGGTGGTTGGGATAAAGACGTGTCATCAGTGAAGTTTCCTCAAGAAACCACTACTAACTTGGGAATATACTATACTGGATAGGTAGTGTCTTTTGCTAAGTTTTTGGTTTGAATGCCAGGGGTCTAGCATAGCCCTTTTTCCAATCCCTTGGATATTTAGAATACTGGGTAGGTTAGATATACATACACTACACTAGTGCCATGTCTTTTTTTTTTTACACTACACTAGTGCCATGTCTATTGTTGGGGAATCTAGCCAGACTCTGTTATCTGGGTACAGTGCCCTTAGGTTCCAGGAACTTAGGGGCCTGTTTAAGACTAGAAGACTCAGGACAGGTCGTAATCCTACTAGGTCTTAACTCTTAGAGATACTCAGTCAAGATGACCTCCAGAATCCTGGGAAGTACTTAGATCAGGGAGACCTTGGCGGAGGGTATGACCCTACAGGACAGGATCAAGAGGTACTTAGTACTGCTGGATCTGTCTCTGGACATGGCCATGAGTCAGAAGAGACCCCTGTGGACTGATGGTACAGTAGGGGGTCACAGCAGTAGGCCCATTTTCTCTCTTCCTGGGTTAGTATAGAGGATTCCTAGGAGTAACAGGTCCTCTTCATCCTCCAGGACAGGTCCAGACCAGCACTCTCCCCAGCAACGCCGCCACTACACCGTGTTGCTCCAGCCTCTGAGCCTACTCTGTGCAGGGTTCGTGCCGGCAGCCGGCTCGCAGCCCTGTCGTTTCTTTTCCAGCCGCCGCCCCCACTGCGCCTCCCGTATCCCTGCACTTCATCTGTATTTGTCTGGGTGACTGGGACTGTATTTTTCGTGATTTTGCCCCTGCTATAGTGTGGCTGTATTTTTCCCAGTTCATTCTGTAAGTAGTGAGTGTTGCGTGTTGTTTTTCACGCCGCTGCGGGCCCACCCACTAATCTGCTCCCGCCCCCCCTCCCCTTCTTATGGCGACTGCCTGTCAGCGCCTGTCCTTGCCTGGATCGCGCCCAGTGCCAGAAACCCTGGCCCCCGCGAGCACCAAAACACCCGACGCCGCTACGACACCACAACGCTCCACGCACTCAACGCCGGCCGAATCCCCACCTGCTTCCAGGCCACTCTGAAGCTTACCCATGGACCCTTCACCTGCCGAAACTGCAGCTACACCAGTCAGCGCACACCTACACGACCTGACCACCACACCGCTGCCGACCGCAACAAACTCAGCTGCATACTACTCAACACTCAGTCCACAAAAACGCCATCGAAATCTGGGACCTGCTTGACTCCTCCGGCCCCGACGTCGCCTTCCTGATGGAGACCTGGATGAACACCTCCTCTGCACCTGACATAGCCATAGCCATCCCGGACGGCTAAAAGATCACCCGCAGGGACCGTAACAACAACAAACCAGGAGGAGGAATCGCCATGATCCACAGAAACACCATTAGAGTCTCAACCATGGCCGAACACCTACACTTCCAGATCCACGTCAATCACAACATCACCCTCAGAGAAACCCTCGTCTACCGACCCCTGGACCCCTACCACATTTCAGAGAATCCATCGCCGACTTCATCATCACGCACAGCCTAGCCTCCACTGACTACATCCTACTAGGAGACCTGAACTTCCACCCCGAGAACACCCACAATAGTAACATCACAACCCTGATCGACAACCCCAGACTCAAGCAGCTCGTCATGACATACACCCACTCCACTGGATGCACGCTTGACCTCATCTTCTCTGCCAGCAACCACGTCACCTTCAGCCACACCACCGAACTCCACTAGACCGACCACCACTGCATCCATTTTTCCTTCGAGAAACTCACCGCGCACAACCAACCGCAAAGGAGACCACACCGCAGGTGGAAAAAAGTCACCAAAGACCGACTCATCACCACACTCGCCCGAAAGCACCCACCCGAGCCCTCCGAGACAGACTTAGCAGCTCGCAACTTCAGATTATGGATGGACGACTGCGCTAACACCCTCACCCCGACCAGGAAACCCTCCAACAAGCGCAACAACAGAAGAGCCATCTGGTTCAACGCCGACCCCCAGAACTCAAAGCACACCTGCCGAAGGCTCGAGAATCAGTGTCGCAAGGAGCAGATAACATACAACCATTCCGCCCTCACGAACGCTAGACACAAACACCACCAACTCATCCGATCCACCCAAAAAAACTCCTTCAAGGAACGCATCAACATCAACAGTCACAACAGCAAAGAGCTCTTCAACATCGTGAAAGAACTCGCCTCTCCCAGCTCCAGCTCCAACGACATCCCACCGTCACAAGAACTCTGCGACTCCCTTGCCACCTTCTTCCACCGCAAGATTGCAGATATCCACAGCAGCTTTGACACCCAGACACCAACAGATGCAGACACCCCCAACTCAACACCCGCCAAACACACCGACCTCCTGCTCTCCTGGAACCACGTCAACGACGAAGACACCATCAAAATCATGAACACCATCTACTCTGGCTCACCTTCCGACCCCTGCCCCCACCACATCTTCAACTAGGCAAGCTCCATCATTGCACCCCAACTCCGAAAAATCATCAGCAGCTCCTTCGAGACTGCCACCTTCCAGGATAGCTGGAAACACGCTGAGATCAATGCCCTACTCAAGAACTCTAAGGCAGACCCAAAGGAGCTCAAGAACTTCAGACCAATCTCCCTGCTCTCGATCCCGGCGAACGCCATTCAAAAGACAGCCAACAGACAACTAACCCGCTTCCTGGAGGATTACAACTTCCTGGACCACTCCCAATCTGGATTCCGCAGCAGCCACAGCACCGAAACCGCTGCCACTGACGACATCAAAACCATACTGGACAAAGGTGAAACTGCTTCCCTCATCCTCCTGGACCTCTCGGCCATGCTTCGACACCGTCTGCCACCACACCTTGCACACACGCCTCAGGGACACAGGAATCCGAGACAAATTCCTGGACTGGAACACCTCCTTCCTCACCAGCAGAACCCAGAGAGTCTGCCTCCCACCCTTCCAATCCAAAGCCACCACGATCACCTGTGGCGTACCCCAAGGATCATCCGTCAGCCCAACTCTTTTCAACATCTACATGGCACCTCTCGCCAACATTGTCCGAGCACACCACCTCAACATCGTCTCCAACGCTGACAACAGCCAGCTGATCCTCTCCATCACTAAGGACCCGGCCACCGCTAAATCCAACCTCCATGAGGGAATGAAGACTGTCGCAGACTGGATGAAGACCTGCTGGCTGAAACTGAACTCGGACAAGACAGAGGTCCTCATCCTCGGATCCACCCCTTCCGCATGGGACGGCTCCTGGTGGCCGGCCATGCTAGGAGCTGCACCGACACCCACCAACCACGCACGCAACTTGGGTTTCATTCTGGACTCCACGCTCCCTATGACCCGGCATGTTAACGCCGTTTCCTCCTCCTGCTTCAACACCCTCTGCATGCTTCGAAAGATCTACAGATGGATCCCCACCGAAACCAGAAGGACGGTCCCCAAGCACTTGTCACCAACAGGCTGGATTACGGCAATGCCCCCTACGCAGGAACCACAGCCACACTCCAGAAGAGACTCCAACGCATAAAAAACGCCTCTGCACGCCTCATCCTCGGACTCCCTCACCACAGCCACATCACCACACACCTCAGAGACCTACACTGGCTCCCGGTCAACAAGAGGATCACCTTCAAGATCCTCACCCACGCCCACAAAGCACTCTACACCACCAGACCAGCATACCTTAATGAACGACTGTCCTTTTACCCCCCACCTGCCAGCTTCGCTCTTCCGACTTTGCCCTCGCCACCATCTCACGCATCCGTCGAATGACCACCGGCAGCAGATCATTCTCCCACCTCACCGCCAAGACGTGGAACACCCTCCCTGCCCACCTACAGCAGACCCAGGATCTGCTGACCTTCAGGAGACTCCTCAAGACCTGGCTGTTCGACTAGTAGATGCTCCCTCCATCCCCTAGCGCCTTGAGACTCTCACGGGTGAGTAGCACGCTCTACAAATGGCTTGATTGATTGATTGATTGATCCTTACTTTCCTCAGCCTCTCATGCTGGCTCCATCTACTTAAACATAGAAGGGGAAGCTGTAGATAGAGGGTACAGCATGCTCAGATTTGAAGATGGAACAACTGGCTATTGATATGGAATCTCTAGAGGTGGAGAGAGAAAGGAATAATGTATTTGGTGTTAGATCTCCATGGTGGCAGCACTAGAGACTCCATAATCAGGGAAGAACACTTTGACACTAGGAATCTTAGCAGGATAGTCCCTCTTTACAAATCTGGGTATGACATCCACAAGTGGGTTATTGCACTGTAGAGGGTCCGTGAAGTCTGAGATGTCCCCTCAAGCAATGGGCCCTGTGGCTCTCTGCAGAAAAAGGCAGAAACAAACTTTTGGCAGTTCGAGAAGAGGATGCAGACAACTACCAGATCTTGAAAGAGGCACTCATTGAAGGGTTAGGGCTTACTTGTGAAGAATACAAAATTAAGTTCAGAGAAACTCAGAAAGCCACTTCACAAGACTGGGTTGATTTTATAGACTGTGCATGTAAGACTCTGGAAGGCTGGTTGCATGGTAGTAATGTACATGGCTATGATGGGCTGTAGAATTAGATCATGAGAGAGCACATCCTTAATAACTGTGTGTCAGAAAAACTGCACCAATGCCTGGTGGACTCTGATCTGACCTCTCCCTAACAATTGGGAAAGAAGGCAGACAAAGGTGCTCTCACCAGGGTGAACAATAAGTCTTACAGTGGGGGTGACCAGAAGAAAAATAATAATTGTAAGTCCCTAGAAAAGAATAGTGAGAAACCTAAATATGAAGACAACCAGAAAGAGTATTCTTCAGGCCCAAAAACAATTTCTTCTGGGGGTGGGTCCTAATCCTCCTCTTCCTCTAATAAATATTAAGAAGAAACCTTGGTGCTTTGCGTGTAAAACTACGGGACAGAACTTATCTGATGCTATTTGGCCTAAGAATGGCACCAATACTGCTACTACTTTCCTGTGTCCCTACCTGTCTCACTAGTAGTAGTACTACATACAGGGATGTAGCTGGGTTCACCTTTAGTACTACAGTGGGCTCTGGCCTCATCAAAGTGACCACTGAGGCTGTCCTGATATCATTGGGTGGCATTGACCTTGCCACTCGGGCTGCCTGGCCTCCTAGCATGAGGAAATACAGGCATCATCCCCTCATTAATGGTATTAAAGCAGAAACTTACAGGGACATAGGTGCCAGTGTCACCATGGTGGCTGAAAGCTGGTGTCACCTGAGCAGATCTTTTGTCTCTCTCAGTCAGTCAGTCTCTCTCGCAGTCAATCAGTCTATCTCTCTCAGTCAGTCAGTCTCTGCCTCTCTCTCTCTGTCAGTCAGTATCTTTCTACCTCAGTCAGTCAGTATCTCTTTTTTTCAGTCAGTCTCTCTCTCTGCCAGTCAGTCTCACTCTCAGTCTCTCTCTCTGTTAGTCAGTCAGTCACTCTCTTAGTTAGACAGTCTCGCTCTCTCTGTCAGTTTCTCAGCCAGTCAGTCTCTCAGTCAGTCAGTATTCAGTTTCTGAGTCAGTCAGTCAGTCTCTACTCTCTCTCCACTCTCTCTCTCTCTCTCCATTCTCTCTCTCAACTCTGTCCACTCCATCTCCACTGTCTCTCCACTCTCTCTCCACTGTCTCTCTCCCCACTTTCTATCTCTACTCTCTCTCCACTCTCCCTCCACTGTCTCCCTCCAATCTCTCTACTCTCTCCACTCTCTCCCCACTCTCTCCACCCCTCACCCTTCACACTCTCTCTCTACTTTCTCTCCACTCTCTTTCTCTCCGCTCTCTCTCTCCACTCTCTCACTCTCTCTCTCCACTCTCTCACTCCACTCTCTCACTCTCTCTCTCACTCTCTGTCTCACTCTCACTCCACCCTCTCTCCACTCTCTCTCCACTCTCTCTCTCCCCTCTCTCTCTCCCCACTCTCTCTCTTCTCTCTCTACTGTCTCCTCCACTGCCTCCCTCCACTCTCTCCTCTCTCTCTCTCTCCTCTCTCTCTCTCCACTCTCTCTCTCTCCACTCTCTCTCTCCACTCTCTCTCTCTCCACTCTCTCTCTCTCCACTCTCTCTCTCCACTGTCTCTCTCTCCACTATCTCTCTCTTTCTCCACTCTCTCTCTCCACTCTCTCTCTCCACTCTCTCTCTCCACTCTCTCTCTCTCCACTTTCTCTCTCTCTCCACTCTCTATCCACTGTCTAGCTCCACTTTCTCTCCACTCTCTCTCTCTCTCCACTCTCTCTCTCCACTCTCTCTCTCCACTCTCTCTCTCCACCCTCTCTCTCTACTGTCTCTCTCTACTCTCTCTCCACTCTCTCTCTCCACTCTCTCTCTCCACTCTCTCTCTCTCCACTCTCTCTCCCTCCACTCTCTCTCCCTCCACTCTCTCTCTCTACTCTCTCTCCACTCTCTCTCTACTCTCTCTCTCTCCACTCTCTTGCTCACTTTCTCCACTGTCTCCACTTAATCTCCACTCTCTCTCTTTCTCCACTCTCTCTCCACGCTCTCTCTCCACTGTCTTTCTCTCCACTCTCTCTACTCTCTCTCCCCTCTCTCTCCACTGTATCTCTCTCTCTACTCTCTCACTACTCTCTCTCTCCACTCTCTCTCTACTCTCTCTCCACTACCTCACTCCACTCTCTCTCCACTCTCTCTCCACTCTCTCTCTCTCCACCCTCTCTCTCCACCCTCACTCTCTCCACTCTCTCTCTCTACTCTCTCTCCACTACCTCACTCCACTCTCTCTCCACTCTCTCTCTCCACCCTCTCTCTCCACCCTCACTCTCTCTCTCCACTCTCTCTCTCTCTACTCTCTCTCTCCACTCTCTCTCTCCACTCTCTCTCTCTCTCCACTCTCTCCCACTCTCTCTCACAAAGTAGTGTGCGTTCCATGGGCATCCGCAGAAATGTTTCCGGTGGGGCGGGGGGGCACATTTTTAACTTCATCTCCATCCCCCTTGCACCCCTCTGCCTTGCAGCACCCTTCTCGCCCTCCCTCTTGCACCCTCCTCCACCTCCGCCTTGCACCCTTTTCTACCTTGCACCATTCTCCACTCTGCCTTGCATCCTTCTCCCCTCTGCCTTGCACCCTTCTCCCCTCTGTCTTGCATCCTACTCCCCTCTGCCTTGCACCCTTCTTCTCTCTGCCTTGCACCCATCTCCTCTCTGCCTTGCATCCTACTCCCCTCTGCCTTGCACCCTTCTCCCCTCTGCCTTGCACCCGTCTCCTCTCTGCCTTGCACCCGTCTCCTCTCTGCCTTGCAACCTTCTCCTTCTCTGCCTTGCAGCATTGCAGCCTTCTCTACCGTGCACCCTTCTCCTCTCTGCCTTGCACCCTTCTCCTCTCCACCTTGCACCCTTCTCCCCTCCGCCTTGCACCCTTCTCCCCTCCGCCTTGCACCCTTCTCCCCCTCCCCGTTGCACCATTCTTCCCTCTTCCTTGCACCTTGCACCCTTCTCCTCTCTTCCTTGCACCCTTCTCCACTCCGCCTTGCACCCTTCTCCACTCCGCCTTGCACCCTTTTCCCCTCTGCCTTGCACCCTTCTCCCCTCTGCCTTGCACCCTTCTCCCCTCGGCCTTGCACCCTTCTCCCCTCGGCCTTGCACCCTTCTCCCCTCTCCCTTGCACCCTTCTCCTCTCCGCCATTCACCCTTCTCCACTCCGCCTTGCACCCTTCTCCCCTCTCCCTTGCACCCTTCTCCTCTCCGCCATTCACCCTTCTCCACTCCGCCTTGCACCCTTCTCCCCTCTCCCTTGCACCCTTCTCCCCTCTGCCTTGCACTCTTCTCCTCTCTGCCTTGCACCCTTCTCCACTCCGCCTTGCACCCTTCTCCCCTCTCCCTTGCACCCTTCTCCCCTCTGCCTTGCACCCTTCTCCCCTCTCCCATGCACCATTCTCCCCTCTCCCTTGCACCCTTCTCCTCTCCTCCTTGCACCCTTCTCCACTCTGCCTTGCACCCTTCTCCACTCTGCCTTGCACCCTTCTCCACTCTGCCTTGCACCCTTCTCCCCTCTCTGACTTGCACCCTTCTCCTCTCTGCCTTGCACCCTTCTCCCCTCTGCCTTGCACCCTTCTCCTCTCTGCCGTGCACCCTTCTCCCCTCTGCCTTGAACCTTTCTCCTCTCTGCCGTGCACCCTTCTCCTCTCTGCCTTCCACCCTTCTCCCCTCTGCCTTGCACCCTTCTCCTCTCCGCCTTGCACCCTTCTCCTCTCCGCCTTGCACCCTTCTCCTCTCCGCCTTGCACCCTTCTCCACTCTGCCTTGCACCCTTCTCCCCCTCCGCCTTTTCTCCTCTCTGCCTTGCACCCTTCTCCCCCTCCGCCTTTGCCCTTTCTCCTCTCTGCCTTGCACCCTTCTCCCCTCTGCCTTGCACCCTTCTCCTCTCTGCCTTGCACCCTTCTCCCCTCGGCCTTGCACCCTTCTCCCCTCGGCCTTGCACCCTTCTCCCCTCGGCCTTGCACCCTTCTCCCCTCTGCCTTGCACCCATCTCCCATCCACCTTCCACTCTTCTCCCCTCCGCCTTGCACCCTTCTCCTCTCTGCCTTGCACCCTTCTCCCCTCGGCCTTGCACCCTTCTCCCCTCGGCCTTGCACCCTTCTCCCCTCTGCCTTGCACCCTTCTCCCCTCTGCCTTGCACCCATCTCCCCTCTGCCTTGCACTCTTCTCCCCTCCGCCTTGCACCCTTCTCCTTTCCGCCTTGCACCCTTCTCCCCTCGGCCTTGCACCCTTCTCCCCTCGGCCTTGCACCCTTCTCCCCTCTGCCATGTACTCTTCTCCCCTCCGCCTTGCACTCTTCTCCCCTCGGCCTTGCACCCTTCTCCCCTCTGCCTTGCACCCATCTCCCCTTCGCCTTGCACTCTTCTCCCCTCGGCCTTGTACCCTTCTCCCCTCGGCCTTGCACCCTTCTCTCCTCCGCCTTGCACCCATCTACCCTCCGTCTTGCACTCTTCTCCCCTCTGCCTTGCAACCTTCTCCCCTTCCGCCTTGCACCCTTCCCTACCTTGCACCCTTCTCCTCTCCGCCTTGCACCCTTCTCCCCTCTGCCTTGCGCCCTTCTCCCCTCTGCCTTGCACCCTTCTCCCCTCTGCCTTGCACCCATCTCCTCTCCGCCTTGCATCCTTCTCCCCTCTGCCTTGCACCCTTCTCCCCCTCCGCCTTTGCCCTTTCTCCTCTCTGCCTTGCACCCTTCTCCCCTCTGCCTTGCACCCTTCTCCCCTCTGCCTTGCACCCTTCTCCTCTCTGCCTTGCACCCTTCTCCTCTCTACCTTGCACCCTTCTCCCCTCTGCCTTGCCCCCTTCTCCCCTTTGCTTGCACCCTTCTCCCCCTCCGCCTGGACTCCAAAACGTAAGCTGATCACTTTCTTCAATAGACAAGCTTTTTATTTTTAGTAAATGCATCGCAGGTGCTCTACTATCAGTTTGCAGTTTCCCTCCAGTATCCATATGTACTATGGATATACAAGGAAAGTGCTACCATCCCAAGCCAAGGATACACAGTAAATACTAAGAACTACCAACAATATATCGCCCAAACAAGGGTGGGCAGAGAGCACATCACCCTCGCATGCATTCATGATTTAATGAGGATGCTTTTCTCTCACAATAAAATTAATGTTTGTACAAATGCCATTTTGACACCTCCGTCTGCGGTACATAAGGATTGTCACTGTAACTCGGCTTACCGAACTCAGAGGTAAGGTTGACATGGTACACCGAGAGAATAACAAATGACTTGGAGGACTTAAACAGATGTCAGGGTGAGCGTGAAACGGACTACATAAAGCAAGCAATTAAAATTGTATTTTGTTTAAAAGAACCATGACTTGTCGGAAAACACTGTTTCTATTATGTATAAAAGTTCTTAAAATTGTCACAGTAATTACAAACTATATTACACAGGCACATATGTTGGAGAAAGGACCTATAGGCCGTCTGAACAGAGATAATCTTCCCTTACTTGCAGGCCCGTTATCCCATTCCACCGAGACCTCTGTTTCACCTTTCAACAATAAAAATAAACGTACTCACTGTCTCGTTCCTTCTCGCAAACTTGGTGGCTGAGGAAATGCTTCTACATCTGGAGCGTTCTTTCTAATAATTATATTTCACCATGGGCCAACCTGTGCACAATCACATAGCAGAACACTGTGTCTTCGCCACATGCCAGCATACCAGCTCTCCACATTTACGGAGGCCCACTCAAGAGGGGTGTGCAAATCGCTTTCACTTTCGCATGTTAGACATGCGTAGTCGAGCCGGCTAAAATCATCCAGAAAAGGTAAGAATGCTTTTAAAATGCTGATGTGGAAACACAGAGCCAGCTTCAACATTGTAATTGTGTCTTTAGATAACTTGTAGGGGGAGGCAGGGAAGCAGTTTTTTTAAGGGTGCCACAATCACATTAAGAGGTCCCCAGCCCATGTAGGCCCCCAAACCCTAACAGCCCCCCCCCCCTCCCCCACCCCTCACAGCCCTGGCCTCCTCCCTTCTCAAAGGAATAGTGCCCTGAGGAGAATGCACTCTCCTAGGGCCCCCACCCCCTCCTCTTTCCGGGCCTGGCTCGTGGCTTTGACTGAAGAGAAACAATGGAAGTTGATACTTTGTTTCTCTTCAGTCAAAGGTCAGCAGCGCGAGGAGCGAGGAGCAGGCTGCAGACAGCAGCAGCTGCTTTAGAGAGAGAGAGAGAGAGAGACAGCTCTCTACCGAGAGCTCAGCTGAGTGGCCCCCTTCATCCACTGGAGACTTGGGGGCCCCCGCACCGTGGGGGCTGCGGGGGTGTTTGTTACGCCCCTGGGTATTACTGACTAGTGATTTGTTTTCCACACCTCATGGCATTCACACGTCTGGGTTGTTGCATGCATTTCTTCAGTTAAAGATTGCGATGAGACCTTAACTATCCGGCCAAATGCTAATCAAAATTTAGTATCTCAGATCTACCTTTGATCCGAAGCCCAATATGAGAACATTGATTTTACTCTCCATTTAGAAAATACAATTTAGAGGCAGCTTTGCTTTTAGAACATTTCACCTTAGGTATTTGATCGTATCTGTGGGTCTGTGGAAGCTAATGGATCGCACCTCTAAAGCTGTATTTTTATTTACTCTGATAAAAAGTACCAAACCCTGCAGTTAATGATATTGCTATGTAAGAAAGATTGGATACTGATCTCTACGGAGAAGCCTCAAGTCACCCAATAATATCCTTATCTATGGAGTCATGAATGAGTTTTTCGGTATTATAAGAACTAATCATTCCTTGACGGGGACATGTTTTATGTGATGTACAAATGTGGGTGATGACCTGTTGGAAAGTTCAAAACTTTGATTCTGCTTGACAATCAGAGAAACGTGTTTTTCTTCATTTTGTTTTAAGGTTGTCAGGAAAGTCTTGATGTGAGAGGGGCTTCTCAGTGAATGTAGAATAACGTCCACGTTAGCCTGGATGGCTTCTCAGGGCAGGATATCAAACTTATGTAGTCAAGATTTCTTAAAGAGTTGTAGTCCTCTTTTTTTCATCCGCCTTCAAAGTAAGACTGTATGTAGAAGTCGCCTCACAGCAATGAGGAGTACAGTATATATATTTTTTTTCAGTAACGTGGATGTCTTCCCAAATGATTTAGTGTACATGTTCTGATAGAAATAAAGAGCCATCGTTCTTAGTATTTAATTACCATTGTCTTCACACATATACACAGCCAATTATTTTTATAGTCCTAGACCTAAACAATTTCGCTTGCATGTTAGAAGAGAGATAGTAGTGGGTATGTCAGCAATGGCATGTTGTTGATGTGGGATAGTTAATGGTGGGTTTCAGTTCTTGTAGACTCATGTTTTTGGAGTGGAACCTGAGAAGCAGCGTGATGGAAATGATGTCTTCTTGTACAGACGGGTTCTGAGGTGGAGCTTTAATGATCAGTGGAGATGTTTACTTGTTTCTGCAGCGGAGCAACAAAGCATCTCAGTACATGGCAATAGGGTGTCTTCTGAGACCTCTAACCTCCTCCGTTGCTTCACTGCAATGTGGTTTTTGTTCGAACAAACTTTAAGATTTTGCTGGTTCGAATCCTTGCTAGATATGTTTTTTAACGAATGCAGATTTGGTATTAAGAATGTAATTTTGTTTAGTACCTTCATGTTTTAGACACTCTGTGATGGTGAGTGATTTGAACTTTTTTCTATCTGTGTTCCAGAGAGCTTATGAGTGGGTGTGCTTTATACTATTGACTCTCAGAAAGGTCCTTTCAATCAGCCAGAGCTATTCATACAAACACGTACTCAATTTACCATTGTTGTATTAATCATGTTCTTCTAAACATTGACACCAGAGCTTTTGATGCACATGATTATATAAGCTATTTACCAACCTACGTTGAATAATATATTTTGGGTTTAGGCAGTTACTGTGTGCTAACGTTTTGACTTAAAGCTCTTGAATTCAAATGTCTCCTTAAAATATAAACTTGACCATAATCTCATTCGCATACAGTTATTATGAAACCATTTGCATTTTTTTTCCACACAGGACTAAATTCCTCCATTTTTCTTCAATCAAGTGAGACACAATTTTTTGCCAGACTTCAGGATGTAATCGTGACAGATGTTGACCCAAAAACGATTCATAAGAAGGTATTGGTCTGTTTATCTTTCCCTGTCAATTCTGAAGGTACCGTATGAAAATAATTGGATTGAAATCTGGGCTCCCTTCCTGGGTATGTTTTCCATGTGTGCAGAATCGAGAAGCCTGATAAAGACTTCTAGATGCAGATTCCTTACCTTTGAATTTCCTAGGCATATCTGTAAACTTTTGTTTGAGCAATACCCCTTGCACACGCTTTTGTGTTTCTCCATTCAGCTCCACGTGATGTCGCCATTGGTAGCGTAAGTTAGGATGTCGCTGTCACCTATATAGGCCCCACCCAGGAGCACATATGTCAGGTTTTTTTTCTGCGCCTGCTAAGCACCAATCCTGGAAGAGCTATCCCTCTGTTGCTTTTTCACAGGCCTTTTCTTGACTTTTTGTTGACTTCGAAATTATTTCCAACTTTGTGGGGGGGCTGTGTTAGAGGAAGACGGGGTTTTAGCCGTGCCGTGCCTGTCACCGCATGATGTCAGTTACCGACCCCTACCTCGTCTGTCTCTAGTGTCTCGAGCACAACCACAATTCGTAGTTGTGCTCAGACTGTCGGGCTACTGCTCTATAGGCCTTGCGGGAGCGGGCTATGAAGATTTTATAGCCTGGCATTCGACACGACCAGCGAACTCTGTGGTGGTCGTGGTCCCAATCGAAGAAGACGAGGTCTTGGGACCACTTCCGGAGCCCCAAGTAGTCTTTGACCCACTCAATGTCTTCGGGACACTCAGGGAAGAGGCGCAAGAAGAAGAAGAAGTCCAAGTAGACTTCATCTTCTCCTCGATCGTCAACAAAGTAAGGAGCACTGACGCAGTCGTGCCATCGCGACCTCCCCCAACGTCGGACCTGAAGTCTGTGCCGACGATGCCCACTGACGGTGCCAGCGCTATCCTTATCCTCGACGGCACAGAGTCGGAAAGGCATTGCTCGACGCCGATTCCGACGCAGAGTGAACCCATGAGTTCTATTTTGTCACCTGAACACTTTGAAGATGTTTTAGGCTCGGGAGAGGAATAGGAATGATCTATGGACCCTTTGAAACACCTGCATGACTCTACAGAACAGATGGACTCGTATGGGGAACTTGGGGTAGCCAGTGGACTGGACATTCTTCCAGACACTGGCATGCTCTCTCCAACAACTGGAGCTATGGAGGTTAAGAGGGCGGCCGAAGTCCTAGGACTAGAGCTGCATTCCGTGCAGATCAGAACTAATCTCCTGACTGAAGTGCTTCAGCATGGGGCTACCACGCCTGAACCCCATTTTCCATTCATTGCGGCACTAACTGATGTCCTTCTAGGCACGTGGTCCAAGCCTAGCACAGGGGCTCCCGTGAATAGGACATTTGCACGCCACCATCGCCCTGCTCTGGGCGACCTAAAGCTCCTCATTCAACACCCCACCCCTGCATGCTTGATGTTGCAGCCCTCTACATCCCAGGCCGTGTTCCCTTCTGTTGTATTCCATATAGGTACCCCAATATATGCTCAGGTAACATTGTAACCTTTCACCTATACTCTCCCCTACATTACACACATAACGGTTCCCAGAGACTGACCTTTTACCAAGATACGACACTGCACAAAGAACGCAGGATTTTCCCTGGTAAACGCCTCATACTATATTCATGTGGATTCTTGGACACTCAGCAGGACTACCATCTCTTGTATAATAACTATGTATAAAGTTCATTCCCTATGTCATCCTAAGTCCGACAAGTGGCACAGCAAGGTAGAACCCCCGGGGAGACCTTTGTGTATAAAAACATCACATCTTGCTGAGACAAGTAGAGGAGATCAGGATTTCCCTGCCAACACACACTGACACGAAACGCTGAGGTTCATGCATGCAGATACTCCATCTCGCAGTGGTCTAACATCCCTCGTGGGGTGTCCAACTCGAGACCTAGACTGTGTCCCTCACTTCAGGAAATGGGTTTGACTTTATCCTAGAGTTATTCTTGGCTTAAAGCCTACTTACATGCTAGGTACACTTGGGTACATCTCGTTAAGGTAGCATCGTAGGAGCATGCATTTTTATTGTCATGTATTTTATATACTTGCCTGTATTTATTGTTAGAGCAAAAAGGGAGAAATCTACCACCCTTTTGCTTTTTTAGTGCTTCTAAAAATGTATATCTTTTACTTTCTAATGGTTGTTTCAGCGCACCTATTTGACACTAGAATAACAACTGTTCAATAAATACTTATTAAAAAACTACCATACCATTTATTCTGTGTAACTCTCTGAGATGAGTGAGCATGAGTGACTGAGCGAAAAGTAGTATACTGTTTCCATGGTCCTGAGGGATCAGGGTTGTCATGTTCAATAGTTGCCAAAACGATTCCCTCCTTGGTAAGAGAAGTGTCTAGAGGCACTGTGAGCTAGCTGGTACATAGGCCAACATACCCAGTGTCTATTATGCAGTCCATAATAATATTTAGAAAATCTCCCAACAAGAAGCAACAGAGAGACTACGAGAAATAGATAGGATCAATTTAGAAAAGGCGTTAGCTGTAGCTGACAATGGCATGACTGTGTTAACTTGCAGAATTTATTAATGGGCAACATTGTATCTTCTGCTATTGATGTACTAGAACAAGATTTGTCCATACTACAGCCCGGGCAATCGCAATTATGTTCTATTCTGTTACGGAGCTGGACGCTGCAAATAATGTGCGCAGGTTATGTGCCTTGACGTTTTATCAACTGTACGTCGCTGTTTTCTGCATACAATATAACAGAAAAACAGATGAAAATGGCACAAAGGGGAGCAAAATATAATGCTGTATATTGAAAATCTGGACAGATTACCTTTTACTGGGGCAGAGTCCCCATCCACAGAATGGTTGATCCATGACCACATAATATTACTAGTCACGACTTTCCAGTTTCAGTACTGCCTAGAACAACAACAGGCAGGCACATATGAAGAAATGGAAAGGGATTCCATCAAGGAATCTTGGGAATTACCATACAGATTTTGAAGCAGGAGTGGGAATCTGGAAGTATTTCTCAGCTGCACAAACTGTGAGAACGCTTTAAGTGGATCTCTCATATGCCAGGATGAACAATTGTTACCTGTAAACAGGTGGTTCTCCAGTATTGGTGTCTTTCATAGATTCACATGCTTGAATATTCCCCGTCGTCGAAGTGGGAGTCCCACGGTAAATAAAATAGCAATAATGCTAATATATATACATATGTAATATCATAATAAATCATAAAACAGATAAAATATATACTGAAAACCCTCAACAAAGGTTCCTACATAGGAATGCATTAGAGAGAAAAAACTCATTTGCAACATATCAGTGTCATTATGTTAGTCCAAACTGCAGCCAATGAGGCTCAAGCACCCTCTAGAACCTTCTCCTCAGAAGCTCAAGCCCTCAGATTTTCGTAGCACAAGTAATAAGAGCGTATGAGGAGAACAAGAGCCTCTGAGGGGAGGAGGGAGGGTCGCATGTGAATCTATGAAATACACCAATACGGGAGAACCACCTGTTTACAGGTAAGTAACAATTGTTCTTCTCCAGTATTAGGGGTGTCTTTCATAGATTCACATGCTTGAATAGAATAGATAGCAGTAACCTCCTAGAACTGAGATTGCAATAATTCTTAACACTTGAAAAGAACAACATATAGCTTAAAAGCAAAGGCAATCTCAAGAAATGGAGGAGGGAACAGAGGCTCACCTTATTTGAAAAGATGACGAAGCACTGCTTGCCCAACTGCGGTATCCGCTTCGTTGACAGCTTCCAAACAATAATGTCTGGTAAAGGTGTGCCTACTGGACCATGTCGCTGCTCGACAAATCTGGTGTAGAGGCACCCCCGCAAACAACGCGGTGGACGATGCCATCGCTCTTGTTGAATGTGCCTTCACTGGACTCGGTAAAGGCCTGCCAGCCTGCTGATGACAAAAGGATATGGCTGAAGAGAGCCATCGTGCCACTGTTTGTTTAGTCACTGAAAGCCCTTTTCGCAGCAGTCCATATGCTACAAATAGCTGATCGGATTTACGGAAAGGGGCTGTTCTGGAAATGTAGAATTTTAGACAACGCTTTATGTCTAAAGAATGTAGTCGTTGTTCTGCTGGAGATTTAGGATCCGGGAAAAAAGTCTTTAAGAAGACAGGTTCGTTCAAATGGAAGTCAGTAGGTACTTTTGGTAGAAAAGAAGGATTGGTACGAAGTGACACTCCATCGGGCTTAAACTGTAAATACGGAGGCTTGATGGTAAAAGCGTGTAGGTCACTTACACAACGAGACGATGTTAAAGCCAAAAGTAAAGCAACCTTCCAGGTAAGAAACTTTATTTGTGCTCGGTGAATCGGCTCAAATGGAGGCTTCATAAGTTGTGATAATACCACGTTGAGGTGCCATGCCGGAAGAGGGCGCCTTAACGGAGGAAACTTCCTGAAAAGACCTTTAAAGAACTGTCGGATGATTCTGGATGAACAGAGAGACGTAGAGCTATCATGGCGGTAGCGTGAAATGGCTGCCAGAAAGACTCTCAATATGGCATGTGAGAGACCAGACTGAGCGAGGCTCAGAAAGAACGGTAAAAGTTGGTCCGGAGTGGAATCAATTGGATGAATGTTGGATGCAGCGCACCAATGACAGAAACGCTTCCACTTTAACTTATATGTTTTGATGGTTGATGGAGCTCTAGCAGACGCTAGAATGTCTCTACATTCTTGGGGCATAGTTAAGGAGGCAAATTCAACGTATTCAGGTTCCATGCCGACAATTGAAGCGTCGACGGGTCTGGATGGCAAATTTGCCCGCCGTCCATCGTCCGATGGTCCGAACGTGGATGTAGATGATTGGGCTTGCATTGTGACATTAGAAGGAGTTCCGAAAACCAAGCCTGCCTGGGCCAACGTGGGGCGATTAGAATCAAGCGGCAGGGTTGCCTGCGCATCTTCCACAACGTTCTTGGCACCAATGGGATCGGTGGAAACGCATAAGCAAACAGTCCGCTCCAATCCATGAGTAGGGCATTGCCGCTGGATTCTGGATGAGGATGCCAACTTGCGAAAGTCTGGCAGTTCCGATTCACTGGGGTTGCAAATAGGTCTATCTTGGGATGACCCCATCGTTGGAACACCAGGTCTAGAGTTGGTTGGTGAAACTCCCATTCGTGAGTGGATGACGCAGACCTGCTCAGGGAATCTGCCAGTATGTTGGATGCTCCCGGCAGATGAACTGCCGTCAAAGAAATGTTGTGACGAAGTGCCCATTCCCAAATTCTTTGAGCTAGACGAGACAGAGGCTGAGAATCTGAAAGAAACACGTTAGTGTTAGATTCCTTACCTTAGAATATCCCCAGGCGTCAGTCTGGATCCGGAAACTTTTGCGTAGCAGTACCCCTGCGCGTCGGTAGGTGTCGTCTGCAGGCGTCCCCTGCGGCTCCGCGTCCGTCGTCGGCGTCGTGCGCCGTGATGACGTCGCTGGAGTATATAGACGCCGCCTCCGCACGCTGACGTCAGTTCTTCTTTTTTCCGCGCCAGTGGACGCAGATCTGAAGAGCAGTACTCCGGTCTTTTGACCAAGTTTTTCGATAGTTATTTCACTCTTTGTGCCTGATAGGATGCCTGGGTTCAAGCACTGTGATGACTGTTAGCGCACGATGTCGGTCACAGACCATCACCGCCTCTGTCTCCGGTGTCTGGGCCCTGACCACGACGTGGACTCCTGCGTCGACTGCCGGGCCCTCACCAACAAGGCTAGGCGGGAGCGGTCCCGCAAGCTACTGGAGCTCCGGGTGTCGGCCCCACGTCGGGACCGGGAGCGGTCCCGGTCCGGCCGGAGGTCGAGAGAGCGTTCGAGGGAGCGGTCGCGGAGCCGCGCCGAGCGTTCCGGAAGTCGACACCACTCGTCAGGCTCATCAGGTAAGAAGCACAAGAAGTCGGGGCGTCGTCATCGTACCCCCGACTCCCCCCCGACGCTCGCGCGATGCGGCCGGGGGCTCGGGTGACCCCAACCCCCCAACCCCGCGGCTCCGCGAGAGTCGCCGGCGCGGCCTGCCTCATACCCTCCGGTCCCTGGGCACGGCGCGACGCCTGAGGAGATCGAGGCGTTCCTCATGGCCATGAGGGCGCTCGGTTCTCCGACGGGGCCTACGGCGCCTTCGGGCCCAGTGCCACCGTCTGGGGGCCCTGGCGGTTCGGGTGTCCCTGCCTCGGCGCCGTCGGGTGCTCTGGCCCCAGCGCCGCCGACGGCTCCGACCCCGGCGCCGCAAGGGCCTTCGGGATCGGCGCCGGCTGGTCTTCCGGCCTCTCCGGCGCCGTTACCATCGGGGTTACCCCCGACGCCGTCCCCGCGCGGCGCCGGTTCTCCGGTGCCGGCTCCGTCCGGCAACGGGGCTCCGACGCCGGCTCCGGGCGGCGCCGTCCCCCTACCTTCCCCGACGCCGGACGCGGAGTCGGACCGGCGTCGCTCGACGCCGGGCTCGGCGCCGGTGGGGCCCATGAACCCCGAGGAGCCGGTCTACATCGTTGACTCCGAATACGGAGAGGATGAAGAGTTCGGTGAAGGTTGGGAGGGGTCCGAGGACCCTCTGTCACGCGAGTGCCAGTATGACCCGGACTGGACAGGTGACTTGGGGGATGCCAGTGGTCTGAACGACTCTCCTAACCCTGGTTTGATCTCTCCTCCATCCGTGGCATCGGTGGAGGGAGCTGCATATTCAGTGGTGCTGATGAGGGCTGCCAAGGCCTTACACCTTGAGCTCCCCGTCGCGGCCGTGAGGCCTAACATCCTCACTGAGGTCTTCAAACCGCAGTCATGCCCACAGGAGCCACTGCTGCCGTTTAATGAAGCCTTGTCAGACGTTCTGTTGGGCACGTGGTCCAGGCCCGCTTCAGGTGCGCCTGTTGATCCGAACGTGGCCAGGCGCCACCGTCCTTGTCCGGACGACCCCAAGTTCCTGTCTACCCACCCCACTCCTGAGAGTCTGGTGATCCAGGCCTCGACCTCCCAGTCCGCATTCCCGTCGGCCCCGCCCGACCGGGAATCCAAGAGGTATGACCAGTTTGGCAAGAAGGTCTTCTCGTCCATTAGTTTGGGCCTGCGGTCTTGCAACACCGCTTGCCTCTTGGGCCGCTACACCCACTCTGTGTGGGATACGGTCGCGGAACTGCTGCCAGAATGCCCCATGGAGGTGCGGGCAAAACTCGGTCAGGCTGTGGCTGAGGGCCGAGATGCAGCGAAATATTCGATACGGTGTGGTCTTGATACGACCGACTCGCTGGGCAGAGCTATGTCAACGACGGTGGCGATTCGTCGCCACGCCTGGCTGAGATCCGCCAACTTTTCGGCCGATGTCCAGAATACATTGATGGACATGCCGTTCGATGGCTGTCACCTGTTCGGTGACAAGGCGGACCACGCGCTGGAACGCTTCAAGGACTCCAGGGTCACAGCCAAGTCCTTGGGTCTCTCGACCCAGCGTCAGCAAACGGGTTCGTTTCGTCCCTTTCGTGGCCAAGGAAGGGGCGCCCCCACACGTGCTGCCAGCCACGCGCCGCAACAATCCTTTCAACGCGGTGGCGGCCGTGGAAACCGCCGTGGTGGCGGTCGGGGACAACGGCGGGGTCAGACCACACCTCCCCCCGCAGCATCTGCCTCAAAATCCTCCTAGTCCGTGCTTTCGGCCCATGTGACGCCAGTGGGTGGCAGGGTTCGCCATCACCACGCTCACTGGCGCACGATCACTTCGGACAGGTGGGTGCTGCAAATCGTCCGAAGGGGCTACTCCCTCCCCTTCGAGACCACTCCTCCAGCCATGCCACCGCAGAACCACCGTGTGTCGGGGGACCACTTGACACTTCTGCAGGAGGAAGTTACGGCCCTCTTGGCCAAGGGGGCCATCGAGCGCGTTCCTGGGCCAGAAGTAGGGCGTGGTTGTTATTCCCACTACTTTCTGGTACCCAAGAAGGACAAGGGGGGCCTACGTCCTATCTTGGATCTAAGGAACGTCAACGGCTTCCTCCGGAAGGAGAAGTTCAAGATGTTGACGTTAGCTCAGGTCTTGGCTGCTCTAGACCCACAAGACTGGATGGTAGCGTTGGACTTGCAGGATGCCTATTTTCACATCCCCGTCCTGCCGGCCCACCGGCGTTACCTGCGGTTCACGGTAGGCCGGGAGCACTTTCAGTTTATCGTGCTTCCCTTCGGCCTTACCAGCGCCCCCCGGGGGTTCACAAAGGTGATGGCGGTGGTCGCAGCCCATCTGCGCAGGTTGGGGGTTTCAGTCTTCCCCTACCTAGACGACTGGTTGTTGAAGGCGGGCTCGCCCCAGACAGTCGTCCACCACCTTCAGATGACGGCAGACCTCTTGCACGACCTGGGGTTCTCCATCAATGTGCCGAAATCACACCTGTGTCCCTCTCAAAAGCTCCTTTTCATCGGAGCGGTTCTGGACTCGGCGCAGTTTCGGGTTTATCCTCCAGGACGGCGGGTTCGGGATATTCAGGCTTTGATTCCCATCTTTCAGCCGCTATCCCGGGTTTCGGTCAGGTTGACGCTGCGGCTGCTGGGACTGATGGCTTCCTGCATCCTTCTGGTGCATCACGCCCGGTGGCGGATGCGGGCTCTGCAGTGGGACCTGAAGTTTCAGTGGGCCCAGCATCAGGGCAACTTGTCCGACCACGTCTTGATCTCGGAGGGCACTGCGAGACAACTGCAGTGGTGGCTTACGGACCGCGATTGGGTCAGAGGCAGATCCCTCTCCCTTCCCCAACCGGAGCACGTTGTCGTGACGGACGCGTCCCTCCAGGGCTGGGGTGGCCACTTGGGAGAGGCAGAGATCAGAGGCATCTGGTCTCCGGCGGAGTCCCGGCTCCATATCAACCTGTTGGAGCTGCGGGCGATTCGTCTGGCACTGAAGGCATTCCTCCCCTTTGTCAACGGGAGTGTAGTGCAGGTGTTCACCGACAACACCACCGCCATGTGGTACTGCAACAAACAGGGCGGAGTGGGGTCGTGGACCCTTTGCCAGGAGGCTCTGCGCCTCTGGCAATGGCTGGAACGTCAGGGCGTGACTCTGACGGTTCAACACCTGGCAGGTTCCCTGAACGCCAGGGCGGACGAACTCAGCCGTTGGTGCTCGATGGATCACGAATGGCGTCTGAACTCGGACGTGGCGCAAGGCATCTTTCTGCAATGGGGAGAGCCTTGGTTAGATCTATTCGCCACAGAAGAGAACGCGCAATGTCATCAGTACTGCGTGTTGGAGTTTCCAAGACGGCACTCGCACGGCGACGCCTTTCGGCGCGAGTGGAGTTGCGGTCTGTTATACGCCTTTCCGCCTATACCACTTCTGCCCAGAGTGCTGAAGAAGATCAGGCGCGACCGGGCCCAAGTTATCCTTGTGGCTCCGGACTGGGCTCGAAGGTACTGGTATCCCGAGCTACTCAGCATGTCAGTCGGTCCCCCGATCCGCCTGCCCCTTCAGGAGGACCTTCTGTCGCAGCAGCAGGGGACGGTCCTCCACCCGAACCTGTCCAGTCTCCACCTCCATGCTTGGAGATTGAGCGGCGGCAGTTGAGGCCATTTGACTTGCCTCCTGAAGTCTGTGATGTTATTCTGGCAGCCAGGCGTCCCTCCACTAAGTCGGTATACGCCTGTCCGTGGAACAGATTTGTGGCATGGTGCACAGCAAAGGCTGTGGATCCTCTTTCTGCCCCTCTTTCGGAGGTTCTTCTGTTTCTTCTTTCTCTTGCCCAGCAGGGCTCTGCTCTGGGCACTATCAAGGGCTACCTTTCTGCCCTTTCAGCCTTTTTGAGGCTTCCTGATCAGCCTTCTTTGTTCAAATCCCCGATTGTAACTCGATTCTTGAAGGGCATCACTCACATGTTTCCACCTGTTCCGTTTGTGATGCCCCAGTGGGATTTGAACCTGGTTCTAACCTTTCTGATGTGTGCTCCCTTTGAGCCCCTTCATTCTTGTCCTCTCCGTCTCCTGACTTTAAAGACGGCTTTCCTGGTTGCCATCACCTCTGCCAGGAGAGTGAGTGAGCTCCAGGCTCTTTCTGTCCAACCCCCTTTCCTGTCCATTCATCCTGACAAGGTGGTTCTGAGGACTAGACCTTCTTTCCTGCCCAAGGTTGTTTCGGCCTTTCACATCGGGCAGTCCATCACCCTCCCTTCCTTCTTCCCGCCTCTGCATCCTTCAAAGGATGAGGAGCGGCTCCATCGTCTGGACCCAAAACGTGCGCTTTCATTTTACATGGATCGCACACGCCAGTTCCGGGTGGATGACCAGCTGTTTGTTGGCTACGTGGGTGCGAAGAAGGGACGGGCGGTCTGTAAACGAACCATCTCTCGATGGGTCGTTCTCTGCATCAAAGCGTGCTACTCTTTGGCTCGGAAGGAGCCTCCTTTTGGGCTGAGGGCCCATTCCACTCGGGCCACGGCGGCTACTACTGCCCTGGGCCGGGGAGTCCCCTTGCAGGACATTTGCCAAGCGGCTACGTGGGCCTCGCTGCACACCTTTGCGAGGCACTACTGCCTGGACAGTCAAGTCCGGAGGGATGGCTTCTTTGGCCGTTCTGTCCTCCAGGACTTTCTGGTGTAGTATTGTATTGGTTCGCAGACCCACCACCGGGGTTGGTATTGCTGGGGTATGTATTCTAAGGTAAGGAATCTAACACTAACGTGTTTCTTTCAGATGAACAAGTTACTTACCTTTGGTAACGATATATCTGTAAGAAACATTAGTTAGTGTTAGATTCCTTACCGAACCCACCCATCCTCCCCGTTCTGCGAACTGATACCTAGGGTTAAGGACATCCCTTTCAGGGCCCTAGTTTTACATGGCACCAGTGTTGGTTCTCTCATGGCTCTGCGTCTCCTGGCGCGGAAATGCTGTGTGCAAAGAACTGACGTCCGCGCGCGGAGGCGGCGTCTATATACTCCAGCGACGTCATCACGGCGCCGACGACGGACGCGGAGCCGCAGGGGACGCCTGCAGACGACGCCTACCGACGCGCAGGGGTACTGCTACGCAAAAGTTTCCGGATCCAGACTGACGCCTGGGGATATTCTAAGGTAAGGAATCTAACACTAACTAATGTTTCTTACAGATATATCGTTACCGAAGGTAAGTAACTTGTTCTTTCGTGCCGCCCTGTTTGTTCATGTAGTGCATGCTGGTGGTGTTGTCTGTTTGAACCAGCACCGATTCCCCTTGCACCACGGGCAAGAATGCCTTGAGCGCCAGGAAGATTGCCAGCAACTCCAGTCGGTTGATATGCCAGGTTCGCTGAATCGCCGTCCATTTTCCCTTGATGGAAAGGCCCAGGAGATGGGCACCCCATCCTTCCATGGACGCATCCGTGGTCAATGTCAGATCCGGAGGCTGGGCAAGGAAAGAAACCCCTTCGTCCAGATTGGTTTGTTGTTCCCACCAGAGCAGACCGGTCTTCATGCGGGGTGTGACTGTCACCTGGTCGTTGAACGACCCTGACACTTGTCGCCATTGCAGGTCCAATTCCTCCTCTATAGGACGGGTACGTAACCTGCAATTTGGGATCAGTGCGATACAAGATGATGCCATCCCCAGAAATGATTTTAACATCCGCACTGAAACTGACTTTTTTGACCTGATGGTTGAGACCAGACGAACTATCTTCTGTCGCCGTTCGATGGAGACGAACGCTTTTGACACGTCCGTGTCTAGGATAGCTCCGAGGAAGTTCCTGTTCCGCAGAGGTGTGAAGTGTGACTTTTCCACATTGATGGTCAACCCTAGAGACTTGAACAGGGTTTGGCACAAACGTGTGTCGTGAGCCAACTGGAGCGAGGATTGGGATTTTAGAAGACAATCTTCCAGGTAAGGAAATATCTGGACTCCCTGAAGACGCAGCTGAGCCATGACCGGAGCCAGAACCTTCGTGAAAACACGAGGAGCTGATCGGAGGCCAAAAGGTAGGACTTTGAACTGATAGTGAACGTGACCCACCTTGAACCTCAAGTATTGCCGATGTCGATGGATAATTGGCACATGAAAATAGGCGTCTTGCAGGTCTATTGTCGTCAAAAAATCTCCGCTGCAGAGAAGTCGCAAGACTTCCGACAACGTCAACATGCGGAAAGATTGTTGCTTTAGGAATAGATTGAGAGCTCTCAAGTCCATAATGGGACGCCACTCCCCAGTCTTCTTTAGAATGAGGAAAAACCTTGAATAGAAACCTTTCCCTCGCTGAGATACAGGAACCACTTCGACTGCACCCTTTGTTAACAAAAGTAGAACTTGATGTTGTAGTTCTTCTAGATGGGGAGGTGGCGGACCCGAAGGCGGAGAATGAGGAGGAATCTCTGTGAACTCCAAGGCGTGACCCTTGCGCACAATGTCCAAAACCCATTGGTCTGATGTTATTTGAGACCACTGGGAGTAAAACTGCGAGATTCGCCCTCCAACATTCTGCTGAACTCGAAAGTCATTGACGTTTGTTGTTGTTGTTGGAACCTCTATAATTAGACTTTCCTCTATAGGACTTGGAGTGTTGTTGACGAGAAGATTGCTGATTTGAGTAACGTTGGTTTCCCTGATTGTACTGGCGGTACTGCGATTGTCCTCCTCGTGAAAAATTGGACGAGGTGCCCCGTCCACGCGCTCCACGAAAAGGCTGCTTTTTGAACTGTAAGGACCCAAGCGACTTTGCTGTGTCGGTATCTTTCTTTATTGTCTCCAATGATTCATCGATGTGAGAACCAAACAAAGATTCACCATCATACGGCATGTCAAGTATTTTTGACTGGACCTCGTGCCTGAACGACGTGGATTTCAACCATCCCTGGCGTCGGAGCACCGCAGCACTGGCAAGAATACGGAAGGCAGTACTTGCCACGTCCACAGCACAGTCAATCATTTCCTCCGAAGCTCTTTGCCCATCCTGAAGGATCTGGAGCGCTTCCGCTTTGGATGTTTCCGGAAGTTGCGCAAGCAGCACGGAAATGTCTGACCACATTTGACGGTCGAAACAACCTAAAATGGCTAGAGCATTTGCGGCACGGGCTGAAGTAGACGCCATGGACGAAAACTTCTTTCCAATTGCATCTAAACGTCGACCCTCTCTATCGGGAGGGGAAGTGATAGGTGCTGCTGGGTTGCGCGCACGACGTTGCGCTGCCTGAGTCACTATGGAGTCTGGCTTAAGATGCGAGAGTAAACATGCAGGCGAGCCCGTTGGGGCCTTATATTTCTTCTCTAATCAAGGTATTTGAGCAGGCAAGGAGTTAGGAGCCTGCATGATCTTTAGCCCCTCTTTCCAAACAAATACTATGATTGGTATGGTATGGACTTGCTTATAAGGCTGGTTCTTAAAATCATAAAGGAAACAGTCTTCCTCTCGCTGCACCCTAGGTAACTTGAAGCGGTCCGCCGCTTTATCCATCAATTTATGGAAGCTAGCGATGTCAACCGGAGGTGAATCACTGGAAGCGCCCTGTTGTGGCGAGGGTGTCTGAACTCGATAGTCATCGAATTCCGCCATATATGGATCTTGTTCATCATCTGTATCCTGATTAACCTCACCTTCCTCTCTTTCCGGCTCTGATTCATCATCCACATCTTGTTGTGAATTAGTGGGGAGAGTTGCACGCGGATTTTCTGAAGGAGCAGATTGCCTAGGAGGTGTTTGCTGAGGCTGAAAAGACATTGCTGCGTCAGAGGTAACATGTCCCGGAGTACCCTGGGGGGTAGGCGGAAATCTTCTATTATAATCATCCAACATATGTTGGAGGTTGGAAAATAGCGATACTGGAATAGCCGCCATAGGAACCTGCACGCATTGTTCCTCGTGCTGGTCTACAGTCTCATCCTCATCTTCTTCAGAACTAGTGTCCTGACATTTGATTATTAAATCCGATGGACTCTGAGCATCACCATAAACAGTTTCATCTGGAACGGATTCCGTCTCATGGTCCGATGCGAACAACGGAGAAGGTGGCTGTAGAGTAGGTGTTTGCAGTTGGAGAGCAGAATCCTCCACAATGCTGATAGAAGACTCCGTTGCAGGGACTGAAGTGTCCAAGGGCACTAAGGGCATATTGGCGAAGGACAGAGAACTTGAAGCTGTCGTCGACACAGCCGTTGACGTAGACCCTTGCGTCGACGACGATGTCTTGGATGTATTCGTCGACACAGGAGGCTTTGATACTACCGTCGACGTTGTTTTTGTCGACGGGATCGTCGTCGAATCCTTGGATGAAAACTTCGCCGTCGACGAAGTTGTCGTCGATGAGCTGGTCGACGTGGTCCTCGACGTCAACGGTGTTTTCGACGTCGACTGGGTCGTCGACGGTGTCTTCGACGTCGACGGTGTCTTCGACGTCGACGGTGTCTTCGTCGACGGAGTCTTCGACGTCGACTGGAGCTTAGCCATCGACGGGACCTTCGACGTCGACGGAACCGTCGACGATGATTTCTTCGTCGACGTTGGCTTCTTCGTCGATGATATAATAGGGACCGTCGACGAGACTGAAGAGGTAGAGGCTTTCGTAGACGTGAAAGCCGTCAACGAGAATTTCGCAGACGACGCCGACGTCGTTGTGACAGAAGTCGTCGACAAATCCACAGTAGCCAATCTTGTCGATGGAATGGTCGTCGACGAACCCGTCGACGACCGCGCTGTCATAAGTGTAACCACACTTATAGAGGCTGGAAAAGACGCCTGAGAGCCAGGTCTCGTGGGCGTAGACACAGCAGTCATAGTAGCAGTAGGTGGTACTGTAGCTACAGTCAAAGCCAGCTTTTTCTTCTTTAGAAAAGGAGATGGCAACTCCTGAACACTGCCACGCTTGGAAGCCACAGAAGAAGGGCCTGACTGGAAACTTTCTGCTTCTGATAAAACTGCGTCCTTATCATGAAGGCGCTTCAGCCATAAAAGGAGACGACCCTCCCTGGCTACGAGGGTTTTAGGAGGGAAAGTTCTACAGAACTTACAGTCCGCTACCTTGTGTTCTGGATACAAGCCGTAAATACACTTTTGGTGGGGGTCCTTCTCAAACAAACGCAGTTTCCCACAGGAAGAGCAAGGTCTAAATAAAGACTTCTTACTTGACATTTTGAGAAAACACTGAGTAGAAGAGTAGATATGAAGAAAAACTGAGCAGAGCTCAGGGAGACTCCCTTCACACGACGTGCGGTAGAAAATTTGAGGGCTTGAGCTTCTGAGGAGAAGTTTCTAGAGGGTGCTTGAACCTAATTGGCTGCAGTTTGGACTAACATAATGACACTGATATGTTGCAAATGAGTTTTTTCTCTCTAATGCATTCCTATGTAGGAACCTTTGTTGAGGTTTTTCAGTATATATTTTATCTGTTTTATGATTTATTATGATATTAAATATGTATATATATTAGCATTATTGCTATTTTATTTACCGTGGGACTCCCACTTCGACGACGGGGAATATTCAAGCATGTGAATCTATGAAAGACACCTCTAATACTGGAGAAATTATGCTCCACAGGCCTGTAATGGTTCAGTAGCGAATCTATCCTGTCACTTGAGGGGTACCCCAGCAGCCGTTATTACCCGTTATTCAATTTGCTTTGAAATGGGAGTTATTTGATGCTGAACGATCAAGGTTGTTGTGGTATGCTCCCGGGCATCGCATATCTCGTCACCATGAGCTCCAGGGTTACTTGCTTTATGCAAGTATTGTTTCCACCGACACACAAAGTCAGGTAGGCACCGTTATAGTCTTCGTTTAATGTTTCCGTTATACGGTTTGATGCTCTGAGCAGAGTGAAAGCCATGCTCCTACAGAAAACCGTGGCCTTAACCTCCGCATGACAGACTTTTGATCTCCAGATCACAAGGTCCTCGGCTGAGATACAGGCACTCATACGTACGAACTCCCCTTTCCATTTTACAGAAATGGTAAATCGTATCTTTAACATGTCTTATACGATAGGTATAGTCCACCTATTTAAGATCATAGGTTTGGGCTGTTAAACACCTTTCAGATGGTCCTCGGAGTTATACCAAACTTTATACACACTGTATTTGTAAGCATTTCTGGAAGACGTCTGCAGATCCTGTTTCTAATATCAGGTAGCCTGACTGAAGTTTTTTTGCTACGCAATGGACATCTCAGTTACAAAAGAGATGGCAAAAGCACTACTGGAGCGTAAATACCGTGATCGCATGGTACAACATCTCGGCACAACTTGCCTTAGGGAAATAAGCACCTCTTGTTTCCTGTCATTTAGACCAGTCTGGATGGACTGCAACCTACCTGTTCTCCAATGCATCTTCTGCTGAGAAGAATGCGTGTTGGATCTCTGTCTGACCCTTCCATAAGTTGCGCAACCAGACTTTCATGCTTTACTGGACCCAATAACGGCCCATATTCTGCAGTTTGCCCAGCGTATTCCAATGTTGATGGCAGCATTCTTTTTTTTTTTTTTTTTTTTTTAAATTTTTGAAAACCTTTATTGTGCACAAAGTCAGTACAAATACGGGCCTACAACCGTCCGGCCGGCCACGAACTCACATGAAGCACTAGTGCATGCAATACGGTGACAGGGTAATGCAGTCGAGCAGCAAGTGTAGCGTAGAATACAGAGCAGGAAACACCACAGTACCCAGACGCAGGAGCAATGCAGGTTAATTTTGAACTTTTTAAGTGACTATTTAGATCAGAACACAGTACTCCGCACATAAGCTAGTAGAAGATAAAAAACAGGTCCGTGTAGGTGGGACTTGACTAGGAACAGCAGCACCAAACAGTTCGATTCACCACATGCAAGTCCCGACCAGAGGAGGGTAACAAACGAGTCACGCCACCAGAAAGCTGTTTCAACGACCCCTAAACATGTACGCCGCCACCCATCCCCCAGTATGCCTAACACCGACCAGAGAAAAAGGAAAAATCATAGAAGAGCAAAAAAGGCACCATAGAAAAAAACTCCTCGAACCAATAAGTAACCCCCCACCCTACACACATGCAGAGGCTATGGCCTGCCCCCCCCCCCTAGCAGAGTGTCTGTCGCCCCAAAAAACCCGAAATATAGCGAGAGTAGAGAAAGGAAGAAGAAGAGAAAGCAAAGGGAAAAAGAAAAAGAAAAATAACCCTGTGACTTGGAGAGTAGGAACAGTAAACCATCCCCGAACTCCCACAAGAGTGAAGACCGGGAGGAGGACCAATCGTATATACATACAGACTCCGCCAGCCTAAGTAACAGTGCCCGCCCCCACAACAGTATCAAGCAAAGCAACAAACAGTAAATCAGTCAGGGCGAATCAATGGACAGTCCGTAAAAATCAGGCCTAGGTCAAGAACCACCGTGCCTCCCCCCCATCCGCCCGGGTATCAAACCATAGAAAGTCTCCTAGCCCTGGCCCGTTCTGGGACACGGCCCCTCACCCCTCTTACATGGTAGTCCAGTGCGGTCCAGGAAGACGTTAGGAAATGGCCGCTCTAAGGAGGGGGGCGATGCGTAGACAAAGGAGAAATGGCGTCCGCTCCCAGGATACTGTTGTCCCTCGGTATCAATCCCCTCTAGCATGTCCAAGCCACCAGAGTCACAAATCAAAGCAAACCAAACTCGCGACAAGAGTGTAGTTAAAAACCCAGGAGGGCAATCCACCGGCAGCCGACTGTCCCCCATCGCAGACTGTAGCACACAGTTGAACTCGGAGCTAGGGGGAAACTCTGTAGCGACGACCGAGCTGTAAATTGGCAACAATCCGCTACTCTCCACAGGTGTAGTAACTGTAGCATCCACTGTATCCCTCCGAGGAGATGCCGCGGCAGCAGGCTGTGGCAGCTCCCGCCTGGAGCTCCGTGGAGGACAAGACCCCTGCTCCTGGCCGAAGGTTCGGGCGCAAGCATCGAGCCGCACCCCCAACTCGGTGTATGTGGTCTTCATCGCTGATGCCAACTCACCCAGGGCTGCCAGCACGTCTCCAAGAGTGAGGGCAGGCAGAAGTGTCCCCGTTCCCGCACACCCATGGGGGGAGCCTGCCACGGCCCCTTCAGGATCAATGCACTCGCTATGCCGTGGGGTGACTAGGTAGAGGTCCGCACCATGGCGAGCCACCGGCGTCGCCATCTTGTCTTCTCCCCAACGAGACGCTGTGGGGTGGGGAACGGGGAAAATCACGGGGTGCGATGTTGGTGTCGGATCAGTCCCCGGGCGTGCAGCAGTCCGCCCGAGTTGGGGCAGTGCCTGTGGGTCCATAGCAAGCAATGAGGCAAGCAGTGCCTGGTGGGGATTGCAGTTAGCGACCAGTGGGACGAGGAGAGCAGCGCCAAGACATGGCGGCCGGGAACAAAGGACTCGCCGGGTAACAATTCTTCTCCCTGCCACCGCACTGCAGGAAGCGTGCACAGCGGTTACCAGCGGCAGGCAGCGCCAAGGGTGCGCTCCTGCGAGGAAGCGCCGTCCAGTCGCGCCACCCCCGCAGCGGATCGGCTGTGCAGCGTTTGCGGGGTCTGGGCGCGTTGTAGTGCGAGCTGGTTCCCGGGCCGGGGCGAATCGTTCCGTAGCTGGTGATCCCGGGCGAGTGGAGAGGCCGGCGGATCACCGGTGACAGCAGCGCCGTGTCCCGCACCTTCTAGGACGAAAACAGGTGAGCGAAGCTAGCAGGATTATGGTGCGGGATTCCGGGGCCGGCGGAGCCGAGAGCTGCGCGTCCGATCAGGTCGCCATCTTGGCTCCTCCCCCCGATGGCAGCATTCTTAGAGCCTCCACAGGAAGTCTCTGCTCCTGTTGGAATAGATACCGGCTCCTCCACTGACACCCAGGCCTTGGATGGTGCACAGGCTGCCCCAGCATCAGCTGCAGGCAGTACGGAAGAGCCTCTGTGCTCAATTGACGTAATCTGTGAGGTGTTACAGGGGTCGTCCTCTGCGAAGGCAGGCAACAGCAATGTGGCATCTCACAACAAGGAGACACAAACAATTTGGCCTGTCGTGTTCTAGGAAAAAAATTTTTTTAATTTTTTTTAACAAACTCATATTGCAACTCCAAAACAAATTGACACTTTTTATGAACCTGCATGGCTTTCCAATGCTTGTAGCGGTTCGAACTATATCTACAGATACATTAGAGCTATTGCTTGAGTGACAATTTTTCCATTTGCCTTGTTTTAAGAATTTCTAGCATTTTTTACCATTTTTTAGGAGAACTATTGTTTTATGGTAGTTGTTTGCGTACAAGTGCCTAGACAGCCTAGTAGTAAATTAGAATTTAATTATGTAGTCCAGTCGGATGAGTAGTGGGTGTTATATTCCATATAGATACGTGCAGCGTTTGACACAGTCTCCCATAAGATCCTCTTGCGCCGCTTGGAAGAGGTGGGGTGGTAGTTCCGGCCCTGGAGTGGTTCCGTTCTTTTCTATCTGGCAGATCATTTCAGGTTGCGACCCCCCCCCCCTTCCTCTCCCATGCTCATGCCATCAAGCAGGGGGTTCCTCAGGGCTCGGCTTTAAGCCCGGTCCTGTTTAACCTCAATGTGCAACCTCTGACTGCGGTAGCAAGAGCCCATGGTCTGACTGCGATTTCGTACGCCGATGATACACAGCTGGTGTCGGCCCTCTCTGAAGACCACCCTCTGGGTACCGTGCAGTTTCAGGCTGGCCTTGCAACGGTCGCGCAGTGGATGACCACTAACAACTTGCAACTCAATGCGAACAAATCAGAGGTGCTATTGGTGGGGAAAGACAAGGGACTATGGAGCAAACATTGGTGGCCGTATTCTATGGGTTGTGCCCCCACCCCTAAGTCAGTTGTGAAAAACGTAGGGTCTGGTTTGACACCAAGCTGGATTTCCAAGAGCATACCAAGAAGATCGCAGCCTTTTGCTTCGGTCTCCTTCGAGGCTTACGACCTTTGCTTGGTTTCTTTGATCCTCCCACCCGCCAGCTGATAGTCCAAGCAACTATCTTGTCCAGGCTGGACTACGCTAATTCTCTTTTATTGGGAGCCAAAATGGCGGAAGTCATGCGCCTTTTAAGGGTCCAGAATGCAGCTGCCAGAGTCCTTTTGCGGCTCCCTAGAACGTGCTCTGCGACGGGTGCCCTGCGGCGCCTGCACTGGCTGCCTGTGCCTCGAAGGATTGATTTTAAGGCACTCTGTTTGACCTTTAAAATCCTAAAAAGGTCCTCTCCTGAGATATTGTCTAATTTGCTGATCCTCTATGTACCTACACGCCAGTTGCGCTCGGCCGAGCATTTTCTTGCCATTGTTCCCCGGGTGAAGCGGCTTAGAGCAGGGGGCCGGTCATTTCGGTATCTTGCTGCTAAACTATGGAACTCCCTTTCTGTGCACATTCGCCGTCTTAACTGCCTTCTGTCCTTCCGTAAAGTGATTAAAACCTTCTTATTTTCCAGGGCTTAGCCTCCACTTCGATGGCCTATGCTTCTGCACTCTGTTGGCATGTCTACTAGCGCCGGGACGCCTCTTCAATGAAGCATCTGTCTCGCTATATAAAATTTCCAAATAAATAAAAAATAAAATAAATAAATATAGGCTCAGGTAACATCGTATCGTTTCACCTATACTCTCCCCTACATTACACACATAATGGTTCCGGGGGACTGACCTTTTATCTAGATACGACACTGCACACAGAATGCTGGAGTTTCCCTGGTAAAAGCCTCATACATTATGCATGAGGATTCTTGTAATCTCAGCACGACTACCATCTCCTGTATAATAACTGTGTATAAAGTTAATTCCCAGCGTCATCCTAAGTCTGACAAGTGGCACAGTAAGGTAGAACCCTCTGGGAGACCTTTGGGTATAAAAACATCACATTTTGCTGAGACAAGCAGAGGAGATCAGGATTTCCCTGCTGACACACACTGACGTGAGATGCTGAGGTTCCTGCATGCAGATACTCCAGCTCACAGTGGCCTAATATTCCTTGCGGGGTGTCCAACTGGAGTCGAAGACTGTGTCCCACAGTCTCTCACTTCAGGTAATGGGGCTGACTTTATCCTAGATGGATTCTTGGCTTAACACCAACATACATGCTAGGTACATCTAGTTAGGGTAGCATCATAGGAGTACACATTTCTATTGTCATGTATTTTATATACTTGCCTGTATTCATGGTTAGAGCAAAATGGTAGAAATCTACCATCCTTTTACTTTCTTACTGCTTCTAATCATTTATATCTTTTACTGTCTAATGGTTGTTTCAGCGCACCTATTTTAAACTAGAATATCGACTGTTTAATAAATACTTATTGAAAAACGTCCATACTGTTTATTCTGTGTAACTCGCTGAGACTGAGAGAGCACGAGTGACTGAGCAAAAAGTAGTACACTATTTTTTCTACGGTACTGAGGGATCAGGGTTGTCATGTTCAATACCTGCCAAAGAGAGTTTCTAGTGGCACTGTGAGCTAGCTGGTACATAGGCCAACATACCCGGTGGAGGTGTCTAGATTCAGTCTGACACCAATCCTACAGTGTATGTTATCTAAACACGCAGATCCTGTATAGGTTTTATAGGAATTACACAACACTTACGCCCCTCCAGGTAGGGATTCTAAGAGGCTGGATTCACTTCAAGAAGATGTCTTCTTCCTCCAGCCTGGCATTGCAATCAGTGAATTCCGCATGCTTATTGGGCCGTTTCTCCTATTCCCTTTGGGAGACGGTTGTGTAAGTGTTGCCAAAGGTTCCGAAGGAGGCCCCGACTGTGCTCTCTCAAGCAGTTAAGGATGTGAGAGATGCAGCAAAATTCACCATAAGGTGTGGCCTTGACATAACTGGTTCCTTAGGCGGAACGATTTCCACAACTGTGGCCTTGAGGCACCAGGCATGGCTTATGGCAACTGGCTCCTCAACTGATGTCCAGGCAAATTTGATGGACATGCGATTTGATGGAACCCGTCTTTTTGGGGAGAAGGTAGACTCTGCCCTAGGGAAGTTCAAGGGCTCTCGAGCTACGCCCAGATCCTTGGGCCTCTCTTCTACACCTCGTGGCCAGTCTAGTTCATGCCCCTTTCGTGGCAACAGAAGAGGTTTCTCGCCATGTCAGCCCTATCCCAGCCACCGTCTTGTGCAGACTTCCCAAGTAATGCGGTGACGTGGAAGTGGTTCATGCCGACCAAGGAATGGAAGACAGAAGTCGTCGTCCACCCTGTCCTTGGCAGCCGCAGCCTCCAAGCACTCCTAGTCTGACTCTGCAAGACCAGGTTGTCGTCTCCCACGTTAAGCCAGCGGCAAGCCTCCTGCATTCGCGGGGGTTCTCTATAAATGTGCCATCACACCCAACTCCTTCTCAGAAGTTCTCTTTCATAGGAGCAGTTCTGAACCCATTAGGTACTCGCAAATTGCGAATGCAATTTCAAGGGTGTCGAAAGAACATCCTGTTGCACCCCTGAAATATGCATGGGTGCACATGTGGCGCACATACATGCCCTAAGTGCATGTATGTGCACCACATGGCACTTTGAAAAATGCAAAAAAGTGCATTTTTCTTGGAAATGCTATTTCTTAAGTCAAATTCGCACAACTTCGGTGATTCCTGAATTGCTTTTAAGGAATCGCAATCTGCGATTCCTTAAATGCATTTGCAAAATAGGGAATTGCAAATTTTGCGATTCCCTATTTTGCTATGGCTTTTTGGGATGATACCTCCCAAAGGGCCCATTCGCAAACGGGCCGATTCTAAGAATCCGCCCATTTGCGAAAGGGAAAAAGGCTTGACACATATGACCCATGGTTATTTTCTGTATAATCTTGTTGTGTAACATAATTGTTTCTATTTTCCTGCAGGCTGTCTCAATAATGGGAGATGAAGTCTTCAGTTTTAATATGTCTTTGTATCCTGATGCTACTGAGGGAGAAGCTTATTTGGATATGTCCAAAGTAGATGGGAAGATGTGCCTGAAAGTTGGCTGCATTCAAATTGTGTATCTTCATAAATTCCTCATGTCACTTCTGGTAAGCATTGTGTCCATTACTCACAGAATCTAATGCTTTGTAACTGATCTTCATATCCTATGGGAAAACTTTTAACTCACGTCTTATGGCTACTGCTTCTGGCTGATTCCTCATTTTTAACAATAACCATGCTGTGTCCAGAATTTTTTTCTAGAACTTCTGGATCACCACCATCTGCACTGGATCAGTGAGGGACTAATCAAAAGTAACATAACTATTTAATAGATTTACTCTTTGGTATCAGCAATGTAAATGTTTTTTTACCCCGATTCATAGTTGCGAAGAACTGGAGCCACTCTATGCTTGCTCAACATTATCTTATGTTGTTATATAAAAAAAAATGTATCACCCCTGAAACCCTAATGCTATAAGCCCTCCTTGAGCTTCAAATGACAAATGTTTGGTACCTGCTTGCATTTATTATGCTCTGGGGGCTAGAAACCAAGCATGATATGACATCTTATGATTGTTGTGCACTTTAACACCCTAAGCTATAAATGAGAGAGGGAGAAAATGCTCTACATGGTCTCACATAGGGAGTTAGCAAAATTGAGATTTCAAGAGGGAGGACAATTACCTAAATACCTGGATCTCACCATAGTTCTAACATCATGATATAGAGCATACCATCAAATTGCTCCATCTTGGAGCCAGAACCAGTACTTGAAATGGTAGCTCGCAATGTAGGTTTTCTACCCAATCTGGCAACTACAGAGAAAGCCAGCTTACCTTATAGGAAGCTGTGTTATTGATTTTTACCTACAAACCAGCCACCTGTGGTGTACCCAGGTCACCCTCTAATGTATCCAATCCTGCTACAGGCCATCCGAGCCATTCTCAGTAATTGTGCCTTATGTTTTGATACGACCCTCCCAGGTCGTTTTTTTTATCAAGTTTGAGGTCAATTACCCTTCTACACCCACAATGTACCTTAAGCACCAGAAGACCAGAAGTATATAAAGGAGGAAACAATGAAAGCTACCAATGTCTGAGCTTGTTGACAGGTTTACAGATATCTTCCAGTTTCGAGATGCCAGGCTAACATCTTTTTTTCAATGCCACCAGATCATTTGCCAACAAAACTTGCTGCAGCCGGACCTAAGGTGTTCCTCTCTGGCTGCTTAGCTCTCAAGGTCGGCAGTGCATCCTGCCTAATAACTTCCACACATTTTGGGAGATGGTTAATAAAGCCACTCTTTCCTTGCTTATACATTGGGGTATTTTTCTCCACATCCTCAATGACATAAAAGATCAGCAAAGCAGAAGATGCACACTGATAAGTCACATCATGAATTCACAAGTTCAGTCATGGTGTTATACTATCATGGCTGGGTGTGCTCTCCTTATACTTCTTCAGTGAGGGAGTCATCTGCTCATTAGAGGATTTCAAAGAAAGCATAGGTTTGACTTGGCGGTCTTTCCGCCATCAACAGTGAAAACTCAGGGTTTACATTTGGCAATATAAATGATCCAGCCAAGCTCAGCAGACCCAAAGGAGTTACTTTGACTTAAAATGTGTTGTGGTTCAGGTCTGTATAAACAGCAGCAGCTACACCTCTCATCTGCCACTGAAATGGGAACACCCTTATCCTCTCTATGTGGTTTCTCCGAAGTTTCAGAATGAAGAGAGGTTACTTTAGGTAAATGGGTCCTTAGTATACTTAGTATACTCTTTTCAATTAAGCCTCACCCATTCCCCCTGCCACATCTCATTCACAAGCAGGACTTGAAAAAGTCAACTTTGAAAGTTGACCATTTTCACCTCCTCCCCACAAAAAAACTCTTGATGATGAAAGTCTTGTTATCTGCTGAAAGGGAGAAGTAGAAAGATTTTACATGCTGAGAAGAAGTGGTATTACTACAGATGCCTACTTGTCCCCAGGAAATGAGGAGGCCTCAAGCCTATCCCCGACCCTAACTTCTTTAACTAAATTATGAAGAAGCAGCAATTGAAGATGGTGTTGATTCAGCATATCCATCTGGCACTTCAGAATCAAACTTGGATTATCTTGTTGAATCTCAAAGATACATGTTTGCTCATTCAAATATAAAAATATTACAGGCAGTTTTGATGCTGTATTGATCTATGTTGTATGCTATTTTATTTACTCTTAGTTGGCCTTTTGGCAGCACAAAGACTTTTCACTACAGCTATGGCAGTAGATGTTGGTCATCGCCACAAAGAGGGAGTTTACATCTGCCTATTCCTAAACAGTTGGCTCATTATGCAATCTTCTTCCAATGAAACATTGTAGCATTTATGGACCACAATCAACCCTTGGTACATTATAGTGCTGCCAATCAGTAATATGCTCATGAGTCATAACAGGCATCGTCAAAGTGCAATTATATGACTAAGAGGGGCAGTGTTGGATCAGGATTTCGTTGCATTGAGGCTCATGGCTGACAAGGCAATGTCTCCACCTCAATCTAAAGTCCCTCAGCCCGACATCCTAGTTCCTGATCACATAGTTTGGCCACTTGGCATGTTGTCCAATTCTGCAGTTATTCTGTTGCAGGCACGTGCACCTTGAACCACAAAAAGTATAACATCAAGTGGGGACATTTCTTTATGTGGTGTAAAGATGGGGACCTCAACCCTGTCTCCATACAACCCCACCACACCCTTCCATACCTACTGCACCTGGTCATAATTGAGCTTAGCTACTCCTCAATAAGAGTCCATCTTGTGGTGATCTAAAGATTTAGAAGAACTGATCCTTTTTTGCACCTAGGATTTTAAAACCATTTTGAAAGGGTTGTTAAAAAGATTTCCCTCCTATATGGTGCCCTTCAGTATCTTGGAGCTGAACACAGTATTAAGCCAGCTTAACCTACTCCCCTTTGAAACGATCCACAAAGCTTCCTTTCCTGGAAGACTGTACTTTTGCTTGCCCTCACTTCAGCAAGTATAGTTGGGGAGATAGTAGGTTTACAATAAAGGAGTCCTTCCTCGGATCTGGTAAGGAAAAGATCACCCTTCGAGCTAACCCAAAGTTCATGACGAAGGTGCCTACTGACTTCCACCTGAACAAGCCAACTAGTCTAAGCTTGTTTTTTTCCAAATCCTCAATATCCGCAATAAAATCCCTACACTCACTGGATGTTTGCAGGTGCATCAGATTTCACATGGTCATAACAAAAGATAATTCCATATCTGACCAGCTGTTTCTATTCTTTGTATTCGTCTACTGTCCAGTAAGAGGTTGACTCCACTCGCACATGGAATTATAGAATGTTGGCAGTCAGCCTGCATCACCTTTTGCCACAAAAAAACAAAGCATCAACTCCAGGGTCGAGTGAGGGTGCATTCCACAGGAGCTGGAGGATGCTGGAGTGCCTTTGCATGATATCTTCCATACGGCTCCATACAAGAGCAGGCATGTGCACATAAAGCATAACTGATTGAATTTGAAGTCAGTAGATGACTCAGTAGGATATGAACTCAGTAGACGACTCAGTAGTGGGACAGGCATAACCTTTTAGTAAAGGTGACTCTGCTCCCTGCTTTGTTGTAATGTCATGCACTGCTTGCTGTTCTGATTCAAGTATGTGACTACAGGAATGAGCCAATGCTGGAGAAGAAATTAGTTACTCACCTACAATTCCAGTTCTCAAGCATTGTTATCTTTGAGAAGCACCCAGGGAAGGCAGACTGTTCAGTGATCGAAGGCATGATTGGCCTTTTCTGAAAGGAGTTCCCTGGTATCTCTGTGTGGTTCCCGTTTGGTCCGCATTCGGCCTGTACAGAGCAAGTACCACCGTGATGGCCAACAGTCTGCTGAAGGCTGCAAAGACTGGCTGTGCTTCTGTAGTTATGAGGGAGAGTGAAGCCACATCGTTACTGATGTCGGAAGTTCTGATTGGCCAAGAGGCCGCAACTGCCAAAGATCCTCCAATCAGGATGACTCAGCCTGGAGGCCAGCCGCAGTTGCCAAATTTGAACCAAGTTCTACAACTGCAAAGGAAGACCATGGCTGCTTAAGAAAGGGTTACTGTGCAGAAGTGCCTAACCGATCTCAGCCGCAGCATTGTCCTGAGGCAAAGATGCTGTCAGGCCCTCACTGGAGAGGGACTGCTACCACGAGTCCAGAAGCATGAATCCCACCCATCCATCGCACTGCCACAGGTGGATGTATAAAATAACCAGGAGGTAAAAGCAGGACTTAATAATCTTGGTGCCCGATAGGTCCTGATGAAAGATAGAGTTGAAGATTGCATTCTGTCAATATATTATTCAGGAACTAGTCAAATCTTGGCGTCCGTGACAATTTTTATTAATTTAAGGCTTTCATTTTTTACAGCTCACGAGACCTTATTGTAATTTATCTTTACCGTTTCATTATGGTTCTGATTTATATGTACACCTTATTCTCTAAATTGATTTGAGATTACAAGGAGAGCAGGAGAAAGTGAATCTCTATTCATATAAAGAAATGCGGTTTTATTAACATGTACCTTGAAAGCAGAGACATGTTTATATTCTTGCCTGTTTAATTGCAGAATAATCAAGGAGGGATGCAAAATAGCCACATGCAAACGCATATTTTTTTCAAGTCCAATAGGCGCTAAAGCAAGGAAGCCCATTACAATCCCCTGTTTTTCTGAACATGGCTATATGTCCATAGAAATAGGAGGATTGAGAGGAGACGTCCGTAGCATATAATGTGATCCATTATCAGTCACTCAGCTAATTGTGAATTAGCGATAATCTTTGCTTCTTGGTTTCAGTACAAACCGAGACTCCCTGCCCAAACCTGAATTTTCCTTCTAACTACATCGAGGTTGAATGTTCCCAATTCGGCATCTATACCAGCAAACTTAGAGGTAATACAGCCCGTTACACAAGGGTAGTACGAAATGAATGTTGGTAAAGTTATCCAAGGCCTTCACAAAACTCTTAGTCCACTTGTAATAGTGAGGGTGTAACTCGAGCAAGCAGTTGGTGAGTACTTTCACGTAGGTATTAGAATCTGCACTAATGTTGGCAAGCTATTGACAGGATTTGCAGCAAGAAGCATCATTATTCGTGATTGGTGTTAATGCTATACTTGATTCTCAACATGTACCAGTAAATAGTCCCTGTATTGAAGATTGCCAGGTATGTGAACAGCCGTTGTGAGTGTTGAAAGTCTTACAAATATCAATTTAATCTAAATAATCATTGATAAATTCCGTCTCAGTACATTCAAATTACTTAGAAATAATAGTTTTAATTTAGTTAAGAAATGCATTCCCTTAAAACATCAAGAAGAAACCAAGATAGCAACATCATCCCTAACATGACAAGCTTTTCTGCTTTTGTTTATATTCACAGAGCTTCCTGGATAACTTCCAAGCTGCAAAAGAGACTATCAGTGCTGCCACTGCCCAGGCTGCAGAAAAAGCTGCCACAAGTGTGAAAGGCCTGGCACAGAGAAGCGTCCGGTTTTCTATGGATATTAACCTAAAAGCTCCAGTTATTATCATTCCTCAGTCTTCAGTCTCTCATAATGCTGTGATAGCTGATCTTGGTTTGATCACAGTGCAGAATAACTTCAGCTTTGTGACTATGGAGGGTTGCCAACTTCCTCCAGTTATTGACAGAATGGATGTAAAGCTTACAGAGCTTAAACTATCAAGGTAATCTAAACTATTTCGAATCTAATTGAAGAATCGAATGAGTGTGTTGTTATATGTTGTACTTTTATTAAGCCCCTTCATCCATACTCATGTCTTGCGATGGTTGGGCCGCAGCTCATTGTACCAGAACATAATTTGCACAGCAACAAAGGTTATCATTGGTGGACACAGGTTCGAGTTCACTGCTGTCTCCCCATATCCCCCTTCTTATTTTAACAATCAGGATAAAGAGATGTCTATTTTTTGCTTAACACCACTACCCACAACTACTTATTTTCTGCCTCTCCATGGAGGGGCTCGTTCACTTTCCTGTGAGTCTTCTCCTCCAGTGCTGACTGGTTACCGAGTTGCCTCTCATACTAGTCGTATTTTCCAGAAGGGGCCCGACCCTGGCTAGGTCTGCATTGGTTTGGGCGAGTGTGCCACTAAACTGACTCCCCAATCTATAACATTACTTGGGTTTTGACAATAGTCTCCTGAATTGCTCTCATTTTTCATTGTTGCTGCTCTCTCGAAGCTCTAAGAGGGTAGAAGCAAACGAGACCTCGAAAGCCGTAAGTATGTAGACCCTTTTTTCAGGCACAGAACACATTCCTGTGAAACTTTCTTTCCATAAACTTGCTGGTGCAACAACTAGTACCAGACAAAAGCCACGACAGCCATACTTAGGGAATTTGCAATAATTTAAACAATGTTCTCTAGTTTATCCTTTGTATTCCATTTAATTCCAATTTTGACATGGTTACCAAGTTCTGCGCAGAGGCTATGTGATTCCACACTTTCACTGCTACAAAAATGCCCATCCAGGCCTTCATTTGCAGCCCGTCACAATACACGTTTTTCGTGAGTTTCTACCCAAAGCCGTTCGTCAAGGGTCTATAATATAAAAAAAGACCATCAGTGACCACAGTCCATTAACCAAAAAGCATAAAGAAAACATTCAGTAAACTAAACGCACAAACCAAGTGTGTGCCCTTTTAAAAAGTTTCTATTTACTACTGCCTCTAAAACCTCTACATCAGTGCTCTGCTAAATTTTCGCCAAAACATTGTTGTTTTAACACCGTATTCTAAATGAAAACATACCGAGTGCCTAATACACCCTTCGAATGTCAATATTATTAACAAAATACGATTCCCCCTACTGAATTTACTCTACATGAAAAAAGCCAAGTACTCCATATCCCCAACCCACCAACCAATGAACTCACTGTGCTCCAGTTTTTTATTCTGAATCTGCTAACACCAACGCTTGCAGCGTGACCTTATTCGTGAAGTGCCCTTCCTGAACTGACTACATAAATTAACCTGTTACTCACCCCCAGGTGAGTAACAGGTTAATTTATGTAGGCGATCTAAACTTTCTTTCCAGACAGATCAACCATTCAGTGCGCTCTTAGAAGCTCGTATGGTCCAATCGTACCAGTTGCCCTGCCTATATCCTTTATGCACCGTAACATATGGGCCTCAGCTTTAAAGTTCCATCCTGGCCCACTTTTACGTGAGACCCTTTCAGTCTTAAGTGCCATTGAGTTATAATTCGATAGAACACTTCTCTTGGATGTCTTCGGGGTCTAATTATTCTCGAGAGTTCTCTTGGGCTTCCCCAATAGTTAATTCTACTAGATCTACTCCTCAATGTGACCTGCAACTCCAGCCTAAATCGTTGTGTGACAATACTAAGGTGTCCAAGAAGTACATTGACAAACCTCCAGCTAAGGTCCCATGCAGTGGAGAGGATGATATTCTCGTCTCGGAGCAGAGCAGCAAGTGAAGGAAGAAAAGTGGGGAGTCCTACTCATAGTTGAAAAGTACCATTATTGGTATAACTGTGTATCCAAGAAATCATAACCAGGACAAACATTTGTCGCTCGGACAGACAGGAAAGGTTCTAATTGATGCTATTACCCTTGCTATTACCCACAGACTCAGTCCCGGAATCGCATGACATGCTTTTGTGTCACCCAGTGGTGAACTTTTGTTCACATCATATCTTACCTCCATGCCAAGCCCCTAACATTAATTTCCCCATAAACAGTTGTTGGAGTTTGGGCATTCAATATCAGGTATTGCCAATGGACTTATCTTAGTGGCTTCGTTTAGTGCACTGTTTGTAAAGTGTGATGCGCAGCCCGAGCGGTTTGTTGGCACTCAGCCTAAAAACTTGGGAAGTGAGACATCAGCCACACTGAGGAAGCTTGTCTAAGTATACCTAAGTATGCAGAAACTGGCAAATTGCCTCGTATTGTCCCTTGTGCAAATTGCTCTTGGCATTTGTGGTGGTGAAGAGTTTGAAGGAAATCTCCAGAATGGAAGGCTGTACCTTTTTTTCAACAGTTAGAGAACTCGCAAACTGAAGGTCCTCTTCTGCCACTCCAAGAGATTTCTGTAAACTTACAAAAGGGAACCAACGAAAACTGTTAGAGAAAAGTTCACAAGATTCATGTTTCCATATTGTTATCTAAGTTTTATTATGTGATGCAGCCATTTTCAGTTTTGATCTCTCCATTCTGTGGGACCACAGGTAAAACTGAACATGTGTTTGCGCCAGTGGTCAATGGTAATAAGAAATGAGACCTCTGAAGTGTCTGTTGGTGAAACAGAACATTTGGCGGGATTCGGTTTGACAGATTAGAAGGTCAGGACTTTGCTTCCTCTTAAAGTTGATTTCAGGTAGTGACATACGCATTCCTGGGAAAGTAGGTGTGAATTTGGGGTATGACTGTGAACATCCTTTGGTTTAATTCTGCCTCTTTTTGATGGAGCTCCGGGCATTCAGCTTGGATCTGATGGCTTTTCCTGCCAGAGTAAAAGAAAAAAAAACTTAAGTGCAACTTGACAACATCGTCCGCCATTATCTCAACAAGTGCATGGGAGTAGTTTTCTTGAATTTGTGCAGTAGATGCTCTGCCACTCACTATTCCTATGGGCATCTTTGGTATTGTTGCTCAGTGTTGAGGTGGATCCTCTTTGTGGGCTTCAGGCTGCATTCCCATACAAGTAGCTTTAAAACCTATCAAAATTTGAGCGATTAGAGGCAAATCTCTGCAAGTCACCACAGCAAATGGTAATTACTTTTCTTTGAATCAATTTTTAGAAAGAGTACGATCTGGAGATGAAATAGTGGTTCTTGTGGATGTTTGACCTGGTATATGCTTTTCACCAATTTTGAATCAATGAAATGGTCCTGAATAGTTTCTGATGGTGTCTCATGGAAGTTTTGCTAGTTTCTTTGAAGGTGTCTAAACAAAATTGTTATACAGACCCCTAGATTTCTGTAAAGTGCAAATTTGTTTGGTATGGTTCTGTTAGTCCAGGGAAATGAGCACAGTGCTTTCATATAAGTGCAGGTAGTTTAGCTCCTTCAATTGAAATTATCAAATTCACCTTCGACCTTCCTTTTCTAAAATTCAGATTTTTCACAACTCCCAAAGGAAAGTTTTCCAGCTTCAAACGTGATATGTCATTTGTTGGCTCTTTCAGTCTTTTTGAGGAAAGCCGATGAGCAGTTTTTGTTCGTGATTAGAATGGGAAGGGATTCATTTCAGATTTCCTCCTAGAACAGTGCTCATTGGAACTGTTCAGGTGAAGACTTAACGGCCGTCAAATTGACATTGGCTGAGTTGATGGCTTCACCTTGGAGACTTTGCGCTTTTATAGTGGTAAGTATATAGGATCTGTGTGTAGTGGTTTCAGGTTATGTCTTTGGATTCTATTTGCAGTGCAGTGTTGTTTTGAAAGACGAATGATGTTCAGACCAACTCATCCTTCTTAAGTACAGAATGGGAAGCACAGAATGAATCGGTGGCTCCAAAGATTATCGAGTATAACCAGTTATGAATCAATCCACAGTATTTCCCTCATCCAGAAGTGCCTTCCGGGGTGTGACAATAACAGTCTCACAGTGGCTAGTGCCATGCTACAAGGAGTTATGTAGGACAACAACTGGAACTACATGTATGCCACATGGGCAGCCCACCACTCGACCTTTACTAGGAGGGGTGCCTTTGCAAGCAATAGTTGTCGTTCTCTTCAAACGTTTTACAGCTAGTTAGCCTTCCCTTCAAATGTTTGTAAAAAATGTTAGCATAGGTTTGGGCGACTGGGCTTCTGTCTCATTTGGAAGATTGGAGTTTAAGCATATTTTCAGGTAAAGTCTTTTATTGCTTACCTGATTCTATGTCAGGACCGGAGGCTTCAGATTATGCTATATCTTCCTTCGCTTTATTAACATAAAACTCCACAGCAGCTTAGGAAAATATGTAAACAGTGAACAAAAATGCTTTATGTCCCAAAGCATTTGAAGGAACGTTTTAACAGTCCAAAACCACAACTCCCAAGAGTCTCTTGTGTATTGCTAGTCCACAGTCCTTCTATTATGTCCATCACAACTAGAAAGCCAGCCCTCTCTTCCTCTTCCTCTTTCTTCGCTGCTCCTGCAGCCAGATAAGTGCTTTTCGTGTTTCCTTTCATGTGATATTTACTGGTTGTATTGTTTTTTGCGATTGTTGGGGGCTCGTTACATGGTTTGCTTTCCATTACAGAGTCCCCGGTCGCGGGAACGTTCTACCACGTTCCTACGCAACTTTTTCTTTTCCCATTGGTGTGCGGTGACTGATAAAGCCGCCAGAGGGCGCCCGCGCGTCTCGCCGGCTCTTCGGCGCGCCTCCTCAGTTACAGGTAAATGTATAGAGGGGTCCCCGTGGGAGGGGAATGGTTTCAGCACAAACAATAAAGAATGATTTGGAAAAAAACTCAAATATTACTCAAAAATCATGGATGTTGTCATTTATTCAACAACCACACTTTATACAATTCAGAGCAAAATTTATGATCATTTATAAATAGAGACGTGAATTGGGAAATTCGAAAAGGGCCCCAAGGGGGGGAGGGGGGAAGGGGGGGTGTGCTCAAAGGGTATGTGAAAGATTATAAAGATAGTACATAGATTTATACATACAGTGTCAATACACAATCAACAAAGGTTTCACAAATTATTTCAAAAAACCAAAACGGCCTACATCAATTTAAGGCAAGTATTGGACAAATTTAACAAAGATGGGCCATTCAACGGTCACGTGTACTAATCAATCAGGTACAGGGAAAGTGCCGGATGTCCCGTGGTAAAGAGGCGTCGACGTTTCGACCCCTATTCCTAGGATCAGTTTATTCCTTTGCTGGGGTCTTCATCAGGACCGTGATAGTGGGGAAGGGGACGAGGGGGGGCCGTCCTGAGTCAGAATGTAACAGGGCTCACTCTCTGGTATTCAATGGTGTAGGTTGCCTGTGTGAAGCAGTGCACGTCTAGCTCGATATATCGACCCGCACTACTGCAGAAATGCTTAGGCGTTGTGTAGCGCAGGGTTCGGTGAACTTAAAATGGTCCGACAGACTGGGGACCAAGACGGTGGATTTGTACAATTATTCGCTCCGTATGGTCACGTAATGAACTTTAGACAAAGGAGAGTGAGGCAACAGAGCGTCTTGCTGCACTCGGGTCCGGGTCTGCTGTATACCGCTACTTTAAACAAAGGAGAGCGAGGCAACAGAGCGTCTTGCTGCACTCGGGTCCGCTGTGTGCCGCTAGCGGACCCGAGTGCAGCAAGACGCTCTGTTGCCTCGCTCTCCTTTGTTTAAAGTAGCGGTATACAGCAGACCCGGACCCGAGTGCAGCAAGACGCTCTGTTGCCTCACTCTCCTTTGTCTAAAGTTCATTACGTGACCATACGGAGCGAATAATTGTACAAATCCACCGTCTTGGTCCCCAGTCTGTCGGACCATTTTAAGTTCACCGAACCCTGCGCTACACAACGCCTAAGCATTTCTGCAGTAGTGCGGGTCGATATATCGAGCTAGACGTGCACTGCTTCACACAGGCAACCTACACCATTGAATACCAGAGAGTGAGCCCTGTTACATTCTGACTCAGGACGGCCCCCCCTCGTCCCCTTCCCCACTATCACGGTCCTGATGAAGACCCCAGCAAAGGAATAAACTGATCCTAGGAATAGGGGTCGAAACGTCGACGCCTCTTTACCACGGGACATCCGGCACTTTCCCTGTACCTGATTGATTAGTACACGTGACCGTTGAATGGCCCATCTTTGTTAAATTTGTCCAATACTTGCCTTAAATTGATGTAGGCCGTTTTGGTTTTTTGAAATAATTTGTGAAACCTTTGTTGATTGTGTATTGACACTGTATGTATAAATCTATGTACTATCTTTATAATCTTTCACATACCCTTTGAGCACACCCCCCCTTCCCCCCTCCCCCCCTTGGGGCCCTTTTCGAATTTCCCAATTCACGTCTCTATTTATAAATGATCATAAATTTTGCTCTGAATTGTATAAAGTGTGGTTGTTGAATAAATGACAACATCCATGATTTTTGAGTAATATTTGAGTTTTTTTCCAAATCATTCTTTATTGTTTGTGCTGAAACCATTCCCCTCCCACGGGGACCCCTCTATACATTTACCAAGTGACGCCCAGGTCCCCGTGACTGCTTGGGTCAAAACCCCCCCCTGTATAATGTCCTCAGTTACAGGGGCCGCGCTGAGGAGTCTGCATGCGCCGGAGCCTGCCCTCGCTTACCCCACTGACACCTGGTTTACCGGGTCTGTAACCCTTGTTTCTGACGCCCCGCTGGGGTCTGTATTGCGGCGTAGACCCCGTGAAACGCCTTCGGGCACCTTTTGTGCACCTCAATTGTTGTGTGTGGCTTAGCGCGCTTGAGGGGGTAGCAAGACTCGGTCCCGGTGAGGAGAGTCCGCGCGCTGGGGGGGTTGGTGCAACCCTACCTGCCACACCTGTTGGCCCACAAGGTGATCGCAGTCAGTTTTGTCTGCCCATACTCGAGTAACCTCTCGATTAACACCCTCTTGGGTGCCTGTAGGGTTGTTTCTGTGACTTCATTATGGAAGGAGAGTATGAAGAGGAGCCCTATTCATACCTACAGGACGATGAGTTCTACCAAGCGGTGGATAGCTCCATTTACCGCTGTGTGACGGAGGTGGTGGGGCCCATGGAAGACCGCCTCTCCGCACGCATTGTGGAAGAATGCGCGAAGTTAGCGTCCGCGCATTTGGGGGTGGCTGCCGACCCCCCGGGGACGTCGAGCGGGTTACCGCCCGCACCGAAGAAACCCTGCAGAGAAGGCCCGTCCTCGGAGGCACAGGGGGTGGACAGGGGCACCTTTGAGCGCCTCCGTGACGCCTTCTTGGCGAAGGCAACGGCTGCGCCCCCTGCTCCCCTGGCGAACCCTGATGCTACTGGGGACGTGTCTACGGCTCCCGCTTCCCCAGTGTATGATTCACCTGACACTGATGACGACGGGGAGTCGGTCCGCTCTTGGCGCCTGTCGAGCTCAGCCAAGGAGCTTCCGCGAGATGAATCGGGCATGTTGGACCCGGACGAGATTGTTCACCCACGTTCCGCAGCTTGGACGCCGGGTGAGACGGTGGCAAAGTTCGTGGCTGGTCGACTAAGCAAGCCGCTGGAGAAGGAGGCCAGAGGTTGTCTGCGAGGGGAGTGTCCTCGACCGACTTTGGAAGGGAAGGTGGCCATTACCCCCGAATTGAATGCGAAGATGGCCACCTTCTTAGCAAAATTCATGAAGGATCCCCGGAAGGGTATTGATCGGTCCTGGCGATCCTGTCAGGATAAACTGCTGGATGCTGTTGGGCCTGCCACGAAGATCCTCGACATGGCGGAGGAGGCGAAGGCGAATGGCACAGTCATTTCCCCGGAGGTGCTTTCCAATTGGGCACAACAGGTTATCGTGTTCCTGGGTAATGCCAATTGTGCCCTATCCACCGAACGCAGGTGTTCCTTGTTGATTAAATTGGACCCTAAGTTGGAGGATCTGGCCTCGTCGGAGGCGGGCGCGGTAGCCCAGGGAGGCCTCTTCGGCGAACCCTTCATCAGGGAGCTGGGCAAGTTCGTGTCCACCTTTACATCACTGGACAAGGCACAGCCCAGCATCAAACGCGTTTTTCACCAGCGTTTCTCCGGAGGGGCCGGTCGCGGTAGGGGCCGCGCGACCGGCCGTGGCCAGCAGGCCAATAATAGAGGGCAAGGCTCCGGCAGAGGCCAGTACCAGACCTCTGCGAACTTTAATAATTTCTACCCCACCAGAGGGCAACGCTTCGGCGGCAGAGGATTCAAGAAGAATTCCGGACAAGGAAATACCTCCGGTGAGTGTCCTTTGTTTAGATCAAGTTCCGATAGGTGGGAGGTTGGCAACCTTTTACGAGGAGTGGGAGTTGCTCACTGCCGACGCTTGGGTCTTGCAAACCATACGTGGGTTCCACATAGAGTTCTACGACCAACCCACTCAGGCAGTGTCCCCACGTCCGATGGTGTTTTCAGAGTCCGACGCGCGTTTGATAGACGGAGAGGTCTCGGAATTGCTTCGCAAAGGGGCCATCCGTCTATCAACGCGCCACCCCAACGGTTTTCTCAGCAATGTCTTCCTAGTGGACAAGACGGATGGGGGCAAGAGACCGGTGATCAATCTCAAAGAGTTCAACGAGTGGTTGATCTATCGACACTTCAAGATGGAGGGTATCCATCTCCTTTGAGATGTGCTCCTCCCTCGGGATTGGATGGTGAGGTTGGATCTCAAGGACGCCTATCTGGTCGTTCCTATCCACCCGCCGCATCGTCGTTTCCTTCAGTTTTTATGGAACGGCAGAGTGTTCGAGTTCACCGCGCTGCCGTTCGGCCTTTCATCGGCCCCCTGGTGCTTCACAAAGGTGCTGCATCCGGTGGTGGAGCTCCTCAGGGGTCAGGGGGCGCGGATGTTGGTATACTTGGACGACATCCTCCTTATGGGACAATGTCCGGTGATCTTGGCTGGGCAGCTGCAACAAGCCGTGCAACTTCTTCAGAAACTGGGGTTCGTTATCAACGGCTCAAAGTCGGTTTTGATTCCCACTCAGAAGATTACCTTCCTGGGTTTCGTGGTGGATTCGGTGGAGGCGGTTCTAAGCCTTCCGGGCCGGAAGATCGCGAAGATCCGACACCTGCTTCGACAGACGATCACCAAGGATCGCACGTCTTTGCAGCATGTCGCCAAGGTGGTAGGACTTCTGTCGTCCTCCATTCAAGCGATTTTCCCGGGGCCCCTACATTACAGGGCACTTCAATGCCTCAAGGCTCAGCACCTCCGGAGAGGGATGTGCTACGATCAGTGGGTTCCTCTCACGGAAGAGGTGAAAGAGGAAATGTCTTGGTGGCTGTCTCAAATGGAGGCGTGGAATGGTCGGGCGATCTTCAGGTCGGCCCCAGATCTAGTCATAGAGTCCGATGCCAGCAGGTTGGGCTGGGGCGCTCGGTGCGGGGATTTCTCCACCGGCGGCGCCTGGTCTTCAGACGAACAACGGTTACATATCAACTGTTTGGAGCTCCTGGCGGGCTCCTTCGCAGTCCGTTGCTGGACCAAGGATTCGGTCAAGGCCTGTGTTCTGCTGAGGATGGACAATGTTTCAGCGGTTCGATATGTGAACCATCTAGGGGGTCCTCGTTCCCGCGCTCTGGCGGATTTGGCGAAGGACTTCTGGGACTACTGCCTGTCGCGCCACATTGCTGTGACGGCGGAGTACCTGCCGGGTCAGGCCAATCAAGTAGCGGATTGGCACTCCAGATACCTCAGGGATGCCAGTCAGTGGAAACTGGATCCGGGAGTCTTCCGGTGGTTGCAAGACCTCTGGGGTCCCTTCTCGGTGGACCTGTTTGCGTCCCGTCTGGACCACCAACTGCCGCGTTTTTTCAGTTGGAGGCCGGACCCTCTGGCGGAGGCCACGGATGCCTTTCTGCAGGACTGGAGTTGGGAAAGACCGTTTGCGTTCCCCCCCGTTCTCCATGGTGGTGCGGACTGCGGCCCAAGTACGCCGCCAGGGAGCGGAGCTGGTGTTGGTTACACTGCTCTGGAGGTCTCAAGTATGGTTTCCGGTTCTTCTGGAACTTTCTTGGGATTCTCCAATCCTACTCCCCCTGTTTCCTCTGCTCCTGAGGAATCCGGATCAGGAACCGCATCCTCTCATCTCGCGGGGCTCGCTCCGCCTCATGGCATGGAGGCTCTCCGGAGACGCTGGTCGCTCCCAGGCCTTTCGGGGTCGGCTGAGCACCTGCTCTCAAAAGCATGGGCCGATAGTACGACGAAGCGCTACAGATCCGCTTGGCTTAAGTGGATGCGTTGGTGTCTACGAAGGGATTTGGATCCCTTGGTCGCGGGCCTCGTTCCCGTGCTAAATTTCCTGGCTGACCTAGCCGACAAGGGTCTTGCCTACAGAACAATTAATGCGATTCGGTCGGCGATTTCGGCAGGCCATGACAACATCGATGGCTCTCCGGTGGGTGAGCACCCCTTTGTTTGTCGGCTTCTGCGGGCTATTCGACTCTCATTGCCTCCTGAGCCCAGGTATTCCGTCCTTTGGGACTTCAATTTGGTCCTGAACTTGTTCCTTTCATGGCCGGCCAACTCCTATCTGTCTCTTAAGGAGCTCTCGGCAAAGTTGGCCATGCTGTTATGTTTGGTTTCTTGTAGACGTGTGTCTGACGTGCGTGCTCTGGATATATCGGCACGTATCTTTTCCCCGGATGGGGTTACTTTTACTGTGGGTCGACGCACTAAAACGTCGTCACGGTCCATTTCCTACCCAGCTTTTCTAGACACTCCCAAGTTGTGTGTTGTGCAGTGCCTCAAAGCATATGAGGATTTAACTTTGGAATTGCGCCCCCCGGGCGAGCGTCAATTGTTAATTGCCTTGCGAAAGCCACACAAAGCTGTATCCTCCCCCACTATTGCTAGGTGGGTGCGTTGGGTCATGCAAGAAGCAGGCATCAATACAAATCTTTTTGGGGCACACTCTGCCAGAGGGGCCATGGCCTCTAAGGCGTTTTCTGTGGGTGCCCGCTTGGAGGATCTAATGCGAGCTGCGGATTGGTCCTCGGATTCCACCTTTAAGAGGTTCTATTTTAAACCCGTGGTGGATTTGGCCCAGTTGGTGGTAAGTAAGCTTTGAACTAGCATAATCTGAAGCCTCCGGTCCTGACATAGAATCGAAATTTGCCTAGCTTATGTAACGGTAAGTTTCAATTCTATTAAGGACACGGAGGCGAGGATTATCCCACCCTGGATACACAGTGGTCTCTATACCCACCCGTATGACAGTAAGTAAAGCGTTTTCCTTTATACGGTTTCTGTACTGTGCCAGTCGTTGAGTACTCCTTTGTCTTATTGTTGCATTCCTATGCCACCTCGCTTACGCTGTCCCTTTTTTTCGACAGGCAACGAGGGTGTTAAGCAGGATCAATGAGGTGATGGCGTGATCTGCGCGAAGAAAGAGGAGGAAGAGGAAGAGAGGGCTGGCTTTCTAGTTGTGATGGACATAATAGAAGGACTGTGGACTAGCAATACACAAGAGACTCTTGGGAGTTGTGGTTTTGGACTGTTAAAACGTTCCTTCAAATGCTTTGGGACTTAAAGCATTTTTGTTCACTGTTTACATATTTTCCTAAGCTGCTGTGGAGTTTTATGTTAATAAAGCGAAGGAAGATATAGCATAATCCTCGCCTCCGTGTCCTTAATAGAATTGAAACTTACCGTTACATAAGCTAGGCAAATTTCGATTCCTACACATTTGAATATGACGTTCAAATATCTCAGAACTTATTCAGTAATCTTTCAAACACAAGGAATGTGCAGAGGCACACGTGTTAATTGGAAGGCAGACTTATGCACCTTTGGCTTTGGTGGATACTGGGTTCCGGGTGCTGTCATATTGTCAATACCACTGAAATCATTCAATGCTTTGGCTTTTTTCGCAGAATCATGGGTTTTGCCACATTATCCATCATCTGCAGATTTTTTTTAAATATATTTTGTTGTTTCTAACTCAAATGGATCAGAAGATACAAAACCTGTAGGAACGTGTTTGCATGCATAGAAAGTCCCTTCGCAAATATTAACTAGTAATTTTTCAGTTGCTTGTTTTGTATTTGGTTGTTAAACTGATATTGAGGTGAAATATTTTCCTAGGCAGTATTACCATGTGTAAAAATTGCGAAAAAATGGAGTAATATTGTCAATATTGTGCCGCATCATGCTGCATAATTGCATTCTTTTGCTGCATAATTTAGTCAACTCAATTGCATACTTTGGTGCTTCCCTACCTCATAATTAGTGGCCTTGCATATGGTGCCTGAGGGTGTCGCACTGACATTGCGTGATGTGGATTCAAAAACAAAACTCCAGTACATAAGTAGCGCACCTTGCTGATCCATTAAGTTCGCCATCTGGAGGCGGCCCGCCAGCTTGTACTCTGGAACAGACTTGGAGTGTTTAGATGTTCTAGTAGTCATGTAGATTCCAAAAGATGTGCCTTCATTTCGTGTTTTATGCTCGAATTTTTCTCATCATGTGCAAACTTTTGCAAGCCCAACATCCAATGAGAAGACTGCAGCAGTTACAGAGCCAGACACACCATGCGGGCACAGTACAGTTGCCTCTTCAACCCCCACCGTGCTTGCTCCACTCCACAGATCTGGATTAACAGCGAATCAGGCTTCAAACAGATCTGCATAACCTTGCTATCAACTAGTGATAGCAAATTGATTTGAGACATTGCCTTCAGAGTGTGGGAGGGTACTGGGAGTCCGGGCGCTGTGTGAAAGAATTGCTTTGGATGAGGAGCATTGAAGTAGCTGCTCTTCAATGTCAGTGGCTCAGTTTTCAATACCCAAGCCAAAGTCAGGCACAGAAACAGGTTTCAGATAACAGAATGGATGATGATTCAATACTGGCCAATATTATCTCAGAGGCGACTGGGGTTCAATCAATCAATCAATCAAAGACAATTATAGAGCGCACTACTTACCCGTAGGGTCTCAAGGTGCTTGGGGGGGGGGGGGGTGCCGTTACTGCTCGAACAGCCAGGTCTTGAGCTTCTTCCTGAAGGAGAGGTGGTCTTGGGTCAGGCGCAGGTCGGGAGGGAGGGAGTTCCAGGTCTTGGCGGCCAGGTAGGAGAAGGGCCTTCCTCCTGTTGTCGCTCTTCGGATGCGGGGGACGGCGGCGAGGGCGTGGCTGGCTGATCGGAGGTGGCGCTTGGGAGCGTAGAAGTTGATGCGGTTGTTGAGGTAGCTCGGGCCTTGATCGTGTAGGGCTTTGTGTGCGTGGGTGAGGAGACGGAAGGTGATTCTTTTGTTGATGGGGAGCCAATGCAGGTCTCTCAGATGTCCGGAGATGTGGCTGTTTCGTGGGATATCGAGGATGAGTCTGGCTGAGGCGTTCTGGATCCGCTGGAGTCTCTTCTGGAGCTTGGCGGTGGTTCCGGCGTAGAGGGCGTTGCCGTAGTCCAGTCGGCTGGTGACGAGGGCCTGGGTGACAGTCTTCCTGGTCTCGGTGGGGATCCACCGGAAGATCTTCCGTAGCATGCGCAGGATGTTGAAGCACGACGAGGAGATGGCGTTGACTTGTCTGGTCATGGAGAGGGAGGGGTCCAGGATGAAGCCCAGGTTGCGTGCGTGGTCCGTCGGTTTGGGTGCGGTGCCCAGGGCGGGGGGCCACCAGGAGTTGTCCCAGGCGGAGGGCGAGGAGCCCAGGATGAGGACCTCCGTCTTGTCTGAGTTCAGTTTCAGGCAGCTGGTCGTCATCCGCTCGGCTACATCTTTCATCCCTTCGTGAAGGTTGGCTCTGGCGGCGGCGGGGTCGTTGGTCAGGGAGAGGATCAGCTGGGTGTCGTCGGCATAGGAGATGATGTTGAGGTTGTGTTGGCGTGCGATGGCCGCGAGGGGGCTCATGTAGACGTTGAAGAGGGTGGGGCTCAGCGAGGATCCTTGAGGGACGCAGCAGATGACTTTGGTGGCCTCTGACTTGTACGGTGGTAGGCGGACTCTCTGTGTTCTTCCGTCGTGGAAGGAGATGATCCACTCCAGTGCCTTCTCCTGGATTCCGACGTTGCTGAGGCGCTGCACTAGGGTGCGGTGGCAGACAGTGTCGAATGCCGCGGAGAAGTCTAGGAGGATGAGGGCCGCTGTTTCTCCGTTGTCCATCAGGGCTCGGATGTCATCGGTGGCAGCGATGAGGGCGGTCTCGGTGCTGTGGTTGGCTCGGAAGCCAGACTGTGAGGGGACGAGGGATCCATTCGTCTCGAGGAAGGCGGCCAGCTGTTTGTTGACGGTCTTCTCGATGACTTTGGCTGGAAACGGGAGGAGCGAGATGGGGCGGTAATTCTTGAGTTCGGTGGGGTCCGCTGTTGGTTTCTTGAGTAGAGCGCTGAGTTCGGCGTGTTTCCAGCTCTCCGGGAAGGTTGCGGTGTCGAAGGAGGTGTTGATGATGTCCCGCAGGTGGGGTGCGATGACAGCGTCGGCCTTGTTGAAGAGGTGGTGAGGGCAGGGGTCGGTCGGAGATCCGAAGTGGATGGAGTTCATCATGCGGACGGTGTCTTCGGTGCTGATCGGAGTCCAGGCGCGGAGGGTGGTGGTGGGCGGCGTTGCTGCGGTCGTGGCGTGCGTCGGTTGAATGCTGAAGCTGTTGTGTATGTCCGCGATCTTGTTGTGGAAGTAGGAGGCGAGGGAGTTGCAGAGGTCTTGCGATGGGCTGATGTCGTTGTTTCCGGCGTTGGGGTTGGAGAGCTCTTTCACGATGTTGAAGAGTTCCTTGCAGTTGTGTGCGTTGTTGTCCAGCCGGTCCTTGAATGCAGTTTTGCACTTTAGGAATAAAATCGAGTGTTTGTGGTTAGGAGCTGCCACAGAGACAATTGCTCTACATTTCGAGGTTCAAAGTGGTGCCTATAAAAACATTATAGGAGAGGAATATACAGGAAAATCTAATATTAAATGAAGAAGCGGTATAGAAGCTACAGAATGTATTCCATATAACGTATGTAAACAGCTAATATTTTTGATTGTTTTTATTCTTTATTTGTGTGCACAAGTGTGTTGTTGAAAGAACTGTTATTTCAATTTCTCCAGTGTTCTAAATGAATAATTAGAGCATACATTTCTCGTGCAAGCGATTTTTTTTAAGGTAACACATTACACACTGGCCCAGGCTCTAATGCCCTTCCGCCTACCTGCTCCATTGATCTATTTATTGGAACTTCTCTTCACAAGTTCCATATGGCCGGGATACCCGTCACCCCCCCCCAACACAATCCCCAAGGATGGGAAGACGGACACAGTTCTTGACTTTTGGAAGGCGGGAGGGAGTTACCCTCCCGGCCGTATTTATTAAAATATGAAACAAAATTAAAACATTAAAATAACAGTTTCATATCATGTACAATTTCATTTTCACATTACGATGTTTATTGGCTAACCTTAACACAGCTCTAATACAAAGGTTCTCCTAGCCGATTCTAAACATCCTGCAAATGCATATACTCAACATTAAATTGTACATCCTAACATTACAGGCCAACGGCAAGGTCGTAACCGGTGTCAGATCCCTAATACCAGAACTCCCCCCTTACTTGTAAGGGGCGGGCGCACAGAGGACTGTACCTCTGTGCCAACTTCCAATTTCCCTTGTCTTAACGGGGGCCCCATATTTACTCGACGCCATCTTAGTGGTCGTCCGAGGACTCGTGTGAGGTGTCTAGAAGGTAGCGTAGACCCCCCTCCCACCCCACACTGCTTACCACATCCGCCGTCGCGGATGTCCTGGCCCCGGGAAATTCCCAGGAGGGGCCCGTAGCCCCTCCTCCCCAGGGAGGGGCCTATGACCGCCTTCCCTTTCGGCGGCCCCATCCTTAGAGGGGTACCGCCTCCCCGTGTGAGGGGCCAATGGCCGCCTCCCCCCGGGCGCTCCCATCCATAATGGGTGGCGCCCCACCTCTAGGGATCTTCCAATTACTGCTCACCGATCATGACCTTACCGCCCGACCAAAATAAATACGACATTTTGAACCTAATGAGGACGGAATAAACGGTTAGACTGGATATCACACAATAACCTTTATTTACGCAAGTAACACATCATTCAATTAGGTTGTGATACTTCGCCTAAGAACATGCTAAATAGCAACCATTTTATTATCCTCAAAAAAGACAATCCAGACTTTATTAACACAACCTGTAAAAGAGATAATATCACCGTTAATCGACTTTATTGCAGTACTAATCGTTGCCATAAGGGGCTGGTGGGTGGGTCAAAATTGGCTCCTTGTTCCGTCTCGGGCTCACGTGCAACGAGGAGGTGCAGCTTCCAAGCACAGGAACAAGAGGATGCTTCCTTAGATTGTTGCTCTTTTATTCTTCTTCGGGAGGGCGTGTACCCTCCTCCGATCCGCCTACGGGGCGTGGCCAACGGTGTAGGTGTCTAGGACAACCCCTCCTGGGCGGGAAAAGGCGCGCCCCGGCTACGCCGCTTCGGGCATACCAGCCGGGACACGCCCCCGCCCAAAATGGTTTCCCGGGGGGGTCAGGGCACCCTACCATACGTTCGGGGGGACCGAGTGGTCGCCCCTTTCCATATGGCCGGGATACCAGTCACCCCCTCCCAACACAATCCCCAAGGATGGGAAGACGGACACAGTTCTTGACTTTTGGAAGGCGGGAGGGAGTTACCCTCCCGGCCGTATTTATTAAAATATGAAACAAAAATAAAACATTAAAATAACAGTTTCATATCATGTACAATTTCATTTTCACATTACGATGTTTATTGGCTAACCTTAACACAGCTCTAATACAAAGGTTCTCCTAGCCGATTCTAAACATCCTGCAAATGCATATACTCAAAATTAAATTGTACATCCTAACATTACGGGCCAACGGCAAGGTCGTAACCGGTGTCAGATCCCTAATACCAGAACTCTCCCCTTACTTGTAAGGGGCGGGCGCACAGAGGACTGTACCTCTGTGCCAACTTCCAATTTCCCTTGTCTTAACGGGGCCCCATATTTACTCGACGCCATCTTAGTGGTCGTCCGAGGACTCGTGTGAGGTGTCTAGAAGGTAGCGTAGACCCCCCTCCCACCCCACACTGCTTACCACATCCGCCGTCGCGGATGTCCTGGCCCCGGGAAATTCCCAGGAGGGGCCCGTAGCCCCTCCTCCCCAGGGAGGGGCCTATGACCGCCTTCCCTTTCGGCGGCCCCATCCTTAGAGGGGTACCGCCTCCCCGTGTGAGGGGCCAATGGCCGCCTCCCCCCGGGCGCTCCCATCCATAATGGGTGGCGCCCCACCTCTAGGGATCTTCCAATTACTGCTCACCGATCATGACCTTACCGCCACAGGCCGGATAGTTGACCGGCTATCCGGACCCCCCACAAACTCCTACTAAAGGTCATGGCTACACAAACTCTTTAACCAAGCTATGAAGTCTCCTATGAGTAAGACATTCCCCTCCCGGGATAAATGTACCCCATCTTCAAGATACATATGGTCCCCCCGAATACATCCATGTGGAATACAATGCAACTGGCCTGAACGAAACAACCAACTAAGTTTGTTATTAACTTTCTTTACCGACTGATTCAAAGCTGGCACAGAGAGGGCCCCCCCCCCACACCCTTCTAGGAATCATGTGTGACCATGCAATCGTGCACCCCGGAACCCTTCTTGCCAACCAACTCACTGTGGATAAAATTAACTTGAGAAGTACTCATCAACCAATGGTTACCAAATCATTGCCCCCAAGATGTACTATGATTACAGACGGCGGTGACCTCGTCCGCCCTAGCAGTCCCTCCATAAAAGTTTGAAACTGGTCAATACAGAGTCCGCCCCTTCCGTGGAAGGTCACCCTGCACCCGTATTCCCCAGCCACGTGAATCATGTCACCTGCTTTGAATACGTCCGCGGCTCGCCTCACGTATGAGTGGCCAACGACCCACACCACTCTCCCCTCAGCCGGTGATCTCTGACCGCTGGTCCCCAGGTGTCGGGTCAACTGCACAGTCCGCCCCGCAAAGCCTGCTCGCGAAACTGTAAACCAAACAGAAAACAAGAAGCGTGAGTGCATGACATTAGCTTCACAACATGTGCAACCGCACATACCTTTTATAACAATTCGAGGATCAACGCCCCAACTGTTTCACCTTTTCAACACTCAGACCCCTGGCTGTAGCCTCTGTAGCAGCCCCTATCCGGAAGGAATGGGTCCCAAAATCGCTCGGGTTCAAGCCCGCTGCTGCGATTGCCATTGTTAACACCCGCTGGAACTGAAACCTAGTCAGTGGGGTGGCGTCGGTGTGCCTCAGCAAGCTTCCCCCCCCATGCTGCCGCCCTCTGCGCTAAATACTCCTCCACGCATTTTACCGGGCACATGGGAGACCCTGGAATCCGCTGGACTACCACACAGTCCCCGATCGCTCCCTGATCGGTCTCGGACCTGGCTATTGAGACTACCATCGTCTCACCCTTAATTTGAATGTGTTCTCGACACAGACCTCCCCCCGTATCCTGCTTATTCCTCGCTACCAGTTCGCTTACCCGCATAGCCCCATGGAATGCTAATGCAAAAGCGGCCCGGAACAGCATTGTCTCTGATTGAGATGAACAGGTCGCAGGGAGTACGGACATTAACAGGGACAACCTTTCAAGACCTATCGGGTGCCTCTCATCCACCCTACGACCCTCAAGGCGTTGCCACCCACGCAGAGCCTTCTTTACGAGAAAGGACGATGTGGGGTCCTGGATGCCATGAGCCTGCGCCATGAAGGCAATGGCGGCCCTGTGCCTATTGGCCGTTGACAGTGATCGGCCTGCCTGATGTAGTGATACCAGAAATTTCAGGACATATTCCTCCTGCCCCCAATGCTCCCCTCTAGCTGAACCCAAAAATTCCCAATAGGAACGGAACGTCCCTTCATATGCCTTCCTTGTCCTGGGTGCTAGACTCTCTCCCACGAGGTTTTGTAATCCGGGGCACCGAGAGACCAGAGAGCTTCGGGAAATGGTGCCGCCACCAAGTCCGCTGAGGGCAGAAAACCCCGGAAGGCCTGCATGTGGGAACGAGAGAGCGCATCAGCCGCCTGGTTCAGTACCCCAGGCACGTGTCTTGCCCTAAAGTGGACGTTTAGTCTCATACATAGCAGGACAATTTCTTTCAGCAATCTCAAAATCCATTTGCAGCGTGCTGCCTGATTATTGATACATTCAACAACGGTCATATTATCAGACCAGAACACCACAGTGCGATCACGAAACCCCTCTGGCCATGTTTCCAACGTCACCAGAATGGGGAACAGCTCAAGAAACCCAATGTTACCTGTGAGCCCGCTATCGTACCACCACGCCGGCCATGTTCGTGCCGACCATCGATTACCAAAGATGGCGCCAAAGCCCACACTCCCTGCCGAGTCAGTCCACAACCCCAGCTCCTTGGAGGAAGCTGGCGGTTTGTTCCACACGACACGACCGTTGAAATCCGCCAGAAATGCCAGCCATATGCACATATCCTGGCGAACCTCTGCTGACAGTCGTGTGCGGTGGTGCCCTTCTTTGAGGCCAACCATGGCTTGGGCGATAGAGCGGGAAAAGGGGCGTGCCATCGGTATCACTCTAAGGGCAAAATTGGCTGACCCACAGCTTGTTGCAACTGATGGAGAGTTACCTTTTTCTCGCTGAGGCACATTTCAAGTGAGGCTTTAAATTTCATTACCTTCTCTTTGGGCAAACGGAAGCACCCCTCTACAGAATCGAGCTCAATTCCCAGAAACTCGAGTGAAGTAGATGGCCCTACCGTCTTTCCTGGTGCCAGTGGCACGCCAAAACGTTTCATGAGATTACAGAATTCCCTCAAAGCCTGTGCACATTCCGTGTCCCCAGCTGCCCCCAGAAACAGAAAATCATCAAGGTAATGCATAACCTGCGTAAAGCCCGTGGCTCTGGTGAACGCCCATTGCAAAAAAGTACTGAACTTCTCAAAATACGCACAAGAGATGGAGCAACCCATCGGCATACATTTATCCATGTAGTAGCGTCCTTGAAACACAAAACCTAAGAGACGCTGATCGTGTGGGTGTACCGGGAGCAACCGGAACGCTGACTCGATATCTGATTTAGCCATCAGCGCTCCGGGCCCCAGGCGATTCAACATGGCGACGGCCTCATCAAAGGATGCATAGCGCACCGAACAAACTCCCGGGTCAATCGCATCGTTCACCGAAAGACGCCTAGGAGCGGACAAATTATGGATTAACCTGAACTCACCCGGGTCCTTCTTGGGGACAACTCCCAACGGTGAACAAACAAAGTTAACAACCGGCGGGTTTTCATATGGACCTGTAACCCGACCTCGGGCCACCTCCTTTGCAATCTTTGCCTGTACCACCGCCGTATTTTGTTGAACCGATAGTTAGTTCTTACACTGTGCTTCCCCCCGAAAATCCCCCGCCGGGATGCGGAAACCATATGAGAAACCGTCTCGCAACACCCCGGCAGAGACATGATCAGGATATTCGTTCAGCCAAGGGATCATTGCCATGATATCAACGGGAGTAGGTAACGGTGCCCCTCGGTCGATGTTAGACCTGTTTGGCCCCCCCTCTACCTCCTGTATCACCATTCTTGGCTCTGCACGAACTCCCGGGGTGTGAAGACTGTCCGCACCCTGCACACTCATGCCTGAACTTGCATGTCCCTTGTGGCCTAGTGCACTTACCCCTGTTAAAGCTCCAACAGACCCCTTTTCTACTCGAGTTCCCGCTATTCTTTGTGTGCTGATCGCTGTTGGCGCCCGCCCGAAAGGGCGCCGCCACATAATGGCGGGAAGGCTCCGCCCCATTCCCGCCGAAAGAAGACGACTTCGTCGTGTTCGGCATAACCTGCTTCTGCCAAGAAATGGAGTCGAAACAATCCCACGTCAGGGATGAGTCGTGCTCCTTGGCCTTACGAAATTTGTTATCATAACCCATCCATTGATTGCCTTCATACGTTTCATAAAATTCCATTATACGTGTCTGGTAACAAGCTAATCCCGACAATACTTCAGGCCTACGTTCCCCCATGATTGCAGTGAACATTCCAAACGCTCTGGCCCAATTAGCGATCGTTTCATCTACTCTGAAACCCGCCATTTTGGCACGCCATACACTCGGATGCAACAACTCCTTCTGATTTCTAACGTGCTCTATCTCGTAGTGATCGGTCAACAGCGAAAACATGTTCACATATTTATCCGCCCAAATCCTTTCTTTCACATCCATCGGGATATGTTGGACCACCTTTTCCCTCCTTGAGGGTAACGATCCCTCCCCCGCCATTGGCAACGGCTGCTTACCCGAACCAGTAGCTGGATTTGTTGTTGCCGCTGTTCCAACGCTCGACGCCGGTTGTTCCGAGGGATTCTGCGGGGAAACAAGAGGACAAGGTGCCTTCGCAGCATCTCTCGATTGCCGCAACTGCTTCATTACTAACCTGGCCTCCTCGGCCGTGTCTCCCGGTGCCACAGCACCCTCGTTGCTCTTGCCTAACCACGCCGCCAACTGGGCGGCCAGTTCGGGAGGCATCTCCCCCTCGTTCACGGGTGTAACTACCACAGGGATCGGCTGTCCCGCGTTCGGGATCGGAACTGGGGCCTCAACTGGACTGACCGGGCTCGCCGGAGGTGACTCGGGCACCGGGGCCTCCCCCCCTGCCACCCTATTCCTGGCCCTTTTACCTCTCCCGGCAGGGACTACTCCCGGCAATGCTGGCCCAATGACTTTCTTCGGTCTACCCGTACCATTCATTGCCGCCATCTGCTTCTTCATGTTCGCCATGTCCTTCACCAGCATGCGAAGCATTTGTTCGGTCCCGACCTTCTTTCCGACCTTCTTGCCAGGCATCGTTCACAGCTATTCGATTCGAGGTCCTGGATCCAAAGCTTCGGAATCACTGAAATGAGAAACACAAAAATTACAAGTTCTCAAAATTGGCTCCTTGTTCCATCTCGGGCTCACATGCAACGAGGAGGCGCAGCTTCCAAGCACAGGAACAAGAGGATGCTTCCTTAGATTGTTGCTCTTTTATTCTTCTTCGGGAGGGCGTGTACCCTCCTCCGATCCGCCTACGGGGCGTGGCCAACGGTGTAGGTGTCTAGGACATCCCCTCCTGGGTGGGAAAAGGCGCGCCCCGGCTACGCCGCTTCGGGCATACCAGCCGGGACACGCCCCCCGCCCAAAATGGTTTCCCGGGGGGGTCAGGGCACCCTACCATACGTTCGGGGGGACCGAGTGGTCGCCCCTTTCCATTCACGTGGTAGGTTTCGTAGTACTATTAGAAGCAACTAACCTGTGGGATTACTACTCTGGCAATTTATTCCTAAAGTAAGGAGTCCTAACTTTACTACTCTTAAACTGAGAAAAATCCTAACTTTAAGACTTTCGGTATTCACAGGAGGCATTTAGGAGTCCTAAAGTTAGGACTCCTAACTTATGTGAATACCGAAATGAGTAAGTTCCGTCTGTGAATACCAAAATGGTAGTAAGTTTAGGATTTTGTCTTAAGTTAGTTCTGTGAATCGGGCCCATGGTGCCTACCTTGACACCCTGATGTCATTTCTGTTTTTTCCGTGCCATTTGACTCTGGTTCAGAACATCTTTCCTCAGTATCTGCAGTGATTTTTTAGCTCTCTAAAACTTTTCATAACATGGTGTTAGGGGCATGTCCCCACCAGAAAAAACTGTGTTTTAAACTCTCTTGTAAGTGTCAAGGACAAATGTCCACTACAGAGCCCCACAACGACTGACTGCGATGTCTTGGCTCCATTCATCATCATTGTCCTGTGACTTGTATCAATAGATGAACCTTACAACAATCAAGGAGACAAAAGTCAGACTTTTATCTGGGTGAGGGATAACCACTGTAGTAGGCAGCGATCCAGGTCTAGAACAAGAGCCCAGTCCATCTCCAACTCTTCTCCATCATCTAAGTCCTCTAGGGACAAAAGAGAGAAGCACAAATACAATTCTAACTATTCCAGGAGATATTTCTGATCAAAAGGTGGGTCTCCACTTAAGATATCCCCTCTAGAGTGTTCCTTCTCTGAACCAGACTTGGTAGAGATCAAACCAACAAAGACTGAGTCAGTGCCGGTGCTCGACCCCTCACCACTGCATGAAGTTTCTTGTCTATTCAGAGTTTCTGGTTTTGGGATCCAGCTTCACCATGTTAATCCAGGCGCAGCAGCCTACTCTTGAGTGCTGTCATCCAAATAGAACTATATGGGGCTCCACTTGAAGCCTCTCCGGAAGGTTCCCCTTGGTGGCAAGTGCCTTCTAATGTCCTTAGACCCTTTATTAGGGTCACATGACTTCATTCCTGTTCCATACCCATTGGCTCGTTCACTTGCTCCTGCACAGGGGCTGATGCCAGCCACCCCACTCTGTCAAGAAATCTCAATGTCCCTTAATAAACACCAGTGTTCCAGAAGGGAGGCCCAGCTTCTTCTTGAAGAAGAGCAGTACAAAGTGCCATGGTGAATGCCAGCATGGGCTCTGAGCTCGGCCTCCCATGACATACGGATGTCAGAAGCTCATTGACAACTCTTCTTTCCTCTAAGTCTCGGGATCTGCAGGCCCTACAGAATTCAGTTGGGCTTGATGTATCTATGGGCATATATGCAGAATCATTCCTGGGCCCTGCCCAAGAAGAGATGGCATCATTTCATATGGAAGGTTGCTAAGTTGTTGGAGTTACCCCTTTCTTCATTTGAAGTTAGGCAAATATTCTAAACCTAGTGTTCCATTCAGCCACAACTTCATCAGAGATGCAACTCCAATTCATCAAGGTTCTGCTACTGTCTGTCAAAGATGCATGGACAAAGGCAACCACAGCTTCTGTTGTCAGTGGAGTAGTGGTGAACCACTACAAGCCAGCACTCAGGGACCAGGCATTTCTTTTGGTCCACCCTTACAGAAAATCTTTGGATTTGGTGGCCGCCTTTATAAACCAGTTGAACCCAGGATCCTTCTTTACCCATCCACCAGATAGGGAATCAAAATAATTTGAAGGGATAGGCAAAAAACTTCCCTGTGGGTAGTTTGGTGCTGTGCACACCCAGTGCTGCATGTCTCCAGGGACGATACACTCATGCTCTGTGAGACATGGCTGCCATGGTAGTGCCCAGTCAGACTCCTCATCTTCCTGACTATTTTGCAGAGGTGGTTCGAAATGGTAATGACTCTACCAGTTTACAAGGAAAGAAGGGAGCCCTAGGCCTAGGAGTCGAGAGGGACCAAGGGCTTGCACTTTTTTTAGAGACATTGGCCCCATATCACAAAAAAATCCAACAATGTAGCACAGAACTGCAATGAGAACCGTTTAAGTTTTTCAGATGAGCAATTTGTACTTGTTAAAACAATTATTCCGACAAAGAAACAAAGTATAAATAAGGAGCAGTGGGTTGAATTGGGGTTGGAAATCAACAGATTAACAGACCTCAGGCAATTACTCGTATAGTGACTTTTTTTTAAAAATTAAGGTTTTTAATATAATCAATCGAACCTACAATAAAAGAAAAAAGAGTAAAACACAGGCTTATCAGAGCACACATTTTGAAAAATGAAAAAAAAGGGGAAGAAAGTTACAAATCATATCATGAACGGCATAAAACAATGCAACACAGTACAAGATTATTTAGTACATTCAATTGGATTACAAAAATTCTCACAGCACATGCCGTCGCCACAGTATGATGGGTTTAGAGATAGTCCGTTAGAGTTATCCAACAGTTTCTTGGCCAGGATTTTACAGGGCGTTCCTCCTCATATGTCTTCAGAGAATCACAACAATATGCCATTTTTCACTAGTTGGAGATCGTTTGCTGCCCCAATGTATTGAGAAATCTTGTTTTGCCAATAACAATAGTAGTATATATTATGTACACATTAGAGATCGCAAATTGGTGACCATAACTAATAAACAAATCTGAGGTGTGCATTTTAGTTTTGTTTCCAACATGTCACTCAAAACTAATGACATCTTCCCAGTATGCTCTAATATGAGGGCAGTGTCATGCCAAGTGAAGGAAGTCCGCATTATCTGTGCCCATCTCTGGTAATGTGCATCAGGTCGGAGTCTATATTTATACAATTTAAGGACTCCTGGCAGGCTCCGCTCAGGGGCCTCTCTTCCTGTCGCCCGGTCTTCTCTGCTCGGCATATGCTCCTTTGCCTGCCTATCCGGGCGGATTGGTCTCGCTCTTCGGCGGGCTCACGGGGCTCCTTGAGGACATGGAGTCTTACCCACAACCAGGCTGCACCTCCGCCTGGCTTCCTGTAGCCTCTCTTCATGGGGGAGGCCCTGCCCACAGTCAGGCGCCGGCTTGCCTGGCTTCTGGTTCTTCCGCGTGCCTCCCCTCTACCAATCCGGCATCTCCTCTCTCAGACGACGGCAGTGTCAGGCTCGTGGGGCTCCAGCTTTGTTGAGCATAACAGTGGAGTAGGCTCCCACCAGAAACCACACAAATGCGTGGTGGTGATCACCCGCAACACCATTTCAAGCACCAGCATGCGGTGTGGGCTCCCGCTACTCCTCGCATTTAAAACGTGGGTTGGCTCCCGCCTGCGGGATGAGCTCCTGCCAAACCAAAAGCACTCTACAGCGGGGTAGGGACCAACTTCAGTAGCTTAAATGTGGGGGAATACCCACGTCCGGTTTCCCTCCCAAATGTGAGGCAGCCTAGTCTCGCAAGCGTAAGCCCAAAATCTCCTCTTCCGCTTCCGGATCCGGGTCGTCGCCGGTCGACCTCACAACCTCGCCGGCGCCGGCCCCACGGGTGTCGCCCCCGGCACCCACTGTGGACGCAGTCCCCAATGTTCCCTACGGTCCGACTCTGGCGCTGGAACGGCGCCGCTTCCGATGGCCTTTGGAGATTTTTATTTCCATGAGGAGGCCCGTCTACTAATCCTGTTTAACAGGACTGGACATATGAGCTTGGGGAGGCCAGTGGTCTTGACACATCGCCAGACACTGGATTTGCCTCCCCTCCGACTGTGGCTTCGGAGGAGGGGTCTACATATAGTGTAGTGTTGATGAAGGCAGCCAAGGCCTTACACCTTGAGCTCCCCGTCGCGGCCGTGAGGACTAACCTCCTCACTGAGGTCCTCAAACCGCAGTCAAGCTCCAGCGAGCCTCTGCTGCCGTTCAATGAGGCCTTATGTGACGTTCTTGTGGGCACTTGGTCCAAGCCCGCCACAGGCCCGCCTGTGGATAGGAACGTGGCCAGACGCTACCGCCCGACCCCGGGCGATCCATGCTTTTTGTCCACCCTTCCCACCCCAGAGAGCCTGGTCATCCAGGCCTCCAATTCCCGAACTGCATTCCCGTCGGCCCCGCCCGACCGGGAATCCAAGAGATACGAACAGTTCAGGAAGGAGGTGTTCTCGTCTGTAAGCCTAGGGCTGCGGTCTGTCAATACTGCCTGTCTCTTGGGCCGCTACACCAACACTCTGTGGGACGTGGTTGCGGACATGCTGCCACAATTTCCGGAGGAGGTCCGGGCTAAACTCGCCCAAACCCTTGCGGAGGGCCGAGATGCAGTGTGTTATTCCATCCGGTGTGGGCTGGGTACAACGGACTCACTGGGCAGGGAAATGGCAACGACGGTGGCGGTTCGACGCCACGCCTGGTTGAGGTCCGCCAACTTCTCGGCTGATGTCCAGGCCACACTTCTGGACATGTTGTTCGATGGCTGTCGCCTCTTCGGCGACAAGGAAGACCATGCGCTGGAACGTTTTAAGGACTCCAGGGCTAGGGCCAAGTCCTTGGGCCTCTCGGCCCCACGCCAGCAAACGAGTGCCTTTCGCTCCTTTCGTGGCCACGGAAGGGGCGCCCTCACACATGCTGCCAGCCACGCGCCGCAAAATGTTCAACAGCGCGGTGGCGGCCGTGGAAACCGCTGGTGCGGCGGTCGGGAACAACGGCGAGGCCAGTCCACACCTCCCTCCACAGCACCCGCCTCAAAACCTTCCGAGTTTTCAGGCCCATGTGACGCCTGTGGGAGGCAGGGTTCGCCATCACCTCTCCCACTGGCGCACTATCACGTCAGATAGGTGGGTGCTGCAGATCGTCCGAAGGGGCTACTCCCTCCCCTTCGAGGCGACCCCTCCATCCATGCAACCACAATGCCACCGCGTGTCGGGGATCACTTGCAACTTCTGCAAGAGGAAGTCACGGCCCTCTTGGCCAAGGGGGCAATCGAGCGCGTTCCTGGGCCAGAAGTAGGGTGTGGATGTTACTCCCACTACTTTCTGGTACCCAAGAAGGGCAAAGGGGGCCTACGCCCTATCTTGGACCTGCGGAACGTCAACGGCTTCCTCCGGAAGGAGAAGTTCAAGATGCTGACTTTGGCTCAGGTCCTAGCTGCCCTGGACCCGGAAGGCTGGCTGGTAGCGTTGGACTTGCAGGACGCTTATTTCCACATCCCTGTCCTGCCGGCCCACCGGCGTTACCTGCGGTTCACGGTAGGCCAAGTGCACTTTCTGTTTACCGTGCTCCCCTTCTGCCTTACCAGCGCCCCACTGGTGTTCACGAAGGTGATGGCGGTGGTTGCAGCTCATCTGCGCAGGTTAGGGGTGTCCGTCTTCCCCTACCTAGATGACTGGTTGTTGAAGACAGTAGTCAGCCACCTCCAGACTACGGCCGACCTCCTGCATTTGCTGGGGTTCTCCATCAATGTGCCTAAGTCGCACCTGTTTCCCTCTCAGAAGCTCTTCTTCATCGGAGCGGTTCTCGACTCGGCGCAGTTTCGGGTTTACCCTCCCGAACGGTGGGTTCGGGATATACAGTCTCTGATTCCCATCTTTCAGCCGTTATCCCGAATCTCAGTCAGGTTGATGCTGCGGCTTCTGGGGCTGATGGCCTCCTGCATCCTTCTGGTGCATCACGCCAGGTGGCGGATGCGGGCTCTGCAGTGGGACCTGAAGTTTCAGTGGGCCCAGCATCGGGGCAACCTGTCCGATCATGTCTTGATCTCGGAGGGCACTGCGAGACAACTGCAGTGGTGGCTCACGGACCGCGACTGGGTCAGTGGCAGATCCCTACCCCACCCGGAGCACGTGGTTGTGACGGACGCGTCCCTCCAGGGCTGGGGAGGCCACATGGGAGAGGCGGAGATCAGAGGCCTCTGGTCTCCGGCGGAGTCCCGGCTCCATATCAACCTTTTGGAGCTGTGGGCGATTCGTCTAGCACTGAAGGCATTCCTCCCCTCTGTCCAGGGGAGTGTAGTGCAGGTGTTCACGGACAACACCACCGCCATGTGGTACAGCAACAAACATGGCGGGGTGGGGTCGTGGACCCTATGCCAGGAGGCTCTGCGCCTCTGGCAGTGGCTGGAACATCAGGGCGTGACCCTGGTGGTTCAACACCTGGCAGGTTCTCTGAATGCCAGGGCGGACAAACTCAGCCGTCGGTGCATGATGGATCACGAATGGCGTCTGAACTCGGACGTGGCGCAAGGCCTCTTTCAGCAATGGGGAGAGCCTTGGTTAGATCTATTCGCCACAGAAGAGAACGCGCAATGTCATCAGTTCTGCGCTTTGGAATTTCCAAGGCGGCACTCGCTCGGAGACGCTTTTTGTCGCGAGTGGAGTTGCGGTCTTTTGTACGCCTTTCCGCCTATACCACTTCTGCCCAGAGTGCTGAAGAAGATCAGGCGCGACCGGGCCCAGGTTATCCTTGTGGCTCAGGACTGGGCACGAAGATACTGGTATCCCGAGCTACTCAGCATGTCAGTCGAGCCCCCGATTTGTCTGCCTCTTCGGGAGGACCTTCTGTCGCAGCGGCAGGGGACGGTCCTGCACCCGAACCTGTCCAGTGTCCACCTACAAGTTGTGAGATTTAGTGGGGGCAGTTGAGGCCATTTAACTTGCCTCCTGAAGTCTGTGATATCATTCTGGCAGCCAGGCGTCCCTCCACAAAGTCGGTATACGCCTGCAGGTGGAACAGATTTGTGGCATGGTGCACAGCAAAGGCTGTGGACCCTCTCTCTGCACCCCTTTCTGAAGTTCTACTGTTCCTTCTTTCCCTAGCCCGTGGTAGGTAATAACGGGGTAAACCCTTGATACTCACCGACCTGGGTCAAAGTGTAATTACAAAAAAGTGGTCGGCTACATAACATTTCATAGCACAATTTCATCAATGAATGCTTAAAGTGGTACACAAAAGTGAGGAGATTTGTGAGACTGAATTTAATTCAGCTGTATGCAATGATATCAATTACATTCACATATGTTATCATTTCATCAAATACAGAGTAATTACCACCTTAGTTCATATAGTAATCACTTAATATAGTGCTCCGTGGGTGTCAAAGAGAGGGATTTGAATAGGTAGGGTAGGGTGTGGTTGGAATAGGTAAAGGGACAAAGAAAAGGAATTGTGTCCTGTGAACAATTCTACATCAATCTAAGAACATTTCCAGTCTTAAATAGATCACAAGGTTCCTTAAATAAACATTACACGGGAGCCATATATGGCTAATTGTATTTTGGCGTGTATGTTGAAGAAGATACTGTCGACGTTTCGACCCCTGTGGTAAGGGCAGGTTATTCCTCAGTATAGGGTCTTCATCAGGGCTAAAGGGGTTATGAGCACCTAAGGAAATAAATACGGATGTCACTCAGTTGCTTGATTAGAAAGGGCATTTATAAATAGCCCGCAAACAAGTGTACCTACATACATTATGGCGTTTGTGATGTCCCACCTTGGTTGGAGACTCGCGCCGGTATGTTGATTCTGTGGGGAAAATTGTCCCAATAGGAAGGATATTGAGGGGGAACCAATGATGGATGCAAGTTTAATGGGGCCAACAACACTTACTTGTGTTCTTCTGCAAAAGAGAACTGTAGGTGTGTGTGGGGTCCCAGACGAGTTGAGGACTAGCGTCGTTGTGGTGATTCTGTGGGTAGAAATACCCCATTAGGAAGGATAATGACGATGTAAAACACTCTGTGAGACTGGGTGTCTAATGTGGCAAAAACACTTACTTGATGTTTTCCTCCGAGGGGGGATTGTAAGCTCGTGCCTGGTCACGATGTAGGTTAATGAAGGAGGCAGGGTGTGGATCAGTCACACAATCTGAAAAATTAATAGAAGAAAAGAAATGGTAGGGACCTTACTAGTGTCACCCATGTAAGCTTCCCTAGTACCGAGTGATCTTACTGGTACACGGACAGTACTTGGGTTGACTTAGGCTCAGGGTGCCCACCCATTAGTTGAAAAACGGGATCTGGAAAATTAATTAAAGAAATAGTAGGGACCTTGCTAGTGTAAACCATGTAAGCTACCCTCGTACCGAGTAATTATACTGGTACACGGAGGATACTTGGGTTGACTTAGGCTCTGGGTTTAAAAACGGGATCGTCACGATATCTCGAGTGGCATAGGAATTGAAGGGAACGTACTGATCAAGGCACATAATGGCTGTGAAATATTGTAAAAAAAAACCCGATGGAGTTTGTTAACAGCTCGCCTGATCTCATCTCTGTCCCAGTGTTATCGGATACCAAGTGAGTAGAAAGTGGGCAAATTGCTTCTGTCAAAATGTAAGAAGCAAATAATTGGACTTCCCTCTGAACTGTTGTAACATGTTACTACATTGATTCTAACAATTTGCTTCAATAACCGCTCGAAGGGCAGTTTTAAGGACCTTATTCTGATACGTCTGGACACATACAAAGAAAAGCTCAAATTATGTCAAACACATTACATCAACAAGTTCCAAAACATTTTAAATGTATGTAGAATTGTAATGAAGATTGTTAATATATGTATATTTTGACTGTCAATGTCAAATATCAATTGGTGCAATATTTAGATGCTGCAGCTATCCAGGCATTTTACTGAATTAGCTCTCTGGGAATTTGCAGTTTGGATAGCCACTGATATTACATGTATTTAGGGGTGAAGCACATTTGTAAAGGGCTGCAGGAATGCACGATTCATGCTTTCATTATTCTGAATTCCAAATGTATGAGATTCTTCAGTACTTGAACTAGTTAGGTATGTCTTTTGCTACGGAATTACAAATGTTGGCTTGTTTCTGCAAAGGATGTGTGCATAGCGCTAAAGTTGATGAAGTAGTAATGAAACCCCCGTTTCACATTTTGTATCAAAGTCCTCCTTTTAAAGTCAGTGAAAGATCTAAAAGATTGTGTGTGGAAGTATTCTTTGGTGATACAACAAACTGAATTACTTCTATTTACCAATTCTTACTTTTATGTCTCTAATAGTTTTGTTATGTATATATTGTTTTGCAAATTAGGAAAGTTCTGCAAGAGAGTTGTTCACAGTCTGATATCCACATTCTTCAGCCCATTAATTTACATCTGTCCGTAAATCGAAATCTTGCTGCCTCTTGGTATCACAAACTTCCTATGATGGAAATCAAAGGACATCTTGATACAATGAATGTAAGTATAATCGTTGTTTTGGCATGTTGTGTTGCACTGCAGGCTGCAATAATTTCAAGAGCTTGTATTGAATGCTATAGCCGGGCTAGCCAAGCAAAGTCATTAGCACTGAGTTAATAATTCCCTGTCTAGCACCACAGCAAGTATCTGGTCCAAAAATATTCCTTAAAGTTCTCAAATCAAGAAAGCAATAACAGTCGCCCATCATATAATTATAAGAGAGAATGCTGACTGTCTTGATGAAAGAAAGATTAATGCTATAGGGGATTCCACAATTCACTCTTGTAGACAAATATATATAGGCAGTAGAGAGCGCCAGCTCCCCCATTAGATGGAGGAAATTGTGTTGTAGCTGTAGAAAAGTTCCTCTTTTGGACATGTTAGCCCTCACGTTTTGCCTGGAAAATGATGTAATTTCGACTGGAAGTGCACAGGGTCCCTACCAATCAGGTTCCAGAAGCTCTTTCCCTAAACTGTACCTTTTATTTCCCAATTGGTACAACTTAAGTACCCCTTGTAACTCCCTAGTAAATGTTACCCTTGGTACCTAGGGCATTGGCACTGAAGAAGGACCTCAAGGGTAGCAGCATGAATTGTGCACCCTAGTGTCACCGCACCAAGGCCATGCACACTGCCATTGCAGACTGCGTGCCTTGGTGCAGATAAAACTGAAAAGTCGAAATGGCACACATTCCTGTGTGCCATGCCAAGAGGCACTGCATGGGATATAGGTAAGACACCCCTCTGGCAAACCTTCTAACCCTAAGACAGGGTGCACTATAATTCCAGTGAGGATATATCTGCTTGAGGGGATATGCCCCTGCAATATCCATAATTCCTGGATATTGTAACTTAAAAGGGAAGCCATAGAGTGTACATGGGATGGACACTCGTCATTACGAGTTCCCCAGATCCATGATGGCTTCATTGTATTATGGGATGTTTGGTATTAAACATCTTGTCTTTATAAGCCTGCGCTGATTCCAGTGTCAGATTTATTACTAATTGCACACAGAGGACCCCTTATAGGGGTCCCCTGCAACCTACCAACCCTAAGTCACCGACTGGTCTAAGCCAGCCTGTCACCACCAGACAGAGATCTGACCTCATGGGGTGAGCGCCAGCATGCTCAGAGGGCAAGAACAGAGCCTGTCCTGGGTGGAGTTGTTCACACCTTCCCCCTGGTCAGGAAGAGCCATCTATGGCGGGGAGCTGAAAAGGCCTTGCCACTTTTGAAACACGACCTCTGCCCTCTTGATAGGAGTATGCAAACCCACTCCTGTCCTCACCCCCTTTCGGCAGGCAGACAGGCAGTAAAACTCGGAAAAAGAGGCATGCCCCCCCCCCCCCTGCCAACTACACCCCTCAGGTGCCGGAGGCATGGTGGTGCATGTTTTTCAATGCCAATCCAGGCTAGAGCTATGCCTGCCTCCCACAGGAGGTGGGCATAATAGAGGGTGTAGATACCCCAGGAATGGGGCCCATTGACTACTACATGTCGCTCCCTGGTGAACACCCCTAAATTTAGTATTTGGGTGGCACCCCTAGACCCTGAATTTAGATTCCACGGGCACAAGAAGATGACGAACGAAGAGACTCTGTTGGACCGAGACCTGCAGACCTCGTAGTGGACTTTGGGTGCAAACTCCTGCCTGCCACCATAAAATTCGACCTTCACCATCCTCCAGCTCATTTCGAGGTCATAGCACTTCGTAAATTGCCAAAGATCTCCCTCAAGATAGAGATACCATACCGCTGCAGCCACAGGTCTACAAAACAGCAAAGTCTGGTCTATCGTCGTCCTGCTCCCCAGCCATACTGACATCTCCAAGTGCCATCCGAAGGTACACATACTCTGGAGGGTCAGCTTGGCCTCTATATCAAGTATTGATGCCCCAGGACCCACCAGAGCTGCAAGGCATCAATACCCGGGGTACCGGACCCCTTGCTGCAAAAACCTATGAAACCAATTCGAGGCAGACTCCAACTTTACAGCGAGCCAGCACCCAACGAGGGGCTTCAGGACTCCAGCAACCCATTTCAGTAGTGGCCCAGCAGCTCCAGAATTATCGCTCCAAGTTGCCAGCTCCTGACTGTGAGGTTGTACTTTGCACCCTTTTGCCCAGTTGCATATCTTCACTGCACTGATCCTGCCCGGCCAGGGCATCTTCAATCCAGCTGTGCTTCCACTGCCCCAGAGCCCTCGCAAACTCTACTCTCAATTGAGAGCCCTCAGATTTGCCTGCAAGTCCCCCTTTCCATTTGCAGGTGGGCCCCTGTCTTTGTAGCGCCAGCTATAAATCCCCCTTACTTCTTCATCCCGAGGAATCCGGAGAAACCTTCTGATTTTCAAAGGTGACCAACAAAAGTAGTTGCTTTGCATTCATTTTCAACTTGCCTTTTTCCTCCTATACGAACTATATAGTGCGTAATTGCTCACAACTGTGATTATTGTATTTTACTGTGATTTATCGTATTACAATAAGTATTTACCTTGTACCTAGAGTTCTTGATCTAAATATTTATATAAAAGTGTACTATTTTTCTTAATGGTTCCAAATGGTCCCAACTTCATTCATTGAGTGTGTGTGTCATTTATTGCCTCTGTGAGCAAGGGCGTAGTGAACCACTCACTGTGCCGTCTTAAGCGGGGTGCTACTGGAGCAGATTATATTGTTTTATGGCTCCTATTAACATTTAACTTTGACTTGCAGGTCATTGCAAATCAAAAGTTAGAACTAATTAATTACAGAAGACTAAACTGTGATAACACAGCTGTGATGTGGAGGCAAAAGTAAACCTAAAAGCAGCCTAAACGATGACCGAGAGAATGGTTCATTTTTCAAATTAGAAAGAAAACGTTAGAGGTCAATGGGGTGAGACATGAAGAAAAGAAAAAGGAAGCATAAAGAAAAGAGGAGACAAATGAGCATAGGAAATATTGAAACCAGTGCAGAAAAAGAAAATAATAGAGAGTGGAAAGAGGAAAATGAAAGAGCAAGGGAATAAAGAAAAAAAAAGGAAATCAGAAGGAAAGCAGAAAAATATAATGAAAGCACAAAGAAAAAATATGAGATGAAGTGATGGGTGATTGAAGTAACAAAGAGATAGTAAGAATTAATGAGTTGAAGGAATACAACAAGAAAAGATGCAAAGACAGTGTGAAAACATGCCATGACCAACACAACATAACATTAAATGTGTAGAAAGAAGAATAGAAAGTTAGATAAAAGGCCTGTGGAATGAGACCAGAATGGACAGAAATAAAAAATGAATGAAAGGTGGTTAATAACCCACCCTTTACATGTTCTCCCACCACATATTTATATCCGCTGTATTGTCGAACAACATCTTCCGGTGCTTCACAATCACACAGGACCAAGACATTTTATACTTTTCAACAAGTCTTTGTACATTTTCAGTCCCAAAATCAAAATGTGATTGTGTTGCTATTGCCTGGAATTCAAAACGTACCCATTCTTTCAGTTCATATTCAGGGAACCTTTTTTGCATGTGCTCACAAAGAAGGGAAACAAAAGACAAAATAGGCCCACTGTCAAACTCTTGCCTTGTACAACACCATCAGATCTCTTACAGCGCTGCTCCAAAAGACAGTGTACCCCAAATACTGTTCCTTTATTTTCCCAATTTTTGCTCTTGCATACTGTACAGCTTTAACAGTAGTCAAAGAACTTTTTTGGCACAGTTTGCACAAAAATGCAAATTCACCCACAAGGTCATTAAGTACTGCAAGGGAAATATGGTAGTTTGAGTCTGATAGCTTTTTGTAAAATTATTTTGCAACTGGAACATTCTCCTCAACTTTCTCATGCTCAAAGTACTTAAGAACAGCCTTGCAATTTCGAATTAGTGCCCCAGCCGGTGCCATTCTCAGTGCCATTTCCGACCCCGTTTGTTCCTTTTCCGGCTCCAGCCCTGCTCCCGCGAGGACCCCCTTGCCTGGCAGTGTGACTCCGAGCAGGATTGGGTGGATGGCCTGGAAGACGCTGGCGACCCTGATGTCTCTTCTGACCCGGGGTTCGCCTCTCCCCCGCCTACGATGGAGTAACGTTACACAAAAGGGGGGTTGAACCCATGCAGTCGCGGGGACCTGGTATGTGTACAGAGGGGGGTCCCCGCAAGGAAGAAGTGTTATGTGCACCATACACCAAAAACAGAACTTATTTTTACTTTTTCAGCTCTATAGACAATAATCAAAGCTACTGAAGAAAGGTATTGTTATTTATTTTTCAATACCCAGTGTCAAACACTTAACAATACATTCGTAATTCATTTCAGAAAGCCCCAAAAGTCGGGGGAGGAAAGGGGAGGGGAGTGAGGGAGGGGGTGTGCTCAGGGCAGGGTAAAGTCGAAAAGGAATAAACGTAATTACAATGAACACAATCGTAAATGATAACATATGAATCAAAACAAATTTGATACAATCGCCTGAAAAATTAGGGCATTCAATATAGAATTATTACACAGGAGACCTTCAACGGTCACACATGAAGCATTAGGGCTATTTGAAGGACTAGTGCCGGAGGTCTGTGTCAGAGAGAAGAGCCGTTGACGTTTCGACCCCTGGCCGTAGGCTAAGTTAGGTCCTTTAACGGGGTCTTCATCAGGACAGAAAGGGCAAGGTAGGGAGGGGCAATAATATCTGTAAAATTAAAACAATTGATCAGATCACTGTTTATGAAGCCATCATTCATTTGAACAGAGTAACAGCAATTTACCATGGGCTTTAGGCCAACTGGGCCTCTAAGTGTGGAGGATATTAGAGTGAGAACAGCCAAGGTCTTGTTCAAACTCAAGTGATATAAATTCACTAAAACACAGAGGGGAATGCTAACAAATTGTCACATACGGGTGGGACCTCAAGAGATTGAGAATATTAAAACACTCACTTAGTTTATCTACCAATCAGCCGATTGGTGAGGTTTCCTGTTGTCAACCCAAACTGTTGTCAACCCACACGGGGGATTTGGGATACCAAGCAGTTTCCACGAACTGCAAATGGAATGTTGAGATTAGTGATGGGTCTATAGGATTGGCCTTGGTAAGTACCCATTAGGACATGCAGACTTACTTAAAAGGAGAAAAGGGGGCGACCATTAGTCGTCACCGTAGTTCTGTGTCTTGGAAGCTTGCTTCTTCTTCAAGTTTTCATTGCTACGGAACAGAAATTAATGCAAAATTGCAAAGGGCTACATCACTGTAATACACGCTGTGAATACACACAAGCGGACAATCGTACCCAGTTACGTACCACTAATGATGGTCTGTGACTCACACAATGTTGTCACCAGAGTGGACTCGAGGGTCGGGATAGCTCAACCTTCCGAACAAATTCGGCAATGAGGACGCCTTTCGCCTATACGGAGAAATTCAGAAGTGTCCCTTTAAATGACCGGCTGTTGTGTAAGACGCGTTAGTGGCGAAAAAGACTAAAAAACCAAACTTACACGCCGTGACACTGGTCTATTAGAGTCCGTACAGCATCACCACCTCACTCACTAGGTAATTCAACAGCGTCGATGCTGGGGTCGTATTTGAAAGATTTCGCAGGAAACTCGGTCCTGCGGAAGTCAAAGGAATCGGGTTTCAGGATCAAGCGTACACATGTACATAATGTTACACGTTTGGTTGTAGACACCCGCTCGTTAGAAAAGGACGTTTAATACCTGTGGGAGATAGCGATTGCCACCGCCGTCTGTGCACATCCAGGGAAACTCCGCAAGTCCGCTTTGCGGAGTTCGGGGGGTGGAGTCTACAGGTGAACGGCTCCTGGGACATAGAAGAGTTACTCATAAGGTTGCGCAATCGGGGATTTGTAGTTTTAAGTTTTTAAACAAAGGTGAAACACATTCGAGTGGCGTATTATTCCTTAAATACACAAAAAAACTCGCGCACCTCTCCAACACGAGGGTGTAAGCAGGCGGAACCACACATGATATTTTTCAAAACATTATGATGTTAACTAAAGCAGATCCGTGACATGAGGGTGGTGGACAGGTTGTCTTGTGCATATGCAGACATTATCATTCTGTTAATGAGGAAATGCAAATTAATTTGTCATGTGACACTCAATATTTTATGATATTGACTCATGCACTTCTCGAACATGAGTGTAGATGAGTCTATTTCTACATATTTAGGTATAAAACCTTCCTCATTAAGTACTTGAAAACAACTATATCCCACAATATTGCAACAACATTTTGAGACTAACTCCAACACTTATTGGCCATGTGACTATATATGTCCATTAATGGTTTAACTAAGTGCTGCTAACTGTGCCAAACTGCTATCCTGTTCGTTCAGACCATTTTTTATGGAATCCAGAAGGGACATCCATTTGGATGGAGTAAGGCGCTTCCTACACGATTGTGCTCCGTCAGGCTGCTGAGACCCTCAACCTCCACCTCCCCACAGTGGCCCTCAAAACCAACCTCCTCACCGAGGTGCTCCAGACGGCGTCTACTTCGTCGGAGCTGTTACTTCTCTTCAATGACGCCCTTACCAAAGTCCTCTTCGGCACTTGTTCACGGCTGGCCACGGGGGCCCCGGTGGATAAAAACGTCACAAGGCGACACCGCCTGGCACCAGGCGACCCGGCCTTTCTGACCACCCATCCCACGCCGGAGAGTCTGGTCATCCAGAGTGCCTTTCTAAGGCTACGCCGGACAAGTACTCTAAAACTGGAACAGTTTGGTAAGCGGTTGTTCTCTTCAGCTAGCTTGGGGCTGCGGTCGGTGAACACCGCTTGCTTGTTGGGCCGCTACTGTCATGCAGTGTGGGATTCCGTTGCTCAAGTGTTGCTTCAGTGCCCTGAGGAGCTCCAGGCTGTCCTTTCTCAAGTGGTTGCTGAAGGTAAGGATGCGGCTAAGTTCGCCATTCGGTGTAGTTTGAACACTGCAGACTCGTTGGGCAGGGTGATTTTTACGACAGTGGTGTTGCGACGCCACGCCTGGTTGCGTTCAAACTGGGTTCTCGCTCGATGTCCAGAGCTCACTCATGGATATGCCCTTTGATGGCACCCGCCTGTTTGGAGATAAGGCTGACGGTGCGTTGGAGCATTTTAAGGACTCACTGGCCACGGCCAAGTCCTTGGGTCTTTCTGCAAAGAATCCGGCCACTCCTGGGTTTCGTTCCTTTTGTGGCCAGGGCAGAGGCACCCAGGCACGTTCCTTCACCTAGCCTGTGCAGACCCAGCCTCAGCGTGGCCGTGGTTGCTGCATCCGCAAGGGCGGATCTGGGAATCTGTGTGCGGGTCAGTCCGCCTCAACCCCGGCTACTCCTATCTCCAAACCCTCCTAGTCCGAGCTTCGTGGAGCAGTCCACACCGGTGGGTGGCAGGATCTGCCACCACCTTCCCCACTGACGCGATATCACCCGGACAAGTGGGTGCTGCAGTTAATCCGAAAGGGTTGCTCCCTTCCATTTCAATCCTCCCCTCCTGCCATGCCACCTCTGTGCCACCGCATGTCGGGGGATCATTTGGTTCTTCTCCAACAGGAAGTCGCTGCCCTCTTCACATAGGGGACCATCGAGTGCGTTCCTGGGCAGGAAGTAGGGAGTGGTTGTAATTCCTACTACTTTCTGGTCCCCAAGAAGGACACAGGGGCCTGTGCCCCATCTTGGACCTCTGGGACGTCAATCGCTACCTCCTGAAGGAGAAGTTCAAAATGCTGACTCTGGCTCAGGTCCTGCCTGCCTTAGACCCTGGAGACTGGATGGTGGCGTTGGTCTTGCAGGATGCCTATTTTCACATCGCCATCCTGCCGACCCACCGGCGTTACCTGCGGTTCACAGTAGGCCAGGAGCATTTTCAGTTTGCCGTGCTCCCTTCCGGCCTTACCAGCACCCCTCGAGTGTTCATGAAAGTGAAAGCGGTGGTCGCAGCCCATCTGCGCCGTCCAGGGGTGTCAGTCTTCCCCTACCTCGACGACTGGTTGTTGAAGGCAGGTTCGCCACAGGCAGTTGTCACCCACCTCCAGACTACGGCCGACCTCCTTCATTTGCTAGGGTTCTCCATCAATGTGCCGAAGTCGCACCTGAGTCAATCTCAGAAGCTCCCCTTTATCGGAGCACTTCTGGATTCAATGCTGTTTCGGGTCTATCTTCCCGAGCAGTGCGTCCCGAATATTCAGGCTATGATTCCGATCTTTCGGCCTCTATCCTGGGTTTCGGTCCGGATGACCCTCCAGCTCCTGGGCCTGTTGGCCTCCTGCATCCTGCTAGTGCAACATGCCAGATGGCACATGCAGGCTCTGCAGTGGGACCTGAAGTTCCAGTGGGCACAGCATCAGGGCAACCTGTCCGATCATGTCCAGATCTCGGAGGGCACTGCACGCCAATTGCAGTGGTGGCTCACGAATTGCGATTGGTTCAGTGGCAGATGCCTCTCCCTTTCCCAACCGGAGCGCACAGTGGTGATGGATGCATCCCTCCTGGGTTGGGGAGGCCACTTGGGAGAGGCGGAGATCAGAGGCCTCTGGTCTCCGGCGGATTCCTGGCTCCATATCAATCTTTTGGAGCTTCGGACGATCCGACTTGCACTGAAGGCAATCCTTCCCTCTGTCCGGTGCAGTGTGGGGCAGGTGTTCACAGACAACACCATGAGGTATTGTAACAAACAGGGCGGGGTGGGGTCCTGGACCCTTTGTCAAGAGGGTCTGCATCTCTGGACATGGCTGGAACATCAAGGCATTACCTTGGTGGTTCAACACCTGGCAGGTTCTCTGAACGCCGGGGCGGACAAACTCAGCCGCCGGTGCATGCTGGTTCACAAATGGAGTCTTAACTCTAATATGGCACTAGGTCTCTTTCTGGAGTGGGGAGAGCCTTGTTTAGATCTATTCGCCACCGAAGAAAACGCGCAATGTCGTCAATCCTACGATGGTGGAATTTCCAAGGCGGCGCTCGCTTGCTAACGCTTTATGTCGCGAGTGGAACTGCTGTCTGTTTGTGTGCCTTTCCGCCTATACCACTTCTGCCCAGAGTGGGCTCCTTTAGTGTAATGGCTGCCCGCAGCTGGAATATGCTCCCTCTGGAGATGAGACTAGAGAGCGCGGAAGTTAAGTTTAGAGCATTACTGAAAACTCATCTTTATAGGCTATAGGGGCACGTCGGGGCGGGCAGTCTATGCTAAAGTGTCTAGCTCTTCCTTACTAGCGCGGGGACACACCAGGAAGGTGTTACCAGGCGCTTTATAAACTGTTTATTATTACTATTACTATTATTATTATTTTTATAACCGCTTCCAGAAGGGTGAGTGAGCTCCATGCTCTCTCTTCTAAACCTCCTTTCTATTAATCTGGACAAGGTGGTTCTGAGGACCCGTCCTTCCTTCTTGTCTAAGGTTGTCACGCCCTTCCACATTGGGCAGCCCACCTTCCTTCCGCCTCCGCATCCTTCCCGGGAGGAGGAGAGGCTCCACCATCTAGACCCAAAACAGTTCTGGGTGTATGACCACCTCTTTGTTGGATACATGGGCGCCAAAAAAGGTTGGGCTGTGCACAAGCGGACCATCTCCCAGTGGGTCAATATGTGCATCAAAGTATGTTACTCCTTGGCTAAGAAGGAGCCTCCTGTTGGACTGCGTGCCCATTCCACCAGGGCAACGGCAGCCACTACTGCTTTGGGACGCGGTGTTCCCTTGCAGGACATTTGTCAGGCAACTACGTGGGCCTCGCTGCACGTGTGTACCAAGCACTACTGCCTGGACAGTCAGGTCTGGAGAGACGGCTTCTTTGGCCATTCGTTGCTCCGTGACTTCTTGGTGTAATCTTGTTCGAAGACCCACCACCGGGGTTGCTATTGCTGGGGTATCTATTCTAAGATAAGGAATTTATCACTAATGTGTCTCTTTCAGATGCACAAGTTGCTACTTGTGTAACGATATATCTATAAGAGACATTAGTTAGTGATAGATTCCTTACTGCCCCACCCGTCCTCCCTGTTCTGCGACCTGATTGCTAGGGTTAAGGTCATCCCTTTCAGGGCCCTAGTTTTATGCACCAATGGTCAGTATCTTGCATGGCTCTGCGTTCCTGGCGAAGAAAGTCGTGTACAGAACTGACGTCAGTGCACATGGGTGGCGCCTAAGTAGTCTCCGTGACGTCATCTCAGCGCTTGCAATGCCAGTGACGGGCGCAGAGCTGCCGGACGCCACCTACTGATGCTCATGGGTACTGCTAAGCAAAACATTCCGGATCCAGTCTGACGCCTTGGGAATATTCTAAGGTAAGGAATCTATCACTAACTAATGTCTCTTACAGATATATTGTTACACAAGTAGTAACCTGTGCTTTAAGTATTCATGTTAATTGCAGCCCCCATCATGAGATGTGATTAACATGAATACTTAAACGAAAGCACACAATCTGCCACCCGCCACACTTTAGAATCAAAAGATTATCCAAAAGTCTACAAACAGGGCTTGTGCTTTCAGGTTAACCTCGAAAGCACACACTGTGTTTGTAAACTTGTTGTATTCATGTGTTTCTATAGTGCAGCTGTGGGGCAGATTGTATGCTATTGTTTAAGTATTCATGTTAATTGCAGCCCCCATCACGAGCTGTGATTAACAGGAATAATACAGTCTGCCCGCAGCTTTGCTTTAGAGTCAGAAGAATACAGCAAGTGCGCTCAGCCCACAGCCAAAAGAGAAAGACTTACCTCAGGAAGTTCTCATCAAGGTGGTCTCTACCTCTGCCGTTCACTGTCCACAACCAGTTTTTCGTGCAGCTCGCCTTTTAAAAGCAGCTGCGCAAACACTCTTGCGGTATGTGCTATGTGTGTGTGCGCGATCCAAAAACAGCACTGCGCACCCAGGGGAACAGAGGTGCGCGCACGCACCTTCAAGGGAACGGTGCCTAGGACTCATCTCTGGTGGCAGCATAATAATAAATAGTGAGGCAAGTGATTCTTTTGGTTCTAAAATCCCTAAAGGGATTGCCCCAAAATTGTTTGAGGTTGATGATATCAGCACGTGATTCATTACTTTTGAGAGGGCCTGCCTTAGCAGACAGGTCAACGGAAAACGGTGGAGTATTATTGAGTGGGAAATGTTTTCAGGATATTTCAGGGATAGATTCATGACATTCCTTGAGAAAGATGCTGAGTCCTATGATCTAATGAAGGGTACCCTGATCTGATTGAGGCCTTTGGATTCACCACTAAAGAGTTTATAATTTGGTTCAGAGAGGCTCAAAAAACCCAGAGCCAGACCTGGGTAGATTTTGTAGACCACTCAGTGAAATCACTAGGAGGTTGGTAAGCTGGTTAACAATGTGTATGACTTTGAAGGGCTGTGATGATGAAGGAGCATCTTATAAGTCATTCTTGCCAGTAAAAGTTACATCAGTTCCTGGTAGGCCTATTTCCACTTTCTCCTCAAGAGACCAGGGTGACCAAGACTACCACTGATGGGGGAGACCAAAACAAAGAGGCCAAAATGTCCCCCTCCCCTACACCTCCCCAAGGGAAAGAGGGTAACCCTAAAAACAAAGAGTCTTATTCAGGCACCCAGAAACTTGTTCAGGAGGGTAGGCCACAAGATTCTTCAAAGCCAAAGGGGGGTTATCAGGGAAATCACTGGGATCCCAAGAAGGATTGGTACCATGACTGTAGAACCAAGGGCACAGAACTGAACTCTAGCTGTATAAACAAGAAAAATGAATCTACTCCATCTGCAGTAAATGCAGTTGCTAATCTCCAGATGGGATCTCAGGAGAGAACTGGCCATGTCAGGGAGTTCACTGAGGTGACTCTAGTAGGGGATATGGATTTAGCCACCTTAGTTATCTGGTCCACTAATATGTAAAAATACTGACAGCATCAAGTTAGGGTGGAGACATTGAGAGACACTGGTGCTAGGTCATCATGGTGGCAGTGCAGCTGGTGTCATCTGAACAATATCTGCCTGGAAGGACTTATCCAGTCACCAATGCTAACAATGTGACAGCAATACATCCCATGGCGATGGTGTACTTTGACTGGGGAGGGGATGCTGTAAAGATGCTGTAAAGAAAGAGGTAGCAGTCGACTGTTTGCTTGGTAATGATTTGGAGTCCTCAGCCTGGGCTGAGGCAGAACTGAGAATCCATGCAGAAATGCTGGGAATCTCGCACTGTGTGTGCGTATGAAAACCAGAGAACGGAGCAGGGCCCAGAGGAAAACAGAGGTGCTTGAGCCTGGAATAATGGCTCATCCCTCCAAGAGAAAAGGCAGGAAGACTGGGGACCAGCTTCAAATCAGACACCAGATCCATCTCCTCTGGGGGAATAACAGTCAGCCCCAGAAAGAGCTGAGCTTTAGGAGCTGGAGCCTTACCAGGCTGAGCTTTTAGCCCCAGGGGAACCCTCAAGGGAAGATCTATGCCAGGGATAGATAATCTCTCCCATTCTTGAAAGCCTGCAACAGCAAACCACTGCACAAGAAGGAGGTGATGCCAGTGGACCTAGGGGGAGGAGGGGATCAGTTAAATTGAGGCCATAGACCCCAAACCTGGTGCCTCTAGGAGAGTGGTAGTTCTTCAGGCTTTTAGGAAATTCCCCCTCACAATGGCCCATTACATACCCCTAGCTGGACATCTTGGCCAGACCAAGACTTGGAGGGGCTGGTCAGCATTTGCCACTGACCAGGGATGCACCAGAAAGTGAAAGTGGTTTGTAACTCCTGTGCCACCTGTCAAGCCAATGGCAAGAAAGGCCCCTTCTGATAGATACATCTGCCGTGTGGATTCCTCACCTTGTGAATATCCCCCTTGCGCCAGCAACATTCGGAAATTCTTTTCGTAGCTTCGCTCCGATGTGGACTTGGACGTCATAGAGGCACGGCATTGCTCGCGACTCCGCTGACGTCACCGACGCCTATAATAGGCCCACGCCGGCGTGATGACATCAGTTCCCTTTTTTCCGCGTCATCGACGCTAACGTTTTTCTAGGGATCGTCCGTAGCTTTCTCAGTAACTTTGTTACTTTGCATAGTTAGTATTTCTGTTTCATTCGACATGTCTTCGAAGAAGACTGGTTTTAAGGTCTGTGGGGAATGCGGAAGGCTATGTCCATTACGGACCCGCATGAATACGGTTTGTGGTGTCTTAGCTCCGACCACGACGTCGAAGACTGCAGTTCCTGCAGGAAGATGACTCCTAAGGCCCTCCGGGAGAGAGAAGCTAAGCTTATTGTTGCAAAGCTTAAAGGAAGTAAGGAGAAGAAGAAATCGAGGTCGCGGACTCGACGCTCGAGGTCAAGATCTCGCTCGAGGTCGCGTTCTGACTCGTCCTTGGCCCATGCTTCGAGGTCTTCAAAAAAGAAGCATAGGGAGGGAGGAGCCAAGATGGCGACCGGAGCAGACGCTTGAGCGCCCGGCTCCGTCGGCCCTTGGCCCTGAAATATCATCCTGATTCCTATCCTCACCGTTTCTCGAGGTGAAACGTGTGAGACGACGCGCTGTCCACGCCGCCGCTTCCCTGAAGTCTCAGCCCGCCCGGATGCCGGAGTTCTTGGTGCTTTTGTTCTTCGCCCTGGACCCCTGCTCCATTGTTGCCTTTGCCGGCCCCTGGAGGCTCCGCAGTCACCGGACCCGCTAGCGCCAACCCGAGCCGCGCGGTCCCGACCTCACTTCACATCACGGACTGCCGCCTGCTGTGCCTGGGGGGTGACGGCCAGACACCTACTGCACCCTGCGCCTGAAGGACTGGGGCTGTAAGGTAAGCCCCGGTGCAACGGGTCTCCTGCCTCGATCTGTGGACCGCGCTGTGGGAGGCTGCCGACCCCCTTCTTCCATTGTCTAGCCGGCTGCAAAGGTAATCCGAGGGAAGGGTGGCGACTGTTGGCGTTCCCTGTGGCGGTGCAGACCTGAGGGGAACTGACTTTTTGCTGCGACCCCCCCCCCCGGCCATTGTATCGTCCTGCGGTAAACATGGCGTTATTTGCCTGCCCGCGGCTGGGGGGTGATACCCCGGTCCTGCCCGCTGCCTGCTTCGCCCTCCCTCCATCAGACACCAGCTCTACAGTGCCGTCCCGGATTGCTGCCGATGTGGGGGTGCAGCTTCCACTGACATGCGGCTCCGTTCTGGCTGTCCTACGGGACTTTCGTTTACAAATGTGTGCGGGCTTGCAGGCGCTGAGTGAGCAGTTTGACTCCATGCTGTCGGCTGAGGGTCGTGAGCGCTCCGTTTGTCACCAACACGGCGTGGGTCTGCCAGTGCCTTTGTCCTCATGCGGGGACACAATGACTGCGTGTGATCGTGCTACATTGGTGCCTGCAACTGGCTTTCCCGGCACCCAGGATCAATCGCTCTCCAGCTCAACTGCTGATACTTTGTTTCCCCGTTCATTGCTGCCTGCTTAATTGTTGCCTGCCTCACCGCGTCTGCATGAGTATCCAGCTGGGCAGCACTTAACATCCTCGAGGACTCGTTCACAGTGGCCTTCGTCTTCTTTCCTGTGGAACTCCTGTACTTTAAATGCCAAGTTGGGACTTTATGTGGTGGACAAAGGGACCTCTACAGATGGTCGGTGGCCATTTTGTGATCCTACTTCACTATTTTCTCCTAAGCGGCCATATTGTCTTTGTCTGCACGGGATGCGGGGCCTTTATGTAGGGGCTGGCTTAATCTCAAGCCCGCGATCGGGCCAGGGCTAGACTGATTTATGTCGCCATGGGTTCACGGAGGGGCTGGACTGGGAATGGAACTGTTATGTATATGTTGTGCGCACTCGTCGCGGTCTGTCTTCCTTCATCTATAATGCTGTGACTATTCATTTTCACACGACCGCTTTTGGTGCAGTGGGTTTTCAGTGTGTGGAAACTATAGATGGCCGAGGGTTTAGGGCGCTCTGATGATACGTAGGCTCCTCCCCACCTTCTTTTTTGGGAGTTTAGATTAGAATAGTCCTATTCTTTTCTCACCCCCTTTATCATAGGTGTGATGTTTTCTTATCTTTCCTTTATTCTATTCTTACTCTCTTTCTTGTCTATATTTCGGGTTTACTGGGCGACAGGCACTATGCTGGGGGGGGGGGGCGGGCCGTAGCCTCCGCATTGGTGTAGGGTGGGGGGGTAATTTACTATTTTACTATTTCTAATTAGTTCTATGGGCCTTTTTTTCCTTTTATGTTTCTGCGCTATACTTATTTCGATTCTGGGTCCGGGTGTGGGGTTGACTGAGAGGGGGCGGCACTGGAGGGGTGCGTAATTGCTGATGTGACTATCCTGTTGTAGAACTGCATTGCCTCACTGCCTGAGATTTTACTTCCATTGTTGTTTTAATGATGCTGCCGCTCTCCCGTGTTGTGAAGATATCGTGCGGACTCGAATCTCCTTGGTTCTTACTCTTCACTGACTTTTTCCCTGATAAAATTATTAAAAAAACTTTAAAATTAACCTTCACTTCTCCTCCCCCTGGTGTCAAGGGTCTCTCCAGTGTATTATTCATAAATCGTTGCTAATTTTGACCGTTGAAGCTAAGGGACAGTAATGTTTGTATCAGTGCTTAACTGTATCGGGGCCGGCCTGAAGGTTGTAGGCCCGTATTTGTTCTTTTAATATGCACGAATAAAGGTTTTCAAAAATTAAAAAAAAAAAAAAAAAAGCATAGGAAAAGATCCCATGAATCCCGACATCGTTCAAAGAAAGATTAGGGTTCTAAGCCGAAGTCGCAGGTGAAGTCGTAGAGAAAGAAGTGGTGTCTTCGGCTTCGGAAGAGCATGACGCCGGAGGTGCGTCGCATGCGATTTCACCTGGTTCGCCGAAGCAGACGGCGGTTCCATCTCCGGATCCAGCACGTTCTCCGGATCGGGAGGATGAAGGTGAGGAGGAGATAGTTGGAGGGGGTGAGGCTCCGTTACCCAAAGGTCAGTCGACTCCAGCGCACCAGCCTGAAGAGGAGGCCGACGTCGTTTCGACTCCGCGCCCTCGAGATCCACCTGAGGGTTCGTTTCCAACCTTCCCGGCTCCAGGTCAGGATCCGTCGCATTTCTAAAAGCGATGTATGGTATCTGCTCCAGGGCTATGTACCCCTCTGGGATGCCTGTTGGTCCCACGGGTCCGATGGCATTTGGAATGGGTGTCCCCCAAACCTATGCCCCTGCGCGCTTTATGCCCTTTATGCCGGCTCCGGCGGCGCATTGGCATCTTCCGACACCGGCGAGGCCTTCGTCTCCGAAGCCATCAACGCCGAAGTCGTCGACTCCGAATCCTTCGATGCCGGTTCCATCATCTCTGATGCCGAATCCAGGTCGTGGAAGTATTCCTCGCCCGGCGTCGGGCTCGGCGCCGGCTCCGACTTCGGTGGAGTCGACAGTGGATCCGACGGCTTCGAGGGTGAAGCTCAGGTCGAGGCGTGAAGCCCAGAGGTTGATAGAAGAAGATAGCTATCGTGAGGAGTACTTGGAGGAGGGTGAGCTACAGGATCCTGATGATCCTTATGAGGATCTTTCGGTGACCAGTGGTCTTGAACTGTCCCCTGAGTGGGATTTGGTTTCAGTATCAGACGAACCCTCTAAAGATGTGGCTCCTTACCATGTTGTGATTAAAAAAGCTGCGAATTTGTTGAACATTGCATTACCTACTGCGGAGTTCAAGTCAAATCTACTCACGGAGGGTCTTCACTCTCCTTCATCGGTGTCTGAACCATTTCTGCCCTTTAATGATGCCCTAAGAGATCCTATTTTAGAGGTTTGGAAGAAACCTTTATCAACTCCAGCTGTGTCTAGAGCTGTTGCCAGGAGGTACAGGACTGCTCCAGATGACCCAGAATTTTTATCTACTCACCCTCTTCCTGAGAGTTTGGTGGTACAGGCTGCCTGTTCCAGACGTTCATCAGGGGCTTTTCCTCAAGTTCCGTCAGAAAAGGAGTCAAGGAAGTATGGTATGCTAGTATGGCGCTTAAGTCCACAAATGCGACCTGCCTGATGGGTCGTTATGTTCACACCCTTATGGATACAGTTAAACAGTTGGTACCCAAATTACCTGAGGAGGATAGAAAGGACTTCCAGGAAGTTATCTCTGATACTCAGGCAGCAGCAAGGCAGGCGATTCAGAGTGGGTTAGACACGGCGGACTCTGTGGCGAGGATCATGGGCTCTTCTGTAGCTACGAGGAGAGCTGCTTGGCTGAAGTCTAATGAGTTTTCTACAGATGTCCAATCTACATTGTTGGATCTCCCTTTCGATGGTTCTGGCTTGTTTGGCAAGAAAGCAGACGCTGCTTTAGAACGCTTTAAGGACAGCAGAGCAACAGCCAAGTCATTGGGCCTTCAGACCAGGGGCACTTTTGGTAGGCGTACTAGAGGTTTTAGCAGATCTTCCTTTCGATCCTACAAATCTAAGCAGCAGCAGCCACAGCAGCAGCAAAACACGCTGTACAGGTCTTATAGGGGCAAACAAAGAGGACGTTCTCGAGGCCGTCAAGCCTCCTCCTCCTCCTCCCGCTCTTCCCCTTCCCAGACCCCTGCCAACGCAGCAAAGCAGTCCTAGATCCGCCATTCCAGATCATGTGGGCCCACTTACCCATTTCCTACAAGATTGGGAATTGATAACATCGGATCTTTGGGTTCTCAATCTCGTGGGGAATGGGTATGCTCTTCCCTTTCGGGAGTTCCCCCCCAAATTACCCTCCTTGCCAGGGTTATTGTTCGAAGGATGTTGATCGACTTGCAGGATGTGTATTTTCATATTCCCATTTTGAAGTCGCACAGAAAGTATCTCCGTTTTACGGTTGGGTCGCAGCACTACCAGTTTGCGGTCCTTCCGTTTGGTCTTACTACTGCGCCTCGAGTCTTCACCAAGGTGATGGCAGTGGTGGCAGCTCATCTCAGGAGGTCGGGGATTCCGATATTCCCGTATCTGGACGACTGGCTGATCAAGGCGGAGTCGCCGGAGAAGGTGCTCCATCATCTGCAAGAGACAACTCAGTTGTTGCACAGGTTGGGTTTTTCGATAAATGTACCCAAGTCTCACCTGGTGCCCTCCCAGCGCAACCTGTTCATAGGTGCGGTACTGGACACTACTGTATGTCGTGCATTCCCTCCTCCTCAAAGGATTTGCGACATACAGGAAATGATTCCTTTATTCTTCAATGGAGCGGTTGTTCCAGTCCTTCGCCTGCTCGGTCTGATGGCTTCTTGCATTCTATTGGTCAACCATGCACGCTGGCACATGAGGGCGCTCCAGTGGTGCCTCCGCAGGCAGTTGTATCAGCACAACGGAGATCTCAGGGAGTCAGTGAGGATCTCCAGAGAAGCTGCGGCGGATCTGTCTTGGTGGGGCGTGGAAGGCTATCTGTCGCAAGGAAAGCCTTTTCAACTTCCTCCTTCGGTGACCACGGTGATAACGGATGCATCCACTCTAGGGTGGGGTGCTCATCTGGGGGATCTGGAGGTCAAGGGTCTTTGGTCTCTGGAGGAAAGGTTGCTTCATATCAACCTTCTAGAGTTGCGGGCGATACGTCTGGCGCTCAAGGCCTTCCTCCCTTCCCTTCGCGGTCAGTCGGTTCAGGTCCTTACGGACAACATGACCGCGATGTGGTACATCAACAAGCAGGGAGGAGTGGGGTAGCAGTGTCTCTACAGAGAGGCTCTGCGTCTCTGGTCCTGGGTTCAGGACCATCAGATTTGTCTGGTGGCAAATCATCTGGCCGGAGTTCAGAACGTTCGTGCAGACAGTCTCAGTCGGCAGTTCTCGGCCGACCACGAGTGGAGGCTTCATCCGGAGGTGGTTCGTCACGTCTTTTGGACGTGGGGAACTCCTCAGGTGGACCTTTTTTGCCACTCTAGAGAATGCTCACTGCCCGTAATTCTGCAGTCTCCAGTTTCCGATGCAAAGAGACTTGGGGGACGCGTTTCAGTTGAGTTGGGAAGGACGACTCCTTTACGTGTTTCCTCCCATACCTTTGATTCCTTGGGTTCTGAGGAAGATTCGCCAAGATCGGGCCCAAGTCATATTGATTGCCCCGGATTGGCCAAGAAGGGTGTGGTACTCAGACCTTCTCCACCTCTCCTCTCACCCGCCGCTCCGTCTCCCTTTCAGGGCAGATCTCCTCTCCCAGATGGAGGGGCAGGTTCTATACCCCCACCTCCAGACCTTACACCTTCATGCCTGGAGATTGAACGGGGCAACCCGAGTTCTTTTTCTCTCCCGCCTGACGTGGTGGATGTCATCTTATCGGCCAGGCGTGACTCCACTAAGTCCATCTATTCTTATAGGTGGTCGAAATTTGTCTCTTGGTGTGGGGAGAAATCTGTAGACCCTTTGAGTGCCCATTTATCTGATGTTCTTCAGTTTGCCCTATCTCTGGCGCAACAGGGTCTTGCTGTTGCCACAGTGAAGGGTTATCTTTCAGCGCTGTCGGCATTTCTCTGCTTGCCCGACCAGCCATCTCTTTTTAAATATCCTGTGGTTTTAAGGTTTTTGAAGGGCCTAATGAATAAGTTCCCTCCTACTCCTTTTGTTGTGCCTCAGTGGGACTTAAATCTTGTTTTGACTTTTCTGATGGGTGCTCCCTTTGAGCCTCTTCACAAATGTCCTATGAAGCTTTTGACTCTTAAGACAGTTTTCCTCGTTGCAATTACCTCGGCAAGGAGGGTAAGTGAGCTTCAAGCTCTTAGTTCCAAGCCCCCTTTCTTGTCCATTCATGCTGATCGAATGGTTCTTAGGACCAGGGCTGCTTTTCTGCCTAAGGTGGTGACTCCTTTCCACCTTGGTCAATCTGTTACCCTCCCTACCTTTTATCCTGCCCCACACCCTTCCAAGGAGAAGGAGAGATTACACCGTCTGGACCGCAAAAGGGCGGTGTCTTTTTACCTGGACAGACACACCGGAGGAGGCATTGCCATCGTACACAGGAACACCATCCGCATCACGACCAACACCGACGACACCCTCGCAACCGCCGAGCACCTGCACTTTCAGGTCCACATCAACCCTGTTAGACCTGACATCATTGGCTTGAGTCTCTCCTCCATTTTTTCTGTTTGCCTCCACTGTTTACGATGTTTTTGCTGGTGTACTGCTTTGGGCACTGTGCCACTGCTGATCAGTGCCACAGTGCAAGTGCTCCCTATGTTAAATTACTGTATTGATTGAATTCCATGTTTGGCTTATTTGGTTTACTGTCAGTCCCTAGTCTAGTGCACCTGGGCCTGCAGCACATGTTGTGCCACCCACAAGAGCGGCCTAGTAAAAGTATGTCTACAGGTCTGCCATTGCTAGACCTACGTGCAGCCTGGTACTTTCACGATGACTGCGCAAGTACACCTACTTGCCAGTCCCCAAACCTTCCCTTAACTTCATGTTAGTCACCCCTATGGTAGGCCTGAGGGCAGGGTGCATTGTAAGCATAAGGTAGGACAAGCCTGACCAAGTTGGCATGTCCTAATAGTGAATTACAGCCATATTCGTTTTTCACTATTGTAAGGTAACCTGCTCTCCATTAGTTAGAATGGGCTGCCTGGGTTATTAATGCTATAATCCTAGCTGGCTCGGGGAGCATGGTGCAATGTCGAGTTTGGTATCCCTGAACTCGGGGTTTAATCACGCATCCATTTGTGTGGATGGTTTTTGGACTCTGGGTTTGAAAATAGCACTTTTAGAAAGTGGCTATTTTCTTGTCTAACCATTTCTGGTTTCTGCTGGTTTGTGTGTGTGTGACAGGAGCTGGGTGGCTCCAGAGATCTGCTGAGTCAGTGTGGGATGAGTGGGACATTTGCATTGAGAGTAGGGGGAGAGTAGCTTCTGATAGCTCTGCTCCTGCCAGTGACAATACTGGCTCCACCTCCTACTGGGCGGCTGAGGACTCTGCCCTGCTCAGTGAATGGGCCAGGTGCCTCTGCCTGGCTACACCCACAACAGACCCAGGATGTTGGGAAATTCCCCTGCATGGACAAAGGGATCAACGCCAAAAAGGGGTATAAGAGAAGGACCCCTGAACCAAGACTTTAGATCACTTCTGACAAGGAACCCTGAAACCAAGGACAAGAAGCCTGCTGATCCAAGGACTTGCCTACCCCTTCTGCCAGGGTGCTGTTTGCTGGGGGGAATCCTGCATTGCTTCTTTATTTTTGCCAAGGAACCAGGAGAGAGGAACTGTGTGTGTACTCTCACACTTGCTAAGAAAATCTCCAAGGACTGGAAGAGTGCCAGTCTCCTGCTGAAGTCACAGGGCTAAAGGACTTCACCATTTGCTAAAAGTGCTTGTCGCTGGAACTTGTGAATCCAGCACCTCTGAAAGAATCCAGCAATCTCGACGCCGACGGACGTCGCCGAATCCAGCTCGACATCGTGAGTAACGGCTCCAGTGTCCCGCTTCCTCGACGCCGGCCGCCGGGCCCGATCGACGCCAGCAGCAACACCAGTGAGTAGCGAGTTCGGCTCCAGCTCCAAGTGACTTCGTGTCTGCACCGCTGCTGATCGTATCGACTCCGAGCCCTCTCGACGCCGTGAGCGCTGCTCACCCTTGCAACTTCATCGACGACGACGCCGTATCCTGCTTCGCCTCGTGAGCGCTGCTCCTGCCCGACATCGATCGACGCCGCTGCAGGTCGCCCAGACTCCGAGGCCGGATCGACGCCGAAGACGCGACGCCGGACATCTCGACGCCGCTGATCATTGTGTGCTTCGCTTTTCCAAGGTACTGTGTTGTTGGGGTCTGCTCGACTCCGGGCTCGACGTAGCGCTCCTCGCGGTCGACGCCGAACCCTTTGGATTAACTTTGCCTCGACGTCGTGTGACTCCCGTGTGGGTTACATTGTTGCCAAGAACTGTGTTTTAAAGAAGAAGAGTTGCTTTTGAGACTAAAGACTTTGTGCTACGAAGAAACTACATTTGAACTATTATTTTCCCTTCCAAGAGTATTTATTAAGATTGTGCATTTTTTTGTCGTTATTTGGTCTTGTGCTAAGCCTTATATAAAAATCCTTATTTATATAATACTGTGTCGTGTCCATTTGTAGTGTATTCACTTTATTACTGTATGTGGTCATAAATGCTTAACGCACTGCCTCTGAGATAAGCCTGTCTGCTTTGCCAAGCTACCAAGGGGTGAGCAGGGGTTATCTAAGTGTGTGATCCCCTTGCCCTGACTAGAAAAGGTGTGTCCCTATTTGTCAGAAGTGTATACCTCTGCCAACTAGAGACAGCCGGTTCTAACATTGGTGGCAGCGGTGGGATTTGAACTTTGCATTTATGACCCATGTGCAGTGATTAGTGTGCGCTACATAGTGAAAGCAGACCATAGCGCGGCCACAATCTAATTTTGAAGGATTCTATTTTTGTTCTCTGCTTTTCTGAAGCTTGATTTTTTGAACACTGCCAGTTTTGACCATGAGTGATGACGGAGTCACTCCCCTTGTGGTTGTGGAGGAGGAATTTGATAGAAGTAAGATCCAGGATTACAACAGAAAGCAGTTGGATCATTATTGCAAGCAGTTGAAAGTTCCTACTATAGGCTGCAAAACCAAAGGAGAAGTCCTCAAAGCTTTAGAGGCCTGGTTGGAGTCCAGAGATCCCTCTGATGCGGTGGTGGTACCCACAGAGGAAGGGGATGAGGAGGTACCAGTGAATGGGCCTGTGTCCTCTCCCGGTAGCAGTGTTTCCTCCAAAGGGCGAAAGAGCGAGCATACAACATGGAAATGGCAAGGCTTAAAATAAATGGGCAGTTGGAATTAGGAAATGCAAAAGGTAGAAGAGAAGCTGATTTGGAGATCAAAAGGTTAGAATTTGAGAGAGAGAAGTTGGCTTAGGAGCGTGAAACCAGGTTGAGGGAGCTGGATATCCAAGCTAAGAAGTTAGAATTGAATCCCTCTGGTGGCAGCATCCCATCTGTGCCTGCAGAAAGTAGGTTTTATTTCCCTAAAGATGTGATAAAAGATTATCATAAGAATGAAGATATTGGTCAATGGTTCAAAGCATATGAGTTAGCATTGTTGACCCACCGGGCCACCGGGTCCCTGAGAAGGATAGGGGAGCGGGGTTGTGGGGTCGCTTTGTGAATGAGGGAAGAGATACCCTGTTAGACATGCCTGTTGAGGATAGGATGTCTTATGCTCATATGAAAGATGCTTTAACCCCTTCCATGCTGGGCCGATTTTCCTCGTGTGCTAGGCTTTTAAAGAATCAATGGCTTTATGACGGCCCCCAGCCGTCATCAGCACACGAGCACTGTAATGCATGACGGATGGGGGCCGTCATCAGCATGGAAGGGGTTAATGTTGAGGTATGGCCTAACCCCAGAAAAGTACAGACAAGCTTTTAGAGAATGTAAGAAGTTGCCTGGTACGACGTGGGTTGAATATGTGTCTTTTTTTTTGCAGAGCCATGGATGGTTGGGTAAAGGGCAGCAAAATGGAAAGTTATGAAGCTCTTTATGATTTGTTTGCTTGGGAGCACTTGTCTAATAACTGTTTTCCAGAGCTGCGCCAGCACCTTATTGATAGCAAGATATCTAACCCTAGAAAACTTGCTGAGGAGGGGGACCGCTGGGTCAGTACCAGGGTCCACAAGGGTCCAGTGGGAGACTCAGCCAAAGGTGGGCAGGGTCCCCAGCAGAAGAGTGGGGGGGACAAGGGAAAACAGAAGGAGTTCCAGAAAGGGCCCCAAAGTAATCCCCAAGGGAACCAAGGGAAAGGTTCCCAGCCTCCCCCTGAGAAGAAGCCAGGGGCCCCGACAGGTAAACCTGTTCATAGGGGCCCATTGACCTGCTACGTTTGTGGGCAGGTGGGACACCGGTATTATGATCCCCAGTGTCCCATGAAGAATTCGAATGCACCGCCGCGTGCAACTCCCCGTCAGTTGGCGAGTGTAGCCCTGGGAGGGGAGGAGATGGTTGTCCCTGGTGGGAGGGGTCCCGCAGAGATGTCCCTGGTCTCGCTAGGAGACATGGAAATGGTCCCCCCCCCCTCTGCCTAGTAACACTAATAAATATAGGCAGTGGGGGGCCATTAATGGCCATAGAGTGGAAGCTCTCAGAGACACCGGAGCAAGTGTGACAGATGTCAAGTGTCACTTGGTGTCCAGAGAGCAGGTGGTTCCCCACGCATTCTACCCTGTGATAGCTGCTGACAACTCCCAGACAGAGTGTGAGGTAGCTCAGGTTCCCTTTGAATGGGGGGGGAGTTTCAGGTACTCTTCAAGTTGCTGTAAGGCCCGCCATGCCTGTTGATTGTCTCCTGGGCAATGATTTAGAAGGCTCCCCTTGGGCTAAGGTGGAGAGGGAGACACATTTGAAAATGTTGGGTGTGCCAGAGTGGGTGTGTGCGACCACTCGTTCCATGACAGCAAGTAAGGGTGTTGATGGGATCCTGGAGCCTGAAAGTATGGCCCAGGACCCAGCTGTAAAGAGAAGAGGCAGGGGGCGCGGGAAACCGTCCCCCGTAGTTCCCGTGGTCCAGGAGGAGGTAGACCCTGAGGGGGATGCCCTGGAGCCCACAGGGGAACAAGTTGCTGAACTGGGAGACCTGCCCGAGCTGACCCATTGGCAGCAGGATGGTGGTCCCTCCAGGGAAGAATTTTGTGCAGAACAAAAAGTGTGCCCTTCTCTTGTGGGTATGAGGCAGCAGGCCTCAGCCCAAACCTCAGGTGATCAGTCAGGGTCACATTTTGTTTACTGGGAGAACGACCTCCTGTATAGCGAGCCTAAGGCTGCTGAGCCTGGGTCAGCCCGTGTGCTGGTGGTACCCCAGCGCTTCAGAGCCTTCCTACTGGGTTTGGCTCATGACGTTCCGTTAGCTGGACATCTGGGGCAAGACAAGACCTATGACAGGCTTGTCACCCATTTTTATTGGCCTCAGATGCGAAGGGATGTAGACATCCATTGTAAGACTTGTCACACTTACCAGGCAAGTGGGAAAAGCAGAAGGAAGCAGAAGGCTCCCTTCCAACCTTTTCCAGTGGTCAGTACTCCCTTTGACCGGGTGGGGATTGACATTGTTGGGCCCATGGACCCCAAGACAGCCCTGGGCAACAGGTTCATCCTGGTCTTGGTGGACCATGCCACACGGTACCCGGAAGCCATCCCTCTCAGAACAGTGATGGCCCGCGTGGTGGGACGGGCACAGATGGGTGTTTTCTCCCGCATGGGGTTCCCCAGAGAGGTGGTGTCAGACCGGGGCACCAACTTCATTTCCAACTATATGAAGTCTCTGTGGAAGGAGTGTAGGGTAACCTACAAGTTCACCACTCCTTACCACCCTCAAGGTAATGGGCTGGTTGAGAGATTCAACCGGACCCTTAAAGGCATGATCATGGGTCTTGAAGAACCAATGAGGCGGAAATGGGACGTCCTCTTGCCATGCCTGTTTTTTGCTTACCGTGAGGTGCCACAGAAGTCTCTAGGGTTCAGCCCCTTTGAGCTTTTATATGGTCACCCGGTAAGAGGACCTTTGAGTCTGGTCAAAGAAGGCTGGGAGCAATCTCCCAGGAAACCTCCCCAGGATGTATACAGTTACATGCTGGCCTTTAGGAACCAGACTAGGCGCTTCAGAGATCTTGCTCAGACAAATCTGGAGGCCAGCCAGGAAGAGATGAACGGTGGTACGACCGGAATGCCACTCTGGTTGAGCTTCAGCCTGGTCAGGAAGTTTGGGTCATGTCACCTGTGGAACCTTGTGCGCTCAAGGACAGGTGGACTGGACCGTTTAAGGTTGTGGAGAAGAAGAGCGATGTCACCTACTTGGTGGACTTGAAATCTCTCAGGAACCCCTTGAGGGGCCTGCATGTCAACCGGTTGAAGCCCCACTTAGAAAGGTCCGAAGTGGGCATGCTCCTAGCTACAGATGCTGGAATGGAGGAGGAGAGTGAGCCTCTTCCTGACCTCCTGTATGCAAAAGAGCAAGATGGGTCAGTGGATGGTGTGGTCCTCTCTGACACACTGACCCTTGAACAGCAGCAAGATTGTCGCCAACCGTTGGGACAATTTCCTGATCTGTTTTCCTTGGTTCCTGGTGTCACTCATTGCTGTGTCCATGATGTGGACACAGGAGACAGCACTCCTGTCAAGCACAAGGCTTACAGGGTGACTGACAATGTCAGAGCATACATTAAGGAGGAGGTCTCCAAAATGTTTGCCTTAGGGGTGGTTGAGTCCTCTAGCAGTCCTTGGGCCAGCCCAGTGGTTTTGGTCCCGAAGGCTGCAGCGCCTGGTGCCTCACCAGAACTTCGGTTCTGTGTGGATTACCGAGGACTCAATTCAGTCACGAAGACTGACGGGCACCCCATCCCCAGAGCTGATGAGCTCATAGATCGGTTGGGGGCTGCCCGGTACCTTAGTACGTTTGATCTAACGTCTGGGTACTGGCAGATCGCCTTAACTGATGGGGCAAAAGAGAGGTCAGCATTCTCCACACCAGATGGGCTCTACCAGTTCCGGGTGATGCCCTTTGGGATGAAGAATGCCCCTGCCACCTTCCAGAGGTTGGTCAACCAGGTCTTGGCTGGACTGGAGGATTTCAGTGCCGCCTACCTGGACGACATTGCAGTGTTCAGCGCCAGCTGGGAGGAACACTTGCGCCACCTCCAGGAAGTGTTGTTGGCTCTGCGCAGAGCAGGCCTCACAATCAAAGCCAGTAAGTGCCAGATTGGGCAGGGTTCTGTGGTGTACTTGGGGCACCAAGTAGGGAGCGGCAAGGTGGCCCCCCTGCAACCCAAGATAGATACCATCCTGGCTTGGGCACCGCCCAAAACCCAAACTCAGGTGAGAGCCTTCTTAGGTCTCACGGGTTACTACAGGAGGTTCGTCAAGGATTATGGTAACATTGTGCACCCCTTGACGTCGCTGACTTCCAGGAAGCAGCCACGAAATGTGATCTGGACTGACGCCTGTCAAACGGCCTATGACACCCTGAAAACTGCAATGTGTACAGCACCCATTCTCCAGGCACCCGACTTTTCTAAAGAATTTATTGTCCAGACGGACGCTTCAGAGCATGGCGTGGGGGCTGTTCTAGCTCAGGTGAATGAAGAGGGCCGAGACTTACTTGTAGCCTTCATCAGCAGGAGGTTACTTCCCAGGGAAGCAAGGTGGAGTGCGATAGAGCGAGAAGCATTTGCTGTGGTCTGGGCGCTGAAGAAGCTAAGACCCTACCTGTTTGGGACTCACTTCCGGGTTCAGACAGACCACAGGCCCCTCAGATGGCTGATGCAGATGAGGGGTGAGAACCCAAAACTGTTGAGGTGGTCCATTTCTCTACAGGGGATGGACTTTACGGTGGAACACCGCCCTGGCACAGATCACGCCAATGCTGATGGTCTGTCCAGATTTTTCCGCCTTAGTGATGAGAACTCCCCAGGGGAAGGGTAGTTCTCCCCACATTTCAGCTGGAGGGGACACGTGTTAGACCTGACATCATTGGCTTGAGTCTCTCCTCCATTTTTTCTGTTTGCCTCCACTGTTTACGATGTTTTTGCTGGTATACTGCTTTGGGCACTGTGCCACTGCTGATCAGTGCCACAGTGCAAGTGCTCCCTATGTTAAATTACTGTATTGATTGAATTCCATGTTTGGCTTATTTGGTTTACTGTCAGTCCCTAGTCTAGTGCACCAGGAGTGCCAGGGCTTGTAAATACAAATGCTGCTCGTGGGCCTGCAGCACATGTTGTGCCACCCACAAGAGCGGCCTAGTAAAAGTATGTCTACAGGTCTGCCATTGCTAGACCTACGTGCAGCCTGGTACTGTCACGATGACTGCGCAAGTACACCTACTTGCCAGTCTCCAAACCTTCCCTTAACTTCATGTTATTCACCCCTATGGTAGGCCTGAGGGCAGGGTGCATTGTAAGCATAAGGTAGGACAAGCCTGACCAAGTTGGCATGTCCTAATAGTGAATTACAGCCATATTCGTTTTTCACTATTGTAAGGTAACCTGCTCTCCATTAGTTAGAATAGGCTGCCTGGGTTATTAATGCTATAATCCTAGCTGGCTCGGGGAGCATGGTGCAATGTCGAGTTTGGTATCCCTGAACTCGGGGTTTAATCACGCATCCATTTGTGTGGATGGTTTTTGGACTCTGGGTTTGAAAATAGCACTTTTAGAAAGTGGCTATTTTCGTGTCTGACCATTTCTGGTTTCTGCTGGTTTGGTGTGTGTGTGACAGGAGCTGGGTGGCTCCAGAGATCTGCTGAGTCAGTGTGGGATGAGTGGGACATTTGCATTGAGAGTAGGGGGAGAGTAGCTTCTGATAGCCTGCCCTGCCTGATACAATGCTGGCTCCACCTCCTGCCAGGCGACTGATGGCTCTGTGCCTGCTAGGGACGATCCTGGCCCCACCTCCTGCCGGGAGGCTGATAGCTCTGCTCCTGCCAGTGACAATACTGGCTCCACCTCCTACTGGGCGGCAAGGGACTCTGCCCTGCTCAGTGAATAGGCCAGGTGCCTCTGCCTGGCTACACCCACAACAGACCCAGGATGTTGGGAAATTCCCCTGCATGGACAAAGGGATCAAAGCCAAATAGGGGTATAAGAGAAGGACCCCTGAACCAAGACTTTAGATCACTTCTGACAAGGAACCCTGAAACCAAGGACTAGAAGCCTGCTGATCCAAGGACTTGCCTACCCCTTCTGCCAGGGTGCTGTTTGCTGGGGGGAATCCTGCATTGCTTCTTTATTTTTGCCAAGGAACCAGGAGAGAGGAACTGTGTGTGTACTCTCACACTTGCTAAGAAAATCTCCAAGGACTGGAAGAGTGCCAGTCTCCTGCTGAAGTCACAGGGCTAAAGGACTTAACCATTTGCTAAAAGTGCTTGTCGCTGGAACTTGTGAATCCAGCACCTCTGAAAGAATCCAGCAATCTCGACGCCGACGGACGTCGCCGAATCCAGCTCGACATCGTGAGTAACGGCTCCAGTGTCCCGCTTCCTCGACGCCGGCCGCCGGGCCCGATCGACGCCAGCAGCAACGCCAGTGAGTAGCGAGTTCGGCTCTAGCTCCAAGTGACTTCATGTCTGCACCGCTGCTGATCGCATCGACTCCGAGCCCTCTCGACGCCGTGAGCGCTGCTCACCCTTGCAACTTCATCGACATCGACGACGCCGTATCCTGCTTCGCCTCGTGAGCGCTGCTCCTGCCCGACATCGATCGACGCCGCTGCAGGTCGCCCAGACTCCGAGGCCGTATCGACGCCGAAGACGCGACGCCGGACATCTCGACGCCGCTGATCATCGTGTGCTTCGCTTTTCTAAGGTACTGTGTTGTTGGGGTCTGCTCAACTCCGGGCTCGACGTAGCGCTCCTCGCGGTCGACGCCGAACCCTTTGGATTAACTTTGCCTCGACGTCGTGTGACTCCCGTGTGGGTTACATTGTTGCCAAGAACTGTGTTTTAAAGAAGAAGAGTTGCTTTTGAGACTAAAGACTTTTTGCTACGAAGAAACTACATTTGAACTATTATTTTCCCTTCCAAGAGTATTTATTAAGATTGTGCATATTTTTGTCGTTATTTGGTCTTGTGCTAAGCCTTATATAAAAATCCTTATTTTTATAATACTACTGTGTCGTGTCCATTTGTAGTGTATCCACTTTATTACTGTATGTGGTCATAAATGCTTAACGCACTGCCTCTGAGATAAGCCTGTCTGCTTTGCCAAGCTACCAAGGGGGTGAGCAGGGGTTATCTAAGTGTGTGATCCCCTTGCCCTGACTAGAAAAGGTGTGTCCCTATTTGTCGGAAGTGTATACCTCTGCCAACTAGAGACAGCCGGTTCTAACAAACCCCAAGACCACCCTCAGAGGCACCCTCATCTATAGACCCCCGGGACAACGCACACAATTCAGCGAAGACATCGCCGACTTCATCAGCCCGCACGCCCTCTGCTCCACTGACTACATCCTCCTCGGGGACCTCAACTTCCACATGGAGAACAACAACGACCACAACACCACCACCCTGCAGGACAACCTCGCCAACCTGGGACTCAAGCAACTGGTGACCACCCCCACCCACTACGCCGGACACACACGCGACCCCGTCTTCTCATCCAGCAAGGACATCGCCTTCGGCCACGCCACCGGACTCCACTGGACGGACCACGATCCACCACCACCAGCAACAGGCTGCGCGCAGGAGCTGGAACAAGATCACAGCCAACCAGCTCGCGTCCTCCCTGAGCATGAACCCTCCCACCAGCACAACGAACCCTAGCCAGGCGGCCACCAACCTCACGAAGTGGATCAGCGACTGTGCAGACGAGCTCGCCCCCTGAGGACCCCGCCCAGCAGACCCGGTAGCAAGAAAGCCCCATGGTTCACCGACAAACTCAAGAGCTCCAAGAAGAACTGCCGAGCCCTCGAGAGAACCTGGCGCAGAGACCCAACACCGGACAACATGACTGCCCTCAAGCTCGCCACCCGAAAACACCACCAACTCATCCGCGCCACCAAGAAAACTGCATTCAAGGAACAACTGGACAACAACGCACACAACAGCAAAGAACTCTTCAACATCGTCAAAGAGCTCTCCAACCCCAACGCCGGAAACAACGACATCACCCCTTCGCAAGACCTCTGCAACTCCCTTGCCTCCTACTTCCACAACAAGATCGCGGACATACACAACAGCCTCAGCACTCAGCCGACGAACACCACGACCGAACCACCACCCCCCACCACCACCCTCCGCGCCTGGACTCCGATCTGCACCGAAGACACCATCCGCACGATGAACTCCATCCACTCCGGATCTCCGACCGACCCCTGCCCTCATCACGTCTTCAACAAGGCTGACGCTGTCATCGCACCCCACCTGCGGGACATCATCAACACATCCTTCGACACCGCTTCCTTCCCGGTGAGCTGGAAGCACGCCAAACTCAGCGCTCTACTCAAGAAGCCATCGGCTGACCCCACCGACCTCAAAAACTACCGCCCCATCTCGCTGCTCCCGTTTCCTGCAAAAGTCATCGAGAAGACCGTCAACAAGCAGCTGGCCGCCTTCCTCGAGACGAACGGATCCCTCGACCCCTCGCAGTCTGGCTTCCGGGCCAACCACAGCACCGAGACCGCCCTGATCGCAGTCACCGATGACATCCGAGCGCTGCTCGACAACGGAGAAACAGCGGCCCTCATCCTCCTCGACCTCTCCGCAGCCTGCGACACTGCCATCGTACCCTAGTACAACGCCTCAGCAACGTCGGAGTCCAGGAGAAGGCACTGGAGTGGATCATCTCCTTCCTCGCCGGAAGGACACAGAGTATGCCTCCCTCCGTTCAGATCTGAAGCCACTGAAGTCATCTGCGGCGTCCCTCAAGGCTTCTCGCTCAGTCCAACCCTCTTCAACATCTACATGAGCCCCCTCGCAGACATCGCACGCCAGCACAACCTCAACATCATCTCCTACGCCGACGACACCCAGCTGATCCTCTCCCTCACCAACGACCCCGCCACCGCCAGAGACAACCTACACGAAGGGATGAAAGAGGTAGCCGAATGGATGAAGAACAGCCGCCTGAAACTGAACTCAGATAAGACGGAAGTCCTCATCCTGGGATCCTCACCCGCCGCTTGGGACGACTCCTGGTGGCCCCCCGCCCTAGGCAGCGCAACCAAACCAACAGACCACGCACGCAACCTGGGCTTCATCCTGGACTCCTCCCTCTCCATGACCAGACAAGTCAACGCCGTCTCCTCGTCGTGCTTTAACATCCTGCGCATGCTATGTAAGATCTTCCAGTGGATCCCCACCGAGACCAGGAAGACGGTCACCCAGGCCCTCGTCACCAGCCGTCTGGACTACGGCAACACCCTCTACGCTGGAACCACCGCCAAACTCCAGAAGAGACTCCAGCGGATCCAGAACGCCTCAGCACGACTCATCCTGGACATCCCCCGCCGCAGCCACATCTCTGGACACCTGAGAGACCTGCACTGGCTCCCGGTCAACAAGGGAATCACCTTCCGTCTCCTCACCCACGCACACAAAGCCCTACACTGCCAAGCCCAAGATACCTCAACAGCCGCCTCAACTTCTACGCTCCCAAACGCCAGCTTCGGTCGACCAGCCACGCCCTCGCCGCCGTCCCCCGCATCCGTAGAGCCACCACAGGGGGACGGTCCTTCTCCTACCTCGCCGCCAAGACATGGAACTCCCTCCCCACCCACCTCCACCTGACCCAGGACCACCTCGCCTTCAGGAAGCAACTCAAGACCTGGTTGTTCGAGCAGTAGCAGATCCCCCTCCCCCAGCGCCTTGAGACCCACTGGGTAAGTAGTGCGCTATATAAATGCGATGATTGATTGATTGATTGAAAGACTGTCGGTTGGATGAACAGCTCTTCATTGGTTTTGCTGGCTGCAAGAGAGGAAGAGCGGTCCATAAAAGAACTTTATCGAGATGGATCGTCCTCTGTATAAAGATCTGCTACTCTTTGGCCGGTAAGGAACCTCCAGAGGGTATTAGGTCTCATTCTACTAGAGCGAAGTCGTCAACCTCTGCTTTGGCTAGAGGTGTTCCTGAAGAGGATATTTGTAGGGCGGCTACTTGGTCTTCCCTACACACTTTCGCGAGGCATTACTGCTTGGATTCCGAAGTGAGGAGGGATTGTCTTTTTGCACGCTCTGTTCTCCAGGATTTCCTGGTCTAGAAGAGTGGACACCCTCCTCCGGGAGTGGGGACTGCTGTGGGACTCTATTCACAAGGTGAGGAATCCACACGGCAGATGTATCTATCAGAAGAACAAGTTACTTACCTTCGGTAACGCTTTTTCTGGTAGATACAATATCTGCCTGTGGATTCCTCACTGACCCACCCTCCTCCCCGTTGTCCACTCTTCTAGGTCAGTGTTTATTTAATGTGTTATTTTATTGTCAAGGAGTTGTTTATTTCAAATGTTTTATTGCATTTGCTTCACACTGTGTGTGTTACCTTGATACCTGTACTGTGTATACTGTGTATATTTCTACTGTCATTGGTCCGTCCGTGTGCCTCGAAGGCACGGAAAATAGGGCGGAACTGATGTCATCACGCCGGCGTGGGCCTATTATAGGCGTCGGTGACGTCAGCGGAGTCGCAAGCGATGCCGAGCCTCTATGACGTCCAAGTCCACGTCGGCGCGAAGCTACGAAAAGAATTTCCAAATGTTGCTGGCGCAAGGGGGATATTCACAAGGTGAGGAATCCACAGGCAGATATTGTATCTACCAGAAAAAGCGTTACTGAAGGTAAGTAACTTGTTCAATAATTCCATTTCCAGTGGTTGGTTGGGGTTCCCTTTGCAAGGGTAGGGACTGACATTGTTGGTCCCCTTGACCCTCCTAAAGCATCAAGTACCAGATATGTTCTGGTGGTAGTGGGTCATGCCACTAGGTATCATGATGCTATTCCCTTTAGTGGTTGGGGTTGCCTTTGAAAGGATAGGAATTTACATTGTTTGTCCCCTTGACCCTCCTACAGCATCAAGTACCAGATATATTCTGGTGGTAGTCAATCATGCCACAAGGTATTCTGAGGCCATTCCCCTTAGGACTACCGTGTAGTGGCTAGGGCCCTATATTTACCAGAGTGGGCTTCCTTAAGGAGGTGATGTCAGAGAGAGGTACAAACGTCATGTCTGGCTACTTGTAACACATGTGAATGGAGTGTGGAATAACCTACAGGTTCACTACCCCCTACCCATTCCCAGTCTAATGTCCTTTTTGAAGGATTAAGCAATACCATGAAAGGTATGATTCGTGGATACCCTGACAAGCTCAGTAGGATATGGGATGTCTTACTTCCATGCCTGGTTTTCGCCTACAAGGAAGTGTCACGGATTGGAGTGGGGTTCCTCCCCCTTGGAACTTCTGTTTGGTCATCCTGTCAGGGGACCATTGTACCTTGTGAAGGAAGGATGGGAGAAACCTCTTGTTGAACCTAAACAAGATCTAGTGGATTATGTGCTTGGCCTCTGCTCCAGGATGGCTGTATACATGGAGAAAGCAAATACAAATTATAAGGCTGGTCCTCAGGCTGTGGAGCTCCCTGCCAAAAGAATTTCGACTGTTAAGAGATTAACTAATCTTCATTAAAAAAATTGATCTATAGACAGTCTGATCATGTGAAAGAGAACATCAAAGCTGAGGTAAACAAGATCCTGGACTTGAGAATCATAGAGCCATCTGAGAGCCCCTTGGCCAGCCCAGTGGTGTTAGTACCTCATACCCAGGGTGGTAAGAAAGAGATTAGGTACTGTGTGGACTATAGGGACCTCAATACACTTACCAAAACTGATGGAAACCCAATTCCAAGGGCAAATGAATTGATTGGCAGGTTGGGAGCATCCAAGTATCTGAAAACCTTTGATCTTACATCAGGATACTGGCAAATAGGTCTGACTCCAGGAGCGAAACAAAGATCTGCATTCTCAAACCCAGATGTGCATCATCATTTCATTGTGATGCCCTTTAGTTTCAAAAATGCACCTGCCACTTTTCGAAGGTTGGTGAATAAAGTCCTTGCTCGATTGGAATCCTTTAGTGCAGCATATCTGGATGACATTGCTGTCTTTAGCTCCACCTGGCAGGATCGCCTGATCCACCTTGAAAAAGTACCTGAGACTCTGAGAAATGCAGGCCTCACTAACCAGGCAAGCAAGAACCAGATAGGGCAGGTAAATGTTGTATACTTGGGCCAACTTGTTGGTGGAGGCCATTTTCAGTCCTTATAGCCCAAGATCCAGACCATTCTCAAGTGGGTGGCTCCCACAACCCAGACTCAAGTGAGGGCCTTCCTTGGCTTGACTGGGTACTGCACGAGTTTTGTGAAAAATGATGGCACCATTGTGACACCTCTCACAGAACTGACCTCCAAACGAATGCCCAAAAAGGTGAACTGTACAGTGAGCTGTCAAAAGGCTTTTGACACTCAGAAGTAAGCAATATGCTCTGCACATGTTCTAAAAGCTCCAGAAAATGGAAAAGGGCCTGCACCCTATACTAGATCTCTGAGCCCTCAACTACTTCCTCAAAAAGAAAAAAGTTAAAGTTGCTCATTCTGGCTCAGATCTTGTCTATCCTAGACCCTAGAGACTGGAACGTAGCATTGGATTTGCCTGCTCATTGGCTCTATCTGCGGTTTACAGCAGGCCACAAGCACTTTCAGTTCACGGTGCTCCCCTTTTGCCTTACCGGTTCCCCTCAGGTGTTCACCAAGGTGATGGTGGTGTTCACAACTCATCTGCGCAGATCAAAGGGTGGCAGTCTTCCCCTATCTCAATGACTGGGTGTTGAAGTGAGCTTGCCCCAGGCTGTCGTCTCCCACCTCCAGACTAAGGTGAATTTCCTGCATTTCCTGGGTTTTCTGTGATCTTTCAGGCCTATCCTCCCAAGCAGCGAGTCCATGATTTTTAGACTAAGATACCAATGTTGCTGCCTCTATCCTGGATTTTGGTAAGAATGGCTCTGAGGCTTCTTGGCCCCATGGCCCTCCTATATCCTCCTTGTTCCAGTGGGTGCAGCATCAGGGAACTCTGTACGAAATGATCCAGATCTTGGAGGCAACTCCACAGGATCTGCAGTTGTGGCTGGCCAACCGCAATTGTGTCAGAGGCAGAACCCTCGCCTATCCCCAACCAGTTCATACAGTAGTGACAGATTCGTCACTCCTGGGATGGGTCAGCCATCTGAGAGAGATGGAGATCCGCGGACTCTGGTCTTCAGCTGGATCTAGACTCCACATCAAATTGCTGGAGCGCCCCTAGAGATTCACTTGACAAACTGACAAACTCAGCTCTCAATGCCTAGCAGATTACGAATGGTGTTTCTACCCAAAGGAGGTGCAAGGTCTCCTTCAGTAGTGGGGAGAGCCTTGGTTGGATCTGTTCACCTCTGCAGAGGACAAGCAATGTCAGCAGTTTTGCACATTGGAGTTTTCAAGAGGGTTATCTCTCAAAGACGCTTTTCATCTCGAGTGGAGCTCAGGCCTCCTATACGCCTTTTCGTCCATACCACTCCTGCCCAGAGTGCTCAAGAAGATCAGAAGAGAACAGGTCCAAGTCACTCTTGTGGCTCCGGACTGGGCACAGGGAGTCTGGTATCCCGAGCTCCTCCAGTTGAGCATCGATCTTCCGATCAGGCTGCACCTTCGGGAGGATCTTATGTTGAGCACTTTGCCAGGGCCGGTTTTGGTTCCCAGTCCGGCCCTGCCGCTGCCCTCTTCTATCTTCAAAGAAATCAAGAATGCACTGATCCCTACATGGACTAGGGTTGTAAATGCTTCCCTAGCACAAGGCCTGATCCCAGAATGCCTAAAAGCAGCTCAGGTAACACCCATACTAAAACAAAAATAACACTGACAAATCTGATCTCAAGAATTTCCGCCCCATTTCCAACATCCCCACTTAAGCAAAACTACTAGAATAATGTGTGCATCCCCAACTCTGTGCTCACATAGAGGATTACGGATATATGATGGTACCACGCATACTTTTACAACGCGTACCGTTACAACGCTACTTTTACCACGCAAGTCGTTACAACGACTTGCGTGGAGGGGCGCTGGATAGTAAATTTTTTAATTTACTATTCCAACTCCAGTCCCCGTGGACTCTAGGGAAGGAGTTGGATAGTAAATAAACTATTTACTATCCTGGAGCGCCCTCCAGCGCAAGTCGTGGTAACGACTTGCGTGGTAAAAGTAGCGTGGTAACAGCACTGCGTTGTAAAAAATGTGTGCTAACCGCTGTATACCACTCACACCAACTCCTAAACCAGCATCTATCGGGCTTTAGGAAGTGGCACAGCACCGAATCCGCTCTCACTCATGTTTTTGATGACATTTTAATAATGCTCGCCCAAAATGAATCCTGCCTCCTGATCCTCCTCGACCTTTCCTCCGCATTTGACACGGTTAATCATAACAACCTCCTATCCATCCTGACAAATAGAATGGGCATTTCTGATCAGGTGTTACAATGGTTCTCATCCTTCCTTCACCACAGAACTCAGTCAAGGCAAACCACTCTCTCTCCCAGCCCTCTCCCATACTCATGGGGGTCCCCCAAGGATCCGCTTGATCTCCTATCCTCTTCAACCTTTTCTTGGAACCTCTTGTTCTCTAAATTCCATGGATATTCTCTTCCATATGTACGCAGACGACACGCAACTATATCTGAAAATCTCATTCTCGGAAAACATCATCTCACTCAATACTACCCTAGTGTTTACTCAAAACTAGTAAACTGAGAATCATCTACTGCTCAACCGTTCTAAAATGGAATTCCTGCTCCTCTCCCCTCCGAATCTCATCCCCAAGCTCGACCTATGGCTGAGTCACCTCACTGCTTTCAGCTGTACTCCTCTCATCGTAGACGCAGCCAAGTCTCTCGGTATCACCATGGACAAGCACCTGAACATGAAAGGTCATATCAGCAATGTATGCAAAGGAGCTAACCACTTGATGAGATCTTCCAGAAATATCAAACCTTTCCTTCCTCTAAATCATTTCAAGCAAGTGGTCAAAGCGCTTGTCTTGCTGAGGTTAGATTACGGCAGTGCTACCCTCTGTGGCCTTCCCAAATATGCTCTGGCTCCACTAAGGGCTTCACAACTCGGCTGCTAGACGGGTTACAGATACCAAGCGAAAAAGATCATATATCCTCAGTCCTAAAATCCCTCAATTGGTTGCCCTTCAAAGCACAAATTCAGTTAAAGATTGTTGTTCTTACACACAAAACCCTTCACCTTAATACTCCAACGTACCTTGCACAAAAACTTAAACTATCCTTTGGCTTAGGAGCTTCAAGAAGCTCCTCTACCCTCCTCCTGAAACCACTCATCCTTAATAAAAAGAGAAGTTGTCACAGAGCTTTCTCCGGAGCTGCCCCAAAGATTTGGAACTCTCTCCCACCGGAAGTTTGCAGAATCTTCTCATTGACGGCGTTCAAAGTGGAAGCCAAAAGATTCCTAATGAACAAATTCATACCCTCATAGGGTAAGAATCACTGGCCCGTTGTCATTGCACCTGCTGACTTTGTTCTTACATTTGATACTGCTCCCCTTATTGTACACTGTGTCTCACCCTTGCTGGCCACCTACACCTGTTTATTGTACCCTCCTAGTTGTGTTTTGCACTGTATTTTCTTTCTCTCCCTTCATCTTACGGATATTTTTATAGATCTTGCTTTTGTCATTCCTCCCATCATATTGTAAAGTGCTCTGTTATCCCTCGGGATCTTGTTCACGCTATATAAAACTTTATAAATAAGTATCCCTTCCTGCTGCTTACCACCTTAACAGCCTTTGCCATGGCAATCACATCTGCCAGGAGGGTCAGTCATTCAAGCCATCTTACCTAACCATCTTCCCTGATAGGTTTGTGGTTCGCCCTAGGGCCTCTTTCATACTGAACGTGGTGACACCAATTCACATTGGGCAATCTGTCACCCTGCCCATTTTCTACGCTCCTCTGCATCACTCCAAAGAAGAGGAGTGGCTCAAACATCTGGACACGAAGAGCGCTGTCCTTCTACCTTGACTGCACAAAAGAGTTCCGGTTGGATGGCTGTTAGACCTGGCACCATTGGCGTGGGTTTCCCTTCCATTTTTCGCTGTTGTCTTCTCTGTTTTTGCTGGTATTAGATGCTCTGGGCGCTGTGCCACTGCCATTCAGTGACACAGCACAAATGCTCCCTGTGTAAATATGACTGTAAATTGGTATATCCCTGATTGGCTTATTTGGTTTACCTGTTAGTCCCTAGTAATGTGGCCTGTGTGTGCCCAGGGCTGGTAACCCAAATGCTGCCGGTGGGCCTCAGAGCTGGTTTGCAACACCCACAGAAGCAGCTTGTAAAGTGTTCCTCAGACCTGCCACTGCAGGGTCTGCGCGCAGTCCAGAACTGCCATCTTGGCTGTGAAGTACCCACACTGCCCAGCCCCTGAACCTTCCCTTAGCGTCATGTCAGTGACCCCTATGGTAGGTGCATTGTGTGTGTAAGGTAGGACATGGCTTGATATGTGTAGCATGTCCTGGTAGTGAATTCCCCTCCATTTTGTTTTTCACTACTGCAAGGCTTCCTGTTCTCCATAGGTTAGAATGGGCAGACTGGCTATTACATCTTATAGTCCTATCTGACTCAGGGAACATGGTAGAAATTTGAGTTTAGTATGCCTGAACTCAGAATGATAAAATACATATTTTAGTGAAGTTGGTTTTAACATTCTGTGTTTGAAAATACTACTTTTAGAAAGTGGGTATTTTCTTGCCTAAGCCTTCCAGTGTGCTCTGCTGTTATTTGTATTGGCTGTCTGTGTTTAGAGGGGCAAGGCAGGCTGAGTCGGACCTGGGTTGAATAGAGAGTTCTGCATTGAGTACTGGGGAGCAGTGTTCCCTCTAAGCTGCGCGGCAGCGCGCCCGCGCACCTTTAAGGCACTGAGCACGCAGTGTCACCTGTGAAGCGGGCACACGTTCTCGCCACCGCCCACTATTAAAACACGGGCGACGGAATACGGCAATTTACTGGTTACCTGAGGCCTTTGTGAAAGTATTCCTGTTAATCACAGCGCCGGTCATGCGCTGCAATTAACAGGAATACTTTCACAAATACCCACAATCATCCTGCAGCCTCTCGCCATTGTGAAAAGACATGAAGCAGGTTCAAAAGCACAACTGTGCTTTACACGATGAGCTTTCAGACACACTTCATTTCTTTTCTAAATAGAGCGCAGCAGGGTGCTGATTGTGGGCCATTGTGAAAGTATTCATGTTAATCACAGCGCCCATCAGGCGCTGCAATTAACAGGAATATTATCACAATGGCCCACAATCAGCACCCAGCTGTTCTCTATTTAGAAAAGAAATTAAGCAAGTCTGAAAGCACATCGTGTAAAGCACACGTTGTGCTATTGGACTTGCTACATGTTTTTTCTCAATAGAGAGAGGCTGCGGGCTGATTGTGTGCATTTCTGAAAGTATTCCTGTTAATTGCAGCGGGTGCTGTGATTAACAGGAATACTTTCACAAATGCCCACATAATTCACATGCAACGTAATGTCCATGCAACCATAGCTGCCATGGTGTCAGATTCCTGTGTGTGACATTTTCCTAATTTTAGGGTATTTATGAGTGTCATTTCAACGACAATGATTGACACTTTTGTGCGAGCAGAATCAAGCAATGAAGAGCAGGGAAACCTATAAATATCGGAAATTACACTTGTGTGTGCAACAAGAAACTCCTTAAGATCTAGAAACTGCTGTAACCTTATCAACCTGTAAAAGAAAAGTCTAACAATGATATTAAAACTTGACTTTCGACCTTAGCAGGAACATTCCTAATGTACATTTTTTACACTTCCCAAATCTCTGTAACAGTGCTGCAGCTGGGAATATGGAGCCATTGGCCTTCGCTGTCTCTTGGAGTCCATCGCCCTGCTTGGCTCCAGACAGCAGCTGGTAATTGACATATATTCTCACGTAGTGACGGCGGTGAGAGGAGCTGCTAAGTTCCAAGAGCCCTGCTTGTGCCTTTTAAAGACACTCAACATCTCCTCTCAGACTTACACCGACCGGACATAGCTCAAGGGGACCCCCCACGACTGGGGCTGGGCAGGCAGCAAGTGTCTGGTGACTGGTCGAACACTTCCTCCTCCTGTTTATTTAATTCTGCACAGGGGCGCAAATGGCAAATAACTCTTGGGGTCCGGGCGGGAAAGAAACAAAGCAAAAATAACTCCTATCTTTTGCAATGCCTGCCTATGGCTTCATGTTCACTTTTTGGAAGGATATGTACTAGTAATTCTATCAGAAGTACCTCAGTGGAGCTTTCAGTACGGTCTGCACATTGGCAAACTGGTCTCTTATTTTTTTTCAGTTCTTTACGGTGAAGGGTGGGTTGAGGCTAGGTGTCACCAGCCTAGGGAAACTTTGGTTAGAGTTTTTTTCTAATAAAAGCCTGGGAGTTCCAGGCCTAGGGGCTATAAATAGTGCGTAGGCCCTCATGTGTCGAAGCAGGTTTCAAAAAGGCCTGTGAGCTGGAATAGGAACTGGACAGACCCAAACTAATGTCTCATGGCACTTTGAGAGCACATGCCTGTAACTTCTGTTCTTATTTTCTCTAAACAATATCATTGGAATGTGCCAAACACATAGGATGACATGAGGTTAGTGTCCCTTCAGCAAGGCCAGTAAATGCTCAAAAGCAGGTGGGTACATTACCACCGAACAGCGAGCTCAGTTGTGAGAGGCTGAATACTAAAATATACAATTCTCTGACAGTCTTCATTTTTTTGTGTCACACACGTAACGACTGCAGCATGTTTCATACACTCCAGGAATAAACCGACATAAAAAAGAAAACTGTCAGGTCTGAAAATTCCCCAGCCAACCCACATAGGTCAAAGCTAGCCAGGACGCTGTATTATTTCAAAACATGTCTCCAGCAGTCCGCCCCGGTCGGCACGCCGACACCTACGCAGCCAGTGGCACAGATCACACAAGCAGGCTGTCACAGAGCTACACCAGGCTCTGTTGACTGTAACGCCGCCATGTTAAAAGTAATTTGTTGGACCGGCATCACAGTCTGTCATGATCTGAGCGGCTCAAAGCGAGATTACTACTGCGACTAGTAAATCTGTAGCACAACTTGTTAGTTGCTGAAAAGGCGCAAAGACTAACCTCAGAACTTCAGCTGCATTAGAGGTAGCTGACAAGCGCGTGTTAAGTGATTTTATACATTACAAAAGTCAATTTTTATTATTCGAAGTAGCATAGTGAGAGCTAGCTCACTGCAGCACTGACTCACTTTACTTACTTGAGAAACGCCGGGCGCGATTAAGACTCTCGGACTCAGCAGCAGCTGCACAATGGTGTGCTCTGGGCCGCCGAGGCCGACGGGTTGGGTCATTTTTCATGTAAATTTACAGAGGTGCCACTGGCTGCAACCTCCTACAACTTATTCCCCAGAACTGCAGCCACTTGCTCGCACCGCCGTTCTCTCCGGATGTGATGTTAGTCATCAAGTCATCATTTAAGGCGGCGCCGCGCAATCGTATTTTTACCTTGTACCAGCTAGACCTGCAAAGCAGCTCAACCAGCCCCCAAGCCTGCCAGGAGCAGTGCTCATGGAGCAGTGCACATGGCAAGCTCCACTCCAGCTTTAGTTTCAGTCCGAATTATTAGTGCATGATTAGCAGCCAGCGCTAGGATTTGAGAGCCAACGGGCCCTATACTTGAGCGTGACTTTGCATTTAAGTGCGGTGATGCGGACCACCACACTGAAATGCGTTAGTCTAATGCCTGATGCGTGATACTTGGCAGGCCTGCAAGTAAATCCTGATGACCCATACTGAATGCAGAAAAAGCTCCAAACCATTTTCTTCAAAAAGCACCATATACTCACTTCATCAAACTCAGAAGTGAATTAACGTCGTTCAATTCACAGTGCTAGATCGAGTTAGAGCACCTACATTCAAGATAAGAGGAAGCGAAGGGTAATGTGTGAAATGAAGCTTTGTCAAATGGTTCCAGTATGACACGTAGGAGTAAACAGCATGTTACAGCGGCGCATGAGGAAGAAGCAGAGAGCTACGTAAATTGTCAGCTATGCATTTCTCTAAAACCTCCATGTGTTGTACATCCGAAAGACATTGCCTTTCCTTCATCCCCTCGGTTGTTTTGTTTAAAAGTTCAAAAGACATAAATAAAAAGTTAGTGCTTTTATTGCCATATGATTCATAAGAAAAAGCCAGAAGTAATCATTCCACAAGATTAGAACCAATACCCCCTTACATTTAAATGATTTACTCCCAAAACCGTCATCTGGTAGTATAAGAGAGATGGCTATGGGCCCCACATGCCCTTGGGCTTAGGGGCCATTAACTTAAACCTTTCCCTAGCCAGGCCTTTCCAGGTCTCGCCTATAGACTGCCTTTAGCTGTTGTCGAAGACTTATTGTGGACACGTGGGTAGGCAAGAAGCAAACTGAAATACCACCCCCACCAATTCGATCAGTACCTCAAATGCCATCAGGCGAGTGAAGCTAGTAAGGTCTGTCCTCCCTAGAAGAGGTCTTTCATCCCTCCTATCTATTAATCTCTCCACCCTTTAAGCATTTCATCCAGCGTCCATTTCACCTGTCTATTCATGCTCCCATCCGTCTGTCTTTTCATCCAATCCATCTATCCTTCATTTCACCCACCTTTTATCATTCACCCATCCTTTCACCCTTCTAGCCAGGTTTCCATCCATCTATCCAATCATTCATCTTTCAATCCATTCTTACGTGTACCCACCAATGCAAATATAACTTTACTCTTCCATCTCTCAAACCTTTCACCTTAGTATCCATCCTTTTATTGACCTCTCCTTCTTGTCGCAGTTTCTTCCTTCTTTTCATATTTCCTATATTTCATTCTTCCTTTCTGCCCTCCCTTTCTCTTTCCCTCTATTTTCCCCATTCTTTCTCCATCTGTTATGGTTTCTACCCCACATTTAGAAAAGAAATGCAGCAAGTTTTCAGATAGTGCAAACTCAACCCAAAAGTATTGGAGCGCTTTACATGATTTATTATTATATCTTTTTTTGTATGCATGGGGATATTAATTGATTTGCCCAGAGTCACAGGATGTTAGGCTGACCCGAGACTAAAAACCCATTCCCTTAATCGATAGCTCGAGCATTAGGCACAACCCCAACCACAAGAGCGGAAGCATTTTCAATATTATAAACAACTTGATGCAAAAAACAACCATTGACAAAGCCAATAGTCTTGGCTTCTTGTAGGTGTAATATTACTTGTATTATATATCTGGATGCAATGACAGAAGCAGCAAAATATCAGTAGGGTGGCACACTATGTGATGCACATATTTTTAGTGTAATTGCCTTTAAGCCACACCCTTATTTGCATCGGTTACGCCCCTTTGAAAGATCACTGAGTATTTTCATCCGACTCAAAGCCCTGGTCTACACACGCGGTCAGGTTCTTGGCGCACATAACCATGGCTGCAGCGCACACAGACCTTACTCTGCCGCACACAGAGGAAAATAATTAGAGGGAACATTGCTGGGGAGGGATAGCTCCTTGATCTGAATAGGGCTGTGCCTGGCAAGGTGAATTCTGGCTCCACCTCCTACTGTGCGTCTGATGGCAGACCCCCTCTTTCCGAAAGGAAGGATGCAGCCTGGTAAACGAAGTGCTTTGGGCCTTAGCAGAACTGGTTCTGGCTGGGTTCAGTGACTAGAGACTTTTGAGAACAAAGACTTTTGGAGTATAAATATCTGTGCCCAAGCCCCTCATTTTTGTATTGCTCCTGGATGTCAAGAGGAACCTCTGTCCGTGTTACTGAAGGAATCTGCAGGAGAGGACTGTCCTTGTGTGCTGTTTATTGGATTGGCCTGTAGTAGTTCCCCTTGGACTTGGAAGAAGAAGAAAAAGGACTTATGAGAGACTCATTTTGCTAAGCAATCACCCAAGGGCTAGAAGGCTGGAGTCACAGGCACATCTGGCTCCCCCACCAGCCTCCTGTTTCCTCCCAGCGAGGATTTCTATCTGCAGGTGAGGCCCGTGTGAATTCCAGGGTCTCTAGTTATACTACAGAAAAGAGTGTTGAAATCGTTGCTAACACCCGTTTGCGAGCTGTTGCAGCTGAAGAGCGTAAGAAAACTCATCGCTCTGCTGCCTCCGAGCGCTCGCAAACCAAAGATCATCGCATTGCACGCTTGTGGGCCACAAAGTCCTCATTTGCGTGCTTGTCGAAGGCTCGCTAACTCCGGATCATCGCAACACGATATCGCAGAGCGGGCGCTGTGCGTCCGACATTTTCCTCGCATCGCACACTGATCGTTGCTCCCTCGTGGGGCGCCATTTTCTTTCATTGCAACAAGATCGCACACGCAAAAGGATCAGCGCATCATCCTCCCTTGCGGCAATAATTCAACGCATCGCTGGCCTAGTGTGAAGAAGTCTGTTGTTTTGTCCCGCACGCACCCGCAGACCGGCTGTGGCGTGGTGAAGAAGTAGCTCAGGACAATTGGGTAGTTTTAAACTGTACCGCTTTATTTTTTTACTTGTTCAAAACAAATGGTCCTGGGAGACGTAGTACTATGTCCCCCTTTGGGTTTTCTCCTTTTCGGATTCTGGGCTTGATTCAAGATGACGTCTTTGCTTCAGAGACCGGTTTACTCTCCGTAGGTGACCGATGCACCAGGACATGGTGAAAGAAAGAAAAAAACTAAAGGAAACGTAAGGAAGGTGTTTTTCCTTCCACAAGGTGTCGCAGGAAGCAAGAGGTGCAGGGAAAAAAACACCACTACCTTCACCAGTGTTTGTGCACTATAGGCGACTGTCTTATCTCGCCCCTTTCATTCAGTGTGGCTCTCCTCATACACCCCCTCCATTTGGACCAGCACTAGAGCGCCTCCAGGCAAAGTCGAACAGCCCTCGTATCTTGTGTAGCCACGACTCTCCAGGGCTGTGGCGGGCATAGACGTGTTGACAGGAAGGGTCTGGCTGCCCGTCTGTTCCTCCGTCCGCCGCTTCCGAGTCCACATGTTTTTCTACCAGAGACGGCTGCTCTATGGTCTCCTGTCGGATTCCGGGCTCCTTCCAGAGACGAATGATGAAGGTCTCTACCAGGGCGTCCTCCTGCTCCGGCGTCTCCCTGAGTCCAAACGAATGCCTTCCTCCCCCGGCGTCACTCGTCTTCAACCCTTGTGGTCATGTGATCCAGTCAGCTGATTCAAGAAGGTCAGAGGCTTAAAAGTACAGTGTTCTTCTGGACAGTGTTGCTCGGGAAAGCTCTGTAAACAAAGAAGGGAACATGGAGAAAGGTAAGGGGGAAAGTGCGTCTGTGTCACACCGGCACATCATCCTCCCTTGCGGCAAGGATTCAACGCATCGCAGGCCTAGCGTCCGGAAAATCATCGCTTCAGCTCGTTTGCGTCATTTTGCTTGTTTTGCTATGAAATCCATGTACTTTATAAGTAAAAGGGTCGCGGAGACCCCTGCTTTGAACATAACCCCTATTTGAACACTTTGAACGCTTTTTCCAGCTTTTCAAAATTAACCTCCCTTTTTCAGTATTGTGGCTTTTTACCATTATTGGTATTGTGTTAAGTCTATATATAAAGATACTTATTATTTTTATAACGGCTTGTGTGGTGTCCCTTTGTAGTGTCCTTCCCTATGTCACTGTGTATGATCATAAATGCTTTACACACTGCCTCTGAGATAAGCCTAGCTGCTCGTGCTACGTTACCACAGGGTTGAGCAGGGATTATCAAAGAGTGTAGCCCCCTTACTCTGACTTAGGAAGAAGGGCCCCTACTTGGACTGTGGCCAGCCACTGCCACCTAGAGACCCCATTTCTAACATTGGTGGTCAGCGGTGAGGATCCGGACTTGCATTTGTGATTGCATACAGTAATTATAGTGTACAGAACTAGTGAGTGCAGACCGTAACGCAACCACAAACATTTTTGAGGTTTTTGATTCTTTTTTTGATTGATATTGCTAGTTATTTCTACAATGGGCAAGCCACAGATCCAAAACCTCGGAGGATCTCTCCTGGGAAGGAGAAAGATTAGATACCTACAATGCCAAGCAGCGCAAGTTTTTTTGCAAAAGATTCACAGTCCCTATCACAGGCCTCACTAAGAGAGAGGAATTTTACAAAGCACTGAAGGCCTGGCCAGAAGCCAGGGATGCCCCTAAGAATGTGGGAGAGCCTGGGGCGGAGGGAGAGAATACAGGAGAACAGCTGGTGGAAGTAGTAGATTTGGTAGGTAGTAAAGCGCTTTCCATCCCGGGCAGTAGTGTGTCCTCAAGGGGCCTGTCTCCAGAAGAGATGGAGGACAGGGAGAGAGATGGGCGGCATAACATGGAGATGGCCAAGCTCAAGATGGAGGGTCAGGGGGACCTAGAGAACAAGAAGTTAGGGGTTGAGATAATGAAGATGAATTTTGAACATGAGAGAGTATTGAGGGAGTTGGAGATTAAGGCAAAGAGTGTAGATATCTCCCCCTCTGGTTGCAGCATACCTGTAGTGCATACTGAGAGAGTGTATATACCCAAAGAAGTTATTAAGGATTTCCACAAAAGTGAAGATATTGGACAGTTGTTTGCAGCGTACGAATTAGCCATGGTGTCCCACCGGGTCCCTGAGAAGGATTGGAGAGCTAGATTGTGTGGGCAGTTTGTTAGTGAGGGTAGGGATACCTTGTTGGACCTGCCCCAGGACAGTAGAATGGTTTATGCCCACATGAAGGAAGCTTTGATGACTTGCTATGGGTAAACCCTTGAGATGTATAGACAGAGGTTTAGGACCTGCAAGAATTTAGAGGATACCACTTGGGTTAAATATGTGTCTTATTTGCAGAGCAATGGAGCACTGGGTAAAAGGTAGCAAAGTAAAAACGTTTGTGCAACTGTATGATTTTATTGTATGGGAGCATTTATCTAGTAACTGTTTTCATGAGCTACACCAGCACCTGATTGATTGCAAGCTAGCTAACCCTAGGAAGCTTGCTGAGGAGACGGACCGCAGACGAGCACCCGGGTTCGCAAGGGTCCGATGGGAGACTTCGCCAAAGGTGGGCAGGGTTCCCAGCAGAAAAGTGGGGGGGACAGGGGTAAACCATGGGAGTTTCCAAAAGGGCGCCAAAGTAATTCCCAAGGTAACCAAGCAGTGGTATCCTAGCCTGCAGAGGTCAGTGCCCCCGACAGGTAGGCCTGTTCAGAGGGGGCCCTTTACTCGTTATAAGTGTGGCCAAGCGGGCCACCTGTATTTTGATCCCCAGTGTCCCTTGAGGGACCACCCTGCACCAACCCGTGCACCACCCCGCCAGCTTGCTAGTGTAGCTCTGGGAGAGGAAGAGATGGGCACCCCAGAAGGGTGGGACCCCATAGAATTGACCCTTGTTTCATTAGGAGATTTTGAGATGGTCCCTAAACCTGCACTGCCTGAAAACACTAAGAAGTACAGGCAGTGGGTGACCATCAATGGCCATAGAGTGGAGGCTCTAAAGGACACAGGAGCCAGTGTGACTGCTGTCAGTTCCCGGTTGGTGTCCAAAGAGAAGGTTGTCCCTCATGCATTCTACCCTGTAGTGTCAGCAGACAATACAGAGAGCCAATGTGAGGTGGCTCAGGTTCCCTTCGAGTGTGGGGTCTCAGGAACTCTTCAGGTAGCTGAGAGGCCCGCCATGCCTGTAGACTGTCTGTTAGGCAATGATTTAGAGAACTCCCCGTGGGCTACGGTGGAGAGGAGAGCTCACTTACAAATGTTGGTTCTGCCTGAGTGGGCGTGTGCTGCCACTAGGTCCTTGGCAGCCAAGGAGGGTGTTGAGAAGGATCTGGGACCTGAGAGTATGGCCCAGATCCATGCCTTAGAGAGAAGGGGCAGGGGGCATGGAAAGCCGGCCTCCTTGGTTTCCCACAGCCCAGGAGGGAGCAGACCCCAAGGGGGATGCCCTGAAGCCTACCGGGGAGCAGAGTGCCAACCTGGGGTACCTACCTGAGCTGACCCATTGGCAGCAGGAAGGAGGGCCCACAAGGGAGGAGTTTTGTGAGCAGCAAAGAGTATGCCCTTCTCTTGAGGGTATGCAGCAACAGGCTGCAGCCCAGGCAGCAGGGGACCAGTCTGGTTCACATCTGATTTATTTGGGAGAATGGTCTCCTCTATAGCGAGCCTAAGGCTGCTGAGCTGGTGTCAGCCCATCTGCTGGTGGTGTCCACATGCTTCAGAGCCTATACTAGGGTTGGCTCATGACATTCCATTGGCAGGACATCTGGAGCAGACCAAGACCTTTGAAAGGCTGGTCACCCACTTTTATTGGCCCCAGATGCACAAGAGTTCAGACACTCATTGCAGGACATGTGAGACTTGCCAGGCAAGTGGGAAGAGTGGGGGAAGATCAAGGCCCCACTCCAGCCATTTCCAGTTGTTAGTACCCCATTCGAGCGAGTGGGCATTGACATTGTGGGGCCTCTGGATCCCAGGAAAGCCATGGGCAACAGGTTTATCCTGGTCCTGGTGGACCATGCTACCGGGTACCCTGAAGCCATCCCACTCAGGACTGTGATGGCCCCTGTGGTGCGACATGCATTGATGGGGCTTTTCTCCCGCGTGGGGTTCCCCAGAGAGGTGGCGTCTGACAGGGGGACCAATTTCATCTCCCAGTATATGAAGTCTCTGTGGAGGGAGTGTGGGGTAACTTATAAGTTCACCACTCCTTACAACCCCCAAGGAAATGGTCTGGTTGAAAGGTTCAACCGGGGGTGAAATTTGCAAATTCGCGTTCTGCGAATTCGTGGATTTCCCCGCAAAATCACAAAAAAAATCAGCAAATTTTCCAGCGAAATCGCAGATTTTATTTGCGATTTGCCCTGGAGTACTTTCTACTGGCTAATCCAGTAAGAGCTCCCTCATTGGGTAAATGTATAGTGCTTTTACTACACTGCAGCTGCGTAAAGGGCCAGAAGATGTGTCTCCAGTGACCATGTGTGCCTGTAACACAGGTATAGGCACACATGGTCACTGGAGACACATCTTCTGGCCCTTTACGCAGCTACAGTGTAGTAAAAGCACTATGGGGCAGATTTACAAGCCGCTTGCGCCTCTTTTGTGCCGCAGTTGCGTCACTTTTGTGACGCAGCGACAGCACAAAAGATGCGCCATAGTGCTGGGTATTAACAATGTGACGCATCTGAGAGATGCGTCACGTTGTAAAGCCCTGCGCCATCAGGAGGCGTTCTGGCGCAGGGGAGGGCGTTCCTGCGCAGGAACGCCTCCTAAATGTGGCTGAGTGAAATCTACAAGATTTCACTCAGTCACTTTTAGGCCAATGCTGCGTCAAAACCCTGCGCCTACTTGAAGCAGGCGCAAGGCTTGATGCACCATTGGGGAGATAGGGCCCCCCAGAGCATTGCTGGAGCTGTGTCGCGCTTGCGACGCAGCGCCAGCAATGCGCTGCTTTTACGGCACAGATGCATGACGCATCTGTGCTGTTTTTGCCACATGGTGCGCCGCATTGTAAATGCGGCACACCATGGGTGGCGGAGCTGCGGCGCACAATAACTGGCGCATTCCTAGGGATGCGCCAGTTATAGTAAATCTGCCCCCATACATTTAGCCAACGAGGGAGCCCTTACTGATTAGACAGTAAAAAAGTACTCCAGTTGAGTAGAGGTATTGCACAAAAAGGTGGCATCTTCGTGGACAAACACACAGGGCTGGATTCATTCTGCCCCCTGTTAGACTCGTTTTTTGTGCCCTTCTGCCCTTTGTTATACTCATTTTTCCCTTGTTTTTCTGCCCTTCTGTCCTCTGTTAGACTGTTTTTTGTGCCCTTCTGCCCTCTGTTAGACTCGTTTTTCCCTTGTTTTTCTGCCCTTTTGCCCTTTGTTAGACTGCTTTTTGTGCCTTTCTGCCCTCTGCATCACCGCATCATCACTCAGCACCACCACAGCATCACTCAGCACCACCACAGCATCACTCAGCACCACCGCAGCACCACTCAGCACCACCGCAGCACCACTCAGCACCACTACAGCATCACTCAGCACCACTACAGCATCACTCAGCGCCACCACAGCACCACTCAGCACCACCACAGCACCAATCAGCATCACTCAGCACCACCACAGCACCAATCAGCACCACCACAGCACCACTCAGCGCCACCACAGCATCACTCAGCGCCACCACAGCATCACTCAGCGCCACCACAGCATCACTCAGCGCCACCACAGCATCACTCAGCGCCACCACAGCATCACTCAGCGCCACCACAGCATCACTCAGCGCCACCACAGCATCACTCAGCACCACCACAGCATCACTCAGCGCCACCACAGCATCACTCAGCGCCACCACAGCACCACTCAGCACCACTCAGCACCACTCAGCACCACCACAGCACCACCACAGCACCACTCAGCACCACCCCAGCATCACTCAGCACCATCCCAGTATCACTCAGCACCACCACTCAGCAGCACCACCACAGCACCACTCAGCAGCACCACCACAGCACCACTCAGCGCCACCCCAGCATCAATCTGCGCAACCATTCAACAACAACTGGTTCAAATATGTTCTCTCAATGTTTCAAGCTTTATTACAAATGACACAAAAAGATGTTAATATTTCACTTCTGTTCTTGGATTTTCGTCACAATAAAATACACTTAACATAATCTTCACAAAAGTTATTTACAAAAGTTTAAGCTATTGTCATTATAAATTAAAATCACTTTTATTTAAGTATTAATTATTTAAAAAAATTAAAAGCCATTGTCATTTGTAATATCAATACATCTAAGTTACGTAAATACAAAACATGTTGCATTACAAATGCTATAGGTGTCACATTTGCTAAAGTTATAACTATTGGCATTGTAAATGACAAAGCTATTAATTTAGATATTTTTAAAACCAACACATAAATAAAAGAAATTGTCATTTACAAGACCAATAGCTCAAACTTTCCTAATGTGAGACCTATTGCATTGCAAATGCTTGTTTTTATATCTGTCAGTGCTTCCTGTTGAGGTTTAATTTTCGTGTCAGGCGCCTCATTGTCTACTTGTAACTATTCTCTGACCCTGCTTCAAGGGTCAGAGCAGGGTCAGAGAATAGTTGCAAGTAGGCAACGAGGTGCCAGGAAGCACTTACAGGCTTACAACAGCAGGTGCCCAAGTTGAAGTTAATTTCTTTGTAACCCATTTGTAAAAGGTTACAAAAAATTAGCTTCAACTTTTGCAGTTGCTGCTGTAACCCTGTAAGTGCTTGGCGGAAAATTCGTCCCCGCTGATTCGCGGATTTTACCGCAATTTCGTGAGATTTGCGGATCGCGAAATTGCAGAAAATCAGCAAATTCAGCAAGCGGAACAAATTTTCAGCCCATGCTTACTTGAAGGGCATGATTATGGGCATAGAGGAGCCTCTGAGGGGGAAGTGGGACGTCCTCTTACCATGCTTGTTGTTTCCCTACCGTGAGGTGCCACAGAAGTCCTTAGGGTTCAGTCCCTTTAAACTGCTCTATGGCCATCCGGTAAGAGGGCCTCTGAGTGTGTTCAAGGAAGGCTGGGAGCAATCTCCCAGGAAACCTTCCCAAGTTGTATTCAATTACATCTTGGCCTTCAGGAACCAGAAAAATTGCTGAGGCAAATCTGGAAGCCAGCCAGGAGGAAATGAAACGCTGGCACGACCAGAACACCACTCTGGTCGAGTTTCAACCTGGTCAGAAAGTTTGGGTACTGGCCCCAGTGGAGCCTGGTGCGCTCCAAGATAAGTGGACCGGTGCATTTGAGGTGGTGCAGCGCAAAAGTCCAGTTACCTACTTGGTGGACTTTTAGCCTCCCAGGAACCCCTTGCAGGTCCTGCATGCCTGAAGCCCCCCTTTGCGAGGTCTGAAGTGGGCATGCTTTTTGCCAAAGATGCTGGAATGGAGGAGGTGATTGAGCCTCTTCCTGACCTACTGTGTGCAGGAGAGAAGGATGGGTCAGTAGAGGGTGTGGTCCTCTCCACCACACTGACCCCTGAGCAGCCGAGAGATTGTCACCAGCTGTTGGGGCAATTTTCTGATTTGTTTTCCCTGGTGCCGGGTGTCACTGAGTGGTGCGTCCATGATGTGGACACCATAGACAATCCTCCTGTCAAGCACAAGGCTTACCGATTGACTGAACGGGTCAGGGCCTACATTAAGGAGGAGGTCTCTAAAATGTTTGCCCTAGGGGTGATTAAGTCCTCTAGCAGCCCATGGTCCAGCCCGTTGTCTTGGTACCAAAAGCTGCCGCGCCTGGTGCCGCCACCGAATTCAGATTCTGTGTGGACTACCGAGGTCTCAATTCGGTCATGAAGACCGACGCGCACCCCATCCCCAGAGCTGATGAGCTCATAGATCGGCTGGGGACTGACCGGTACCTAACGTCTGGGTACTGGCAGATCGCCTTAACTGATCGGACCAATGAGAGGTCAGCATTCTTCAAACCAGATGGGCACTACCAATTCCGTGTGATGACCTTTGGAATGAAGAATGCCCCTGCCACCTTTCAGAGGTTGGTCAACCAGGTGTTGGCTGGGCTGGAGGATTTCAGTGCCGCCTACCTGGATGACATTGCAGTGTTTAGCTCCTCCTGGGAGGACCACTTGCTCCACCTCCGGGAAGTGTTGATGGCGCTGCACAGAGCAGGCCTCAATCAAGGCCAGTAAGTGCCAGATTGGGCAGGGTTCTGTGGTGTATCTGGGACACCAGGTTGGGAGTGGCCAGGTGGCACCCCTACAGCCTAAGATTGAAACCATCCTGGCATGGGAGACCCATAGGACCCTGACCCAGGTGAGAGCCTTCCTAGGTCTCACTGGTTATTACAGGAGGTTTCTCAAGGGGTATGGCAACATTGTTGCCCCCTTGACTGAGCTGACTCTCAAGAAGCAGACAAAGATTGTGAATTAGACTGAGACCTGTCAGAAAGCTTTTGATGCCCTCAAGACTGCCATGTGTACAGCATCCGTCCTACAGGCGCCCAATTTTGCTAAGGAATTTCTTGTCCAGGCAGACGCTTCAGAGAATGGGGGGGGGGTGCTGTTCTGTCACAGATCAATGAGGAGGGACTAGACCAATCTGTAGCCTTCATCAGTAGGAGGTTACTTCCCCGGGAACAGAGGTGGAGTGCAATTGAGCGCGAGCCATTTGCTGTGGTCTGGGCACTGAAGAAGCTAAGACCATACCTGCTTGGGACTCACTTCCGGGTTCAGATAGACCACATGCCCCTCAGAAGGCTGATACAGATGAGGGGTGTGAATCCCAAGTTGTTGAGGTGGTACATTTCCCTACAGGGTATGGACTTCGCGGTGGAACATCGCCCTGGCACAGATCGCGCCAATGCTGACAGTCTTTCCAGGTTTTTCCACCTTAGTGAGGAGGAACTCCCTGGGGTAGGGTAGTTCTTCCCACATTTCAGCTGGAGGGGACACGTTTTAGACCTGGCACATTGGCGTGAGTCTCCCTTCCACTTTTTTTTGCAGATGTACCTCAGATGTTTTGCTGGTGTTCCCTGCTCAGGGCACTGCACCACGGCCTATCCGTGCTGCATTGCAAGTGCTCCCAATGTAAGGTGTATACGTGTAATTGATTTCAATGATTGGCTTATTGGATTCACTGTCAGTCCCCAGTAAAGTGCACAAGGAGTGCCAGGGCTTGTAAGTGCTGATACGGCTCGTGGGCCTGCAGCACGGGTTGCGCCACCCACAGAAGCCGCCTTGTAAAATGTGTCTAAGGTCTGCCATTGCAGAACCTGCGTGCAGTCTGGTACTGTCATGATGGCTGGGTAAGTGCGCACACTTACCAGCCTCTAACCCTTCCCTTTACTTCATATCAGTCCCCCCTTTGGTAGGCCCACAGGCAGGTTGCATTGTAAGCATAAGGTAGGACAAGCCCTAATGTGCGTGGCATGTCCTAATAGTCAATTACAGCCATTCTCGTTTTTCAATATTGCAAGGCTACCTGTTCTCGTAGGCCAGAATTGGCTGCTGGATTATTAAACTCTATAATCCCAGTAGACTCAGGGAACATGGTAGGAAGTCAAGTTTAGTATGCCTGAACTCAGAATAATAAAATACGTCTTTTAGTAAAGTTTATTTAAATATCCTGTGTTTGCAAATGCTACTTTTAGAAAGTTAGCATTTGCTTGCCTAACCATCTCGACCCGCCTCTGCTCTTATGTATATTTGCTGTCTGGTTTGTGTGAGTGATAGGGCTGGGGGAAGACAGGTGGTGAATAGAAAGATTACACCAGGATGGGTGGGGGGTTGCCCCTTGACTCTGAATAGGCCTGTGCTCTGCCACCTCAATGCCGGCTCCGCCCCCTGGGGAGCGGCTGATGACTCTGCACTACACTTTGTAAGAAGAGAGGGGAAGATCGTCAAAAGAGTACTCCTGGACTGTACTTGTCTTCACAATGCTGGCTCCACCTCCTGCGGAGCGTCTGCGGGGCCTGCCCTGCTCACTGAAAGGAAAACCCAGACTTCGCAAAACAAAGTACTCAAGGGCTGAGATGGACTATGCAAAGGCCCCCCTGGCCGGGAAAGACCAAGGAAACGGTGTATAAAAAGAGGAGCTCTGCTCCTACCAAATCAGATCCAGTTTTGACCACGACGAACCTCTGCCTGACTAGAAGGACCAAGAGAAGCTGAAGGAAGAAAACCTGCAGTGGTGCCTTGCTGAGAACAGAGAGGAAAAGACCAGAGAGGACTTTGAAGACTTGTGCCTGAAACGATCTCCAAGGGCTTGATCTCGAGCTTGCCCCCTGAACTGAACCCCAGGACCAGTGGGTTCAATTCTGCCTGTGCCCGTCTGCTGCTGGGCCCTTAAGATCTTTTCCCTCGCCGGAGTTGTGACTCGGGTGCCTTCGCCCTCCTAAGGTCGTGACAGCTCGGAGCCTGGTCGCCCCGCCGCAGAGAGCCCCGCTCAAGCTTGAGTCGGTCCCCGCGTCAGTGCCGGGCCGCCCGCTCTCCTGACACCTCGCCTGCTACGGAGCGCGTTGTGCGCCTCTCATCTTCTCCCGCTGGAATCTGCACGGAGCGCATCTGATAGCCCCGGACGGTCCATACGTCGATACGTACCCGACTGTCTCGCTTTGCCCTCCTGCATACCAAGGCCCGTGCCGCACCTCAAGAAGCCTTCCATACGTTGGTACCGGAGGCCCGGTGCTGCACCTGTCTGCCCGAGAGCGCGACGACCCACACAGATCCACAGGTACGACCCGGCGTACTAAGAAGAAGTACGTCCCGCAGGCCTGAACGGCGCCTCGCCCCGTGAGTTGCTCCAGACCCCGGATCGCTGCAACCCTCCACCGTCACGCTCACCCGCCTCGCACCTCGAGGGGGCTTTGAGCCAGATAAAAGTCCGGAGAACCGCCGGCCTCATCCTGGGTCCGCCTTCACCTGAGGCCGCACCTGAAACGCCTCAGACACCCGCAACAAGGTACACTTGAACTCGATCCCGAGTTCACATCGGATCCAGGGTCTGCAACGTTTGTTTTCCCTGTCGTCCATCATTCATCCACGGGTCGCTTCTCCAGCGCGAAGCGCGCACCGACCCCCAGCGTACCTTGCTGACAAAGAACACTTAAGAACAATTGCCTATTTAAATCTGGTGGAGAAGTGTGGCTCACAGGTTAGAGCAGGCAGACCCTGAAGCAGAGGTCAGACCCGGGACCAGGGTTCGATTCCCGACGCGGCAGGGTGTTGAGTTCAAATGTCCACGGACTCTATAATTCTCGCTTCGGTGCCTGACCTAATCATGGGTTCACACTATGCAACTCTGGGCATTAAGCTTGCTTAATCTCCACAACGGCCCCCCCGCGGCGGGATGCCTGGCTTTCACCTTGGGGATGCCCTGTAGGGGCAATCTCACAGGGAAAAATCAGGACGGGTTCCCAAGGCAAGCGCGGAGATACCCCTTCGGGGGTCGATTCTGGCGCTATATAAGAAATGCAATAATTCGCTAAACGTTATATATGGTCTTGTGATAATTCTGCAACTAAGTATTTTTATATAAAGTCTACGTATTTTTGATACAACCTTACGCCTGGTGTCCGTTTGTGGTGGGTCATTATATTTACTGTATGTGATCATAAATTCTTAACCAACTATCGCCCTGAAGATTAGCCTGGTCTGCTCGCGCCACACTACCTAGAGGGTGAGCAAGGGTTATTTCTAAGGAGTAGTTCTCTTACCCTGACTAGAGGAGAAGAAAAGGTCTAGTTCGAAGAACAAACTTGTCCGGATGGACAGCAAGGAAAGGGGGTTTAGAAGATAGAGCCTGAAGCTCACTCATCTTGCGAGCAGATGTGATGGCAACCAGAAAAGCAGTCTTTAAGGTCAAGAGTCTGAGAGGACAATTTTGTAGTGGCTCGAAAGGAGCACACATAAGATAGGTTATGACCAGATTCAAGTCCCACTGGGGCAGTACGGAAGGAATAGGAGGAAGGAGGCGAGTAATTCCCTTAAGAAATCTATTTACAGTAGGGGACATGAAAAGAAAAAAAGGCTGATCAGGAAGGTGAAGAAAGGCCGAAATGGCCGAAAGATAGCCTTTAAGGGTGCCCAGAGCAGAGCCCTGCTGGGCCAAAGACAAAATGAAGAGGAGAACCTCTGAAAGGGGGGCAGAGAGTGGATCCACTGCCTTTGCTGTGCACCATGCCACAAATTTGTTCTCATCTACAGGTGTATACTGTTTTAGTGGAGGGACGTCTGGCTGCCAAGATAACTTTACAGACTTAGGGAGGAAGGTGAACAGCTATCTTAAGTCGCCGCTCAATCTCCACGCAAGGAGGTGGAGGCTTGGCAGGTTCGGGTGGAGGACCATCACCTGCTGCTGCGACAGAAGATCCTCTCGAAGAGGAAGTCTGATCGGAGCATCAGTGGCCATGTTCAAGAGGTGGGGTTACCAGACTCTTTGTGCCCAGTCTGGAGCCACAAGAATGACTTGGGCCCGGTCGCGCTTGATCTTCTTTAACACTTTGGGCTCTGGGCAGAAGTGGTACAGGCGGAAAGGCATATAGAAGACCCCAATTCCATTCGCGACGAAAAGCGTCGCTGAGCAAGTGCTGCCGTGGAAATTCCAACGTGCAGAACTGCTGACATTGTGCTCTCTCTTCAGTGAGGAACAGACCTAAACAAGGCTCTCCACACTGCTGAAAGAGACCTTGCACCACCTCTGAGTGAAGATGTCATTCATGATCCATCATGCACTGGCGGCTGAGTTCATCCGCCCTAGTGTTCAGCGAACCAGACAGGTGTTGAACCACCAGGGACATGCCCTGATGTTCCAGCCACATCCAAAGGCGAAGAGCCTCTTGACACAGCCCGCCCTATTTGTTGCAGCACCACATGGCGGTGGTGTTGTCTGCGAACAACTGCACTACTCTCCCTCTGTGGAGCCTGGACTCCTCCAGAGACCAGAGGCCTCTGATATCCGCCTCTCCCATGTCGCCACCCCATCCCAGGAAGTGACGCACCTGTCACCACTCTGAACTCTGGTTGGGGATGGGAGAGGGATCTGCTGTCGACCCAATCCCAGTTTTCTAGCCACTACTGCAATTGGTGTGCGGTGCCCTCTGAGATTTGGACGCAATCGGAAAGATTCACTTAATCCTGCGCCCACTGCAACTTCAGGTCCCACTACAGAGTTCCTGCATATGCCACCTGGCATGATCCACCAGCAGGATGCAGGAGGCCATGAGGCTCAGCAGCCTTAAGGTCATTCTCACCGAAACCCGGCATAGTGGGTGAAACATCAGTATCATAGCCTGAATATCCCGCACTCGCTGCTTGCGAGGATAAGCCCAAAACTGCGCTGTCCAGAGCTGCTCCAATGAAAAGGAGCCTCTGGAAGGGAATCAGGTGTGACTTCGGCATGTTGATAGTGAACCCCAGCAAGTGCAGGAGGTCCGCCGTAGTCTGGAGGTGGGAGAAAACAGCCTGGGGTGAGCCCGCCTTCAACAGCTTGTCGTCAAGATAGGGGAAGACTGGAACCCCTGATCTGTGCACATGAGCTGCGACTGCCGCCATCACTTTCGTGAACACCTGAGGGGCGCTGGTAAGTCCAAAGGGAAGCATATTAAACTAGAAATGCTCATGGACTACCGTGAACCGTAGATAACGCCTGTGGGCTGGCAGGTTGGGTATGTGAAAGTAAGTGTCTTGCAAGTCCAGCGCTACCATTCAGTCTCCAGGGTCGAGGGCAGACAGGACCTGAGCTAACATTAACATTTTGAACTTCTCCTTCCGGAGGAAGCAGTTGACGTCCCTGATATCCAAGATAGGATGCAGGCCTATGTCCTTTAGTACCAGGAAGCAGTGGGAGTGGCATGGAGGGGGGCGGGTAGTCTCGAAGGGCAGGGAGTAGCTCCTTTGGACTATCTGCAAAACCCGCATGTCCGACGTGATGTTGTGCCACTGGGGGGGTGATGGCGAATCCTGATGCCCACTGGCAACTGGAGGCTCTGGAAGGTCGGACTAGGAAGGTTTTGAGGCTGCTGCAGAGGAGGCTCTGGTGAACTGGCCTGCCCACTGGCCCCCAGACCCACTGCGCTGGGTCCCACATCCCCTGCCGCACAGAGGCTGGGTAGCTTGTGCCAGTCTGTGGCCCTGGGTGGGACGTGGTGGGCTACTCCATCAATAGCGATGAAAGGGCAAAAGATAGAGTGAACAGGGCGAGAGGTTGTAGCGAGGCCCAAGGACGTGGCCGGAGCTCAAGAGTCCTTGAAGCACTCGAGCGCATTGTACGCCTTGTCGCCAAACAGGCAACGGGCATGTCCTAAAGGGTCGATTTGACATCCCCAGAGAAGCCAGTGGACCTCAGCCAGGCATAGTGTCTCAAGGCTACTGACATAGAAATCGTTCTACCCAACGAGTGGGCGGTATCCAGCCCACACCGAATGGCAAACTTTGCGGCGTCTCTTCCCTCTGCAACCGCACGGGAGAGTACGTGCCGGGCCTCCTGCGGGCACTGTGGCAGCACATGCGCATCCGTATCCCACACAGAGTGGGTGTAACGGCCCAAGAGACGTGGTGTTCACCGACCGCAGTCCTAAGCTGGCGGAAGAAAACATCTTCTTCCCAAGATAGCCCAGCTTCTTGGATTGCCTTTCTGGGGGAGCAATAGGGAACGCACCTTTGGATGTTGAGGCTTGTGTTGTGTATCGATTTAGATTCCGTATGACTTTCCCGATTCATGCCCTTATATAGGTATAATTCACATTGCCCTTATATAGGCATAGAAATCCAGTCCTTATTTAGGCATAGTCCATGCTACCCAAATACAGGCATGACTACTTCCATCAGTTGATCTACGTCACAGCGAGTTCTTGGAAAACCAGACTCTTAAGCTTTAGGGACTTCCCCTTGCCTGGATATTGATTTCTCCAAGAACGCCTTTATTATGCATGAACATCTATTCCTTAGGGGTTCATTCATGATGCTCATATGCTCGACTTTTACGTTAATACTGGAATTCCTAAACGCCTTCAAGGTATAAATATTTCTTCACTTGCTATGGCAAAGCACGGTGTGGTTCGGTGCAGTTCGACTTCCTACTTGCATTACGCAGCTCGCCAGAGCAAGTACAGAAGGAAGCCAACTCTCCAGCTGACGCACTGACTAGACGCTGTCATTCTCCTGCCGAGAATCGAGCTCCAGTGTTTCTGACTCCCCTTACAGGGTGTTGGGAAATCGAGTTCCGGGAAAGAGATACCAACCTCTCTCATTCTAAGGTATGGAGCTGATTAGAACCCAGAGAAATCTTTGGCAATTCTTGGTGAAACTAAACTAAACTTATGCTAAAACAGTACTTACTTCTTCCCTTGTGGGAAGGATTATTTAGAAGCACCAGTTGAGTTTTTTAGCCTGTGTTATTTATGTATTTTTATATAGGTCATAGCAACAGATCATGCTATTTCAGTATTATTTTATATTACTGTTTACACTGTACGCATTATACTTCGCATTCTGTGTTACGATTGTAGCAGTTAATATCTCTTGCATGAGAAAGAAGGCGGTTCAATAAATCCTTTTTATTGAAACGCCCGTCTATCTATTTCTGTGCATCTCTGTAGAAACGAAGCATGCACAATTGACTGAGTGAAATAGTTATCTATTGTTTCCACAACTCTAAAGATAATGTTCAGACTCTAAGAGAAGCAAAGTTGTCATGTTTGTGTGGTTGTCAGAGACTAATCTCTTCTTGTTTATTCAAGAAGTTTCTAGTGACCTCTGAGCTAGCTGGCACACACACACAATTAAGTTTAATATACTCGATAGAGACATACTGACCTCAGTCCTATGTCAAATCTATAGTATATATTATTCCAATGCGCAGAGCCTATCAGGGATATAGGAACTACACTACACTTGGACCACCAAGCTCCCTGGGGTAGGGTGTTGGGAGAGGAAAGTGTGTTGCCCGGGCAGTGGCATCGGACAATCATCCCATTCACAGGAGCCCCTGTGTTGGGCTTGGACCAAGTGCCCAGAAGGATGTCTGTGAGGGCCTCACTGAACGGCAGCAGGGGCTCAGAAGATGCTGCTGCCAGCTGAAGCACCTAAGTCAGGAGGTTAGTCCTGACTGCCACTGTGGGAAGTTCAAGGCCCAAGGCCTCAGCCGCCCTACACAACACCACAGCATAGGAGGCTCCCTCTTCCATGGCCACGGTAGGGGGAGAAAGCATTCCAAGGTCTGGGAAGGTATCCAGGCCACTGGCCTCACCCAGCTCCTCTCTCCAGTCTGGCTCTACGAGCTGGTCTGATAGAGGGTCAACAGACCCCTCCCAGTCTTCCTCACCCTCCTCTGGCTGCCACTCAGGGCGATAAGGAATGCCAGGGTAGAACAGTGGTAAAAAAAAGTACTGGTTGGCGCCAGTACCGGTGTCTACCGGTCCAGCTTCATGTCCAAGTCAAGGGGGAGGCTGGGGTCGACGCCGGCCGGGGACACAACCGGCTTCGAAGGTGGCGGGGGCATCGTCAGAGGAATCAATGCCGGGGGTTTCTGTTGTGAGGTCGACCAGCGCCGAACCGGATCCATGCCTGGATCCCTGGGGGCAGGGGCCGTCCCCATCGAAGGCCTAGAGACCTCAGCCAAGTCTGAAGGGCCGGAAGGCGCGCCGGCAGAGTCAGGCTGCTGAAAGATGGAGTGGAAGACTTCGTAAAATGCATGAAGCTGGGCAAGGGACGCTCCGGCTCCTGGGAAGGGAGGTAAGCTTGGAGCCGTCCCAGTAGGCTCCTCTAGCGGAGCCGAAGGACGACGACCTTCCACTTCCCACATTGTGTCAGCTGATGGACGGGGAGAAGGCAAAGAGCGACAGTGCTTCTACGCCTTTTTCTTGTGCTTCAACTTAGTAGGAATGATATGGTGACTCCGCAACTGGTCCCGCAACTTCCCTCCTGACCTGGGCCTTGAGCAGCCCGGAGCTGACTGCCGGGCCTTCAGAAGTTTTTGGGACTGCTCCCGCAAAGACTTTGGGTCGTGTTCGCGCTCCAGGCACCAGAGGCACACTAGGTACGGGTCCGTGACCAACATCAACTTGTGAGTCACAAGTTTTAAAGCCAGTTGATGATGGGAAATCCCTACGTGCGCCAGGTGTCGAACGACTCGAAAAAGATGTCGAGAAAAGTGTTAGTTAAAAATTGACTAAGGGTACAACTCTCTCAAGATCTGCGATGGCTGGCATGGAAAAAGAAAGAAGTGATGTCAGCGCACAGGGGTGGTGTTTAAGTAGATATTGTGATTTCATCCCAGCGATCACGACGCCGACGACGAAATGAGTAGACCGATGCCACCTACCAATGCACGGGGGTACTGCTGAGTAAAAATTCTTCATATCCAGTCTGACGCCTGGGGGTAATTCTAAGGTAAGGAATCTATAACTAATAGTCTCTTTCAGATTTCTGTGCTTTAAGAGGGAATAGAGCAGAGGCTGGCCTGCACTTGTCCCAGCAGTCCTTTTCTGATCTGCATGTTATTTTGTTGGGAGGTTTTCCAGCTGGTAAAATCAGATAGGATCACCGGTGCCATTGTAATCAGACAGAGCAGTATCCCACATTGGCCTATGAGTCCAGAATTGTGACAGCTATCATCAGGATATCGTAAGGATTTTAGGGGCCCGGTCCAAATATAATTTGGGGCCCCCTGCTTGAAACCACTCCATATTTATTACCCATTTTCAGCTCATTCACGCTCTCAGAAACTATGGTCTAATCATTGACCGCCATCTTCGATGGCCCCCAAACTTTAATGGTACCCCAGTCCTTCAGGGGGCCTCCATTCAGTGCAAAGCTTTTGAATATTTATGAGATATTGGAGACCAGGGAAGGGGTTTTTAAATATTTTGATAATGTTTGTGTTATGCATGCCACTATCTGGGACTGAATTGAAAGCTTAATGATGGGGCCCCTAGAAAGGTGGGGGCCCTGGGCCAGAGACCCCTATGCCTATGCCCTAAAATGTCAGAGGCAATACAATCCCCCCGTCCCCACCACCACCTGCACCAGCACAGTTGACCGACCTGTGTGAATCATTAGACCTTCCTTAGGGTGCAGCAGCCTTCAAGTAATCCCAGGCCATAACAGCAGCTTCATTTTAACCACCCAGGAACCCACGGAGGCTGTCTGCTGAGTGGAAACAAAGTGAGTCATATGGGAAGTCATACTTGCCGTTTTCTAGAAGGACCTTTCCCTGAGAACCGTGAAGATTGAAGGTTGGAGAGACACCCCATTCATAGATACTCCAGGAACCAGGATACCTACACCAGGGAAGCTGGGTGCATAGGTGCGTAGTGACGTCAGGAACCACTGTAGACAACAATGGAGGACTTCAGTAGAGATGCTGCTGGTGAAGAAGGTGAAAAAGTCCACTGGAACCAAAGGTTGGGTTCTTGAAGAGGAATACCTGCAAGCAGAGGGGACAGAGTTTATGCCCCTCTGAAGTGAGCAGGAGGCCCGGGAGACCAGTGACTTCCGTAGATGGAAGATGCAGGAAAGTTGACAGCGACCTTGTCGCTGCAGCTGTGAGGACCAGGCAACACTGTGGAGCCGTTCACAAGCTGTCCCATGTCGGAAGTCGAGAACCAGGAGGTCGGTGACTGGAGGGAGCACCAACAAGCTTTGGCGGCAGCAACAAATGTAGTAAACTAAGAAGGTGCAGTGTCGGGACAAGCAAGGTCTAAGGTGCTCAACAAGTGCAGGGGAGTCAGAGCAGGCCCGAGCAAGCAGGGGAGCCAAGGGAAGCCAAAGAAGACCCTCAAGAGGACCCACAGGTCGATAGCACAGTAGTTGCAGGAGGACCTCCAGCAGCTCACCAAAGTTGCAGGCCTTCATTGCAGAGGGTGTGGTGAGAATGAAGACTTTAATAGGAAGAGATGATGAAAGCTGGAGCTTCTTGTAGCTCGAAGATCTTTGGAAGACAGTCAACAAGCCTTGGCAACGGCAAGTCGATGTGGTGCAAAGGGGTTCTGTTCCAGCATTTCCAAAGAGGAATACTGGCCTCAAGCTTGCTGAGACTACAGTACAGGCCTTGAGGGAATTGCAGAACACACCAACTTTCAGAGTCCGTGGGACCTCAAGAGCAGCAGATTGGTCAGCCTCGTTTCAGTGCCAGCAGATGTAGGGGAGATGTAGGGGAGTGACTCCTTCACTCCCTGGGAGATTACTTCGGGAGCCTTTGATGCCCACAGGCCTGAAGAAGAACTTGGATGAATACAGGCAGTATAACGAGACCAGGAGCAGCAGAAGTCTTCCATGATGCAGTCTTGGTTCCAGGCGAAGTCAACGAAGTTCAAAGTGCCCAGATGGTAGAATTAGAAGTGGTTTCGGATCTGAATCTTGTCCCACAACGAATCTGAAAAGCCACCCACAGGTAAGCCCTTAAGTACCCTAGGGAGAGGATTAGGACTATTCAGGTATCCCTCCCAGAGTAGGTGCAGGACAGAGGGGAGGATACTCCCATGTCATTTGTCCAGTTCCTACTGGTTTCAAACTGGAGTATGAAAGGAGGGCACCAAATGTGCCCTTCAAAGCAGTCTGGTGGGGCTATCAAGCATCTCCACCCCATCGCAATACACTAAGTCCTGTCTGGGAAGTGGTCACACCTGGCGGTGACAGGAAACCTATTGTCCTACCTTTCCCTGCTCGAGCTCAGCTTAGCAGCAGGAGGGCAGACTAGTGTCTGTGGTCGGCAGCAGCACTAGTTTGCTGTTAGACCCTGAAATGCTAGTACAGGGAATAAAGGGTTGCTCCCTAGGGGAGCCCCCAGTACATGGGATCCAACATGCAACACTGGAATCTGTTTTAGGGTAGGATACTACCATGTTTTGATCCCAAATATGACCGGTATCGGTGCAGCCACTATATTGTTAAACATCTCCCAATTGAATTGATGTCCACTATATGTATTAAACGGCTGCCCACACTTACAAAGTCTGGGTTTGTAGGGGGTGTCCTGCTCATGCAGGACACTCCTACAATTATAACCTAGGACCCTGCCTTCAGGATTGAGAGGCCTGCCTTAAGGGGACAAATGTTTAAGTGCAGTGACCTCTGATATGTAAGGAGATTTATATTTGTGGTGAGTTATGCTAGCACTAGCTCACACAGGCTGCAATGGCAGGCCTGCATTCACAATTTGAGTGGTCTCTCATGGGTGGCATAATAATTGCAACAGCCCATGGAAGACCTCTGGTGTACGTATTCCCAGGGTACCTTAGTACCATATACTAAGGACTAAGAATGGTACACCAGTAGCCAATTAGGTAGGTACCAAAGTACTTACTGTAGTCAAATTTAGAGAGACGGCACAGTGATTGGGGTCCTGATTAGCAGGATCCCAGTAAGATTAGTCAGAAAACAGCATAATACCAGCAAAAAGTGGGGGTAACAATGAAAGCAGATCCTTCTTTTGCTCCCACTGTAATCACCTACCACTGACTACAAAAAGCTATGAAGCTATTATTGTTTTTAATAATAATGGTGTTTATAAAGGGCCTACCCATCTTTGGAAGTGTTAGACCTGGCATCTTTGGAGTGGTTTCCCCTGTCTTTTTGCCTCTGCCTCCTGTATTTTTGACGCTGTGCTGGATTTCGTTTTTGCTGGTTTAGATGCTTTGGGCACTTTGCCACTGCTGATCAGTTTCAAAGTGTAAGTGCTCCCTGTGTAAATTGTTATTGCAATTGGTTATCCATGATTGACATATTTGAATCAGCAAGAAGTCCCTAGTAAAGTGCACTGAGTGTACCAGGGCTGGTGATACAAATGCTACTAGTGGGCCTGCAGCACTGATTGTGCCACTCACATGAGTAGCCCTAAAATGATGTCTCAGGCCTGCCACCGCAGTGCCTGTGTGCAGTCTGTGAACTGCTGTGTCCTCCTGGTCAGTGTCCCCACTGACCAGGCCTAACCCTTCTCTTTCTGTACACATTGGTCACCCCTATGGAAGGCCCAAGGTACGCCCTTGGGCAGGGTGCATTGTATGTGAAAGGTAGAGCATGTACTAGTGCAGGTGACATACTCTGGTAGTGAATTACAGCCATTTACGGTTTTCACTATTGTAAGGCTATCTTGCCCATAGGCTATCATGGCGAATGCTGGCTACAGTGGTTAACTGCATATCTTCCCATAGGAGCAAGATAGGACATAAAAGACTGGTATCCCCGAACTCAGAATTTAATAACACATCTTTTAGGAAAGGTGTTTTTTACATCCTGTGTTTGAGAACAGCACATTTAGAAAGTGGCTGTTCTCTTGTCTGACCTTTCTTTGTGCCTTGGCCTGTTTGTGAATTGACTGTCTGGTTTGTGAGTGACAGGGGCTGGGTGGCTCCCAGAGGCTGAGTGGGCCATCCCTGGGCTGAATAGCTCAATCTCCATCTAGAGTGGTGGAAGGGGGTAGAACTTGGGCCTGAATAGGGCTGTGCCTGTCTTCCACAATGCTGGCTCCACCTTCTGCTGGGCGGCTGACGACCCTGCCCCTCTCTCTGAAAGGAAAGGAGAAGCCAGGAAAACAAAGTGCTCAAGGAACACCCAGAACTGGTTCAGACCGGGCTCAGAGCCCCCCTGCACAAAGGGAACAAAGACTTTTAGGGGTATAAGTACAGGACCCCAGACAACAGGAAATTAGATCAAGAAGGAACCTCTACCAAGGAGAAAGCTGGAAGACAGAAGAAGGAAGACTGTCCTTCTGTAGCTTTTCTGGACTGACCTGCAGTTGCTTTGCTGCCAAGGAGAGGGAAAGGACTTTGCTTTGTGCTGTGTCCTCTTACTTGAAGGAATCTCCAAGGGCCTGAAGAAGAGCTGGCTACCTGTTAAGAAGGCCCAGGAACAAAAGGACTTCACCCCCATCTTCCCTGAACTCTTCTGAGAGAGTTCTGTCCTTCCCAGAGTGCTTGGGCCAGTTGTGGTGCCTCTAGAAGTTGTACCTGTGATGGGAAGCTGGAAACCAAGATTTTAAGAACTTTCTGCAAAGTTTAACGCATTGCTCGCTTGCGGAGCGCATCCCCGTCAGTGCGAGGAAATTCCCTCCGCCGCGCCTGTTGCTGCTGCCAGACTCATCGCATCCTTCGCTTGCGTGATGCACAAGTCCGGTGCTGGAAGATTCCCGTCGCAGAGCCTGTCGTCACTGGGTGAGATCGTCACACCGCTTGCTTGCGGACCGCATCACGTCGCTGCGAGAGTCGTCGCAGAGCCATCGCATCAAGGGGCCACAAGAGGAGAAGATCGCAGCTGAGCCGCGCATCATCGCCGCACAGAGATCATCGCCGCCCCGAGGATCGTGGCATCATACCTTTTGCGAGCCGCTTCCACCAAAACCTTTGCACCGGAATCCACGCAAGGTATGGCATCCCTCCCCATACAGACCGGAGTGACCGCAACACGCCAGCTACATCCAGCGGGGTTGTCGTATCACCTCTCCAGGGTCTCAGGAGTGATGTATCACTTGCTTTTCACCGCTACAGCTTTCACTTGGAACTTTTCTTGCATCTAAAGGTACTGTTGGCTAAAAGGTTTCGCAACTGGGGATTATTTTAACGCAACCTTAAGAACACTTTTGAAACCATATTTTTGAACTGTGTATGTTGGATTTTTGTCGTTTTGGTCTTGTGTAGTTTAGATTAAAATACCTTTATTTTTCTCAACTGTTGTGGATTCAGTTTGTTGTGTTTTCACTGTTACTGTGAGTGTTGGTACAAATACTTAGCACATTGCCTTTGATAAGCCTGACTGCTCGTGCCAAGCTACCAAGGGTGACCAGGGGTTATCTAAAGAGTGTTTCCTCCTTACCCTTACTAGAAGCAAGGGTCCCTATTGGAACAGTGGTACGTACCTCTGCCAACTAGACACCCCCAGTTCTAACAGGAAGCATAATGTTGAAGGGTCCCTGCTGCTACTAAAATAGTATGTAGTTCTCTGTAAGAATCATATTTGCAAATAGCAAACACATCTAGCATTGCAGATAAGTAATGTTTCACAATAACTGACTTTACCACACCCTGAGAGTAAAGTTAAACATTTTGCAGATGCAATGTCATCTTGTTCGAACTGAAGTTTTGGAAACTTTGATTGCAGCATATGCAAACATCACCTTGTATTCTTATTTATACTTTAGGTTATTCTTAGCAATGAAGATTTGAGTATACTGCTTAAAATTATTTTTGAAAATATTGGGGAAGCAGAGAAAGGCCCAAGCACAGGAAAACCATTGATAAAAAAGGAAGGTAAGGAGGTTTAACTAAGAGTCTGTGCCTAATTAATCATGGGATGTCCTTTTCAGATGAATTTCTTGAGTACATGGAGTTCTATCTATTTTAACCTAATTTCATTTGCTGTAAGAAAAAAACTGTTATTCTTTTTTCCTGAATTATAAGATGCACAAGAGTTATATGGTTAAAATTGATATGCCAGCTTTGTACATTTCTTAACTCAACAATTTAATGTCTGAATGATCAGTTTCTTCATGGATAGCATAGATATGTGAGTACATGCTCCATTGAAAATAGTTACTGTCGGTTTCTTGCGGAGGTTTTTCTAGAAATTTTTAGGGCATCATAAATTTGTAAATTCTGGTCATTGTCAATATTAAATGCATAAGCTGCATCTTGGTCACCATCATATACATCAGGAATATTGATCAAGAGAGTGTACTGAGAGACTGGTTAGTGTTTGCAAATACTGTGACTCAGGGCATGGTAACCATAACCTAAATGATGTATCTGATAGAGACATCTAAGTGCAGATTCCTTACTTTAGAATCCTCTCCCAGCAGCAAGACTGGATCCAGAATTTTTTTCTTTATAGTATGTCCACGTGTCTGCAGAGGGCGTCTCGTAAATCCATATCGATGTCGCCCAACGGATATGATGTCGATGGAGTCCATATAATCCCCTTCCGACACGCTGACATCAGTTCTTGCTTTTCCGTGTTTGCAACATGGATCCGAAGCAGTTAGGAGGCTCTTTTTTAGGCCTATCTCGATGTTTTGTTGAGAGAACAGTGTGCTTTTTTTTTGCGATGTTGTCGGGGTTTAAGTCCTGTGGATCTTGTGACAGACAGAAGTTGTTTCACAGATACGCATACTGTCTATGAAGCAAAACCAGATTGAATAGGGAAATTATAGCACATAGAGAAACAATACACACTTTTGTTCAATTGTAAGATCAAATCAATGCCGTGCTCAAGAGGAGGGATGTCAACCCACATTCCGGATTAAATATAAGTGAAACAGTAACTCGGAGCACACGCAAAATTGAGTGCAAAGAAATTAATCCGAAAGTCTTCAGTGTGTCAATCTTTTCTTTAATCAATTGTTTTCTTACACCAGCCAACACGTTTTTCGTCTTTGGGTAAGTCACCCACAACTTCCTTAGGGCTTTGCCTTACAATTAAAGTAAAATCTGTATAATGTACGTCTCAATACACGAATGTCACTGTGTGGTGGTATCGAGGAGCAGACTAGCCCCTCTCGAGTACGAGTTGGCGGCGTCCTAAATCTACTGCAGTGTGTGAAACAGCGTTTTTACCCAATACCAAACTTGACTTTGATTGGAAGACAGAGCCCTGATGAAGTCACGGGTGACTGCACACAAAGACAAAACATGTGTTGCCTGGTGTAAGAAGACAATTGATTAAAGTAAAGATTCACACACTGAAGACTTTTGGATGAATTTCTTTGGACTCTTTCTGTTTCACTTACGCATTCTGTCTGCTTCTGGTGGCTTGGAGAACACCATGACTCGGAGGAGTGCAGTTCCTGTCCATGTCATCAGCCGAGGATGTTGAGAGAGTATCAGATGAAACTTCTGGTGGAGTGTTTATTTGAGAAATGGGTTGTCGTCAGTCCTCGCCAAAGTCTAGAGACCAGTCAAGGAGCCGTTCGGGTGAGAAGTCGCTTCTGTAAACATTGAGGAAGGCTCCGAAGCCCAAACAGTATGTATGTCCGTCCCGACGCCATCTCTCAACCTTTGGTTGTGGAGCATTAACAGGATTCCATTCCCACACCTCTGTAAAGATCCTGGAGCCAGTGGCAACTCTCGCACAAATGCCAGAATAACTTTTTCCTAGCATTAGGTCTTTGGGGCTCAGTCTTCCTCTGGTGTGTTTTCTGGCCGCAAGGAGACAGAATGCCCCGGTTACTTACCGGTAATCTTCATTACTCCGAGTATAGTCTTCCTCGCCACATGACTTACATAGTGAGCTTCAGCTCCACACCAGAACCATCCAAAGCAAAAAGTTAGCCTCCCATGCCTCCCATCCCTTCCCAAGATGGCCGACCCATTACCACCTGACCTCTATAAGAGGTGAGCCGGCCCAACCATCAGCCTGAAACCACCAAGCATAAACATGAAGCCGATAGCCAGACAGGGAGGAGGGATGGGAACTCATGTGGCGAGGAAGACTATACTCGGAGTAATGAAGATTACCGGTAAGTAACCGGGGCATTACCTCCTCGTTAGTCTTCCTCGCCACATGACCTACATAGTGAGCACATACCAAAGCCAAGCGGCATCATGGAAAACTCACAAGAAACCAACAGACCAGAAGGGGATGTCCACGAAAGAGGGCAAACCCAACAGACCAAGACGAGTGGAAGAACCATCCAGGAGAGAGGCAACCACGAGTAGGAGAACCAACCCGGGACCGAAGACACCGGGAAGGCCGTAAAACAAACCGGACCCCAGAGACACCAAGTGCCGCCAGGAAAACCGCCCCAACCGAAGGAAGGCAGAGATAGGCACGGGACCAAACCGCACGGAGCCAAAAGGGCAACAGCAACCAGGGCCAGAACAGAAAAGAGCAGGCCTGACCAACACTCCAGGGCAGCCCAACAGGCAGCACAAAGCGAGAAGAGAGCAAAAGCCCAAAGAGAGGAACCGAACGAACAGAGGGCATCCCCACCACAGCGACCCAACAAAAAAGAAATCACTAGCAGAGGAGACAACCAGTCCGTCCAACACAGCAAAACCGCAAGGGCGAACACAACCCGCGAGAGAGCCGAACCAGAAAAACTGGGAAGTGGCACCAGAGCCATCCAACAGACAGGCAAGAGCCGGAAAAATGGAAAAGGGTGCCGAAAAGAAAGAGAAGGGGGACAAACCCCCGCCACACAAAGGACCCCCGGAAGGGACCGCGACTCCAAGGAGAGAACCCAGACAGGCACCAGGGAAAACGAACCCAGGAAAGGAGCCGGAAACGACACCGAAGAGACCCGGAGGAGAACCCACCGGGCTAAGGCAAAAAACTGAAAACCCACAGGCCAGAAGGGAGAAGAAGAGGCAGAAAGTAGACAACCGGCCCGACACGGAAACACCCAGCACAGGGACCAAGCAAACCGGCCTAGGAAGAAACACAAGAAGGGAGCGAGCCGCCGAAGAGAGCACCCAGGCGGCCAAACAGACAGCCAGCCTACAACCAGGCCCAGCCCAGCGAGACAAAGAAGAACCGACAGGCATAGGAGGGTGGCAGCAACACACCAAAGACGTGAAGAACAGAAGGGCAGGGCGAAGATGAGTCCGAGCCATGACAAGATAGACAGGACCCGGGACCCCAAAACCAGGGGAAAGAAACGAGGACACACCCACACCGAAAGCGCAGGGCCCCGCCAGGAAATCCCACAGCACCGCCAGAAACAAAAACAGCCAACAGGCAAAGGGACCCCAGGAAGCGCAAAGCCGGGAGCCCGGACAAGAAGGCTGAAGAGCCAAAACCGGAGACCCAAAAGAAGCAGACAGGACCAGACGGACCCAGGAGACTCCCGAACCAGGCACAAAAGAGGCCCGACCCATAAACCACCGAAGGAGAGCCGATGAGAACATGAGCACACAGGGCCAGAAAGGCCGCAGCCAAAAATGACCCAGGCAAGGACAGTACCAATGCGCCGAAAGACAAAAGGGGCGAACCCTGCACACACCCCGGAGCACGAGGCAGGGGACAAACTCACCACAGGGACCAACAAGCCCCAGCAAGGCAGGGGAAAACCCCAGAGAAGCAAAGGAACGGCAAAATAGAAGCCAGACAGGAAAAACGACCACAGGGAAATCCACCGACCCAGCACAGACCGGGAACCCAAGCATGGCCAGAGGAAGGCACCACCAACACACGGGCAGGAGGAACCCAGCTCTCCCAGGAGACAGAGCGGGAAGTGTCGGGGGGAAAAAGAACCAAGGAAGGGCCAGAGGCACCGAGACCAACAGGAAGGGGAGGATCCGCAAATGACAGACAGGGGCGCGAAAACACCGCCAGCCAACAAGACCCAAACCACAACCAGAGGAAGGCCCCACCAAGGCAGACAACCCCAACCGGAAAACCCACGAACAGGACCCGGAGAGAAAGGATCAGCGAAACCGCCAAAAGCGATCCCGCAATAAAAAGGAAGAACGCACGCCTCACCAGAGGCAGGCGCCAAATCCCTCGCCCGACCAGGCAGGCACCACCCAAAGGAAGCAGAGCCACCATGGGGCCATAGCCCCAAGGGCAACGTAAGCCCGGAAGAGAAGGATCGCAACAAAGACCCGACCCCCAGGGGGCAAGGAGAAGCACGGTGACAGCAGAAAGCCGATAGGAAAAGGGAGCAAGAGCCGCCCGCCGAGTCCCGACAAGACAAGGAGAGCCCACCAGGAGCAGAAACAGTCAGCAAGAAAAACACTGACGCAGCCCAGAGACGGACGGACAGACACAACAGCAGGAAGCCCACTTCAGACAAGCCGTAGCCCACAGCCCCCGGAAAACCCAGGAGGACGGCCAACAAGGATCCAACCGGGACCGACCCCACACAAAAACAGCGGGACAGGAGTCCACAGGACAAAAGGACCACAGGCCCAAAGCCCGGAAGGCAACACAGCGAATCACGAAGCACAGGCCCCACAACCCAACGCCACAGGCGCCGAAGAACCAGCAATCCAAAAATGCTCCACACATAGACACTATTACAACAACGGCAGGAAACGAACCCCGGCCTGATACTGGCGGGCACCACCAAAGGTACAAGACATACCTACGAGCCACAGCTCCATGGACCCAAGCCAAATCAAGGAACCCAGTGAAAAAGCAGAGAGCAATGGGAGACGCTGAGGTGAAATGGAACGCCTCACGAATATGCGTGTCAACCACCGGCAAACCAGCAACCCCAGAGCCCTCAGGAGGTAGCCGAAGCGAACACGCCCCATGAGCACCCGCAGAGCATGTGAACCACACACGAGGAGGAGGGCGCAAGGGGAGCCCGACTAGCAATGGAGCAGGAGGAGAAACCACCGCCAAGGCCCATGGAGGAAAGGTCAGAACCAAAAGCCAACCCGGATACCACAGAAGCAGCCCGAGAAGAAAGAACAGGAGCAACAGCCCCCAGAAACCCCAAAGGCCACATCAAGCAGGACCAGGAACAACTGCGGAGGGCACAGAAATGGCCAAAAACACAGCCATACAAGAGGAACCGAGAACCACCATGTCGACAGCACCAGGCAAACTCAGAAGGAAACCCACCCAGGCACTAGCCCGACCATGCCCAACGACTGAAAACAGACGAAAAGAGGAGCACAAAGACCCCAAATGGCAGGAATAGACCCCTACACCCGAGGGCAGGACAGAGCATAGAGACATGGAACGTGGTAAACCAGCCACCCAGTGACAACCAATATGCGTGAAACCAGAAAAATACAACGCATGACGCTGAACCACCCGAGGACACGGCCCCAGCAAGGCAGGACTCGAACCCTGGGTCGTAAGAGCAGGCGCCAACAAAGGTAAACCACTAGCAGAGCGAAAGCCCCATCCAAGAGCGAGGCACCGCCACAGAAAACGAGCGCAGGAACCGGGAAAGGAAAACAGCCACTCAGTGTCTGCAAAATGTGTAGCACATGAATAAAAAAACAACGCCCGAAAAGCAATCACCGGGGGACACGGTCACAGCAAAAGCGGGACGCGAACCCAGGGAGAGCAGGCGCCACCAAAGGCAAAACACCACTCAATGAGCCACAGCTCCCGTGAGGCATGAGAGCGTGGACATACCACTCCCAATCAAGCACTAGCAGGGCCCATGACACACAGGCCAAGCCACAGAAACGGTGGACAGAAGAGCGGGGCACCGCCATAGGAACGAGTGCAGAAAACCCGGAAAGGAATATCAGTGTAAATTCCGAAAGAAACACAAGAGAGATCCACACAAAAAAATGCGAATACCCATTTCATACATAAATTCATATTTTGTATTCCAAACCAGGGATTGAACCAGGGACCCTTAGATCTTCAGTCCAACGCCCTCCCAACTGAGCTAATTCGGCCCGCTTGCCGCACCACTGAGCGAAGCCAGGGAACCGGACCCGCCCACTGACGGAGCCCCGGGGGAGGAGCAGAACGCCACATCCGCCCAGGCTGGAAAACGCGGGAAGAAGGACCCCGACCGGACCGTACACAGCTGTAGAAGAGAGGACCGACCAAGGACCGCACCCGCCCGGACGGCAAAGGTGAGCCCGACAGAGATCCAGACCGTACGGAGGCCGGGCCGAGGAGTGCAGCATAGCAGGAATCAGGCGGAGCGGCCACAATAAGCATGAAACGGGCCGCCCCCCCAAACCTCCCCAAATGGCAGGGACAAACAAGCGGGGAAATACCGTGCATAAAAATGCGCCCGATACATGGGTAGGAAGGGGACCCGGGAATAGAACCCATAACCAGGAGAACTAACACGGGTCCCATGCAGATACCGGTGCCGGCAGTAACAAACAGTTACAGGCAGCGCGAGGGGCCAGAAGGGCTCAGAAACAGCAGAGCCCCAGACAAACCCCCCTGCCACCCCTATTGACCCTTGGCCCGCTAAGGCAGAGCCTAACCAGCCCCAAAAGAGACCGGGGGGAGGAAGGGGAGAGGTCCAAAAGCCCCAGAGTCTGCTAGCGCAAGACCACCAACCAAGGACCCATGTTCCCGCAACAGCAGGAACCACTTACCTGAAGACGCATCTGGAGAGTAATGACTCGCAGAACAAAAAAAACAGGCTGATGGTTGGGCCGGCCCGCCTCTTATAGAGGTCAGGTGGTAATGGGTCGGCCATCTTGGGAAGGGATGGGAGGCTAACTTTTTGCTTTGGAGGGTTCTGGTGTGAAGCTGAAGCTCACTATCTAAGTCATGTGGCGAGGAAGACTAACGAGGAGGTAATGTGCCTGACTGGATTCTCACCAGCAGGTTTGCCCTCAATGACTGTTGGGCCCTCTAAATCAGTTATTGGATTCGAGGCAATGCCTGTGCTCAGCCCTTCATGATTCAGACCCTCAGCGTCTGGGTTGAGACAGCCTATGATGTCGTCAGCGCCAGTCGATGCCAATCCCATTACTCTTTCCCATGTTGAAACAACATCAAAACAGCGCTGGATGCGGCACTGATGAAGCTGTGCGCTTGGGCAGCTCTCCATGTCGCCTTATTCAACCTGCCCCTGTTTTTCCTATGGCAATGCACAGTTTGGTGCATGAAGGAGGGAACATAGGGTGTCCAGACCCTTTGGGCAATACTGTCCTGCCTCCTTTGGAAAATTGGCTGACTAAATAGGGGGAAGCTAGTGGACTAATGTTCTTCTTTTGCTGAGGGTTTGAGGAGGGCAGAAGTAGTCCTGGACTGCCAGCTTCCCTCAGTGGAATTGTCCACAGACCTTTAGTGGCTGTTCTTCATCAAGGTGAGACAGGAGTGGAGAGCTCTGGAGCAGTGGCAAGAGCGTCTCACTCTGTAGCGCAGGGCTCACGGTTCAATCCCTGGCGCCGGGGGGTAGCTCAGCTCAGCATAATGTGACTCTGGGCAGTAGCTCACTTAATCTCCCCAACGGCCCCAGCACCTTTATACCCTTAGGGGTGATACATGTTCACTTTACAAATGTGGAATTATTTAATTATTTAACTTATAATGAGTCTCTGTGTGACCTTTTGGTCGGTGGCTGAGCGAGACCTGTGTCAGGTGCGCCAGTTGATTGGGCTGTGGGCCATAGGCATTGACCCATCCTTGGGGACCCACTTTGTCACTTGAGGTATCCCCTCACAAAATGGCTGGTGGTTCAAGCTACTACAGCTTGGCCGGACCCTATTCTCCTTCGCTTGGTTCCACCAAAAAAGAGTCCTGATAGCTAGAACATTGTGGGAGGAATATATTCTCTTCCATTAGTTCGGCATTGAGGTCCTTAAACACTGCTTGGGTAGATTTTCTAATGCTTTATGGGGCTCTGTGGCACAGCAGCTGCCTTCTCTTTCATAGGAAGCCAGGAGAGAGCTCCTGCAGTTGGTGCAAGATGGCGAGGAAGCGGAAAAATTCACCATAAAATGGGATGTGGACACCGTTGATTCAGTGGATAAAGCTATGGCTGTCCGTTGCACTGTGCAGACATGCATGCCTGCATCGGTCTGGGTATTCAGAGCTTGTACATAAATTCCTCAAATATATGCTGTTTGGTGGTGTTAATTTATTTGGTGAACATACTGATTTGGCTTTAAGGTGCTTCATAGCTGGTTTATGTGATAAGACCACCTGAAATGTCTTTGACAATTTTAGTTGGATTTTTCTTTCTGACCTGCGTAGAATGAAGTGTTTTTGCATGACTGAGTTCCAAAATGCCTTTCATTGGGTTCTGACTAATGTAGTGTTTCTGCTTAATTCAGAGGTTCATGGTTGTTTCGATAACCTTGCGTTCTTTCCCTGTCCCTTAATCATGGTAAGTTGGGATTGCAGAAGTTGTATTGCATAAGTGGCTTTCTTGATTATTCTGCTTGGTCCAGAAGTGGTGGCATCATCCACCATCTCTGTCAATTACATTTTTTCAGCTCTTTATCTGTTTGGTTTTTTAATCTATATACAGGTCTTGTAGTTTTCTTTACTCTGAAGACGAGCTCAGGCTCAAGAGTTGATGCCTTTCTGGTATGTACCTTACTCTATGTGGAGTATCCTTTGTATGATGCCTTTGTATTTCTCAACATATATATGCTGAGCTGGGGTTGCTCAACCACAGCACTATTAAGCTCTATTTTGAGAGTGCAGATTTCCACCCTGTGTGTTGGATTATTCCTGTCATTCGAGATCATACTTTATGCTTATTTATATGATCCTCTTCTTGGTCTTCGTAAACGACTTGTCTTCCAGTCAGATATTAGATGTTGCTGATGCTTGATACTAAAAGCTCTCTACTTTTGCTTGATTTTAAGCATTCTTAACCAAAGTTTACCATCTTGTGAGTTGTATGACAATCTGTGTGTTGCTCTTCAGGTTCTATCATATAGTACTATTTCATTGGCTCTTCAGTCCTTTCATGCAACAGCGGTTGTGCATGACCCTTGGACAAAATTGTTGTTTTCCTTGTTATCTCATGTTTTTAAAGGTCTCCAGAGGCCGTAGTCTGAGGCTTTTTCATTCCTTCTCATTAGAGGGTACTTAATATTCTTGTCTCTTTTGGTTTGTTATAACGCCTTGCATTATTACTACAGATTTTCCTTCCTTCCTGGAGGACAATTTCCTCTATGGTGTACCTTTACTTCTTGATGAAGGTTTTCTTATATGTGGCCTGTGAGGGAATAGGTGTTTACTTCCTAGCTTCTACTTTTTGTACATGGCTTTTATTTTTTATCTTACATCGAGGTGCTTGTAGTTGGGCTCACACTTAGTGAATTTTGTTTCCTATAGATCATGTACACATTGATTTTTTTTTTATTTTTTTTTTAACATCATTTTTATTGCATCACCAATATAAATGTACAGACAAAATAGTCAACATTATAAATTCACTGTGTACAAGATTAGTGTTATCCAGTCCGACTGTATCCGGGAGGCCCACCTTTTCCTCTGGTGCGGGTGGCCTTGTCCATAAATGCCTCTCGTATCATCTTACAATGTCTGACAGTAGCAGTAGTCAAGTATTGCTGGGTTGCTTTTGTGATTTTCACCCCTCCCCCTCCCCTTATTTCGGTACCCCAACAACCCGCCAATTCCGACTTCCTTCGCTAAGGTGTGCTCTCCTGCATAGTGACAGGGTCTGCCCCATCTAGCTCACCCTCGCCCTCCAGCTCCTCAGCATCCATATCGCGGAGCGCCTGCACCATCATTTCCCATGCAGTTGCCCTCTCCAGAGCCTTCTCGTCATTCATCCTCCAGGCCACCTGGTACCTCAGGGTACTTTCACATGCGGCCCACCTCAGGCATTCCCCATACCATCTTTTATATGCGGGCCCCACTCTCGACTTCCAGTTCCTCGTTATCTCCCGCTTGGCCAGAATAAGTCCCAAGTCTATAAATTTGCTAGTGGTCTTGTTTCTGGGCGTGTGTGGGAACCAGTGGAGGATGCCAACCGCTTTCGTGTACTGGATGTCTCTGTCCGTCGCGCTGTTAAGGGCCCGCCCAACTTCCTGCCAATAGTCTCCCAGAGCGGGGAAATCCCATAGCATGTGACCCAGATCCGCCCCGACCGTATTACATCTGGGGCAAGCAGCGTTGTCTACCCCAAAATACTGTTGTATTTTCCCCGGTGTGAGGTATGCCCTGTGGATGACATAAAAGTGGATTAGTTGAAACCTGGCGTTTCTCGAGCTCTTCCGTGCTCGCCTCAGTAACTGGCCCCAGGTCGTGTCAGGTATTTCCACTTGAAGGTCCAGTTCCCACTTGGCCTTTAGGGCCGTCAATGGTTGCAAGGCCTCCCGCTGCATCCTAGAGTACAAGCAAGTGACAGCCCTAAAGGTCCCCGCAGCCATCATCGTGTATTGACAGGTCATGGAGGTGCCCGGCTCCTGCAATCCTTCCCCCCAGTGGGCTTGCATAGCACCCGTGACCGCTGCATGCAACAAGTAGTCGCCCCTCGGCAGGCCGAAACGCTCTTGCAGATCCTGAAATGGCAGCAATACTTCATCCTCGTATAGATCACCCAACATTTGTATCCCCGCCTCCTCCCAACCTAGCAAGCGCGACCAGTCACCTCCATGCGGGAGGGCCGTGACCATACCCAGCGGAATTTCAGGGGCATACATAAGGCGGACTCCCGCCCGCTTACGGGCCCGGTCCCAGCAGAGTCGGAACGTCTGCTCCTCGACCGTCAAATCTCCCACCCGGAGCTTCTGGTGCAGCGAGATGTACGCCAGAACATGCCGCGGGGTGCCTTCTACTCTCGCGTCCTCAGGGCCTCTATACACTCTCGCAACCTCCTGAGTAAAAATCTGCAGCTGCGCAGCCAGGTAATACCCTTCAAAATCTGGCACCGCCATTCCTCCTTCATCCTTGGGGCGCAGCAGAGTGTCGAGCGCTATGCGCCTCCTTCCCGTGCCCCATAAGAACGCTATGACCAGAGATCTCAGGCGTTTAAAAATAGAGCTCGGGACCCACACCGGGAGTGTCCTAAAATAATACAGAAGCCTGGGCAGGGCCACCATTTTGAGCAGGGAGATCCTACCAGCCAGGGATAACGGCAGGGTCGACCAGAAGTCCATGGACCCCCGTAGGGCATTAATACAGCGGGTGATGTTGCCTTCCAGCAAATCAGCCGGGGTGTGATAAATATAGACCCCCAAATAATGCAGGCAGCGCGGCTCCCACCGAAGTTCTTGCGCGGTGAGTGGACACGGTTCTCCTGATCTCAGGGGGAACAGGCAGGATTTAGGCCAGTTGACCCTCAGGCCCGACAACCGGCCGAACCGCCCCAGTAGCCGCCGTGCCCCCTCGAGCTCGGGGCCCGCGTCGGCCAGAAACATCAGCAGGTCATCTGCGTACAAGGAAATGAAGTGCGGCCTGCCCCTAAATGATAAACCGGCATAGTGGCGGCCCAGCCTGGCCTCCACAGCGAAGGGTTCCATAGCCAAAGCGAACAGGAGCGGAGAAAGGGAACATCCCTGTCTGGTACCACGCCTGACCGGGTATTGCCTCGAGATCAGAGTACCCACTCGGACTCTCGCTACCGCATCAGTGTAAAGGACCTTGGTCCAGTTTATGTATCCGTCCCCCAATCCGAAGCATCGCATCACCTCATACAGGTATCCCCACTCAAGGCTGTCAAAGACCTTCTCTATATCAATGGAAAGGACAAATGGGGAAACGGCGCTCGGCCAGTCCGCACCCATCAGTCTCGTAAGCCTACGAATAGTGTGGGTAGTGTTGCGTGTCGGAATGAAACCGCACTGGTCCTTGTGAACAAGGCCCGTCATGTGCACCAGCAGTCTGTTGGCAAGAATTTTACTCAGGATCTTGTAGTCCGTCGTCAACATGGACAACGGACGGTACGAGGACAGAGCCGCACCCTCTCTGCCCGGTTTTAAGAGCGGGATCATGAGGGCCTCACTCATGGAGCCCGGGAGCCGACCCTTCGTTTGCGCTTCATTATACACCTCGCGCAGCCGCGGAGCAAGGTACTCTAGATATTTACTGTAGAATTCGATCGGGAGTCCGTCAAGTCCCGGGGTCTTGTTTCTGGCCATTTGCTTTACTGCACACCCTATCTCTCCAAGAGTGATGGGCCGACCCAGCTCTTCTGCCTCCGATTCCTCCACTCTTGGCAGTTGGAGGCCGTCCAAGAACTCCCCTAGTTCATCCGCCCCTCCTGTTTCACCACGCTCATAGAGCCCCTCGTAATAAGTACAAAACTTATTCAGGATCCCGGGTTGAGTATGGCAGGGCTCCTCCCCTATCTCTTGGATCATCATGATCGGCATGCCCCTCCTGACTGGGTTAGCGAGCCACGCCAGCATAGACCCCGCCTTATCGCCCTCCGCATGCGCCCTCGTCATGTACGCCTTATGGTCAAAGCTGCGCAGCCATTCCAGCTCTACAGCCAGCCCCTCCCGTGCCCCACTAAGCCCCTCCTGCAACTCAGGGTGATTCGGGCGCCTCTTTTCCAGTTCCCTCAGCCGCGTTTCAGCCTTATCCAAGTCGTCCAGCAAAGTCTTGCGGGCCCCAGCTGTGTGCCCAATACAGTGTCCCCGCACCACCACCTTAAACGCATCCCACTCTACCGCCCTCGTGGAGGCCGTGCCACTGTTCTCCTCAAAGTAACTCTCAATGCGTTCCCCCAGAGCCTCCCTGAACAACAGATCATCCAGGGTGTCGGGTTGTAGGCGCCATGTTGGCACGCAGTTAGCAGTCACCATCCAGTTCAGAGATATCAACAATGGGTTGTGGTCCGATATCGTCTTGGCCAAGTATTCCGCCCCTCCCACCGCAGGGAGCACGCATGGCGAACAAAGAAACCCATCTAGCCTCACGTGCAGATCATGCAAGTGTGAGTGAAAGGAGTAGTCCCTAGTAGTGGGGTGTAACGCCCTCCATGCATCCGTGAGGGCCCAGCTCTCCTGCCATTCCAACCTGCGCTTGGCGACTCTATGCACTGGGGACGCGCGCAGTGGGGGATGGGATCTATCCAATAACACATCCTCGACCGAGTTGAAACCCCCCCCCAAAAGGACCGGCCCTGCCAAATAACCCGCCAATTTGCCAGAGATTGTAGACAAAAATGCGGGCAAATCTACATTAGGAGCGTACACATTGCAGAGAGATATCACCCTGCCTCTCAGCCTCCCCTCCACCGCCACATACCTGCCCTCCGGGTCTACCAACGTTTGTTACCTGGAAGGGGACCCCCGCCCGTACCCAAATCAGTGTCCCCCTTGCAAAGGCCGAGAACGTCGTGTGAAACAGCTGCCCCCTCCAGCGTCTCTGTAGAGCAGCCCCCTCTTGCTTATTAAGATGTGTTTCTTGCAGGAAAGCTATATGGACCCCTCTACGCTTGAGGTATGCCTGAACTTTATGCCTGCGTGTCATGGACTGCATACCCCGCACATTCCAGGACACACATTTCAATGCCCCGGTACTAGCCATCCCCCCCCACACAACCGGACCAGACAATAAAGAACAATGTCCTCACGTGTTCCGCGACCACGGGCCAACCCACCCTCCCTCTCCAAACAGGAAGCCAAACCCCTCCAACAACAACTACCCCCCGAGCAACCCCAACTGCTCGCAACACCCACCCCCCCAGGACAGGCCCCCCCGCAACTGGAAGTACCCCCATCCAAACCAACACTCCCAACCACCCCTCAAAGAAAGGCAGTAATGGTCGCAGTCTCCACTGGGGTGACCTTAGGGGCCAGTAAGGCGTGGCTCGATGCGATAGATCCTCAAAGCAAATCAACCCCGCGCACTCCACCCCACAATCCCCACATCATAGCGCCCCAAAACCTCAATTAACAGCGTTCCACTGCCACGGGCCCAGTGCCCCGGTGTCCAACCAGCGAGTCCACTCCATTAGTCCAGGTCAGCACGCCTCAAGTATCTCCTCCGAGGTCTGCGGCGTCACAATAGGGCCCCGGGCTCCACCAAATTCCGATTGTCCCGTCTCCGAGCCCGTGCCCGGGCCCTCTGAGTCCGTGCCCTTCCCGGACTGACTTCTGGCGGTCCTGGATAAGTCCGCTACCGCCTGTAGAGCCGCCTGCCTCTCCGCCTCCGTCTGCGACACCGAAGGTTTGCCGGTCCTCCTGCGGTTCCTCCTGATCCGTTGGGATTTCCTGATCGGTTGTGCCACCTTAGCCTCCTCCTCCCTGGCCTTAGCACCGTCCGTTCCCGCTTTATAAGTGTCCCACCAGGCCCAAGCGTCCGCAGAGGACGTGAAGAAAAGTGATTGTTCATCCACCACCACTCTCAGCTTCGCTGGGAACAACAGGGAGTACTTGATGCCTTCATCACGGAGCTCCCGCTTAAGGGACAGAAAGTTCGCCCTGAGCCGCTGCGTTTCAAACGTATAATCCGGGAACATAGTGACCCTGCTGTTGTCCACTTGAAAGGGCCCTGCCTCTCTCGCCCTCTGCAAAAGCCAGTCCCTGTCCCGGTAATGGAGCAACTTGAACACCACTGGGCGAGGAGGGAGACCTGAGGCCGGCGGGCGCGCTGGAACCCTATGCGCTCGCTCCATGGAGAAGAAGGGGGACAGTCCCTCCCGTGCCACCTCCGTTCGCAACCAGTTATCGAGGTAGCCCACCATATCGTCGCCTTCAATTTTTTCCGGCAGGCCCACGAGGCGTACGTTGTTGCGCCTATTCCGGTTTTCCGCATCTTCGGCCCTCCGTTCCAGCACCTTCAAGCGGTCCATCACCTCCGTCATCTGCGCCTTCACCGCTGCATGGCCCGGGGCTAATTCCTTAACCGTGATCTCCACGGACTTCACTCTGTCCTTAAGTTTATCATGGTCGGCCTTCAGGAGGCCCAAGCCCGTCGCCACCTGAGCTATGTCTTGTTGCAAAGCGTCCTTTGTGGTGGCGATGGCCTCCAGGATACGGTCCTGCATCCGCTGTAATGCCGATTGGTCTCGATCCGCTCCGTCCGCAGCCTCTGTATCTGTCGCACCATCTCCCTTCCCTTTTGGCTTCCCCATCTGGGTCGGCACGAGCGATGGCCTCCAACTCTGTCCTTGCTCTCCCTCCGCACGTCGCCGGACTTCGTCCTCAGGGAGGTCCCCTGCAGCCGCAGCGGGAGAACCTGTCCCTTCCGCGCCTGGGGCGCCGCTCAGGACTCCGGATCCAAGGCTGTCTCTAGGGAGCAGAGTCTCCGATCGGCCGCTAGTCCGGATGGCGCCAGTCGTGCTCAGAGGCCCGAGGTCATCATCACAGGGCCATAGCCATGCTGTCGCCGCCACTACCAAGGGGCGGATCCCAGCCACCGCCCGAGGTGCGCCCGAGGTCCACTCCACCACCCAGGGAGGGGTGCGATGCAACCGCTAACACCTCCTAACTGTAGAGGTAGCAGCTCTTGGTGGGGCTCCGGTCCGGCGACTCCGTCGTCTCCGTGTCTCATGCCACCGCCGCCATTTTAGGTCGAAGACTTCGCGCCTAAGTCCAGCTTTCTAAGTCGGATAACGGGCTTGGAATGGCCCGGCGTCGTCCTCCGTGGGCACCGGACCCTCCGTGGTATCTTCCAGTGTCGGATGATATCAATTACGTCGGGGTCCGATCAGATTTTCAGGATATTTTCCGGGATCGGGCGCGGAGCTCCGAGCTCACGCTGCCTACCTCCTCGGCATCCAAGCCACGCCCCATATCATGTACACATTGATGTTTATCTTCTAGATTGATCGGATGCCTTTCTTTCTATATTTAAGGATTGTTGTTCTTCTAGGTGACAATCATTTTCTCCATTCGACTGACTCTAATTGTTTGTAGTTTGAGTACACACTTTGCAGAGTGTTGATTCTAGATGGAATAAATAAAATAGTCTGGATTCTTTTTTTTTTTTATAGAATCTTTTTTAAAATAAAAAAGGTAGGTTATAAGTATGGAAAACCCTGTCTGGATCATCCGTAGATGGGTCTCTATTCATAAAGTAAGGTCACGTACTGAACTTGGCTTCTGCTACTCTTTCAATGTTCCTTTTCTTACTTTATATCTTCTACTTATATTACTATTGCTTCATACTAATGTCTCAGGCAACTTGCATTTTGTGGTGTGTTTTGAATGACTGTTGCTTTCCTAATGATATGATGCCCACTAAAGTTTCCATATTGTTATGTCAGTATTGTCTGACTGATTAGTTGCTTTCCTTTATATCTGTGTGTTATACTTTTCTCTTGCCAATACATGGTGGTTATTTATTTTTCTCCTATGCCAGTGCATATCTTGAAGATCTCCTTGAGATATTGGTATTATCTCTAGTCGATTTTCTTAGGGAAAGTCTGGTCTGTGGCAATGTTTGGTATTGTAGATGCTGTCTTTGTGGTCTAGTGCGTCTACTTTAGGAGCCTCTGTTGTCCTTTGGGTCACAGGCTCAGCCGTCAGCAGGTCCACTCAGTCTTTCATCCGCCTGAGGGTGATAACATGAGTAGCTTTGAGTTGGGTACCAATAAACCTCTATTATTCAATGCCAACATACCTTTTGCAGGTATTCTGCACTTTCCACATAAACAGGTTGTTAAGTTGTGTTGTCTTCAACTTTTTTATAGAGTATTTATTATGCTTCCCACGGGTGAAGACCATTCTCTTTGTTTATAGATCAGGTCTGGTTTTGATAGAATTCTCTATGGAGAGGTACTGCTCCATGGCGTGGCCTGCTGTTCTGTGTGTTGCAAGTATCGAGCATGCTGTTGGAGTCTAGTTATGTCCACAGACAGCTTTATATTATGGAGTAATTTGGCAAAATTGTCCTACTATCATGGTTATCGCTCTTTCTTTTATTTCTAGATCTCTAGATTTCTATTGGTGGTTTTGTCTGCAGGGTTTTTGCCATGAGCATGAATGGGTTTGGATCCTCTTAAGGGTAGAAATAGTTTTCTATTCATATTATTTCTTGACTTCTACCAAGGTTTGTTAGGTCAACAGGTGTGATTTATTCCCATCCTTTTGAATGTTTTATGACTTTATTCATCCGTGGTTCCTTCCACAGATTTTTTATATATGGAGTATATTATTGCTCACCTCTACTTTTTATGAATACTTGGACTTTTTTATCTTGTTCTAGACCAGTTTTGTTCTAGTTAGAGACTTTTAACTTTTTAATCCTCTTCCGGGTATGGTATGCTTTGGTATTTCATTCTAAAGTAAGCAATCCACATACCACCCCACCTCAGGAAATGCCACTGGCTCACATCTAATTCAAAGGTAAGGAATCTGAAGCTAGAAGTCTCTATCAGATGAACAATTCATTACCTTTGGTAACACATTATCTGGTAGAGACAGAATCCTACCGCAGATCCCTTAACAACCCTTCCATCCTCCCCGCTCTGTGAACTGAGTCCTCTTTTGTCTCAATGCTGTTTTTTATTGAAATTCACATTCTGAATAATTTCGCTATGGAAATTCATATCCTGAATTAAGAATTTTATAATTATTTGACACAAGGGTGTTTTTATTTTAGCACACTGTTTCATTAGGCGGTGTCTATATGTGGTTCCATGTTTTGAGTGAGCAAAACAGTCAGGGAAGAAACTGACACCAGTGCATCGATTATATGGACTCCATCGGCATCACATCAGGTGGACGACATTGATGAAGACTTGCACGGAAATACTATGGAAAAATAAGTTCCGAATCCAGCATTGCGCCTGGGATAGTATTCTAAAGTAAGGAATCTGCAGCTAGATCCTGTCTGTACCAGAAAATGCATTACCGAAGGTAAGTAAATTGTTCATTTGAGACCTATTTGCAAGCCTTTTAGCATAGCTCAGCAGAGTAATGTGCCTGTTCCAGAGACATGTGTAACGAAAATTATCCCGTATTGTGTTCCCAGTAGGTACACTTAGTCTCTATTTCTTCTGAGGTGCACCAAATGAGATCTATTCAGTTAGGCCAAAGTGACACATTATTACAGCACTTCAGTAACGCCTTGGTAAGTATCAGAAAACACTATATAGATAAAAGTGATTATGCTGTATAAAAAGAGATTAAGGCTTTTTTGTGGTCTCACTGGACAGCGCATGTGCTGTTTGAAAGACACATATGTATTTAATACTAGGGTTTCACCCCACCTACCGGCTTCCCATTTGCTGGCCACAGCATACATTGTGCCCCTCACCCAACACATATACGCTGCCATTGCAGACTGTGTGTTTTGGTGCAGACAAAACTTGAGTCAACATGGCACACATCCCTTTGTTTCATGATTACGAAGCACTACCTGTGACATAGGTAAGTCACGCCTCACAGCTCTAAGGCAGGGTGCACTATACCACAGGTGAGAGCATACCTGCATGAGGAATATGCCCCTACAGTGTCTAAGTCCATTCTTAGGCATTCTAATTGCAGCAAAGCCATATCGAGTACGTGGTCTGGGAAGGTTTCATTAAGAACATCACATATCCATGATGGCTTTACTCAATGCTAAGAAGTTTGGTATCATATTTCTCAGCATAATAAACCCACACTGATTCCAGTGTTGGATATATTTCAAAATGCACTCAGAGGACATCTTAGATATGCCCCCTGAAAAACGACCAACTCACTAGTGTGAAGCTGACTGGCCTACACCAGACTGCCACGCTCCGACATGTTTCTGACCCGAGGTGGGAGCCCTTGTGCTCTTGTGGGTCAAGAACAAAGCCTGCTTGGGGGTGGAAGTGCTTCTCCCCTACCCCCAAGCAGGAACAGCATTCAGGGAGGTGAGCCTCAAACGCTTCCTGACTTATGTTATGCTAGCCAGGGCATCTCCAGCTAGTGGAGACGCCTGCCCCCCCACCAAGCCCCACTTTTTGCGGGAAAATTAGTAAGCAGGAAAGCAGGACAGGTGTGTCCCCTGTCACCCAAGACTACCCCTAAGGTGTCCTGAGCTGAATTGACCCCTCCTTTGACTATCCTCCATATTGGTTGTGGGGATTTTAGCCAATAGGATCAGGGGTAAGTCGCTCCCCAAAGGATGGGGACATAAAAAGGGTATAGTCGCCCTAAAATGGAGTAGCCCATTAGCTACTATCTGCCAGTATCTGTAATGCCCCTAAATTGAGTACAATGGTGTGTGGGGGCACCCCTGAACTTTGATCCTTAGATTCCTGGTGACCTAAAGAAGAAGGGCAAAAGAGACGTGCTGCAGTGAAGACTCCAGACAAAAACTGACTTGGCCCCAGCCCTGCTTGCCTGTCTGCAGCCCTTGTATAAACCTGCCCCAAAAAGCTACTCATCCTGCTGGTCGAGCATCCTCCACAACCCTGGGAGGACTGCATGCCTTCCAGAGGACAGTGGCCCTGTCCACAAAGAAACCATCAAGAAGAGCTCCAGTGCCCTGTTGAAACGCACAACCAGACCTCCGTACCTACCTCTGCACCCAACACCTTTGCCCAAGTCCAAGTGGTCCACTGGTTCTAAGAAGGATCCCCAGTGGTCCTGAGCTTGAGTCCATCCCAAAGTGACCTGAACTCCACAACGACACCTGTAACCTCAACATAAAAGGTCCCCCAACCACGCCCTGCTCCGGTAAGACTTCTTTGGCATTCAAAGACAGCCCTGCACCCGCAGTCCCCGGCCTTGGGGAGCTCGACCGACTGTGTACCTGCGTTCTGCAGCATCCCGACTTACATCCAGAGCCACTGGTTTCCTTCTTCCGCTACTAGTCCTCCAGGAGGCGGAAGAAGGAAACCAGTGGCTCCTGGTCTGCAGCATCTGTTCAAAATCTTCAGTCTCCATTGCTTTGCATTGGGCACCCAACCCTGCGTTAGCACTCTGCACCTGGTCACTGCTGACAGTGGCCAGGTGTTTGGTGCTGTCTCGTGTCCCCCCCAGTGCTGGTCCTAAACCCCAGAGATTAACCCCTAACTCTGATTTTAACTACCTTCAACCAGCACCTCTTTGCACGCTCTCAATCTCCGTTGACTAACATTGGGCCCCATTGACCAAATTTGACCTCTGCACACGGCTGTCCCAGTGCCGCTGGTGGTGCAGTCTCTACACTTACCTGACCCTTGCCCAGTGTTGCTCCTAAAACCCGAAGGCTGGATTTGTACATCATGTACTTACCTGTGAAATTGCATGATTGTTTTCCTTCCAAAGGTTAACATAGAACTGTTCGAAAAATGCAGTGTCCCCTCGCTCATGGATACTATGGACGAAGACAACACTGATTTAAAAATGAACGCCAAACAGAGGCGAGCAAAAAAAAGCAAAGGTAGGAAACAAAAGCTTTGCTCAAATCGCGAAGGTTTCACACAACTTTTTGGGCTAACCACTGCTGCAGAGCAAATTACCCCCCAACCTGGGGGAGAGACAAGTACATCCAAAACCCCAGGGGATGAAATAACATCAAATCAAACTTCCAATAAAAGGGGAAATACAACTGCGCGCTTGGAAAAACCAGCCATCACCAAACACGAAGAACAAGAAGCCCCTTCTCATCATAGCAAATTCAAATCCCTATGCCCCCAACCATCTGGGAACAGCACAACGCCTACCAATTCTGACTTTCCAATGGCGCTAAAAAATAACACGAAGCTCAGTTCCAACCCCACGCAAAACATAAAAGAAGGAAACACCTTGGATACAAGGGGCACAAGGGCTGGGATCAAGTCGGGGCCCTTTAATCAAAATCATGGTATAGGATTGACGGACAGCCAACTATTCACCCTCAACCAAGCAACCGCGCCAATACATATACGGACAGATCATACAACATCAGATTCGGCACCCATAAATCTGTCCGACAATATGCTCCGCCCCCTGTGGGACGGGGAGAACCACAAAAAACCTGAACTTCCTGCCTTTGATCAGCGAGCTCACGACCAAGCTCCGGGCGGGGCAACCAATATCAACACATATCAGGCAAAACCAAGACCAACACAAAATGTGGACCTGAAATCATCAACCAACACCTACAATGGAAGCTGGGCATAAATGTTCAAGGGACAACTCCAGATGCCATATAGTTTAATCCAGACTTCATCTCCAAAGGAAGACACAACATACTTAACAGAGGCAACATACTACGGCTGCTATCCCACATTCCTTCTCTGGCAGACGTGGCAAGCAGCTCAGGCCTGATTTCGATCGAATTTATAGATGAAGAAGGCTCGGGTAGGGAAGCAACAAAGGCGACCTTGGCCTCCGGAGTAATATCGCAGAAAATTCTATCTGAAGCTGAGGTGTTTAAAACCTGGGGCATCACGATAAAACCATATATAAAGCCAGGATACCCGGACATACTAAATCCAGGAGCTAAGCTGGAGTCGAGGGAAAATGTAAGCAGCCTCAGAACCTCTGTTCTCAGAGGTGCGGTAGGGCCTTGCGGAACAGGCAAAGATGACCATATTGAAATCACTTGTTAGACAGGAGCCGACAGGGTAGCTCCAATTGAGCTGCCAGATCAAAGATGGATCGTGAGAACCATAAGAAACAATAACTGACAAACCGGCCGAAACCCACGAGAGTACAAGCATGACCAACTGAGCATTTGCTCATGGAACATCAATGGCCTTGCCACTAAAATTTTAGATCTAGAATTTATAGATAATATAAGATCGTTTGATATAGTGGTCGTACAGGAAACATGGCTCGCTGAACCTCCACATCTCCAGGGGTACCTACGCTTCTTCTCAAGCGCGGAAAGGACTGCTAAATATGGGCACCTGAAAGGGGGTCTAGTAATATACGTAGCAACTACAAGCTTTGTTACGGTAGAAGAAATCGGGCCCTCCTCGGCAGCAGTCCTGGCAGTCAAGCTGCTTCTAGCAGCGACGGGTCCAGGCAAAGCCGATATTGACTGTATCCTGATCAACGCCTATATCCATCCCAAAAGGAAAAAAAAGCAGCAAATGAACTATACAACTTTTTGGAGGAATGCATCATGGGTAGATCAACAACAAACCTTGTACTTACAGGGGATTTTAATCTGAACCTCATGGGCACTTCACAAGAAGAGGCAACTATAGCTCAAAACGCAACATGGGACAAACCGCCGCAAGGAAAGCTACAAACATGTAAACAAACAAAATTAGGATTTCAGACACTTGAAGAACTGGAACATTTCAATATCAGAGCTCTAAATGGCAGGCTTGTAGGTGACAGCCCGCCAGCCCCAACTTTTCATTCAACAAGAGCAAGCAGCATATTAGATTACACCTTTATTTCATTACCCCTCTTTTACTACACAACTTTGTTCCGAACAGGTAAAAAAACAGACAGTGACCACTGCCCTCAAGAAATCGGTCTGGACATTGCGAGACCCATACTAGAGCGATCAAATGCACCAAAAGAGACGATTTATACAGTCAATTTAAAAAAAATTAAATACTCGGCAGTGATGGGCGAAACTTTAATAGCAGGGGTGAAAGTGCACTTTGCGGAGCGCCCTGGACCAAACGAAATTGTGAAATAGGAACAATTCACGAAAACCTTGTCCAACTATGCTTCGAAGCCTAACGCACATGCAAAGCTCAGCAATATGGATAACCTGTCTAGAGAGTACAGAGAAAAATTAAGGAAAAAACAAAACATCGATCTATCGTTTAATGAAAGAAATACAGCAGGAACCCAAGGAAAAAGCAAAGCAAAACAATTTTGAATACTGAAAACATCACTAAAAAAGCTGAAATGGGAAGCAAACAAAACAATGGAGGACAACTTGTGGGCAAGACTCAACTCAGATATCAAACAGAATGACGGGGCAAGGTTTTGGAAAACCATTAACTCCCTTACACGACAGGCAAATATCAGGGTTTCGTCTAACATCACAGAGGAAACATGGGCATTCTACCTTGGCAATCATTTCAATCAAGACTTGCCCAATAACCAGGACCTATCAAAGACTAACATGACAACAGACAACAAAGCCGACAATGCAAAATTAACGGAACTGCACAAAAATATCAAAGACAGTCATGATCTAATCAATCCCCCAAAACTGCAACATATTATCAAACGCCAAATCAAAAAAGGCAGAAGCGAAGGAGCCCCAGGACCAAATGGGATCCTGCCAATCCTTTATAAACAAGACTTGGTTAGCTGGGCAGCAGCACTCGAACCCCTTTTCCTGGAGATTACGAATTTTAAAATTTTGCCAGGCTCCTGGAAGGGCTCCATCATCGCCCCAATATACAAGGCAGGCGACAGGGCCCACCCACAAAACTACCGACTGGTGGCCCTAATTGACAATGAGGCGAAGTACTTCGCAGGCATATTGCTGGAGGAGCTACAGGCATGGGCCGTAAAGAAGTCTTTAATACCGGTCAATCAGACCGGCTTTGTCAAATCAGTGGGCACAATGACCAACATCCTAACAAGGCAGAAACAAAAAAAATGCCCCTACACTTCTGTTACATAGATTACAAAGCTGCTTTGACCACATCAACAGGAATCTCTTATGGTCAAAAATAAACGGCTGGGGGATCTCAAAACCACTGTCGGACTTGTTGATAAATCTGCATACGGAGACTTGGGTTCAGATAAAGGTGGGGGACGGCTCACTGCTGTCGAGGCGCATACAGACCAACAAGGGTCTCAAACAGGGCTGCTTCCTGGCCCCCACTTTATTCAACCTGTACCTAGGTGACCTGGTACCAATCCTGAACAACTGTAACTCTCATGCTCCCAAACTAGGAGGGCTGCACCTACCATGTCTCTTATACGCAGACGATATAGTCCTAATAAGTCACACCAAGGTAGGGCTTCAAAACCTTGTGAACCCGACGCAGAGCTACTCCAAGTCAAACGACCTAACAATAAACCTTGAGAAAACCCAAACGATGGCGATTAGAAAAAGCAAAAAGAAATCCCTTTCGTGGTTCTGGAAGAACTTTCGTATCAAAGACACGTCAATTTAAAAATACTTAGGCGTGAAGATTGACGACGGCGGTCGATTCAGTGTGCAAAGATCAAGCATCAGAGGAAAAGGCCTCGCATTGGCAATCTCTCTAAAAGCACTGAACAACAAACTTTCTGGCCCTTCTCTAATTCCTCTGATACAAGTAATCCGCGCCAAATTGCTGCCAACAATTACCTACGGGAGCGGGGTGAAGCGAGGCAGAGACGCAACAACACCTGACTGCACGATCACAGCTGCATATAGAATCATCCTCAGCCTCCCCAAGCGAACCTCTCCATCGCAGATTAGGCTGGAGTTTGGCATCCAACGTCCGCTCCTGACAAGACAGGGGGCCTACATTTGCGCTTGGGATAAAGTGAGGAAATCCGCACAAGGATCACTGAATGACTATCTATGGAAGGAGTTAGAGCAGCATCCAACCTCACCAGCAGCCAAGTATTTGGCAAACAGTCTTGTAAATACTGGGTTGGAACAGCTCTGGGCCACCTCCACAAATCATACAACGCTTAAAAACTTGGTCAAGAAGTCAATCAAACAACTGTCATGGGTTCAAGACAAAGCTGACTTCTCAAAAAGAACACATGCCTGGATGATTCTAAACTCGTACTCGGCAAAAGCTCCTCAGAACTATCTCAGCCTGGGCTATGCCAAAACTACTAAAATGTGCTTCCTAAGGTACCGGTTAGGTTTGCTACCCTGCATTCAGCATTTTCCATACTGGTTAAAGGAGAAAGCAGGCACGCTACGCGGCGCTACGCAAGAGGACATGCTACACTTGCTATGCTCCTGCGAGAAACTGTTAGATGAGCGGAAACTCCGGTTGTAGCGCCATTTCATTCGATACGGGACTCGCACACGAAGGAGTGCAGTTCTCACCTGTTTTTCATCTCAGGACCCCCAGCTGAGTTGCAGCCTGGTAAAATTTATAAAGGCAGTGGGGAAAAAAATGCCCATAACCGATTTTTAAACCGCTTTTAAAACAAAAACTAATTCCACTGCCAAAGTACTTTTTGCGTGAACCTTACTAGCAGCACGAATAGAACAGCAATGACTGTTATGTCGGTTTTAAAATACATGTCATTTTATTCTTGTTTTTATATATTCTACTTTTGTATTGCATTGGTTTTAATTAACTGTGCTAATAAAATACTTAATTACATTTTTTATACTTAAAAATACTGCAAAACTTATTTTACTGCAACTAAGTATCTTCTAAGAATAAACATACAAAAAGTAATATTTGTACAAACAGTTGGTCTTGGATTAAGTCATTGAATGTGTGTAATCATTTCTTGCCTGATTGTGTACATCAAATTCTTAAAACAGCCCTCTGATAAGCCTACTGCCTGACCATACTACCACAAAAGAGAACATTTAGAATTATCTACTTTAGCCTATTTTAAAACCTTTAGGGATCAACTGGACTCTGAGCATACTATACCTTACTTTGGTATAGGATATACAGGGCCAGCTTCCTACATTCACCATATACCCAAGGGTACAAACTGTGTTTAAAAGTAGTGCCGCTGACAGCCAGACATCAGATTATAAGAGTGGATTGAAGAAAGACTGCCCTGCTGTTCCCTGGACCCAGCAAAGAGAGACTGCACCAAAGAATGGACTGCACCTGCTGCTGTGACTGTGGTGCCCTGCTCAAGTCATGGCTGAGCCTCAGACAGAAAATGCGACTACGAGAGTGTCGGCTGCTTTCTTGTTACAGCTACAGGGCCACAAAAGCTGAAGAAGCTTGTCTTTGTGATTTTGTAACCAGGAGCACCTGACTGCTGAAGCTGGGGAGACTGAGTTGGATCCAAGTCCGTTGGACCCGGGAGAGTTGTTGGAATTACATTTTGTCGACCTCAGATTCGCCCCATCTGAAGCTCTGTTCCGAAGACGCCTGAAAACCTGGCTATTCTCTTCTATTTAGATTGCTCTTGCCCTCCAGTAGACAGTTTTAGCGCCGGGACACCCCCGTTGGGGGTAGCCGTGCGCTTTATAAAATCCATAAATAAATAAAATCCATAAATAAATAAATAAACAAGGGAGTCACTGTTTTTTCTGTTACCGGAGACCAGTAGACTAGTAGCAACTGATTTTTCTCTAGTCATCAACTGTCATTTGATTTACTTCAACCTCTGTGGCCAAAGCCACTGCACTGTATTCGTGGACTGAGGTTTAGCCCCAGGAAGACCCCGTCACTGTAATAGCATCCTTTGACATCTCCAGCATACTGCAACCCTTGCATCAGGACTGCTCCATTAAAGTCTATGGCAGTTTGCCGATAGAGCCTGGAGCTGGACTGAACACTACTTTTACTGTGAGGAACCTGTAGAACTAAGCATTTTTGATCTATGGGACTCAGTTCCGGCGGTCTAGCTGGGGGAGGGATTCTTACATAAAACGCACATGTTATTTCGGACGCGCTCAGTGGACACGCCGCATGCGTGCTAAAGGCAAGCCCGCCTGCGCCTGTCCGCATCCCGGGAGCGTCCAGCGCCAGCCATGCTGTCCGGGCGCCGGCTGAGGCGCTGGGTGCTAAGAGGGTGTATAATCGCGAGGAACTTATGGCGTTGAATGCTTCAGAATGTAAAGGAGGTATGCAGTGGGAAGTTCTGCATAGCCTCTCTAAGTCGTGTCCCACTTGTAAATTTTGCCTCCAACCAAGGCTCATAAACCCCCCCCCCCCCCCACCTAGCTGTGAGCAAGACCAGGATGTATACGGCACTTATTAACTCCCGCTCCATGGCTAAGCACGTATCTGATATTTTTTAGCTCATTTCGGATGCTAAATGATGGTTTATTTATAACCGAGATGTGACTGAATGATTCTTGGGCCCCAGTGGTTGAGCATGCTATTCCCAGAGGCTACAAAATCATCCGAGCCGACCGGAAAACTGGGAGAGGCGGTGGAACGGCAGTGGTGTTCAGGGATACTTGGTCCTTTTCCAGTGAGGTCTCTGGCGAGTTGGGGGAGGGTGAGGCTTTAGACTTCACTTTTATTTTATCTCCTCATTTCACGCTGTGAGGCAAGTTGGTGTATCGCCCGCCTGGCCCGCCCGGAGCTTTTTGACGATGTCATCATTCCTCATGCCCTCCGCTTCTCCAAGTTTCTACTCCTGGGAGATTTTAATATTCACCTGGACGCACTAGAAGCCCCTGAGTCCAGGGCTCTCCCGGACTCATTCAAACTGGTTCAGCTGACCCAGTGGGTCAAGATGCCGTCGCATTCAGGGGGCCACTTATTGGACCTAGTCTGTACTAATTCTGATTTGTCTATAAGGGAACCAGAACAAGTTACCTGGTCTGATCACTATTTGATCAGGTTTTCGTGGTCTATGGGGAAGTCTCGGCGTACTTCTGCCGTATTTCCTGGCGCCCGTCCCCAGAAGATTATTCTTCCGGCGTTCTCTGAAGCTCTGCTTCAGGCCTACCTGGCACCTTCCCTTGATCTTGTTGGGGCGGTGGATAGCTTTGACTCCTGGATTAGCCGATGGGTTGGCTCCACTGCCAAACCAGCTTCCAGTGGTAAACAGCTCTTTCCACCATCGAAGCCTTGGTTTTCGAATGCTCTAAAGGAGCTGAAACTGGGTTGTAAAAAATTGGAGCGCAGCTGGCATCAGGAGTACTGCCCTTCCACTAAGTCAGCGCTCCATACAGCTCAGAGGGAATATTACGCTGCTATTAGGAAAGAGAAAAATAACTACTATGCTGGGCGGATTACCAGAGCTAACAATAGCAAAGAGATCTTTTCTATTGTTAAGAGCTTTCTATCACCCTGTGCGGAGCAAAGGACTCTGCCAGCCTCTGCACAATGGTGTGAGGAGCTGTCTTCCTTTATTGAGAAAATAACAAAGATTCAGGACAGCCTCGGAATTTTATCCCATAAACAGAGGAGTGCTCTTCTGGTGCCCCCTCTTATTTCCAGTTCACCTACCTCCCTGTTCACGCAACTCCTGCTTGTGGCTGAGGCTGACATTTTATCTATTCTGAAATCTTTGAAATCAGGCTCGCCTACAGATCCGTGCCTGGCCCGAGTACCAGCTGGGGTGGCTGAGGTTGTTTGTTCAGAGGTAGCTGAGATTATTAATCTATCCCTTCAGACCGTCACCGTTCCTGTGTGTTGGAAGCAGGCTAAACTCTTACCCCTTCTCAAGAAATCTTCTTTAGATCCCTCTGTTCCATCAAACTATCATCCTATCTCTCTTTTGCCAGCCTTGGCTAAAGTTTGTGAGAAGGTGGTATTCCGGCAGCTTGAGGCCTTCGTGGAAACATCTAGTGCTCTTCGCCCTGCTCAATCCGGGTTTAGATCCTCCCATAGTACGGAGACTGTGCTGGTGGAAATTACAGAGGTGATCAGAGAGTGCCTGGATGGAGGCGGCAGGGCGCTCTGATCTTGCTGGACCTCTCTGCCGCCTTAGATACGGTTCCCCACTAGCTACTTCTTGCCCGGTTGTCATCTATTGGCATCGCTGGTCCAGCATTGGATTGGATAGAGTCCTTACTGGACGATCACACTCAGCAGGTCTGGATGCCTCCCTACTAGTCCTCTGTTAGGAAACTTTCAACTGGGGTGCCTCAGGGCTCCATGTTGAGCCCCCTGCTTTTCAGTATATATCTGACCTCCCTGAATGTTTTTGCGGAGGAACTGGGAGCAAAAATTATAGCCTACGCGGATGACACCCAGATGCTTTTTACTTGGAAGGACTCTGATCTGGATAACAATGCCGCCCAGATCTGCCTTTCGTCTGTTTTCCACTGGCTAAGAACTTAGGGGTGTGGTTTAGTGAAGATCTCCGGTTTGCAGAGCACATTAAGAAACTTACTGGAATCTGCCCGTGACCCTTAAGGCCTTACGAAGGTTCTTTTCCCTGCTTCCTAGGGAGGCTAAAGAAATGGTAGCACGTGCCCTCATTCTTTCCCTCCTCGATGATGCCAATGCTTTGTAAATTGTGAAATTGAGAGGCCCCATTCTCAAAACATCCCATGTTGTTTTCACACAGGCACCCACCTAACCTACGCCCTGAAGAAAAGCCTGACGAATTAACACACAGGCTTGGAAACGTGTCGGCGTTTTTTTTGGCTCATCTGAATAATTGAACTCTGATTAGCTCAAAGCTGACCTGAATAATCTATAAATTATGACAAATATTTAATAGTCATAAAATTTCACTTTTGCGCTACTAGACCTAAAATACACAAACAGTTAAAAAATGGTCTAGTGTTAAAATCAGTTGGTAGGGTACAGTTCATTCTTTCCTCATGGAAATGTATATTGTGTAAAAATTGTTTTTTTGAAATGTTGTTTGTATATTTGTAACATAAATGTTTGTCTATATTGTTTAATGTAAACACTGTACATAGGATATACCCACTTGTGTATGACACAGCAAACTCCCAGACAAATAGAACAATCCCCACAAGTTACAAAACTTGTAACCTTTGAAAAAAGAAACCAAAACACCTACTGATTAAATATAGTGGTGTATAACAAAAAACTGCTCAAAATAAAAAAGTGGCAGAAACAAAAAGCGGCTGGGTCTCCAATTTCTATTTCACAATTGCATGGTGTCCTACCCAGCGCTCAACAGGGCACAACCCCCCCTTAATTTTCCCAATGCTTTGTAAATTGGCATTCCCGGCTATCTGGTTAAGAAACTTCAAATCATACAGAATGCCCTAGCCAGACTCCTGTTCGACATCTCTTGGAGATCTAGTGTTCGGCAGCATCTGCGGAATCTGCATTGGCTACCTGTGGCCCAACGGGTGCAATTCAAGGCCCTTATTCTATCTCGCATGGCTGTTCATGGCCAAGGGCATGCGTACCTTAGGAGGCGCTTTGCTCTGTTTACGCCTAGCCGCCCCTTGCGATCTGCCACTCAGCGCCGGCTGGTCATCCCGCGGTTTCATAGGTCACGCTTGGGAGGCCAATCCCATTCTGTTAAAGCACCCTCCCCGTGGAGCTACAGCATACCCAGGACTTTCACCTTTTTAAAAAAACATTTAAAAACTCATCTTTTCAAACTGCTTATCTAATGTATCCTGCCCCCTCTTCCACAGTCCACGCACGCGCTAGGACACTCTAGAGTATTAGAGCGCGATGTAAGTCTTTTTATAACATAACATAACATAACATAACATAGTTGGCTGACCAAAGTAGAGCCAGATTAGTAGTTACAACTTTATAAAAGTTTTACAGATTTTACCGTTAGCTCGGTTCATTATAGTGATTTATTGCACTAAGTGTAAAAGCAGTGATTTATTGCTTCTTTGAAAATTCATATCGCTGGACACTGCAGGGATTTGTATCATTGAGGTGTCTATGTAAAAATAAAAATACAAACTATTTTTATAAATTTGGTGTCTGATTTTTGCTTAGTCTTAGGTCGGTCTGATTCAACTGTTTTGTTTCTGCTTAATGTTTTACATTTGTTCCTCTGTTAAAGCCTGACTGCACAGAGCCCCTGCTACCCATGGTTGAGCTACGATTTTAAACAGGAATATGATGGGACCCAGAACATGCAATTAGTTTATTACATGGAATGGTCTCACAACCACACCATATAATAAACCACTTTCCTCACGTTTGTTTGATGCATACTGTATCTATAGTATGATTTACAACACAGGTTGCTTCGCACCCAACATTTAGCAACATATGTTTCCTCCTTCACCCTTCATCATCCCTCAGTGGGACTTTAATTTGGTACTGAGGTTCCTGATGTGTGCTCCCTTTGATCCCTTGCACAGTTGTCCTTTCAGGCTCCTTACCATCAAGATAGCCTTCTTGGTGGCAATAACATCTGCATGGAGGGTCAGTGATCTTCAGGTTTTGTCATCCAAGCCTCTGTATTTAACATCTACCCAGACAAGCTGGTTCAATGAAATAAAGCTTCCTTTCTACTGAAAGTCATCACTCCCTTTCATGGAGGCCAGTCCATCACCCTGTCTACTTTCAACACTCTGTCTACTTACAACACTCTGCCACATTCCTCTAAAGAAGAGGAGCAACTTCACCGACTGGACCTAAAAAGAGCGTTGTTGTTATACATTATACCTTGACTGCATGAGACCGTTTGGGTGGATGACCAACTCTTCCTGGGGTATGTCCGAGCGAAGAAGGGAAAGGCTGTGCAGATCCGGCCCATCTCCTTGTGGGTTGTGCGCTGCATTAAAATCTGCTATGCATTGGCCAAGGATCAACCCCTTTGGGATTGCGTGCTTATTCCACCAGAGCCAAGACTACAACCAGGGCATTAGCATGTGGAGTCCTGGACATCTGCCAGGCAGCAGAGAGGGCCTTTCTGCACATATTCACAAAACGCTACTTCCTGGCCAGTCAGGTACGTAGGGAGGGGCAGCTTTTGAGAAACACCTTCAGGGAGGTATTGCTTGGGAAGTTAACCGAAGGTAAGTATTTGTGGCTAGAAGTCTCGATCAGATGAACAAGTTATTTACCTTGGATAATGCCTTATTTGGTAGAGACTCTATGTTGCCAGAGATTTCTTACAGATTCACCCATCCTCCCCGCTCTACAAACGGATTTCTAGAGGCAGAGCGTTCCCCTTTCAGGGCCCTAGTTTTCCACACTAGTGGTCAGTGTTCTTTGTGGCACCGAGCTCCTGGCGTGAGAAGTTGCGGAAAGAAACTGACATCAATGTGCTGGGGTGTTGCCTATATAGGCACTGTGCACATCACTTACAGTGCGGATGCCATAGCGTGGAGCCGAACACCACCACCCACCAGCTCGCCGGGGTACTGCTAATGAAAAATATATGAATCTAGTCTGATGCCTAGGGATAATTCTAAGAAAAGGAATCTGCTGCTAGAGAGTCTCTACCAGATAACGTTTAACTGAAGGTAAGTAACTTGTTCATTAAGACTGATGTGTACAGGCATTGCAGCAACCTTTATTCCCACAGGTATTGTCATTTCTAGTCAGAACCACACCTTACTTGTGCGGCACTCAGGAAAATTGATGTTAATGTCTCGAGCAAGGAGAGCATGAAAACATTCATAGATCTAAGGCTTCCAGCTGTAATGTTTAAAAGGATGAGAAATTAGCAGGAACAATATTACTGAAGGTAAGGACTTTTTATTTTGGATGGGTTCTGTTCTACTTCTGATCTTGTTATGGAGAAGCAGCACCAATTTCACGCAATTTCAGTTAAGTGGGTATCTGCAGTTTTAAACAATGCCCTTCCTTATGCATCTTCTCTTAAATACCTTTCAAAATATCGTAATTGATCACTTTGATCCCCAGACACATCTAAAGAGTCATTGGAGGCACCGAAGTTGATGCAGAGCCTGAATGCATTAAGAGAAACACAGAAAGAAATCCCAATCGGAATCCAACCAGAAGATGTGACAAATTTGCTACTAAATTTTGAAATCAGAAAGGTATGAATAACTGAAAAAGGATATGCTGCAATGTTTTTTTGTTATCAAATGAAATGTTGTCTCCTTCCCTAATCAAGTATTTTAACGCGCAATAATGAGAAATGAAAAACTTTATTAGTGTTTCTGATTTGAACACCAGCTTACTTCGTTAAAAAAAAAAAAAAATCTACATCATAAATGTTGCCTGAGGCTACTTAGACCAATACAAACATAAAACGTGAGCAAATCCAAGAATAAAAATATAGAAATATAAATTATTAAATCAAATACATGAAGAAGAAATAAAATATACAGTAAAACAACATTGCAGCACATGCAATTAAAACTAATAAGGTTTTAATTTATTGTACAGTGCAAGTAAGGACAAAGCTATATTAAAAGAAATATTAAATACATTACATGCTGGAGGAATTTTCCGTTTGTGGGAAGCATTAAGAAACAAACCTTTTCTGTAATTTGCAATGCTTATATGAAAAATAATCAGGCTTCCTGAAAAGGAGGTTATTCATATTGTCATGCTGTGAAATTACACAGAGCAATACTCAAGTCCTGGTAGTTCCCTATTGGTGTTAAAGCTGTGTCTGTTTAGGATGACATAAAATTTGCCTGTGCTGAGGATATTACTAAGTGGAGAACGGGCAGGTTTTATTTTTCATTTTAAAAGCCAAGTAGTTCCATACCAAAGTTGCTACCATTGTGATTGATTTAAGCCTTAGTGCAGAGCTGTGTAGCTGGTGTGCAGGAATTGCTACCTTCTGAGCAGGATATCTTGGCTTGAAGAACGATAAGAAAAGTTACCTTCTGTATTACTAGTCAATCTACAGAACCCCGAATGCTGATCGCAATACATATAAGAAGGATACTGGACCAGCTTCATTCCTCAAGCACACAGGACGGACACAAAGTGTCAACATGTCCAAAAAGTAGCAACGACTAAAACAAGGTCCCCGATGTGCACCCTCGTGGTAACAGCCTATAACACAGGGTGTTGAATGATCCCACCAAGGGAAAGAGGATATAACATGGGAATGCCTAATTCACCACAGAGGAGCGTCTTCTCCAAAAGACCCAACCCCCAAAGCAGAATGCAAGCAACTTAAGGACAGGGTTTTCCCTAGCAATATTTCTCCTCAGCTGAGGCAAAGATTGCAATGTTTGGAATCAACTAGCTGGAAGATCAACTAAAGGATAATAGTTGACGAGGGTGGTGGTGAGATGAAAACACAGCCACAATCAGGATCAGGAGCACTTTCTAATTCAGACTATGCATCCCTTGGGCAGAAATAAAACTAAAGCATTGTCATGAAGGAAGAGTTGGACAAAATGCAAAATAAATATGGGGGCACTGCTGTAATATCAGCACCTGTGAAATTCCACCTGTAAGAGCTTGGGTTGGTGGATGGGTGGAAGTACCAACATTAGTTGGGAACTAAAGACCCACACTACCTGGCTGCCCTTAAAAGATGCACACAAATACATTACATATTCCTTTACAAGAGATGGTTATCTGAGTTGAAGGAGTTCACTAGGATCCCATAAAGCTGTCCGACTATGCCCCACCTCATAGGCACTCAAGGAGGGCTTGCAAAATTGGTCAGGGAGGAGGAAGGGACATGGCAATTGAATAATATGCTGTTAAAAGATCCAGTAATAATCAATACTATCCCACAAACATTAAACATGACATAATTAAAAATGATAATGGGGAGGTCGGTGCGGCTACTTTTTGAAAGCAATCAAAGCAGTCCTGCAAGGACCTTTGCAGCAGAGACGGCTAAACTAAAGACAATACATGAGATATCAAAACTCCAGCTGTGAAAAAAGCTTAATGAGGCCATACATAAACGTGTGCAGGCTCAAGAATCTAGGACAGAGGATATTGGCCTTAAGGAGACAAATTAAAATGGTAGAATTTGACAGCGCATGTTATGTATTAGTAAGAATAGGAAACCTTTTCTAGCAACTAGCTAATAAGCCTGGTAAATGTTTGCCAAAATTACTGCGAGCATAAGAGGCACAAAGCCAATTAGTGATTTTTAAAGATAGAGGAGGTACACTGTATACAAGGGAAGGTAAAAAGGCCAGATGGTTTAATTAATTCTACTGGGTGGTATACGGGAGAGAACATACTGACTTGAACAATGTAACTCCTGTGTGGAGGATACTCATCTACCTACATTTTAGACCACTGAGAGGGAAAGCCTACAATAATCTATTTACAAAGAGGAGGGGAGCTATATCCAGGCAACACCTGTCAAAATCCCCTGGACCAGATTGGTTTAGAACTAAGGACCTGATGTAGAATTTAGCACTGAGTACTCCATCACAAATGGGATGGATACCTGTCCACCTTATTACAAGTGCCGTATGGTATAATGTACCATATATTGGGCGGAGGTGATATGCATCATATTTGTGACTGAGTACACCAAACCTTAAATCAGGGCCCAAGTTCTAAAATGAATTTGGTTCCCCCTTACCCATGGCTAATTAAAACCTCACAGTAAGCATGGGCGGAAAATCCGTTTCGCTCGCGGATTTTGCGGATTTTCGGTAAATTCGCAATCCGCGAGATTCGCGAATCTCCCGCAAAATCCGCAAATCCGCGAGCAGCGGATTTTATGGCTTGCTCGCACTGTTCGCGTGAGTTCGCGGCTTCCCAGTACAACTTCGCGCCCCGCGAATAAGCGCAAAATTGCAGAAATACGATCTTAGCAAAACTGAAACTACTTACCAGGTTCAAAAGTTCAGGCTCATCATTAGTAGCCATTTCCTGTAGTGCTTCCTGAGGGGCCCCTCCAGAGTTCAGTTGCCAGTTGCAACTATTATGTGACCCTGCTCTGAACCTCAGAATAGTTACACATATGCCACAAAGGTCCTGAATTACAGCTAAGGGAGACAAGCAGGAGCCAGGCTGGAAGTTCAAATCCATTAATCAGCCCCTAATTCATTATTGTCAGTTGGGGCAGGGCAGGTGTTGTAACTAATTTTGCAACAATGAAAGCACTTAGCAAGTGCAAAAGATCACTAATCAGGAAGCACTAAGGAAGCAGGTGCCAGCTAAAAAAATATTCTGTGACGCATTAATCAGCCCCAAATTAATTCAGGTCACTTGAGGCAGGGAAGGTGTGCTTGCTTTGCCACAATAATGTACACTGACTGGACAACCAGAGGGTGCTGTGATGAAACAGAGGGTGGCATGGGTGGGCCAGAGGGTGGCATGAGTAGTCAGAGAGTGGCAGTGGTGACAGAGAGTGGCAGTGATGAAGAAAAGTGTCCCAAACAGGCTGGACACGTAGAAACAACAAGTTCGCGAAACTTGCGACCCGACAGGTAAGTTCGCGTTTGCGAAATTGTACAAAACCCTCGCGAACTGGCAGAAACCCGCGCGAACACACACAAAAAAAAATCCGCAAATTCGCGAGAATTCGCGGATTTTGCGAATTGCGAGTTCGCAAATCCGCAAAATTCGCAAACGCGAGATTCGCAAAATTCGCCCATGCTTACCTCTTAGGAAGTGATTGCAGAGGGTAGGGTGACACCCAGAATGACTGAATCTACAATATAATTAATACTGAAGTTAATGAAACCCCCAGAAAATGTCACCTCATACAGGCCAATTTCATTACTAAACATCAGTGCTAACTTCTGGCCAAAAGTGCATTGTTTATGTTACCGATGGCTTGCCAGAGACCTCGTCCACTCCAGACACACAGCTCATAATGCAAGGAAAACCCTCCATTTTGATATTGGAAGCATGAGGGCTAGAAATGAAATTGTTGTGTAGTTCCTACTAATCCATAGGATCTGCGCATTGTTTGGACAACATCAACTAGGTAGGGTCCTGGTGTAAAGACTGATTCCAGACACCCCAGCAGGATATGGTGACCTATAGACCAGCTAGTTCACAGTGCCACTGTAGGCCGCCCTAACCTATCAGGGGGTAAATAGTTTCTGGCAACCACTTAACATGACAACCCTGTCCCCTCAGGGATCGTGGAAACAGTACAGCACCTTTAGCTCAGTCACTCGTGCTCACTTATTCTCAATAATATTTATTGAACCAAAGTTATTCTTGCATAAAATACGTGTGCTGCAATGATTAGTAGGCAGAAGCAGATAAACGTGATTACAAGCACCAAAAGCGTAAATAGTAGATGTAGTTCTACCATGGTACTAAAACAATGTATATATGCAGGCATACACACAAGGCAGTAATAAAGCGTACTCCTACGATGCAAACCCTACTTTAAGTGTACCTAGAGTGTATGTCGGTGTAAATCCAAGAATCCCCCCAAGGGACCGTCCAACCCCATTACCTGATGGTATAGAGTGAAGGACTCCATTGTTGGTCGCGAACTGGACACCTCTCTCAAGATGTCAGGACCGCTGCGTGGTGATTTCTCAGTATGCAAGGACCTCGATGTCAGCTGAAGAGCCTCCTCTCCTAATCTATTGGGATGCTCATCTTTTATAATAGAAAGCAGCCTTGCGATGTGCTTATAGATTAGTGATGTTATGGATATGTAGATAGCCCTGTCACCCTGTGGAAGAAGATTGAGATGACAATTGTAAATAGTGCGAAATGAGACCTTGTGCATGATGTTCAGTGCATCGTGAAAATTTTGTGTGAAGCTAGAAGTGTAAACAAGTTTAGTTTCAGGGAAACTAATCCCTCATTGTCGTGCATGCAAATATTTGCAAAAGGTCATAGCTGAAAATGTTATTTGTAAGGACAATGTAAGAAATAAGCTGCTTCGCTACATTTGCCTAATTTGGAAATATAACAAAATATGGTCTTCATCTCCATTGATCCTGCAAAAGGGTGGATTGTTTTTTTATGGAGGACTCCTTGCACGATATTAACCAGGGTGACCCAATTAGTAGATGGGTCAAAACAGGTTGTCACTCACCTGTGAGCTAAGATGCATGGCAATTGGCAGTTCTCTGCAGTGGGTGTATATAAAAAGGTAGACCAGAATAGGGGGCCCTCTCTTTCCACCCGTTTGCCCTCATGCTTGAATCTTTGGCTCAGGAAATCAGAACCAATGACTGCATTAAGGGGATTTGGCTGTGGACAACTTTAAACTCAGTATGTTTGATGATTATATTTTACTCTACTTAATGGACCCCGTTCACTCGCTACCACATCTTATAAAACACCTCAAGAGCTATCAGAGAGTTTTACATTTCAAACTAAATGTCAGTAATCCTGGGGGGCTAAATATCCCAACCCCAAAGAATGTAATCCAAACCCTGAAGGGATTATCTCACCATTACTTACCTAGTTCTGGCACTTGGAGGGACATTAGCTTAAACCAAGGAATCAAACCTACAGTACACGAAGAGGGCAATCAAGATAGCGCTGAGGGGCTGGTAAAGACAAGCCACTGTCATGGAGAGGACCTATAGCAGAAATTACTTTTAGGAGCCTACCCCAAAATTCTAAATGTGTTCCAGATAATTCTGCTGCATATAATTGTGGAAATACAAGAATGCATGGAATACATTTGGCAATACAAAAGGAAAGGATTAGCTAAATACTGTTCATAGTGGGAGCTAGACAGGAAGGGGGCTGGGTGTGCCCAACCTACTTACCTGCTGCTATGCCACTCGCCTCTGAGTCTATTGGACGAGGAAGGAAACAGATAAAGGGGTGGTGCATGATTCATCAAACTTTAAGTGATGCTTGCTCCCCCATCACACCTCACCCCACATCAGGTCACCAAGGGCCTTATGTATCATCAACCTGATTTGTGATTCTCAAATAGCGATTTTTAAGAAATCGCTATTTGAGAATCGCCAATAGGTATGTATGTATAAAATCGCATTTTGTTTTGCGATTTCTTAAAATTCCTTAATTACGATTAGCAAATTGCGAATCGCAATCAAGGAATACTTTCCCATTCATTTCTATGGGCCAGGAGGCCCATAGGAATGAATGGGAAGTTATTCTCAATTTGCGATTCGCAATTTGCGAATCGCAAATTGAGAATAATTTCAAGTGTGCAGGGGTGTCCAAAGGACACCCTGTTGCACCCCTGAAATATGCATGGGTGCACATGTGGCACATACATGCTCTAAGGACATGTATATGCATCACATGGCACTTTAAAAAAAATGCAAAAATGTGCATTTTTCAAGGACTTCGCAACTTACCATCAACTAGAAGTTGGTTTTAATTTGCGATTCCTTAAGGAAATGTTGAAATTTGTTTTTGCTTCATACATTGCATTTAAGGAATTGCAAAATTTGAGATTCCTTAAATGCAATTGCAAAATAAGGAATAGCAAATTTTGCGATTCCTTGTTTTGCATCAGATTTTGCTTTATACATGCCATTTAGCAAATTCACATTCGCAAAGGCCGAAATTCTGCGAATTTCGGCCTTTGCGAATTTGCTTAATACATATGGCCCCAAATGTCTAAGGCACATAGAGACCACAAGCTCTCTATATCATAAGTAACAGGGCAACTTAAGAGTTTGGGATTGCATTGAATTACCCCCCTCCCCATTTACACCCATATGGGTAAACATTGATTTTGCTCTGTCTTTATAGACAAGCCTTCAGGCGGTGGTGGGCAGGAGGTGGGCAAAACTGTGCAGGGCATTTCCAGCACAGATAGAGGAATGTTAGCTTCAAGAAATGGAGCGGTTACACCACTTCCAGATCACACACGGGGGCTACACTCAAAAACAAAAAAAGATTGCTCCTGGTGAAGGGTGTGGGGGGCTAGAGTGCCTACGGTAAGATGGACAGACCTTAGTGTAGCTCCTGCCATCCGCCATACTATAACACTGTTTTTGAGGTCAGATCAAAAGGCAAGGTACTGTTTCTATTAAGATCTTGGTAGAAGAAGCCCTCAGCGAAGAGTGGATTACCAATCAGGAGGCACAATTTTTACAGACCCAATACCCCATAATGCATTACTTCAACAAGCTGCCTAAAGTACACAAGGCCCAGAGACCACCACCTGGGAGATCGATAATATCTGGTCAAGGCTCAATTTTGGAGCCTTTATCCGTGTTTGTGGACCATTTTCTAAGGCCTATTGTTCATACCATGCCTACGCACTTAAAAGACACCAAAGATGTCTTACGAGTTATTCCAAAAAATGGATTTTAATTTCGAAACAGACTATTTGGTCTTTTTCGACGTTGAGTCCCTATATACTTCAATCCCCCAGGATGAGACTTTAGACACCATTAGGTCCATCCTGGGCGAGACTCAACTTGATTCAATCACACCGGTTCAATTCATAATGGCTCTGGGGCGGCTCGCTATGGAGGAGAACTTTTTTAAGTATGAAGAAACGATTTACCCCCAGACATCGGGGACCAGCATGGGCAGTATTTTTGCGCCGAGCCTGGCTAATCTCTATGTTCATACATGTGAACAACAACACGTCTTGACATAGACTTTTTTTCCATCCATCAAATGGTGGAACGATATATAGACGACGTGTTTGTTGTATGGAGTGGAGACAGGGAATCGATCCTACAATTTCATCAGTGGTTGAACACTCAGAACCGCTATTTGCAATTCACTGTTGAGATCAGCAAGGATAGATTATCTTTCCTAGACCTCTCTATTTATGTTAACACTACAGGACTGGAGAGCGAACTATTTCGCAAACCGTTGGCCAAAAACTCCTTGTTGCTGTATGAGAGTCAGTACCCGAAAGGCCTACGGGACAATCTGCCGTACGGGCAGTTTCTTAGGGTGCGGCGTAACTGCTCGACCCAAGCAACTTTCACTAAGCACGCATAGAGTTTATCCTGTCAACTCTTAGCAAGACACTATCCTAGGAGTTTGATAAAACGCTCTTTGAAGAGAGAGTCAAATAACAATCGGGAGGCACTCCTTGAGCCTCCTGAAGCTAAATCCCCTTTGGAACTGTTAACGTTTGTTAGCACTTTTAACACCAAATCTAACCATATCCAACGGATTGTCCGATGCCACTGGCATGTCCTGGATTGCAGTAACGACAAGATCGAGCCTCCACTGTTTGCTTTCAAGCGATCGAGTAGTTTGCGTGACCGCTTGATACATACTCGACCAAAAGAAACGCCAAAAAGAGCAATTGGTACCCTATGGGACTTACCTGCGGTCACTGGACAACCGCCCATGTGGATGCTGTTCGGTCTGTCCTCAAACTAGACAAACATCTCAAATAGATATAAGGACTTACCTCCCCTGGGAGCAGAAACAGTTTACTAACTGTAATAGTACACATGTAATTTACCAACTTACCTGTCCATGTGAAGCCAAATATATTGGCATGACAACCTGCAAGGTACGAACAAGAATGTTGGAACATAAAAGTGCATGAGATGTAGGAAGACTTTATCTAGACTCACCAAACATTTTGCAGAACAGAACCACTCAGAAGAAGACTTTAGATGGACAATATTGGAGAAACCATGTATACCATCACATATTGGTGATGTCTCCAAATATTTGTTCATGAAGGAACAAAAGTGGATATATAAGTTGTCCACAGACACTCTGGGTCTGAACAATGAAATACCTTGGACTAGTCTACATTAAGTGAATCATGTACCTTTAGTCATTTGATAGTCCATGATTGCAGATATACATCTTTAGAGGCATTAGCTTCCATTCAAACTGCCGCCCTTCTTCTTCCCCCGTTTTCTCTATGACTTTTAAATTTGGTATAGATAGAACTTGCAAGTTTTTATTGGAACTGTTGCCTGTCCATTGAAACTATGTTAGACATAATAGAGGAGTTCTCCGTCAGCTCCACTGAGTACTCTGGTGTGCCATGCCATCGCGGATTTCTTACATTTTTTCATCTCTATTCCGTGGTTGAGGAATTAAAATAATACATGATTTTGAGGAAGTGGGTATTCCTCAGGAGAACCTCGTCATATCCTCATAGAGGAATAAAGATTTTCAAGATAACTTCTGTCACGAGCACGGGAGGACCTGCTGTGATACTCTCAAATCTATAGGCGATTAGTGTATTGAGTAGTTCGCCTTGACCAATAAAGCTACTTTGAGTTGAAAAGCATAATAGACAAAAAAGACTTGTTTTGCACCATTTTCTATATTCTAATTTTTTATATTCTAATTTTTTTATATTCTAATTTTGATATGAAGCAAACAAAATATTATAACATTATATCCCCATAGTAGCACATACTATTACGAACATATTCTTACGAGAGTTTGGCTTTTATCAATAGAATGCGAAGAACAAGTTTGGAACTACAAAATCAATAGCGATGATGTTATCGTGTAGTTCGCGGTGTTCCCGCGAGACTACCGAAGCCTGCAACCAAACATTTGGCTTAGTCTTTCGAGCTTCGGACTTTCACATTGCAGTCGAAAGCAATCCATCTATTCACTCAAGTAAGTCACCCCTAAATTTTCGTTACAATAAAGGGGTTGAACCCATGCAGTCGCGGGGACCTGGGCAGTATATGGTACATGTAAGAAGAGGGTCCCCGCAAGGGAAGCGTGTTGTATGCTACACACACTAACACTACTTTAAACTAACAAATAAGGATACAAAGGATTTAAAGGTATTGTCATTTATTTTCCAACACCAGGTATTACCCACTACGGGATTACTTCACATTCAATAATAGCCCCAAACAGGGAAAAGAAAAGAAGGAGGGGAAGGGGTAGTGCTCAAAGGAGTGTAAAGTCAGAGAGGATAGGCTCAGTTAAAAAATCATGTGATAGGTACAAATACTCCAAACAAAATCATAACAATTCAGATACACAAGCCGAAAATCAAGGCATCCATTGATAAACTGTTAGCTAATGACATTCAAAGGTCACATAGTAAGATTAGAACTGTTAAGGGCATGTGCCGGAAGTCCAAAGAGAAAGCCGTCGACGTTTCGACCCCTATCTGCAGGCTACGTTAAGTCCTTTGGCTGGGTCTTCATCAGGACATATACAGGAAGGAGGTGAGATGGGACAATCCTATCTGAAAAGTTAAAAAGGGAGGTCAGATATCTAAGTGGTAAAAATACATTACAGCCATCTAATTAGACAGTAATGAAATTATAATAATTACCATGGAGTCAAGGCCCAACAGGGCTCTAGGCGTAGGAGTTGAGTAAACCACGCAACAGTCGTAGTCGATCTCAGCGATATTGTTTCGCGAACTACAGAGGAGAAGGAGTGAAATATACAACCAGTTAAGTGGTTATTTATCATCATTCATTAGCTACTTGATTAAAAACCGGGAGCAATCTTACAAAAACTTCACCCATTCGGCTGAATGGTGAGTTTAGTGTTGCCCCCCAGTTGTCATTTGCCGTATAACGGTGTCTGGAAGGACGAGGGTGCAAATGAAGTTCATGGGCTGTGGATTCAAAAGTCAAAAGTCAAAAGGACTTAAGGGTCTATGCACTAATGGTTAGTCTACACTCAGTTATGGCCACCATATGGCCTATAATCACATAAAAAGCTGAAAAGGCTTGCACCACGTATCTTACATAAAGGACGACAAAGGCAAAAAGCCACTAACTGTCTTTGAACAGGGAACACAGTTACTTACATCACTCGGTGACCAAAGTGGTCTAAGGTACCGGGTCTTTGAGTGCTGGAGATCGCTGTGAATTATAAAACAAAGACTCCGTTGTGGGCTTTGCCAAATGTAAAGAATGTACACAAACCGTGTGAGGGAATCACAACAGCATTACGTACCTCCGAGTTAAAAGCGGGAGACCTAATTGGGCAAACCGGCCTTCATTACCGCACGTCGGTGCTCTGTAGTGGAGTTGTCAGCAAACGTCCGATACCCCGCAGTCCTAAGGATCAAACGAAACGAGAGACGGGCCGCCGCTCCGTCAGCCTCGGTAAGGGACAATCCTACGGAAAAAAACAGGGATGCCCGTCAGGAGTCTGAAATTGCAATTAGCCGTGGATTACTTCCAAGGGCACGAGCTAACTCACCGATACCCAAGAAAGAGCCGCTGTGATCAGCGCCGGTCGGTAGAAACTCCGCAACACCCGCTACGCGGAGTTTGAGGGCGGAGTCAGTTAAAGTGTCCCAACAAAAGAAAGGGAAGAGTTACTTGATAACTACGGCGATGCATGCTAGTATCGCAATACAAAAGGGCGTAGTGTGAAGGAACCCTGTCTAATGTGTATTCCGTAGAAATTCAAAATTAATAATACATACGAAATTATTCATGTGGGAGGCAATGGTTGAGGTCTTAGAACAACCAACATTACATGGGAAATCGCCAGTGGCAAGGCCTATAGCACATCTTAAAGAGGAATGCCATGTGTCACAAATTCATCCTTTGGCAAAATTAATCACAACTAACTTATGCTCGTGCAACACTCTCACAGGAGGTTGTAAACGAGTTTTTTTATCATGATAAATGATAGCACTCGGTGTCAAAAATGGTCAATTACGAACAACCAGTTGATACATAAATCAATAATTATTGATACCCGCGCAACTCTCTAACAAGAGGTTGTAAGGCGAGTTAAATTACGTGTAGCATGGTAAGCTGCTGACAAGTTTATCTAAATTACACAAGGGGCACGAGGCAATTCCCTATATACGATGTGACCATAAATCGATGCCCTGATACAGGAACTGGAGCAAAGTCTCGTGCACTTCTCCAACATGAGTGTAAATGAGTATCAGTGGCTAAATCTAGCATTACTCATAGCTATTGAGATCTACATAATCAGTCTAGAAAATGTTCCTTGACAAACCAATTAACCCAGTGCTGCCAGTTGTGCCAAACTACTGTCCTGTTCATTAAGGCCATTTTTAATCGAGTCTAGAAGGGACATCCATTTGGATTCACGTGTATTTAATACTGTCAACACATTCCCCCCTCTTCTGCCCAGGGATACCTTTTCAATTACGAACCATCTCAAGTCAGACACTGCATGCCCTGCTTTTTGCCAATGCTCTACTAACGGAGCACCCACCACTTTACAACGCAGTCTACTACTGTGGGACGAGATACGAGACTTGATTTTCTGTTGAGTTTGTCCCACATATACGTGACTACATGGGCATTGGACAATGTAGATAACACAGGTCGAATTACAATTTGTGTAATGTTTTAAGTTGTAAGTGCGTCCGCCATGGTCAAAAGTCTTAGTCTGGATTGTGGTGTCACATGCGGTGCATGTGCCACATCTGTGGTGTCCTACCAATGGAGGCAGATTCCACAAGGTTGTAAGAGTGGGTTGACTTACTGGTTCTAAGTAAGAATGGACCACCATGTCCCGTATATTTTTGGCCCTCTTAAAGGAATGAAGAGGGAGATGCGTTTGCTCAATCTCATCTGCCACCAGAGACCAGTTCTTGTTAATAATGTGTTTAATTTCATTACTCCGTGTCGATAAAGTGGTTACACAGATAATCCGGTCTGTCCCTGGTTGGTTGGTAATTTCTGGATTCAACAAATTGTCACGTGGGTTATACCAAGCCCGTTTCCTGGCTCGTTTCACCATCCTGACAGGGTACCCTCGGGAAATGAGGCGCTCACTTAAGACCTCAGATTCCTGGCTGTAATTAGCTCGAGTGGAGCAATTTCTCCTGATTCTGAGAAATTGCCCAACCGGTGGATTGTCTTTGAGACCTCTGGGGTAATGACTCCCATATTGCAACAAAGAGTTGCGCTCAGTCGGTTTCCGATATAGAGTAGTTTGTAAACGGTCTTCATCCACATAGATGGAAATATCCAAGAAGGGAATTGTCTCATTGCTGGAATACATCGTGAATTGAATATGGGGGTTTCTGGAATTGAGCCAATCGTGAAAATCTTGCAGTTGTTCTTTGCTGCCCTCCCAGATGCACAGGACATCATCTATGTATCTGACCCACAAGGTCAGCCTGCTCTGGAAAGGATTATCAGTAGAGAAAATGTGTTGTTCGAAGTGATCCATAAGAATGGCCAGATTCGGAGCGAAGGTAGCCCCCATGGCTATCCCCTTCGTCTGCAGATAGAAATCTTCTTGAAAAATAAAGAAGTTCTGCCTCATGGCAATGCTCAGCATCTCGATTATAAAGTCTGTCGGGACAGGTACAGGGGCCGGTCGCTTATCTAAAGCTTCTCGCATCACTTCCAAGGCGTCTAGTTGAGGAATACTGGTGTAAAGCGATACAATATCGCACGTCACCAAAAGTTCACTTTCTGGGTTAAATGGTCTTTCATCTATCAGATTGATCGTTTGTGTGGTATCACGGAGGTAAGCCTTGGTGTTGATTGCCCCATCTCACCTCCTTCCTGTATATGTCCTGATGAAGACCCCGCCAAAGGACTTAACGTAGCCTGCAGATAGGGGTCGAAATGTCGACTGCTTTCTCTTTGGACTTCCGGCACATGCCCTTAACAGTTCTAATCTTACTATGTGACCGTTGAATGTCATTAGCTAACAGTTTATCAATGGATGCCTTGATTTTCGGCTTGTGTATCTGAATTGTTATGATTTTGTTTGGAGTATTTGTACCTATCACATGATTTTTTGACTGTGCCTATCCTCTCTGACTTTACACTCCTTTGAGCACTACCCCACCCCTGAATTTTCTGCATAATCGCTGGGCCAATATTTCTGTTTAAAGAGATACTTCGAAAAACTGTGCTCCGCCCCTTAACAGCGCATTTTGCTTAAAAAACTCCCACTCTGTACCGATCGTTGCCTCCCCCTGACTCCGGTACCGTCAGGGGGGAGGTGTTTGCTTAGCAGTAAGGATAGTTGTTAAGAGGCTGAGTCCCCATCCCATATACACTTAATTTCGTGAGAGCCATTACACTCACCTTTATTGATAGACCCCCCCTTCCTATTCCTCCCCCTCCTTTCTTTACCACGAGTGATGAGGGCTAGTTTCTTTGAGCCATATGATAGAAGTTAAACCCTATATCTCTAGGGCTTTGGAGTTTGTGATTTTAAGTGCGCAGGTGAGCCTTAACTGTTTGTATATAGGATAGGTGTTTTGACTGTGAGACAAGGATATGAGAGGGTCCATATTTTTATAAGGTAGAGTAGACAAATGTAGGTCTCCTTCTTTATTATAAGTACCCCATTCCTTGCCTTCACAGAGCGGGGCCTCCTACTTCCTGTGCTTGGTCCAGGAGAGGTGAGGTCCTGTCCCTGGTCATTCTGGGTGAGTAAAATAATTGCTAATTTTGCGCAATTCAATGAAAAAAGGAGGAACGCAGAACTCATTATGTTTGTTTGTTTTTTAGATGTGAGACACACCATTTGATACGGAGGAATAGTAACATGGATTGTTCACTTAAATACTTTTTTGAAAATTGATTTACTCACGCATTTTCTGATTTATTGTCAATACACGCAGTAGCAAAACAATTTAGAACAGAGGCCCTGAAGAAAGCCGTGGGATCTCTTTCTCTGTCGGCTGAAACATGTTGGCCCTTCTGCAGTTATATGTTAAAACTGCTTCTTTGCACTGTTCTTGTTTTTAGCCAGGGAGAGGTCAATATTCATTAAAGTTTCTTTATGACTCTTTACCCTATTTTAAGTCACCACTTTTTCTCTTTTTTTGCACTGCACATGGTCCCATCGATAGTATATTTGCATGGTTAAGAAGTGATTTTGGGACATACCATCCCACTGGGGATGACCAAGTGAGAAAATTGATCATGACAAGACTTTGATGGGAATCCAATGTTTGCCTAGGAGTCTCACTAACAATCACTTGAGGTTCTGTTTTCTTGGTTTTCTGTTGTTCTCTATATAGACTATATAGGATCTCATGTCCTAACTCACTTTGTAGGAAGTCTTTGTTTTGAGTTCCCGTGAGCTCCTATTTAGACCCCCAGGTTTTCTTGTTATAAATTTAAGTTTGTTAGGGGATAGTATCCTGGGCAGGTCTCTAAATATCCCTCAGACCCTTCCTTCTCTGTGGTTTTGATTCTATGAGAAAATAGGAAGGATAGGCAAAATGGTGACCAAAACATGGAGAGGAAACCTTAAGGACTATTTCATGTTGCCCTCACACACCCCTGGGGATGTCATGTTTCATCATTGGGCTTTTACTCATTGTAGGGCCAGTGCTGCAGTGCTCTATGGGCCGACCGAAGGGTCACTTTGGCAGAGATCTTTTGTTGTCTATGCCTTATGATGAAAGAGGCGAGCATGAGGGCATCCTAAATGTGCGGGGTGATTCTGTATGTGTTGGTGGCTAAATTCACACAATCTAGGAGATATCAAATAATTCTTTAATGTGAGGATTCTCATGACTGGATTTTAAAAAAACATAAAAGGTTGGACCTACTGGGGGGCATAATGTACCGAAGTAGCTTCAAGTTCATGAGTATAGTGCAGGCGTCTTCAAACTGTGGGGTGCGACCCCCAGGGGGGTCGTGGAGTTCTAGGAAGGGGGGCAGATTTCCCAGCTTTACTTGTCCCTGCAAAAAGACAGCTGGCATCACTAATTGAGATCGTTATCAGCTGCTTGCCTGAATGCAAAGCGAGAATCGCTTGTAACTCCACTCTTTCTGGTTTCAATGAGATCCTCGTGCTCCAGTAATCTCTCAGTATTTCTACACTTTGGGGTGTCCATCTCTCTCCTGACATACCATAATAGCTGTTAAAAATACTGCACAGCCAAGATAGCTTAACTAAATGCATCACACCAACAATACAAACCATGGCATCCAAGAAAGCTTCTCTTTTGCATGCAAAACATGTCTTCAAAGGCGGCACAAACATCCCTGTAAATGTGTAAAACAGAGTATATCGTCGGAACTGCGTCCTCTAAGATCGAGGCAGCCTCCTTGCTCTTGACATCTGTTGTGTATATTGGGGCTGAGCAGGTCGCAGGCTCAGCTAGTACAGGAAAACAGGTCTGTATGTGGCAAGATTCTACTGTGAGCGGTTACAACTCACTCTTTCATCCTTTCAAGGTCGTTAATACAACTGAGTTTCAATTGGCTGATATGGGCAGACCTAAAGCTAGCACTAAAATTCAATAGTAACTTTTAGCTGAGACCTGTAGGTCGACTAGAGATGAAGCTGTGGGACTTAGGGATGGATGGGTACACATTTAGGTGGGAGATTTTGGGGCAGAAGAGGGAGAGTTGTGTTCCGTGATTTTAGTAAGGAGCAAGCAAGGCTTTAGTCAAAATAACAATTTTTCCATTGAAAGTGGTTTATCTCTTTCCTGCGTAGGACTTATCGGCCTGGAAATCCATCTTTCTACTTTGGAATTTTGAAAGTTTTCGTTTCCCAGGACAGTATTTGCATTTCTTATTTGTGCGAGTGCATGGCCACTTCAATCGTGTACAGACCAGCACAGTAATTGTAATTTTGCCACAATTTAATGTTGACTACGGTGGTTCCATTCTTTTGCTTGCCATTGTTCTATTTATTCCGTTGATTTGCTGGTTTGTGTGAGTTAAGTTTGTAAGTAGCTGTTAGAAGGGTAACATTTGCTCAAATTGTAATATTAATCCTGTTCAATAGGGTTATTAGACTTTTTCCAAAGGTGGCTGCCCATCTTTTTTGGACGTTCTATTGTGCTTGTTTTTGGGCGTCCCATTTTTAAATGAGAACTGTGAATCCTGCACATCCTCACAGGATGCTATGTAATATTTAGGGGCATGATGCTTATTTGCCGCAAATTTGCTCTTGTTGCAGGAGTTTGTAGAGGCAAAATATGACCAGTTAAGGATGGCCCGTTTGCAAGATGAGTTACATGGGTAAAAGTTGTTAGGAGCGTGCCTGTGACTTTCAACAAAATAAAACTAATGTCTTTCAAACTCTTCTGGTACTGTGTTGTGCTGAGCATATTTTTAAGTTCTGCTATACATATAATTCCATAAATACAAGCCTTTCTACACCCTTCCCTCATCTATCCCTCCTAGACTCATGCGATAACTCATCATTCACTCTCTAATCCACTTCTAGACTCTTGCCCCTCCATCTCTTCTTTACTCATCCCAAATCTCTTAATATTATGATCTCCAAATACACACTTTTTAGACCCTTCCCTCTTCTATTCCTCCACTATCCTTTTCAATCCATCTAACAGATTCACACGTCCACAGCTCAAGTTCATTTAGTATTTCCCTATACTAATTCACCACTAATCCTTTTTTGGTTCCGGAATAGTGTTTACTCACTGAAAAACGCCTTGTCAGGTTATTAAGCATTATATCAATGCAATTACAAGTTGAGGGCCCTTCCCTTCCAGTGACAATACCACCTACCTCCTACTGCCACCATCAAGAGCCCATGCCCTATGCCAGGCTGCCTTCCAATGAGTCTCTAGACATGCTCCGAGGAGTCTGTCGGCATGCTCTGCATGCACCAGACATTGATAGGCCCTTAATTCTCAAGTCAAAGGTCCCTTCCATCTGTCCCATTTCCACCTTCAGTCACTCACCCAATGCCAGGCTGCCAGTGGAACCCACTTCTTTAACCAGAGAAGCGGACTGTGCTCCAGAAGACTACAGGAACAAGTTCCCATACCACAATGAGAGGAAACTAAATGCCTTTGGGTCTATATTTTTAAGATTGATCATAACCAGAGAAGTGAGCAGTCCTATGCGACAAATTAGAGTAAGAGTATCCAATTCCGCAAGGACATGACTTAGGCGCCTCTGGATTTTAATATTTTAAAGAAGTAGGTTCCACTGGGACCACTTTTCTTTTAACATTTGTAACTTTAATAAACTGTAAGAATTCTTTATATTTACTTGTATTTTGTTATGATTTTTAACTGACATACCGGTTCTTCCGGTTAACATTTCTTAAGGAAAAATTTTGCTTTGCCTGTAAGATGGACGCCGGAAAACAAAATGGAGTCTGGCCGTACTTCCAAGTATGAGCGGGAAAACTATAACGAAGGCATAATAACATGTCTTCAGCGAATGCTTAACATTATCGCTGTTTTATTTACAACAGTGGTACCGCATCAAAGGCTGCGCCTCACACCCAGGCTTTTGACGCAGATCCATGGCGACATTCAGCATCCAGATCCGCAACAGCTCAACCTGGCGATCTGGCTCCTGAGGTCTTAGTTTATCTACCTCAACATGCCTCCTGACTGTATGGACACCATCAGGGAAGCAAGGAAGCCCACCACCAGAGCATGCTATGCGGCGAAATGGAAGCGGTTTGTCATTTATTGTGCAGACCACAACGTCAACCCGCTGGACGCATCTACTCAAAACATCATTTGTTATCTGTTACATCTATACAAATATAATCTGGCCTATGCTTCCATTCGTATACATTTATCCGCAATAGCTGCTTATCTCCAAAACATGCAGCATCTCTCCCTTTTCAGAGTGCCTGCTAACAAAGCTTTTCTGGAGGGACTCAAACGAGTCATTCCTCCCCGGACCCCACCAGCCCCTGAATGGAACCTAAATGTGGTCCTCACAAGACTGATGGGTCCACCTTTTGAGCCACTGCATTCATGCGAGATTCAGTTCTTAACATGTAAAGTGGCTTTCCTGATAGCGATTACGTCGCTACGACGCGTTAGTGAACTCCAGGCACTAACTAACCAAGAGCCATTCATACAGATTCATTCCAACAGGGTGGTGCTTCGCACTAACCCTAAGTTCCTTCCTAAGGTGGTTTCACAGTTCCATATCAACCAGACTATAGAACTGCCTGTGTTCTTCCAAAATCCTGAGTCAGTGGCGGAGAGAATGCTCCACACGCTTGACGTCCAGAGAGCCTTGATGTACTACATCGATAGGACCAAAGATTTTCGGAAGACGAAACAACTATTTGTTGCCTTTTCGCCACAACACAAAGGCAATCCCATTTCCAAGGCTGGTATAGCCAGGTAGATTGTTAAGTGTATTCAGATATGCTATAAGAAAGCCAAGCGCACTCTAACAATCCCCCCGCGGGCCCACTCCACCCGGAAGTTGGGGGCCTCCATGGCTTTCCTTGGAAACATTCCTTTAGAAGACATATGTAGAGCAGCCACATGGTCTACCACACACACATTTACGAAACACTACTGTGTAGATGTGCACTCCAAACAGCAGGCAGCTGTAGGGCAGGCTGTTCTAAAAACAATTTTCGAAACTGCTGCAGCTGGCACAGGCGGCCGCCGCTAATGGAGGGACTGCTATGTATTCTATGCACAGATATGAATTCAGCAGCCCACATGCCTCGAACTGAATATGCTACTTACCAGTATGCATCTGTTCTTGGCATGTAGGGCTGCTGACATTCATATCACATACCCTCCTCCCCGGCGCCTGTAGCGGCTGCAGCACTCAGAAATACTCTTAGCATGGTCATCATTCACTAAGTTACACTCCATCTTTGCCACAATGGCTAAAAACAATCTGAGGATGGAGTTGATGCCCATGCGCACTGTAGTCCAGGGGAGGAGCCACCTATCTCGTGATACTTCGAAGACTCTTCCAGGACAACAATGTGCAATCATCCGGACCCAACACTAGGCGGCGATCTATGCACAGATATGAATGTCAGCAGCCCTACATGCCAAGAACAGATGCATACTGGTAAGTAGCATATTCGTTACCAGGACCTTAGGCAGTTTGTTTGTTCAAAGAGAAGTATTTGCAAGCTCCACCTGCATGAAATACATGGTTCTTTAGATAAGTACAAGAAATGTCCACCCATGTACAGATTAAGTGGAGCATCACATAGCATAGATAATCCCTACTGAACTCTTTGGTAAAATGAATGATTAAAAGTACACAGGCACTTGGTTCCTAGAAGCATCACTCTTCATCAGCCATGCTAGCTTGAATCCAGTGGTATGGAGAGCACGGAACCCACGTCTGGGCATACCCATTCCACTCCGGATGACAAATGCAAAAAGAAAAATTGATGGACAGAAATGCAGAACTATGTCGCACATTCACCCCCAGTATAAAGATCTGGGCCTAAATCCATTGTTTTTAATCTGTTTTGCTCACCATACCATTCCAGTATGTTCCCAGCCATATGCAAATCAGTATTGACCCTGCTCCCCAGGGGACCCTGCTCCCCATGCGAACTGCCAGGCCAGGTCCTCCCTGGACTGCCCTGCCCTGACGAAATTGCCACCAAGTGATTTAGGCAATAAAACATGTCGGCTCATCATTAAATGGTCTGCAAGCATGAAGTTTGTTTTTACTTTGAATAGGCCCACGAGTTGTGAATAAAGTTGACACCTGGTGGATGTGTGGCCTATCTCAATTTTAAATTCACAGGGTTTCTTTGTTATTAGTGAAACACATATTTTTCACTGATTTTCTGGACAATAATACACATACATTTTTTGAGCAAGATAGTCACCGATGATGAGAAACGTGGGCATAACTGGTGAGAACCAACCAGCAAGCTCCCTTGGTGTTGCGCACTTGAGGTGCTATCTCATTTTTTTCTACAAATTTTTGTTTCATATACACCAGTTTAACCGCATGCGGGCTAGCGGGTTTTCCCGCTGTGCGCTGAATTTTGAAAATCGCGGCTTTTGTGACGAAGCCAGCTCGTCATCCGCGTAGCGCAGGTAACGCCCATGACGAGCTGGCTTTGTTATCCGCGTCGAAGGGGTTAAGTAAAGGGTATTTGTTTATAACACGGTGAAGGATATTTGGAAGCTTTTTTATAAAATAAGGTCCTGAATGAGTAGGGACAATATCTGTGTAATATGAAGGGTTGTTGGTGGGATATACAAATGAATTCCCAATCCCACTCAGAAAGTTAATAGAATTCAGTGCCCATTGATGATCAGGTTTGATTGTTATTGTTGGTTGCTTTGAGTGGAGGGCAACCCGATCATTTTTCCCTCTGTAGCTCCTTATTGCGAGAGACTGGCAGATAGTAGCCAATGGACTACTCACCTTTTAGGGCGGCAGCACATTTTGTATGGCCTTTTCCTTTGGGGAGGGGGCAATCCCCTAACCTGGTTGGCCAAGATCCTTCCATTCAAGATGGAGGATTTTCTAGGGAGGGGGTCACTTCAACTCTGATCACCTAAGGGTGGTCCTGGCTGAGAGTGGACACACCTTGTCCTACTACTTATTTTCCTGCTGACCTTGCTGCCAGAAGTGGGGCTTGGTCAGAAGGGCAGGTATCTCCACTGGCAGAGAGGCCCTGGTTAGCATTACAAAGGGCCGGAAGTTTTGAGGCTCTGAATGCAGTTCCTGCTATGGGGAAGGTGTGAAGCACCTCCACCCAGCAGGCTTTGTTTCTGACCCATGAGAGCAAAAGGGTTCTCACCATAGGGGGGGTCAGACACATGTTTGTGTGTGGCAGGCTGGTGCAGACCATTCACCTGTACCTGTGTTGATCGTTTTTCAGGGGGCATCTCTAAGATGCCCTCTGAGTGTATTTTATAATAAATCCAACACTGGCATCAGCGTGGGTTTATTTTCCTGGGGAGTATTATACCAAACTCTTTAGCATTCAGTAAAGCCATCATGGAGCTTTGGAGTTCGTAAAGACGAACTACCAGCCCTTGTACTCAATATGGCTCCACTGCACTTATAATGTCTGTGAATGGGCACATACACTGTAGGGGCATGTTGCTCATTACAGCTATGCCCTCACCTGTGGTATAGTGCACCCTGCCTTAGGGCTGGCCTGCTAGATGAGGGACTAACCTATGCCACAGACCGTGGGCATGAAACACAGAGAGGTGTTACTGGTGATGCATTTTCCGGAATGGGAAAAACGTCCCCCATAATCACTCCTGGTGTTTGAATTTCGAAAATTAAACCATTAGTCTATGGTAAATGTGTAAATGTATAGGCATTTATATAGCGCACTACTTACCCGTAGGGTCCCAAGGCGCTTCGACCGCTGCGAAACCCTTCCTGGCTTCCCTGAGAAATGGTCCCTTAATGGGTATCTCCAGGGTGAGACCAGGCATCCCCGGCGGTCTGGTGGGGCCGTTAGTGAAGATGAGGCAAGCTAATGCCCAGAGTTGCCGAGTGTGATCGCTGATCAGAGTGGGCACCGAGGCGAGAGAATTATCGAGTCCGCTGACCCTGGTCCAGAAACCTGCCGTGCCGGGAATCGAACCCTGGTCCCGGGCCGTCCTCTGCTCTCGGGTCTGCCGCCTCTAACCAGTGAGCCACACTACTTCACTCATGGTAGCTGTGTTGCATTTTTTTAATCTTTACAAGTTTTTTTAGCCATATGTAATGTTCACATCACATCATCGAAAAATCCTTAGTTATACTTGTAATAGAACTCCCAATGCATTTCGGGCTGAGTCCTTCATCAGGCGATGTTGCCTAAAAAGTAATACCACTAATTAATCTTGAGTACTCAGTATCACCTATATAGTTAGTCTGTCGTGCCCGAATTAGTAAGTGTTTTACAAGGAATATGTGAGTAATAGCGATTTAGAAAAATACAGTGAAAGAGAGATTGTCGCATGCATGTATCGTCAAGTGAACAATCAAGAGGAATTCAGAGAGAGAGAAGCAGTTTACAGTAAAAATTTAACAAATGACAATTTTTAAAAAGAAGAACCAAGTTAATAATTCATGCCCCAATGTTTAAAAAAATAATAAAACGCTTTTCACCAAGGTGGAAAATTGTGCACCTCTCACATGCCGAAACATCTAATGATAAACGTTTATGCCGCATACCTGACATGCATGTTAATCCAAATTCATTGAGTCCGTTAGACGCGCTTAGCGTTCACTGTGTTCAGCGTTATCAAGGGTGTGTGAGTATCCGGGTGAAAACAACAGGATGAGGGTTAACTGTACGGGTTCACCCGGAACTGTACTGTAGCTCCGTGAACTGAAATAGAAGAGGGATTAAAGTAAAGGTGAGACAGAGATACATGTTTACCCATCTTGAAAAGTGTGCAGAAATACATACTTCATGATAATAAAATTAATTTGGATCGGATGGTCAAAATAAAATTGCTAAACAGCATAGTATGATTACTAATATTAAATTGAGATTCCGTCAAATAATTAAAATCTACATAATGGTAGAACGGAAAAGCAGCTTCCTACATGCTAACATTATAAGTAACAATCGAAGTTCATAGGTTCATTGAGTCCCTTCGGACTAATCGAACCAAGGAAAACTTCACTTTGAAGAAGGTACTTATTGTTGCCTCTACCTTCTTTAAATTGAGTAATGTTGTGATTATCCGCACGCCTCTTGATCAGGAGGCAATACCCACAAGCACCCACCAAAAGATACATTGGAATAATCTGCACATTACCAGGAGTGTGATTGTCACCTTTATCTTTTCTACACAGAGAGGTGTGCCATGTCGACCCTTCAGTTTTGTCTGCACCCAAACACACAGTCTGCAATGACAGTGTGCATGTATTTGGTGAGGGGTTTCTGAGGGTGGCGCAATAATTTCTGCAGCCCGTAGAGATCCTGTCTGGTCACAAGTCCCTTAGTACCAGTGGTACATTTTACAAGTGTCTTAAATGTGGGCCAGGGGGTGTCAATTGTGGAAAAAATGGTACAGTTTTGAGAATGAACACAGGCCCTAGGAACCTGATTGGCAGGGACCCAGGGCACATTAGCCAAAGGGCATCAGAAAACTGGCAAAAAGTGTGTGTGTGTGGGGGGCGGTTACTGCAACAGAACCCACTTTCCTCCAGAAGAGAACCAGTGGGGCGTGGAAGGAGTGCTCAAAGGGGTTGGCCAGCCAGGATCATTCTTACAACCTCCAAGCCACCAATTCCAGACTATGCGTGTTAGAGGAGGGCATGGTTATTCCCGTTCCCCATAGTGCCTAGTCATATCAGGGGGAATGAGGATGACATTGATACCTTTAGAGAGCCAGTGGGAGTAGAAGTAAGGAGTCGGCAAGGAAGAGGCAAGTGCACACTAGGACGAGCTTGTGAGGAGCAAGCAAAGGAAGCCTGTTAGGGAAGTAAGAGATGGGGAGTTGTTATGGATATGAAGGCAAGGTAACCATGTCAAGCGGCCAAATAAGGACAGATGATGGAATATAGAGTTTACAGGGAACTCTAGGCAAGGTAGCAGTATGGTAAACAAGGAAATCAAATGCACAGAAGAAGGCCATGGAAAAGGGTCAATGAGGTTATGTTAGCTCTTACTAGGATTAAGGAAAGAGTTGCAGATGACAAACATTCAGGAGAGTTGCTGAGAAAAGGAGCGATAGCCCCTGTGTGCTTTTTGAGGGACAGGTTTGTCGTCTGAACAGTATTACTATACAGCTGTATTAAAATCAACATCTAAGGTAACCTTTACAACATCACTTGCATCACTCAGACATTGATGTGTAACCATGGCCTCCACCAGGAAAATGCCTTTGAGGGAAATAGCTTGAAACTTAGAGAGGAAGTGTAGATATTTAGCTGATCTACATCATAGTCAAAAAATGTTTCACCTTTAAACAGCCAGAGAAAATGAATGTCCAGAGCTCCCAATGGTCTCTATATTGACTATTGTGTCAAATAGTCCGGAAATAAAGTAACAGGTTCTGTCCCGCCCAACAGAAGTGCTACAGTTGAATGTATTTTTGAATAAGAGTGGCAATATATTAATTAAATTGATATAGACCTCATCACCATACTTCTTCTTATTGGTAAATTGTAAAGCATTAAACCAAAAACTGAGCATTCTAGCACATGCACTCAGGTTCTCTAAAGCAGATGTTTTTATCCTTTTGACATATGTCCATTTAATCATTACTGGAATCTGGGGACCCCCGTTGTATCTTTATCGGAATCTGGGGACCCCCACTGAGTTTTTGAAATCCGTGGACCCAGGCCTAAGTAGTGTTTATGATATGAACCACAAAACAATAAATGACATAATGGAAACAAGAATTCGTCAAACAAATACACCGATGATTATTTACTTTGTTAAATTTACAAACGAAGATAGCAAAAATTGAAATTTTAATGGGAAGGCTAGAGATTTTTCAAATTCAGTTAAGGTTACCCATCCTCCATACAATATTTTATTTGATGCGCGCTCCTACTTTTTTTTAGCCTTCAATTTCAAATTTCTTCACATTTATAGAAAGTTTTAAAATGCTCATTACTCTATTTTTCTTCTTTATTTATAGACACTTTAATAATCTAATACAAAATATTGTATTTTCTAAGCAGTCGCAACCCCTCCCCCCACTTCCCAACCCCCCCCCCCACCCCCCCACCCCACCCCCACCCCACGAGTATGCGTCGTGGACCCCCAAGGGTCCCCGGACCACAGTTTAAGAACCATTGCTCCAGATTGAAAACTTCCCGAAGTGCAACACTCTCAGTTTCACGAATAACAAGAGCCAGAATGTTCTACAGTTTACAGACACACAGATAGAGCACCTTTGCGCCTGCTCGAATAAGAATATCATACAAGCTTAGAAGGGTTGCAGAATTTTATTCAGTTTCCTAGATATTTAAAAGCCTGACCCTATGACAGTTTGAGGGCAACTCAGTGCTTTAAATCAGCTCGGAGAATACACAGGTTTCGCAGTATTAGATAGTTACCCAGAATTTCTAATGATGGAGATTTTTTCAGGTGGTCACAGATGGTGTTGTACCTGTGGAATTCCCTTTGTAAAGGTAATAAAAACAATGCTGCCCTGGCTCTTTTACTTCTTAATTCATTGGAATTGTGTTCTCAGATGTCAATTCATGTTGCCTATTTCAAATATTCTGTTCGTTGGGAATGCGTTAAGTCGATGAACTGCTGGGGCGAGATTTTGATCGATACCTTATCACTATTGATCTAAAACCCCGTTCTGGTCGACTGAACCTTTGTTGCCTGTCATTGAGGGAAGAAAGTGCATCTCTTACCAAGTTAGTTCACCCAATAACGGACTCCGCTCTGAAAGATCACAAACAACTTCTAGCTTTCAAAGGTTTATTATATAGTTAGGATAAGCTGCAAGTACAGGCATCTCAGAATGAGATTCACAAGATACACGGGCCCAACTACATACATGTGCTCTCTGAAAACCCTCAGACGAGCAAAGAAGACTACGAGTACAAGTTCTAAGAATAACAAAGCTATAAGCATTGACACGTATTGAGATCTCTCCGTCATTTAAAGTTGGAGGAAAAACACAGGTTAGGCTGTCCCTACCCTGCTCTGGATGGTATCCCTACTTAACAAGGTCTCAACCTATCAAAAGGTGTCAGCAGTGAATGACCCCCTAGGGAAGTCACCCACTCTTAGTCTCTTGGTGAAAACCTATAGTTCTCCAGTCATGACCCCTCTCTGCCTACCCATCCGCTCTCTAAAGGGTCCTCAGGCATCTGCTCTAACTCCACCCCGGGGTGCTGTCCCTAATACAAAACATACAACATCGTTTGAGACGCCCCTCGTGAGACGCCCCTCACGTGGTGTATCTTCAGGCTTTTTCCATGATGAGGCCTCGTGCGTTAGAGTTGACCTTGCTTCTCAGACTCTTCTCCGGCCCGCTGATACCCCTTAAAACATTCCGGAACCCTCCTCCGTGTCTGGGCCGTCTCCTGAACAAACCTCTATTCATTTCATTTATAATTGGATCCCCCCTTTCTCTTGCAGACAGACATCTGCAGCCAAGATCCCAATTCTCATAGCTTCCAACAAAAGTTTGCAACATTTCTCGGCCCAGACCAATACGTATAAATCAATGTCTATAAACATTTCAGGCCTACAGCATTTCTCATAATGATTATACCATTCAAATCCTTCATTAATTAGTAGCATGTTAATACTCTATTCTATAATTCGGTAAACACATCTATAAAATATGGCCCATTAATGCTACTACTAAAAGACATTAGTGCAATCCATGTCGGGAAAACAAACACCTTTCCCATCCCTTCCAACTCTGGCCCTGAGGCCTACCACGTTCTACGTTTAACCACATGCCATCTTACATTTTAGCAGCTACCCGACATGGATTCAGGATTAATCACATCTAATAAAGTTATATAATTTCACACATCTCTGCATTAGTTCCACTTCTACTTAAATCTCTAAGTCAACTGCACATTTCAGAATATAAATGCATATAATATCAGCACTCATGGCATTTCTCTTCATGACTTGTGCTTACTACGTGTAAGTGTGATGTACTTATACATTAAGGTCAGTTTGCGCTCTCTCAGTTCCCCCCTTTGATGACCTCTCGGGGTCATCACTAACACTTAAACTGCAGTGATTGCTAGTGCACCTCGTTTCTGCGTTTCCAGAGCCCTCAGACTCCTGTACTGATTATCTTGTATGGCAGCTAATCTCTGTAGCTGTTCCCTCTGGGCCCTCTCCAACCTTCTTGCTCTGTACCATTTGCATACCCTCACCAATCCCCACAATACGATCCCACAGATCAATATTATGATAATGGGTTTCAGCACATACCACACAAAGCTTTTGCCTAATGTGGTGAGCCAACCTCCAGCTTCACTCATTCCATGGCCCACTTTTTCCCAGACATTTTCTCTACTCATGTCTTCGATCTCCTTGTGAATATCAGTTATGTTCCTAATAACTTTCTCAAGAGGTTTTGAATTGTCTGGAATGTAAGTGCAACATTCCTGGACCTTCAAAGCCTTACAGACTCCGCCCTCTTTTGCTAATAGGACGTCCAATGCAAGACGGTTTTGAAGAACCATGGCCCTTATCGATTGCATCTCTCCTTCTACCAGCATTAAGGACTGAGCAGTGCTGGCAGACAACCTGCCTACGACTGTTGCCAGTCGTCTAATTTTGACATCATTAAGGATTAGTCCCAAAAGAGGGAACACAGCTCCAAATACATCCCCAACCATTTCTGCATCTCCTATATCTCTCCTTCCTCTCGATGATGTCTTGCCCTCGATGATCTCTAAGTCTTGGGCATGATATATTTTGGGGAAGATAATTGCCAAGTAACATGATCCGTACCAGTTATCAGGTAGTCTCACGTAGGCATTTCTTCCACATACAAAATATACATTTGGAATCACTTGCATTCCCTTTAGGAAATCCTTAGTATAATATTCTAGATTGAAAGCATGTTCACAGCTGACTTCCCCCACGTATACATTTTCATAATACGTTTTGGCTCGGTGAAGACATAGCTTTCCTCTCTGCTTTCTATCTAAAGCTATTGGACCACTACTACCCTTTCTCTTGTGTGCCTTCTCTTCCTCGGTCCAATCTGTTCTCCATTGTCCTGATTTTTTCAAAATCTTTTGTCTCCTGTATCGATCATCCACCTGCCCTATGAACTTCTTCTCGACTTCTGACACCTTGCATGTCAGATTGTTTCTACGGGCATGTGAAGTATCTAAGGTAATCCAAGGAATGAAAAACTTGGCCAACCTGTCTTCACTCTTCCAGTAGTCCCATTTGTTCATTTGCTTATAATTTGGGACTTCTGGTAACACTGAATCATAATTGGAGAAATAGTATTCAAAACTATCCCTCCCATAAAATATACTAAGCAATAAGCTACATGTAATGCCATGTGTCAGCGGGAGGTGATGATATCGAATGCCTTCATCTACAGACGCCGGCAACTGCATGCAGACATAGCAGTCCTTAACCTCCATGGCATCCACGTATTCATATAAAAGTTTAGCATAAGCATTTGACCTAAAGTCGCCTTGGGACTCATCCACGTGTAACCTGCGAGCTTCTGCAGCTAATAACGCTTTCTCTTGAATGTTTTCCCCTTTCTCACCAGCAACGGTGGGTTCAGGTGTCACTACAGATTTCGCATCGGTTACCTTTGCCTCTTCCTCATGTCCCTTTACATAGGAGACTGTGACTACTAAAACTATTAATATTATCACTCCTACTATTAGTGTGCCTATTATACATTTGGCTCTGCGGTTTGGGGTGCCGGCTTCCATTTTGTCAGACAGTATGGCCCTAACTTATCTCAGCATAAAGTTCTTCTCTTCTCGTTCCTTTACAGTCTCTTTTTACTCCTTCCGTCCTTAGAACCACACAACTGGAAGCTGACAACCTTCTTCGCAAAAAGTCTTTTAAAAGCTCCAACACAGACAACCCTAGCCCTTCTCCGTCAACTCAAGGGAAAGACCCTAAGATTCTCTGCTTCCTGGGCGCTAGGTAATCTTCTTTTTCTTGCTTATTTACAAAGTCTCTAAGCATCTACAATCAGGCTTGTGCCTGCAGCTTTGACAGCATAGTTCAATATTTCCAAACGAAGAATGTGCTCTTCATGGCTTGTTATCTTTGTACCAAAGTCGGGGAATTGCAGTTCTGTGAAAAACATGTGCTTTAACTTGCTGAGGCGGGGAGGGCTGGGGAGTGTGAAAGTTAGTGACCCTTCTGCTTCGACTCCGGGTACTAACAGTTGAACTTCCACTGTGATGATGGGCTCAGAGCTGGACACCACCACCGCTCGTATCCTCCCTGTCTCCTGTTCCAAAGACATTTGTCGCCAGATATGTCCACTCAGGGGTGGCGTATCTTCTGCTAGGCACACGCACTCTTCTTGACCTTCTCAAGTCCGGTGCTTCAGCGCCCTGAGCACCTTCTTCTGGGTCGGAGTCCTCTGATATCGGAGGAAGGGTTCTCTCTGGAGTTGACCTCAGGCTAGAGCTCCTTCTTTGCGGCCAATTAGCTTCTCCACGTACCCTTCTACTCCTTCTCCTTCTGGTCTGTTCACGCTCTCTGTCAGACTGGTCAGTGTCTGACTCGTACTCCCAGCTACTTTCTCCCTCAGTAGCGTCGTCTGTTTCGCTGTTGTACTGACCGTCCTCAGCTTGGTCAGACTCGTTCCCTGCTTCTGCTGGCACCTCTACAGCTTGGCTGGCCCCCTCTATGGCTTCTCGGTCCGCAGCTGGACGTCTATCCGAGAGAGGAGCTGTTTCTTCCAGAGGTGCTGGAACCCTCCGCGTATGCGACGCGTGGATCCAATTGGGCAGGCCTCCCACCTTCACAGCAGTGTTCGTGATCAGGATGATCTGGAAGGGCCCACGCCAACGAACATCCAGGCAGCTTCTTCTCACGTGCTTTCGTACAAGCACCCAGTCTCCAGGGCACAGGTCGTGGCACAGGTCCTGGCACGACGGAACTTCGGCAGCCTGCACCTGAAGGGACACAGAATGAATGGCGTCAGACAGCCCCTTGCAATAGTCCAGGATCATATCATCTGTGATGTTTAACAGTGCGGCAGTTGGGACAGACGGCAACCTCATTGCTCTCCCCATCAACACCTCATGGGGTGATAGCCCCGTTCTTCTGTCTGGGGTACTACGGAGGGTCATAAGGACCAATGGCAGAGCGTCAGGCCAACTCAGGGACGTTGATGAACACACTTTTGCAATTCTGGCTTTAATAGTGCTATTGATCTGCTCCACAATTCCTGAGGCCTCTGGTCGGTAACTGCAATGCAATTTCTGATCTATGTTCAGAGCCGCACAAATCATTTTTACAAGCGAGCTGTTGAAATGCGTTCCCCTATCTGATTCCAAAGAGGCCGGTACCCCGAAGCGCGGAATGAGCTCCCTAAGCAGTAACTTGGCTACTGTGAGGGTGTCGCACCTACGTGTAGGGTATGCCTCAACCCATCTGGAGAATACGCAAACAACTACCAGGACATAACGGAGGCGGTTGCACCTTGGCAGTTCGATAAAATCCAACTGCATGCGGTTGAATGGACCTCCTGACCTCCCAATGTGGCTCAGTGCAACTGGTGTCTTTTTCCCTACATTCAACTGCTGACAGGTCACACAACGCTGGCACACTGCTTCGGCTGCTACTCTGAACTTAGGGTTATACCAGGTCTGCCTAAACACTCTCAGCATAGCGTCCCTCCCTAAGTGTACGGGACCATGTATTTGTCTAGCCATTGGGCTCACCATCTCATTGGGTAACACTGCTCTGCCGTCTGCTGAGACCCAGAAATGGGCCTCACCCACCACACATCCTGCCTTTTCCCATGTTTGTTTTTCAAAATCAGGAGCATTTTCTTGCATGCACTTTAGTTCGTCCCAAGAGTCAACAGTTTCTAGTATCATAGCTAATTCAGTTCTTACATTTATTCCACCCACTTCCACCTCTGTGAAAGAGTACCCTTGTTCCGCGCAATACCGCGCGACTTCGTCGGCATATCTATTGCCTTGTGACACGAAGTCCATGTTTCTGGTATGTGCGGTGCACTTCACAACTGCGATACCTGCTGGACATTGCAATGCCTCTAACAACAAGCGCACAAACTCTCCGTTGCGAATAGGAGAGCCTGAAGAGGTCATGAAACCCCTTTGAGACCACAACTGCCCGTAATCATGAACTACCCCGTAACCATATTGGCTGTCGGTGTATATGGTGACTCGAATTTGATTGCTTGCCAGGCAAGCACGCGTTAAGGCAATAATCTCGGCTACCTGAGCGGAGTGTACTCCTTCCAGGCATCCAGCTTCCACAACTCCAGTAATCGTACAAACAGCATAAGCTGCTCTCAACTGCCCAACTTCGTCTCTTACACATGAGCCATCGACAAAGAATATTTCATCTGGGTCAGTCAGTGGCTCATCTACGATGTCGGGTCTAGGTTTGGTGCATAGTTCAGTTACATCGAGGCAGTCATGGTCTGTACATTCATCATCATCATCGATATCATTTGGGAGTGGCATCAAGGTAGCAGGATTCAAAACAGAGCATCTCCTGAGGGTCACGTTCTCGGCAGCAAGGATAACTTGCTCATAGCGCGTGAGCCTACTGTTGGTCAGATGCTGTGTTTTGGTCCTGGTCATTAACAGTTCAACAGAATGGGGCACGTACACCTCTAACGGATGCCCCATGACAATATTCTCACACCTCTCGATGCTGACACCTGTTGCAGCAACGGATTTGAGACATCCGGGCAACGCTGCGGCTACTGGGTCTAAAGTAGCCGAGAAATAAGTGACTGGTCTACGGGCATTCCCATGAATTTGGACTAACACAGACAGCGCGCAACCCTCTCTCTCACAGCAATAAAGCAAGAATGATTTATCGTAATCAGGCATTCCCAAAGCCGGAGCACGACACAGGTCCTCTCGCAGCTGTAGGAACGCCATCAAACAGTCTTTGTCCCATGGTACCGGATCGCTCACCTCCTTGTGCGTCAGTTTCTGCAAGGGTTTGGCTTTCAGTGAAAAGTTCGCAATCCACTGTCGGCAATACCCCACCATCCCTAGGAACATCCTGACTTCCCTCTGAGTTTTAGGCGCATTCATCTTCATGATGGCCTCTATCCTGTCTGGGGACACTTTTCGTTTGCCTTTCTCAATTCTGTGTCCCAAGTACTGCACTTCTGTCAAGCAATACTGTAACTTTCCCGGGGACACCTTGTGCCCATTTGCAGCTAGGTGATTTAACAAAGCAATGGAGTCCTCCCTGCAAGCTTCTTCTGTTTCTGACGCCACAAGGAGGTCGTCTATGTACTGGACCAGAACTGACCTCTGGGGCAGCACTAGACTTTCAAGATTTTTCTTCAGAAGCTGGTTGAAGATCGATGGGCTCTCTGTATACCCCTGAGGAATACGACACCATGTTAGGACGCGACCTTCCAGCTTAAATGCGAAAAGAAAATGGCTCTCTTCGTCCAGTGGGATCGAAAAGAAAGCCTGGCAAAGATCAATCACAGTGAACCATTCTGCTTGGAACGGTATCTGAAACAGTATCACTGATGGATTCGGTACCACTGGACAACATGAAACAACTATGTTATTAATCTTTCGGAGGTCCTGCACTATCCGGAATTTCCCATTTGGTTTCTGCAAACCCATAATCGGGGAGTTACATGGACTACCCACGATTTCTTTCAGTATTCCCTGCTTAATCATAGACTCGATCACGGGTTTTATGCCTGCAATCGTTTCTGGAGTCAATTTATATTGGGGTGTTCTTGGAAACTCAGCATGCGGTTTCACTACGATTTTCACTGGGTCCACCCCCTTGACCAATCCAATCTCTTCCCCAGTGAAATCCCACACTTCTGGTGCCACTGTCTCTCTCAGATCCCAGGGGAGCTCATCTACTGTCAGAGTGGGGTACAGCTCCACACATATTCTGGAATTTGCAACTTTGAAGTCAGCATCATCGTCATTAGTCAACACCTCCACTCCTTGTGGTGTGCAGTATATGGTACAATTTAACTTGCACAAAAGGTCCCTTCCTAGCAGACATACAGGGCTAGAATCGCAAACCACAAACTGGTGCTCATCGCTGTACTTCCCTATTTTCACCTGCACGGGTTCAGTCAGTGGGCTGGTCATTCTCCTGTTAGCGACCCCTACCACTTGTATGGTCTCTCCAGACATGGGCAGGCCTGGAACTGCGGCTGATCTGATCGTGGATCTAGTGGCTCCTGTGTCCACTAAGAATGTCGTGGGGCACCCTGCCACTTCGGCCTCAACATAGGGTCCCCTTTGGTCCACCTCCAAGGCTGCCCCGAGGGTACAGTCCTCCCTTTCCACTCTCTGTCCAGTTAGTGGGTCCACATAATAACACTCCTCTCCTCCTACAAACAGAGGCATCTGTCTATATGTCTTACCCATAGTCCCTACTCTGGGTGGCTGAGGGAACTGGGCTCGGGGAGGAGGGCCCCCCCCTTTGAGCACCTTTCCCCGGTATTGCGTTACTCCTCCCATAGGCGCACTCTGAACCTCTTCCTCCTCCACCTCCTGTTCCCCTATCTCAACATTGTAGGGACACTCGCGTTTCCAATGCCCCACCTCGTTGCACTGGTGGCACCTAGTCGTTTTCTTCAAGGCAGCTATGTCTATCCTGGGTCTAAAGGTGGAGTTCTCCTCATTGCCCTTGTTCTGACTATACTGTTTCTTTCCTCCAGTACCTGTTCCTTGTTGCTGTTGCTGCTGTCCCCCCTTCCCGGCTGCCTGCATCTGTACCACCATCAGTTTCTCCTTTAGTTTCTTTGCCTTGGAGTCTATCTCATCACAGCAGTACCTGGCATATCTCAGGATTTCGTCTAGGGGTTTATTTTGCCAACAAATCAAGTGTTGCTGAATCATTAAACTAATATCCGGTCTCAGGCCCAAGACGAACTTGGACACAAATTGCCCTATGTCCTTTGGATCCATTACATCCAGACCGCTATACTGCTTAAACGCCTTCAGCAATCTCTCGTAATATTCGTGAACTGTCTCTTTGGGCTCCTGTCTGGTCCGATCTATTTTGACCCAATCTATGTCTTGCATTGGCACTTTCTCTTTCAGCCAAGTCATCACTCTCTCGTATTTTGCCATCACAGTCTCGGACGGCCCGTTTGTCTTAGCGTCTCTCTCTGGCTCTGTTGTGGGCCACTCAGCGCTAACCTTGCATGCGGTCCACAAATCTCCTGGCACTACAATGTCAAACAGCGTGTTCAGATCTATCCATAGGACCTTTGAGATTTTCACAAATCTCTCAACTTGCTTGTACCACTCCACTGGATTCTCCCGCAATTTGGGGAAGGAAGTGGTAAAAGCAGCTAAATCTCCCCTACTCCATGGGACGTGCACATAGTTCCCATTTGCGACTTCACGCAAAGGGTATGCCTCTATTCCCTGCAGTCCTCCTGGTGTCATACCAAGCATGCTTCTCCTGACGGTCCCCTTCTTGGACCACCTCTCTTCCTATTTATCTAGTGCCCTCCATGTCCTTATTCCAGTGATCAGTTCTCTTATGTGCATTTTTAGTCCGATCGTTCTCCTCTCATCTAGGTCTCGATCTGAATAATGTAGCCTATGGTTACCCTGTAAAGCTTTGGTCCTTGACAGGTCCACCATATATTTGCCTGCTAGTTCGACTAATTTCTCGTGGATTGTTCTCGCCTTTCGAGTGATGTCCTTTGCCATGAACAGTATTTCATCCTGCTCATACATCTCCATTCTTTCTAAAGGCAGGGTACCATCTACCATGTCATCCAGATCTGACCTTAAGCTGGCGACATCGAGTCTCTTGGCTTTTATCTCAGCTCGCAATATGTCTTTCGAAGGAGGTTCACAGGTCTCTCTCCCATCCCAACTCCGAGCCCTACGTTTGGGTTCGGGAGAGTTAAGGAGTGTTCTCCCTTGCTCCCATCTCTCCAGGTCCCATGCTCGGCCATCCGATCTTGGAAGGTGATGGAACACGGGCCTGTTACCCCCAATCTTACTTTGCCCATTCTCTCTCTCTTCTCTCTTTTCACAGTAGGACTCTCTGCTATTCTCCCTCCGGTCTCCATTCTCTCTCTGTCTAGTATCACTCAGTATCTGATAGGATCCTTCTTGGTTCCCCATATTCCCTGGACTGCGCTCATGTCCGTCATCACAGGGACTGCGGCGCGGCCTCTCGCAACTCCCATTCTGTTCTCTGTTGCCTGGCACACAGTGGGTACACTTAAAGCTGTCTCTGTACTCCCGCGTTCTCCTGTCTTCTTCACTGTGTATTGGGCGAGACACTCCCCCACTCTCGGGGCCCCCGTTTTCCAGGTCTGATCTACCTCCACTCCGGGCCCAATGGGTGACTCCCCTACTGTCCTTCTCCCTCCCGTCCCACTCCGGACTGCTTTCCTCAGCCCCGCAGTGAGTCCGGGTTCTGCTATCCTGACTTTCCCTTCCAGCTTCCGCCGCTATGATGCTCTTGTGAGCCTCTACTGCCTCATCCCACTTCTTCAGGTACTCGTTTAACTCCTGAAAGGATTTTCGTCCTGATCCCCTCATATCCACTGGCCATCTATGGCCCCCCGGATCCCCTACTGGGTCCTCTGCTGTGTGTACTGGTGTGCTCCACTCTCTTGGTATCGGCAACTGACTTGGGGAATTGATCGTATCGTTCCTCCTCGCCATCTCTGCTCTTTCTCTGTCCCTCCGTACCCGTTCCTCCCCTCTAGCTCTCTCTGGGTCATAAATCGATACTATAGGACCTATGGTAACAGGTACTTGTAGTGCATCTGGCAGTGCGTAGGATGTGGCACACTCCGTTTCCGGCACCCTTTGTACCACAAACCTCCCGACTACCTGTTGCACCGAACTAGGCTGGGACAGTTCTTTCTTTGCCTCGGGATCCCAATCGGAACTGGGAAGCGGTCCATGCTCTCCTACGTTGCTCCCCTCCCTTTCGCTATGCTCGACATCTCCCCCTGCTCTGTTATACGGGGGTGGCCTATCCGTCAGTAACCTGTTTATCAAGCTGTCCTCTGTTTCGCTCTCATCATCTTCTTCTAGGGGGCTTTTGTTCCCGGGCATCTCTAACACTGGGTACAATTTATTTACTTCCATGTTATGCACTCTCCATCTTTTGGCATCTGCATCCCACTTGGCATCCTGCACTGCCCTTACCGATTGTTTCACCCTTTCTTGTCGTCTATTCATGTTCTTCTCGTGCGCTGCCCTAATCCAGGCATTGAGAGCTTCAAACTGGGTCGGTCTAGGCAAGGGTCTCATTGAGGTCATAACTGCTTTTAATCGGTGTAGCACCTCTAATCTGAACGTCCCGTACTTCGGAAACGTCAGTTCCTCATTTCCTTCTGTAATCTTACTCCACTCTGAGATCCACAAAATTGTATGCAGCCCAACATTTGCCGCCATATAACGAGCCGGCGTACCCTCCGGCGGGGCTTCTTCCCCTTCATACGATCCCCGCCTCTCTTTTTTAAACGCCGCTCTCAACCATTTAAAACACTTCATGATTATACGCACAAACTCCAGCCTCAATACCCTGTTTACTTCCTGATGCTAATCCACCAATCCTAGCGCGGCTTTGCTAGCTAGCCTATCGCAGCGCGGTCTTTCTCCGGCCGGCCAATCCCAGCGCGGCACTTTCTGACGTCACTCGTCTCCGCTTCGCAGCAGCACCCCTCCTTTCTCCGCTCTTCTCCCGGTCATGCATGCGTCCCATTCATACCCTGAAAAATGACTACTTCCGACCAAGCGGTCACTTCCCTCGACTGTACGTCCACAGTCTATCTGTAATTGTCAACACAACTGAAGAAATGTCTATCGTCTCTCTGATAGGTTGCTTACACACACAGTAACCTCCGACCAGCGTCCGTTACTCACGCACTCACTCTTACGTTCCCCCTATCTCGGTCTTTCGGGTGATCAATGGTACCTCATGACCCCCTTCACACTGGTTGACAATTACTTTGGATGTCCGATACACCCGAACCACTTAAGCTCTCCTTGAACTTAAGATTTCCACCGGTTGCGCGCGCTCACAACCTGTTCCACAGTCACTCTACAGACATTCAACTCCGCCAGACATTACAACATAGATACAGTACGAAAACACCGCAATCTAGCACGCATGACCCTTTATACTCACTCTCGACCGATACTGCTGCTTTTCTGTCTCACGTCATCCGGACCTTCTTCGGCGGGCGGTTCTTCCGATCATCGATCTCTAGGGGCCTTGGGGTAATCTAACCTGGCCTAGATCACCTTCCTCAAGAAGGCAACCATCCTCTATAGCTACCAACTGCTGGGGCGAGATTTTGATCGATACCTTATCACTATTGATCTAAAACCCCGTTCTGGTCGACTGAACCTTTGTTGCCTGTCATTGAGGGAAGAAAGTGCATCTCTTACCAAGTTAGTTCACCCAATAACGGACTCCGCTCTGAAAGATCACAAACAACTTCTAGCTTTCAAAGGTTTATTATATAGTTAGGATAAGCTGCAAGTACAGGCATCTCAGAATGAGATTCACAAGATACACGGGCCCAACTACATACATGTGCTCTCTGAAAACCCTCAGACGAGCAAAGAAGACTACGAGTACAAGTTCTAAGTATAACAAAGCTATAAGCATTGACACGTATTGAGATCTCTCCGTCATTTAAAGTTGGAGGAAAAACACAGGTTAGGCTGTCCCTACCCTGCTCTGGATGGTATCCCTACTTAACAAGGTCTCAACCTATCAAAAGGTGTCAGCAGTGAATGACCCCCTAGGGAAGTCACCCACTCTTAGTCTCTTGGTGAAAACCTATAGTTCTCCAGTCATGACCCCTCTCTGCCTACCCATCCGCTCTCTAAAGGGTCCTCAGGCATCTGCTCTAACTCCACCTCGGGGTGCTGTCCCTAATACAAAACATACAACATCGTTTGAGACGCCCCTCGTGAGACGCCCCTCACGTGGTGTATCTTCAGGCTTTTTCCATGATGAGGCCTCGTGCGTTAGAGTTGACCTTGCTTCTCAGACTCTTCTCCGGCCCGCTGATACCCCTTAAAACATTCCGGAACCCTCCTCTGTGTCTGGGCCGTCTCCTGAACAAACCTCTATTCATTTCATTTATAATTGGATCCCCCCTTTCTCTTGCAGACAGACATCTGCAGCCAAGATCCCAATTCTCATAGCTTCCAACAAAAGTTTGCAACATTTCTCGGCCCAGACCAATACGTATAAATCAATGTCTATAAACATTTCAGGCCTACAGCATTTCTCATAATGATTATACCATTCAAATCCTTCATTAATTAGTAGCATGTTAATACTCTATTCTATAATTCGGTAAACACATCTATAAAATATGGCCCATTAATGCTACTACTAAAAGACATTAGTGCAATCCATGTCGGGAAAACAAACACCTTTCCCATCCCTTCCAACTCTGGCCCTGAGGCCTACCACGTTCTACGTTTAACCACATGCCATCTTACATTTTAGCAGCTACCCGACATGGATTCAGGATTAATCACATCTAATAAAGTTATATAATTTCACACATCTCTGCATTAGTTCCACTTCTACTTAAATCTCTAAGTCAACTGCACATTTCAGAATATAAATGCATATAATATCAGCACTCATGGCATTTCTCTTCATGACTTGTGCTTACTACGTGTAAGTGTGATGTACTTATACATTAAGGTCAGTTTGCGCTCTCTCAAACTATCGGTTTTGGTAGTAATTTCTGCAATCGTATTTGTTTCTTTTATAAGCAGCAAGAGTATCAGAAAACAAACTTGTATTGTTTGAAAACAGTTGATCACTTTTAGCTCATATGAGCTAAATATTTAAGGGTAAGAAAATGTATATGCTATTATTTTACCAACAGGTTGTGGTAACATTAACAAAGGAAGAAAATGCGCGTCCTTTACATGTCCTACAAATATTACAACTCGGAACTCAAACCAGAGTTCGAAACCAAGACTTGAGTGCCACAGCATATCTAAAAAACATCTCCTTGACGTGCCATGCATTTTACGGTGAGTGCCATGCATTTTACGGTGAGTGCCTTGAATTTTACGGTGAATACCATTTCTCCTTGGATGTAAACTGATTTCTCTAACATGTATTTGTATTAAATATGTCAGCCTTCTAACTCCAGCTAAATGTTAGTTCAGATCTTTGATGACTCAGTGCACATAAGACAAATGTTTTCTATTTTTGGTATGCTGCGTTCGTGTGTTTGCTCTAAAACATTCACCACTTTCTGACAATGAGGGGAGTTGAATCTACATTGGGTTCAAACTCTACCTGCTGCAATGTAGGATTCAAGAATGTTTTCCTGGTCATTTTTTTTAAACTATTTTTTTTTTTTAAACAGATTTTATTGACTGCAAAAGAAGCACATGTTATGCAATGTTCTGCCATCCAGAGACAATCGCCATTATCAATTTAGCAATATCAATGTCAGTCATTTCTATAATGAAACCTAGTTACAAACAGAAAAAGCATAGCTATAAACCCCCCCGCCCCCCCCTCCACCCACCCGCAAGGCCCACCCCCCGCGCGCCGCTGCCTGCTCTACCTGTACATCAAGTGTAAAGTATGCTGTGCGCACCAATGCGCCAACAGTGTTATCATGGCTGTTGATCTATCAAAGGGGCTGGAGGGCATTGTCCTCAGGTGGCAGATCCAGCTCCAGTCCACGATTGTCCGCCCACCTCTTCCAAATTTTGTAGTGCTTCCGAGGGCAGCCCCTAGCAATAAATATGGGTTGTTCCAGCCTCATACCGAAGTCCATCCCATTTTTCCAGGCCACAAGCGATGGAGCTCGGGCGCCTTCCATGATCGTGCAATTTCTCTCTTCCCCAGCGTTAGCCCCAGTACAAGTAAATGGCGCTTATACCTATTGCCCCCTACCCCAGCCATGACATGTAACAGGGCCAGCTTAGGATCCATCTGAAGCACCCAGGCCAGAACCTCATCTAGACATTGGAACACTCCATCCCAGAATCTCCGTAATGCCCTACAGTCCCAGATTGTGTGCAGCAACGTTCCTACCTCCGTCCCGCACCGAAGACAGTCAGGAGACTCTACCAAACCCGCCCTCCACAAGCGCTCTCTAGTGTAATATGTGCGGTGTAGGTATCTGAATTGGACCAGTCGCAGGCGTGTGGATATTGCCGCCCCTCTAGGACCCTCCAGTGCCTCCACCCAATCTTCCTCATCTAATTCCCCAACGTCCTGTTCCCATGCAGTTTTAAGTCGTTGCAGGTCTGAGGAGCAGTGTCGCACCAGAGTTTGGTAGATACGTGACAGTTTCTTATCAGGTTGCTCCCCCATAAAGATTTTAGCTTCCAGCGGACTAAACTCAGGGAGCCGCTCCAACCCCGCAATGTATGGTGTTAGGGCATGACGTAATTGGAGATATTAAAAAAATTGAGTACGTGGCATCCCAAACTCGTCCCGCAAATTATCAAATGATTTGAGCACACACTCTGACATAACGTCCCCTAGGGTAGAGATGCCGATCGCATCCCATCCCCGGAAGCCCATCAGGTTGTCCATCTGGGGTAACCGGCCATTGCGCCACAACGGGGTTTCTTGAGTAAGAACATTCCTCCAGCCCATCCTATGCAGAGCCTGCCTCCACACCTGAAACACCACCTGCGTGATGGAAGGAAGGGACTTCCTGAGCGGTGCTGAGTATAGGAGTGAATGAACGGACGCAGTGCCCATCAAGGCCCTCTCAACTGCATATGCAGGGTCACTCCTGTCCGCATACCACCAGTCATTTAATACTAAGAGGTGGGACGCCTGATAATACGATAGGACATCTGATGTGGCTAAACCCCTAGTATACGTCGATAGAAAGCACGTTCGCAGAGCCACCTAAGCGGCGCCCCCTCCCACAAGAACCCACTCAGCGCCGAGTTAAGGCGCCGGAACCAACCGGGCGAGATTATCAGTGGATGATTTTGCAGTTGGTATTTCAGGCGCGGGAGCGCCACCATCTTAAAAATTCAATTCAGAAAAGGGGGTGGTGATGGACAGAGTATCTGAATTAAACAGAACACTCGTACCCAGTCAACAGATCAGGGCTTGATCCATCACCGTTTTTTAGCTCACTGCACCATCCCAGCTCAGAACCTGGCTACATGCAAATTGGTCTGTCCCTGGCCCAGTGCATCCTGGGAACAGGGCAGACCAAACTACCAAGCCAATTCTTATACTGGAAAGGAAACAAGCTTCCGGGGACCGGTTTCTGGCATTACAGCCGTCTTCGGCCCGGCTTGCTTGAATCCTGATGGTGCAGTGAGCAAGGGACTCACATCTGAGTATACCCTTCCACGCTTATGGTGGACAAACCAATTCAGAAAAGGGGGTGGTGATGGACAGAGTATCTGAATTAAACAGAACACTCGTACCCAGTCAACAGATCAGGGCTTGATCCATCACCGTTTTTTAGTTTTTTAGCTCACTGCACCATCCCAGCTCAGAACCTGGCTACATGCAAATTGGTCTGTCCCTGGCCCAGTGCATCATGGGAACAGGGCAGACCAAACTACCAAGCCAATTCTTATACTGGAAAGGAAACAAGCTACCGGGGACCAGTTTCTGGCATTACAGCCGTCTTCGGCCCGGCTTGCTTGAATCCTGATGGTGCAGTGAGCAAGGGACTCACATCTGAGTATACCCTTCCACGCTTATGGTGGACAAAACAATTCAGAAAAGGGGGTGAAATATACATGTAGTCTTTGATAAAGAACTAAAAGTTTGCTCAATGGTGTATGCCATTACTGCCCCGAAGCAGCCCATGTTTGGGTGAAACGTGTTGGCTGGTTTCAACATCTGCATGCTCTGAACAGCTGAAAATAAAAAGACGAATAGCTGCACTTGATTCTATTGTCTTTTTGAATGTTTTACACATTGTTTTGCTTTGTATATGTTGCCTCTCATTCAACTAGCTTGTGACATATGTACATCGTAACTCCCTGATGAGTCGTTGAGGTGCTCGTACCAGTCCTCCAAAGCTAGTTGTATGTGGTAGAGTAGGGGCGCCTTCATCTGGCATATTTGGAGAAGAGTTGGATGCTTGACTTGGGCATGCAGATGGACTCGCCTCACTCGTGAGTTTTGGAGCTGACAAACATCGAAGAAAATACTGGATGTGCTCCGAGTCTCTTGTTATTGATTTTCCAGGTTATTGGGCAATAACCAAATGTCCTATGCTCGCCACAACTCTTACATGTTCAGCACCAAACGGAGCATCAGTCTTGCACGTCTGCTTTTGCTTAACAAGAACTTGGTTCCTTCCTCAGAGTGTGTCTTGAGCACCTTGGTGCTTATCAGCGTAAGCCATCGTTTTGCATACATAAGCCATAACCATTACTTTACGTGCTTTCATAGACACTAGAGGGTTGCTATTTTCCTCACAGGAAAATAAATCAAAGGAGAACGTAGCAGCTGTAGGGATAAAAATGCTACCCTACAATTAACATGTTTCTCATGGGTAATACTGGAATTACAATTGTTGGACCTAAGTAAGAGTTTAGCAGATGGGTTACCCCATCACATAGTTGACAGATATCCCGTCCGCCTTATTAGCACTTGTAATAAGGCGGATGGAATATCTGTCATGTTTGTGCCAGATGAACCCATCCGCTAAACTCTAAATCGGACATTTAGTATGTGCCAAGCAAAAAGTTGGTTCCTCAAGTCCAGTATTCTCAATGAACCGACGTCTAGACTTAAAAATCTCTTTTAGCTCAGTTCCTGTCCTGCTTGGTCAAAGTCAGCAGGGCATAATAAACCTCTGAGAGGTCAAATTCCATAGCTGGAGATTTCCCATACCTGAGCCAAGAAGATTAGTGACTTAAATCCCTCTCCATACAATTATTTATGACCTTCTGATTCAGGCTAACTCTTGGATTTGTCGATATTGAGATCCATAAAGGAATGAGAGCTACTTTAACCTTTCCCTTTAAACTGTCAAAGCCCAATTCATAATGGCAATTAAAATGTGATGTAGCATGGGTATCGCCTGTAAAGCACCTGCAAAAATCCACTTAGTCTCTCCCACATGCAAATTAGCAACATCAGTGGTACCCCAAACATCAGTTTTGTAGAAGCCTATGAAATAATCATTTTGGATGTCCCTGTTGGAAGTTCAAGAAAACAGTCTTTCCCTTGGCTCCCTTTTGATGACATGCAGAAGACAATGGCCGTCCTGTTATTATATGCCATTTTGTAATCACTATGCGCTTCTTTGTTTTTTTCTGTAGATTTAAAAGGCAGACCTTTGCACATAATCAACTGTTCTGATGAATCTGGAGAACATCTTTTGAAAATGGAATACCTCAAGGTTCAGTATTATTGAGTATATTTCAGTGTTTGAAGACGTGTGTTTAATATTTCTCTAGACTGTATAATATATTTATTTATCCAGTAATCCAACACTCCTTTTCGCGCAACTATTTCAAACATTTCTATATTCTCAATCTGCTAAATTTCATTCTGAACCTTGTTCTACCAGATTAAATTGAGTAAACCTCTACCCTCTTATTTTGTTTGTGGTGCTAATGGTTTTATTTTACCCTTAACTTGTAAATTCAGTTTGTTATTTATGGTTTGAAGGTAAGTGCAGAGGGATTGAAAATGATTTGGTAAATAACATAACACACATAACCCAGTCCATTTAAAGATCTGTCACTATGTGATATTTAGCACAAGAGCCCTCTTCATAGTGCACAGATGAATACCATTTAAAACCACAGCCCTTAATAGAAGATGCATTACAAATAAATATATTGCTTGATCTATATTTCCTGAAGGATTCACTGAGATGTACAAATTGAAGTTAGTATGTAATTAATTGTAAACGTTGTTGTTCTGATGGATAATTCTACCTGCAGATTCCTTACCTATGAATATTCCAAGGTGCAGACACAGGCTTCCTATCATGTAAAGGGCACAGTTTCCTTGTTTGTGCCTGGTGCACCTTAAAACAGATACGCTGGGCGCAAACCTGGGAAAATGCACCCTCTGACATGGAATGCGCTGCCACCAGGGCAGTCTCGAACTTGCGCTGCCCACAGGGCAGTGCATTCAGGTGAAAAACAGAGCCAATGCTTTGAAGCCGCTCTGTGTTTTCAAAGTGCAGGCGGAAGCCTGCTTGCATTTTTAAAGGATATCAGAGATCACCTTGCAAGCTGGTGCAGTGAGTGACAGGTTGTCTGGGGGTCCAAAGGCCCCATTTCCCCCTCCAAAGGACTGCTGTCAGGGGGGGGGGGTACTGACAGTGTGCCACCTTTTAGATGGTGCTCCGTCAGTTCATCCCCAGACAACTTATTTGCCACGTGGGTACAGAGGCAAAGGGAGTACCTCATTTGCATGGGACCGCACCCCCATGCAATTGAGGGAGTACGCGCTTAACCCCTTGTATGCTGATGACGAACCCCAGCCGTCATGCACTACGGTGCTCGTGTGCTGATGACGGCTGGGGTTCGTCATGGCCCGCCCCTGTTCGTTTGTTTACCGCACAGCGGCGGAAATGGGCCAGCAGCGAAGGGGTTAAGGTAGCGCTGGCATTGTATGTGTGCCCGCATTTTCAGTAATACAGAAGGGACCACACAAGCGTCTGGTTCCCATTCTGTAATACAAAAGTGAGTGTCAACACCTGTTGCACTCCTGGGTCACTTTCGTAATACAGCCCCAGACCTGTAAAATCTTTTGCTTTAACTCTCTGGCACTGGCAGGTCACATCCACTCTGCTATGATGTCACACGTGGAGTAGTGATGCTATCATCAGAGTTATAATGCCTCAAGATTGGCGTCTCAACAGTTCTTCTGCGGAGAAGCGCTAGCATAAGAAGCAGCGTACTACTTCTCCACCTTGTAGGCCCAAAAGTACATGTGATTCTCTTCAGCTCCAACCAGTTCTGAGCTGATGTTGGTGGAGATATCATAGGTGCTGTTCTGGTGGCCATGAATGAAACTCCATCAACACCACCTCCATCTTTACCTCCACTATTTCAATCAATGTTTGTACTCTCGGCGAGGAGTGGATCAGACTAGATTCATGCAAGCCAAGACGGATATCTTCAAGAGAGCAATTGTTCCCGCTGATGCTCTGGCTTTCCCAATGAGACAAGTCAGTGGGCTTTTTGATATAGTACCAACCCTACCTTTTGCACCATACAGATTTTTCCCAGGGCATCCTCAGTTCGGGGTTCCTCTTGGTTCCTCACTGATGCCATCCGTTTATGGATGGTGCCAAGAAGAGAACCTTATGTTAACTGGAGCAAAGGTAGCTTAGGAGCATCCCTTCCAAGCAGACATAGATTTGGGTGATCAGCTAGGAGATGATACTGATGATCTTCATCTGATACATTTGCTTTTCAAGAACTAACAGAGAGGGGACATCCCCCGACATCGATGTGGATACATCTTCATGTCCTGCTCCACCAGGGATTGTCATTCCATATTGTAATGAGATAATCATTACAGGTGCTTGAATATGCCTCTACCGACAGTCGTCCCTCTACCAGTCAACCCTTGATTCCATGTAATGAAGCATTGCCGGAAGCCTTTAAGGAAACATGGTCAAAACCTTCAGCCGCTTTAGCAGTTCATAGTGCTATTGCTCTCAGGTATAGGCCAGCACCTGGTGATGCTATTTTCCTGTCTAATCACCCATCCCTAGAATGTTTGGTCCAGAGTTCCTCCACTTCAAAACTTAACCCAGGTGCATTCCAAAATCTTCCACCAGGTAGAGACAAAACACTGGCGACTATGGATGAAAGGTAAGTCAGCAGAAAGCTTTGCCTTCAGATCTAATAATGTGGCTTGTTTTCTTGCTTGTTACACTCATGGAGTCTGGGATATAGCGGCCTCAGTTGCACCCAACTTACCAGACTGCTTAAGAGACCATTTTTTGGAAGTGGTTAAAAAAGGAAAAGATGTTTCCAAGTATATCATAAAAGCTGTGTTAGACACTGCTGAATCTAGAGTTGGGGCTAAGGGTTCAAGTGTAACCCTCCAAAAGTATGCCTGGCTCCCATCTATGGGGTTTTCCATGGATGTTCAAAACACTAATGGATATGCCTTTTGTTGGCGAACAAATCTTTGGTTGAAAAAAAGCAAATGCTCTCTTTGAATGATTTAAAGAAAGAATATCCATGCCTAGTTCTTTAAGTTGCAATCTTCTAAATCTTTTCGCCCTTTCAGAAAACCAAACCGTGTTCCTTTTTAACTTCTTCCCTAATTGCTTCCCTTTGAGCAAAGGTGGTTTTATAATTAAATGTTTTTAAGGTCTTTTTCTGGCTTCCTTTGCACCTTCTCTTCATCCCTCTAACGAGGAAGAAGAGGCTTCACATATTAGATCCAAGAGAGGCCATCAACTACTACATTCAAATAACTCTATACTTTCAGACTAAATGATAATTTATTGATAAGCTTGGAGGGAAGTAAGTTAGTAAAAGCTGTTTGTCAACAATCTAGTTCCAGGTTGATTTCTCTGACAGTTTGGCACTATTATGACAAATCTAATAAGACACATTCTGGGACATTAAGAGCCCACACTAGCAGATGAGTAATGATTGCATCACTCTTTTTGATAAGTGCACTGTTATACTCAGTGTTTGAAGCTGGAAGTTACTCTTCTGTGCATTCTTTCACAAAATGTTACTGTTCAAATTTGAGTAAAAATAGCACATTCAATATACTAGGGCAGTACTTTCTTTATTTTTGCAGCACTATCCTCAATTTCCACCTGTGATGTTACTTGGAGAGTGGTTCATTAAGAAATATAAATGATCACAAAAACATAGTCATTTCCTTTGGTAACATTTGTTCTGATGAGTGTTCCAGCTCCCATAAATTGCTAAGTCTCTCCCATCTCCCTTCCTGAGGTTGAGTCGCATAATGTTGTATTTGTACTTCTTTCGTTTTTTATGTAAGATTTAAAAAATGGCTCCGTCATGAAACTTTCTGCCCCTATAGGCATGTAGAATTTAGGACTTAAGTGGCTCCAGGGACTATATGTACACTAACTGAGGTACTGCTTTGTCCTGGTTCATGGAGAACTGCTCACAGCAGGTATTCATACGCCCCTACATCTCCACCCAGAAACCCCTCTTCTGTGGGGTACCTCAAGGTTCAGCGCTGAGCCTGCTTCTTTTCTATGTAAACCTGGCTCCCCTGGCAACCTTAGTTGAGAATTGGGGTGTGAGCGTAGTCTCCTATGCTGATGACACTCAGCTGGTGTTTTCCTTTAAACAACACTCGGAGGCTGCCTTTCTCAATTTTAAGCAATTCCTGAATAATATCTCGGCCTGGATGATGGAGAATTGCCTGAAGTTAAACACAGAGAAAACTGAGGTCTTATTTTTCAGCCAAGTGGCACTACCACCATCAATCTGTGCTGGCCCTCTGAAAATGAACCCACCACCTGTCCCTGTGGATTCAGGCAGAAATCTGGGGTTCAAATTTGACAACAACCTCTCTTGTAAGACCCAGGTATACCATGTCTCCTCTATATGCTTCAGGAAGCTAATAGCATTGAGAAAATGTCTTCACTTCCTGCCGGAGGCCTGCAAGAAAACTACGGTCCATGCCCTGGTAACTTCCCAGCTTGACTATTCTAATAGCCTCTACCTAGGCCTTCCAGCTTACTTGTTTCGCAGATTGAAGATTATTCAAAATGCAGCGGCCAGATTAATTAGGAAAGTGCCATTTCGCCATCATATTTCCCCACATTAACGGCACCTCCGTTGGCTTCCGGTTAATAGGAGGATCGAGTTCAAGGCACTCACCTTAGCCTATAGAGCCACCAGAGATTTATTTATTTATTTATTCAATTTGTAAAGCGCGCTATCACCTAGCAGGCATCCTGGCGCTGGAAGCATGACTCAAGGGGAGCGAGTGCAAGAAACCGGGAAGAGGCCACTACGTCCTGGGAAACAGCCAGATTTTTACCCTTTTTCTAAAGGGAAGAATCTCTCTAAGTTACCTGATTTCCAAAGGGAGACTATTCCACAGTTTTGCAGCTGCCACCTCAAATGATCTGCCCCCCCATCTGACCTCACAAAACCTAGGAACCATGACTAATCTAGCCGAAGAGGAGCGCAGTGTTCTTGTCGGGTGTACCAGTTGAAATTTTTGCGCATACGCTCAGGTCCTATCCCGTGAAGGGCTTTAATAACAAGGCAGAGAGACTTAAAGTGCCCTCTCTGTCTCAGGGGGTGCCAGTGATGTTCAGCTAAGGCTGCAGATACGAGGAGCTTCTAGGTAAGCCTAATACTAGTTTGGCCGCTGTCGACTGTATTCTGTGCAATTTGTCCAACAGGAAGTTAGGGGAGTCCAGCAGGAGAGCATTGCAGTAGTCAAGCCTACTGAGAATTGTGCATCTGGCCACTTGTGCACGCACCTGGTAAGGAAGTAATGGGAAAAATTTTCAGAGGGATCTGATAATCGCAAAGCAGGAGGTAGTAGTTTTTTTAACCTGACTTTCCAGAATGAGCTTGTCTTCGAATAAAATGCCCAGATTGCGGACACTGGCAGCCGGCTGAATTGAGGTCACAGTACTTGAAGGCCAAAAATTGCTAGGAAGACGAGGAGAAATCCTGTTAGCCGAACAGAAGATCACCTCAGTCTTTCCTGCATTGAATTGTAGCGAGTTATCCTGCAGCCAGCGGGCCGTGTTCTGCAAACAGTTGTGAAAAGCTTCCACTGTAGTCGACTCCTCGCCCTCAAATGACAGGATCAACTGAGTATCGTCTGCATAGTTTACAATATCGATATTATATGCCTTGATAACCTCAATCAGAGGTTTAAGGTACACATTGAAAAGAATCGGGCTGATAGCTGATCCCTGAGGCACCCTATGCAGCACCTTGGAAAAGGCGGATTGAAAGGGGGGGGGGAGGGATACCGCCTGCTGCCTGTCCTGTAAGAAGGAGCGGAACCACCGCAAGGCAGAACCCCTAACCACATACTCGCTCAGCCTTCTCAACAGAATCCCATGGTTGACTGTATCAAAGGCGGCAGACAGGTCAAGCAGAATCAATGCAGCTACCTGTCCCCTATCTGCTCGCCTCTGAAGCTAGTCCATGACGGTCAACAGGGCTGTGTCGGTCCCATGAGCTGGCCGAAAACCAAACTGAGCCTCTTCCAGCAGATTGTGATGTTCAAGATAGGAAGAGAGAGTCATACTAACAGCCCGCTCTACAATCTTGGGCGAGAATGGTAACAGAGAAATAGATCTGTAGTTTTTAGAACATTCGGGGTCAAGGGAGGGCTTCTTCAGCAAGGGGGAAACTAAAGCTTGCTTCCATTGAGGAGGAACCGCACCACTGATAAGAGATTGGTTCACAATCAGCCGTAGGGTGGGGAGCAGCTCTTCCTTGTGCTCTTTCCAGATCTTATGTGGTACTGGATCAAGGGGGGATTCAGAGGAAATGCCCTGTGCCAAGCTGTTGAACTCCTCCACAGTAAGGGGTGTAAACCCACAGAGTGATTCCGGAGCTTGGTCACAGAAGTCGCTGACAGCATCCTCTGAGGCGCCCACCTCGTGCTTGATAGTGCAATCTGTCGCCAGGCCAGGATTCCCTGCACCTAGCTGACCACTCATAAGATCGTCAATGATCAGCTGTATCTTCTTCTGAAAGAACCCGGCCTGGTTTCTCGCAGAGTTCTGGCGAGGGTTTAATTACATTCTTGGAGCAGTCAGGGTTGATAAGACTGTCCAGAATGTTGAATATGCTTCTAGAGCTATTAGAAGCATTACAGATTACCGAGGAGAAGTGATCAGCTTTTGCCCTTTTAATCTCAATCTTATACTCCCCAATTTTCTCTTTCCATAGCAGCCTATCGAACTCCTTATAGCCTCGCCTCCATCTCCTCTCTGCCTGTTCACATGTAAGTTTGATCTTGCTCAGTGTGATGTTAAACCAAGGGGCAGAGTTTCTGCTCTAAGCCCTGTGGGTTTTCAAAGGGGCAAAGCAATCTAATGTAGATGTAATATTATGGCACAATAAGGCGTAGTTATCTGTGACTGGCAGATCAGAAGAGAAACAGTCCTCAACCTCGAACACAGGGCCCGAGCTCTTCAAGTGTGTCAGAGCCCTTCAGTCTCTGCTGGTATATTCAGTCCGGGGACGGGAGACCAGACTCTGAAGGGGCTATAGTTCAGCGAAATTTTTTATCATCGAGTGATCCGTCCAGTCCATTGGTGAAATTTCGCCCATATGCAGGAGGAGGGGGGTGGAGAAAATAAGGTCAAGAAGATGTCCCGCCCTGTGAGTGGCCTTCGCAACCAACTGGCGAAGGCCCAGACCTTCACAGGAGTTGAGCAGGTTATAGAGCCAAGGGTCAAGCGAACCATTTAACCATAAATTATAGTCACCCAGGATGACCAATCTGTGGTGAACATTCAGCAGGGATTGCTGCTGCTGCGTGCTAAATGCCCTAGGGGGCTATAACAAACGATCCCAGTGAAGATTAGCTCAGAATCCTTCTTTATAGTTAGTCCTAGGAGCTCTACCCCAGAAACAAAAATCCATATCAATGGTCCCCACCTTCCAGATATCTTTGAAGATGACTCCGACTCCCCCTCCCCTCCCACTAAGTCGAGGTTGATGGTGGATTTTATAACCTGGTGGGCACGCCCAGCCAAAATCGACATCACAGTCAGGGCTAGTCCAAGTTTCAGTCAGAAACAGCAGGTCGAGCTCATGAGAGAGCAACAACAGCTGAATTTCTGTACTGTGCTTAGGCAGAGATCTCACATTGAGGAGTGCACAAGATAATACACTCTTGTTATAGAAGTCACCAAGGGGGGCTGCTGATTCAAGGAGCCTAAAAGACCCTTTGTCAGCATGAAGTGCACCTAAATGTAGAAGTAACTCTCTGGAATAGTTAAAGAGGCCCGCATTCCGACTGGGGACATTCTCGAAGTCCAACCGGACAGCGTAGCGGGCGCAAACGGGCTTGCCTTTGGCGCGCCACCGGCGGGCCCCGCTGCGCGCTCGCAGCATCAAGATCTTTTATGGCACCCTGCGCCTGTGGTGTCAATGGGAGCTAAAGCGCCAACCTACTCTCCCCCCTAGAGATCAGTTTCCTAGCTATCTGAGGCAGAGATACCAACAAGACCGGGCCTTGAGATCAAACCACCTGTGACTACTTGGGGTCCCCCGCTTTAGTAAGGCCTGGATAGGGGGCAGATTGTTCACAGCGAAATATGCGAAACTCTGGAATACAATGCCCCACCACCTACCCATGATGGAGTCAGAATGGGCCTTTAGGAAGGCCTTAAAAAACCTGGCTTTTCAGCTTGCCTTTGTTTGACCCTCTGGTTAACCCCACAGTGAATCTGCAACTTAACGCTGGGACACCTCTGCTGAGGTACCTGTGCACTCTATAAATTTAGATTGATTGAACTGACATAATTTCTCATGCTTGGGCAGGATCTTGCTCGGTGTTGACAAGTGCCTCCTACAGCCAGTCAGCTATAGCAGGAAAAAAAATCAGTTTCAGCCTAGTACCTAGAAAGTGTGCAAGTAAGGAACTTGCCTTGGTTGAAACATCCGCCAGGAAGATATTTTCAAACGTAAATGTAACAGCATGCAAGTATACTCACCTGAGACAGAACTCTCTCACTTGTGCCTTGAAGAGTCTAGGAGTGAGGTCATGGCTTGGTGTCGGAGAGTGATAGGTGCATCTCGTTAGCGCTCACGAAAAGGTGCCAGGCCCCTGGTCCACACCAGCATCTAAAATGGTCATGAAGCGGAATCCACTCCCTGTGTGCCAACTGGTTCATATGGCAGCTTATTTGCGCTGTTTTGACTGAGTGCCAACCTGCAATGTTCCCTCTTGGGCTGTTGACATATTGGTTTAAGAAGTCAATACTACTTAACCGTAACTGATAAGCGTTGAAAGACAACAATAACATCTTTAGCTTGGTGTATGGGGCTGACATTGTGGGTCCTAGATTATCTGCTTGCCTGACCTTACAAGGCCAATTGTCTGTAGAGACATAACCTATTTAGTGTCCAAGCTGTCGACTTCACAATCCGCTTATTACCCATCCCCCCCACTCTCATGATTTTGCTAATGTCAAAGGTCAAACTCATGCATCAACTTCTCTTCTCGCAGTCAGGGGGCAATCGTTCTTGGACAAAGCCACCTGTAAATACAGTAGACACAAAAGAAATCCAGGAAACAGCAATGCATCTCTTTTGAAAGAACTGGCAGACATCAAGATCCCCATAAGTACTGTAAACATTGCAATGGTGGACAACACAACAGCAGTCCAATCCCTGTGAGTGGAGGGGTGGGGGTGTAGGAAGCTGACTCTGTATATACCATACCAAAGTAAGATATAGTGTGCACAGAGTTCAGTGGCCCCCAGAGACTTTACAGACGCTAAAGTAGATAATACCTTACTCTCTTTTGTGGTGATGTGGTTGAGCAGTCAGGCTTACCAGAAGGCTGTGTTAAGCATTTGTTGTACACACTCAGGCAAGAAATAATTACACACACTTAAAGACTGAATCCAAGACCAATTGTTCTGTATAAAAATATTACCTTGTTACTTTTATTTCTAGAACCAAGAGAAACTCAGTTGCAGGTAAGTACCAGTTCAAAATAGAAATACTTTTCAGATGCATTAGGACTGTGTTTACAAAAGCAATATGAATACAGTGATACTTAAAATACTTTGTGGTGCCAATCAACAGTAGCAGTAACTTAGCAATGTAAAAGATAGTGCAAATATTCAAGAAATGCAATGCAATCCTATGGAAGGAAAATAGTTCTGCACTTTACAGGTAAATACTCGGCTTCCAGTCTTCTGGGTTTTAGACTAACACTGGGCATGGGTCAGATCAAGGTAGGTACTGCACCATCAAAGGCACTGGGGCGGCCAGGAGCAGAGATCACTGAGCCCAGTGTTAGTCAATAGAGGTTGGTTGCACACACAAGAGGTGCTGGTTGAAGGTAGGTATCCGCGGTTTCACGACACATGCCCCGGGGGTTCAGACAAGCACAGGGGACATAAGGCAGCACCAAGAGTACACCATCAGCTGCAGAGGGGCAACCGGGTGCAGGGTGCAAATCAGCATTGTAGGCGGATGCCTGGGCACCATCGGCTGGGCTCCCCAAAGTCGGCCGGGTGAGGATGCAGGGGTGCCTTTGGATGTCGAAACCCTTTGAGATGAGGCTGCAGACATCTTCGTGAGAGGTAAACCATTGATGGTTTTGAGGTCAGGAATGCTGGGTAGACTTCACTGGACAAGTGAACCACTCGGACTCGGCCGTAGGCTTTGGGTGCAGCGTGGGCTAGAGTCGCAGTTCCATCTGGATCCAGAGTCTTTGAAATTGATTGCTTGTGGACAGGGTGCTGTCCTCAGGAGATCTGGTCTCTGTTGAAGTGTAGGCAGTCTTCTTTGGTTTTCTGGAAGTGGCAGGCTGCAGGACAGGCGTCGTCTTCTTGCAGAGTCTTTGAAGCTGGAGACAGGCTGTTAGGGCTGGGGCCAAGTCAGTAGGCATATTCAGACTTTGCTGCACCGCATCTTCATCGTCCTTCTTTTTTTAGATCATAGGAATCTGAGGATCAAAGTTGAGGGGTGCCCCTAAATACTGAATTTAGGGGCACTACAGGTACTGACAGGTAGCATCCAGTGGTCTACTTACCTTTAGGGTGACTACACCCTTTGTATGTCCCCTCCCTTTGGGGAGGTGGCATCCCCTAACCTTATTGGCTAAAATCTTTCCATTAATATGGAAGATTTTCAATGGAGAGGGCCACTTCAGCTCAGGACACCTTAGGGATGGTCCTGGCTGAGAAGGGACACACCTCACCTGACTACTAATTTTCCCACCAAACTTGGCGCCAAACCTGGGGCTTGGGCTTGGTCAGGTGGGCAGGCTTTTGAGGCTCACCGCCCTTGTATGCTGTTCCTGCTTGGGGGTAGGTGTGAAGCACCTCTACCTGGAACAGGCTTTGTTTCTGACCCACAAGAGGACAGGGCTCCCATCTCTGAGAGTCAGCAAGATGTCTAGAAGTGGCAAGCTGGTGCAGACCAGTTAGCAAGAGTCAGTCAGAGTTGGTCGTTTTTTGGGGGGTATCTCTAGGATGCCCTCTGAGTGCATTTTGTAACAGATCCAACACTGGCATCAATGTGGATTTATTATGCTGAGACGTTTGATACCAAACTTCCTAGCTTTCAGTAAAGCCATCATGAAGCTATTGAGTTCCTAATGACAAACACTGAGCCCATGTGCTCAATATGGCTTTACTGCATTTACAATGGCGGAGAATGGACACAAACACTGTAGGAGCATATTGCTCATGCAACTATGCCCTCATATGGTATAGTGCACCCTGCCTTAGGGCTGTAAGGCCTGCTAGAGGCGTGACTTACCTGTGCCACATGCAATGTTTTGTAGGCATGGCACACATCACTGTGTGCCATGTTGACTCTTAAGTTTCAGATGCACCAAAATACAGTCTGCAATTACATTGTGCATATGTTTAGTGAGGGGTCTGTGAGGGTGGCATAATACATGCTGTAGCCCACTGAGTCAAAGCTACATCAGATACCAGGCAAAAAGTTTGGGGGTAGGAACTGCAACAGAACTCCATCTTCCTACAGGGGCATCACTAACTTTCAGAAACATACTGCATCTGAGGAAAGCAGGCTTGGAGAAGTGGAAAGGTATCTTGTTACACAGCCAGAATGGGGCCCTAATCTTTAGAAGAGGCATAACAAAATCACAGACCTGGAGGATTGCAGCCGGGGAGACATTGTGCGCATCTCAGGACTCAAGAACAGGTAGATAAGAACAATACACATTTGTTCTTGCACACCCTGATCCCCATGCTGCAGAACATCACTTTTGAGCCCCCACTGGAATTACAGGGGATGCATCGAGAACGGTCACACAGTTCCACCACCGGAGCTCCCCCCAACCTCTCCCCCTTGGCTTCAGTATGAGACCGCAACAGTCGATGCAAAGCAAGACCAGGGGCAAATCAAGATCTTCTGTTAAACTCTGAAACAACTTGAACATTGTGTAGTTTGTCCTTTTCTTTTTCTTCCACCCGTCATATCTTTCTTTAACAACTACCCCACCCTCAGGTGGCATGAATTCTACAGACCATGGACCTTGGTGTGGCATTGGTGATGGTTTTTCTCTACAGTAATCCAGAGGCAGGTCCTCCATTGGAGCGGAGGTGCATTCTCCTACTTAAATGTCCCTCAAAACCTCCGTGATGACAAATGGTAGTTTATTTTCATCTTATTTTTCATCATCCCATGTTTTAAGTGGCATTTCTCTTTGGTGGGCTGTCTTGCGACGGCCACCCAGACATGTGTACTTTAAACCTCTCAACCCAGCTGTCTTAGGACCGCTTGGTTGAGAGCAAATTTAGGTCTCCTGTCCCATCAGGAACGCAGAGAGAGGTAGCTCCCTCTAATCAGGGCATTCATGCTTGTGAACCGCATGTGAGCAGCACCAGGATAGGTCTAGGGAGTTTGCTGCCGGCCCACACTACAGTCTCATCAAGAGGTCCGGAGCGAGGAGGACGTTGTGTTGTCTGGATTAAGGCACGCTTCAATTTAATTTAAAAAAAAATTGGTGCTTGCACCCACTAGTTTGCCCCAGCCGCCTACATCGATGGCAACCACCACTGAACTAATCCCCTTCCATTTGGAACACAGGTAGGACTGCAGTCTAATGTGATGATACCCTGACATCCATTTGGGCATGTTACTAGTCATGCTTGACGATCCCTCTCCCACGTTCTACATGTGAGTTGGCAGCTCTTACATACTCCACACTCTGCCAGGGACCATCTAATACTGCTGCTTTGCAGGAGTTACCATTTCCAGGCACTTCAATCCAGATGTTTTACAACCATTGGGAATATCTTTGTCAATGATGTGTGGATGGGTGGCGCTGGTCCCCTGTCTCCTTAAAGGTAGCAATTACAACCCCAGGTCGCTGTCACAGTGAGAGGATAGATTGCACACAGTAGTAGCGTTCCTCTTGGGACCCCTATACCCATCCTCTTAGGGCTTGACTAAGTTTCACTTTGGCCATTTTTCTAGGATTCCAGCAGACATGCTCTGGGTAAAAATACATGTTTACATTTGAACATATCCACATATACCTCGTACACTTTTAACTCTAACTACCCTCCTGTATAAAAGGATACCTTTCTTCATCAGACACTACACTGTAGGTAACACCGTCACGCCGAGGCCCAACATTCCCAAACTGCCTGTGATAACTCTTAACGTCGACAGCTTATCCCACTACATTAAGTGTTAGAAAAACCTTACCTTTTCTGGTCTCCATCGGCCTTATATTGCTCTTTTCAGGAGACACATTTGACGCCTGGAGATGGATCGACCTTATTTAGAGACTGGGTAGGCAAATCACTCCATTGCTCGTTACACCCACTCCAGGTCATCCTCCTACGACACACCAGAAGAGAGGCATTTTGATATTATTACCCAAGGCCCTCCCTGCTAAGGTGTTGTAGACTTAGATGAACAACAAAGGACATATTCGTTAAACTCTGCACACACAGACCATGCATAATTGTAGGGCCTGTATATGCCCCAGTGGACGATAAATCCGAATTCTTCTCCAGAGTGTGTAAATTAAACCATCTCCTTTGAAAGGGCCAAAGTCTTAATGAGAGGTGACTGGAATATCACCATCTATCTTGTCCTGAGAGCTCTGGGAAACCGGACATCAGACATGAAAGGGACCAGAATATTTTGAAGGACTTTATCTCTGACAATGCCATGATAGAACTGTGCGACTTTTACACCCACATCAAAGGTACTATACCTTAACTTCGGTTTCGATTGTTTCCATACTAGTATTGACTATTTTATAACAACCCCTAATGTAGCTCAACACTTTGTTTCGACTTCCATAATTCCAAACGGGATCTGCACCAAGACTGTATTTGGTGTTTAAGCTCCGACCACGACGTGGATGGATGTTCATCGTGACGAAAAATGAACCCAAAGGCCCTGCGAGAGAGGGAAACCAAACTTCTTGTAGCGAAGCTGAAAGCCGACAAAGGTAGGAAGTCTTCAAGATCCCGTTCGAGGAGGACGAAGTCGAGGTCGAGGTCAAAATCAAGGAACATGATCAATTCAGTATTCTAATATTTTTATGAATCCTTGTATGTATGCTTCGGGTGGATAATCTGATGACAGAATGGAAACTAAGTTTTTTCAAAATGTACCTGTCTCCATACTGACACCAAACCAATCAGATGGTCTTAAAGGTCCAATCGCTGAAGCAGCAGCTATTGAAAAAATGACCTATAATGAAGCTCCGAGAGACAAAGGACTCCCTGCTGAATTTTATTGCCTCACCATTCACAGGTCATGCCGATGTTATCCTCTTTGTTTCGGGAGTGCTAGAGCAAGGGAACTTACAAACGTTCTCTCAGGGCCAAATTTACAGTGTGGTTTGAGGCCAGGGCTGCACCGGTGAAGGGGGAGAGGGGGTGAGGGTCAGTGGGGGGTATGGCTAGAGTAAAAAAAAAAACTGTGACCATGAGGTCAAACACAGGCCCCTGCAGCAGACGCATTAGTCCACTTAGTCGCCAGACCCGGCATACACAGATCTATCTATCTATCTATCTATCTATCTATCTATCTATCTATCTATCTATCTATCTATCTATCTATCTATCTACCTATCTATCTGTCTGTCTGTCTGTCTGTCTATCTATCTATATACATCTATCTATTTATTTATCTATATCCATCTATCTATCTCCATCTATTTATCTCTATCTTTATCTCTCTATAGCCATCTATCTATATCTATTTATCTCTATCTCTATTGATTTATTTATTTCTATCTCTATCTATATCTTTTTCTACCTATCCATCTCTGGCTATCTTTATCTTTTTTCTATCTCAATCTATCTCTCTATCTCTATCTATCGGTCTCTATTTGTCTCTATCCATCTATCTGTTTGTCTCTATCCATCTAACTGTTTGTCTCTATCCATCTATCTGTCTGTCTGTCTGTCTCGATCTATCTGTCTGTCTCGATCTATCTATCAATCTCTATCTGTCTGTCTCGATCTGTCACTATCAATTTCTATCTATCTGTATCTGTATCTAGCGGTCTCTATCTATCTCTGTCTATCTATCTCTATCTCTATCTAGCTCTATCCGTCTTTCTCTATCCATATGTCTCCATCTATCTGTCTCCATTTATCTGTCCGTCCACCTGTTTTCATCTATCTGTCTCGATCTGTGTTTCTGTCTATATCTATCTGTCTCTTTCTAAGTCTCTGTCTCTCTATCTGTGTCTCTGTCTCTCCAGGCGCAAATGTCCAAATTCTGAATGTGCTTACGTCGGCAACACGGAACAGGAAGCTTCACAAAAGGCCCTTAAAAAGTCAGATGTGAAAGCGCTTACAGGCAACTTTTAAAGGGCCTTTTGGGAATACTTAGCGACGCTGCCGTGTGTGATGTCACAGAGGCCGACAGTAAACACAAAAGATGATGGCAGGAGCATTTAATACGTATTCACTAAGTATGCTCCTGTGGTCCTCTTTTTTGTTCCCTGCCGGCCTCACTGGAAACCTAGAAATGGCAAGGCAAGGTCCGTGGCCCGCCAATGAAGGCCTGGCGGCCTGCTGGCCGTACTATGAGTCCCACGGTGCTAGAGGAATGCCAGTTGCCAGACAAGTTTGCTAGGCCCAGAATATCACTTAACCTGGGAGGGATCCCTGGGACTGCTCCAATTACACACCCATATTGATGTTAGTACCGATGTTATGGTTATAGTGATGGTTTTGGCAAACTGTTTTAAAAAAAGTCACCCCTAAACTAATACACCCCACTCAAGTAAGGTTTGTACCGCAGCGTTCGTCGGTCAACCACCTTCGTACGGTATCGCACATTTCTGGCACTTGAAAGATGACCTAGACAAATGGATTCTCCTCTAATTAGACCAGTGCTTTACAAACGTTTTAGAACCACGACCCAACTTTTAGAATTACAAACCTTAGCGGCCAACCTTGCTTTAATGGACATGAGGTGGGCGATTTTTTTTGATGGAACGAAGAGGTTTGATGTCTACCCGTAAGCCAGTCCACCAACTGCCACTCATCTGCAAGATCATTGGAAAAGGCAGTCTATCATTAGCAAGCTCGTTGAGAAAGGAGTTTACGTTCAACTCCAGGATCACATCAATTTTAACCATCTCCGGCACGACTCCCAGAGTGGCTTTTGATTACAATACAGAGCTGCTACCTTGCATATCGCAGATGATGCCTTCAACCACAGATGAAGATGACCCCTGCTTTTTGATATTGTTGGAATTCTCAGATGCTTTTGACTCAGTCAAGCATCCCACCTTCTATGCACCCTGGAGTCTCTGATAAGATCCACTAGACACCTTTTCAACTAACACCAGTTTGTTCACATGGGCAACTCTAGGTCCCACAAGATCCCTATCACCTGTGGTATCCGCCAGGGTTCGATACTGTCTCTAATTATCTTTAACCTCTACATGGAGCCACTTGATGCTCCACTCAAATTTATTGCATCAAGATTTACCGATATGCTTTTGAAACACAAAGTCCCCTCTGCTTCAGACATACAGTGCCTCAAATACTGCCTGCACATCATCCAGACCTGGATGTTCAGCACCTGCCTCAAACACAAGCCAACTAAGACGGAATTTCCATGATTTGCCAAGAACAAATTCCCCTTTTATTACATATGTTATCCCTAAGGTAGACCCTAAATAACTCTAAGGGTAGGGTGCTATGTAAGTAAAAGGTAGGATATATATGTTTAATCTTTACATGTCCTGATAGTGACACACACTCACATTTGTGCTTTATTACTGTGAGGCCTACTCCTCTCATAGGCTATCATTTGGAATTCCCTTGTACCCTTTTTAGTAGTAACTCCTGATTAGAAAGGAGTAGCTGCCTGATGTTTAATGTCTTTGAAAGGGTCTTGATAGATCTTACTTGCTGGTGAAGTTGGATTTAACGTTACTGCTGCAGAAATAACACTTTTAGAGAGTGGGCATTTCTCTGCACTTACTGTTCGGTGTGCCTTACAGCCTGTGTCCAATACACATCTGGGGAGGCTGACAGCTACACTTTGTGCAATCCCTCTAGACAGCCACAAACAAACAAGGATAGGTGTGTCTGAGTACTGATCTACATACATCTGCATTCTGATGGCCTTGTCTGGGCATGATGGAAGGGAGGGGCCAACACTTCACTTGAATAGGCAGTGACCTGTCCCCACTCGAAAGACTGATTACCCCCAAAAGATAGTCTGGCAGACAGGACTGGGTTGAAAGGTATACTTGTGCACTTAAGCGACATGCTTTAAGGTCACCCCCCAATTGAAACACAGTTTTGGGTAGAACTACTGGGTCTCTGAACCCCTAAAATCAGACATTACTGGACTTGTAGCTGAAACTCTCCTGGAAGAACTGCTGTGCTGCTTATGGACTCAACTGGACTGTTTATCTGGAAGGCCTGCTTTTCTGTTTGTTGCCCTGCTGTCTGCTGCTCTCTGACACTGCTGAAGGATTGCTGGATACTGCCTTCACTCCAAGTGATTTTCCATGACTTCTTGACTTCTTGATGCTCCACTCAAATTTATTGCATCAAGATTTGGAGAAGTGTGGCTCAGGGGTTAGAGGCGGCAGACCTGGAAGCTGAGATCGGCCCTGGACCAGGGTTCAATTCCCCGCCTCGGCGGGTCTTGGGCTAAAAATTCCACGGACTCGATAATTCTCGCTCCGGTGCCTTCTCGACTCACGGGTTCACACTCTGCGACTCTGGGCAATAGCTTGCTTAATCTCCACAACGGCCCGTCGCGGCGGGATGCCTGGCTTTCACCTTGTGGATACCCTGCCGGGGCTATCTCACAGGGGAATACCAGGACGGGTTCCCTAAGTAAGCGCCGGGACACCCACTGCGGGTAGCTGTGCGCTATATAAGCTCAAATACATTTACTTGGCCCCTGTTGCTTGAGACTCAGGGATATTAAAGTCTCTACCCCTGCTCCTCTGCCTGGCACACTGGAATAGCCCAGAGGCTTGCAACACTGATTTCAACTCCTCTCTTGTCTGTGTGTAGTAGAACCAGCACATTTACCCTGTTACAGGAGTAATCTTGCTGCATCGGAACCAGCGTTTTGCCACCAGAGATTGTCACATGGGCGTATTGCCAGTGCGACAGCTAGGGGATATGGACATATCCCCTTGACTGCATAGCAGAACCTGGTGCATTGCTCAACACCTCTTGTCTATGGCACCCATCTTCAGAACTAACACATTGTCTTCACTGTGTAGAGAAGATGAGCACATGTCGCTGTTTGCGATCAGAAAAGATACTTTGTTCACCGGGGTCTGCATGGGTCCTGTAGCTGCCCAGCACTCCATCGTGGTCTGCCCAAAATTTGACTTTGCCCCGATCCAGCGTGACCTTAAGTAACTTTGTTGGCATGACTTTCTTCTAAGCTCTTTACTGCATTTATTCCTTGAAGATTCTATTTCTCAAATTCTTTTCTGTTCGGTCTTGTTTTGTTCAGAATATAATTATCTTTTTTTATAAACCCCCGTGGAGTCTTTTTGTGGTGTATTCATTGAGTTTCTGTGTGTTTCACAAATACTTTACATATTGCCTTACCAGATAAGCCTGACTTTACTGTGCCAAGCTACCAGTGGGTGAGCGCAGGTTATCTTTTAGCGTCCATCTAGCGTACATCTAGCTTACCATGCCTGGCATTTGTGCATATCTCAGCCAATCAGGAATCCCATTTCTAACATGCAGTTTCTGTAGTGAGCTAAGTGAGGAAGCTAACCATCAGAACATCATTAGGCTGTCCAGCGTTCTCAACACCGACCAAGAACGTTTGGTGTTATTGCCGCCCGAAAATAAACAAAAAGTGAAGGGAGGAATGCTTGCAAATAGTCTAACAACTAACAATCACATGAGTTAGCATTCCACCCATCATTTTCTGCCCACCATGCCACCTCTGAGTAGGCCCAGCTATATGCAAACCAATCTTTGTCCTGCTCCAGTAGAAACAGCCCAGCACAAACTGTCAAGCCAGATCCTCTCTGAAACTGAAAAAAACAGCAACTAAAGACCAGTTTCAACCATTAAGGTCTCTTAAGTTGGATGAATCTTGATTTTAGTGACACCCACGTCTGGGCATACCCACAGCTGCTTAGGATGTTGCATTAAATATGCAAAAGGTGATGGTAGAAATACGTGAAATAGTCTAACTGCTGGCAATCACTTAGGGTAGTTGCCAGAGATGAGCACCAGCCAGCACCAGCCTTGAGGCTGGAACTGTCGAAGAAAAACACCTATTTATACTGGCTAATCTGTACTCGCCCAGTAACTGCCACTGCCAAACACAGGTACCCACTGAGCAGACCTAACTCACTCTACAGCACTGTTGGCAAAGCAAACAGATAGGCTGATTTCCACGAACCCTCAATGCGGACACTGAGGGTGCAAGGTCATAGGCAACTCCAGCCAGTGCCACAGATCCACAGTGCTTTCGAGCATATAATTCAGAGGTAAACTAGCATAAACAGAGAAACTGCAGAATTTGTGCAATGGTGAAACTTGTTGCTAGAATGCTAAACTTTGCTAGTTCAAATTGTGTAGGCATAAAGAATATTGAACTGACCTGCAAACTATCCATCGGCCAGAGGAAGGCAAGGACACTAAAGAGGGAGTAGAACTTCACTAGAACATTTTGGTAACTTCACAACCCTGTAACTGAATCACCCTTTCAGTACGCAATACTTAGTTTGGCTGAGAGATTATAGTACATTTTATTTCACTCGCTCATAGCAGTTTGAAGACCCTCATTGTACGCCCTGCTGACCGGGAGCTCGTTGACTTTCAGTGGATGCCCTGCTGTTCGTGATTACTGCCGCGAGACTGCGAGGACCAGCAGCCTCAGCATTCCACACAGCTGGGTCCTCTTCCCGCCCACTCCTGCCTCCCACATTTAACCACCCCCAACATCCGCTTCGCGGGCGCGCACCGGGCGAAGCCCAGGCCAAGGGCGGGCCCATTTGAGCCTGTTCGAGAACGTTGAGGACGGGCCGGGCCACCCCTCTAAGATCGTACCTGCAAGGTTAGTGAGTGGTTGCTGTAAATACAGAAGATTAATTTATTAGTCATGGTCCCAATTACCACACAAAGTATCTCTACCTGCCTACCCACCGTTGAAATAGCTCCTCATACCCCAAGCTTAGCAGTGGACATACAACCTGAGGAATTGGGGTCTGATTTCTGGGGCAAGCTGGAAGCCATTTTTAAAAAGACATGTCGACCAATTTATGATAGATTGGATACTATTGAAAGTAGACTTGTGTGTTTGGAATGATCTTTTGCTTCGGGGCACCCACGGGGCGGTGTTCGGGCTAATGGGGCAGCTGGTAAGCATACAAAATCACTTGGGAGTAATGTAGTTGATGTTGATCTTATTATTCCCCAGACAGGAAATGATTCTGAAAAAGCTAAAGTCCCAGGTGGCATCTTAAATCCAGCCTCACAACCCACCCATAGTCAATCGGCAGCAGTCCGTAGCCAAATTATAGAGAACGAAGAAGTAGGGACAACTGATTCGCACGGGCCAGTAACTCAACCACGTATCGTGAATAATCCTACAATTGTATCTCTTTCTAAAAATGTAGTACGTATTGATCTCCCTTCCTATTCTATTCCTTGAGTAGTGGTACTGGCGGGTGTTCCCCAATTGAGCCAGAACAAATGTGAAACATATTTGGAGCTTAAAAATTAATGTATTTTTTGGCTTAGTACCAACTGCCCATTACCCCCCCATGTATCGGCCGAAATTTTGTTTGCAAGAAGAGTGGATTGGGTGGGGGCACAAAATAAGACAATAGATGGGGATTGTGCCATTGTTAACTTCAAGGATAGGAGGGCTGCTAATCACATTTGTAATTGGCCGTATGAAGGCTCAAATACAGTAATTCTGTCACTGCCCTTGACCTGCTTTCAACCACCAGTATATCAAGCCCCTAGGCATATGTTGTTTAATGGAGGGGCTCAGAATAGGAGTATTGTAGGGGGGCCAAGGCTGTTTAATAGGTTTGAAGTATTGTCGGGGCTGGATAACTGCGATTGACGTCGACCCCTTGAAGTCGATGGAAGGCGTGAAGCCCCATGTGAAGGTACACCTTAAAAGGGCCCAAATTCCTTTATTGAAGCATATGAGATCATTGATTCGCAGGGAGGGCCTACATGGGAAGTTTGTAGTGATGCCCCATATCAACAGAAGGGTTGTGATGCATTTATGTCTCATTGTCTGAGTATAACAGACCCTCCCTTCCCAAACAAGTTGATCATAGAAAGCGGGGGGGAGGCTGATGAGGTTAAATGTTTACGTACTGGGAATGGCTTGGTGTCTTTGTTATCCTGGAATGTGGCAGGACTGGGTACAAAACTGATCTCGCCTGATTGGTCCACCTTCATTGATAAATTTGATATCTGTCTCTTTCAAGAGACTTGTTTGGTGGACCCTGTTTTTCGGGAGGGATATTTGAATTTTTTTGTCCCAGCTGAAAAGAAAGTAACGGGACGGCCAATAGGAGGATTAGTTATTTGGGTTAAGCAGGCCTTAAGGTGTGTTATCCAACAGCAGCCTGTCCCAAATAATGATATCTTGTCAGTAAGACTTTGTTTTCCATCTGGTGTGAGCCTTGAAATTTTCAATGTGTATGCTCGAGGGCAACCAGGGGGCAAAAATCTGAGGTAGTATCCGTGCTGGATGTTCTCATTGAAGCTTTACCTCCTAACACCCTGCCTCTTGTAGCAGGGTATTTTAATACCACTTTTGAGACGCCGGGGTACGATGACCAATGTCTAACGGAGGAGGAAGACTCTAGATGGGGCATTCCTCAACTCGAGCTGGCCCCCATAAAAAAAATGGACCGAGGCAGCAATACAAATGAAGGGCCTCTGCCTGGGGAATCAGCTAAGGGCTACTAATGGCCGTACACTAAAGGACAGACGTGGTAGCAAAACGTATGATAATGGTCTCAGGTCTAGCGGTATTGATTATCTGCTTGTCCATTTAAAACTGTGGCAGAGTCTTGTGGACATAGCGGTATTGGTGCGTATAGAGAGCGACCACAACCCCCTTACCTCTTCTTTTAAGTTGGAGTCAGATAGAACTTCGGGTGGTACTTTGGTAAATCTAGTTCCGGAAGTGGTTCTGGCAAACGACGAACGGCATCTTAAGTGGAGTAAGGTTGTTAAGAACGCCAAAAGTCTGCTCTGCATAAGGAATGATGTGAAAAAGGTATTATATGATGTAGCTGGTGTAGGGTCTGTCGCTCTTACCGTGGATCCACTCTTTCATTTTGTCGAAGCCCACAACAAGCTCTTCGTTCAGCTAAAAGCTTTTTTTTGTAAGATGGGGTTTGGTAGAGGATTGCCCTCTAAGAAACCTGAAAGTTGGTACAATGAAGCTTGTATTCAAGCTAGACTGGAATTGGGCACAGCATTAAAAATGCGGGATCCAAACCGTGTAAGAGGGGCTCTGGCTTGTATAGGAAAGTGCAGAAGGAGGCGAAAAGGCTATGGGATGAGGGCAACTGGCAGGAGCTTAAAGATGCATGTATGGCAAGGAACCCAAAATTATTTTGGGATACGTACAAATGGGATAGAGGTGGGTCCGGATCGCCCACAAAATAACGTTGCTCAACATTTGTGGGTTGAATATTTTAAATGGCAATATGCTGCTTGTGGCAGTAACCTAGATGGTGACACATTTAAATATACTTTTTTCCAAGAAGAAGTCTTTACCACGGAAGATGTAAATAGGGCTCTGGAGACTGTAACTGAGGGGAGAGCACCGGGCATCGACTGTACCCCCGCAGATCTGTTCTTAAACGATAAACAAAAATGGCGGGTATATATTGTGCATCTGGCAAATGCTATCGCCCAAGGAGCGACTGTCCCCCTTTCTTGGAAGGGGGCAGAAATCGTTCCGGTATATAAAAAAGGCGACAAATTGATTGCAGGCAATTACAGGCCTATTAGCCTGATTGATTCCATTAAAAAAACAAGCATTTGCAATGCAATAGGGCTCGCATTAGTAAAGTTTGAGGGATTATTATTGTAAATGACAAAGTTTTTTTTTTTTAATTTTAACTTGTGGAAAATTCTAACTTTGGCATTTACAATGCTAATAGTGTTAACCTCATGCGCGCTAGCGGAATTCCGCTCCTGCGCTGAGATTTTTCAAATCGCACTTTGCGTGACGAGCTGGGCTCGTCATCAGTGTGCGAGCGGGCTACACCATGACGAGCCCAGCTCGTCATCAGCCTCGAAGGGGTTAATTAGTGGAAATGTGACAGCTTCTGTTTGGACATGAGCACACATTGCTTCCGATATTAAAGATGGCAGTAAATGCACTGTTTTTTATTTAGCTATCTTTGAACAGTACACCGAAGGCTGCAAAAACTTGCACTTATGGTTGAGGCTACGTTTGCGCGTTTCCTGCCTTTTCATATTTTTGAAGTGGTTTCTGTTCACTGAAACCGTATCCGGTTTGCGAGTATACAGGGCAGCTTCCTTTCCCTAGTTTTTCGAATACCTTAATTTATGTTGAAGTACAGTACTTGAACGTATTGTGATATTGTTTTGTACTTTTTATCTTTAGGCTGACCACTGTGCATGTTGTTAACCTTTGATAGATAACAGGTCATTGTAATACAGCATGTACATTGTATGACTTTGATGTACACTTGTGTGCATTGTCGTCCGGTGGTGTGGGTGATTTGCGTTAACTGGCTGGGCGTTGCGTGGGTGAGTGGTGTTGCGTGGGTGTGAGTTGCACTGTGTGGGTGTGAGTTGCGAGGCATATGTTAGAGTGGCGCTGCGTGGGTGACTGTGAGGACTTGCTGGTGTGATAAGGGCACGTACGTGTGTATGTGAGTTGTGCACGAGAGTCACGTTAGAGGGAGCAGAGCGTGATGGGAGTTGGCGTCTGTATTGAGAGATGAAAAAAATGAGAAACCGAGTTAAGGGGGGACAGAAATAATGTTAAAAATGTAATTGAATCGAAGGAAAATAACATTTAAGTTGAATAATGGTCAAGGAAAGACGACCTTTTGAAAAATTACGTAAAAATCTAATAAGAAATGGTATTAAGGAAGGAAATTTTCATGGCGTGTGAATGTGAAGGGAGGGGGTGTGTTTTAAGGTGTGGTAAGTGTCTATGCGTGCAGTACATCAAATGTACCAAAATAATGAAACTTTCCTCTTAGATTTTGATGCAAGTACGTAAACAGCAAAGACCAAGTCGGGAAACAACATTTACAACGTCTGATGTGACTGTGGAAGTTCCGTTGTTTCTTTTCCTTGAGTTCCTATTTGCAATTCATAGGGGATGTCCGGCAAGAGATAAGAATCTTTATAGCTCAACTTAAAGCACGCCAGTATCCTGGTGTGGTTTCGTGACCGACGGCCCCATCCCTCCCTTAAAAAGAAGATGTCCCACCCACACATTTGCAGCTGAAGTTTGCATCTCACAGGGGATGCCCGCCAACAGATAAGAATCTTAATGGCTGAACTGTAAACACTCCAGTCTCCTGCTGTGGTTTTGTCAACACACTCCCCCAGGCCTCCCTTTGAAAAAAAAAAACATGATGGACCACACAAATGTCGATTTATTTTGTTTGTTTGTTACAAATGTTCAGTGGTTAAGAGGACATAGTGAGTAGGTCTTTTTTTTTTTTAAAGAATATTAAGACCCCCATGTGAAGGTTTTGTGCATCAGAGTAGGGATGTGGCTGTGGGTAGTGTGTGAAATGAGACAAAGTGTGACGCCAGAGAATGCTGGGGGGAGAAAGTCTGCGAGTCAGACAGATGGCCGTGAAGTGTGACATGAAACGACTGCAGCAGGGCCTGTAAAATAGAGGTTGCTTGCCAACTCTGCTATTACATTTTTAAATCCCACAAGTGGGTGGTGTAAAGCTGTACTGCATTGACATTTATGCCATTTCTTCACGTCGTGTGCTCTACTACTGTGGGCTCCCTAAAGCACAACTATGCGAATTAATTTGACAAAAGGAGGAGAACACATGCAGAGAGGGAGGGGTGGGTGGCATTCTCTCACATCTTAAGTGCCAAAATTGCGAGCAATAATAAAAAGTGGCGTTGCGTGGGTGAGAGTGAAGCTGCATGGGTGAGTAGCGCTTCATGGGTGAATGTGGCGCTGCGTGGGTGATTAGAGCTGCGTGGGTGAGATTGGCATTGTATTGCTGAGTGGCGTTTGTTCATATTAGCCGTTTTTGAACAAGAAATACTTTATTTAGGTACTTGAAGCAAATTTTGGACAAAGAACTAACTGTGACTCTCGAGGTGCATTTCATTAGTGCGCACTGTGGTGACAGCAGAGCTAGGAAGCGAGGCAGGGCCTGCGGCCCTGAATAAGTGACAGGAGTCCAGTAGTATGTGGTTACAGCAGAGCCGGGAAGCGAGGCAATAAATGGGTGCACGGATTAAGCGAGGCAGGGCCTGTGGCCCTGAATAAGTGACGGGCGTCCAGTAGCATGTGGTTACAGCAGAGCCGGGAAGCGAGGCAGGGCCTGCGGCCCTGAATAAGTGACGGGAGTCCAGTAGCATGTGGTTACAGCAGAGCCGGGAAGCGAGGCAATAAAAGGGTGCACGGATAAAGCGAGGCAGGGCCTGCGGCCCTGAATAAGTGACGGGCGTCCAGTAGCATGTGGTTACAGCAGAGCCGGGAAGCGAGGCAGGGCCTGCGGCCCTGAATAAGTGACAGGAGTCCAGTAGCATGTGGTTACAGCAGAGCCGGGAAGCGAGGCAATAAAAGGGTGCACGGATTAAGCGAGGCAGGGCCTGTGGCCCTGAATAAGTGACGGGCGTCCAGTAGCATGTGGTTACAGCAGAGCCGGGAAGCGAGGCAGGGCCTGCGGCCCTGAATAAGTGACGGGAGTCCAGTAGCATGTGGTTACAGCAGAGCCGGGAAGCGAGGCAATAAAAGGGTGCACGGATAAAGCGAGGCAGGGCCTGCGGCCCTGAATAAGTGACGGGCGTCCAGTAGCATGTGGTTACAGCAGAGCCGGGAAGCGAGGCAGGGCCTGCGGCCCTGAATAAGTGACGGGAGTCCAGTAGCATGTGCTTACAGCAGAGCCGGGAAGCGAGGCAATAAAAGGGTGCATGGATTAAGCGAGGCAGGGCCTGCGGCCCTGAATAAGTGACGGGCGTCCAGTAGCATGTGGTTACAGCAGAGCCCGGAAGCGAGGCAGGACCTGCGGCCCTGAATAAGTGACGGCGGGGGCGGGGCAGCAGAAGCCTTTGATCGTAGCTTCAATTGCCCTTACTAGTTTCCCCGAGTCAGGGCTTCTCTCATCTCCTCACCATGCTGCTTTGGAGAGGGCTTCTTTGGCCATTGTAATGCGTAGGGCAGTCGAAGTCCTTAACCTCCAGCTGCCCACCTTCGAGGTCAAGACCAATTTTCTTACATAATACCTTCCACAAGGAGAAAACATCCTCTGGTCCACTTTAACTTTTTAAGGCGGCCCTTATAAATACCATTTTGGGTGCATGGGCCAAACCGTGCTCTGGCTTCCCGTTCAATCGCCAGATTGCATGATGCCTTCGACCTACCCCAGATGACCCTGCTGTTGTATCACAGCTCCCCTATCCTGAAAGCTTGAGAGTACAGACTTCTGAAGGAATTCCAAACTACCCCCCTGATCGGGAGTCAAATGGGTGACGACTATTGGAAAGAGCGTCTTCTCTTCCACCATATTGGTGCTTTGATCTGTAAATTCCAGCTGCCTCCTGGAGTGCTATTCCCATGCCCTTGGGATTCGGTGGCTTAAGTGCTTTCAGGTGTACCTGAAGATCTCCGACCTCTCTAATCACAATGCACTATTGTCTGGACAGGCAGGTTTGCAGAGAGGGGCATCTTGCCTGCTCAGGACTTTCTGGTTTGAGACGATTCACAGACCCACCTCGCAGATTCCTCACTGACCCTCCCGGTCCCTCCATTTTTTGATTGCACTCTCTCTATTAATAAGAAACAAAGTCTAGGAATCTGGACACCAGTCAACCAGTTTGCTATTGGGGTTCTGCGTCTATTGCCGTGCACAGTCTCAAAAGCAATCTATGTCCGCACACGGAAGTAGCGCCTATATAACCTCTACACATAATTTATGGAGTCCAACACCACCATTGAGGAGCCGCACAGCGCCACCCAATGGCACTCTGTCGTACTGTTAAAATGACATCCTGTCTGATCCCTGGGGAATATTCTAAATGTGAGAAATCACTGGTTAGTGGAGTCTCTACCAAAAAGAACACTATTGAAGGTAAGTAACTTGTTTATTGTGAATGTTGTTTGACTTTTGAGTTGTAACCTCTTGCCCAGTCACATTACCCCTTATGAAATCTTTGACTCCTTGCCCTCGCTGTCCTGATGGTGCAGAAAGAGTGTATTTCATCCCTTTTTGCAGAGCCCTGGTAGGGCAGTCCCTGAAATTGACCTCAGTCACCGTGGTCTGAGAGAAAGAGGTGTTTCAAAGGTAACATATTTATCAAGTGTAAAATTTAGTTTTTATTCCTTTATTTGTATGTTTACTCATAACATTTTGTTTATAAATAGGCTGACCGGAATGGACCGCGTTTTAAAACCGTTTACAAGAATACAGAACAAACTATGAATGTAAGTTGAAAGAATGTAATATTTTATTGTTGATTATATACTTTTAATAAATCTCTTGCTGAGTTGAATAATTTTACAAGCAGTACCCAATAATCTAATTGCCAATGGAAATGTGTTGTTTGTGAAATGATTTCACCGAGAGTAAAGTGTGTGATACAAGTACAAATGATGGATTATGCACAACCCTGTAATAAAACGATGAAGCAGTTTTACTTGTGTTCCTATGCTATTGTGTGCTGCGGGAAAGCAACATCAGGTGATTTGGCTTCTACCTTGTTCCAGATGTCCGCTGTTTACTTTCAGAAGGATAGCGGCATTATTACGAGTTACAGCACTTTTTTATGTTTATGGTGTTTGTTGTTTTGCTTTATATTTAACACCATTGTCATCAATAACCCTATGTTGCTGCTGTGCCGACTCCCTTCTTATCACTGAAAGAATGCTGAGTGGGCACCACTTTAAATCACGCACTCGACTCTCGAAAGCAGGAGTTTGTTGTACCAACGATAAAAGAAATAGCCCCAACATGCTGGGTGTTGTTTCTCCCTGCACGTGGGATGTAACTGTACATTTTCCCAGGGGCGTAACACAGGCCCCCTCAGCCTCTGCGGTGCGTGGGGGGCTCCAAGCTCCAGGGGGCCCCCTCGGCACTGCAATCTGGCCGGAGACCTCCTGGTTGAGCTCGGAGGGGGCCCCTCTACATACCGTGCAGGGAGGCCCCCTCAGTTTTCGTTACGCCAGTGCATTTTCCGTACCTGTATCAGCTATGCTTTGCATGGTGCCCAGGCAGGGTAAATGAGTGACTATCGCCCTGCCCAAAAAAGGACATGGCGACAGTTTCTCCGACCTCGCAGCACTTTAGCAGAGGTGAGACGTTTACAAAGGCGGAGTTGTGAGCATATTCTCTTGCATCAAAAAGGTCCTGAAACGCCTTTTCCTCAACCAATACTTTACCGACCAAGTCAACCACCCTAGGCATCAATAACATTATGGGCTCCCCCACACTTGGAAATTCAAGGGTGTAGGTTGTCTGACTGTTTTAAACACCTCCATCCCCCCCCCCCCCCCACTGGATACATAAGTATGATGTCTTTGCTTTCATCTTCATGCATCCTCATGTCATGCGATGTTATGCAATAAAACGCATCACAGGACTGAAAATTAAAATCGATGTATATCTCTCTGCTGGAATGGAATAGAGAACACTAGATCCTTAATTGATATAAAGTAGGTTTTATAGGGATCAACAAGGGAGTAAATAAACCACCCCTCAATTTGAATGATATTCTGAATGGCAGTAAGTTAGCGAGCAAAGTGAGTAAGCATCAACCTGCATAAGAAAGTTCATGGGTCACTCCAAGGAAATTTTGGAACAACAATGCCATATGGTGCAGTTTATTGCATTTTCTATCCAACATCCTTTCTTAGCTTTCCTTGCATCAAGCCACCTTACATCGAGCAGTCATATTTTCTTCGCCATTGTCTTCCTTCATTCTATCTTCCCTTCAATCACAGCTTTCCTTGTACATTTCCTACCCTTTTCTTCCATCTTTGTTTTAATCCTTCTATCCGTTGTGCTGTCCTGCCATTAGTCCTTCCATTTTCTGTTTTCAATTTCATCCTTTTTCCTTTTCATGCACTCTTCTATCGTTCCTTCTATCATTTATCTTCAAATTCAAATTCTTCCTTCCAAGTTTGTAATTTCCTTTTTTCTTTCTGTCATCTTTTCCAACCATCCATGCTTTTTCATCTTCTTTAATTCCATCCTTACACCTTTCCTGCTCCACTTCCTTTCTTCTATCTTTACTTTCTTCTATCTTTACTTTCATCTCCTTCCTCCCTTCAATCTTTTTTTTTATCTTCTTCCTTACTTCTGTCTTCATTGTATCTGTTTGCATTTATTACCTTCTGTGCAAAAGACCTTGGAGTCAAACATCAAAGCTGATAGGGAACATAATATTCCTGTGAGCTCAGTATCTGATAGAGATTCCGCAACTTTGAATTCTCTCCAGGCACCAAACTTTTCAGCAGCAGTACCTCTGCGCATCAGCAGTGGTTTTTGCACATCACCGTAGCGACGTTGTCAATGCATGCAACATCACTAAAATCCATATATTATGCCCTCCTATGCGCGGACGTCCGTTTCTTCTTTTCTCCGTGGATCCTGTCACCCTCAAATTACTTTCGCACTCCAGGGACCGCCTGCACAGCTGCTCCAGGGGCATTTCCTGTGGAAGAGTTCTCTCGCCACCTCCCACGCTAAGTCACAATACAAACGGCAAAGCTGCGTCATTCCCCCCCTTCACCTGTGGAGTCAAGAAAAGAGTCTACTCTTCGCCTCCCCACATATCCTATTTTATTAATATTAATTTTACCTTCATAAGGTTTTGGGTTTGCACCTCCCTCTGGAGTGCACCTAGGCCCCAAGGAGGTACAGGAGGCCGAGAATATGGCGACGCCCAAAGGTTCACCCTTGGCATCAGTCCGGCCTGTAGATACCCTATCTCTTTCTATGCTGGTAAACAGCCCTTTGAACTTACCACCTTCAGCGCCTGGCTCCAAACATATGACGTCGATGTCGACACTGATAGTGCACTGCCCTCCCAGGCTACCACTTTTAGTGGCTACACCTGATTGTCTGACGCCCATAACTGTGCCACTAGACGTCTCACCACTTTCCATCGCTGATGCCAATGATTGTGCCTCTCAATGCCGTATGGGGTCAAGTATGATGCCGATGTAGCAGGCTGGTTCATGAATCGATCCTGGGCCATGTGAAGATCGTGTCGAACTTATACATTCTTCCCTCTCTGACCCACCCCTAATGGGTACCAGTTGGGTTTTTGAGTTGGGTGAAGCAAGAGGTTTGCAGTCTTCCCCTGCCTTGGACCTTCTGTCCCACATCTGGATTTGCTTCAGAGCAAGCTCCTCGTTCCATCTGTAGAACGTGCTATTTCCTATAGACTTCTTCCAGCCCCTGAAGACCTGTCCAGCTCATAAAGCATCCTGCTCATCATAGCCTTGTGGTTCAGGCTGCTTTGACTGCCCAAAATATTGATTCTGTTCTGCCTACACCTCCAGACAAGGAGGCTAAAAGACTGGAAACTACTGTCAAGCAAATTTTCGTCTCCACAAGTTCAGTTGTAAGGTCCATTAATACTTCTTGTGTCCTTGCCCGTTTCACTCATGCAGTGCGGAATTCTTTGGCAAGGCTACTACCATCCCTTCCAGAGGAGGGACAAGGTGCACTTACTTCCTTGCTCCCTGATAGGCGACAGGCGGCAAAACTTATGATTTGTTGAGGTATGGATAGCACTGAGCATCCATACCAAGCATGCCGAGCTCAGCGCCCTCCTGAAGAAACCGACCAACCTCAAGAACTTCCGCCCCATCTCGCTCCTCCCTTTTCCTGCCAAAGTCATCGAGAAGACCGTCAACATACAGCTCACCGCATCCCTCGACCCCTCACAGTCCGGTTTCCGAGCCAACCAAAGCACTGAGACCGCCCTCATCGCAGCCACCGACGACATCAGATCCCTGCTTGACAATGGGGAAACAGCTGCCCTCATCCTCCTGGACCTCTCTGCAGCATTCGACACAGTCTGCCACCGCAATCTAATACAGCGCCTCAGCAACATCGGAATCCAAAGGAATGCACTGGAGTGGATCACCTCGTTCCTCGCCGGAGGAACCCAGAGAGTCCGCCTCCCCCTGTTCCGATCCGCAGCCACCGAAGTCATCTGCGGCGTACCTCAAGGATCCTCGCTCAGCCCCACCCTCTTCAACATCTACATGAGCCCCCTCGCAACCATCGCATGCCAACACAACCTTAACATCATCTCATACGCCGACGACACCCAGCTGATCCTCTCCCTCACCAACGACCCGGCCAATGCCAGAGCCAGCCTACACGAGGGAATGAAGGACGTCGCCTAATGGATGAAGAACAGCCGCCTGAAGCTGAACTCAGACAAGACGGAAGTCCTCATCCTGGGATCATCCCCCTCCGCCTGGGACGACTCCTGGTGGCCCCCCGCCCTGGGCACCACCCCCAAGCCAACTGACCATGCACGAAACCTGGGCTTCATCCTGGACTCCGCCCTCTCAATGACCAGACAAGTCAACGCCGTATCGTCATCCTGTTTCAACACCCTGCACATGCTTCGAAAGATCTTCAGTTGGATCCCCACCGAAACCAGGAAGACGGTCACCCAGGCACTCATCACCAGCCAAATGGACTACGGGAATACCCTCTACGCGGGAACCACCGCCAAATTACAGAAAAGACTTCAACGCATACAGAACGCCTCCGCACGACTCGTCCTGGACATCCCCCGCCACAACCACATCTCCGCCCACCTGAGAGACCTGCACTGGCTCCCCGTCAGCAAGAGGATCACGTTCCGACTCCTCACCCATGCACACAAAGCTCTCCATGACCTTGGCCCCAAGTACCTCAACAACCGCCTCACTTTCTACACGCCCACCCGCCAGCTACAATCGACAAGCCTCGCCCTCGCCACCGTACCACGCATCTGCAGAACCACCGCCGGAGGAAGATCCTTCTTCTACCTGGCGGCTGACCCAGGACCATCTCTCCTTCAGGAAGCAACTCAAGACCTGGCTTTTCGAGCAGTAACGGACCCCTCCCCCCCAGCGCCTTGAGACCCTCCGGGTGAGTAACGCGCTATACAAATTGTTCTGATTGATTTATTGACTGATTCTGTTAGAAATATGGCTTCTTTTGTGGCACTCACTGGTTACGCAGGGTTGCACACTTCTGGGTTTTTCTACATGTGGTTCAACAAACATGGTTAGACATGCCATTTGATGGCACGTATCTATTCAGCACCCAGGCGGATTCTGCTCTGCAGCGTTTCCGCAATAGCCGAGGTGGCACAGATTCATAGTTCTGTTTTTACTTCCATCTGCCTTTATCCTTTTCCACTGTGCAGTTGCACAAGGGGGGGAATTGGTCTTTTGTTTTGTATACATTATGAGAATTTTATGGCAGGATCTATGGTGTTTATACCACTTATGGTGAAATCTGATTGTGGTGTTCCTGCTTTCTACAGGTATTCTTATTATTTTAACACTGTCAAGGACAGGTTGTTTCTTTTTGGAACCCTACGTGGGTTTAATGCCTAGAGTATAGTTTTTATCTATTTCTCTGATGATGGGCTCCATGCTCAGGAGATCTTTTTCTTATAGTAAGGGACGTTACCTATGTCACCTGCTCCTTGGGGCATTTTCCAGTATGTTTATGAGCATCTTTATATAACTTTTGGTATCCCTTATAAGGGAGCTTTTACTGGCGCCACCCCTTCCGCTCGGATCGGATCGTTGGGTACCGACGGATAGGTAAGTTCTAGTGAGCTTTCACAGATTATCTTTTAGATGAGGAGTATTGGTAGTGAGTGCTTTCTATCTTCAGTTAAAGGAAAGGCTTCCCATTTTTCAATTGCAGTAATGCTTTAACACAGATTTTCGGGTCCGTCTGACACTCTTTAGACTCGGGCCAGTTTCTGTTATATGATGTAGCAGTCTGTGTTGCATACAGCACTGGTCACTGGGTAATATTCGTTTACCCATGGCATCAATATGACTGTAATGTTCCCACTTGGGGTATTCACTTATCATAGACACTTAAGAATATATATTTCCTTAGCATATGGCATACAATGTTTTGTCATCCCAGGCCTCCTTTGCGGGGCTTTACTGTACCATCAATTGTGGTGGTTAAGTGACGGCGGGTGTTCCGTGGCGGGTTTGGCTATAAGTCTATCACACTTCAACTGGGTTCAGCGTGTGTAGAGCGATTTGGCTGGACACAGAAGGATGGTGCACTAACTGTGTCCTTTTCTTTACACACCAGAGCGGGGCCTCAATTTCCCGAGCAGTTGCCGGGCGAGGTGAGGTCTTCACCCACACAAAGCTGGGTGAGTATCACTATCAGGAAATGCCTCTTAGTGGTCAAGCTAATATGCTTAATTGTTTTGCAGAACGCAAATTGTTCTTGCAGGTGTTTTCTGTTTTGATGGGGTGCGTGGTAATATGTGGATACATGTGTATTAAGGGATACAATGTATTTTTTCTTTTTGATAGGAAGAAGATTTTTCCTGTGATCAGTGGACACTGGGGTTCTAAGGTTTGAGGGGCAGATATGTTTCTTTTAAGTATACCACATGACATTGATACAACTCATTCATTCTTACATGTGTATACACACCTCACACTGTTTTGCAGTAGCTTATTATATGATACAAGGTCCTGATGAAAGCTGGAACAACTTTTCTTTTAAGCTGAAACTAGTCGACCACTTTGCACAGCGCCATAATGTAGTTGTACTCACCCACTACTAGGCGTGTTTTTTAACCTTGACACCTAGATTTATTTCTGCAAGCTGTTCCCTAATCTAGGTAGCTAATTTTATCAAGCACTTTTTCCATAGCACTGCAATTTTTCCATCCTTTTTGTGAGCACTACTGTGGCTGAAATTGCCGCTCTACATGTATGCTACGCCACCTGAAGGTTTAGGCGTTGTTGGGAGCGACCACTTATGCCCATATGATGATATGCCGCCAAATGGGTGGTCTGATGGGATTTTTCAGCCCAGCAGGACTCAATACTCTTTTTCACATTGTGTCCATTTGACTCCCACGCACCTTCCAAATCAGTACACCACCTTGACCTGGTCTTCTCTCTTTTGTTTCATGTTGCTATTAGGGGCATGAGTAGACAGGTCGTAAAATTATTCCCCCTTTTTGACCCTCCGCACATTTGTATTTACAGTATTTAGAGCAACGTTTAGTTGCGGGTCTATTTTGTAAGATGTGAACACATGTTCAGTTCACATCACTTAGCTCCCCTAGTTTTATTGTGTGCGACTTTGTCCGCCCGTCAGTTGCCTCCCCCGCCTCCTTCCACCCCTCTGTTTTACAGTAGTCTGTCTGTTTGAGCCGGCCTCGGTACATCCTTCCAATGCCGTGGCAGGTTGCATCTACTTTATCAATATCGTACCCCAACACTTCTTTGTGCCAAAGCGCTTTCTCTTGTAATTTCTGACAATCAAACTGGTTTTGATCTATCCTTGCCTTTACTATACACCTCCACGATCCGTAGACTCCTCCTTCACTTTTCTATAGCATCACTTCATTTAATACAGTGATTTGATACATATCATTCATAAATGATTTTTCATCCACTGGGGTTTGAGCTTAGAAATTTTCATAACTATCAAGAGGGTTAACTCCTGTCCCCTCGTTGAATATAGGGACGCCGTTAGCACCATCGTGTTACTTTAATTCGATGGGCTCTCTTTATTTACCAAAATTGCCATTCACGCCCTATTCTAGCCTAGCACATGCGCGTGGATATAGTGTACTTTTTACACTACCGCGCATGCGCTCCTTGATCAGTGCCAGTACCGCGAAATCGCGTTCAACTCGGTTCCCTATTAACTCTCTGCCTACTACGGGAAACGAGTATTTTCTTGCACGCACGGTTACTATCTCGATTAGCTAACATATGACCTCTATGCCTGCCCCAATTGGTCGATGAGTGCAACAGTCCTCATATAAAAACGCGCCCGTCGGACCCTCTGGCGCCTCCCCTTCCGCTCGGATCGGATCGTTGGGTACCGACGGATAGGTAAGTTCTAGTGAGCTTTCACAGATTATCTTTTAGATGAGGAGTATTGGTAGTGAGTGCTTTCTATCTTCAGTTAAAGGAAAGGCTTCCCATTTTTCAATTGCAGTAATGCTTTAACACAGATTTTCGGGTCCGTCTGACACTCTTTAGACTCGGGCCAGTTTCTGTTATATGATGTAGCAGTCTGTGTTGCATACAGCACTGGTCACTGGGTAATATTCGTTTACCCATGGCATCAATATGACTGTAATGTTCCCACTTGGGGTATTCACTTATCATAGACACTTAAGAATATATATTTCCTTAGCATATGGCATACAATGTTTTGTCATCCCAGGCCTCCTTTGCGGGGCTTTACTGTACCATCAATTGTGGTGGTTAAGTGACGGCGGGTGTTCCGTGGCGGGTTTGGCTATAAGTCTATCACACTTCAACTGGGTTCAGCGTGTGTAGAGCGATTTGGCTGGACACAGAAGGATGGTGCACTAACTGTGTCCTTTTCTTTACACACCAGAGCGGGGCCTCAATTTCCCGAGCAGTTGCCGGGCGAGGTGAGGTCTTCACCCACACAAAGCTGGGTGAGTATCACTATCAGGAAATGCCTCTTAGTGGTCAAGCTAATATGCTTAATTGTTTTGCAGAACGCAAATTGTTCTTGCAGGTGTTTTCTGTTTTGATGGGGTGCGTGGTAATATGTGGATACATGTGTATTAAGGGATACAATTTATTTTTTCTTTTTGATAGGAAGAAGATTTTTCCTGTGATCAGTGGACACTGGGGTTCTAAGGTTTGAGGGGCAGATATGTTTCTCTTAAGTATACCACATGATATTGATACAACTCATTCATTCTTACATGTGTATACACACCTCACACTGTTTTGCAGTAGCTTATTATATGATACAAGGTCCTGATGAAAGCTGGAACAACTTTTCTTTTAAGCTGAAACTAGTCGACCACTTTGCACAGCGCCATAATGTAGTTGTACTCACCCACTACTAGGCGTGTTTTTTAACCTTGACACCTAGATTTATTTCTGCAAGCTGTTCCCTAATCTAGGTAGCTAATTTTATCAAGCACTTTTTCCATAGCACTGCAATTTTTCCATCCTTTTTTTGAGCACTACTGTGGCTGAAATTGCCGCTCTACATGTATGCTACGCCACCTGAAGGTTTAGGCATTGTTGGGAGCGACCACTTATGCCCATATGATGATATGCCGCCAAATGGGTGGTCTGATGGGATTTTTCAGCCCAGCAGGACTCAATACTCTTTTTCACATTGTGTCCATTTGACTCCCACGCACCTTCCAAATCAGTACACCACCTTGACCTGGTCTTCTCTCTTTTGTTTCATGTTGCTATTAGGGGCATGAGTAGACAGGTCGTAAAATTATTCCCCCTTTTTGACCCTCCGCACATTTGTATTTACAGCTTTTACTTATCACCTATAAGGGAGTTTCTATATAGCTTACTGCATGAGATTCCATTAATGATGAATCTCTTCTTTTTTTTATTATTCTATGTAGGGAGTATTCTTTAGGTGCATTCCGTTGCTTATTGGTTTTGGCTTCCACTGGCTTCCACCGGCTTCCACCAGGACAGTGGAATAGGTGACACTCCTCTGCAGTCCATGTTGCGGCCCTCCCTCCAAGTCTAGCTTTGTCATACTTTCTAAAGTATCCTGTATTTATTTATCAATTTTTTTGCTATTTATCGGCACGCTGGACTTTCATAACTTTCTATGGTGCATACGATTATATTCGCTTTTGTGAGTTTTCACAAAGGTATTTCTTCCCCAAAAAAGGAAATAAAATAAAAATAGATATTTTTAAAAGGATTCTTTTTCTTTTGTCCTGATAATCTTACTGGATTCTTGATCTGAGGTGGTCTACTCCACCATTCTACTCTACACTCTTGTCACTATCCTGGCAATGCCTCTTTCATGCCAGCATATTAGCGATCTTTTTCTGGCCAGTCGCCAAAGACCCTTCATGACGTGTACACCTCTTTTTGTTGAAGCTTTTGGGTAAACATGGCATCAACATCAGAGTCGTTATTCTCTGACAGTTTCCTATGTCAAATAACGGTTTCATCCTTATTGGGTGGAGTCCATTGTTAATTGCCACTACTGATAGAACTTTATGGTCCATCTGCTTGGACTTCATTATTCTGTTGGATTGAGTGTTTCCTGCGGATCACTATCCTTGGAAAGCTCTTTTCCTTTTGTTCTGTTAGGTGTCCGAATATTCTAGCCTTCAGGGGTTGGCTATTAGGCCTTATATCTACTATATATGTATGTATGTATGCATGTATGTGTATATATATATATATATATATATATATATATCCAAGACAATCCACTCCAAAAGGAACAGAGAGAGGCCACACAGGGGATATCGTTGGAACACCTTTACTCAATGCCAGCGTGTGCATAATGCATTTCGGTCCGACGGCCTTCCTCAGATGCTGCTGGTTGGGCTGCGTGTGACTCCACCCGCACATTTCAACTGTCCAGAAGCCCTGCCCTCTGCAGCTCTCTCACAACTGCAGCACCCAGAATGCATCAACCGGGTAAGTGTGGATCGGCAGAAGCTGAATGATTCAAGCCCCCTCAGTGGGTGGATTTGATTACTGGAAATATGCGCAGTGTCCAATATCGAGTTGCAGCCCTCACTCCTCGCCGGTCTTCCTCCGGTCCCCATCTTCGTTACCAACTCGTGGCATGTTTGCCGACTGAACCTCGAGACTCCGGCACAGTGTCCCTGTCAGTGACAGGCTGCTTCACGCAAAAGTTCAGGGTGTAGGCGTGTGTCACAAGATGGGCTGGAGGTAATTCAATACCTTGAAAAGTCTGTATATATATATATATATATATATATATATATATATATATATATATATATATATCTTCCTAATTTTTGCACAATGGTGTTGAAATAAATTAAATTTGAAACTTACCCTGCTGTGGTGCTGTGACTTTCGCTGAAAAACGGAGGAGGTGAGGGAATCCAAAGAATGAATATATATATTTGTGTTTTTTTTCCTGGTTTCAGCGAGTTTACCTCATTGGCAACCTGATCGCTGGTGGTGCTGTGTGTTGCAGCGCTTCGCCGTGTGCTGTTTAAATCAGGCAAAAAGCGGTTCCACAAACAATAAAGAATAGATCCCACAGCACTCCGGTATAGTTTTTCATTGCTCCTTTAATTAAAGCAGAGGCACCAATGCGGTTCAGTGCATCCAATGCACCTTGGTATATATTATATATATGATATATATATTTATATTCACTCCACAGCGGCTGGATTAGCTCAGTCTCCCTTGTAGAGGCACAGACAAAAAAGGATGATCCAGGACTCTAGGCTTTTTGACATAAATGATGTCTTTTTATTTTCTTTCATCCAATAAATTAATGATTAATGCAGCCTACAACAATTGCAGTAACTGACCATGACCGACTCGGTTCGGCAACCGCCTTGAACTGGGTCTTCCGATTAGGACGGTAAACAGCTTATTTAAAAACTTTACTTTTCTACTTTGATGACCTACAGAAACACTAAAATGCTAACCTCATGGTTGCTTGTTTGGCACATAACACTCTCCATAGATTCAAATATTGTCTCATTTTATCCCAAGGGGCAATCAAAACAAAATTCAAACCTTTGAGGACCAATACATTTTAAAGCTAAATAAGATAAAATAAATTGAAAATGAAGCACAACATTACCCAATACACCTGCGATTGCCACTGTCAGAAATATTATCTTTTTTCTTTTTATAATTTTTTTATTTTCTTTTTCTTTTTTGCCGTTTCTTATCTTTTTTCTTATTTTTTATCTATTTATGAATCATCCCATATTTATACTGCATTAAAAATAAATCCTAATAATCGGTACTAAAATAATACCTCAAGGGTGTAATTCAATTGATCATTAGATTATTTACAATTGCAAACAGATAAGATTATTTTAAATACTACAGATAAAGTGCATAGGTGCTTTCCTAAAATTAAACTAAAAGGGTATAGACATAGTTGGAGTGCATCACGCTGATAAAGTGCATTCTTTTTCTCTTTCTCAAAGTTCATCAATTCTATTAATCTAGGAGCTGGTCCCAATGGCTTTTTGTATCCATGTGAAAAACCGGCAGAGCATTTGAAGTGACACAGATTAATAAATATTGTCAACTAGTAGAAAAGCGCATTTTTAAAGTGCAATTTATTTTGGGGCCTCATCCTCGCTTGAAATTCTTAACCGTAAGTTCCCACACATTTCTAATACTAATTACAAATGTTTAGGACATTATTTGCAAATCAAAAGTGTCTTGTGCTTCTAAAGAGCATATGAATAGAAATATAAAAGTTCCCATATATTTCTACTGTCATCAGACAATACATTATGACATCCATTGTAAGCTCAAAGTGTCTTGTGCTTCAAAAGTGCATATGATTATAAGAGCACCCACCGCTGTGGGGCTCCCATGCCCTGCTAGATGCATTCTCATTCTGCCATATAGGCAAGATTGTGTCAAAATATGCTACTAAATTCAGAAAATCCCACATCCTGAAATTCAGAGCAAGGTTTCCATAAAAGTTCACAAAGCAATACACTGATTTCCTATTGAGTTTCGAAGTCAAAGATGTACATATAACTCGGCATTGGCATTATGTCCCCAGGTATCTCTGTTCCTATTGACAGTATCAGCCGATATTCTTGTCTCCTTAGTTCTTTCACCCGATCTCCTCGTGGGTGGGCTCTAACATGCTTTATCCCACGATAACTGATGATCGATTGTGGAATTGGGGTAGCTTTTATCTCCATATTTTATGGCTCGTATGTGCTACAATATTCTAAACTTTAATTTGTTTATAGTGCTACCCACATATAGCTTGTTGCAGCCACAATTGAGGGCGTAGATCACATGATCCGTGTTACAATTAATACAATTATCAATTTGTATTTCTCATCCCTCAAATGTCAGATAACTCTTACAATTCGATCCATATTGGAATGCCTTGCACATGTTATATTATTCATTCTTAGGATATTAGTAGCTGGAAGTCAGAATGTCCACCAAAGATTTGACTTTCTTCGATGTGATCTGTGGACCAATATCCCCTTTGTGTTCATCTTTTTTCAACACATGCCAATTTTTGGGGAGGATCTTCTCGATTTCTTTTTGAGAGGCATTGTAATCCAGGAATACTCTTTTTGTTATTTTTGTTTGTTCCATCAAGTTATTACTGCGCTGAACAATAATTAATTCCTGGTCTTTTTGTTGACTCTCATCGATGATTTATTTAACCTGTCAAGAGGAATCGAGTCCACATAGTGATCTTCTCTGTATAGATGTCATTCTCTTGAGCCCAGGCCACCTCCTTCTCCAACCAGCCATAAATAGGTTGGCATAGGTGGGGGTGAAGGAGGTGCCCATAGCTTTGCCCAGTTCTTGCAGATAGTACTTGTCTTCAAAGATAAAAACCTTGTTAGTGAGACAGAAGGTCACCATCTCTAATAACATTTGTGTGTGGTTATACTACTCTAGGGAACGGTCTCACAAAAATATTCACATACCTTTCTTATGTTCTATTTTTGTATACAAGGAGACCACATCCAATGTCACAATCAAATGGTTACATTTCCAAGGGATTTGTTTTAATCATCTAAAAAAATCTGTACTGTCCTTCATCTACAAGGGTAGGTTGACTATATATTCTTGCAGCAATAGGTCTAGATATAATAGAGAACCAATAGAACTAACTATTGGTCTCCCTGGTGGAGTTCTAATACTCTTATGTATTTTGGGTAGGAGGTATATAGTGGCACCCTCCGAGTTCTCTACTTTTAAATATTGGAATTCTTCCCAATACAAAAGATTCAGTTCATACAAGGTTTTCAGTTTTAGGTGGAATTCCTCCTCCAAAACCTTATTAGGATTTGCTGTTAGGTGGGTGTAGTGTGACCTATTATTCAATTATTTCTTAACTTCACATGTGTATGTTTGTTGATCTATTAGGACGATATTTCCCCCTTTGTCAGAGGGCTTTATGATCAGTGGTGTGATATTTTTTATTTCATTGATATCCTGCCAATCCTTAGCAGTGAAGCTACTTTTTTCCCGATCATTTTGTCATTTTCTCCAGAGCTCCATCAGATATTCTATCATTAATTCCTGGGACAGCTCAATGTGATAGCCAGGTGATGCTTGGGGGCAAAATGTGTTGCATTGTTTCATACTGCTCCCAACCTGATGGTCTGTCTCAAAGCCCATATCTTTTAACGTGCTTCCTAATGGCACTTTCTCATGGCACCACCGGTACCCAAGCCATCATTCCTACTCATTAATGATGTGTTCATAGTATTGCAAGTGTCCAGTGTATGTATGTCAAAGAGACTGGGAACATCTGCATTTTTTGGAACAACGAGAGGCGCATCTGTATTTTCTTTTCATGATCAAGTTTTTTGGGTTTCATCTGATGATACTTTTGCAATTTTAATTTCCTGATGTACTTGTAAACCTCTATCCTAAAGCCCATGAAGTCTGGTCTTGTTGTTGGACAAAACGTCAAGCCCAAATTCAATAATCTTACTTGATTCGAATTCAATATTGCTGATGAGATGTTCATTACCAGTGGCTTCTCATTGTTATCTTCATTGATCAGATCTATTTGTGAGATTTGTTCTTCCCTCGTCGTCTTTGTTTTGGCCCTTCTTGCCCCTTCTTGTTCTGCAGGTCCTTTTTCGTAATTTAGTTGTTGCTTGCCTTGTGCTCCTTGTCGCATAGTCATTCTTAATAGTCGCAGTTAAATCCAATTTGTAACTCAGTGTTTCATCTGCCCTGGATCCAGCTTCAGAGCTCAATTCACTCTCACTTAAATTACCTTTGGGTTGGGGCCCCACTTTTTAGGTCGAGCTATTATATTCTGCAGGGATTAATAGCTTGAGGTTATAGTAGGCGAAACAAACTCTTGAACAAGGACGGATTATGTCCAGTTCATGTGTTGCACTCGTGTGAGACGGTTGTGCACAAACCAATCAACCTCGCTCCCATTTGCTCTTGAGCCAGGCATCTGAAGCTTCCCCAGCGCGCGCTCGGCCTCACTTCTCATCACACCCCATCAGCCATAAACACCATCTGCCTCGTACCAGACTTCAGAGGAATCCGTCTCACAACGGCCCATGCCCATCCCCCTAACCCACTACAGAGAGCGTCTCACGGCTGTGCTGTCACTTTCAGGGCCGCAAGGCCATGTCTCTTTCATGGCCAATGCTTGTTTTGTGAGGACTTGTGAAGCGGATTGTATTTCTCCGGTGGTTTACACGGACTGAGTGCTTTGGAGATTTAAAAGTTTCCTTCATTTATTCAGCCTAACGACGGTTTTACGACATTAAAAAAAAGTGAACTTCTACCTTAAGAAAGTGTTGGAAGTAGGCTGGGACTTTATGCATTTTCACTTCTTTCTTTTAATAGTGTTTCGGTTTTGCCACTGAAAGTTAAAGTAGCGTTAATAAAACGTTGAGCAATAAAGTGCTATGGTTGGAGCTCCAGACCATATTAACGTTGTGCAGAACCATTTATTCGTTCGCGCTGCTAGTCTGCCCCCTGCTGGGGAGCCGCTTATTTGCACGCTCGTTCTCCTGTGAGGTGGAGGCCTCCACAGCGGGACTGGAACTGCCATTCATGAAACCAGAGCGCACGTCAGCTGAATTTTCGAGTTGCTTCAAAGCTGCATACAGAGCGCCCTGCTGCAGCAGCAAACGTCCAGAGAGAACGCGTTGACACTTATTCTTTCCACCGGCCATGTCTTTTGTCTTTTCGAATGTAAATTATTTTATTAGCATAATACCATTGATGGCTCAGTATTGTCTTGCAATAATGTAGAAGACCGCATGGCGTATTTCTGTCATGTGAGCCGTGCACGTTAGAGGTTACGCTATGCACAATCCTCTGTAAAACTGCGACTGGCGCCCTGCTTCGTTCCCTCTGATCCTGCACCCATTAATTTCAGCTTCATCCATATCCTGCTATTTGTGACACAACTACTATTGTAATATTTCTAATGAATACGCATACTGAATTTTATGAGATGTGCACCCCAAATTGTTTCGCTGAATCTTTCATCGGTAAATATATGAAAACTATATTAAATTAAAACATTTTTTTATTGTATTCTTTTGAATATCAGATTTTTACAATTACTTTTAACCACTGTTTTTAAACGGTTTCCTGAATTATTCTGTTTAAAGTAGCACATTCTGGATGACTGTAAAACCATGCCATCGGATGTGCAATATCACGGTTTATTTTTAGATTTTGTGTTCATGTTATTGTGTTTTAAAGCTCGCCTGTTCGTTGTTGGCGAAAAACGTATTGTGATCAGTACCAATACTTGTAGTGGACTTTTGGGTCAGCTCATTGCTATTGTTGGTTGGCTTTCTTGTGAATGGCTTCCCGTCCTCTTCTTGTGTGAGTCCCTCCGCAGATTTGAGTGTTTTACAGTGTTTCTGATTAGATGAGTCGCATCTTTCTGATGCTCACAATTGTTTGTGCTTATTCTTTCGGCACTTCATTAATTAATTAATTAATTATGTGCTTATATAGCGCTGGAATCACTCCCGAAGGGGTACCTCCGCGCTTCGACCGCTGCGAAACCCTTCCTGGCTTCCCTGAGAGATGGTCCCTTAATGGGTATCTCCAGGGTGAGACCAGGCATCCCCGGCGGTCTGGTGGGGCCGTTAGTGAAGATGAGGCAAGCTAGTGCCCAGAGTTGCCGAGTGTGATCGCTGATCAGAGTGGGCACCGAGGCGAGAGAATTATCGAGTCCGCTGACCCTGGTTCCGAAACCTGCCGCGTCGGGAATCGAACCCTGGTCCCGGGCCGTCCTCTGCTCTCGGGTCTGCCGCCTCTAACCAGTGAGCCACACTACTTCATTGGAGTGCAGGTGTTGTTTTCATTTCTCTGCTGCATGCTGCACATTGCTGCACGCCACACACTGCTGCAAGCCGCACACTGCTGCAAGCCGCACACTGCAACCCACACACTGCTGCACGCCGCACGCTGCTGCACACCACACACTGCTGCACGCCACACACTGCTGCACGCCACACACTGCTGCACGCCGCACACTGCTACACGCCGTACACTGCTGCACACTGCTGCACGCCTCACACTGCTTCACGCCTCACACTGCTTCGCGCCTCACACTGCTTCGCGCCTCACACTGCTTCGCGCCTCACACTGCTTTGCACCTCACACTGCTGCACGCCTCACACTGTTGCACGCCTCACACTGCTGCACGCTGCACACTGCTGAATTACTCTAACTGTTGCATGCTGCACACTGCTGCACTCCTCACACTGCTGCACGCCTCACACTGCTGCATTACTCACACTGCTTTCTGCACACTGCTGCACGCCTCACACTGCTGCACGCCTCACACTGCTGCACGCCTCACACTGCTGCACGCCTCACACTGCTGCACGCCTCACACTGCTGCACGCCTCACACTGCATTACTCATACTGCTGCACGCCTCACACTGCTGCACGCCTCACACTGCTGCACGCCTCACACTGCTGCACTCCTCACACTGCTGCACGCCTCACACTGCTGCACGCCTCACACTGCTGCACGCCTCACTCTGCTGCACGCCACACCCTGCTGCACGCCACACCCTGCTGCACGCCACACCCTGCTGCACGCCACACCCTGCTGCACGCCACACCCTGCTGCACGCCACACACTGCTGCACGCCACACACTGCTGCACACCTCACACTGCTGCACACCTCACACTGCTGCAAGCGATGCACGACACACTGCTGCATGCCTCACACTGCTGCATGCCTCACACTGCTGCACGCCTCACACTGCTGCACGCCTCACACTGCTGCACGCCTCACACTGCTGCACGCCTCACAGTGCTGCACGCCTCACACTGCTGCACGCCCCACACTGCTGCACGCCCCACACTGCTGCACGCCCCACACTGCTGCACGCCCCACACTGCTGCACGCCCCACACTGCTGCACGCCTCACACTGCTGCACACTGCTGCACGCCTCACACTGCTTCACGCCTCACACTGCTTCGCGCCTCACACTGCTGCATGCCTCACACTGCTGCACGCCTCACACTGCTGCACGCTGCACACTGCTGAATTACTCATACAGTTGCATGCTGCACACTGCCCCACTCCTCACACTGCTGCACGCCTCATACTGCTGCATTACTCACACTGCTTTCTGCACACTGCTGCACGCCACACACTGCTGCACGCCTCACACTGCTGCACGCCTCACACTGCTGCATGCCTCACACTGCTGCAAACTGCTGCATTACTCATACTGTTGCACGCCTCACACTGCTGTACGCCTCACACTGCTGTACGCCTCACACTGCTGCACGCCTCACCCTGCTGGACGCCACACCCTGCTGGACGCCACACCCTGCTGGACGCCACACCCTGCTGGACGCCACACCCTGCTGGACGCCACACCCTGCTGGACGCCACACCCTGCTGGACGCCACACCCTGCTGGACGCCACACCCTGCTGGACGCCACACCCTGCTGGACGCCACACCCTGCTGGACGCCACACCCTGCTGGACGCCACACCCTGCTGCACGCCACACCCTGCTGCACGCCACACCCTGCTGCACACCTCACACTGCTGCACACCTCACACTGCTGCAAGGGATGCACAACACACTGCTGCATGCCTCACACTGCTGCACGCCTCACACTGCTGCACGCCTCACACTGCTGCACGCCTCACACTGCTGCACGCCCCACACTGCTGCAAGGGATGCACAACACACTGCTGCATGCCTCACACTGCTGCACGCCTCACACTGCTGCACGCCTCACACTGCTGCACGCCTCACACTGCTGCACGCCTCACACTGCTGCACGCCCCACACTGCTGCACGCCACACACTGCTGCACGCCCCACACTGCTGCACGCCCCACACTGCTGCACGCCCCACACTGCTGCACGCCCCACACTGCTGCACGCCCCACACTGCTGCACGCCCCACACTGCTGCACGCCCCACACTGCTGCACGCCCCACACTGCTGCACGCCCCAAACTGCTGCACGCCCCACACTGCTGCACGCCCCACACTGCTGCACGCCCCACACTGCTGCACGCCCCACACTGCTGCACGCCCCACACTGCTGCACGCCCCACACTGCTGCACGCCCCACACTGCTGCACGCCCCACACTGCTGCACGCCTCACACTGCTGCACGCCACACAACACCACCACATCACTCAGGGACACCACCACATCACTCAGGGACACCACCACATCACTCAGGGACACCACCACATCACTCAGGGACACCACCACATCACTCAGGGACACCACCACATCACTCAGGGACACCACCACATCACTCAGGGACACCATCACATCACTCAGGGACACCACCACATCACTCAGGGACACCACCACATCACTCTGGGACACCACCACATCACTCTGGGACACCACCACATCACTCTGGGACACCACCACATCACTCTGGGACACCACCACATCACTCTGGGACACCACCACATCACTCTGGGACACCACCACATCACTCTGGGACACCACCTCATCACTCTGGGACACCACCTCTCACTCTGCGTCACCCCCACATCACTCTGCGTCACCCCCACATCACTCTGGGACACCCCCACATCACTCTGGGACACCCCCACATCACTCTGGGACACCCCCACATCACTCTGGGACACCCCCACATCACTCTGGGACACCCCCACATCACTCTGGGACACCACCACATCACTCTGGGACACCACCACATCACTCTGGGACACCACCACATCACTCTGGGACACCACCACATCACTCTGGGACACCACCACATCACTCTGGGACACCACCACATCACTCTGGGGCACCACCACATCACTCTGGGGCACCACCACATCACTCTGGGACACCCACCACATCCCTCTGGGACACCCACCACATCCCTCTGGGACACCCACCACATCGCTCTGGGACACCACCACATCCATCTGGGACACCACATCATCACTCAGCCCAACCACATCATCACTCAGCACCACAACAGCATCACTCAGCACCACAACAGCACTGTCCTTGCTTGCTACCAACAAGCATGTCCATAGCCAATAGGATCGTATTAGGAAAGTGTAAGCTATTGGCTTTGTAAATAACAATGCTATTAATGTATATATTTTCAAAGCCAACACATATTAAAAAAAATGGTCATTTACAATACCAATAGCTCACACTTTACTAATGCGAGACCTATTGCATTGCAAATGCTTGTTCTTTTTCCCTTAGGATTTCATATTTTCTTGCAAAGGTATACACACAGCCATATTGGTAGTCCAAACTGTCCCTGGTGAATTTTCTTGCTTTTCGCTCCACAATCTCTTCATCATATTGTTGTAGTAATTTTTCCATTCTGTTAATATGATTTTTGGCAACTGTATCATCATTGTATTTTTCCGATTCCGTTTTGATTGTCTCGACCTTAGTAGTGTGTATGTTCATTTTTTTTCAGCATGTTTAATTAATGTTCTCAATAATTTCACTGAGCATTCCTCTGTTAGTTCATCATCCATATCATCATATGTTGGTAATAACATGATCATTAATCCTCTTGGGATTCTGCTGCATTCTAGATATTAGGTAAGAGAGGTAATTTCCCACCACTACTTCGCGTCCCCACGTCCTGCTCTTTCTAATTGCTTGATTACTTGCACTGATGTTTTATTCATGATATTCAAACGAATTTCATCTCTCATAGCACTGAGAGTTTCCTGAAAGTTTCGCTCTGCCGCCACTCTCCTCTTAGCTTGTCTCGACTTTATTATTATCTGTAAGCTTTTATTGTTTTGTCTACATCTTATATTCACTGTTTGCGATGTCTTTCATTAAGTGTTTCATAATGTACATAGTTCCAGTAGGTTAGTTTAGCTGATACTGTAACTGTTTAACCTTTAAATACTCGTGTAGCCACTCACTTTCACCGTATATTCTCAGCGGTCTCTTATACTCCAGACCGTCGTTCATTTACTATTCAATAATTCTGTTCCTGTTTTCACCTGGGATTCATTGCTTCGCCAATTTAATCAGTCCTTCTTCTTTTGCAAGTGCACATATTTTCCGGCAAGGGACTACGCTTTTACAATCTATTTTCCTTCAAGTCCTGATGCCGTGCAGGTTTCCCAAACACCACAACCGGAAATCTGAAACCCAGCACCAATATATATATATTTTACTTACTGGTGGTTGCCAGTAGGTAGTTATAGTTAAGACCAAATTTCCATAGGAAAAGCATTTTTTTATTTGCCTATAACTTTGGCGCTGTTGGCCGAATTTAAACAAAATTTTCCAAACTAATGGGTCACGTCACTCACTTCAGCTGCTGTTTTGAACATTTCGGAGTGATCGGTCAAGCGGGGGCCGAGAAAAAGGAGGGATCACAAAACTCTTTTGTTAATTTCCGTAGGAAACTTTAGACACGACTACAGCCCAAACTGCAGAACGGTATAACAAAAAATTTGGCAAAAAGGTAGTTCTTGGCCCAGAAAACATTCATTTTGTTGAATGGTATCAATCCGTTCAGTATGAATCCGTTCAGTAGTTCCTGAGAAATGTAAAGATTTCTCCGATATACAACTGTGGCCGCATTGGATCCGCAAACCCTCCCGATCCCGTGCCTGAGATCTGATTGGCTGCCAACACTTCAAACCAGGAAGTGTTGGCAGCCATCCTGTGACTCAGTTGAACCGAGTCACAAGCAAAAACATGAAAAAAAAGAAAAAGGGGACATGGTTGGAATACCCTGACCCCCCATGGCCTTTTCAGGGCCCATAAAAAAAGTTTTTTTTTTTTTACATTTTCGAGAAGATTCACAATGGATTCTCTGATCTAGCAGAAAATAAAAAGAAAACAAAGTGCAGGCGCTACCACACTTTATGTTTGGCCCCCAGGTGGGCCAGGTACTGGGGCAAAAATAAATAGGGACCGCCACTTCTCCTGGGCTTATACTTTAAAGTGTGGGCCATGCGACCCCTCTACAGCCACGGGGACCGCCACCTTCCTGGGGCTGTATTTTATTAGAGTGCATGGGGGCTCCAGCCCCCCATGCAAACCAGGGGACCGCCCCCTCCCCGGGGCTAGATTTTTTCAAATGCGGGGGCCACACAGACTCCCACAGCCCTGGGGACCACCACCTCCCCGGAGCTATATTTAAAATAAGGTGTGGGGGCTCCAGCCCCCATGCAGCCCCAGGGCTATTTCAAGTGCTCCTGCCTTCCCATAGCAAATAAATGCTCCAGTTTGAACAAGCGAGAGCACTTTGCTCTCGCTTGGTCAAAGCAAGCACACTTTGCTTCTTACCCCAGGGAGCTTCATCAATGCACTGCTTATGACCTCACATACTACATCACTCATGACATGGTCAGTAACATCACAGATGACATCTCAAATGACCACCTCCACTGGTTATTCAAACTTCATCACCTTCGCTTTTGAATTTTCTCTGGCATCACAGCCTACTCCATCAGCACCACAAACCACACCATCAGTGCTGCAAACGACCACACCAGCACTACTACTGACTCCTCCGGAGTCTCACTCAGTGACTTCACAAGAAACTCCTTTGGAGCCTCTCTAGATTGAGACTTTACTTCGGATACAATACTCTCAAAAGTAGACACAGAAATTACTAGAAGAAGGTAGATACTTCTTTAGGGATTCTGTCCATCAGGAGTATCCTAATGCACAGGATCTCCCAGTACATGCTCAGTTGGGTCCATATATTGAAGCATTAATAAGATGACAGTGACTTTGACACTTCCCTGAAGTGGGAGGTACTATCCCCCAACTGGTCTCCGGAGGTCACCTTTTATCACTCTGTCAAATGAAAGGCAGCTGACATGCTAGACCTGCCTCTATCAACAATGAAGGTTAGGTCAAACATACTGACTGGGGTCCTTCAGGATATGTCCCACTCATTCGGAACCATAGCTTCCCGTTAATGAGGTCTGAACAGAACCAATATTGGCCATATGGATGAAACCAACAAAGTTTGCTGCTGTGTCCAGATCCATCACCCGTTGCTACTAAGCAGATCCTGGAGACCCTAGCTTTTAATCATTACATCCTTCTTCAGGGAGTCTAGTGGTGCTGACATGTGGTTCCTCCAAATCGACACAGTATCCTTCCTTTCCTCACCCTTGGACCAGAAGTAAAAAAGATTGACAATATGCTATTAAGAGTTTCTCAGCAGGGAGTATGGCCCGAAATACATTAATGCCACCTTTCAACTGGACAAAGGTGTTCATACCCTGCTAGACTCAACTCACACAGTCATACCTAACTTACCGTTAGAGCTCCAGTCACGTTTTACAGAGCTGATAGCTGATAAATGGACAGACTGCTGCAAAGCTAATGATCTAATAAGACCTTGATGCTGCAGACTCAGTGACAAGAGCCATGGTTACTTCGTTCTCCCTGTGTAGACATGTCTGGTTAACGAACTCAAGGATTTCATAAGATGTCGGATCTAACTTTTTATGGATGTAGGCTAATTGGTGCTAAAGCTGAGACAGCATTAAAGATAGCAAAGGAACTGCAAGATCTCTCAATCTGAAAAGACAATTTAAAAGGTTTTGGGAGTGTAGCAGAGGCTTCTCCTTTCAATGATGACAGCGATGTTCTCATTAGCCACAGTAACAGCAGCATCAATCAAGACACCCACCCTCTACAAGAGCTACAGAGGACGTGGCCAAGGAAGGCAGAATGCCCTACTCTTATCTCCATCCTCCTCCTTCTCCTCCTCTTCTTCAGTCACAGCAAGGACGCATCCCTAATTCCGTTTTACCTAGACACTCACAACCCATTGAAGGTTGTTATCCTCTTTTCAACCAGCAATAAGGACCATAACGCCATACCTTTGGCTCTTGCAAATTGTGGAAAGGGGGCAGAGAGGGTACCATTCCAAACATCACCACCTACCATCCCTCCCCGGTCATAGGTACTCCCACAAGACCATTGGCACATCTTTGAACATAAAGTACAATTCTTACTCCTAAAGGGCACAGTGGAGTTTCTCCCAGAGCAGGAAATGTTTCATAGATGCTACTTCCAGTACTACTTGATCCCCAAAAATGATGGCAGTCTTTCTCTGATGATGGTTCCCCAAAAAAGGAAACTGAAGACTGGATGGTGTTAATCAACATGCAGGGTGCCTACTTCCTCATCCTTATCCTACAGTCTCATAGGAAGTTCCTTTGCTTCACAGTAGGATCAAAACATTACCAGTTTGTGGTCCTTCCATGTGGTCCGCACCATCAGGTTTCGCAACTATGATGGCAGTGGATGTGGTTTATGTCAGACGTATTGGAATTCTGTTGTTCCCTTATCTCAACAACTGGCTCATAAAAGCCAGATCTTCAGAGATGAAGCCTCTCCACTTGCAGATGGCAACACAGTTGTTGTTGGACCTAGGCTTTTTGATCAACAAGCCCAAATCTCACCTGGTCCCCTCAGTGCTTTCTCTTCCAATGTTTCACAATGGAGTGATCATTCCAGTCTAACAGTCTTACGCCTGCTCGGTCTGCTAGCCTGCTGCATTCTGCAAGCTGTTATGGAAGAGCCAGCAGTGGTTCTAACACAGTAATGATCTACAGGCGTGTTTCAACATCTCAAAGGACACTGCAATGGATCTGGGATGACAGAATGTGAGCAGCAACCTTTTGTAATGAAAGCTACTTCACCCTCTTCCTCCGATGGCAACAGTGATTATGGATACCTCCATTCTAGGATGGGAAGCTCATCTGGAGGATCTGTAAGTCAAAATAAATTAGTCACCAGGAGAGCAGATTTCACACATACAGCCAGATTTGTTTAGAGGCAAACCACTTGGCCGGAGTATACAATGTGTGAGAGGACAGTTTCAGACTGAATTTTGTTGCTGACCATGAGTGTCGCCTCCACCCAAAGGTGGTTCAGGACATCTTCCAGTTGCTGGGGACTCCTCAGATAGACTTGTTTGCCACTCACGAGAGTGCTCCCTGAGCCCTCCAATGTCCAATTCAGGGAGTAATCGAGGGGGCGTTTTTCTTGAAGTGAAACTTTCCACTTTTATGCTTTTTCCCCTATACCCTTGAATCATTGCATGATGAGGAAGATTTACCTCAACCAGGCCCAAGTAATTCGGATTGCCCCAGATTGGAAAGCAATTTGTGGTATGCAGAACTCATTCTCCAGTCTCTGTGCCCTCACCTCTATTTCCCTCACAAGGCGTGCCTCCCCTCACAGTCGTAGGAGTAGGTATTTCATCCTCGCTTCCAGAGCCTCTACCTACATGCCTGAAGGTTGAATGGGGCAATCTGAGTGCATTTTCCCTGACCCGTGATGTAGTGAATATTATTTTATCTTCAAGGAGACACTCCACCAAAACCCCTGTACTTTGGCAGATGGACCACATTTGTTAAATGGTGTATAGACAAGTCTTTAGATCCTCTTCAGCCTCATGAACATTCTCCCTTTTGCCCTATTGCTAGCTTAGCAAGTATGCTCAGTTGCACTATTAAAGGTTGTTTGTCAGCCTTGTTGACTTTTGTGTCTACCTGATCTGCTGCCTCTCTTTAAATCTCCTAATGCTTTAAGATTTCTTAAAGGTCTTACAAACATGTACCCTCTTACTTCCTTTATTATGCGACAATGGGATCTCAATTTGGATCTTTATTACCTGATATGTTTACAGTGTGAGCCATCACACAGTTGTCTCATATATCTACTGACATTTAAGATTGTTTTCTATCAGCATGGTGGATAAGGGAATTACAGGCTTTGAGCTTAAAACCTCCTTTTACCAGCTCCTTCCCTGATAACCTGGTGATAAGAAATAGGGCTGCCTTTCTGCCTAAAGTGGTTAACCATTTCCACTTAGCAGGTGAGCGGGCAGCTTCTACATGGACAAAACATGAGTTCAGACTGATACAACTCTTTGTGGGATACTATCCAGATGCGTAAACCTGTACATCAAGATCTGCTACGCCATAGCACACATTAATGATCCAGAAAGTATTCAAGCTCATTCTACCAGAGCAAAGTCTTCTACACCAGCACCGGTGAGAGGTGTGCCAGTGGAGGACAGCTGCAAAGCAGCAACATGGTCAATCATACACACTTTTGCGAATACACTATTGTTTAGATTCTAAAGTGAGGAGGGATTGCCACTTTGCTTGTTTAGATCTTCAGGACTTTTAGGTATAAACAGCCAAGAGCTCACCTGCGGATGTGGGACTTGTAAGGAAATCTATTCAAAAGGGGAAAAATCTGCAGGTAGAAGTCCATGAGAAGAACGAGTTACTTCACTTCGGTAACACTTTTTCTAGTGGATAGTTTATCTACCTGCAGATTGCTCACCAACCCAACAATCTCCCCTTTGCGTAGCTGAATATACCAATAGTCTAATTTAGAAGTACTCCTGATTTTATGGAAAACTACACCTATATGTTGGTTTAATTTGTTTGTATTTGTAGGGTCACTAATAAGTGGATGGAAACTGGCATCAGCAAACAGATGGGGGCACTTTATGACTCCAGTGAGGTCACAAATTGCTTCATGTGGTGCCAAGGTGGAACCGCCTTCCCTACTCTGCGGGGAGAGCTTTCAAAAAGTTTCAGGATTCAGTCTGACTCATGGGATATTCAAAAGTTGAAGAATCTGCAAGTAGATGCAGCATCCACCAGAAAAAGCGCTACCGAAGGTAAGTAACATGTTCTTTTAGACTATTCAAATGAAATTTACAATTAAATAAGTTAAATGTGTGTTATGATTAGAATATCAGATGTACTTTTATTAATTCATAAATGTATGATATTTTACTATTTGCTGTTTTCTTCCTGTCACACCTTCTCCCAAATTAGGTGTATTTCTCATCTTTAGACCTTATACTACACACGCAGGCTTTGCTCTCCATAATGAACTTTCTGACATCTGCTGTTCCATCAAGCCAGCTAGGTTCTCCTAGCAAGGAACCACAGCAAAGGTTGCAAACTGAAGGACTAAAGAATGTTTCAATCAAAACAGGTATTCCGGTGCTGGTATTTACGAATATCTATTTTTATTGATTACTGAATGCAAATGATTTTTTATTAAAATGGTGGCTGACATACTGATTGCAAAAATCCCACCTTCCTTCTAAAGTAATGCTTGATCCAAGATTGCAGTGCCTAAGAAAGGCCCATCAAGGTGTGAAATGGATTTCTACAGTATTTGCAGTGAAGATGCTTTCATGCTGAGGGATGTCTTTTAAGAGCTAACTTGCCTGCAATATTGAAAAGTGTCTAAGATGATGAATACCTGACAAGGCCCAGAATATTTTCTTGCATTTTACTAAAGTCTGTGACGCAAAGCCTCCACAAGCAGCACAACAGAATATAGGAACAAATATAAACAAATTCCAACTTTGTATTATAATTGGTGTGCTTAACCCCTCCCCTGCTGATGACGGAACCGCTCCGTCATCAGCCGCGGTTGCGCTGTGCTGATGACGGAGCGGTTCCGTCATGGCCCGGCCGCCGCGCCTGCACGGCGCGTTCTATTGAGCGGGCGGGGCCGTGTCGGAACCGCTCCGTCATGAGCACAGCGCAACCGACGCTGGTGACGGAGCGGTTCCGTCACCAGCATGCGCCCGCCGCTCTGCCGCCCTCCCCCCTTAGCACTGCGGCGTGAAGGGGTTAAAATTGGATAGCTGATAGACATCTAGCTGCAGATTCCTTACCTTAGAATTCTCACCAGGCACCAGACTAAATCCAGAATATTTTCCATTAGAACCTCTGCGTGTCTGATGAGGGTGTCTTGCGACTCCATAGCGATGTCTACTGAATGTGATGCCGACCGAGCCCAAAATACCCCTCCCCGGAGGCACTGATGTCATTTTTGTTCCTCTGGCGTTTCTTTGGCCCACTACGACGTTTTTCGTCTGGAACGGTGTGCCATTTTTCTATGCCTTCTGGTTTTAAACCTTGTGAATCTTGTGCTTGACAGATGTTGGCCAATGACCCTCATTCTGTTTGTATCTGGTGCTTGGGTGAGCACCACGACTCTGTTGTCTCAACCTTTCAAGTCTCATCAACCTCAGTCTCCCTCCCGCTGTACGTCCCTTCACTGGGCCATTCCAAGGAGCCGTTCACATGGACATCACTCCCTAAGGACGTTCCCCTGTTAGTCTCATCTCAAGTGGTCAAAGTGACAGCATCCCTTGGCTTCGACACAATGGGGGTTTCCCACAGCTCCTCACGCACTTAGGCTGAGGACCCTGTGTTAGACTCCTTCCCATTCCTCCCTGCCTTTCCTGGAGCCCGGTGTGATGCTGACCCAAATGAAAGATTATTATTGTGCTTTCCAAGCCATCTTTGGGTCTTCACCTTCCACTGAAGCACAATAGGGCCCTAAGGAGGTGATGGGCGGCTTGACTGTTGGCGGGTTTGTCCTCGGTTGCAGATAGGCCCTTATTTTCGTCTACGCGTGTGCACAGCCCTTCAGGGTTCACACCTTCGGTGCAGATCGTCTCCGACTCGGCACTGGTGCACGGTCCTTTTGGGCTCACACCTGCCACGTCGGCCACCCCTCACCTTATTCTGACCACTTTTAAAAGGTTCACATAGTAGTTTGAATGGAAGAGCTTTATTAAGATTGGAGGAACAATCTCTGGACATGTCCTTACAGCAGCAACTGTCTTCTCCTCTGGTCCACCTGCCAGAACCTCTGAAGGCTGGTTACCATGACGAGGCACTGCATGATATTTTGCTGAGAGCCTGGGCTAGACCTGATGCTGGTGCTCTTTGGACTGCCCTATTGCCCACAAGCACCTTCCCCCCCCACCCCCAACTGACCCAGCTTATCTCCTCCACAAACCAACACACTGCAGTTTTGAGGTACAGGCTGTTACAGCTTTTTATGCATTGGATTGTCTTTCTCATACTCCGACTGACAGATATTCCCATAGGCAGTACTCTTGTGCAAAGCATATTTCTTTTCCACCAGTGCTGCTTTATGTTCCATTAACACATCTTGTGTCCTCAGACGTTTTTCTCGTGCCTTATAGGATTAATTTAATAACAAGGGGTGGTGATGGACAGAGTTTCTGAATTAAACAGAATACTCTCACCCAGTCAAGAGATCAGGGCTAGATCCAACACCGTTTTTTAGCTCACTGCACCATCCCAGTTCAGAACCTGGCTATATGCAAATTAGTCTGTTCCTGTCCCAGTGCATGATGGGAACAGGGCAAACCAAACTACCAAGCCAATTCTTACACTGGGAAGGAAACAAGCTTCCGGGGACCGGTTTCTGGCATTTCAGCCGTCGTCGGCCCGGCTTGCTTGAATCCTGATGGTGCAATGAGCAAGGGGCTCACATCTGAGTATACCCTTCCACGCTTAGGGTGGACAAAATATTTAATAACAAGGGGTGGTGATGGACAGAGTTTCTGAATTAAACAGAATACTCTCACCCAGTCAAAAGATCAGGGCTAGATCCAACACCGTTTTTTAGCTCACTGCACCATCCCAGTTCAGAACCTGGCTATATGCAAATTAGTCTGTTCCTGTCCCAGTGCATGATGGGAACAGGGCAAACCAAACTACCAAGCCAATTCTTACACTGGGAAGGAAACAAGCTTCCGGGGACCGGTTTCTGGCATTTCAGCCGTCGTCGGCCCGGCTTGCTTGAATCCTGATGGTGCAATGAGCAAGGGACTCACATCTGAGTATACCCTTCCATGCTTAGGGTGGACAAAGACGGCTGTAATGCCAGAAACCTGTGCCCGGAAGCTTGTTTCCTTCCCAGTAAAAGAATTGGCTTGGTACTTTGGTCTGCCCTGTTCCCATGATGCACTGGGCCAGGGACAGACTAATTTGCATATAGCCAGGTTCTGAGCTGGGATGGTGCAGTGAGCTAAAAAACAGTGATGGATCAAGCCCTGATCTCTTGACTGGGTACGAGTGTTCTGCTTAATTCAGATACTCTGTCCATCACCACCCCCTTTTCTGAATCGTTTTGTCCACCATAAGTGTGGAAGGGTATGCTCAGACATGAGTCCCTTGCTCATTGCACCATCAGGATTCAAGGAAGCCGGGCCGAAGACGGCTGTAATGCCAGAAACCGGTCCCCGGAAGCTTGTTTCCTTCCCAGTAAAAGAATTGGCTTGGTAGTTTGGTCTGCCCTGTTCCCATGATGCACTGGGCCAGGGACAGACTAATTTGCATATAGCCAGGTTCTGAGCTGGGATGGTGCAGTGAGCTAAAAAACGGTGATGGATCAAGCCCTGATCTCTTGACTGGGTACGAGTGTTCTGCTTAATTCAGATACTTTGTCCATCACCACCCCCTTTTCTGTATCGTGTTGTCCACCATAAGCGTGGAAGGGTATGCTCAGACATGAGTCCCTTGCTCATTGCACCACCAGGATTCAAGGAAGCCGGGCCGAAGACGGCTGTAATGCCAGAAACCGGTCCCCGGAAGCTTGTTTCCTTCCCAGTAAAAGAATTGGCTTGGTAGTTTGGTCTGCCCTGTTCCCATGATGCACTGGGCCAGGGACAGACTAATTTGCATATAGCCAGGTTCTGAGCTGGGATGGTGCAGTGAGCTAAAAAACGGTGATGGATCAAGCCCTGATCTTGACTGGGTATGAGTGTTCTGCTTAATTCAGATACTCTGTCCATCACCACCCCCTTTTCTGAATCGTTTTGTCCACCATAAGCGTGGAAGGGTATGCTCAGACATGAGTCCCTTGCTCATTGCACTATCAGGATTCAAGCAAGCCGGGCCGAAGACGGCTGTAATGCCAGAAACCGGTCCCCAGAAGCTTGTTTCCTTCCCAGTAAAAGAATTGGCTTGGTAGTTTGGTCTGCCCTGTTCCCATGATGCACTGGGCCAGGGACAGACTAATTTGCATATAGCCAGGTTCTGAGCTGGGATGGTGCAGTGAGCTAAAAAACGGTGATGGATCAAGCCCTGATCTCTTGACTGGGTACGAGTGTTCTGCTTATATCAGATACTCTGTCCATCACCACCCCCTTTTCTGAATTATAGGATTAATTGGCTCCGCTGTTGCCATCGCTCCCGGATCTTAATCAGAACAATCTAGCCCAGTTGATTTTGGATGGACAGGAGACTGTTAAATTAATCAGTTGGTGTGGGATGAACACCACTGATACGGTTATCTGTGCCATGGCTTCTTCTGTGGTGTTGCACCGGTGAGCTTGGCTTCACACCGCTGGGTTTTCAGAGGCAGCCCTACCCACTTTAATTCACCTGTCTTTTGATGGGCTCCATTTATTTGGCACCCATGCTGATTTTTGCCAGTTTCAAGACATCGGGGAAGTGCAGAACCGTAGATCTGTGTCCCTTCTCTCAATCTTCATTGATATTCTATAGCTGCATTATTCACATTCAGCGTGTTAATCTATGTTGTTTCACTGACTCACATCTGCATTCTGTTATGGATTCTGGAGTGCCCTTGTGTGGGTCTGCTCTGTATAGCACGTCACCTGAAGTGGTGTTCCTACTACTCAACGTTTTATTCTTCTTTGTATTTACACTGTTTTTCTAATATCTCTGCAGAAATGGCTCCTTGACTAGGCGTTCTTTTTTCTATGGTGTTTCTTTCTCTAATGAAATTGATTACCTGTGTTCCCTGCTCTTACCAGCACTTGCAGTAGGCATATTGCCATTCTTTTTACTAATTTGCTATCCCATAAGAGATTCTGTGGCTTGTTTTCTCCTTGGGGAAGGTGGTGTACAGATTGTTGTGATGCCACTGCTGATGCATTGTTACTCTCTGCTGATTCTCTCTGGGAGCACCCTATATATGAAAAGAATTTCCACTGGAGCATGGAATGTCTGGTATGGTGTCTACTTGGCAATCCATGTTCTGGGCCTGACCAGTGATTTCTGTTGGGACATCTTTTTCTTTTGTGTCCCCATTTCCTTTTGGCGGCCTTTCTCGCCTTTCTTCAGCAGGGCAAACTTTTTTATACATTATGGTGCACAGGTTTGTCCGGCTGATCTGCTTGATTTTTGGTCTATTTTATTCTTTATCTGTATGGTTGTGCATGAGAGTCTCAAAATCTCATATCATGCTTTCCATTATTACCCGTCATGTGTCCTTGTTCTGGCTTTCTGTGAGCTCCTGAGTACTATTGTTGCATATATGCAACGAATTTATCCTTGCTCCCTCTATCTTGTATGGCAACACCGCGTTCACATTTCTCTTCTCTCGCAATGCTCCTTCTACAGGTCAATGGCTTCATCCATCTGCATATGGATAATTGGTTCTTGCTACTTGTTTCTAACTAAAGGTTCTGCTTTTGGGCTTCCTTTCCTGTAAGGTTAGTGTTCTTTCACAGATGATTATGTTTGGTTCTGCTAAATGGTGTCATACAGCCGTATCCTCAGGAATCTGTTATTACCACTGGTGTCACTTTTTGAGTTCCTTTATTAATTAGATGATTCCCCCCCCCCCAACCCCCCACTTTGTGTTGATTTATCTTCTGTTTACTGCAGTTGAATCAATTCTTTGGACACACTGCTTCTGGGAAATCATGCACAGGACGCTGATTTTTTCTTTCACTCACAGCTTACAAGTGATTGCCCTTCTCTTTCCTTCAGTGTTGATGAATCCTGATTTTTGTGGAACGTTGGTTCCTCTAATGATTACATTATGTTTTTATTCATTTGCCTCTCCTTTCAATTAACTTTTTCATTGTTGGGTCAAAGGTTTGGACCTTATGCTTTAAACAGCTTATCTGCCCTTCGGGACTATGTATGTTTTTTTAACTTTTTCATCGGCTCCTGCTTTGTCAGATAGCCTTCGCCGGCCTTCCATAGTTGGTCTTTGCTCAACTTGGCCTGTGTCAGGCCCAGTTCACCCATGTATTCTTTATCGCCAGGTTCCCTTTCCTTTTCTTTTGTTGAGGGGTGTCATTCACCCCCCCTCTATTTCTTTGTACTATGTTGCTAATTGCTCAGCCCCATACTGCTTATTTTCATGAAAGTCAGTGTGGTGCTGCTTTCTTTCTAGCACACTAACACACACCCCCATACACGTGTTACCATCCTTGTGGGGACTATGTGTGAATACCTGCCTTGTGGGGACTTAACTTTCCCAATGTTTTTAAAACACAAATAACAGAAAAATGTTAAGAAAAAATTCATGATACAGGATCCTGCTTCAAATTTGCAAATATATTGTTATTTAATCGTGTGCACAGCACCATCCTTGTGGGGACTTGAACACGTGCTACCATCCTTGTGGGGACCTAGTCCATAACACTATTTGTGATTGAATACAGTCGAAGGCACGTGGCTAAATGTTTATTTTAGCAACAATATACACAAACAACATTATAATATATTCATACATGAATTGCTGCATATATAATAGGGGTATACAATAAAGGAAGATTATCTTAATGTGCAGAAAATACCATATCATGCTTAACGAAAGACACTCAAAGCTGCATTTAACCTATTTATTAGTGCTTAAAATGTTAGGAGATAAGGCAACACATAAAGAAATTAACATATGGAACAAAGGAATATGGTCAAGTGGAATCCAGAGCTTTAGTAGCTGCTTACATTTTTACCAAAATAGATGTTTAAGTTCCCACAGAGATACTGAAATAGTGTGTGCATTCAAAGCTTGAATCCCATTATAAATGATGTGAAGGTAATGATGATCAAGTCCACACAGAGGTTGTGTGTAATTATGGAAATGCTCAAGTCCTCACTGAGATAGTGTGTTATCATAGAGATGTTCAAGTCCCCACAGAGATGGTGTGTTATTATAGTGATGTTCAAGTCCCCACTGAAAAAAACATAGGTTTCACACCAGTTATAGTTAGGTGGAAATTTTACTCGCATAAAACCATTGAAATTCCCACGTTATAGTTAGTTGGACTCACTATAACTTGCGCGTGCAATGCACTGCTGATGGCGTCACATATTACATCACTCATGACATGGTCAGTGACATCACTCATGACATCACTGATGACATCTCAAATGACATCACTGATGACATCATCCAGTGAATGTGTATCTTTCTGAAAAATAAATATTTTTATATATGTATATCTAAAGGTTGATGGAAGAATAAATGGGTAAATAAATGTCTAAATGGATGTTTTTTTGTGTAAAATTGATTGGTTAACTGACTTATTAAATGTATCTTAGTGAATACATATATTAGCAAGTAATGTTTAAATATTTAAATATCTGTATCTGTGTCTCACTTTGTGTATAAGTGGCTGCATGGGTTGGTGAGTAGCTACATGAGTGTGTATATGGGTTATTAGTTGTTTTTTTGAGTATCAGTATCAGTGTCTGTATGGTTCGGTGGGGGATATTACTTAGAGCACAGCTGCATTAATGAGTGACTAACTATTTGTATGTATTTTGAAGACAGCATGTGTGCAAGACTGTATGGGTGGATGATTGTGTGTATGGGTGGGTTAGTGAGTATGTGTTTTTATAATTGATTGTTTAAGAGAGTATATATGTTTCCGTTTCTGTAGAAGTATGTGTAGTGGTGTGTATATAGCAGTATAATCAAGTAAATGTTTTTTTGATAGTTTATTTGTATGTGTGAATTTGTGTGTGAGTAACTCTATGGATGAGTATTAGCGTGTAACAGGATGTATAGGTGTATGAGTACATATGATGAGTAAGTACATGCATGAGTGACTATATAGAACTGTTGGTGAATGAGTGGATGTGTATGTAGATGTTGGAATTACCTAATAAGTTGTTGTAATTGGTATTGGTTTCTCCTTTTTTAAGAAAATGTTAGTTTCTATTTTTGAATGTGTGTGTCAAAAGTTATTTTATGCTGATAGGAGGTCTGCCACTTTGTCACAAGGATGTTGTTATCAGTGATGTCATTTGAGATGTCATCAGTGATGTCATGAGTGATGTCACTGACCATGTCATGAGTGATGTAATATGTGACGTCATCCGCAGTGCATTGCACGCGCAAGTTAAAGTTAGTCCAACTAACTATAACGTGGGAATTTCAATGGTTTTATGCGAGTAAAATTTCCACCTAACTATAACTGGTGTGAAACCTATGGTTTTTTCAGTGAATATATATAACATTTCTATGGCAAAATGAAACCCCTCATTTTGTTCCTTTTCAAATTAAATGTATTAAGTGTTAACACTTTATTCCAATCAAGATGACTTCAGGTGTGCCTTACTTTTGTCATAAGTAAGACTGATAGCGCTCTAGTTGTTCTTTAGAACACTCTGGGACATTCTGTCATTGGGCTATAGTTGGGCTACATCTGGCTGATATTTGGGCTACATTTGTTTTTTTTGTCTCTGGTGGCCATCTTTGGGCTACATTGGGCTATATTGGGCTACATTTGGGCTCTAACATATATATAGCCCAATGTAGCCCAATGTATATTTTTTCAAAGTTAATTTTCGTAAAAACCACTGGAGCATATATCTTGAGACATAGCAAAGGCACATCAGGCTACCAGTCCCTACAATTTTGCCAAGTTTGGTGGAAATCCATTCAGCCGTTCGGGCTAAAAGTGAGGTTGACCGCCCTATGGAAATTAACATGGGGAAAATACGTTTTGGGACCTCCCTTTTATCTCCGCCCCCGCTTGACGATTCCCCCCCAAACTTTCAGGGAAGGACCGGAGCGCCGCGAGGCAAATTTGAGGGAATTTTCAACCGGCGCCAAAGTTATTCCCAATAGAATGTTGAGATTTTGCATCGAAAAAAATCCTAACTATAACTACCTACTGGCGACCGCCAGTAGGTAATATATATATATATATTCAATGAAAAAACCATAGGTTTCAGGCGTTATATAGTTAGGAATTAGCATTTAAAAAACCTTTGAAATTCACTCAATAAACTATAAGTTTTAGGGGTGTTATAGTTAGCTGGACATTTCACTCATACAAAACCATTGAAATTGCTCCTATATAGTAAGTTGGACTAACTATATTTTGCGCACCCGCAATCCACTGCTGATGATGTCAAGTATTACATCATTCATGACATGGTCAGTGACATCACTGATGACATCTCAAATGACATCACTGATGACATCATCCAGTGAATGTGATTTGCTTCGTTATTTAAATATGCATTATATATATAGCAATTTGCATTGAAGAATGAGTGGATATATAAAAATAAATATTTGGATGGAGGACCCTCTGATCTCTGCGCTGCTCTCTGCCGTTGGGCTGCTTCGTGTGTTCTGGACTTTAAACCCCGGATTTTGTGAACACAACTCGCGGATCCCGCTTCGCGGGACCCACATCGTGGCAAGGACTGAGTGACTTTTCAAGGACTTACCAGAGTGCTGAAAGGGCCGAGCAGGGCTGCGAGCAAGTGCAGGGACTCGATGTTCCAGGAGTCCCTGCTGGCCGATTGAGTACACCTGGCCCGCTCTCCCTGCTAGCCCCGCCCCCTGAGCACCGGGTGATTGAAATACCCACATCCTTCACCGAGCGGCGGGACCCTCTGATCTCTGCGCTGCTTTCTGTCGTTGGGCTGCTTCGTGTGTTCTGGACTTTAAACCCCGGATTTTGTGAGCACAACTCGCGGATCCCGCTTCGCGCGACGCGCATCGTGGCAAGGACTGAGTGACTTTTCAAGGACTTACCAGGGTGCTGAAAGGGCCGAGCAGGGCTGCGAGCAAGTGCAGGGACTCGATGTTCCAGGAGTCCCTGCTGGCCGATTGAGTACACCTGGCCCGCTCTCCCTGCTAGCCCTGCCCCCTGAGCACCGGGTGATTGAAATACCCACATCCTTCACTGAGCGGCGGGACCCTCTGATCTCTGCGCTGCTTTCTGCCGTTGGGCTGCTTCGTGTGTTCTGGACTTTAAACCCCAGATTTTGTGAACACAACTCGCGGATCCCGCTTCGCGGGACCCGCATCGTGGCAAGGACTGAGTGACTTTTCAAGGACTTACCAGGGTGCTGAAAGGGCCTAGCAGGGCTGCGAGCAAGTGCAGGGACTCGATGTTCCAGGAGTCCCTGCTGGCCGATTGAGTACACCTGGCCCGCTCTCCCTGCTAGCCCCGCCCCCTGAGCACCGGGTGATTGAAATACCCACATCCTTCACTGAGCGGCGGGACCCTCTGATCGCTGCGCTGCTTTCTGCCGTTGGGCTGCTTCGCGTATTCTGGACTTTAAACCCCGGATTTTGTGAACACAACTCGAGGATCCAGCTTCGCGGGACCCGCATCGTGGCAAGGACTGAGTGACTTTTCAAGGACTTACCAGGGTGCTGAAAGGGCCGAGCAGGGCTGCGAGCAAGTGCAGGGACTCGATGTTCCAGGAGTCCCTGCTTGCCGATTGAGTACACCTGGCCCGCTCTCCCTGCTAGCCCCACCCCCTGAGCACCGGGTGATTGAAATACCCATTTCCATTGGTCCTAATAACTTTTTAAACAGGTCACATTACCGCTGCGCGGTAGCGCGTGGGAGTGCGCCGGGAGAAGCCCGGGACAAGGGTGGGACCGTCTGTGGCCGTCAGGGGCCGGTAGAGGTCGGGTCGGGCCACCCCCCCTTTTTCTGACTTTCTGATTATTGTTATTAGTTCTTATTTGTATATCCATTGCTATAACTGGTTTTGTTGTTGACATATTGTTGGTTAAAGTCTGATTAGAACCTGGGTTGTGCTCTATACCGCTTTGCAGTCTGAGGGGTGTGTAAGGGTACTTTGGTGCACAGTATTAAAATGCCCCTACGCTCAGGCAGGGAAAGGCAGGTCCAGGTATCCACTACCAATGGTACCTTCACAGGTACTATAGACCAGTTTTTTAAACGCACCACTTGTGTATTGGAAAAGGAAATAGCACTAGTTGAAAAACGCTTATCACTTGACTTGGTCACGGGCAAGCGTTCTTCTCTAGGGAAAATCCATGAGGTTGTTTCCCCGGCTCCACTAACCCAATTGCCCAATGTTTCTACTAATGTTAATATTGATCCAGTAGGAGTAACTGCACCTATCAGCCAAAATTTGGATTCAGAGGGGGGTATTATAGATATCGCCCAAGATATTAAGTCAGTTAGCAGTCCTCCTTACCATGACTTATCTCATAATGACACTGGTCTTTCTGATTCTCCTAACATCCTCCAAAGCCCGGAGCGAGAAAATGTATCTCCCAATTCCCAGTGCACGCCTACACAAAATCCAGGCAAAAGGAAAAGGGTAGATTCGACCCATAAGGAGGGACAAAAAAAGGGGCAGAGAACCAATAATGCATCTCCCACACTGATAACTACACCTGCTGTAGTCATCCCTCTTGAGGAAAACAATGCTACTGTTAATATTGTAGAAAATATTCTTTTGGCTAAAATAGAACTATTGATTAAATCTTTACTCCTGCCGTTATTTGAACGGACCAGGTTATTAAATACTAAGATGGATTCTTTGGACTCATTAGTAAGAGAGAACATAGCTGCAACGAATAGAACCCATATACCTTCAGCCCCTAAGGGTATAGATTTGACACTCACCCAGAAAAATCCAGTGAGCAATAGGGACAAGGAGAATAGAGCCAAAACGGGACCTTCTACCTTAAAAGTCTCTCAGCAGAAACCCGTTCCTGCTAAAAACAAACAGACGATTGAGAATACTCTATCGCAAAAGGTTGTTACTGTTTCTAATCCACAGCCCCCCCCCATAGAAAATCACCCAAACCTATCGGACATTTTGATCAAAGCACACGGACTAGGACAAAACCTGTACCTAGGAAACAATGTGTGAACCTCCCCCCTGAGTCACTTCCTTATACCATTATTTTAACTGGAGTGGCCCCATTAGGAGAGGGTACGAGGGAAACCCACAGAGACCTATACAATAAAGTAACTTTTTGGTTAAACAAAAATCGTCCTCTTCCTCCAACGTCCAAAACAGAAATTCTTAACGTCAGGAGGGTGGACTGGGTGGGATATAGCAAAAAAGATCTTGATGGGGATTGTGTGGTAATCAGCTTTAGGGAGCCATGGGTGGCTGACTTTATTAGCAGGGAACCTAGATATGGAAGACTGGGTGATGTTCAAACCTTGTCTCTGCATTACTTTTACCCTACACTTAACCAAACAAGAGACCAAACACATCAAACTCATTCTATTCAAAAGTTTAGACCTAGAGATAGATATTATCCAGAAACACCAATCTATCCAATGTTTCTGCCCCATCTTTCAAACCGGTTTGCCCCATTAATGGGACTAGATGGAGTTGATTGACTTAACAATGGGCCTTTGGCCCCAAGATCGCCCAGATTGTCCCACCGGGAAATACCCCCACACTGTCCAAACTTCGGGGCTTCAGAAAACTGTACAATAAATCATACTGCAAATACTGTGGATATGTTGCAGTCCGAGTTGGGAAATGTCCCCCAAGGAATGAAAGGGACGGTTGAATTTTCAAGCTATACTCCAACATATGAGGGAAGTGGGGGGAATGTTAGTTCCGCTGGTATACCAATAGAGACATCTGCACTTACCCTTAAGATCTTATCTTGGAATATTGCTGGGCTGAAGGGAAAAATGGCCGAAACTGACTGGGGGTCCTTTGTAGAACAATTTGATATAATTGTATTTCAAGAAAGCTGGTCAGTCGATGCTATATATCGAGTTGGCTATTTGAATTTTTATAAACCAGCTAGCAAAGGACCAAAAGGTCGTTCATCTGGGGGTCTTGTTATATGGATTAGACAATCTCTAGCCTATAAGATTTTTGACCTACCCACCTTGAGTAATGATATTCAGGGGTTAAAGTTGAGTAGTGAAAACAGCCTAGATCTCTTTTTAATCAACATATATGCTAGGGGGCGACCAGGAGGGAAGACATCTAAAACGGTTGAGGATTTAGATCCCTTATTGAACACCATTGGTAGAGACAAATGTGTATTGGTGGCCGGGGATTTTAATTGTACATTTGAACCTATCCCCAGTTTGGATAACGGGTGTTATGGCGTAGCTGATCAGATATGGAATATTCCTAGCTTGGCCATCCCACCGGTTAAAAAGGTTACAGAGGCCGTTATGCAGTGGCTTGGCTTATGTTTGGAAAGGGATCTGCGAGCGGCGAATGGGAGGACAAAATCAGACCTGGTGGGAAATGTCACTTTTGACAATTGTTATAGTTCAAGCCGTATAGACTACTTTTTAATTAAGATTGAGTTTTGGAGTTTATTAGAGGACATGGAAATACTCGCAAGACCAGAAAGTGACCACAATCCTCTAGCAATAAACCCGTTAGTAAATGCCGACCTACTTAGTAACAGTGCAACAAATCTTATCACAGCTGAGGCAGTCCTTACGAACGACTGCCGAAGGGTACGCTGGGTTAGGTTTCTGGAAGATCCTGACATCATTGATAATATAACGGTAGAAGTATCAGCAGCAACCAAGAAGATTGCGCCTTTACTAGATGATGTGGGGTCACTGGAGCAAATTGGTGTAATCCATGAGTCCCTTTTTAACAAAATCAAAACTCTTTTTATCAAACCAGGTAGAGGGAGAATAACTGGCTCGTCTCACCCAGGAGCTAAATGGTACGACAAGACCTGCCGTCTTGCCCATAGTTCTTTGATAGCTGCAATTAAAACCAGACTAGCAACGGATATCAAAAAAGAAAGGGCAAATTACAAGAAGGTGATAAAACAAACAAAGATGAACTGGGACGAACAATGTTAGTTAGATTTATATGAGGCCAGCCTCTCCACTAACCAGCAAAAATGTTGGCAAGTAGTAAAATGGGGAGGGACAGGGGACCTGCAAGCCCCAGTCAATCATGTTCCGGCGGAGATATGGGTTAAGCATTTCTCGGCGCTGTTTAGTAGTATTGAATTGGGCTCCCACAACACAGGAGAGAGTACCCGGGCTCCGATTCCAGTTGCCCTTGTGATCAGATAGTTTTTAAGGAATCGGAGGCAGCAAATGCCCTAAAACTGGTTCAGAATGGGAAAGCTCCTGGTATGGACTGTGTCCCAGCGGACCTTTTTAAGTATGATCTAGAAAATTGGGTCCCCTACAAAACTACTCTGGCCAATGCTATAGCTAGAGGTGTCAGAATTCCAGACTCCTGGAAAGGGGCGGAGATCCTACCTGTGTATAAAAAAGGTGATAAGACTAATGCGGGAAACTATCGCCCCATTAGTCTTATTGACGCCCTGCAGAAGGTAATTGCCAGAATGTTGTTGGGAAGAATACAGTCTTGGATGACTGAAGAAAACATCTTGTCTCCACTGCAGGCTGGCTTCAGGGCTAATATAAGCACAGTCGACCAAGTGCTTAGATTTGTTATGATCTATTGGAAGACCGTGTTCTTAAGAGGTGGTACAATATACGCATCGTTCGTGGATCTTAAATCTGCGTTCGATCTGGTCCCAAGAGGAAAGATGTGGGCAGTATTAAGGAGAATGGGCATACCATCTGATCTTCTCGAGTTTACAATTAGGCTGCATGAGGAAAACTTTGCCAGAGTAAGGTGGGGTAGCCAGGGACAGGTGACTGAATCTTTCCCAGTGACCCGTGGAGTGAGACAGGGCTGTGTTCTGGCCCCTACCCTATTCTTACTCTTCATTAATCAAGTTGTCCAGTTTCTCTCAGCAACATCGACAGATGTGCCAACCTTGGGTGGGACTAAATTACCCCTTTTAATTTTTGCCGATGACACCCTAATCTTGGCAAAAACGCAGGTGGGCCTCCAGACAGCAATAAATAAGTTTGTGGACTTTTGTAGCCAAAATGACCTCGAAATTAATGTCTCTACGACAAAATTTATGGTTCTGACAAAGAATAAACCCCAGAGGGGTCATGTAACCATGAACGGGACTAGTTTGGAACAAGTAGAGGTAATGACGTACTTAGGAGTAGTTATCGACTACAGGTTACGCTGGAAGGAACAAATTGAGGCACTCAGTTTAAAATTTGCACGATTATCAGGGTGTCTTGTGAAAGAACAGCGCTGTTCCCAGACAAAAAGAGTATTACCTGCGCTTAAAATCTATAGCGCCAAAATTAGTTCCGCCATACTCTATGGAGCAGACTTATGGGGGAACGTAGATCTGGCTGCTCTGGATAAAATCCAGAACAAATTCTTTCGTAGTTTAGTAAGTCTTCCACCATCGACACCATCACTCCCACTCATGTTAGGTATGGGCTTCCATTCTATCAAACATCATGCCCAATATAGGATGGTTGCGTTATGGAGACGTATCTGGTCCACTCCGGAACTATCCATGTTTGCTAAAGAGATTCTGGATGTGAGATCGATACAAGGGGCAGGGAATATGCCTTGGTTTAAATCTATTATGGCCACCCTATTTAGAATGGGTCTCCATATGCATTGGACAGAGCCGGGAGATCACATCTTTCCGTCAGAAAAAGATTTAAACTACTATTCTGGGCCATGGTAAAAGAGGAACAGGTTGTGCTCTCACAGAAATCTAATCTGACAAGTACATTTTTAATCTATAAAGTGGTTCCACACACCGAGACTTATTGGGACACTATCCTAAAAAGTACTGATAGGAAATTGTATCATCAATTTCGTGTAGGGACGTTGCCAATAAGAGAATTCACCAACAAGTGGCATAACCATCCTTCCTTGTATTGTCCCTGGTGTAGCGAGCAAAAGGAATCCTTAGGGCATTTCCTGTTTGCCTGTCCAGCTTATTGTGCACCACACCAGAAATGGCTAAAACCCATATGTAAAAGGTTAAACACCCGGGTGTGTGATGAAGCACTGTCAATCCTAAGATTTAACACAGCAGAATGGCTGTCCATAGGGGTGGCAAAATATCTTGGATGGGCCTGGATACTTAGAGCCAGGTGTTTACAAGGTGTTATTAGCTGAATGTCAAAGGAGATGTACTAAACCTATGCCTTTTGGAATCTATTCTTGAATTTTTTATATTTGTATTAATTTTGAAAAATCGTCTTTCTATGTTATTTAATTGACTTTTTAAACAAGATTTATGATAGCTTAAATCGTTTGTATAAGATTGTATATACCTGTTGTGTATTTTTGTAAATATTTTATATGCTTGTCTTTTATGAAGAAAAACTTCGAAATAAAGACGTTAAAAACTGAAACTGATTTAGTAGCAATGTAATTGACTGTTTACTTTAACAATGTATAGTGTCTCACTAAATATAGTGGATAGTGACTAAACTGTGTGAATATCTGTATCACTTTGTCAGTTGTTGTGTAAACTGGTTCTCCAGTTGGTTACTAGCTATGTGAAAGTCTATATTAGTTATTAATTAGTTCACTGAGTATTTGTATTGGAGAGTGAATGTGTGTATGGTTCAGTGGGGGGTGTGTGAGTGCCCAAAGATGTGTAAATAGTTGATTCAGTAGATATATGAAGTTAAAACTACATGTTATAATAGTTGTTTGGGTGAGTGAATATCTTTATGGGAGTGGTGATGAGCAAATATATTTCTCTTTGGTGCATGTCCAACAAAGTAGAAAAATAAAAGGCAGTGTATATGTCAGTTTTTGTATATAAATAAGTATTCATAAGACTCAATGATTCTGTAAGTGACTCTATGGATGACTATACTTGTAGTAATTTTATAATACAGTAAGTATGACTTACTATCTAAATGAATAGATGAAGTGGTGTTTGTATAAGTGTGTAGCTAAGTAAGTATGTAAGTATGATCCATTGTTTGCAAAAGTGAGTAGGATAACTTCATATTTTAATAGGTTGTGTGCTGGTGTGTAAAGACGATATAGGTGTATAAGTATTTTTGATAGTGTTCTATTTTTCATTGACAGCATGTATGATTGAATCTACAGGTAAGTGATTAGATGTGTGTATACATCTAGGAATCACTGAGTGGGTTTTTAGATACTTGCATTGCTGTGTCAATGGATTCAAATATGATATTCTGTATTTTCCAAAGAGTGATGACAGATTTTACTAGTGTATGAAAAGGTGTATGTGATTGTCACGTTGATGATGTCATCAGTGATGTCATCAGTGATGTCCCTGACCATGTCATGAATGATGTAATATGTGACATCATCAGCAGTGGATTGCAGGTGCGCGAAATATAGTTAGTCCAACTAACTATATAGGAGCAATTTCAATGGTTTTGTATGAGTGAAATGCCCAGCTAACTATAACACCCCTAAAACTTATAGTTTATTGAGTGAATTTCAAAGGTTTTTTTAATGCTAATTCCTAACTATATAAGGCCTGAAACCTATGGTTTTTCCATTGAATTTCAAAGATTTTTTAAATGCTAATTCCTAACTATATAAGGGCTGAAACCTTTGGTTTTTTCATTGAATTCGCAAGGTTTTTTAAAAGCTAATTCTATTCGCGGATAACGTTTATATATTCAAACGTTTTTTTAATGCTAATTCCTAACTATATAAGGCCTGAAACCTATGTTTTTTTCAGTGAATTTCAAAGGTTTTTTAAATGCTAATTCCTAACTATATAAGGCCTTAAACCTATAGTTTTTTCTGTGAATTGGCAAAGTTTTTTAAATGCTAATTCTATTAGCGGATAACGTTTAAATATATTAATATCCTAGTGGGATCACCTGAGCAGCCCTAGGGGATCAGTGTGTTTCTACCCTGCCCCCTTTTTGTGATGAAAACGTTTGTTTTTCTGCTTTCTTGTGCCTCAGTTTACTGAGGCACAAGATGTATGCCAACACTTCATGGTTAGAAGTGTTGACAGCCAATGAGCATGCAGCGTTCTTGGGAAGGCATGCTGATTGGCTGTCACTGTCTGTCAACACTAGCACAAGATGGATGCCAACACTTCCTGGTTAGAAGTATTGACAGCCAATGAGCATGCAGCTTTCTCGGGAAGGCATGCGGATTGGCTGCCATTGTCTGTCAACACTCCAAACCAGGAAGTGTTGGCAGCCAGCTTGTGCCTCGGTAGAACCAATGCACAAGAAAGCAGTGAAACAAAGGTGTGAAACTCGCAAAGCGGCCACGGTAGAAGCACCCTGACCCCCTAGGCCTGCCCAGGGGGTCCCACAAGGACCCTCCAGGGTCCAGGCCCCCCAAAAAAAGATTTATTTTTATAAAATCACGGGGTACGCGTACCGTGCGGCTTTTCATAAAAATTTTTGTATTTTTTTTTTTGCCTTGGGGGTCCTTGTGGTACCCCCTGAGCAGGCCTAGGGGGTCAGGGTGCTTCTACCCTGCCCCCTTTTTGAGTTCTACACATTTGTTTTTCTGCTTTCCTGTACCTCACTCTACCGAGGCACAAGATGGCTGCCCGCAATTTCTGTTTTGGAGTGTTGACAGTGGCAGCCAATCAGCATGCAGCTTGTGCACGAAGAGGTACGCGCACGTACGCGTACCGTCCGCGTACGGTATGCGTACTGCTAAGCTCAGATAGATATATATGTGTTTTTGAAGTTAATTTTCATAAAAACCACTGGAGCAATTTTCATCAAACATAGCAAAGGCACATCTGCGTACCAGTCCCTACAATTTTGCCAAGTTTGGTGTAATTCCGTTCAGCGGTTGGCGCTGTAGACTTGTCAGACCGTCCTATGTAAATTAACATGGGGAAAACACGTTTTGGGACCCCCCTTTTTTCTCAGCCCCCACTTCACGAATCCCCCCGAAACTTTTAGGGAAGGAGCGCAGCAGAGCTGGCCAAAATTGTGGAAAATTACACGCAAATTCCCCAACCGGCGCTAAAGTTATTCCCAATAGAATGTTGCAGGTTTCCTATGGTAGCTAGGTCCTAACTATATATACCTACTGGCTATCGCCAGTAGGTAATATATATATTCACTGAAACATAGGTTTCAGGCCGGATATATTTAGGAATTAGCATTTAAAAAACCTTTGGAATTCACTGAAAAACCATAGGTTTTAGGGGTGTTCTAGATGGCTGGAAATTTCACTTGTACAAAACCATTGAAATTCCTCCGATATAGTTAATTGTACTCACTATATCTTGCACGCACGCAATCCACTGCTGATGATGTCTCATATCATATATTACATCATTCATGACCTGGTCAGTGACATCACTGATGACATCTCAAAAGACAACACTGATGACATCATCCAGTGAATGTGGTTTGGTTCATTATTTAAATATGTATTACATTTATATATATACATATATATATCCAATTACCGCTCCGGCGCCTATAACCACCAACTGAGAAAGACACAGACTCCAAAATCAGCATACACTGCTGGCTGCAGTGACTTTATTTAATTATAAATGGTGCGAGATGTCGGGCAGGATGACGCGTTTTGCCTAACGTGTAGCCTTGCTCACATAGCCTCGCTGCTCAAACAACTGAGTTTAAATGCATTAGTTGACTGTGCTCAGGTGATTAATTGAACTACACAAATGATAAAAAGTGAAAACATACTGCGATGTGAAGTACTAGTCTCTTTTCCAAACAAATAATACCTGCACAAATGCATTTATATACTTCATAATATCATATTAGAAATTTACATTATGTCAATTAATTTACAAATATTAACAGTCCTAATACAATTGTGATCATTTGGAAAACGACAGATGGTATTGTCTAATGGGTGGCGTCGACATTAATTATCTATACCAATACAATTAGTCTAGAAGTTGTATTTTGTCCAAACTAGAACTACAATTCTACGGTGCCAATATAAGGAATAAAGCATTATTCCACATTAGAAAAGCGTAAATGTGCACATAATAATGTTCTAAAGAAATATATGATAATACAAGGAAACATTGTCGGTGTCAAAATCATAACATTATATACTTGTATTCAAACATTAAAGTTCATGAACGCTTTTGAGAAAAATACTAATTACATGAAACTAATCACAGATCTAATGCCCAAATGCATAAATATGATTGTCATGTAATAAAAAAGTCTAAAATAGCTTAAGCAGAACTTATCTGTGCAGACAATACCAATTGGTTATTAAAGGAAGAAAAAGACAAACTCCTATGATCCCACACTATATTCGCAGCAAAAAACAAAGTTTTTTTTAGTAAGTGTACAGTGATACTTAAGTGCAAATTAAGTTACGTGTAGTAAAAGCTTGTTCTAATGAACATAATACTGAACCAGTAAGTGTTTAACAAACACTGGGATAAACTGGTTGAGAAGGATCAGCCTAGAGTAAAACTATTTGAAAGGAAATGGATAATGCCCGTAAGCTTCAAAAGGTTATTATTACTGTGGCAAATATCCATCAATCCAATGGAGCACTAATGTGTCTGCTGGGAGCAAAAGGTTTTCATATTTAAACACAACCTACAAGCTATAGCAATTTTCATTGAAGAATGAGTGGATATATAAATATAAATATCTGGAGGGAGGATTTAGTAGCAGTGTGATTGACTGTTTACTTGACTAATTTAAAGTGTCTCACTAAATATATTAGATGGTGACTAAACTGTGTGAACATCTGTATCACTTTGTCAGTTGTTGTGTAAACTTCTTCTCCAGTTGGTTACTAGCTATTTGAAAGTCTATATTAGTTATTGATTAGTTAACTGAGTATTTGTATGGGAGATTAAATGTGTGTGTGGTTCGGTGGGGGTGTGTGACTGCCCAAAGATGTGTGAATAGTTGATTCAGTAGGTATATGAAGTTAAAACTACATGTAATAACAGTTGTTTGGGTGAGTGAATATCTTTATGGGTGTGGTGATGAGCAAATATCTCTCTCAATGGTACATGTCCAACAAACTAGAAAAATAAGTTAGTTCATGTATCTGAAAGAAACACGTTAGTGTTAGATTCCTTACCTTAGAATATCCCCAGGCGTCAGTCTGGATCCGGAAACTTTTGCGTAGCAGTACCCCTGCGCGTCGGTAGGCGTCGTCTGCAGGCGTCCCCTGCGGCTCCGCGTCCGTCGGCGGCGTCGTGCGCCGTGATGACGTCGCTGGAGTACATAGACGCCGCCTCCGCGCGCTGACGTCAGTTCTTCTTTTTTCCGCGCTAGTGGACGCAGATCTGAAGAGCAGTACTCCGGTCTTTGACCAAGTTTTTCGATTGTTTTTTCTCTATTGTGCCTGATAGGATGCCTGGGTTTAAGAATTGCGATGACTGTGAGCGCACGATGTCGGTCACAGACCATCACCGCCTCTGTCTCCGGTGTCTGGGCCCCGACCACGATGTGGACTCCTGCGTCGACTGCCGGGCCCTTACCAACAAGGCTAGGCGGGAGCGGTCCCGCAAGCTGCTGGAGCTCCGGGTGTCGGCCCCACGTCGGGAGCGGTCCCGGTCCGGCCGGAGGTCGAGAGAGCGTTCGAGGGAGCGGTCGCGGAGCCGCGCCGAGCGTTCCGGAAGTCGACACCACTCGTCAGGCTCGTCAGGTAGGAAGCACAAGAAGTCGGGGCGTCGTCATCGTACCCCCGACTCCCCCCGACGCTCGCGCGATGCGGCCGGGGGCTCGGGTGACCCCAACCCCGCGGCTCCGCGAGAGTCGCCGGCGCGGCCTGCCTCATACCCTCCGGTCCCTGGGCATGGCGCGACGCCTGAGGAGATCGAGGCGTTCCTCATGGCCATGAGGGCGCTCGCTTCTCCGACGGGGCCTACGGTGCCTTCGGGCCCAGTGCTGCCGTCTGGGGGCCCTGGCGGTTCGGGTGTCCCTGCCTCGGCGCCGTCGGGTGCTCCGGCCCCGGCGCCGCCGACGGTTCCGACCCCGGCGCCGCAAGGGCCTTCGGGATCGGCGCCGGCTGGTCTTCCGGCCTCCCCGGCGCCGTTGCCATCGGGGTTACCCCCGACGCCGCCCCCGCGCGGCGCCGGTTCTCCACTGCCGGTTCCGGCCGGCGGTGGGGTTCCGGCGCCGGCTCCGGGCGGCGCCGTCCCCTTACCTTCTCCGACGCCGGACGCGGCGCCGGACGGGCGTCGCTCGACGCCGGTCCCGGCGCCGATGGGGCCCATGAACCCCGAGGAGCCGGTCTTCATCATTGACTCCGAATACGGAGAGGATGAGGAGTACGGTGAAGGTTGGGAGGGGTCCGAGGACCCTCTGGCTCGCGAGTGCCAGTATGACCCGGACTGGACAGGTGACTTGAGGGATGCCAGTGGTTTGGACGACTCTCCTAACCCTGGTTTGATCTCTCCTCCTTCCGTGGCATCGGTGGAGGGAGCTGCCTATTCTGTGGTGCTGATGAGGGCTGCCAAGGCCTTAAACCTTGAGCTCCCCGTCGCGGCCGTGAGGCCTAACATCCTCACCGAGGTCTTCAAACCGCAGTCATGCCCACTGGAGCCACTGCTGCCGTTTAATGAAGCCTTGTCAGAAGTTCTGTTGGGCACGTGGTCCAGGCCCGCTTCAGGTGCGCCTGTTGATCGGAACGTGGCCAGGCGCCACCGTCCTTGTCCGGACGACCCCAAGTACCTGTCTACCCACCCCACTCCTGAGAGTCTGGTGATCCAGGCCTCGACCTCCCAGTCCGCATTCCCGTCGGCCCCGCCCGACCGGGAATCCAAGAGGTATGACCAGTTTGGCAAAAAGGTCTTCTCGTCCATTAGTTTGGGCCTGCGGTCTTGCAACACCGCCTGCCTCTTGGGCCGCTACACCCACTCTGTGTGGGATACGGTCGCGGAGCTGCTGCCAGAATGCCCCATGGAGGTGCGGGCAAAACTCGGTCAGGCTGTGGCTGAGGGCCGAGATGCAGCGAAATATTCAATTCGGTGTGGTCTTGATACGACCGACTCGCTGGGCAGAGCTATGTCTACGACGGTGGCGATTCGTCGCCACGCCTGGCTGAGATCCGCCAATTTTTCGGCTGATGTCCAGAATACCCTGATGGACATGCCGTTTGATGGCTGTCACCTGTTCGGTGACAAGGCGGACCACGCGCTGGAACGCTTCAAGGACTCCAGGGTCACGGCCAAGTCCTTGGGTCTCTCGACCCAGCATCAGCAACCGGGTTCGTTTCGCCCCTTTCGTGGCCAAGGAAGGGGCGCCCCCACACGTGCTGCCAGCCACGCGCCGCAACAATCCTTTCAACGCGGTGGCGGCCGTGGAAACCGCCGTGGTGGCGGTCGGGGACAACGGCGGGGTCAGACCACACCCTCCCCCGCAGCATCTACCCCAAAATCCTCCTAGTCCGTGCTTTCGGCCCCATGTGACGCCAGTGGGTGGCAGGGTTCGCCATCACCACGCTCACTGGCGCACAATCACTTCGGACAGGTGGGTGCTGCAAATTGTCCGAAGGGGCTACTCCCTCCCCTTCGAGACCTCTCCTCCAGCCATGCCACCGCAGAACCACCGTGTGTCGGGGGACCACTTGACACTTTTGCAGGAGGAAGTTACGGCCCTCTTGGCCAAGGGGGCCATCGAGCGCGTTCCTGGGCCAGAAGTAGGGCGTGGTTGTTATTCCCACTACTTTCTGGTGCCCAAGAAGGACAAGGGGGGCCTAGGTCCTATCTTGGATCTAAGGAACGTCAACGGCTTCCTCCGGAAGGAGAAGTTCAAGATGTTGACGTTAGCTCAGGTCTTGGCTGCTCTAGACCCGCAAGACTGGATGGTAGCGTTGGACTTGCAGGACGCCTATTTTCACATCCCCGTCCTGCCGGCCCACCGGCGTTACCTGCGGTTCACGGTAGGCCTAGAGCACTTTCAGTTTATCGTGCTCCCCTTCGGCCTTACCAGCGCTCCACGGGTGTTCACAAAGGTGATGGCGGTGGTCGCAGCTCATCTGCGCAGGTTAGGGGTTTCAGTCTTCCCCTACCTAGACGACTGGTTGTTGAAGGCGGGCTCGCCCCAGACAGTCGTCCACCACCTTCAGATGACGGCAGACCTCTTGCACGACCTGGGGTTCTCCATCAACGTGCCGAAATCACACCTGTGTCCCTCTCAAAAGCTCCTTTTCATCGGAGCGGTTCTGGACTCGGCGCAGTTTCGGGTTTATCCTCCGGAACGGCGGGTTCGGGATATTCAGGCTTTGATTCCCATCTTTCAGCCGCTATCCCGAGTCTCGGTCAGGTTGACGCTGCGGCTGCTGGGACTGATGGCTTCCTGCATCCTTCTGGTGCATCACGCCAGGTGGCGGATGCGGGCTCTGCAGTGGGACCTGAAGTTTCAGTGGGCCCAGCATCAGGGCAACTTGTCCGACCACGTCTTGATCTCGGAGGGCACTGCGAGACAACTGCAGTGGTGGCTTACGGACCGCGATTGGGTCAGGGGCAAGTCCCTCTCCCTTCCCCAACCGGAGCACGTTGTCGTGACGGACGCGTCCCTACTGGGCTGGGGTGGCCACTTGGGAGAGGCAGAGATCAGAGGCATCTGGTCTCCGGCGGAGTCCCGGCTCCATATCAATCTGTTGGAGCTGCGGGCGATTCGTCTGGCACTGAAGGCATTCCTCCCCTTTGTCAACGGGAGTGTAGTGCAGGTGTTCACCGACAACACCACCGCCATGTGGTACTGCAACAAACAGGGCGGGGTGGGGTCGTGGACCCTTTGCCAGGAGGCTCTGCGCCTCTGGCAATGGCTGGAACGTCAGGGCGTGACTCTGACGGTTCAACACCTGGCAGGTTCTCTGAACGCCAGGGCGGACGAACTCAGCCGTCGGTGCTCGATGGATCACGAATGGCGTCTGAACTCGGACGTGGCGCAAGGCATCTTTCGGCAATGGGGAGTGCCTTGGTTAGATCTATTCGCCACAGAAGAGAACGCGCAATGTCATCAGTTCTGCGCGTTGGAGTTTCCAAGACGGCACTCGCACGGCGACGCCTTTCGGCGCGAGTGGAGTTGCGGTCTGTTATACGCCTTTCCGCCTATACCACTTCTGCCCAGAGTGCTGAAGAAGATCAGGCGCGACCGGGCCCAAGTTATCCTTGTGGCTCCGGACTGGGCTCGAAGGTACTGGTATTCCGAGCTACTCAGCATGTCAGTCGGTCCCCCGATCCGCCTGCCTCTTCAGGAGGACCTTCTGTCGCAGCAGCAGGGGACGGTCCTCCACCCGAACCTGTCCAGTCTCCACCTCCATGCTTGGAGATTGAGCGGCGGCAGTTGAGGCCATTTGACTTGCCTCCTGAAGTCTGTGATGTTATTCTGGCAGCCAGGCGTCCCTCCACTAAGTCGGTATACGCCTGTCGGTGGAACAGATTTGTGGCATGGTGCACAGCAAAGGCTGTGGATCCTCTCTCTGCCCCTCTTTCGGAGGTTCTTCTGTTTCTTCTTTCTCTTGCCCAGCAGGGCTCTGCTCTGGGCACTATCAAGGGCTACCTTTCTGCCCTTTCAGCCTTTTTGAGGCTTCCTGATCAGCCTTCTTTGTTCAAATCCCCGATTGTAACTCGGTTCTTAAAAGGCATCACTCACATGTTTCCACCTGTTCCGTTTGTGATGCCTCAGTGGGATTTGAACCTGGTTCTGACCTTCCTGATGTGTGCTCCCTTTGAGCCCCTTCATTCTTGTCCTCTCCGTCTCCTGACTTTAAAGACGGCTTTCCTGGTTGCCATCACCTCTGCCAGGAGAGTGAGTGAGCTCCAGGCTCTTTCTGTCCAACCTCCTTTCCTGTCCATTCATCCTGACAAGGTGGTTCTGAGGACTAGACCTTCTTTCCTGCCCAAGGTTGTTTCGGCCTTTCACATCGGGCAGTCCATCACCCTCCCTTCCTTCTTCCCGCCTCCGCATCCTTCAAAGGATGAAGAGCGGCTCCACCGTCTGGACCCAAAACGTGCGCTTTCATTCTACATGGATCGCACACGCCAGTTCCGGGTGGATGACCAACTGTTTGTTGGCTACGTGGGTGCGAAGAAGGGACGGGCGGTTTGTAAGCGAACCATCTCTCGATGGGTCGTCCTCTGCATCAAAGCGTGCTACTCTTTGGCTCGGAAGGAGCCTCCTGTTGGGCTGAGGGCCCATTCCACTCGGGCCACGGCGGCTACTACTGCCCTGGGCCGGGGAGTCCCCTTGCAGGACATTTGCCAAGCGGCTACGTGGGCCTCGCTGCACACCTTTGCGAGGCACTACTGCCTGGACAGTCAAGTCCGGAGGGATGGCTTCTTTGGCCGTTCTGTCCTCCAGGACTTTCTGGTGTAGTTTTGTATTGGTTCGCAGACCCACCACCGGGGTTGGTATTGCTGGGGTATGTATTCTAAGGTAAGGAATCTAACACTAACGTGTTTCTTTCAGATGAACAAGTTACTTACCTTCGGTAACGATATATCTGTAAGAAACATTAGTTAGTGTTAGATTCCTTACCGAACCCACCCATCCTCCCCGTTCTGCGAACTGATACCTAGGGTTAAGGTCATCCCTTTTCAGGGCCCTAGTTTGTACATGGCACCAGTGTTGGTTCTCTCATGGCTCTGCGTCTCCTGGCGCGGAAAAGCTGTGTGCAAAGAACTGACGTCAGCGCGCGGAGGCGGCGTCTATGTACTCCAGCGACGTCATCACGGCGCACGACGCCGACGACGGACGCGGAGCCGCAGGGGACGCCTGCAGACGACGCCTACCGACGCGCAGGGGTACTGCTACGCAAAAGTTTCCGGATCCAGACTGACGCCTGGGGATATTCTAAGGTAAGGAATCTAACACTAACTAATGTTTCTTACAGATATATCGTTACCGAAGGTAAGTAACTTTTTCATCAGTTGTTGTTTATAAACAAGTATACAAGACTCGGTGATTGTATGAGTGACTGTATGGATAACTGTATACTTGTAATAGTGTTTTTTATAACACACTAAGTATGAGTTACTATCTATATAAATCGATAAAATTATGTTTGTATGTGTATGTAGCTAAGTAAATGTAAGTATGATCCATTGTTTGCATAAGTGAATAGGACGACTTCATAAGTGAATAGGATGTGTGCTGGTGTGTAATGTCGATATTGGTGTATAAGTATATTTGATAGTCTTCTATTGATCATTGACTGCATGTATGAGTGCATCTATAGGTAAGTGATTAGATGTATGTATAGATTTAGGAATCACTGAGTGGGTGTTTAGAAACATGTATTGGTGTATCAATGGATTCAATATGGTACTCTGAATTTTACAGTGAGTGATGATAGGTTATACTAGTGTATGATGAGGTATATCTTATTGTCACGTGTATGATGTCATCAGTGATGTCATTTGAAATGTCATCAATGATGTCACTGACCATGTCTTATGTGACATCATCAGCAGTGGATTGACGGCACACAAGATATAGTGAGTACAACTAACTATATCAGAGGAACTTCAATGGTTTTGTACAAGTGAAATTTTCAGCTAACTATAATACCCCTAAAACCTATGGTTTTTTCAGTGAATTTCTAAGGTTTTTTATGCTAATGCGTTGCAGTGTGTTGTAAAAAGGGGCGCAGCCTCTAAACACCTCTCTGCAACGCAGCTTATTGGTGCATACTGGAGGTACCTGGTGGGCTAGTTGGCCGCCAGGGGACCTCAGGAATCAAGAGGACTTAATCCCCCAACTTAAAATACGCCGCGGGGCGCGTTTGCACAGTGGTGAAGGTCGGGGGCGGGACCTGAGGTGATCAGTGTGCAAACACGCCCTGTGGCGCGTTTTAATTTGGGTAATTAATTCCTCTTCAATCCAGAGGTCCTCTCTCTGCAACACAGCCCCCTGGCGCATACTGGAGGTTCCTGGTGGGCTAGTTGGCCCCAGGGACCCCCAGTATTCAAGGGGAATTTGTTCCCCCTCTGCAAATGCGTCACTGGGCGCATTTGCAGAGTGATGCAAGGAGGGGGCGTTGCCTCCGACCTAATCCTGTTTTTTTATTATTTTTATTTTTAAAGAAGGGGGGCTGTGTAGTCCCCCCTTCTCTTTCTAATTTATTGGCCCTGGGTACCCCATCCCCCAGGCCTGCCCCCAATTTTTAATTGAAAAAAAAATCTGGAAGGGGTCGCGTGGCTCCCCTCCCGAGGCCATATTTTGCCCCGGGACCCTATCCCCCGGGGCATTGCCCTTTTTTAAAAATTCTTATTTTGGAGGAGGGCTGCCTTGCCCCCCTCCTGTGGCCAGTTTTGGCCCCGGGGACCCCAACCCCCGGGGCCGTTTCTTTAAAAAGTGGCCTATTTAGACATTTATTTACCATTTATTGTTCTATCGACCTTTAGATATACATCTATAAAAAATGTTTATTTTTCAGAAAGACACACATTCACTGGATGATGTCATCAGTGATGTCATGAGTGATGTCACTGACCATGTCATGAGTGATGTAATATGCAACGTCATCAGCAGTGCATTGCGGGCGCGCAAGTTATAGTTAACTAAACAAACTATAACGGGGGAATTTCAATGTCCAGCTAACTATAACATGTGTGAAACCTATAGTTTTTTCAGTGAATTTCTAAGGTTTTTTAAATGCTAATTCCTAACTATAACGTGTGTGAAACCTATGGTTTTTTCGGTTAATTTGTAAGGTTTTTTAAATGCTAATTTTTAACTATAACGTGGCTGAAACATATGGTTATTTTAGTGAATTTCAAAGGTTTTGTAAATGATAATTTTTAAATGTATTAATAGTTATATTTTTTTATACTAATTTACTACATTGTTTTACAGTATTTATTTTTAGATATTTTATTTTTTAAATTACATTACATATTTTTAATATAAATTAGAAAAAAATGTTTTTAAAAATATTGAAATTTTAATATATTTTTTTAATTTAATATCTTTTAAATGTATATATATTTTATATAGCAGGCAATTATATCCTATGGAAGGAAATTCAAGTTACTGGTAAGTACAGTTAAATTTACTTTTCAGGAATAGTAGTGGGCTGAAAGATGCAGCACTGATGTCTCTCCTGATAACAGGTGAGTAAATCGGAATTCGTAGTTCGGCTGATTTTTGAGGAATTTTTTAAAGTCCCAAAACTCCACACTTTGAAAAAGTGGAATCAGTCAATGTTAGCCTCTGTAAGGAAATTCAAGTTACTGTAACTATGATTAGAATTACTTTTCAGGATCAGTAGTGGGCTGAAAGATGCAGCACTGATGTCTCTCCTGATTGCAGGTGACTAAATCAGGATTCGTAGTTCGGCTGATTTTAGAGGAATATTTGTACGTTTCAAAAATAGACACTTAGATACTTTTCTGGTGAAAACCACACAATAGATTCCTATGGAAGGAAATACAAGTTACTAGCAAGTATGCTAATATTTACTTTTCAGGGTCAGTACTGGGCTCAAAGATGCAGCACTGACGTCTCTTGTGATAACAGGTGAGTACATCGGAATTCGTAGTTATGCTGATTTTAGAGGAATATTGTGCTCAATAGTGAAGGAAGGGGGTGGGGCCTGAGGTGACCTGTGTGCAAACACGCCCTGTGGCACGTTTTAGATTGGGGAATTAATTCCTCTTCAATCCTGAGGTCCCCTGTGAGCCAACTAGCCCACCATGTACCTCAAGTATGCGCAAGGGATCTGTGTTGCAGAGAGGTGTTCAGAGGGCACGCCCCCTTTTTACAACACGCTGCAGCGCAGCTCCGTGGCGCTTAATGGAGATACTTGTTGGAGTAGTTGGAACCTAGGGAACCTCTGGATTGAAGGAAAGAGAGAATAGAGAGGCAACAAACAATCAAGTACGGTACATCAGCATTTTCAAGAAAAATATTTATCGGCGTTCACAAATGAGTAGTGGTCCTTCATTGATGTTCATCAGATATTTTTATTGCAATCTTCATAAAGTATCTTGAAATCAATACAGCCAGCGCGTTTCGCCCAGATCGGGCTTCCTCAGGGCTGTAAGTATAACCATAAAGTAATCAGGATATATGCTTCCATAATTAAAAACACGTTTAGTTAAGACATCACAATATTACTAAAGCAAACTGCCAACAGAAAAAACATTTTTTGTACATGCAGCTGAGTCCATTTAACATTTGAAAATACAAATTGAAGGACCAAACACAAACGAAACCTCATGGTCAGATCTAGAAGGGAGATGTATAACACAACACATGACAACCCAATATGTCCAACAGTATTCAATAGCTGTGGACAGGAAACATTTCTACCATCCTCAGTTTTTTGATGAGACCATTGAAAACAGTCAAACATATACATATATATTCAAGACATAAAGGAAAAGTCAAGTAAGCGCTGTTACAACAGAAAAAATGCAACCAGCTGACGCCAGGTAAATTATATATTCCTATGGATAGTAAAAAGTAGAGAAAGTGAACAAAAGGGGAAAAGCACACCCCATAAGACATAAGAGAAGAGAGAATATGATGACAGAGCGAGAAGAAAAGAAAAAGAACAAGAAGAAAAAGTAACACCGTTGAGACATAATGAAGAATAACACAAGAGATTTCGATGCAGCGAGATACATCTTTAAAAGCAACTAGTACTGCAGTAAAAGTAACCCGTGATAATTACTAAAAACAGTTGACGGCTGGCTATACACCCACATAATAAAACATAAATGCCACGTACATTAACCCACACTAAAAAAACACAACTCACCAGATAATTATAAACAACGAAAGCACGAAGGTAAGGCACTCTATGGAGGCGCAAGTGGATCTCTGTTTTAAGGTTTGAAACTGTAAACACAGCATAGAGCACTTATTTATACAGAAGGCAACAGCACGTAAGCCAGCCAGCACCATACCATAGTTAAAAAGGATTTATATACCTGTCTACAAATTAGGGTATCCAAGAGCTTCTTGTTATCACTAAGAACATCAGTGTACGCTGAGCAAATATGTAGGCCTTTCACGGAAGTGGAGCTTCAAAGAAAAAGAGTTCATATAAAAGAATTAAAATAATTATTTTCCACTACCTGCAAAGTCAATTGTTTAAAAAACTGTCTAGCTAGTAGTCAAGACCCCAAGGGCCAAAAAAAGCATTTTTTGAAACAAATTCTTTGAAATTCGCGCTGGGGTCGCGAATCCAGACATATTTTTTTAAGACTCCCGTCCTTCATATAATTGAAGCCCTGGGTAGGTCCCAGTGGGTTTTGCAATAAATATATGCGGGGCCCGCAGCCCTGGGGACCGCCACCCTCCGGGGCTTGCTTAATATCAAGTGCGGCCAGCCCCGGGTGTGTGTGTGTGTGGGGGGGGGGCCTCCAAGGCCCCCCAAGCCCTGGAGACTGCCACCCCGGGGCTTTCATTGATTATTTGCAGGGGCACACAGCCCCCCGCTGCCCCAGGGACCGCCACCTTCCCGGGGCACTAGTATGCAATATGGGGGTCCGTTACTGACCCCCAAGCCGCGGGAATCACCACCTCCCTGGGGCTTTGCATTCGTAGGGATGGGGGCCGCGCGGCCCCCCTCCTGGAGCCCTTCATGGCCCTGGGGACCGCCATCCCCCCGGGCCGTTTCCTGCAGTGTCCCGGGGTGCCCACACTGCTGTTTGGCAGGGTGCTGGTGGGACTGTGGGGGTATTGGGCCTATTGGGCCTACTCCCACGGTCCCCAACGAAGTAGCTAGGTCCCGGGAGATGGCATCCCAGGGGCCAGAAGTAGCCCGGGAGGGGGGCCAGGCGATCCCCATCCCCTGTGAATAATAAAAAATAAAAAAAAAACAGAGACCAGGCCCCGGGGGATGGGGTCCCTGGGGCCATATTTGGCCTGAGGAAGGGGGCCATGCAGTCCCCCACCCAAAAAAAAGGATGAACAGGCCCCACGGATGGGTTCCCCGGGACCAGACGTGGCCAGGGAGGGGGGCCACAAGGCCCCCTCCCCAAATATTTTTTTTTAGGTTTAAAGCATTTTATTGCAGCATTGAAAGAAAAAGGCAACAATACAAACAAATAACCACAGGTGCCCCACATGAAATAGTGCGAACAGTTCGTTACAGATGTGCAATCCGCTCGTCCAGTGTGTTGGGCACATCATGCTCCGGATTCTTATGGCGAGTACACCTGTGGGTGGGACAAACCAAAAAAGAAAAGAAAAACAATACCCCCCCAACTAACTGCCCTCCTCCCATCCCCCCCGAGTCCCTCCCCCCACCCACTGTACTGTGCTAACGATCTTTCCTCTTCTCACCATAGCCGCATAGTCATCCATCTCTCCCTCCTAGCTATCATCTCAGGCATTTCAGGTGGACGGGGCTGCCTGGGACGTCAGCCGTAGCAATCTGAGGTATCTAGGACAGGTAATTTCCCTAAATTCTGACTGTTACAATGTATGGAATGGCAACCACAGCTCTTCGAATGTGTCCACATCCCCCGCCACCACCAGGGACATCTTCTCCATGCCTAGGACATGCCACAATCTATGTAGCCAACCAACAACAGTAAGAAGCGTGGTAGTGCGCCAGTGAATGAGTATATTCTGAATCGCCGATCCCAAGGCAATCGCTATCTGCCTACCCTTCTTAGATCTTAGAGGGTACATCAAGCCGTTTGGCAGACCTAGCAGAACATAGGTAGGGAAGCGGGGCAATTCAATATCAAAGCACCGGTCTATCTCGTTCAGCACCTCTTCCCAGTAGGGATTCAGTAGGGGGCATTCCCATAGTATATGAGTGAGTGTGCCAGTCTGTCCACAGTCTCGCCAACAGGTCCGTGGTATGGTATGGTTCATTTCGTGAAGTTTCTCGAGAGTGCGATACCAGTAAGTGGATATTTTGGTGAATGTTTCAGTGAGCCCAGTGTGATAAGCAGAGTGTCGTGCCCGGTAGGAAATGTGGTCCCAGTCAGTGTGGCTTAGCGATCGTCCCAGCTCCCGTTCCCAGCGTTCTCGTCCGGGATTGTAGATATGAAAAGGGTGGGGCTGCAAAAGTTTATAGAGGTCAGAGATAAGCTTGGCGTCTGAGGAGCGTGTCACTAACCATCTTTCATAAGGCGTGAGCTTCCGGTCCGCCAAGGCGCGTATCTGCGGCTGGAGCGCCCAGTGACGCGTCTGCATGTATCTCATGCGCTCTGTCTCGGGCAGGCCGAAATCCCGCCGAAGGTCCTGGAAGGAGACGGCACTTTCCGGGCCATACATATGGAATAGGGCAGAGCACCGGGCTGCTCGCCAGAGCTGGAAGGCTCCAGGTTCCATACCAGGGCTAAAGTCCGGGTTTCCGAGTATCGGCGTAAACGGGGAAGGAAAGGTGGTAAGTTCATGTTTGGTAGACACGGAATCCCATACTTGGAGCAGAACCCTCGTGACAAAAGACGCATAAAGGTTGGGAGGACGGTGGGCTCTCCGTAGGAAGGGCACTTATTGTAGTGTCCTGCCCGCTACCGCTTGATCCTGAAACAACCAGTGTTTATCAGATTCCCATCGACTCCATTCTACTAGGTAACGTAGTTGTGCAGCCTGGAAATATTTGTGCAAGTCCGGTATGCCAAGTACCCCGGACTCAGGCGCCAGCGTGGATAAGGTTCTTTTGAGCCTGGGTTTACGGCCGTGCCATACAAAGCGTGCGATATCAGACTGGGGCTGTCTGAGCCACCCCTTAGGGGGTTGTAACGGGAGGGCCCGAAAGAGATACAGGACTTGCGGTAGAAGGGTCATTTTCACGGCGGCTATTCTGCCCAGCAAAGACAACTTGCCTTTGTCCCAGCGGGCCAGTTCTTCCTTAATTTTCTTGCTTAAGGCCGTGTAGTTGGCTGTGACCATGGCAGGAAGAGAGGGCGCTAAAAGAATTCCCAGGTAGGGCACTTGGTCTTTAGACCAGCTCAGAGGGAAAAGCCTCTGTAAGTCAGCTCTAGTGGTGTCAGACAGCGAGATGTCGAGGGCTGCCGATTTCCCAAAGTTCACCTTGAAACCTGCCACAGCCGTGAAGGTTTCCAGCTCTTAAATACAAGCAGGCAGCGACCTCCTAGGGTCATCGAGCGTCAAGATCACGTCGTCCGCGTAGAGACTAAGGGTGTGGACAAACTCCCCCATGCGGACGCCTGTCACATCAGGGTTCTGGCGAACCCTCTGAGCGAACGGTTCCATATAGAGGGCAAAGAGTAGTGGCGATAACGGGCACCCCTGCCTGGTGCCCCACTCTATCGCGAACTTCTGGGAGCTGCAACCGTTCACTCTCACCACTGCGGACGAGAATCTATAGCAGTTGAATACTAGGTGCCTAAACTTCTCCCCTATGCCCAGTTTACACAATAATTTCTCTAGGTAAGGCCAGTGCACTCTATCGAACGCTTTCTCCGCGTCGATAGAGAGGAGCATGCGTACCCCGGGGATCCGGGAGGCCTTCTCCATTATGTGGGTCACCCTTTTAGTATTATCAACTGTCTGCCTGCCTGGGACAAACCCGGCCTGGTCCGGGTCAACCATACCCGGTAGGTGGAGTGCCAGACGCGCCGCAAGGATACTGGTGTATATCTTCAGGTCCACGTTCAGGAGCGAGATCGGGCGGTAGGAGCCGCACTCGGTCCGGTCTTTACCCGGTTTAGGGATCACCGACACTGTCGCTTGGAGGAACTCCGGAGGGATAGCACCCGGTTCAGAGAACGAGTTAAACAGGCACGTCAGCAGTGGTGCCAGGTCTTGGCAGAATGTTTTGTAGAAGAGAGGTATGAAGCCATCGGGCCCCGGAGCTTTCCCGTGTTTGAGTCGGGAAATGGCCGTGACCACCTCCTCAATCCGGATCTCCCGCTCAAGATGTTGGGCCTGGTCCGGCGTGAGGGAGGGGAGAGTTACCGACTCCAGATAGTCAGTCTCGGCTTGCGTTGAGGGGGGGGACACCCGTGTAGAGATCGGCGTAGTATCTACGAAAGCCCTCCGCAATCTGGCCATCCTCTGTAACTGTTCCTCCGTTGGGAACCGACAGTTCTTTCACTCGATGCTGATGATGTTGTATGCGGAGTTTATGCGCAAGGAGCCGGCCACACTTGTCTCCGCTAGTGTAGTATTTGTGTTTCAGGCGTAGTACTGCGTACTCCGCTCTGTCTATGTCGAGCGCGGACAGGAGTTTTCTAGCGGCCTTAAGTTGCCTCCAGACTCGAGGGGCTCCTGTCCGTTGATGCACCTGTTCCAGCTCCCTCACCTTGCGTGTAAGTTCGTCTTTTTTTAGCTGTCGGTCTCTATTCTCCGCTGAGGAGACTGCAATAAACTCGCCATGGAGCACCGCCTTCAAGGCGGCCCATTGTGTCGCGCGGGTGGTTTCATCATTATCATTGTGACGCTTGTATTCCTCTATGGACTCGCGGATATGCTTCACTACTGATTGTTTGTGTAGCAGAGTGTCCCTGAGACGCCAGACCCCTCGTGAGGGAGACACAGGAGGTAGTTGGAAAGTGCCCCCCACCGGGGCATGATCGGAGATAGACAGGACTCCTATGTCAGCGGCCGAGGCCAGCTCATACATCGGGCCCGTCACCAGGAGATGGTCCAGTCTCGCATAGGATTTGTGGGCGTGGGAATAGTATGAATAGGTACGGGTCGTAGGGTGGAGGCGGCGCCACATATCATGCAGGTCTAGATCTTCCAGGCGGGACCTAATCGAGCGCGAGAGCTCCCCTGATTGCAGGCGTCTTTGCGCTGACCTGTCTAGGGACGCGTCAAAGACCATATTCAGGTCCCCTCCAATAACAATGTGTCTGTCAGGGGTGGTTGTCACGTCTTCCAGTGCCCTATTCAAAAATTGTTCCTGATGGTCGTTGGGGCTATATATCGAGCCTACAGTGAATACCAGACCTCCCACCTTGACTCTGTAAGCTAGAAGCCTCCCCTTTTGTTCCGCTACCTTTTGTAGTATCTCCCCTTTGAACTTCCTAGACACCATGATCGCCACCCCTGCTGTTTTGGAAGTGCAGGAAGAGAAGAGCTGTGTGGGGAATTTTGGGGTTCGCAGTCTGTGGCAGTCTTTAGCTAAAAGGTGGGTTTCCTGCAGAAGACAAATGTCTGCCTGCGTGTCTTCAAGTAGGGACAGTACAGCCTTTCGTTTGACCGGATTATTCAGCCCCTTCACATTCAGGGTGACAATCCTAAGGGCCATCAGTGAGAAGAGTACCAGTAGCGCTCAGCAAGTCGGGCACGGCCCGCAGGGCTAAACTCAAAGGCAACAGAACGCAGCCACAGCACGCAGTGAAAGTAAATGACATAGCACAGTACAGTCCCTGTATCCCCTCCCCTCCAACTGTGAGAACCCCCTCCCTGGAGCCCAACGCCCCCCCCCCCTCTCCCACCGCCCAGTGAACTCCCCAAACCTCAAACTCCCCCATTCAACTCCCTCGCCCTCCCCCCTCATCCCCAACCATGTATAGTACGTCATTGTCCCAGTCCGGTCCTCAACGGACAAGGCCGTGGAAAGTTATTCAAGTGGACGTCCAGCCACAACCTCCAGTGCCCCCGCCACCCCCCCACCCCCGGAACCCCCGCACCTGCAATGAAGATAAGGCTACTGCAGTCTCCCCCCGGAGTATGTTCAAGCCGTCAAGGCCACATCACCAGTCGCCGTGGTCCTGGAAACCTCCTGTATGGCGCTGGTCATTTCCGCTCGAATTGTAGGCGAGTCGGGTCTCGTGGGCGGCGGCGGGGATCGCCGTCCCCCGGCCAGCAGCCAGCCGTCTCGTGTGCTCCGTCTACGACGAGGCGCCGGAGTGTCTGTGTCCGTCGCGGTGATTCCCAGCACTCCGCAAACGTCCTGGAGGGTTTGGAGCTGGTGCAGAGCCCACTCCAGCAGAAGATGAGTCGAAAGGGATGACCCCATGAGTACTGTGTGTCATGTTCCCTCAAAAAATCCGTAGCAATTTTAAAGGCCTTCCGATTCTGCAGCGTTATTGCGGACAAGTCCTGATACAGAGCCACTTGATGGTCTCGGAAACGTAAAGGCTGCTGTCGTCTGGCCTCACGGAGAATCCGCTCCTTCAGAGGGAAGTCCGGCAGGAAGGCTAAAATGTCTGGAGGAGGCGCCGAGGCCCTTCGGAGTCGACCCACTCTATGCGCCCTGTCGATTCGGATCGGGAAGTCTTCAGATTCTCCCAGGATTTCACGGAACAGGGCCCCCAGGTAGGCGGCCACATCCTCACCCTCCTCACTGGATGGAACGACTCGGACCCGGATGTTGTTACGTCTAGACCTGTTTTCAAGGTCCTCGGCATGGGCTTGTAGGTCAATCTGTTGATCTCTCAGTCTCAGGACCTCCTGCTGTAGGTGCGTGATTTCCTCATCTCTGGAGTGGCCAGCCGCCTCCACCGTGTTCACTCTCTCTCCCAGGGAGTCAACCTCTCTCCGAACTTCTCAAACCTCCCCGGCCACCTCCTGTTTTAGGGCTTGAAAGTCCTCCCTCAAAGAGCTGAACAGTGACTCCAGAAAAGATCTAGCTACCGGAGGTTCCCCGCCTTCCGCACCTCGAGAGCTGGTCGGGGGGCTCGGGGCTGGCTGGTTCCTGTCTTGTCTTGGGGCGCCTCTGCCCAGCATGTCTGGCAAGGTCCGGTCTCCCTTCTTCGTCCCTCTGGCATTCGACATCGTGGGGGTGGGGAGTCACAGAGGCCCACGCGCTATGGCGAGGAAGGGGTCAGGGCCCGTACAGCAATCTGTCATAGGGCGGCAATCCTCACTACTCGTGGAATCTTCGGACTCTGGAGCGCCGATGCAAACTAAAGCTCGGTTGGGCGCCTCCGAGTGCGTGGAGAGCTGGTTGCTCACAGGGCTGGTGTGATCGGCCCGCCCTCGTCCAAGATGGCAATCTGCTTCGTCCTGGAGGACCAGCGTAGTTGTGACGCAGTCTCGTCTTCTGGGCTGTATGTGTGTTGCCCCTCTCCGGCCAGGGCCGAGGTCGAGATCTTCCATTACAGGGAGAGGCGCCACAGGGCGGTTCCCCCTCCGGTCGTCGCTCTACACCACAGCCAGCGACCCCGTCTGGGCCGCGCCCGTGGATAGCTCACTTCTCCCGGGGCTTGCTGTAATTACCCGTCGCTACACGAACCAGCCAAGGTTCCATTTGGAGAAGGCGAGGGGGCGGGGGGCCTCCTTCAGCTCAGTATCTGGAGTCCGGGCCTGTTCGATTATAACTTGTTCGAAGGCCGGCCAAGTAGATCGTGCTGTGGCAGGGACCGGGGAAGGGTCAGGCTCTGCAGGCAGCGGGGGTGTCTCTGAGCGTTCGATAGGCCGGAATCACCCGGTAGGGGCGCAGGGCGGGGCCCGGGGCCGGACCCTATGGCTCAGGCCTCGCGGCCTTCCTGATCCCCAGGTTTGCGTAGCTGCTTCCTGTCGGCTCCGCCTCTCTGCTCTCCGCTAACTCGGCTCCGCTCCGCAGGGGATGGCCGTGTCTAGGCCACGCCGGGGTCTCGCCGTCGGAGCACCCGCAAGCCGCTAGTCGTTCCAGTGCTCCAAGACCTCCTCTCCGGATCTCCGGAGGTCTGTGGTCGAGGGGCCTCCAGCCTCTTGGCGGTTCTTCAGACGGCTCTCGCCGTGGGCCGGCCCCTTCGCGGTACCGCCGCCGCAGCAAGGAAATTGGGGGCTGCGGACTGCTCCACACCACCGTGGGGTGCACTGGGCGCGTTTTCCGCTCGATCTGGGGGAGATCAGCGGTGGAAAACGGTGCAGGGTTTCCAGGGGCTCGGGAGCTCACGGCAAGAGCGTCCTCTCAGCCCGCCATCTTGGCCACGCCCCCCAAATATTTTTTTTTATAAATAAATGCCGGCCCCGGGGGATGGGTTTCCCAGGGCCAATAGTGGCCTCAGGAGGGGGGGCCACGCCAACCCACTTCCTATAAAAAAATATATATGTGCCCATGCCCCGGGTATGGGGTCCCCGAGTCCCCCTATTTCAATTTTTTTTTTTTTAATGCCAGGATCGCGACTAGGCCCTACCCCTTCCCGGCAGCACTCCGCAAACGTGCCTGGTGTGTTGTAAGTTGGGGAATTAATTCCCCTTGAATACTGAGAGTCCCTGGGGGCCAGCTAGCCCACAAGAAACCTCCAGTATGTGCCAGGGAGCTGCATTGCAGAGAGGAGTTCAGAGGTCACGCCCCTTTTTACACCTCTCTGTACCGCTTACTGGAGGTACCTGGTGAGCTAGTTGGCCCCTTAGGAACTCTCAGGACTCAAGGATAATTAATCCCCCAATTTACAATGCGCCAGGGGGTGCGTTTGCACAGTGGTGCAGGGAGGGGGGGCAGACATAGCAAGTGTGCAAATGCACCCCCTGGTACATTGGTAATTGGGGGATTAAGTCCCCTTCAATCCTGAGGGTCCCTGGGGGCAAACTAGCCCACCAGGTACCTCCAGTATGCGCCAGGGAGCTACGTTGCAGAGAGGTGTTCAGAGGCCACACCCCTTTTTACACCACTCTGCAACGCAGCTCTGTGGCGCTTACTGGAGGTACCTGGTGGACTAGTTGGCCCTCAGGGACCCTCAGGGACCCTCAGGAATCAAGGGGAATTAATCCCCCAATTTACAACACGTCAGGGGGCGCGTTTGCACAGTGGTGCAGGGAGGGGGCGGGGCCTGACATAGCAAGTATGCAAATGCACCCCCTGGCACATTGTAAATTGGTGGATTAAGTCCCCTTCAATCCTGAGGGTCCCTGAGGGCAAAGCAGCCAACCAGGTTCCCCCAGTAAGCACCACAGAGCTGCGTTGCAGAGAGGTGTAAAAAGGGGCATGGCATCAAAACACCTCTCTGCAATGCAGCTCTGTGGCGCTTAATGGAGGTAGCTGGTGGGCTAGTAGGCCCCCAGGGACCCTCAGGACTCAAGGGGATTTAATCCCCCAATTTACAACACTCCAGAGGGTGTGTTTGCACAGTGGTGCAGGGAGGGGGCGTGGCCTGATGTGACAGGTGTGCAAACGTGCCCTGTGGCGCGTTTTAAGTTGGGGAATTAAGTCCCCTTGAATCCTGAGGGTCCCTGGGGCAAGTAGCCCACCAGGTACGTCCAGTAAGCGCCACAGAGTTGCGTTACAGAGAGGTGTAACAAGGGCATGGCCTCTGACCACCTCTCTGTAACCTAGCTCTGTGGGGCTTACTGGAGGTACCTGGTGGGCTAGTAGGCCCCCAGCGACCCTCAGGATTAAAGGGGAATTAAGCTTGCAACGTAAAACCTGCCAGTGGGCGTGTTTGCACTGTGGTGAAGGGAGGGGGCGGGCCTGATACGACATATGTGTACTTATGCAATCACTCCTCTAACACGCAAGCACTTATAAATTCACCATGCACTCTCCTTGCAGCACTCTAATCATCCAGTCACTACCCATGCACTCATGAAATGGCCCATGCACTAACTCATGCACTGCTAGTAATACCCTGAACAGTACCCATGCAGTCCAGCCATCGCTCTGTCACTACCCATGCACTCCTCCAAACACCCAGCACGCAACATGTACTTCCCTAATCACTCCGCCAAAACCCAGGCGCTTATACATTCACCAGGCCCTGTCCTTGCAGTACTCTAATCATCCAGTCACTACTCATGTACTCATGCAATGACCCAGGAACTAACTCATGGCAAATACAGAGGAGGTCATGCTAATTACAGGGGTACCCCAACACATAGTGTTCCCTAGTGTATGTATGCGTTTTCACTGTATTCCTAGTGTCTTTTAGCATAGCACTGACTCCGGTCCTGATTATTCAGAGTCCGTTATCACCAGTACCCGTCAGTAAAAAGTTGGGGGCACAGGAGGACTTTCTGCTCCTCTGTTGCCTCTTTCTGCATTTGTCTTGCTTCTTTCTGCATTTTTCTTCCTCTTTCTTCACATGTCCTACCTTTGTAGGCACAGTTAGAAATAAGCATTTAAAAAAACCATTGAAATTCACTGACAAAAACCATTGGTTTTACAGACATTATAGTTAGGAATTAGCATTTAAAAAACCTTAGAAATTCACTGAAAAAACCATAGGTTTCAGGGACGTTAGTTAGTTGGACATTTCACTCGTACAAAACCATAGAAATTACCCCGTTATAGTTAGTTCAGCTAACTATAACTCGCACCCCCCGAATGCACTGCTGATGACGTCACATATTACATCATTCATGACATGGTCAGTCCCATCACTGATTGCATCTCAAATGACATCACTGACGAAGTCACTGATGACATCATCCACATCAAAATCTGATGCACCTCCTCACATTCTAATATAACCTTTGATACACCCACTGTAAAATGCAGACTACCATTCTCGAAACCATCGACACACCAATACTAGTTACTACATATGCACTCACTGATTCCTAGGTCTACACACACATCCACTCATTCACCCATACAATCACTCATACTGTTGCGGGGATTCTGTGTAGGCACAGAACTGTGTGCAGGAAAACATGACTTGTGATGTACCAGAAACTCACCTCAATACCCAGAACCCCTATCCGACTAGCATCAGTGTCACATTAGCTCTCGTCCTACAGCGAAGCTACCAATCATTAGACAACCCAGAACATGCGACTTGGGTTACTCTCAGGAATGGTGGGAATCAAGAACTCTTTCGTTTTTATTCTCGTACCAGTCTACAACGTGAGTATTCAGAAACTCAGAAAAGTTTAAAATGTTTATTTTTAACGACGTGCTCTAAGATGCAGTATTTTGGCTAACATAAGCAGGCATATTATTAGAAAAAAACGATCAGCATTATTACAATTCCATAAAACACAAAGGGAGAAATCATGTTACAATGATAGTGAAAACAGGTCGTATAGCGCCTTGTGAACCACCCTCCCCTGCTAGGAACTAGGTTTTATAATAATAGAAGGTCTCTTAGGCTTGAATGGGGAACCCCATACCTCCAAGATCTAAAAATTGCCCCCACTTCTTGTGCGTTCTCCGATCAGGGGAGGGTTTAGTGAGGGCTGGGCCTTGTTGCGCACATTGCTATGTTAGCATAGGCTTATTAGAAGTTTAAAAGCCATTTTACCTTTTGCTGCTATTTTGCACACAACACTGCATATAGCTGTTGTTGTAAGTTAGGCTGCATGAATTTCTTCACATGAGAAAGGCTTGTTTTTGGCATCCCTAGACTTACATCGCGGCCCTAGTATGCACAGTGAGTTCTAAAGCCTCCAAGGTTATCATAACAAGGTAGCTGTTGTTCGGGCTGACCGGCTCACGTTTTAGACAAAACATGCATGCAGCTGCGAGCCAACGGAGACTCTGGCGCCATTAATATTGCACTGTAGGCATGATTTTAGGCACTTGGAAGATTTCCGTTTCCAGAGAGACAGAGAGCGTTTACAGATCACGATGTGATACACTCCTGCTGATCTTGGAGGCATGGGGTCCCCCACACAAGCCTAAGAGACCTTCTATATTTTATAAAACATAGTTCCTCGCTAGGGAGGGTGACATACTAGGCGCTATAAGAAAAAAAAAAAAATCAGTCAGTTTGGACAAATGAGGGTTCACTGACGCTATAGTGGAATGTTCAAGCCAGCTCTGACACAATTTAGTAACAGGTGTCCACAAGGTAGAAACAGAATGGGCGTTTTCAAAACAGGGGTCCACTCTAACGTGTGTATAGTCTGGGGCCAGACCCAGAAAATTATGTTGGCATGAATCTGAACTTTTCTGCCATAATAACCAACCTTGAGGATCCAAGCTGGAAATATTAAAGGAGCAATTTGTTATTAGGGACCGCAACACATCTGGGGACCTATCAGTGTGATTGTACCATGTAGGGTATTCCCCCAATTCGGGAATAGAAGGGACATTTAATTTTTTAGATGTTGCCAATCCAAAGCAAGTAGTTTGTAAAATCGAAGAGTTAAAAAACATGTGGTTAGGGATCAGACATGCACAATACAAAGCTTCATGCCTTGGACTTGCCAGCTTTTAGAATCCCAAACAGATTTAAGATCAATAGTATCTTTCCACAGCTCATAGCCCCCTTTAGCTAATTGATCGGCAAAGGACTTTGAATACAGTAATTTAGTGTGGGTGAGTCTAACTTTGGAAGAGGACTTTGCAGTCATTTTAAAATAAAAGGCGTCAGGATTTGATATGTAAACTTCCTCAAAATAGTTTTTGAGCTGCCCATTGTGTATAATTAACCACATTTCTAAATGTTTTAGCTTTATGCAGGAAATGATTGCCATAGCGCTGGTAGCAGAATAAGTCTGCATATTTAGCAGAGTTGCAGTACAAATCTTCAGCATAAAGCGCAGCATAATATTTCAAATCTTAAAAAAGAGCCTCTACGGCTTGGACATCTTTGTTTTGTTTCACAACATCCCCATACAAACAGGAAGTACATTGAGGATATTAATAACCTCTGTAGGGCCATGAATTTGACATTTTACAGCATCCCATACAATTCCATCTAACACAGGCCAAGCCGTGATGTTGACAAAAGTCTTCATGATGTGGGACGAGGAGTGGGGTGCCAAAGTTCCATCAATTAACCTAATTGCAGATCTTTCTTTCACATAATGTCCATTTACTAGACGAAAAAATACAACAACAAATCCAATCGACATGAATAAAAAAATTGAGGAAAGTACCAGCCAAATGTAAGTCCAAGGTGGTATCAAATTTCTTTTAAACCAAACAGCAAAAATAGAAATTTTCGATGGGGATCTCGATGTTGCAGAGTTAGTGTCAAATGAAAAATGTGACTGGTCAACTGCACTCATCTGCACACCAGGCAACGATACATCTGTGGGATAAGTATACTCAGTATCGTCATGGGGATCACCAGCCAGTGGATTCAATAAAGGATTAGTAACCATATGCATCTCGATGGCAGTGTCAGGCCTGATGGTGTTTGCCGAAGCCAAAACAGAATTTCTCAGCATTGCTGGACAAGAGACCGCTGGAGTCATACCAAGAAGAATGTTCCACTCGTTGTAATTTGACATTGTCAATGAAGATGTACCTGTTATCCTTGCATCCAGGAAGTGGGGGTAAAATGACTGTTCATGTACCCTGCAACAGGTGCACGATAAGAGGGACCAAACTGCTTCCAGTTCTCCACCTTCTCACAGACCCAGTCACCGACTTGGGGTGGCCAGCCAACTACCGAAATCTGAAGCGTAGCATCAGTTGTGGAGGGCAAGTGTTCCTTTGCAAGACTATTTTGTGTCTCTTGTAGGTTCTATAATACAGCAGAAGGATCATCTACGTCAAAGGTTACGGCCGACGCTGCCATGTCTAGACCCTCAAGATCCAGGACAAATATTTTTATGCCAAAGAGCATTTTGTATGGGGTCTGCCCACCCAGAGACCTTCTAGGGAGATTATTAAGTGCACGTTGAACACTGTACGGATGGACCAGCCAGTTTCTGCCAGTACCTAAAACCATTGCTGTCAAGGATTGCTTTAGGTCACTGATCATTCGCTGTACAACTGAATTGCCCTCTGGCCTGTATGGAGATGAAAATTGTACCTGCACCCCCAGGGACCTAATGGCTTCCTTGTACGCCTTAGAGGCAAACGCTGGACCCTGGTCAGAATGGAGGGTGCCACATCAAAAATTCCCACAAAGACACGCAAACCCCTGATGACAGTTCGAGCATCAGGGCTGCATTGTGCCAGACCCATAAAAAGCGTGTGCACAAATCCACTGCAACTAAGATAAACTTGTACGCAGTATCAGAAGAGAAAGGACCACAGTGATCTAAATAAACACACCAAGTGGTTTATTAGATATGTACAGCTGTGTTTGTGGTGGGCGTGCAGCAATTGAAGGTTTAATCTGCTGGCAAATGTCACAAGGAAGGACATATTCATGAGTCTTGTTTGTACAAACCGCGCCACCAGTAACGTTGCTGTAAGATAGATCCAGTCGCTGACACACCGGCATGAGCTGAGGCCATGCCCTTGTGAGCGGCTGTTATCAAGGTTTGCCTGCAGTCCGCATTGGGAAGCAATCTGTCACCAACGTTGTTAATGCTCACATAGGGAAGTCTATCAGGACTTAAATGATAAGAGTATTTAGAAAGGAAAGATCTAGGATAATCACTTCCCTTCTTTGTTGCAGCAATGGCTGCCAAGAGGTCATCATCAATCTTACTTTTTGAACGTGTAACTGCTGATACTACATAAGTTGCCACTGCTGTCTTTGCTGCTTTGTCAGCAAGATTGTTACCAACAGCGTGTACGCCTATGTGCTGGTGACCAAGAGTATGACTTACATACACGAGAGGCAGACGCTCTTTAAGTTCTGTGACTCAAACCCAAAGCATTTTGTGTTAGAATGAATATTGAGATTCCAAAGGTAGCACAATCGGAGTTCAAAAGAATAAATTGTCATTGAAAGACTGAACACAGTAGTAAGAGTCACTTACAATTAGAGTAGTCACATGAGGATCAGAAAACTCCTGTGCAAACAGCAGAGCACATAGCTCTGCCAACTGGGCGGTACAGTCCCCTAATGTCTGCATGTGCACGACATCTGACTTGAATTCGCCATTCACCATGGTACCCACCACTATTGCGCAGGCCGCTGAATAAGCATGCTTAGATCCCGTCGCTGGTTGCGGCGAACAGTCAGTATAAATGATGCAATGGTAATCCTCAAGCGGGTGCAAGGACAAAGGAGCAGGATGAACAAATTCCTACTGTAAATACTCCTGTGTCTGCAATGCAGGGTTAAAAATAAAGTGACAACCGGAAAGTCAGTGAAGTGGCACATTGTATCCAATGAGGATGCAAAGCTTTAGAATTTGGTACACTGGCTTTTGTCACTGAGTCAAGGGCAGGATATGGTGTAACAACCAACATGCGTTTCCCCTGCGACAGCGCTCTCTCTTTTAGAATCGCCATCTGCAATGCAGTCAAAACTTTTTTGACAGTAGAAAATCACATTTCAGCCGAAGTGTACAAGTGTGACTTGTAAGCAATAGGGACTGGGTCTCCTTCATTAACCGTCAAGTATGTGAAACCCACTGCGCCTGGCACAATTTTGATTACCAGGTGAGTGTGGTTGTCACGTGTTAGTAAGTATTTAGATTCAAGAAGATCAGCCTGAAAAGAATGCAGTATTGCTGAATGTTCTGGCATTCAGCGCAATTTGGTAAAAGTAGGTTGTATCAAGGCATATAGCGGCTTATACGCTGGGCATAATCGGGTATGTAAGCACACCTGAAATTCAAAAAACCTAGTAATGATTGTTATTTCAGAGTTGTTGGAGCGCGCAACGGTGCGCAAGCCTCCAGGAAGTGAGGTGCTAAACCTCAACCTTCGTTGTTGAGCTCATAGCCCAGAAACAACACTGTGTACTCTGCAATGTGTGATTTTGCAAAGTTAAATTTGTAACCGAAGTCCGCAAACATAACAATAAAGCGGTCAATGCGACATAGATGCGGCAATAATTTGTCGATTGTGAGATATAAATCATCAACATACGAGTGCACATCAGGGTCGACGCGCTCTCGTGCAGCAAAGAAGCCTGGGCTGATTTTATAGCCCATGGCTAATCTTTCAAACTGTTTTTTTTTTTTGCCACTAGAAGTAAACACTGTCCAATAACTACTAATAGAGGACAGGTTATGACTTAAAAAGCCATTGGATATGTCAAGTGTGGTCTTAAATCTTTTTCTCACAAGACTATCAACTTGGGCAGAACTGTGAGTATTCTGTACCGCGCACATCCAACAATGAGAGTTCAAATGCCGATAATCCAAAACTAGACAATACAACCTATCAGGTTTGGTTACAGTGAAAAGATTATTCCTGGATGACACACATGTTTCAATCACACCTTGATTTTCAAAGTGTTCAAGGATTTCTGCAACGGGAGCTTTCGCTTCCCGTCGCATGGGATATTGGGGTTGAGGCTGTGGCATAGACCGCAATGGAATCACATGTCTGGGCGAAAGTGTGTCCCATCAGACCTGAGTAGTATAAGATATGTGTACACAGAAAAAAAAGTTTTCAAAAAAACTGCTTAAGGTGAAGTGGTGTCTCACATCGAACACTATAGAGAATGACTAAAATGGGTGGATTTGTCCAACTGTTACAATGGGAAATGTTATGAAGTAATCAAATGCTCTTTTTTAGGGTCACATGACAATCGCTTACCGAGAGTGCAAGGAGGCCGCACCCAACGCGATTTTGAAAAAATATATTTATCATGATATAGGTTTATTACACTTAGAAATATATAAATGTTTAAAATATTTTATATTGTCGCTTGCCGTCATATACTGTGTAAAGTTATTTACATATACTTTTGAGAAGAAAAAAAAGAGGGAATGGCGTACCCGGCGTGACACCGTACGTCTGTGACGTAACACAGGGCCTGGCAGCGTGCACTCATTGCATACGCAACGTGCAGCATGTGCGACCCCATGCGTACATATCTCAATGCGTGGCTTGGTACTGCGTACCCGTCTGATACCAAAGTAGAGGCTGGGGCGACTTTATGCGTATATGATGTACCGCGGGACGTGGTGTCAAAAACCCGTCTGATACGAAATGCGCATCATTTACAAGTTTAGCAATATGGTGGATCGGATTCACATGGTGATGGAGCTTGGTATGCTCTCGGTATGGGAGGGCAGTTTTCTCAACAAAAAAAAATGCATGTTTTTTGGGGAAGATATAAAACATTACATAATTTTTAACAGTTTATAAAAAGAAGTATAATAGAGTTCCAAAATATTTAAAAATATAATAGAAAAAATATGTTTTATAAACATTAAAATATGAAATTAACATTTAAAAAACCTTTGAAATTGAGTGAAAAAAACATCGGTTTTACAAACGTTATAGTTAAGAATTAGCATTTAAAAAACCTTAGAAATTCACTGAAAAAAACATAGGTTTCAGGGACGTTAGTTAGTTGGACATTTCACTCGTACAGCACCATAGAAATTCCCCCGTTATAGTTAGTTCAGCTAACTATAACTCGCACCCCTGCAATGCACTGCTGATGTCGTCACATATTACATCATTCATGACATGGTCAGTGACATCACTGATGACATCATCCACGTGAAAATCTGATGAATATACTGATGCCCTAATATAAAGTTTGAAACACACACTCTAAAATACAGACGACTATTTTTGAAACCATACACACAACAATACCAGATACTACATACCACCCACTATTTCCTAGGTCTGTACACACATCCAGTCACTTATAAATGCAGTTACTCATCAATACAGTACTATAACTTACTCTCACATAGAGTCATTTATATATTCCAACACTCACATATACTGCCTTAAAACATAAGTAGTTACTCACACCTATACCACTGAGACATTTATTCACTCACCAACACACCCATACACACACTAACTCACCCATACAGCCCTTCCTAGATGGACTTTTGAGTCCATACAATCAGTGAATCACCCACACAGACATCTATGCACAGTCTCAAACCCACACAGACACTCAGGCACCCATACAGATAATCAGACAACAAATCAATAACCCATATAGACACTCATGTAGCTGCCGCGTACACACCAACTGAGAGACCAAATAAAACTTTCACACAGTTTAGTCACTAACCCATGCATTCAGTCAGACATGTTTAATCACTCACTTATACAGTCAGTCAAGCACCTACTAAATAATCCATTCAGGCACTTGTAAATCCACTCATTCTTCAATACACCTTGTCATAGATATATATGAAAAATATTTAAACTTTCCAGAAACACACATTCACTGGATGATGTAATCAGTGATGTCATTTGAGATGTCATCTGTGATGTCACTGACCATGTCATGAGTGATGTAATATGTGACATAATCACCAGTGCATTGCGGGAGCGCGAGTTATAGTTAGCTCAACTAACTATAACAGGCGAATTTCTATGTATTATGTCAGATTATATTGAATAGTGTCTTTCAACTCATCATGTTTCCATTGCTATGGGTTCTGCTTACCTATGCCTCCCCATCTCTTTTTTTTACTGTTACTGTCTGTGGATCTTCCATATCTTCTGGTGAGGTGTATTTTCCTTCTCAGCTAATTTGCTCATTCCACTGGTCGTTTTTTGTCTTTCATTAGACTGGTTTGTTCTATGTACAGATGTTTAAGTACGGTCAGTTTGTAGACATACCTTCAGGGATGTGTTGCTATGGTATCTAATTCTGAGGTTATGATTCAGCGGCTAGATTTCTCTATCAGATGGACAAGTTACTTACCTTCGATAACACCTTATCTGGTAAAGACAAAGTCTACCCCCAGATTGCTTACTGACCCACCCATCCTCTCCATTCCGCAAACTGTTTACTTCTTACCTTCAAGATCCCTTTCTTGAAATTATTATATGGTACGTTACCACTTGTAGTTGTTAATTAATAAATGTATCTAACTTTTTGGCAGACTGTTTTGATAGTCAGTTTCTGTGATGGCTCCTTTTTTGGGCACATTAATTAGTCGCGAAAGAAACTGACATCAGCGGTTTGAGGAAGGTCTTATATGAACTCCATCGGCATCACATACTGTGCTCAGTGAAGTTACGGAGCTACAGATGCCCTCTACCAATGCTCAGAGGTTCTGCTGGAAAACTTGAAAACTTTCAAAATCCAGTCTGGTAGCTAGGGAGAATTCTAATGTAAGGAATCTGCATCTAGACTATGTCTCTGCCAGATAAGGCGTTACCAAAGGTAAATAACGTGTACTTCTAGTTCTTCTCCTTCTACCTGTCAAATCTCTAATTATTTTCAGAGAAACGTTTTGCTACCTTCTGCCAAAGTCAGGATAGCAAGTTAAATATGTCCTTTTATTTTTCAAGATTTTTAATAGTCTCCATGCCTCATCAACTCTCTGAATAGCCTATTGATTTTAGATACCTTTATCTGAAATTCGTAAGCTTATTGCATAAGAAAATAATACATTTCATACAGTCAATCGATAAACATTTGGAATGTAAACTAGCACAGACTACCTTGACGACCGGATATTGGGTTAGTCTGACTCTTGTACTGTGGGGAAGCCAGATTCCTTAATAGACATAGTTGTTTTTCACCTTTTATTTTTTCATGAGGATTTCATTTCAATGTGTGCATGATCCCATAGCATGCTCTTATTTCTTGAAATAACCTAATATATTTCTATTCTTGAGTCTTAGCTACCATGAGTGTCTCCTCTGCAATGTCTCAAATGGTGAGGGGTCTCTTAAATTTGTGTGTGAAACAATGTTTTCCCCAAGCTAGAGTTTGAGGTTTTATTTTACACAGATTGATTACTGTACATAGTATTGAATTGTTTACTAGTGAATTGAGTTTTGGATGGTCTTTAGCAAAATGAAAACAAAAAAATCCCTTGGGAGATATAATCATCTATCTTTCTCAGAATTCTGGTGAAAGATGATGGAGGAATTCCAGACCCAATGTACATTCTTTATTCTTTATTCTCCTCCACCTCTTGTGGTTTGCATATTATTATACTTACCTGGGGACTAACTGGCACTGTCATATGGTCAGCATGTTGGTGATGTTAATAGTTTGGGCATTATTGAGCTTTCCTGACACTCCAATATAAAAGCAAGACAAATATGTCTGTGGCTGCAGCATCTGGAATGATGTTTATCGAATGCAAACACTCTTCACAGGAACGGAATAAGCCATCAAAATCAATGCTACCCACTGCAATTCACTTGATGATTGTGTGCGGTAGTTGATCATTTCATAACCTAGTAGAGCTCTGATGCTAACAAAACACATTTCTCAGGAAGGACTTTTCGCGCAACCATTACTACGAATCCTCCAAAAAAGGAAAAAAAGGGCTCAGCACTGCACAAGATACTTGTGTCGATTAAATGTTGCCTTTTGAGGAGGGTATCAATTCATTCTTCCAAGAGGTTCTAGGCATAGTCTGGGTGTGCTTCTTGTCTGCCAAACAAATTTTATTCTTTCAGACCCAAATATTTGTTGTTTTGAGCACTGGTGGGAGTGGATATTCTGTGTCTGAGCTTCTCACCCCTCTGTCTAAACAGAGTTTTGAAATTAAAGTTCCTATCTATGTCATCCTTTAAAGGATTGGCATATGATAAAGATAATTACTAACACCTTTTACCATGACTACTTAAATTCTTTATATTTCGGGCTGACTATTACATCACCTAAGATTCTCTTCTCTTTTTGCACTCTTTGTTGAAATCATTTTACCTTTATGGCAAATTAAGATTCTTTTTTCTTTCTGTCGTCTCCCTTTGTTGCAATCATTGTACCTTTATGGCACACTAATTTCTATGGAACAAGATATGTATTGTCTGATCTAGTCTGTATGCTTTCATCATCCATAGTGTAATGTTTCTCATACGGCTAGAATTGGTGGCGTACTGTATTGTTCTGAGAGCAATAGTTCTCCTAGTTCTGTCTGTGCTAGCTCTCTGCTATGCCTGTTGCTCCCTAGAACTTGGCAATCATTATATATCCAGCAGTTATTTAACAAAGAGAATAGGACTTGTGGGTGGAAAATGTGAAAATAATTTTAACAAAAGCTACTCTGATAAAACTACACCTGACCATTAGTAAATGTTTGAACTTCTACAGTTGTGCCTGCTACCACTGGTTCTGTCTAGGTTATAGGCTCAAAAGTTTAGGCTACAAGGACCAACCAGCATGTTCTACTGAGATTGAAGTAGCACAGTTCTGACAGGTTAATTCTACAGGTCTGAAACTGGAGTAGTTTTTAGTTAAAAAAAAATGTGCTGTAGTTAATATCATAAACAGATTTGTTCAGTAAAGCAAGCATAGTGAGCAGCTTCTCAACTTGGTGCAGAACGGATAGTGAGCAGGTTTAGCTTATGCATTACTTATGCTCTTGGTCTTCAAATACAGTATTTTGGTGAAATGTTTCAAATTGTCCACTATCATTGAGTTTTGTCACCAGATTGGACCACCAAGCCAAGAGATACACAATTTTGAGATAGCATTTAGTGCTAATCTATATTGATGAACATCAATTGTCAGGCAAATGACCATGGAGTTTGTAGGCCCTTTTACAATGGCTAGATAGTTCTCTCCTGTAGATGGGAAATAGTCTAAAACACTCCTTTATTGAGTGCTTCCACCTTATTCACCACAGTCATTACCAAAACAACTTTCGGCTGCCTAGCAGGACATGACATTACTCCTTCTATTGTTAACTGGTCAACACTTTGCTGAAGTGCCATTAATTCAGAAGCCATGAGAATTGTTGCCTTACTTTCATCACTTGATGAAGTTTGACCTATGTTCACTTATGAAGGACATGTATTTTCCTTAAATGCCACTATGTAATGGCCGTTTGACTATTTTGAAAGACACTTTGAACACTACTTCTTGTGGATTTTTGTTTTGAGTACATAAATGTCTGCCCCATCATATTGTGTTGGTTATTTGCCATTTTACTTGTAAACCTAAGAATTTAATGTGCTTCTCTGAGAACTTGCTCTGTTCTTTAAATGAAAGGCACATGGCCAGTTACAAGTATTAAAAATTGTCCCTCACGGTAGCTCTGTGCTTCCTAACTTTTAGATTATAGGATAAGCCCTGGAATTCAAAGTCCACACGCCTTTTGATTTGTACCTCTTTCCTTTGCAGACACTAAGCTCATACTGGATTTTATCAAAAGGGATTGTGTTCACTTAACAGTTGTTATCTGGCAGGGAATTCTATGACTTTGCCATTTCCTTTACAGCTTCCCTAGAGGATGTCATTCCTTTCCTGTTTTCATAAATCCTAACAAGTGTCCTTGCTCTCCTAAATGATAGGACCCCAAAAGAACAATGCACTACTTGTGTGTTCTGTTATTAAGCAATGTTACTATGCTGTTCACTATGTACTTGTTTATATAATGAAATGGTTCTAAACATTTTTCTGCTATACATTTTTGCAGCATCTATTATCTCAGATTCTGAAGATGTGTTTGACTTGAAACTTATTGCAAAGCTGAATGCTTTCAACATCTGTGTGTGTGATCAAAAATGTAACATAGCAGATATAAAAATACAGGGTAAGTACTATTATAAACTTACTAAATGTGGTAATTTCCTTTTCATTTGTGTAGGACTTTATACGTCTGAAATCAATTTAATTTTACGGGGAACATTTGAACATGTTGCTACCACATTACAGATGAGTATTTGAGGCTAGGCAGACTCCAGCTCCCAAATAGATAGAGCACTCATACCACATTGTCAGACTCAAAAACAGAGACATAGAAGTTTGTTGGACAAACTGTAGCCAAAAGATGCACTCCAAGTGGTTGACTGTTGTCACTGTTGCCCATGGTATTAAGCTTGGCCACTTTTTCCAATTCTTATCTAACTGGCTCGGTTCCTCACTGGATCTTACAGCTTGTGCTCCTCAGCTTTTTCTTTTCTTAGTTTCTAAAAGTGGTCTAATTCTGACCATTTCTCCTTGTTTGTTGCAGAAACAGATTTTACCACTGATGAGCTAAATTAATACCACCCCATAGAAAAGTATAGTCAACATTGAATTATAAATCTCTCTAGATCCTGAAACTTGATGCCTTGTAAAAGATACTGTTAATACTGCTCATCAATGATAGCCTCTCCACTAATTAACCAAGCAGCCAAATTGCTTTGACATAGAATCATACCCGTATGACAAAGTTTAAAAGCCATAAAATCATACTGGTTCCACAGAATGCATCAGCTGTCCACTCTTAACACCTCAAGGCCTATGTAATTAGTCTCCTTCAAAGTAGATTAAGAGGAGGGTGCAGCTCCACTGGTTTTTCGTCTCCTCTAGCTTCCGGTTCCTGCTGTTGGTCCATCCTTTGATTTGACGTGTGCGTTCTGATGTTGGTTGCTTTACGTGGAGACGATGCCATCAACGACAGAATCAAGGTCCACCAGCAACCCTTCCCCTTTTTTTTGTTTGTTTGATACCTTGAGCTGCTGCAGAGCAGAGGTGACGAGAAAGGGAGTGAAAAACATTTAATGCTGTGAGGTGGCAGTGGAAGGGAATGGTATGTAACAACTGGGGCAGCATTCATGCTGCCATGATATTTCTGGTCTCTGTGGTGCTGGCGGTTTGCTTTTTGGGATTTCAGTGGGTGGTAATCTCCATTGCTGGACATGGCATATGTGGTGCTAGTTCAAGAGTCAATGGTGCTGGTTTCCAATTCCCTGCCTCCATAGCTGTGCTGGCTGAAGAGTATTGGGCTTTTGCACAATAAAATGTTCAGTGGCTGCTTTCTAATGAACTCTTCTGTCTTTCAAGGTGGGCCTTTTTTGGATAATGTTTCCATTTTTTACTAAGTGGCTTTGAGGGATTATTCTGGAGTGCCAAAAACAGATTATATGATTTTATAAGCATTTTATGATAGTCACTCATATGAAGCCACTGATTTCACATTTCATGTTCACTTCCAATTTTGTCCACCATGCCTGTGAGACTTTTTAAAAATAGATAGCTCAACATCAGGACTCACAAAATAAGGGCAGCCTCTTACCAGCAGATTAGAATTGTACCTCTGCACTTCAGATGGAAGGGATCATCTCCAGTGTCCTTTTGCCTACTCCTTTATATCCACCTATGCCTCAGGCGAATGCTACTAAGATGCAAATGGAAGGTCCTGTTGGAGTTTGCCTGCCAGTAGGCCAGGTGGGCCCCTAAAGACAATGGTAACAGAGGAAAACTCTGCTATATCTCCTCTAAGTTTACAGCAACTTAATAGCTTATTCTGAGAAAAAAACCAGAGGTAAGTTGCCCTGTGGTTCAGTCTAAGACAGCAATATTTGTCTTAGCTGCAGTTCCATGGATGTTTTTGCCCTATCTCATGAGTCATTCCCAAAAACTCTTCACAATTTTAAAGACTCTTCTACAGAGTTGTCTGGAGTAATTTCAGTGTCCAATGTGGCCAACCTAAAAATACTGTGGATAACCAGGGGCAGCAACTAACACCATCCCTCAGGTAGCTTAGGTTGGACATTTAAGAATTAAGGACGGTGCCCCAAAAATGTTGAATCCCTTTATTCCAATGTTATAAGAGATTCTCAGGGAAATAAAATTGATAAAACAGTTCCAGATGCATACAGCTTCTGAGCAAACTGTTCAACTTGAGAAAGAGTTAACAGTGCTCCTTGATAAGCAATAACAAATGGAAAATCATCCTAGATGCTCTATTTACGAGCCAAGGGAGCACCAAAGCATAAGATGGACAGTCTTGGCCCCGGTTTTGAAGCACTAATAAGGACACGTTTTCCTAAAACATTCACCAGATCTAACTATAGTGTGAGCTCATAGGGTTCGCTTTCAAGCTTTGGTTTACTTTAAATATCCCAGAACCAACTTAGTGAACATTTAAGACTAGAGGGTTCAAGAGCTGAACATTGCTGAAGCTATGAAAGAGAATGTTTTCTCTGCCCAAATCAATTGTTTTAGGATTTTTACAGACATGACTGCAGAAACAGCTTGCAGATGAAAGTAATGTAAGACTTAGACACCCCTGTTTCATCCAGTAGGTACTCATATCTCTATAATTCAGTTGTCCAGATTGAAATTGTTATCTGATGTTAAGGATGCTTATACATTTTTAAAACCGGTTGAATAATCTGAATGTTTAATTTAAATCATTGATAACAATTGGCAGGTCATGATTCAGTGGTGGTTGGATTACTAGTATACAATACTGTTGTTTCAGTTTGTGGAAGGTGGGGGTCATGATTGATGGGAACAGGGGAGTAGTCTGACACCTGTAGGAAAGTAGGATCTGCGTCTTATGGTTACCCAAAACTTTTTGCCTGATGTTACACTGTTTTGACTAGTCTGACTGGGATCCTGCTAAGGAGGACCCCAGTCTGTCTGCTTTCTCCTTGAAATATTGTGCCATGTACTTTGGTACACTCCAGATTGGAAACTGGGGTCCCTACTATTTGTTACACATGTACCCAAGTCAGAGGTACCCCAGAGGCCTCCAAATGGACTGAAGCATGTATTATGCCACCCACGAGAGAGGCCAAGCAAAATGGAACTACAGGTGTGCCATTGCAGCCGGGTGTAAGATGGTGCTTGCACCTCTTACTTTAGATATAGAATCACTATATCTATAGGTAACTTATAAGGCAGCCCTATAGCTGGCCTTAACAATCCTGAAAGCAGGGTGCTGGGTTTTACGTGAGATGGTGCCCTTGCATGAGCAGAACCCCTCTGCAGCCTTTGGAGACCATTCTCCAGGTTGTCTGTGACTCAGCCAGACATATGAGATGCATTATAACCTTGCAGTAAATGCTACCTCTAAAACGGCTGAAACAAAACATATTGTGTTTGGTATCAAATGCCTTAGACTCATACCTACACACCGGTAATCGGTGTGGGAGGCATGATTCCACCCTTGCGAAGCGAGCTTCTTAGGGTCACTGGTCTTTCTGGTGCCAGCCTTCTCGATCACAACCAGAGACACATTTCTGCCCTTCTACTGCTGAGCCAAGCTCGAGCAGATGGAGGGCAACCCAATAGGCATCCTGTCACAGGGAGGTGTGACCACCTCCCAGACAGGATTTAGTGTATTGGGGCTAGATGGGGGCGCTTCCAAAGTGCCTGAAAGTGTGCACCTGGGGCACATCTGATGTCCTTGTGCTGCATAGTCCAGCTCAAACCAGTTCTGGAAGCCGTTGGCTCCTGCTCTGGCGCAAAACTGGACAAAGGACATGGGAATAACCTCCCCTCTGTCCCTTGAATCTGTCCAACCCTCTCCCGGGGTACAAAAGACTTACCTGGCTGTAAGACTTTAGATTTTATGTGCTCAAGATTCTGCAACAAGAAACCACTGACCTGTCTGGACACTCTGGACTTTGCTGGACTTTGACTGGGCCCAACTTTGTCTCCTCTCTGTCCAAAGCTTTGTCTGTGCCCTTGCACCATGCAGGCTCTCTGCAGGACCTGTGGAGCACTAAGGACAACTGTAGAATCCCCCTTGGGGGTGAAGGATTCACTCCCCTGCATTCGCAGGAACCATAACACAACTGAACGGTCTGCTGATCCTGAGCTACTGTGGATCTCCAAAGACTCCAGCAACACAGGAGGCGGGTTTCAAAGTTCCTTGAGGTTGAGCTGGCATCTCACTGAGTTTGAGGCCAGTATCCCTTGTGGGGACCACATAACCCCTGTGCACAGTGTACTTTTGCAAGTGTATGTGCTTGTTGGCGATTCCTGAGCTCGTCCATTGGACTCCGTGTAGTCCTAACCCTGAGCAGTATTTCCACCAAAGAACTCCTGGCCTCCTCACACCAGGTGGTTCATGGGCTAGTATTTTGTTATCCTGCTCGAGGTCCCCTTGCAACTCCCGGTCATTGGACCTGTGGGTCTTCTTGATGGTCATCTTGATATTTATTAGGCTTCCCTGGTTGATACAGACATGCCCCCTGGACCTTGCTGGTCTACATCGTAACCTGCTTGACCTTCCTGTGTGGGTTGCTGTTGCCAAGGCTTGTTGAGGCTCAAGCCGGACACCGATCCTTCAGCACTCGACATCCGTCGTGAGACAGCTTGCATCCGGCATCTCATCCTCGACATTTACAGGTCCTTGTGGCTGCAGAGTCAAGATTCCTTCTTTGCACCTGAAGTGACCCAGACTCTGTCCCCTCTGCTTTCAGGTTCCTTCCATCACAAATCCACCCTTGTATTCCTGATGACACATTCTTCCTTCTCGGCAACAGATCTTCTTTGAAGTTCTCCATTGAAAACTACGGCGGTTTCCGACACCATTCAAGACCTATGCTCCCGGCTCCTATGGGATAGGTAACTCGGGTACTCTGATATCCACAGGTGAGGTGGCTCTCCAACCTCCCAAGTTCCAATGCACCCGGCTCCTATGGGATAGGTAACTCGGGTACTCCGATATCCACAGGTGAGGTGGCTCGCCAACCTCCCAAGTTCCAAAGGGTTTCCTCGACATCCACTGAGAAGGGTCCTTAAACTTTAAAATTGTAACCGCGACTTCCCCATAGAATTGTACGTAGCCCGTGGTTGTGTTAGCACACTGCACCCTTCCTCTGAGGGGTACCTTTCTACTCAGCTTGGGTGGGTCCTTGCGGTCCCAGTGATTCTACGTGTTCTAGACACTGCCTCAAGTCCAGTCGTGGTTCTTATACCACTATTTTAGTATATGGCTTGGTCTCCCCCTGGAGCACACTGTGTATTGTGCTATTTACAACTGTTTCTTTGCTAAAGTATTGTGCGCTTTGTGTTGTATCTTCGTGTAGAGGATACTAGAGAGTGTTATATAAATAAATACATATTTTTATAACTACTGTGTGGTTTTCTTTTCATTTAGTTAATACTAAAGGTGATATTTTTGTAAAACAGGTTGCTTTACATTCCTTCAAGATTAAACCTCATGGCTGTTCTCCACAGCTACCACTAGGCTAGCTTTCTAAAGGTTACCTTTGACCTCATACATCATAAGGGTCGTTTGGACTGGTGCCAGGTGCCCACTTTATTTAGTGGACAGCATATACCAGGCCAACTTCTCACAACACCAATTAATAGTGTTAATGGTTAATGGGTTTTGAGAGGTTGCCAAGAGTTGGGTGTTAGGTGGGACACCTGCCAAATTAAAAAGGATTAGGGTAATGTGAGGGTCCAGGGTAAAAGGAAGTACAACATGATACAGTATCATTTGACTATTTCTTGTGCAGGATTTATAATTATATAGACTTTATTAGGATATTAACTTTTTCTGCACTTTTTTAGGCACCAGAGCTTTCAGCATCTTGGCGTTTTTGCTGTCCCCCCAGTATCTATGTTTAATGTACTGAGAAAGGTTCATGCACTACTTAATGCACTTTATGTGCACATTTCTGATTTTTTGTGCGTATCAATGTAGATTGTGTTTATTAGCGTGATGCTGAAAGTGCTTGTTCTTACAACTTGGTGTATCTTACTTTATGCCAATTGTTTTTTACGTTTTACCCCATATTAGTGGTGTGATCATTTGCTATTTTTGCACTTTAGGTGTTGCAGTATAAAAGGCACTTAGTTTTAATAATTCATTCTTTTTCAGCTGTTGGATGAACGTTGATATTGTTTTACTATCTAAAGGCTATTTCATCCAAAAGGTTGGGTGGTCTTTATACGTTTTCCATTATAGTCAATAGAGTCAGTTTCAAAATGTCAGATTGATCAAAGATTTTCTAATTTAATGTTGATTGCTTAAATAATAAGAGGAAAACACATGCAATTGAAGCTTGGCCCTTTTTGCAGGCTCATTCCTGAACTTTTTGCCTTACTCCTGTATTTTGTCTGACCTGTTTTTATGACTCTGGGCACTTTACCACTGCTGATCAGTGCTAAAGTGCATATGCTCTCCCTATTGTAAATTGATTTACGGATTAGTGACTCCATGATTGGCTGGTTTGGTTTACCTGTCAGGCCCTAGTACAGTGCACCAGGAGTGCCCAGGGCTGGTAATCCAAAAGCAGCCTGTAAGTGTGTGTCTCAGGACTACCAGTGCAGAGCCTGTGTGCAGTCTGGTACTGTCATGTTGACTGGGCATGTGCACCCACTTGCCAGTCCCAAAACCTTCCCTTTTCTTCATATCAGACATCCCTATGGTAGGCCCAAGGGCAGGGTGCATTGTAAGTAAAAGGTAGGACAATCCCTGATGTGTGTGGAATGTTTTAATAGTGAATTAGAGCCATTTTCGTTTTTCGCTATTGCAAGGCTACCTATTCCCCATAGGCCAGAATGGGCAGTTTGATTATTACATCTTATAATCCTACCTGACTCAGTGAACTAGGTAGAAATTCGAGTTTAGTAGGTCTGAACTCAGAATGATAAAATGCATCTTTTAGTGAAGTTGGTTTTAACATTCTGTGTTTGAAAATACCACTTTTAGAAAGTAGGTGTTTTTTTTCTAACTATCCAAGCCTGCCTCTGCTAAGTTGTGTATTCCTTGTCTGGAGTTTGAGTGACAGGGGCTGGGGGATTCCAGGAGACAGGGTGAGTCAGCCCAGTGCTGAATATAGAGATCTGCATCTAGATGGGTTGGAGGAGTTGCACCTGGGACCTGAATAGGGCTGTGCCTTCCCTCCACAATGCTGGCTCCACCTCCTATGGTGCGCCTGATGTCTCTGCCCTGCTCTGTGAAAGGAAAGAAGGAGTAATGTCAACAGAGTGCTCCAGGACTGACCAGAACTGGTTTGGACTAGGCAAAGGCCTCTCTGCCTTCAGAGAACAATTAGAAACTGTGTATAAAAGAGGGGACCCAAACCCCAGAGAATTAGATCACTTTTGGACAACAAGAAGAAGCCTTTGCTGAGGAGTGGAACCAGAGAGACTGAGGAGAGACTATCCCTAAACTGAAGTGCTGCTTGGGGGATTGGCCTGCAGTGGTTTGCTGACTGCCAAAGAAAGGAGAGAGGAACTTTGTGTGTACTTTCATCAACTTGTATACGGATCTCCATGGCCTTAAGAACAGAGCTTGCCTCCTGCTGAAGTCTCAGGGACAACAGACTTCACCCACCAGCTCTCCAAGATTTCTTTTGAAGATCCTGCAGCTGTGCTTGACTTTTTGAGGACTTGCGCATCACAAGGAGCTGGAAGCGTGACTCAAGAACAGGAAGCTTGTCGCCAAACTGCCACTGCCGCTTCACAACACGAAGCGCCTCGCCTCACCGGAGAAGAGGATCGACGTCCCCGCAGACGCTGCCCCATCACCGGGAAGCATGTCGCAGAAGAATCATTGAGTCAACGCAGGTCCACCGTAGCACCTCGCATCTCCAGGAGAGGAGGATCGACGCCGCAGCAGACACTGCCGCATCACTGGGAAGCGTGTCGCGGCTCATCGCTGGAGAAGAGGTTCCATGTCGCAGCAGACGCCGCCGCATCTCCGAGAAGCATGTCGCAGGGCCTGTCGCTACTCATTGCCGGAGAAGAGGATCGACGGCGCAGCGGACACTGCCGCATCACCGGGAAGTGTGTTGCCGGGCCTTGTTGGTTCATGGATTTCGTACAGTGTAAGCATGGTAACCTTGCATGGGTGAACCAAAAGAATTATCGTACCACCCAGATCTCCCCTTGTGGTCTTGGGGTCCTGTCTGACTGCTTGTAGAATGTCACCCAGGTCTAACAGGCAAGTCTTAGTAGATCACGCAAACAGGTAGTGGCAAAACCAAAACATTGAACCCTTGAATTCACCATGTAATGAACATACAAAGGAGTGAATTTAAGGCACATTGTTCCAGTATCTGTTTGAGATGGAAAATAGTCCCTAAGGCAGTGTAATAAAAACATCTGGGCAAAGCTGAAACTAATATGTCTAAAGAACTGGTAACAATAGTTCTTCCAGACTGGCGAACACTGCCTTGCTTTGAATAATAAATGAAGAAATAAAGTATATAACTAACTAATAATAACTAATAATATATAAAAAGCAAAGGTGGTATAGATCATGAGCAGAGCCAATGCAGTCCACTGCTTTATTTTCAGATTAGTCTTCAGAAAGAGTTGAGTTTAAATTCAACACGTGGGCTATACAGCCATTGAACTGTTTCAGTACTTGCAGTACACATACAACAAATTGTAATTATTCCCGTTGTACCGCTCGGTATTTACTTTTAGTAAAGTCATGTGGCCGAGGTATATTACAGATTTTACAGTCCCGGTGGCCATTGAGACGATTGGACTTAAACCAACTGAGGCTAGTAGCATCAGGTAACATCTTAAAGAGGAGTGGTATTCATGTTGGCTCCCGCCTTTCCAGTTTAGACGGTTATTTGTGATGCATGCAAAGATGAATTCAGAACCAAGACAATTAGGAATGGCGGGGTTTGGACTCTCTAATAAAACTGGTATGAGTGCAGCTGAATAGTAATTGAGCAATGAAGGGTCATGTATTTCTTGTACTTTGTCATGGTCAGGCTACTTGAATCTATAACCTGACACAGTCTCTAACATTATTAGGTCCCCCCAAGCAGCATATGTGACATCTATACAGAGGACAAATAAAAACAATATATACAAACAAAATAAAAGACCTACAAGTAAGGAGCACAGGCTTTGCGTTCGGTGAGTACTGCATGCTCATTAGGCCATTTCTCCCATTACCTTTGGGAGACAGTTGCACAAGTGCTGCCACAAGTCCTGGAACAGGCCCGGGCTGTGCTCTCTCAGGCAGTCAAGGACAGGAGAGATGCAGCAAAATTCACCATAAGGTGTGACCTTGATACAATGGATTCGCTGGGCATATTGATTTCCATGACTGTGACCTTGAGGCACCACACCTGGCCTAGGACGACTGCCTTCACGGGTGATTTCCAGGCTAATTTGAAGGACATGCCCTTTGATGGACCCTGCCTTTTATGGGAAAAGTCAGACTCAACCCTAGTGAGGTTTAAGGACTCTCGCGCTACAGCCAGATCCTTGGGCCTCTCCTACTCCTGGTGGCCAGTCTACCTTTCGCCTCTTTCATGGCAATGAAAGGGGTTTCCAGCCGCGCCAGCCCTACCCCAGAGACCATCCTGCGCAGGCTTCCCAAGCCGTGTGGGGATATGGACGCGGTTAATTCCAGCTTAGGAATGGAAGAAAGAAGTCATTGGCCACCCTGCCCTCGGCACTCGCAGCCTCCAAGCGCTCCTGGTCTGACCCTGCAAGACCACACCACATCATCATCATCATCATCTTCCCCACTGGAGGTCCATAACATCGGACAAGTGGGCCTTTCAGATCATTGCAGATCATTCAGGAGGGCTATTCTCTGCTGTTTAAAATTGCTCCAGGAGGAAGTTGCAGTTATCTTGCCTGGGGAGCTATGGAAATGGTCCCTGTTTCAGAAGTAGGCAGTTATTCCCGCTACTTTCTGATTCCGAATAACAACAAATGGTTGCTGCCCATTTTAGATCTTCGGACCGTCAATCTCTTCCTCAAGAAGGAGAAATTCAAGATGCTCACTCTAGCTCAGGTCTTGCCTGTCCTAGACCAAGAAGACTCGGTGGTAGCGTTAGACCTGCAGGATGCGTATTTTCATATCCCCATCCTAACGTGCCACATGCATTACCTACGGTTCTTTCAGTGCACCGTGCTCCCATTCAGCCTTACCAGTGCCCCTCGAGTGTTCACCTCCGTGATGGTGGTGGTCGCAGCTCATCTGCGCAGGTTAGGGGTGTCAGTCTTCCCCCACCTCGACGACTGTCTTTTTAAGGCGTCTTCGCCCCAGGCTTTCATGTCCCACCTTCAGACTATGGGGAACCTCCTGCATTTGCTGGGATTCTCTGTACACATGCCGAAGTCACATCCTACCCTTTCTCAGACTCTCCCTTTCATCGGAGCTGTTCTGGATACATGTGCAGTTTCGGGTCTATCCTCCGAGCAGCTAGTCTAGGATTTTCAGGTAATGATCCCGATGTTTAAGCCTCTATCCTGGATTTCGGTGAGGCTGACTCTGAGGCTGTTGGGCCTCATGGCCTCCTGCATCCTGTTGGTAAACCAAGCCAGATGGTGAAGTTCCAGTGGGTACAGCAGTCAGGAAATCTCACCGACGTGGTTCATATCTTGGAAGGAACTCCAAAAGATCTGTAGTGGTGGGTAACGAACCTTGATTGGGTAAACTGCAGACTGCACTCCCTTCCCCAACCAGATCTGAGAGTCATGACAGATTATTCACTTCTAGGTTGGGGTAGCCATCTGGCAGAGGTGTAGATCAGGGGACACTGGTCTCCGGAAGTGTTGATGCTACACATCAATTTGTTGGTGCTTCAAGCGATTTGATTGGCACTTTTTTCCTCTGTCAAGGGGAAGTTAGTGTAGGTGTTCAGGGACAACATCACTGCTATGTGGTACTGCAACAAGCCATGCGAGGTGGAGTCGTGGACCCGTTGATGAGAGGCCCTGCGTCTCTGGACATGGCTGGAACAGCAGGGCATAACACTGGTGGTTCAACACATGGAAGGTTCTGTGAACGGCAGGGCGGACAAACTCTGCCGTCGATGTCTAGTGGATCACGAATGGCATCTACAGTCGGAGGTGAGGCAAGGTCTCTTTCATCAGTGGGGAGACAGAACATTGGTTAGGTTTGGTCGCCTCAGAAGAGAATTCCGTGTCAACAATACTGTGCACTGGAGTTTCCAAGGCGGCTATTTCTCTGTGACGCCTTTCATCACGAGTGGAGCTCCGGCCTGCCGTACTCCTTTCTGCCCATACCACTCCTACCCTCGGATGTGAAGAAGATCAGGAGTGACTGGGCTCAAGTCATCCTTGTGGCTCCGTACTGGGTTAGGAAAGTAGTATCCAGAGCTTCTGAAGATGAGCATTGATCCTCCAATCAGGCTGCCCCTGTCAGGAGTATCTTCAGTTGCAGCAGAAGGGGAGGGTCCTCCACCCAAAACTGTCAACTCTGAGCCTCCATGTGTGGAGGATTAGCGGTGGCAGTTGGTCGTTTTTGACCTTCCTCCAGAATATGTAATGTTATTTTGTCAGCCAGGCGGCTCTCCGCTAAGATGGTATACGTCTGGCTCTCAACTAAGATGATATACACCTGCAGTTGATAGAAATTTGAATAAATCAGTACAGAAAGGTCTATTGACCCTCATTCTGCTTCTCTTCACTGTCCTGCTTTGAGAACTCTCAAGGGTTATCTAACTGCTCTGTCTGATTGTTTTCAGCTGCCAGACCATACCTCTCTCTTTAAGTCTCCATAGGTTTCTAAAAGAGCTGGCTCACTTGTTTCCACCCACGCCCTTTGTTATGCCACAGTGGGATCTTAATGTGGTCCTCACCTATCTTAGGTTTGCTCCCTTCGAGCCATTGCACAACTGTCCCCTCTGGCTGCTTACCATCAAGACAGACTTTCTGGTGGTGATTACGTCTGCCCGGAGTGTGAGTGAATTGCAGGCGCTGTCTTGTATGCCTCCCTAAATGATGTCCTTTCCAGACAAAGTGGTGCTTTGCTCTTGCCAAAGGTGGTGATCCCATTCCATCTGGGTCAGTCTATCATGTTGCCCACCTTCTTTGCTCCCCCTGCACCCCTCTAAGGAAGAGAAGCATCTCCACCATCTGGACCCAAAAAGAGCATTGTCTTTCTACCTTGACCACACAAAAGAGTTCTGGGTGGACGGCCAACTCTTTGTGGGGTACTCAGGAGCTAAGGAGCGGGCAGTGCAAAAAAGGGCCATCTCTTGCTGTGTTGTTCTCTGCATTAAGATCTGCTATGCCCTGGTGAAGAAGCTGCCCCATGAGGGATTAAGGACCCATTCCACCAGGGCAAAGGCTGCCACTACGGCCTTGGCTCGGGGTGTCCCAGTCCTGGATATCTGTCAGGCAGCAACGTGGGCATCTTTGCACATGTTATCCAAGCACTACTGCCTGGACAGTCGAGTCTGCAGGGACTGAGATTTTGCCTGTTCAGTCCTACAGGACTTCCTAGTTTGAGCTATTGGTCGGCACCCACCGCCAGGATGGTATGGCTTGGGTATCTAATTCAAAGGTAAGGAATCTTCAGCTAGAAGTCTCGATCAGATGAACAAGTTACTTACCTTCGGTAACGCATTATCTGGTAGAGACTCTTATCTAGCTGCAGATTCTTTACAGCCCCACCCTTGTCGCCCTGATTTGCCGACTAATGTTTTATGGCTAGGGTTACTCCCCTTTTCAGGGCCTTAGTTTTGCACATGATTACTTCAGTTACTTTGTGGGTCTGTGCTTCTGGCGTGGATAAAACAAAAAGTACTTACACCTGCATGCCTGGATGACACCTGTATAGGTACCGTGATGTCATAACGGACGCTACCAATGCTGAAGATATCACGCGGAGCCGAATAGAGCCACCCGATGGCACGCGCAAGTCGTATTGCTCAGCAAAAGTTTAGGATTCAGCCTGACACCTGTGGAATTCAAAGGTAAGGAATCTGCAGTTAGATAGAGTCTCTACCAGATAATTCGTTACCGGAGGTAAGTAACTTGTTTGTAAGAGACCATGACTCTGCTGCTCTATGAAGATGGCGTTTCAACCTTCATTATTTACAGGTATTCATCGGGACAAAAAATGCACATGAATAATTGATTGCTGCCCGAAGAGTAGAAAGAGAGAGGGATTTAAAAGAGGGCCAAATGAAAACAGAGTCATAACAAATAAAGGCCAATTGTAAATACTTTCATGCTTCTTTTGATGTGGTAAGGCATTTTCATCTTCACTATGCATATTCGATGTTTGTAGGATTCCCCTAAGAAAGTATTAGTTAGACCACATTTTGAAAACTAGGCCACAGGCTTCTGCATGCTTGTCAAAAACAATATGCTTTCAAGAATTTAATATATGTGTGGTAAAACATCTGTTTGAAGTGTACATTTCATATTGGAAATTCATACTGCCGTTTAACACATTTGTGTATATTTACTTTTTATGCAAATTCAGCACTGACATACATTATTGTTAGCACAGATAATGTGCAGCTACGAGTTAATTAGGAGCCAGTGTCTCTGGAGACCAAATTTCAGATGTCCAGGATCTAAAAAACAAAACATATTCGTAGGAAAAAAACCAATAAATGAATTTCATATAGTACTTTCAGGATATGTATCAGCTGCAACAATGCAAACTGAATCACCTTTACATATCGCACCACTGACTTTCACATGCAGGAAACGGTGTGTGCAAGAGGTACTCACTCATCACCTGAAGTCAATGTTTTTAGGTCCCTAGAGGAAGTTTCCTGTACACAGGCAATTACAGAGTTGAACGCAGCACTTGGAGTTAGTTTCATTGAGCTAAAGGGAGGTCTCTTTAGGGCCCAGCCTGAGAGAATATGCACTAACACATGCGTTTCACTTGCAAGGCACTGTTGTTAACAAAAACGACTTGGAGCTCCCCCCTACTCCATTGCTTCCCATTTGTTGGTTCGCTTGACACTCTTCTTTTACAGCCGCATAATTCATCTAGGCAGGTTTAGCTTCATTACCTCCTTGTCCCTCCCTCGCTTCCATTACTTACGCAGTCGAGGCAACCCTGCCTCACAAGACACCTATACCATGTGATTTATCACCCGGGGGCTATAAGTAGACCCCAACCCCCTCAAACCTCCTGTTTTTCTTTTGTCTCACCTGTTGAGACGCGCGTACCACGCACTGGCTGTTTGTGGTGCTACGGTCTTGTACCTTGCTTTCTGTGGATCTGCTCCATTTGGCCATTTCCTCTGCTCGCCGCCTGGGTGAGCTGGGCGCTCTCTCTTTCAAGCATCCTTTCTGTCGGATTTTTGAGGACAGGATTGTTTTGCGACCTATCCTTTCCTTTTGTCCTAAAGTGGATTCCCAGTTCCACCGGGATCAGGAGTTGGTTCTTCCTTTCTTTTTTGATTGTCCTGTGTCGGAGTCTGAGGTGCGGCTGCACTCTTTGGATGTTCGGCGGGCTCTCCTGGTCTATTTGTAACGGGTTGCTCCTTTCCGTTTGTTTGATTCACTTTTTGTTAATTTTGGACCGGTGAATCGGGGTTTGCGTACTTCTACTCCTTGCTTGAGTCGTTGGGTTCGGTCTCGGATTTCTTTGGCGTACCAGGCTGCGGGGCACCTTTCTCCTTTGGGGGTTCAGGGTCGTCCACTCGGTCCATGGCGGCATCCTGTGCGGAAGTCCAAGGGGCTTCCATTTTGGAGATTTGTCGGGCTGCCACCTGGGCTTTGCCGTTGACCTTTGCCTCACATTACCGGATTGGCCAGGAGGTTGACCATGCTGATGTTTTTGGGCACAGGGTTCTTTCCACTATGGTTTCTGAATAGTGGTTTTTCCCTGTTGTCTGGGTTTTTAAATCAACCTTGTTTTTTTGCATACCTTCTATGTTTGTCCTGTTTGGCTTTGTACTTCTCGACTACGTAAGGAATGGAAGCGAGGGAGGGACGAGGAGGTAATGTCTCAATTACTTACCGGTAATTACATTACTCTAAATCCTACTCCCTCGCTTCCATTACTTACATCCCTCCCTCCCACCCTGGTAGTCTGGGCCAACCTTTCGGTATGGTTTCGGTCTCTGTGGTAATACAGGAGGTTTGAGGGGGTGGGGGCTACTTATAGCCCCAGTGTGATAAATCACGTGGTATGGGTGTTTGGTGAGGCAGGGTTGCCTCGACTACGTAAGTAATGGAAACGAGGGAATAGGACTCAGAGTAATGCAATTACCGGTAAGTAATTGAGACATTTCCGTTCCTCTCTGTGGAGCTAGTACCAAACACTGATTGCGTCTACTTAATCAGTCTCTGTCGTTGCTCCCGACGTTATTGAGGTACTATTTTGTTATTTTTATTATCTTTTAGTGCCCTGTAAACAGAAGGCATGTGACTGTCAAAAGTGTGCCCAGCAGGACAAACCAAAGTGCAAAGATTTATTTTCAATAGTTAACTTTCTTTATTTTGCCAAGTCTTCTTTTCTTACTGTGCATTCATTTCTTCTCTCCTTTTTTGTTCGTTGGTGCTGTTTTTAAAGGATGATGACCATATTATAGCAAAGCAACATTCTTTCTTTCTGATGTATAATTTCTGAAATGATGCTTTAACACATGATTGTGCAGTGCACACCATTCCACCCCAGTCTAATGCATCCCACACCAATCAATGCAAATCCACTCCGCCCCACTAAATCAATCCACCCCAGACAATCCAATCCACCCCACTCCAAACCATTCACCCCAATCCACTCCAACACACCCCACTCCAATCCTCCCAACACACCCCACTTCAATCTGCCCCACTCTAGTCTGCCTCACTCCAATTCGTCCCACTCCAATCCAAAACAATCTGCCCCACTGCAGTCTCTCAAAATACAATTCACCCCACTCCAGTCCAAAAGAGTCTGCCCCACTCCAGTCCAAAGGAGTCTGCCCCACTCCAATCCATAACAATCTGCCCAACTCCAATCCGCCCCATTCCAATCCAAAATGATCTGACCCACTCCAACTCAAAACTATCTGTCCCACTCCAATATGCCAGACTCTAATCCACCCTACTCAAATCAGCCCCACTCCAGTCCAAAACAATCTGCCCCTCTCCAATATGCCTCACTCCACTCCAATATGCCTCAATCCACTCAAAAACAAATCAATCTGCTCACTCCAGTCCACCCACTCCAATCTGCCCCACTCCAGTCCATAAAAATCAACCCCACTCCACTCCCTAACAATCTTCCCCACTCCAATTCAAAAGAGTCTGCCCCACTCAAATCCAAAAGAGCCTGCCCCACTTCAATCCAAACCAGTCTGCTCCACTCCAATCCGCCCGCTCCAATCCACCTCATCCCAGTCTACCCACTCCATCACAATTCATCCTACTCCAATTCACCACTATCCGACCCACTCCGATCCACCCCATACCATTCCAATCCATGCCGAACCAGTGTACCTCTCTCCAATCCAATCCACCTCACCCCAATCTACCCCACTCCAATCCATTGCACCCCACTTTGTTCCCCATCCACTCCACTCCATCCAATGAAAAACAATCTGCCCCACACCAATCTGTCCTACTTCAATCTCAAACAATCTCCCCCACGCAATCCAAAACTATCTGCAACACTCCAATGCGAAACAATCTGCCCCACTCCATTCGAAAACCATCTGCCCCACTCCAATCCAAAACAATGTGCCCCACTCCAATCAGCCCCACTCCAATACAAAATAATTGCCCCCACTACAATTCAAAACATTCTGCTCCACCCCAGTCTGCCCCAGTCAACTATAATCCACCCTACTCTACTCCAGGCCACTGGACTGCAGTCTAATCCACCAAACCTCAATCCAATCCACCGAACCCCAATCCAATCCACCCAAATTTACCCCACTCCAAACCAGTCCACCCCTCACCAATCCAATATACCTCAATCGGCCAAATCTATTCTTCCCCACTCCACTCCACCCCACCCTAATCCACCTCAATCCAATCCACCCTAATCCAATCCACCCCACTCAATCCAATCCACCTCACTCACTCATTCCAATCCATCACTCAATCCAGTCCACCTCACTCCAATTTAATCCACTCCAATGCAATCCAATCTACTGCACTCCAATCCACCCCATGTTAATCCAATTCATCCCACTCCATTCCACCCTACTTCAGTTCACGCTACCTCAATCCAATCCACCCTTCTGTAATCCACCCTACTCCACTCCACCCCTCTCTAGCCCACCCCAATCCAATCCACCCCACCCCATTTTCGTCCACTCCACTCTAATCCACTCCATTAATTCTACCCCACTCCAATACACTCCACTAGAATCCAATCCAGTCCACTCTACTCCAAACTACCCCAATCCACCCTACCTCAGTCCAGTCCACTCTACTCAGTCCAAACCATTCAGCCCACCACACTCCAGTCCACCCCACCCCAATCCAGTCCATCCCACTCAAATCCAATCCACCCCACTAAAGTCCAACCCACCCCTCCACTCAAATTCACGCCACTCCACACCACACTACTGTAATCCAATCCACCCTATCCTAATCCAATCCACCCCATCCCAAAGCAATCTAATCCACCCATTCCTATCTACCTCAATCCAATCCACTTCACCTCATTTCAATCAACCCACTCCATTCCACCCAGTCCAGTCCACCCACTCCAATCCAGACTACTCTACCTCAATTCAGTCCACCCCAATCTACTTCAGTCCAATCCACCCCACTACCTCAATCCACTCCACCCTATTCCACCCCACTTCACTCCATGCTACTGCACTCTGTAACACTGCACTCTTCAACACTCTGCCACTGAACTCTACTCCCCTATACTGAACTCTACGATGCTGTACTTCCCCTACTCCACTCTACGATACTCTACTTCAACAAATTCAGTCTATGGCATTCTACCCCCCCCCCCCCCCCCCCTCTCCAATCTAGTACATTGCACACCACTAACCTTTAGCCATGCTAAACAGCAGCCACTTGGTGTACAACATGGCAAAAACACACTACCAAAGCCAATGGCTCTTGTATAGGCGAGACCTTTTTGCCTTTCCAGTGCTTCTTTAAAACGTGTAACGGTGTTGGACCTAGCTTTCTGCACAACAAACGTTTTCACATGTCCTAATTGCCCCCTGAGGCAGAGAAAGGATCTTGGGCACTTTGAGTCAAAATGGACGCTCCTTTGGACAGTGGCTACCTGGTTGGTAGACAGTAGAGATATCATGAAGAGCCGTAATGGATTTCTTAGTGCCACGTGAAAGTCAACTGACAAAAAGAGTGGGCTTATTACATAGCTCCTTTTTTTAACTTTATTATTTTCATATAAATCACAACAACATATCACATGTTTTCAATGCTGCAGTACCATAAATGCGGCACAGTTTTTGATTTTTTATGTAGTCCTGTTACAGTCAAGCACATTCATCCGGTGGCAGCAAGTACTTAGATTACCTAGACCTTTCTCGCTCTGATGGTCCTTGCACATTTCACAAAATACCTTCTGACAATGTCATTTGCAAGACTGGAGTCGGGGGAAAGAGGGGAGTCAACCCACTGTGGGGGCATCTATCCCATCAGGTGGCTGCGATGGTGTAGCCACTACAACCTCCAACAGATAGTTCTTTAAAGGACCCCATATGTCATATGTCCTTGGGTCTAGATATCACAGGAAAGGTAGATGTAAATAGGTCACAATTTGTGTTACAATAAATAAGACTGTTTAGCCAGGCCTTTGTATTAGGGATAACCTTATTACCCCAATTAAGGGCTATTTCAAGTTTGGCCAGCATCAACGCAATAGAGGTGAATCTGCGCAGCTGCTTTGGGATATTATGGGCATATCCTAACAAGGCCACCTCTGGCGTAGGGTAAAGATCAAGGTGAGTCATACGTGGTAGGATGCTGTAAACAGCTCTCCAATACCCTCCAATTTTGACACAATTCCATGTCATGTGAGTAAAGTCTGCGTTGTGCGTTCCACATTTGGGGCATGTATGTGGCCGAGAGGGGTCTATTGAGTGAAGGTTAGCATGGGACATGTATGCCCTCCATAGGAACTTAAAATGGATAAACTTGTGGCAACAATTCAGGGTAACTTCCTTGATCTGGGTGCAGCAAAAAGACCAATGGCTGGCCAAAATCCAAAACAGAAGAGTTGTGGGAATGCGACCTTGCTACTTCTTGGCCAGTTTCCCTATGGAATAAAATATGGGTCAAAACACACGAAAATCATCTAGATCAGCTAATATAACGCAGACATTGTTTTTTCTATATAACAGGCTTGTTTTTACGCTACATGATTTAAGCAAAAAATGTTCTACAGTACCAGATTCTGTTGGACATGCTCCTCTCCGAATGCAGATTTGTTTCACATGTTATTTGCTTGTCCTCTTGTACATAATTTCTGGAAACAGGTTTGGCCCCAAATTACCTTGATTTTCCGAACCCAACTTTCCTTTTCTTTTACTCATGTTTTTTTGGGAAGCCTTTCTTCATGTTGGGAAAATATTACGCTTAATGTTAAAATTATTGATTTGTTAAAAGCAATTGCTTTCCAGCAAATTACAGCTAATTGGAAAGCCTTTTCTAAGATCTCTTTTAGAGCTTGGTGGTACAATGTTTGTCACAATCATAGATTGGACACTTCCTTTGTATATCCTTTACACATGGCAGCTAAATGCCTAGATTTGTGGTTACCTGTTACGACATATCTTGATGCCTGTGCTAGCCGTTCTTTCCAATTGCAGCCCTGCCAACAAGAAGTCTTAAAACCTCCTTGAATACCCTAGGAGTTCTTTAATTCTTCAGTATCTTCTTGTTTTTTTTTCTTCTCATAATTGAGCTATGTTGCTTTCCATGTTCTATTTTACGCCCATTTTATATCATTTTAATGTAATCATTTTTTTGTATGATCTTTATGTATGAATTGTATTTAAGTTTTATATTTTGTTCTGACGCCTTCTTTCTCTTAATAAAGCTTTCTTTTGAACTTAAAAAAGACCAATGGGTGTCTTCTATGGGGTGTCCCAGGTCTCGCTCTCACAGCTCCCGGACTTTGGCATCTCTAGTGGGGAGTAATGTCGTAAAGGCTTTGTAATAGTTTTGAAATTAGATCGTCCCCCCTGTGTTGGTGATCAGCATTTTTTATCGGGTAAAATATTCCGGATCCAGGGGGAACTCTGTTATCTGCGCTCTCAGCTCACTACGCAGTCTCTTGAGCATGAAGAGCTCCCTAAAGGTTGCTTTGCTGAACCTCCCTTCCTCAGAGCAATGATAAACGTGTCTTCCTGGAAATAGATCCCCATTTGTATCTAGGGAATATGTTGTAAGAGTGTGCTGTACCAACTTTTCTTCAGTGGTGGACAACCAAGGGTTAATGAGTATCGGTAGACCGTAGTGCGGAGGAGTATAAAAATGCCTGCCAGTAACACGCACCAGTTTCTTCCAAGCGCAGCAAGTGGTGGTTACTGTATGTCCCGGGGGTCTCTCGGGATCCCGTAGGCAAAATTGTTTTAACCGGGGCATTATGTTACAAGGTCAGCTTCAAGTTTGGAGTAAGGGATGGTACCATAAGTGCGCAAAACTGCACTGTGCTACTAAATAATATATGTGAAAGTTAGTAACCCCAAAACCCTCCCTTTCATATGGCAGGGTCAGAGTAGTCAAACTGATTCTTTCCCTTTTGCCACCCCACATCAGTCTGATAAGATGCAAGTGCAGTGTATGAAATAACTATTGGGCAGTGGGATGGGTATGTTCTGGAACAGGTACTGGAATTTCAGTAATACAGCCATTTTAATGATCGCAACTATCCCGGACAGCGAGAGTGGAAGCTTTATCCATCACTCATCTTGCTGTTCAAGCTCAAGTATAGCAGGACCATAATTCAGGCAAGCAATCTGCTCCGCCTCTATGTGAATATTGATCCGCAAATATTTAAGTGAGTCATTACACCATGTCAGCGGGATTTCGCACTCCCAGCTAGTAGTGCAGGTTGTTAATGGAAACATTTTCGACTTTCCCCAGTTTATACCTAGACCCGAAAACTCACCAAACCTGATAACCTCCCACACCAGTGGGTCTAAATTCTCTTGAGGGCGCCGGACATATAGTACAACATTGTCTGCATAGAGTGAAATTAGGAGACGGACAGTTTTGCATTGGAGTCCTCTCACATACCTCCTTGTTTAAGGAAAGAAGGCGAGGATGGAGAAGTTAAGGTGTATCAGGTAATCACAGGGGAATAGTCAAGGATTCAGTGTTTGTAGCAAAGATTGAAAATTATTTTGAACCAAAATGGAGTAAGCTGGTAAAGCCTAGCGTTGGGTAAAAACGTCTGCTTTCTAACTCAGTGCGCAGTGCATTCGGGAGACTTGAAGTTCCTCAGAGTCTTCCTTGAATGAGCAGGATTTTCTTTTACTTCCTTTTGCTAATTAGTCTTCCAGTTTCATTTTTCTTTACTCTATAAAATGAGATTATTTGTTTCTTCTGCTTACTTAACAAGTCATATTACTGTAACAGATAAATACACAAAAGGTGTTTCCATGGCCAAAAAATGAAATGTAGATATCTCATGCAAAAGGTTTTTTAAATCTTGCATGGTTGTAGTGCAATTCAAAGTTTATCCGTTTATACAAGTGTACCATGACATGGCGGATGTTTAGGATAAACTATACTTTTATTTCTGAACAAGAAGTCGTCAGTCTAGAATATTAATACTATCTACATAACAAACATATAACTTGTGTTGTCGATGTTCTAGAATTACTATATACTGTAGTTTATTTTTTTTATTTCATCCTTAGTGTTCTTTGTACTAGTAATATTGTATTAATTCGTGCACTGTTTCTGCAGGAATGGATACATCGATTTCCATGCAGTCAAAGCAAATGGAGGTATTTGCTAGACTACGAGATATAATAGTCACCGATGTCGATCCAAAAACCATTCACAAAAAGGTAAAATAATCAAATATAAAATTACACCTATTGATTTCCCACAACTGACCGAAAAAGAACTTGCAGAACATTCAGCACATTTCCCAGCAACTCAGAATTCCTGTGTGCCATCCAGAGATTAAATGCACGTCTCTCTCTGCTTTTTGTATCTTTTTTATTATTTTATGAGTGGCTATAGCTTTCCAAAGTAGGACTCAATTTTATGTATCCGCTGCCATGTGTAGATCTCTTTCAGTTGCACACCTGACTGTATCCACTGGGAATGGTAAAAGGGCCACCTCCACTGATAATTTGCCCTGTTAATTATATTATGAATGTGCTTTACTCTGTGATCCTGGTACTGTGGCCTGATGGCAGAGCAGAGTGCCTAAAATTTTGCATGCGAGTTGTTTGAACTTCAATCATAGAACCCTTAATTTGTCTGAGGTAATGCATGCACGTAGGAAATTGGGTTACTGGTGGAGGGTAGTGAAACCCTACTCAATCAGCAACCACATTTCTTGTCAGGGTGAGGCACATGCAAACTCCAATTTAACCTGTGCTCTTCCCCCTGGTAGCTTGGCACAAAGCAGTCAGGCTTAAATTAGAGGCTATGTGTAAAAGTATTTATGTAGCACTTCAAGCAATAAAAAAGTGAAAACACAAGACAAGAAAATTCCCACACAAATTTAGAAAAATTGAGATAAAAAAAATAATAGACCAAAAAAACGAAAATTCAGTCAGTAATACTGGAGATAAGCAATTTTAAATATTTAATTAAAAATAGTGCTTAGAAGCACAAAGCTCCAACTGTGGCTATGTGGTTGCGCTGACCGGGACAAAGTCACAAGTTCAGGCCTACGGCAATAGAGCATCAACCAGATACAGGAACCAAGTCAGGCGTGCTGAACTAAGTACCTTAAATTCTGGTTGCGGGGCATTGTGAGATACCATTTCCAGGATGTGGTTACAGCAGCGGTTCCTTGTAACTGCAAGGCTGAGATGCGAAGTACATCAACAAGGTGCTTGGGATAAAAAGTCCATTGTTGAAGATGCATCACACACTGGCGGTTCTGAAGAAGCTGGGGTCTGGGGTCAGGGATACGTCGCCCTGCAGCAGTTACGTAGTGGAGCCGCGAGGAGATGAGTCGCACTTCATCGGGTCTGAAGCTGCAATGTCACCTAAGTACCATCATCTAGGGACTTACAAGGGTACACCATTAGCCAATTGTGGATGTACAAAAGTACTTACCATGATCAATTTAGGGAGAAAACAGAGTGACAGGGGTCCAGGTTAGCAGACTCTCAGTCAGACCAGGTCAAAAACATACTGAGATCAAGCAAAAAGTAGGGATAGCCATGCTAGAAGGCAGATGGTGAAGTCTGAGATTGGTGGGGCTGGGAGAGGGCAAAATGTTTTGGAGGTAGCTGATGAGTTGCTGTGCGATTTTTTTTTTTTTTTTTTTTTTTTAGTGGGTTAAATTAGTTCTCCGGCTGATAGACAGAATCAAGTTACACATGTAGAAGGTGAAGGTGGGCAAAGTTATTGTCATTTTAACAGCAGAGTGTATAGCTTACAACGTATATTTTTGGAATTAGGGGGAGATTAACGCATTCTTCTTCATAGGCCTAGCAACAAAACACCACATGCTGCCAAGTCTACAGTGTTGAAAGAGTGTAGGAATAGTGCCACTTTTTGCATGGTTACCCCCCACCTTTTGCCTGACATCTGATGCAACCTGACTTGATGTGCTATGGGTCCCTGCCAATCAGGTTCCCAGTGCCTGTGTTCTTTCCCAAGACTGTACCTTTGTATCCACAATTGGCGCATCCCTGTCCACAGGTAAGCCCCTTGTAAAAGGTACCAAGGGCAATTTGACCAGGGGAGGCCTCTAAGGGCTGCAGCACCTGTTGTGCCACTCCTTTAGGCCCTGCACCTTAACACAAACACACACTGCCCCGGCAGGCTGCATGTTTTGGTGCAGAGAAAAGTGGCCCTATGTGTCATTGATTCTTTTGGGGGTTTCCTAAAAAACCATGTCTGTTATTACCACACGATTTGATGTTTCTTCTATATTAATATTTCAAAGATTAATCTTTTTGACACACTGCTTCCACAACCAGTTCATGGTTACTGATGAGAATCAGGAGAAAGAGAGTGAACTTCTCCCTGACCTCCTCTCTTACAGCCCCCAAGATGGGTCTGTGGATGGAGTTGTCTACACCCTCTCTGCCCAACAGCAAGGTGATTGCAGAGAGGTTCTGCAATGGTATGCACAGCTCTTTTCTTTGACCCCTGTCCTGACATCCTGGTGCACCCATGATGTGGGCACTAGAGACGACTTGCCTGTCAAAACTAGAAATGTATTGCCAGTCTGACCAAGTCAAAGAAAGGAGCATCAAAGCTGAAGTCAGCAGGATTCTGGATTTGGGGTCCATTCAGCCTTCCGTGAGTCCCTGGGCCAGCCCAGTGGTCCTAGTCACCATACCTGATCCACAGGGTGGAAAAGAGAGAAATTAGGTTTTGTATGGACTAAAGAGGTCCCAATGCTGTCACCAATACAGATGCACACCCCATCACCAGGGATGATAAGTTGATAGCTAAGTTGGGGGCTACCAAATACATATGTACCTTTGACTTGAATGCAGGTCATTGGCATGATTAGCATGGCCCCTGTAGCAAAAGAAAAAAGAGCATTCTCCACACCTGATGGGCACTTCCAGTTTACTGTGATGCCCTTTCGCTTAAAGAATGCCCCTGCCACCTTAGAAAAGTTGGTGAATCAAGTCCTTGCTAGGTTGGAAGGCTTTAGTGCAGCTTATCTTGATTATATTGCTGTGTTTAGCTGCTCCTGGCAGGATCAGCTGGTCCACCTGGGAGAGGTTTTACCGGCCCTGCAAGCTGAAGGCCTAACTATCAAGACAACTGTGTGCACAGACTAATATGGTCCAAATACAAGACAATACAAATGGAATAGTGTCCATATAGGAAATGCCAATCAAGCTTATAGTATCGTTGAAATATTGTAGTCCCGTTGATGCAGACAGCTGACACGTGTTTCGTTGTGTAGATGACTTCTTCAAGGCTCGGACTCTGACTTAGTAGACACAAATAAGGTTTGTAGTCCTCTAATCATTTTGTTGAAAAGTAGAATAACACGATAAAAAGAATCGCAGTGTCAAGCGTTGAGAATGGAAATAATACTTAGAGACGCTTGGGAGGAACGTGCCTCGTATGGTACACAAAATAGTAGGTATCTGTAAGTTATTGATGCCCTTATGTGTTAAAATAGAAACTGAACCAACCTTAAACGTAGTTAGTCAGAAGACTCATAGAAAGACCCGCAGCTCACCAATGTATGTTAGCATCAGTGGCCACTGACTGCTTCAAATCGGAGGCACCCCGTCCCGTAGTTTTTGTCCCGCTTAGTAGAAAAAATCGAGGATTTCTGTCAACATTCTCAACGCTTGACACTGCAATTCTTTCCATGGTTTTATTCTGCTTTTCTACAAAACGATTAGAGGTCTACGGACCTTATTTGATTCTACTAAGTTCGCGTCCGAGCCTTGAAGAAGCTGTCTGCACGACAAAACACATGTCGCCTGTCTGCATCAACGTGACTACAATATTTCAACGATACTATAAGCTTGATTGACATTCCCTATATGGACACTATTCCATTTGTGCACACATAATGGTAATTATACAGTTTGTATATGTTCACACAATCTAAGTGAATTAGAAACACACCCAGAACACAGTGAACTGCCATGAGGAGCCCGAGCGCACACGCTATGGATCTCCTTCTCACACAAATGCATTGCTACCCTGAAGAAACTCACGGCAGACCCGATCCTGGGATCACCGTTATTACGGTGGTTTTGATTATACAGTCCACCGCTCTAGGACTTCTTTTGGCCAGCCGGGTTAGAATTATCACCGGCTGAGCGACTACCAACATTCTTTCTCCACCATACAGCCCTGAGGAAGTTGCTGAATTGATTTCCACATGCGACGAAACATGTGATGGCTGGTTTCTGTTTTGTCCTAATGGAAATGGAATAAAAGACAAAGCAACTCTCTACCAACAAGGACGTTGACCATTGTTTCTAATTTACTAAGATTATATGACCATAAACACACTGTATAATTACCTTTATGTGTGCCTAGGTTTATGTTGAAATTTGTAACTGTGTAGGATTTTCCTACCTAAAATTGAGGGGTTATAGGGCTTATCCCCTTACCTGGTTGCACCATATACTTCTGTGCTCACTTACACGCATGTATACTAGCAGAGCACCACATATCCTCAGTTACTAAAAACCCTCCATCCCAGAACTATTCCATTTGTATTGTCTTGTATTTGGGCCATATTAGTCTGTGCACACAGTTCCATTTGTTTGTTTGAAATTTAAATTGACTGACAACAGATTCAGTCTCTACAACGATTTTGCTGTGCTTCACATTGTATAATTTGAATTTATGTATAGAGGGGAATCTCGGTTTTCCTCATACGGGACAACACTGAATAAGTGGCACAGTGTTTTGTATTGAGCAGGCATATATATGAAGTTCTTTAATACTTTGCAAACGTTAAGGAGGTGGTGATTGTTCTTTTTATAACCACTGCCATTTGTGCTCAGTGTGATATTAACTATCAAGGCATTAACGTGCCAGATAGGGCAGGAAACTGTTGCGTACTTGGGCCACCCTGTAGGTGGAGGCCAAGTCCAACCCCATTATCCCAAAATCCAGACCATTCTGGACTGGTACGCTCCAACATGCTCCAATGTCAGCGCATTCCTTGGCTTGGCTGTGTATTGTAGGAGGCTTCCGAAGGGATATGGGTCCAAGGAGACTCCCCTCACAGAACTCTCCTCCAACCAGGTGCCCAAGAAAGTGAACTGGGAAGTTGGCTGCCAAAAGGAATTTGACACCGTAAAAGAGGTCCAGATTACTCCAATCACTTCATAGTGCAGACTGATGCCTTTGAGCTAGGGATAGGAGCAGCCCGAACCCAAACCAATGATGATGGACAAGACCAACCTGTAGCTTTTATAAGAGAGCAGCCTTGGAGTGCCATTGAGAGGAAACCCTCTGCTGTGGTTTGGTCCCTGAAGAAGCTGAGACTGTACCTGTTTGGTACTTAATCCTAGTTCAAACTGACCACAGACCTCTCAGATGGCTAATACAGACTGGGACTTTATAGTGGAACATAGACCTGGGACTGCCCTTGCCAATGCAGATGGCCTTTCCACATTTTCTACTTTGACAATGAAGTCTCTGTAGGGAAAAGTTAGTCTCATCCTCTTTCCTTTTGAAAGGGGGGGGGGGCTGTGTATAAAAGTGCCCCTTTTTGCATGGTTACCCCCCACTTTTGGCTTGACATCTGATGCAACCTGACTTGATGTGCCCTGGGTCCCTTCCAATAAGGTTCCCAGGGCCTTTCTTCTTTCCCAGCACTGTACCTTTGTATCCAGAATTGGCACAACTCTGGCCACAGGTAAGCCCTTTGTAAAATGTACCATGGGTACCAAGGGCGCAGTGACCAGGGAAGGCCTCCAAGGGCTGCAGCACCTATTGTACCACCCTTAGAGGCCCTGCACCTTAATACATACACACTGCCACTACATGCTGCGTGTTTTGGTGCAGAGAAAATTGAAGAGTCTGCATGGCACACATCTCTTTGTGCCATGCCTGCAATCCACTGCCTGAGGCCTAGGTAAGTCCTCCCCTAGCAGGGTGCACTACCCTAAGGTGAGGGTACCGCGGCATGAGCCCTGTAACCCTACAGTGTATAAGTCCATTCTTAGACATAAGTGTAATAAAGCCTAAAGAGAATATGGTCAGGGAGTTGGTCATTGCATACTCCACAGCTCCATAATGGCTTTACTAAAAACTGGGAAGTTTGGCTGCAAACCTCTCAACACATTAAGCCCCCACTGATGTCAGTGTGGGATTTAATGTGAAATGCACTCGGAGGGCATCTTAGGGATGCCCCCTGAAAATCATCTAGCCCTTGTGTGGTTCATGAATGCTGCCCACCATTCGCCACCACTAGACAGATTTCTGGACCCCTGGTCCAGAAACAAAGCCCATTCTGGGCAGAGGTGTCATGCCTCTTCCCCCAGGATGGGCTGGTTCCATGAAAGGGAAAGCTTCAAAGGCCTGCCAGTTTTGGACGCTGTCCCTGCCTTTCGCTGTCCCCAGCAACTGGCTCCCACCGGTTCAGACCCCCACTCTGGGGGGGAGAATCAGTGAGATATCCATGTCCGGAAGAGAGGTGAGCCAACCTTTGCCAACCCCACCACTCAGGTGGGGGGGGGGGGGTGTGAGTTAAAGCACACATCTCATTCCTATTCATCTTGAATGTGAGGGGACTCATCCAATTAGGAAGAGGATCATGGCCCCTCCCACTGGAGGGTTGCATAATAGGGTGTGTACCCACCCCAAGGAAGGGACCCATTGGTCCCGACCTGCACACCCCTTTAATGCCCCTAAATTTAGTATTTTGGGGTGACCCTGAACCTTGCCTCCTCAGATTTGAGGAAGAAAGAAGGATCGACGAGCCATGCTGACCCAAGAAGGAAACCAACTGCCTTGGCCCAATCCCTTCCGGTCTTTCTCATCTACACCCTGCCTACGGGGAGAACCCCAGCAAGTCCAGCAGCCAGCAACCTCCAGAACCCGGAGTACCTTCCCTGATACCTTCCTATGGACTTTGTCCCCTGTGAGCACAAGATTTGCTCAAACCAGAACTCACCTCCAGGATCCGGATACTGGTGACTCCACAATTCTGCAGAGTGCACCCGATGCCCATGAGTTTGAGAGGCCAACACCACAAGGAGGTCTCCCCAGCGATCTTGACCTGGGATCTGGTGATCCCCGACCTCCCTCAAGCAGATGCCTGCAGCTTAAACCTGAAGGGCCTCCCACGACTGCAACCGGAGCTGGTATGCAAACCCAATGCCAGAAGACACCCCTGCACCTGATGTCCCATGTCCTTGGGTAGCCCAACTGATGTTACCTCTCAAACCAGTGCTCGCCTACAGAAAGACTCTCTGCCCGGTCAGTAACTTTGAGAATCCGAAGGTCTCAATTGGAAAGCACAGGGCCTCCAATGTCCATTTTGCACCCTACTCTGGCCGCCCTAGTGCCGCTGGTGATGCAGCTCCTGTGTTGGTCTTTGGCTCTTGCAGTGCTAACCTTAACCCCAGGAGCTTTGCTCCCACATCTGAGTGGCCTGCTCATCAATAACAAGAGCAAATTGTCCCAGAAGGAAACATTCGTATAATAATTAACAATTTGAATAGTGTCATATACATGAACATTTAGCCTTGGTAGTCACATGGATTCACTGTAGAACAACATAAGTGTATCAAAAATATAAGATTTTTAATTCTTATTACATTTGTAACATTCTCCAAAGTAAATGTCTGGCAACAGAATACTACCAATACCATCATATAACATTTGGCGGTAGTATATAAAACACCTTTCGCATAAAATATGGACATTCAGTTCAACCACATTCATGTGAATTAAACACAATATATAGTTAAATTAGTATCCAGGTAAATTAAACAATTATACAAAAACGGTGTTGTGCGTCGACGTTTCGGTCCCCCGGTGGTCTAGTAGATCCTTGGGACCATCTTCAGGACAGAACAATTGCACAAATATATATGTCTCAAAGATCAGACAAAGTTGCGATGTGTAAACAAGCCAGACTGGTCATCTATAAAGCAACATAAAGTAAAGGTAAGCCACAATGTAACTTAAGCAGAAGAAGAACTAGCCATGCTTAGTCCCGGGACGCCCGACTGCAAAGTTATGTTGCTTTATAGATGACCATTCTGGCTTGTTTACACATCGTGACTTTGTCTGATCTTTGAGACAAAAAGCAGCTATTTTATTGATGTGACCACCCATTGGTTGAAGTGGGAAAAAAAGTAGGGGAACGGTGGGTGGATAATCAGAGGGTGGGAATAACCTGAGGATTGGGTCAGTGGGCGGAGTCAAAGGTGTGGCCAGAAACAGCAAGACATCCTAATTATTAGTATTTGGCATTTCACTGACCAATTACAACTTATATTATTTAATTCAACCAATGGATACACATGAATATTTAAGGTTTAATATGAGCTATTGACCTTAAAATACATTCACAAAATGGGATGTGTTTCCAATCACAGAATGTCCCAAATACGCTTAAATGGGAATCACAAGCCACTTATCTCCTAGCCAGGCAGTTTCCATCATCAGCATTTATGCTCCCTTTTTCCGCAAGAGCAGTTCAAACATCAATGGCAAAATATCCTAGTTTACAAATGTGTTCTATATAATTATAGCTCTGCCATATTTACCACATAACACAACATCTGCTGTATAATCTGACAATTTTAACTAATTCATTCTTTGTAGCTCAAGTGGATCAAAAGTTACTGAAAAATGTTACTTGTGTTGCTGCGAAAGTGGACGGCCCTTTGCAAAAATTGACTTGTTACCTTTCTCACTGGTGCATTTGTATGTTACACTCGTACTAATAAGGCAGAATCTTTCCAGAGACTGTTAGCATGTGTAAAAAAGGCAAAATAATAAAGTTTCAGAAAATATACTACATTATGCTGCAGCCTTTTTAGATGCATAATTGAGTCAACACTGCAGCATTAATTTTGTTAATAATTCCAGTGGCTCCAAAGCAGGCAGCACGTTAAAAGTGCTTGTGCATGAAGCAGAGAGCCTGAGAAGTTTGCAAACTTTGTTTGGTGTGTGTGCAAATCCTACATTGAATATCCCTGGTGAGTTGCAGCTACTACTGCTGAAAAAAGGCCAATGGAGGTACCAATGGGAGAGGCGGTGGTGAAGCCCTGTGCAACAATGTTTGTTGGTGCCCCCAATGACCACCTCCGCCATGGATTCCCTCACTACAGCCCTTTTAATAGTTCCCCATCAAGTCTCCATAACCACACTCTCTCTCATATGCATTTAATTTGATTTACAGCACCACTCATACCAGTGTAGGGTGTCAGAGCACTTTGATTCACACACATTACACAGACACAATCAATTATATGCATTTAAATCACTGCATAGGGAATGTTACATAAGACAAATGACTACAAGGTGTAGGAGTCACATGACAACCACACTAGTCGGCAGTATAGTTTAATAGTGATTGGTCTGGAGAAACACTAACTCCAAATTAAAAACATAATACCGTGATTAGGGGTGCTCTTTAATAATCAGAATTGATTTCTATCCAAATGAACAGTTTGTGCAACATTAGTATAATCAAAGACTGGGGAAAAAACATGATGCTCTAATTTATACCTTGCAGTTTGCATGCAGCTCTTAGATGACAGTTAATAGCTCACTGCTCTATGTTAGGATTTTAACTTATATACTGCAAATAACAAAAGGATCTCTGTGACAAAAGTAGTACCCACTGACCTGTATACATTAGGCGCACTTTGTGATCTGCATGGTACATCTTCTTTGCAGCAGGCACATTAACCTTCTGCGCTACCTTTCCATGAGTCAAAACCTTCGCTAGACAAAACTCTCATCTCTCTCTAGGAAGAACATTAATCACTGGAATCATCATGACATTTTCTTTGTTGCTGAAAATTGCTGGAGATCAGGAAGGAGGCACCAAGTGCTTTTAAAGCCATAATATACTTGTTAACTCGACGCGACCACCAAAAGTCAGCGCCCGCTGCAGTCTCACTGGTTGCACTGCCCTGGAGTCGGCCATTCTCAAGGGTCCTGTGACCTCAGTGACAGTCATTGTTGCTCAAGGGTGTGCTGCTTCAATCAATCAATCAATCAGAGTACTTGTAAAGCGCGGTACTTACCCGTGAGGGTCCCTAGGCGCTGAGGGCAGAGGGGGTGCTGCTACTGCTCGAAGAGCCAGGTCTTGAGGAGTCTTCTGAAGGCGAGTAGGTCTTGGGTCTGCCGTATGTGGGTAGGGAGGGTGTTCCAGGTCTTGACTGCGAGGTAGGAGAAGGATCTGCCGCCAGAGGTCGTTCAGTGGATGCGGGCGTTTTGGAAGCATTGTAGTCGTCGTAGGTGTTTGGCTGGGATTCCTGTGTAGAGTGCGTTGCCATAGTCCAGTCTGCTGCTGACGAGGGCAGGTGTCACCGTTCTTCTTGTTTCGGTTGGGATCCACTTGTAGATCCTGTGGAGCATGTGGAGGGTGTTGTAGCAGGTGGAGGAGACGGTGTTGACCTGCTTAGACATGGAGAGGGAGGAGTCGAGGATGAATCCTAGATTGCTTGCATGGTCGGTGGGTGTTGGTGCTGTTCCCAGTGTGGTTGGCCACCAGGAGTCGTCCCCGGCTAAGGGGGTGGGTCCAAGGATGAGGACCTCCGTCTTGTCCGAGTTCAGCTTCAGACGGCTGCTCCTCATCCAGTCGGCGACGGCCTTCATTCAATCGTGGAGGGTGGTTTTGGCGGTGTGTGACTCCTTGGTGAGAGAGAGGATAAGCTGGGTGTCGTCAGCGTAGGAGATGATGTTGAGGTCGTGATGGCGGGCCACTTGTGCGAGGGGATCATGTAGACATTGAACAGCGTTGGGCTGAGGGATGAGCCCTGGGGGCATGCCGCAGATGATGTCGGTGGCTTTGGATCGGAAGAGTGGGAGGCGGACGCTCTGGGTTCTGCCTGAGAGGAAGTACGTGGTCCAGTCAAGAGCCTTATCTTGGGTTCCAGCTTCTAGGAGGCGTGTCTTTAGAGTGGGTTGGCAGACCGTGTCGAAGGCAGCTGACAGGTCCAGGAGGATGAGGGCTGATGTTTCGCCGTTGTCTAGTTTGCTCCTGATGGTGTCTGTGGCGGCGATGAGGGCTGTCTCTGTGCTGTGGTTTCGTCTGAATCTGGACTGGGACGGGTCCAAGATGTTGTTGTCTTCCAGGTGGCGGGCCAGTTGCATGTTGACAATTTTCTCGTTGACAATTTTTACCGGGAACAGGAGCAGGGAGATGGGCCGGAAGTTCTTAAAGTCCTTGGGGTCCGCTTTGGGCTTCTTGAGGTGGGCGTTGATTTCAGCGTGCTTCCAGCTTTCCGGGAATGTCGCTGTTTCGAAGGAGATGTTGATGACCCTCCGTAGTTTGGGTGCGATGGCTGCGTCTGCTTTGTTGAATACGTGGTGTGGGCACGGGTCAGACGGAGATCCTGAGTGGATGGAGTTCATGACCTTGCGTGTCTCATCGTCGTTGATTTTTTTTTTTTTTTTTTTTTTTTTTAACATCATTTTTATTGCATCACCAATATAAATGTACAGACAAGATATTCAGCAAATATAACATGACATGAACCAATGCAATTGAAGATGTTCGCTCTTCATCTGGGGGGATCATCCCGCTCTTGACGCGGGTGGCTTCATTTCCGTTCTGGTCTCGTACTGCTTACATTGTCTGACCGCTTCATTTTGCACAGAACCCTGGAATGCTTTTGTGATTTACGCCCCTCCCCCTCCCCCAATTTCGGTACCCCAACACCCCTCCAATCCAGCTTCCTACCCGCCCTCCCCCGTGGTCGCGCCGCGCTTGGGTAATCATGTATTAGTGCCCGGTGTGTTGTAGGAGGAAGCAAACAATCGCTAAGGTGTGTTCTCCTGTATAGTGTTAGGGTCTGCTCCAGCTAGTTCGCTCTCGCCTTCCTGCCCCTCATCGTCCACATCCCTGAGCGCCTGCACCATCACCTCCCATGCAGTCGCCCTTTCCAGTGCTTTCTCGTCATTCGACCTCCAAGCCATCTGGTACCGTAAGGTACTATCACACGCGGCCCATCTCAGACACTCCCCATACCATCTTTTATACGTGGGCCCCACTCTGGACTTCCAATTTCGTGTGATCTCCCGCTTGGCCAAGATAAGCCCTAAATCTATAAATTTACTTGACATCGTATTTCTAGGTGTGTGTGGGAACCAGTGAAGGATGCCAACTGCTTTAGTATACTGGATATCCCTGTCCGTCGCGCCGTTAAGGGCCCGCCCAACTTCCTGCCAATAGTCGCCTAAAGTGGGGCAGTCCCACAGCATATGACATAGATCCGCTCCCGCTGTATTACATCTGGGGCAAGCAGCGTCGGTCGCCCCAAAGTACTGGTGGATTTTCCCGGGCGTGAGGTATGCCCTGTGGATAACATAAAAGTGGATCAATTGGAACCTTGCATTCCTCGAGCTCTTCCGCGCCCTCCTCAGCAGTTGGCCCCAGGTCGTGTCTGGTATCTCCACCTGGAGGTCCAGCTCCCACTTGGTCTTCAGGGCTGCCAAAGGTTGCAGGGCCTCCCGCTGCATCCTCGAGTACAGGCACGTGACGGCCTTAAAGGTTCCCGCCGCCATCATGGCGTACTGGCAAGCCATCGAGGTGCCTGGTTCCTGCAGCCCTTCCCCCCAGTGGGCTCGCATGGCGCCCGTGACTGCCGCGTGCAGCAGGTAGTCACCCCTCGGTAGGTCAAATCTCTCCTGCAGGTCCCGAAATGGCAGCAACACCCCATCTTCGTAGAGGTCACCCAGCACGTGCACTCCCGCCTCCTCCCACCCTAGCAAGCGTGACCAATCACCTCCATGTGGGAGGGCAGTGACCATTCCCAGCGGTATTTCGGGGGCATACATAAGGCGGACACCCGCCCGCTTACGGGCCCGGTCCCAACATAGCCGGAAAGTCTGCTCCTCGACCGTCAGGTCTCCCACTCGGAGTTTCTGGTGCAGCGTAATATAAGCCAGAACGTGTCGCGGGGTGCCTTCGGCTCTCGCGTCTTCGGGACCTCTATAAACTCTTGCCACCTCCTGAGTAAAAGTCTGCAGCTGCGCGGCGAGGTAATATCCTTCGAAGTCTGGCACTGCCATACCTCCCTCATCTTTGGGGCGTAACAGCGTGCCGAGCGCTATGCGTCTCCTACCCGTGCCCCACAGGAACGCTATAATCAGTGACCTCAGGCGTTTGAAAACCGAACTCGGGATCCATACCGGCAGTGTCCTAAAATAATACAGAAGCCTGGGCAGGGCTATCATTTTAAGCAGGGAAATTCTACCAGCCAGGGAGAGCGGCAGAGTCGCCCAGAAGTCCATAGATCCACGCATGGCGTTAATACAGCGAATTATGTTGCCATCCAGCAGGTCGGAGGGGGCGTGGTAAACATAAACCCCTAGGTAATGTAGGCAGCGCGGCTCCCACCGGAGTTCCTGAGCAGTGAGTGGGCACGGCTCTCCCGGCCTCAGGGGAAACAGACAGGATTTGGGCCAGTTGACCCTCAGGCCCGATAACCTACCGAACTGCTCCAGTAGCCTTCGCGCCCCCTGAAGGTCGGCGCCGGCATCGGCCAAAAACATCAACAAGTCATCCGCATATAGGGAAATGAGGTGTGGCCTCCCCCTAAAAGATAAACCTGCGTAGTGGCGGCCCAGTCTGGCTACCGCAGCGAAGGGTTCCATTGCCAACGCAAACAGCAGCGGGGATAGGGAACAACCCTGTCTAGTGCCACGCCTAATCGGGTATTGTCTTGAGATCAGTGCACCCACCCGGACCCTTGCTACCGCCTCAGTGTAGAGGACCTTGGTCCACTGTATATATCCGTCACCCAACCCAAAGCGACGCATCACCTCATACAGGTATCCCCATTCGAGGCTGTCAAATGCCTTCTCAATGTCGATGGACAGGACAAATGGGGAGACGGTGTCCGGCCAATCTGCACCCATCAGTCTCGTGAGTCTACGGATGTTATGAGTGGTATTGCGTGTCGGTATGAATCCGCACTGGTCACCATGAACCAGGCCCGTCATGTGCACTAGTAATCTGTTGGCCAGAATTTTACTGAGGATCTTGTAGTCCGTCGTCAACATAGACAACGGACGATACGAGGACAGCGCCGCACCCTCTCTGCCCGGCTTCAAAAGTGGGATCATAAGGGCCTCGCACATAGAGCCCGGGAGTCGGCCCTTCTCCTGCGCCTCATTATATACCTCGCGCAGCCGCGGAGCAAGATGTTCTAGGTATTTGCCATAAAATTCGATCGGTAGACCGTCTAGGCCCGGGGTCTTGTTTCTAGCCATCTGCTTTACAGCACAACCTATTTCTCCGAGGGAGATGGGCCGCCCTAACTCTTCTGCCTCCGAGTCCTCCACTCGCGGCAACTCTAGCCCGTCCAAGAACCCCTCAAGCTCCTCCGTCCCTCCCGTGTCACCACTCAGATAGAGCCCTTCATAATAAGCTCGGAACTTGTTCAGGATCCCGGGTTGGGAGTGGCAAGGCTCCTCCCCTGGCTCCTGGATCCTCATGATCGGCCCTCCCCCCCGGATAGGGTTAGCAAGCCAAGCCAACATCGCCCCCGCCTTATCACCTTCCGCATGCGCCCTCGTCACGTACGCCTTGTGATCAAAGCTACGCAGCCGCTCCAGCTCCACCGCCAGCCCCTCCCGCGCCCCGCTAAGCCCCTCCTGCAGTTCAGGGTGATTCGGGCGCCTCTTCTCAAGATCCCTCAGCCGTGTCTCAGCCTTGTCTAAATCATCCAACAAAGTCTTCCGCGCCCCTGCCGTGTGCCCAATACAGTGTCCCCGCACCACCACCTTGAAAGCATCCCATTCAACCGCCCTCGTGGAAGCCGAGCCACTGTTCTCCTCAAAATACCTCTCAATACGTTCACTCAGGGCCTCCCTGAACAACAAGTCGTCCAGGGTGTCAGGTTGCAGGCGCCATGTTGGCACACAGTTAACAGTCACCATCCATTCCAGAGACATCAACAAGGGGTTGTGGTCTGATATCGTCCTGGCCAAGTATTCCGCCCCTCCCACCGCGGGGAGCACACATTCCGAACAAAGAAACGCATCCAGCCTCACATGTAAATCATGCAAGTGCGAGTGAAAGGAGTAGTCCCTAGTGGTGGGGTGCAACGCCCTCCATGCATCCGTGAGGGCCCAGCTCTCCTGCCATTCCAATCTACGCTTGGCGATCCTATGTGCTGGGGACGCGCGCAGCGGGGGATGGGACCTATCTAGTAGCACATCCTCAACTGAGTTGAAGTCCCCCCCCAAGAGGACCGGCCCTGCCAAATAACCCGCCAATTTGCCCGAGATGTTAGACAAGAAAGCGGGCAGGTCCACATTAGGAGCATACACATTACAAAGAGAAATCATCCTGCCTCTCAGCCTTCCCTCCACCGCCACATACCTGCCCTCTGGGTCTATCGACGACTTCGAGACCTGGAAGGGGACCCCCGCCCGTATCCAAATCAATGTCCCCCTCGCAAATGCCGAAAATGTCGTATAGAATAACTGCCCCCTCCAGCGCCTTTGTAGAGCCGCCCCTTCCTGCTTATTTAGGTGCGTCTCCTGCAAAAACGCTATGTGAACCCCCCTACGCTTGAGGTACGCCTGAACCTTATGTCTGCGCGTCATGGACTGCATACCCCGCACATTCCAGGTCACACATTTCAACGCTCCAGTACTAGCCATTCCCCCCTACACAACCGGACCAGACAGCAAAGAACAGTGTTCGTATAAGTCCCGCGACCACGGGCCCCCCCCCCCACCCTCTCCAAACAGGAAGCCAAACCCCTCCAACAACTACAACCCCCTGAGCAACCCCAACTGCTCGCAACTCCCACCCCCCCAGGACAGGCCCCCCCGCAACTGGAAGTACCCCCATCCAAACCAACACTCCCGACCACCCCTCAAGGAAAGGTGGTAATATTCGCAGTCCCCACTGCGATGACCTTAGGGGCCAGTAAGGCGCGGCTCAATGCTATAAGACCTCCAACAAATCAGCCCCGCGCGCTCCACCCCACAATCCCCACATTACAGCTCCCCAAAACCTCAATCAACATCCGCTGCGGGTCCATCTCCCCAGTGTCCAACCAGCGAGTCCATTCCGCCAAACCAGTTCAGCACGCCTCCAGTATCTCTCCCGAGGTCTGCGGCGTCACAATAGGGCCCCGGGCTCCACCAAATTCCGATTGTCCTGTTTCTGAGCCCGTGCCCGGGGCCTCCGAATCCGTACCCTTCCCAGACTGAGTCCTGGCGGCTCTAGATAAGTCCACCACCGCCTGTAGGGCCGCCTGCCTCTCCGCCTCCGTCTGCGACATCGATGGTTTCCCGGTCCTCTTGCGGTTCCTTCTGATCCGTTGGGACTGCCTGATCGGCTTTTCCACCTTAGCCTCTTCCTCCCTGGCCTTAGCACCGTCCGTTCCTGCCTTATAAGTGTCCCACCAGTCCCATGCGTCCGCGGAAGTCGTGAAGAATAAAGACTTCTCATCCACCACCACTCTTAGCTTGGCAGGAAACAACAGGGAGTACTTGATGCCTTCCTGGCGGAGCTCCCGCTTGAGGGACAGGAAGTTTGCCCGGAGTCGCTGAGTCTCAAACGTGTAGTCCGGGAACATGGTGACTCTATTGTTTTCCACTTGAAAGGGCCCTGCCTCTCTCGCCCTCTGCAGAAGCCAGTCTCTGTCCCGGTAATGGAGCAACTTGAACACCACCGGGCGAGGAGGAAGGCCCAAGGCTGGCGGACGCGCCGGAACTCTATGTGCCCGCTCCAGGGAGAAGAAGGGGGACAGACCTTCTGGTGCCACCTCCGTTCGCAGCCAGTTATCCAAATAGCCCACCATGTCGTCGCCTTCAATTTTCTCCGGCAGGCCCACTAGGCGTACGTTGTTGCGCCTGTTCCTGTTTTCTGCATCCTCGGCCCTCCTTTCCAGCACCTTCAGACGGTCCATCACGTCGGCCATCTGGGCCTTCACCGTTGCCTGGGCCGGGGCTAAGTCCTTAACCGTGGACTCCACGGATTTCACCCTGTCCTTGAGTTTGTCGTGGTCGGCCTTCAGGAGGCCCAAGCCCGTTGCCACCTGAGCTATATCTTGCTGCAGGGCATCCTTTGTGGTGGCGATGGCTTCCAGGATACGATCCTGCATCCGCTGTAACGCCGCTTGGTCTCTCTCCGCTCCTTCCGCCGCCTCAGTGTCAGTCGCGCCATCTCCTTTCCCTTTCGGCTTCCCCATTTGGGCCGGGATGGGCGGTGGTCTTCAAGTGTGTACTTGGTCGCCCTCCGAGCGTCGCCGGGCACCGTCCTCCGGCCGGGTTCTCAGGCCCAGAAATGTCACCAAGAAGCAGGAAGCACCGGGCGGTCGTGGCCCGGCCAGCGCCAGTTGCGCCAGAGGTCCGGGGTCCTCGTCTCCGGGTCACTGTCGCACCGTTGTTGCCCCAATCAGGAGACGGTCCTCAACCACCGCCCAAGGGCGCGCCAAAAGTCCATCCGGCACCTGGGGAGAGGCGCGACGCAGCTACCAGCACCTCTAGCGTGTCCGGGAATGATCCTCAGTGGGTCTCCGGGCAGATGTCTCCGTCACAAGCTATCTCATGCCCTCGCCGCCATTTTGGGGTCCGCGACTTCTCGGCCGAGTTTAGTTTTCAAAGTCGAGATACTGCTGTGGGAAGGCTCGGCGTCGTCCTCCGTGGGTCCCGGACCCTCCACAGTACCGTCTAGTACCGGATAGTGTCCTTTATCTCGGGGTTCAAATGAATTTTCAGGATATTATCCGGGATCGGGCACGGAGCTCCGAGCTCACGCTGCCTACCTCCTCGGCATCCAAGCCACGCCCCCATCGTCGTTGATGTTGGACCAGGAGGTCAGGCGGTTGGCGCTGGTGGTGTTCACAGGGGAGGTGGAGTCTGGTGTAGTCGGGACGATTGTGGTGTTGAAGCTGTTGTGGATGTCAGCGATCTTGCGGTGGAAGAAGATGACTAGTGAGTCGCACAGTTCTTGTGAGGGCGGGATGTCGTTGGTGTTGGCACTGGGGTTGGAGAGTTCCTTTAAGATGCTGAATTATTATTATTGAAATGTATTAAGCGTGCGGCTACCCGTCCCGGCGCTGTGGACAGCAAGTAGCAGAGACCATAAGTGAACTAGTGATAGAAAACAGCCATATCTTCAGGCTGCACCTGAACAGAGATTCCGATTCGATACGACGAAGACTTCATGGAAGGGAGTTCCAAAGCTTTGCGTGACCACCGCAAAAGCTCTACCCCCTTTTCTTGAAGGAGGGAAATGGGGGTGGGAGGGTGGGGGAGGCAGAAGGCGGAGGTGGTTGGTTCTGAGAGCACGTGGAAAACCATGGAGCTGAAGGTTTAGCACGGGCCGATGAGATGGGTTGCATGGGGGCAATAGCATCTATTGCCGAGGAGAGGAGGATATTAAAGTTAGCGACATCGGCGTTCAGTTTGCCCGAAGGTTGCCAATTCAGATTAGCCAGGGTGGGTTCGAGGGCATCACAGGTAACTTCATACCACTTTCTACTAAGGTTCCTAGCTTCAGTACAAATGGCCGGCGATGAAGGGATAGTCAGATTAAAGGGAATTAAGTAGTGGTCCGACCAGGTGAGGGGAAAAGCGGGTGAAGTGGTCAGGTCAGACTTATTCGTAAATAGAAGGTACAGGGTGTGGCCCGCACAATGGGTGGGACCATGTACCCTCTGATCAAGGTTCATGCCCGCCAGAGTTTCCACAAGAGAACTAGCCTTCGAGCAAGTGATGTCGTCAACATGCAGGTTAAAGTCTCCCAGAATGGTAAAATGTGGATGTCTCAAGGATAAATCTGCCAAGGTCACTAACAACTCCGTAAGATAGGAAGGCTGTGTGCCTGGGGGGTTATATATTAATACCCCCGCTAGGATCCGGTGAGTAGTGTCTGAAATACTAAAGTACATTGCTTTAATAGGGCCAGTATTTTCCAGTTTCCTAGAGGTTATCTTCCAATGAGGCCGCAATATTACAGCGATCCCTCCTCCCACTTTTGTGCTTGGACGCCTGATCCCGACATTGTGGTAATCTGGGGGAATCGCCAGGCTGATATCCAGATTGGATGCGTCTTTAACCCAAGTCTCGGTCAAAAACATCAGGTCCCAGGAGTGTGAGGTTAGGGAGAGCCAAATATCGCCCGCGTGTCGTGGGAGAGATCGGCAGTTGAGGAGACCGGCTTTAATCTCTCTAGAGAGATCTCTAAGTGGCTGGTCTCTGCCATCTTCTCGAGGACTTTCAGAGAGAGGGGCGAGCGAAAATGAGCAATCCTTGCAATCAAAGTGGTTGGTGAGCATCTGGGATGGGCTGCACTGAGTGCTACTACAACAAGTCTCGGACCTAAAAGCTAATAATTGAGACCTCGACCAGCAGGTTTGCAGTATCGGGGGGCCACCGGCAGCATGCCTGGCACTGGTCGTGCGGGCTCGTCTCTGGTGCACCCGCTGCGCGTACGAAAATGCATCCCCTTAAATGTCTGACGTGCTGAACCCTGACTCCACCCTCCCAGCGACAGAAGTGTAGATTGGCTGCCCTGCCTACCCTCCACAGCAATCGGGCTGGCCCGTGGTGGACCGGGGAAGGGACGGAAGTGAATGGAGTTACAGGGGAGCTCAGAGCAAAGTCAGGAACAAGTAAGGCACAACAGAAAGGTAAAATTCAAATTGAAATGCAATTTTTAAAAGATGAGATCAGGGCAGCATTAAAACAACCTGTAGCAGCTTGCGCGAAATAGACACTACAACGCGCGTCCACCCTGCTGAAGAGCTCTTTGCTGTCTTGTGCGTTGTTATCCAAGCGGTCTTTGAAGGAGGATCTCTTGACTAATCTGATGAGGTGGTGATTTCTGCGGGTGGCGTCCTTGTGGGCTGCGTGGTTGTCCGGTGTGCGTTCGTGGATCCATGTCTTCTCCAGTTTACGGCATGCGCGTTTAGAGGTCTGGAGCTCGTTGTTGAATAGGTGGCTCTCTTGTTGGCACTGCTGTTGGAGGGTTTCTTGAGCGGGCGAGGGTGTTGGTGCAGTCGTCGATCCACTGTCTGAGGTTTCGGGCTGCGGCGTCTGGGTTGGTGGGGTCGGTGGGTGGGTTCTTGGCGAGGGAGGTGATCAGCTGGTCTACGGTGACTTTGCTCCAGCAGCGGCGAGGCAGCTGTTGGGTGCGGTGGTCCGTGGTTGGTTTCTTGAAGGTGAAATGGATGCAGCGGTGGTCGGTCCAGTGGAGTTCGGTGGTGTGGTCAAAGGCGACGTGGGAGCCTGTGGAGAAGACGGGATCCAGCGTTTGGCTGGCGGCATGGGTGGGTGCGGTGACGAGTTGTCTGAGGTCGAGGTTGTCGATCAGGTTGGCTGAGTTGGCGTCATTGTTGTTCTCGAGGTGGAAGTTCAGGTCTCTGAGGAGGATGTAGTCCGTGGAGGCGAATGCATGGGTGCTGGCGAGGTTGGCGATGGAGTCGCTGAACTGAGCCCGGAGTCCGGGGGGTCTGTAGATGAGTGTTCCTCTAAGGGTGGTGTTGGGGTCGGTGTGGATCCGGAAGTGCAGGTGTTCAGCGATGTTGAAGGTGTCGTCTGCGTGGGTGGCGACCTTGAGGGTGGACTTGTGGACGATGGCTATTCCTCCTCTGATTCTATTGGCGCGATCCCTGCGGGTGATCTTGTAGCCGTCTGGGATGGCTATTGCGATGTCGGGCGCCAAGTAGTCGTTCCACCAGGTCTCGGTCAGGAAGGCCACACCTGGGGCGGAGGTGTCGAGCAGATACCAGAGCTCGACTGCGGGTTGGCGTGGGGAGCGGGTGTTGAGGAGTATGCAGCGGAGGTGGTTGGGTCCAGTCCTTGGAGGTTTGGTGGTTCTGTCGCAGGTGAAGCTGCAGGTGTGGCAGGAGAAGAGTCTGTGGGTCCGTTTCGGGGCGGCCTGGAAGCAGGTGTGGTTTTGGCTGGCATTGAGTGCATGGAGGGTGCTGGCGTCATAGTGGGTTCTGGTGTTGTGGCGTTCGGGGGGTCCTGGGTTCTGGCGCTGAGTGCGGTCCAGGTGCGGACAGGAGCAGACAGGCTTGCCTGTGCCTGCGGCGCGCCCAATGCGCGCGGACGGTTCTCGGCCTGCATATGAGGTGGCTTGGGAGGGAGGAGCAGCTGGGAGGCTGGAGCGGGGAGGCGAATGGGTGTGCGGGGGGGGAGGGCAGCAGGGAAGCAGCGGCAGGAAAGGGCTGGATTGGGAGGGTGGGGGGGCAGCGGGAGGGAAAAACCCAGGAAAAAAGGAGGCCGCAGGGAGGCATGAACCAGGCATTCAGGTGATGACAGCGGTGTGGGGGGCGACCTGCCTGCGAGCAGGGTCAAATGTCACAAAAAAGCGCAGAAAGGTCACAAAAAACAGGGGGAACGAGTAGCACAGGAGGCAGAAAGGTCCCAAGAAAGGGCAGAAAGGTCACAAAAAACAGGGGGAAACGAGTGGCACAGAGACAGAAAGCTCACAAGAAAGGGCAGAAAGGTCACAAAAAAACGGGGGGGGGGAAACGAGTGGTACAGGAGGCAGAAAGGTCCCAAGAAAGGGCAGAAAGGTCACAGAAAACGGGGGGGAAACGAGTGGCACAGAGGCAGAAAGGTCCCAAGAAAGGGCAGAAAAGGTCACAAAAAACCGGGGAAACGAGTGGCACAGAGGCAGAAATGTCCCAAGAAAGGGCAGAAAAGGTCACAAAAAATGGGAGGAAACGAGTGGCACAGAGGCACAAAGGTCCCAAGAAAGGTCAGAAAAGGTCACAAAAAACCGGGGAAACGAGTGGCACAGAGGCAGAAAGGTCCCAGGAAAGGGCAGAAAGGTCACAGAAATGTAGGGGCAGCTAAGCAACAGAAGGCAAAACGGGCAGAGAGACACAGGGGCCGCGAGGGTAGCAGAAGGAAAAACCGGGCAGGGAGTCATGGTGGCAGCGAGGGAGAGAACGGGCACAGGCGGTGCTGTGCGGAGGGGGAGCGACCTACCTGGGAGGGTCAAGGCTTCAAAGCCCTGGCCGCAAGACTAGAGGTGAACTTTATGGATTGTGGTGGATAGGCCTTCAAGGTTAACCCACACTTGCCACCACATGGGTCCACCTGCTGGTGCTAAGACATCAGGGCTTCTAAGATTTTGCAGGGACTTCTAAGGTCTAGCATGGGAATGTGCTCCCTCAGGAGTGTGGTCTGGGGGACTGGTCATGAAGGCTGAACCTGATTCCCCAGTTCCAAATTTGGCAGGTCTGACCATAGTGCCACATCCTCTCCGCCCAACACCATACTTCCACGCTGAGAGAAACTCACACTGCCTTCAAATACAACCGAATTGTGCCCCACAATAGACACCTAATTGTGACTCAATTCAAATTATGCACTAGACAAGAGCAATATGCTGCCCCCCCCAAACAAGTGACCACATCCTGGAAAAAGCAAAACCCCATAGGGAATGCAATATTAAATAAAGCATGTTAAATGTAAGCAGGAACAGGGTTACCTTATCACTTTTACACTCACTATTCAGAAATCAGGGAGTGCTTTTGCCTGAATAGGTAAGGGCATGGCTACTGGGCCTGGAAGGGACCAGTTTCACTGTTCATTGCTCATATCCTTACAAAGTGTAAGCAGTATGTTTAAAAAGACCACATCAGGGAACTCAGATCCCCGGTACATACATTGTTTTCCAATCCACCCATCAATCAGGCATTGCAGTGCCTCCAGGATTAGTGCACTTCCCCACCAGGGGAAAACAATGATGTTTAAAGAAAGACAAGAAAACAAAAGTAGCGTTTCACTGGCAAACTCTGTAAAGTGACACTAATATGTTTGGATGTGAATAAAATCAATCTGGCCACTTTGCGACTACTCTATCTTGCTGTATTTAGTTATTTATTTTGATTATTTTTAACCTTTTATTCACGAGGCTGTACCTTGTAATAGAAAAATGTGAGAAAAAGACAACATTCCAGCAAAAGTATTTTTCTTTTTTGGATCCATTTACAGGGGAACAAATAAACGAAAGGAGGAAAGAGAGGGTGAGAACCGTTTCTTGTGTCACGGTTTTCAGTAAGTGAGGAGGAGCTAGACAAAAAGAGAGGGAATAAGAGGAATAAAGAGAGAGGGAAGGGAGAGACAGCTGCCAGCAGCATAGCAAGAGTGGTCACTGTCATTGTCTTCTCTGGGAACGAAGAAAGAGACAGAGCCCTTTTCCTTCTGTGCCCACCCGCCTGTCCCCGAATGGCCACGAACGCTGAGTCTTATCTATAGGCCTTGGCTATTTCTGCCGTCCTGGGATGGATGTTTAAAATAAAAAAGCAGGGGAACTGAAACTATTTAGTTAAAAAAGTAGGGACACGACGCAAACTGCCGATCCTGCCCACGTTGACCACTGTGACTGTTGTGTAGTTCCTATATTGTATACACAAATAATAACTGTGGGTCTAGAGGAACTCAAAATTCTGTGTTCAGACAATGTCGTGTCCACTACTTGATACGCTTGGACTGTCACTCTATGGTACAGAATCCCATCAGTTACACAATCTGGACCGCCCTGTTTGTCATCATTTGGGTCAGTCTCAGCAAATGGTATGTCCACAGCGTACAATGAGTACACTCAAATACAGGTAACTGAAAAGCAGTGCAAAAAAGAAAATCAGTGAGGGTGAGTGATTAAAAATGGATAGTGGGTGCAAAAATGACTTTAATGAGGAGCAAGCCACTTCCAAGATTAAAAACCGTGGAGTGCAAAATAACAGTAGTTCAAACAAATATCTACTGCCTGTTATATAGAGGTGGACATGTTTCTGCAGCTATCGATACAGTGAGTATCACCTGCTTCTTCAGGACCAAAGGTTAAATTCTGCTACTGCTGTAAAAAGTGAGTGTGTGTATAACATAAATCAAACAAACATACAGGATATCACCTGGTTAGGCCTTCTCAATGCTCCTGCTTAGTAGAAGCTGTTGATCAAAGGCAAAGGCAAAGGGAACAGATGCGGAGGACATATATGAAAGAAAACAGAAAAAAACACTTTAATGAATGTTATCCATCATGAGTTCCAATGATTAACATTTTTTGTGTTCTTGCATATTGCAAGCACAATACCCAACCATTACTAATTAACAAACGCCTCTCACTCACCTAGAGTATGAGAGACCGGCGCCGCTCCTCACCTGGCCACAGCTCAGGAAAAATAGGGGCACCGCTCTAATGTTTAAGAAAAATAGACCACAAAGACAACAGTGAGGCAACCTCACAGAGAACGCCCACTCTCTAACAATCAACCATTGCGTTTTAGCAAGTGATGTAAAACAGTCCTCTGGCATTATGTATATTCTTTACTCATGAAAAAATGCCAATAGGGATTGTGTCAACAAATGAGAGGATAATAGAAATCAATAATGGAATCAGTAATAAAGATCCATTCAGAATAAACATAGTGGACTGCAGTGCGCTCAAAACTACAGGCTGAAGGCACTGAGCCCAAGTTGACACCACCGTAGTCAAATGATTAAGGTTCATTACTTAAGAAATGGATGTACAGTGTGCTGAATCAAGACAGATATGTTGGTAAAAAATGGGATATATAAACTTCATCCATGCAAAGAGAATTCCCATTTAAGAATATAAAGTTCTTGAAGAGATATACAACTAACCGAGTAAAGAAAACATCGGTGCCCTAGTTAAACTTGCACCGTGTCGGGGCCCCGATCATTAAGTGCAAATGAGAAAAGATCGAGAAATCTGCGCGCATCATTATGCAAAGTGCAGACCTAATAGTCCGGTGTGTTCACTTACCTAACCGTCGGTACCCCAGTCAGGCATCTGCTCTGTACGGGGAGGTACCGGGATACGGTTACTCGTCGTTTTTGTAGACGCGGAAGTAAAACACAACCCGGACTCCTACCCGTGCGCATGCGCCAATAGCGCCGTCGCACAGGTTGCTGCGAGTCTATCCTATGGCCAGAGGATCATGGGCAACGTAGTTGCGTGTTGACAAAATCCTTGACGGTCTCCTCGTATGCAATTTAAACAGCGAGTAAACAAGGAGAAGCCGTGCTGGCATAAAGTGGTCTACGAGATGAAATCAGTGTCCAAAAATAATAATACGATGTTGTCTCGCATACGATTAGGCACTTATCAGGGCTGTTATGTTTTTAAAGGGACCTGTTGGAAAAACGGTCCAATAAGGAAAAATAACAACTACGGTTTAAGTGAATTCCCAGATAGGGATCAGTCAGTGTTGTTTATATTTATAAACCATCGGTCATTAAAGCAGGAGTTTGGTCATCAGGACAATAAGTCCCATGATAAATCCTAACAATAGGGTATATAGATAGTGTCTCAGACAGAGCAAGAATCTTACTGATCATTATTATGTTGTACCCGGACGTGTGACATATAACAGGTACTAAAAGGGACAGTATGTATATTATCACGCCATACAAGGCGGGAGGTCCACATATTATTCTGTATAACCTGGAAATTTGGTACTGGAGGTCAAAACAAGGATCACCCTATAAAGAGGTCCAGGGAATATCTTCGTTGAGGCCATTCTTATCTGTATTTAAGCGGTATACCCATTTCTGCTCCAGTTTGAAAAGATGTTTCGTGATGTCAACGATATGTGGGGGGATCCGTGGTTGTTCCAGGACGGTCCACGTAAAGTCAAAGGGTGCATGTCCTACCTCTAAGAAATGGTTCGTGAGGCGGGTTGCTTGCTTCTTGCATCGGATCGTGCTCTTATGCTCCGATATCCTTACTTTGACTTTTCTCGTAGTCATCCCCACATTTTGTAAGGGACAAGGGCATGTGATCAGATAAATCAAGTTTGAACTGTTACAGTTCGTGAACTGTTTTTGCTCCCAACGTCTTGAGGTCCCTATGTCGATGCTTGTAGAGTGGGCCGTTTGTGCACATGCAGCACAATTCCCACAGGGGTGGTGGCCTTCAACCGGTGGTAAATCCCATAGGGTGCCCACTTAGTGAGATTTCTTCGGTCCTGGTCTAGTATGTACTAGCCCGTCTTTAAGACTTGGTCCTCTTTTGTAGGCAAAAAGTGGTATAGGAAGGTTGTAGGGGCCAGTATTGAGGATCTTCCAATGTGATTTCACAATTTTCTTGATGTCATTGGATCGTGTGTTAAAGGTGTTGACAAACGCTATCCTCTTATCCTTTGGTCTGGGAGGAATCACTTCCAGGAGAGATTCTCGATTATTGTTTGATGCTCTTTTCTTAGAGTTTCGGATCAGTTTCTTAGGATATTTCTTGCTGCGAAGACATGATTCAAGTTCTCCAGCGTGTTTATGGAAACCCTCTTTGGTACTGCAATTGCGTTGAATCCGCAAAAACTGCCCGAAGGGCAAATTGTCCCTGAGGGCCTTCGGGTGGCAGCTATCATATCTGAGCAATGAGTTCCGTGCCATAGGTTTCTTGTAGAGTTCAGACACAAGGCCCCCTGCAGTGGCCATAATCCGAAGATCCAGGAAAGCCAAGGAAGTTCTTGAGAATTCAATGGTGAAGCGTAGAAACATGTTTTGCTCATTCAACCATAGATGAAAGGTATTAAGTTTGTTTTCAGTTCTGCTCCACACTACGAAGATATCATCTATGTAGCGTTTCCAAACCCTTATAGATGATAAGTAAGGGTTTGTAGATGACAATACACAGCTTTGTTCGAACTTGTGAACGCATAGATTAGCTAGGGACGGGGCAAAAACACTGCCCATACTGGTCCCAGATGTCTGGAGAAACACTGTCTCTTCGAACTGAAAGAAATTTTCTTTCATCGCCATTGTGGCAAGTTCCATGATAAAGGAAATAGGAGTGATGGAGTCCCAACTCTGTTCCCGTAGTAATGATTCTACCACCTCGAGTGTCTCACTTTGTGGTATTGAGTTGTAGAGGGACTCTACATCAAACGACACCAGGATATCCAAACTGGTGTCAAACGCAATATCAGGTAACATTCTTAGTAGCTCCTTCTTATCCTGGATGTAAGTTGGCATCAATTTTACCAGCGGTCGCAGGAAGATGTCGACAAACGTCGATAATGGTTCCAAAACGGAACCAATACCGGAAAGTATGGGCCGTCCTGGTGGAGGGCGTTGTTGCTTGTGAATTTTCGGGAGCACATAAAAATATGGCATCACCGGATTGGAAGTACAGAGGAAAGAGGCTTCATTTGCCGTGATCCAGCCTTCTGACAACGCCTCCTCGGTGAGATGTTTAATGGCCAGGGAAAGTCTCTTAGTAGGATCTGTAGACAATGGACTGTACGAATTTCCATCATTGAGTTGTCTAAGGCATTCCTGCCTGTAGGTGTTCGTGTCCATCAGGACCGTAGCACCCCCCTTATCCGCAGGCTTGATGATAACAGTATCATCTTTTGCTAGTCCTGATAATGCCTGCTGTTCCTGTTTTGAGAGATTCATAAATGGTTGGTTGGTCTTGGTAAACAAAGTCTGAATGTCATGTCTGACTGCTTCCTCAAAGGCTAATACCTTGGTTGGAATGGTGTGAGGTAATGGCATGAAGTTAGAAGCTTTTTTTTTAGGCCCGTGTTGGATTCAGTGGATGGGCTCCCAGAATTCAGAAAGAAGAAATGTAATCTGATCTTCCTAAACAACTGTGTAAGCTCGATGTTGGTCTGAAAAGGATCTCCAGTTGTAGTCTGGACAAAACCTAGTCCACGGTTCAGCACTTGGATTTCAGTGCGAGTGAGCTCTTTGGAGCTTAGATTGATTATCAAACTGTCTCCACACTCGTCCCCGCTTGTTCTTGGGGTACTTGCTTGCCGCTCCGTAAGCCCATCGATTGTGGGGGTACAGTCCACTGTACTGTTCCCCGAGAAGATCGTCTTCTGCCTCTTGTCCTTCCTTGGCCAAACCCTAAAAAAGGCTGCATGTTCTGATTGTGGGGAAAAGGCATCGGGCCAAAAGGACCCATGGGTTGTGGAGGAAAAGGACCTCCAGTCATCCATGGGTTGGGTGACCACCAAGGATTAAATTGGTTGGGGCTATAGTTTTGGCCTCTCCAGTTCCTTCTATTGCCCCTGCCTCTTTGTTGATTATTAGGGTTGCCTTGAAAGCTAGAGTCTGAATCACTAGAATTGTCCTCTGAGGTCGAGGTGCCGTAGGTGAAGCCCCCTCTACGTCCGTTCCTATTGTATGTAGGTGGCACATACGAAGCACTGGTGTAAGGGTACACTTTTTCCATGGCAAATTTATCCAGGTCCTTTTTACACTTTTCAAGCTTTGCAAACAGGATAGAGTCTTTGAATTCTTTAGAAGTTTTATTGTTTTCATCTTGCTGCTTAGTGAATAATTTAGCTGTAACCTAAGTCTTGATTTGGCCCTCCAGTACCTGGATCTCCACGAGCATTTTATCGGAGATACAATTTGCAGTTTTAATTATCAGCACGAGCCAGTCATGAGTGCATTTCCATGCTATTAGTGACCAGTCGCGTAAAAAGTCTTTATCATCGAGAAAGAGTCTGGGGGCATTGGTGACAATCAATCCCGATGGTGCACAATTGCCCCGAAGATACTCGGCCATGGCAATCCCATGCACACAGGTACGGGAATAACTTTTTTTCAGTATTAAGATTTTAGGCCACCCGTCCTCATTGGTCACAGGTTGTATTGGCATTGATTCAAGCATACTGGGGTTGTCACTTAGAATGGATTGGATTTCTTCCTCATCAAAGGCCAGACCTAAACTGGTTTAGGCTATGCGCTGGACAACTTTGTTTTGCAAGAATAAGAAATCAATCTCCAGAGTTGCGGAAACAATAGATATCTATTTTACTCAGTCAATCGTGCATGCTTTGTTTCACAAGAGGTGCTGAGAAATAGAGAGACTGGTGTTTTCAAAAAATTTTTTATTGAACAGTCTTCTTTCTCAAGCATAAGAAATGTACTGCTACCATCGTAATACTGGTTATAAAGTACAAGGTATATAATACGATAAGTATTATAAAGTAGTACTGTAAAATCATGATATGGTTTCTAAGCCATAAAATACATAAAATACATACAGTGATAAAATAATGACTAAAAGTACTCAACTGGTGCTTCTAAAATACGCCTACCCCGGTGTACCTAACCTAAGTCTAGTACAAGGGAAGTAGTAAGTGAGGTGTAGCTTAAGTTTTGTATTCTTTGTCAAGAATCTATTCCAAGAATTCTCTAAGGGTCTAATCATCTCACTACCTTGGTTTAGAATGAAGGAGGTCTTGTATCTCTCTCGCACACCCAGATTCAATAAATGGCACACACGCTCAAGAAGAAATCTGAGACTAGTTTATAAAAATAACATAGATTGTTATATATGTTTAGGCAAAATGTTCATCAGAATCAGTAAGTACTTTCGGAGTAATGATTTTTTCAAAGAAACTGTAAAATGCTCAAATAATGGTTTTGGATGTTTGAGCCTAGAATGCAGTTATTTTATCGTTTGGAAGGACAGACATGGTCTATCTACATATACTTGCAAGCGGTTGTAGAGGCTGCCCCTTAGGACTTGAGGTACTTGGGGGCCAAGTTCCAAAGTACATCCAGCAGGTCTGGTTAATCTGCCCTGGTGTGTCTGGGTGCAAAGTTGCCGGTTGCGCTGGTGTCCTCGAGCACTACACGGTTTAGTAACAAAATAGCTGTAAGTGAGGTTTGGGGACAAGTCCAGCAGAATACAAAGGGTGGCTCGCCCCCTGAGGCTCTTGTGAACAAGGGGCAGCAGGTTTTCATGAGCCCAGACTGTGGGGCTCAGGTGCAGAGGTGTTTGGCTGTCTGGCCACTTGCGTTGGAGGCTCTCAGGTCTCGGTCTTGACTTGCAGAGTTGAGGAAAACAGACAGCAGGGCCACTCTCAGTGTGAGCCTAATCGGTTCTAATGTCCCTCGATGGGCAGGTCGGTTTTGGCAGTCATGGTGTCCAGATTGGACACTCAACAAGCCTTGGTTGCCACAATTGCTCCAGTACCCAGGGAATTGGTGCAAAGGGGCTCCAGGAGGGTCTAGCATCTTGAATCTCGCTGAAGAGACGGTCAGACCTCTTCAACTACTGTTATCTCCTCCTGGTGCTCCCTTTTGGGTCCAATGGTTAGCAAAACGAAGTACCAGACAAGTGCAGTCGGTGCCTGCAGATGCAGCGGCTTGGCTCCTCCACCCCGAGGGAGATGCTGAATGGTTGTTGATGTGCTGAACAGGCCTCCAAGGGTTTGAGGAGGATGTTCAGCTTCGGGCTGATATTGGTCGGCAATTGTTGAGGTTACCAGCAGCCGGGCAGATTTTGATGCCAATTTTGGAGCAGGTCCTCTCTTCGTGTAGTGTCAGCTCTTCTTTGTCCTTCAGTTCCCAGGTATACAAATCTGAGACTCTGGTGTCAGGGGTCCCCTAAAGACTGAATTTAGTGGAGTGTAGGGTAGTATCCGATAGATTACCTACCCTTTGGGTGTCTGCACCCCCTAAATGACCACTTCAGGCATGGAGTGGGAATAATCTTGACACAGAGTTCCTAGTTCACCAAAACCAAGATGGTGAAACCCTTCTTTGACTGACCACTTAAGGTGGCCCTACTTAGGGGTGTGCCTAGCTTGTCAGGGTGACACGCCTTCTGACTATCTAATTGCCTGCATGCTCTGGTGCCAAATGGGCCTCAGGTCAGGGAGTGGCATTTCCCAGGTCTGAGGGGAAGCTGAGGTTACATTTCAAAGGCAGTGGAGGCTTTGAAGCCTCTAGCCTTCAGATGTTAATCTGCAAGCCATCTTTCTAGATGAGGCATGATCATCAGAGACCAGTCAGCCAGCACACTATAACTAGTAAGGGTTTCAGGGGAACCTCTAAGGTGCCCTCTGTGTGTATGTCAGAATTAATCCGATACTGGCATTAGCCCGGATTTATTAAGATGAGATGTTTGATGCCAAACATCAGTATTTGCAGTGAAGCTATTATGTAGCCGGGTAACTCGTAATGACCAGTGCCCAGTACATACCTTAATATGGCTTCCTGATCAATGCTTAGCAATTGAACTAGGCATTGCAAGGACACATCTGTTTGTGCAGATGTGCCCATTCACGTAATATACTTCACTGTGTCTTAGGACACTAAGGCCTGTTGTAGGGATGACCCGTATATAATGCATGCAGTGTAAAGGGGTATGGCACATGTTGTGTTTTTAGAATGGTTTGCACCATTTCACACATCCTGCAATGGCAGTCTGCCTGTAGTTTGTGTGTGGGTCCCCTAGGATGGCACAATACACGCTGCAGCCCTTATGGATCTTCTTTAGTACCCATACCCAGGGTACCAGGGGTACCATTTACTAGGGACTTTCCAGGGTGCTAAAGTCCTTGCCAATTGGGTTACAATTGAACATTTGTCTTGTTCATAGAGAAAGAGCACTTTGACCTTGTTAGCCAGGACATAGTGCACAACCAATCAACATCATCAGTATTAGTGAGCAAAAAGTGGGGTGACCATGTCAAAAAGTGGCACTTTCCTACAGCGTCCCCAGCTCTGGACTGATAGATAACTCTTCTTGTTCCCTCTCTAGAGCTTGATAGAAAAATACAGGAAGTAAAGGCAATACTCATGTTTACATATGTCCTCCCTCACGGCCAGGCTATCCAGTGTTTTTCTCAGGATTTCAGCCTAAGGCATGCAATAGAGAAGGCATGAGTGGCACTTTGGCAGAGTTAAGGTATTGCCAATGTCCTATCCTTAAGAATGATTTTATTTTGATTGAGACTAAGGACTTACCTTCATACCACATTGTTCCAGCAGGACTTCCTTGATGTACTATCTATAAACGCGGTATTGAGTGCTTTAACCATTGGTCTTACCTAATAACTCACTAATAGGAGCCTTGCCATACCGTACAAACATATTTAATTCAACCAAATTTTGGGATAAAGAGACAATTGTGATTTCAAGTGGAATAATACATCAAATGTGCTTCAGGTTTATTCTCTTATTAGTCAAATTGAGGCCAAACGCCCGTGAACTACTTATGCTTTATGCTTCGATTTGGACATGCTACCTATGTGTACCTTCTTGGTATGATGGAGCGAAAGGAATGTTGACATCTGCCCCCTTAGATCTCTCTTATTGGACGATGCGATGCATTTCCTTTCTTCAGACCCAATTCATCAGGCCTTAAAGAGGGTTATATGGAAATCTTTGTTTTTAGGATTCATTTTCACAAATAGGAAGGAAGGTGTCCGTCAATGCAAATTTTGTGTTAAATTATTATGTAAACAATACTTTCAATTGGATTTGGGTTTCATTGTGTATATGTATTATCTACTATTTCTGATTGTGATTTTATTTAAAATGTATAAGTTTCATGCTTTGTGTGTATATTTGAAAACGTGAGCGTGTACGAATGGCGATATTGTATTTTATATTTTTTTACTGGTGTATGGATCTAAACATTAATCCAAAAAAACTGTTTATTTGTTGATTAATGCTTCTCTGAGCTTTTCTCATTTACCTAATGTCATGTTCTCTCCAATTCACAAAACCTACTATACATGGAGTTGGTTACCAAGTGAGTCCATAATCATTACCTACTGCCATCTGCCTGGTCCCGCCTACGGTGTCATCATACTTGTAGTCTTTGATGAGATAGTAGAGTGTGTATAAGTCAGTGTAGTGTGTACTTGTTCTTGCTGTGATTGGCTCTTCACTACACACAGGCCTGTCTCCTGTAAAAAAAAAATCTGTATACTGCCACGTACGTGGGTCTTAAAGCACGTGCGTCTTGTTCCCCTGGGTGGATTTTGCGTCTCATAAACGGCAGCTGTGCTGATGCTCATTGATGGCTGGAACATGCAAGTCAATCGTGTTTGCAAAAAAAAAAAAAAAACAGGTGCCTGTAACTGGTTATTATTGCCTTTTGACGCCTTCAATAGTGTTACACTTTCCAAAAACTAATAGAATATAGTGTGTGGATTTATGACATAGTGTCAAACAAAACAACAAGATGAACTAGCATATATGTATTTTGCTGACAATAATTAAACTTCAGTTTTGTTATTGCAGTTAGAGTTGACAATATTCTTCTATCACTTGTAGGCTGTTTCCATTGTTGGCGATGAAGTCTTCAGATTCCACATGTCACTATATCCAGATGCAACTGAAGGGGATGCCTACACAGATATGTCTAAAGTGGATAGCAGGATGTCTTTAAAAGTAGGCTGCATCCAAATTGTTTATGTTCATAAATTCCTCATGTCACTTCTGGTAAGTTAAGTTACACTGGCACACGTCATATGAAATATTGAGAAGGAATGTGTCAACGTGAATACATTTAAATTCAGAGTCTAATGATAACTTAATTATTGTGCTCTGTTTCTTATTCACAATGTTGTTGGGGTGCATCTATATAGTTGGAAGCTTTTGATCAACTTAGATAAATACTTTATAGGTTTTGCCAGCACAACTGTGAAATCTCTTGTATTTAATATTTTGTAAAAGGGGGCTCTTATCAGTTCCATCGTCAAATGACTGTGTTTATTCGCTTTTGTATGGAACTCATTATGTTTGTTAACTCTCTGGCTGCACACATTTACGATACTTCTACTAAAGCTGTTCCTACTGTTCAAGTCCCGTTTACTGTCAAGATAAGGGGCCATATGTATCAAGATACCAATTAGCGATTCTGTAATAGTGATTTTTAAGAAATCGCTATTTCAGAATCGCTAATTGGTATGTATCAAGAAAATCACAATTTTTTAGAGATTTCTTAATATTCCTTAATTGCGAATTCGCAAATTGCGAATTCGCAATTAAGGAATACTTTCCCATTCATTTCTATGGGCCTCCTGGCCCATAGGAAGGAATGGGAATTTATTCTCAATTTGCGATTTGCAATTTGCTAATCGCAAATTGAGAATAATTTCAAGGGTGCAGGGGTGTCCAAAGGACACCCTGTTGCACCCCTGAAATAAGTATGGGTGCACATGTGCGTCACATGGCACTTTGAAAAATGCTGAAATGTGCATTTTTCAAGGAAATCGCAATTTACCACCAACTAGAAGTTGGTGGTAATTTGCGATTCCTTAAATGCAATCGCAAAATAAGGAATCGTAAATTTTGCAATTCCTTATTTTGCACCCACATTCTTTCATACATACCATTTTGCGAAAATGAGTTCGCAAACGCCGAAATTCTGTGAATTTCGGCGTTTGCGAACCCATTTGGCCTTGATACATATGGCCCAAGATCTCTTCCCATGGGAAAGGCAGACAGCTTCTAACAGTATGCTGGAAGGTTTGCTTTTTATTACTTAGTTGTGTAAAGCAGATGCTTCAACCTTTGAATGTTTGTGGCATTTCCTATTCATGTGTCAGTACCTTTCTTTGCACTTTGTAGGCATTATCGGATTGATTTTTTCAACTTCATCTATTTGGTCATTATGATCAAATTCTAAATGTTGTAATAAACACTGCACATTAAAAATAAAGATAATACACAAGAGCTATGCTATATTTTACCACTAAACAGACAGCCATGAGTGCAGTTATCATGAAGACAACAGGTTCATGATTTAAATGGTGCAGCAAGTGCAGTAGCACCGGGACCAAAAGGTGTCAGAACTCTTCTAAAACCCCAATATTGCTATATGTTACTACTAAACAGGCAGTCACAATTTCAGTTATCTAGCAAGCGATAGGGTCATAAAGTTAATCGTGCAGCAGGTGCAGTGACACTGGGACCAAAAGCGCCAGGCACCCAACTAAACACTGATTATTGCTACATTTTACAACTAAACAGGCAGTCGCAAGTGCAGTTATCTTTCAGGCACTACGGTCATGATTTGAATGGTGCAGCAGGTGCAGTATCACCAGGTCCAAAAGTTGTCATAACACCAAATCTTGCTCTATTTTACTACTAAACAGGCAGTCACAAGTGCAGTTATCTTGCAGGCAACAAGGTCATCATTAGAATGGTGCAGCAGGTGCAGTGGTACTTGTCCCAAAGGTTGTCAGAACTCTTCTAAACCCCTAATATTGCTATATTTTTCAACTAAACAGGTAGTCATAAGTGCAGTTATCTAGTAAGCACTAAGGTAATGATTTCAATAGTGCAGCAAGTGCCCGGGCACCTAGAGCGAAAGCTCCAGGCATCTCACTAAACACCTAATATTACTATATTGTTTTCCTAAACAGGCCACCACAAGTGCAGTTACCTTTCAGACAACAGGGTCTTGATTTGAATGGTGCAGCAGGTGCAGAAGCACCAGGTCCAAAGGTTTTTAGCACTCCTCTAAACACATAATATTGCTATATTTGACTATTAAACAGGCAGTCACAATTGCAGTTGCCTTGCATTTAAAAGGGGCTTGATTTGAATGATGCAGCAGGTGCAGTGCACTAGGGCCAAAAGCTTTAGGGATCCCACTAAACCCAAATTATTGCTAAATGTAATACTAAACAAGACAGTCAGAAGTGCATTTATCTAGCAGGCAATAGGGTCATGCTTTGAACAGTCCTGCGGGTGCAGTAGCACCAGGACCAAAAGCTCTATGTACCCCACCAAGCACAAAATATTGCTACATCGTATTACTGAACATGCATGTACAAGTGAAGTTACCTTGCAGATAACAGGATCATGATTTGAATGATGCAGCAGGTGCATTAGCACCAGGCCCAAAAGTTGTCAGAACTCCTCTAAGCAACTAATATTGCTATGTGTTGCTACTATAGAGGCAGACACAATTGCAGTTATCTTGCAGTTAAAAGGGGCCTGATTTGAATGGTGCAGCAGGTTCAGTGGCATCGGGATCAAAACCTCCAGGGGCCCCATTAAAAGCAAAATATTGCTATATTTAACTACTAAATAAGCAGTCACAAGTGCAGTTATCTGGCAGGCACTAGGGTTATGATTTCAATGGTGCAGCACGTGCAGTGATACCAGGGCCCAAAGCTCTAGGAACCCCTCTGTAGGAAAGTAGGATCTGCTTTCATGGTTACCCCCACTTTTTACTTGGTGTCAGTATGTTTTTGACTAGTCTGACTGGGATCCAGCTAATCAGGACCCTAATCACTGTGCTTTGTCCCTAAGTTGACCATAGTAAGTACTTCTATACATCCACAACGGGCTACTTGTGTACCCTTGTAAGTCCCTACTATATGGTGTACCCTTGTAAGTCCCTACTATATGGTACTAAGGTACCGGGGGCATAGGTACTCCAGGGGTCTCCCATGGGCTGCAGCATGGAATGTGCCATCCATGGGAGTCCACTTAAACAGTGACTACAGGCCTACCATTGCAGCCTGTATGAGTTGGTTTTTGCATCTCTCATGACAGATATAAGTTTCCTTACATCGAGAGTCACTACACTTAAAACCTATAAGTCACCCCTATGACATGCTCTTCTGTCCTGAAGGAAGCGCGCTTGGTTCTATGTGTGAGGGTGTCCCTGCATGAGCAGGACACCCCTACAAACCCCAGACTCGATTCTCCCGACTTTGTAAATGTGGTCATCCTTTTTTTAATACATATAGTGGGCATTAGTCATTACGGCTGCACCAAACCTGGTAATGTTTGATATCAGTTACATACACAAATAAAACTGTCCCCCTGGGCACTGGTATTTCATTAAAAGACATTGGCCAATGATGACAATTGAGCTGGATTTCAAAGGAATATTTTCCAATGAACCCATGTTCGCATACACAAGAGCAAAAAACGTGTCAGACTTTTTGAAAACAACAACTGAACCCAGAGGAGCCACAAACTACCGAGGGACTGTTCCGTGCCTAAACTGCAGCAATTGCAATAATGTGATGAAGGGTAATGTAATTACCCATCCAATAAAAGGAAATAACATCTACCTCAAAGTAAACGGAACATGTGATTCAGCGAACATAATATACATGCTGAAGATCCCATGTGGGCGGGTATATGTCGGCCACACAGAAAGGAAATTCAAAATAAGGCTGACCGAGCACAAGAGCAATATACGGACAGGTTTATTAAAATCCACAGTGGCAACGCATTTTTGGGAAGAAAAACACCATATTAGCCAATTAAGGGCCTGTATTTTAGAACAGGTCGACAGAAAAGAAGGTCAGACCAACAAGAACAATTTACTGAAGAGGGAAAATCATTGGATTTTTTATCTGAACAGTTTGAGACCAAATGGGTTAAATGAAAGGACTGAATTTTTGTGTTATTTGTAATCAGGTTGCATGTAACAGAATATCAATGTGCATTCATAGTATACGAATTTACTTATGTTACAACGTTATATGAATACAGCCCTATCGGCTACTATATCCATGGATTCTCCATGTAGCGTCAGAAGGTTAAATATATTTCATACTGTGTGAAGGTTAAGAAAGTTAATAATTAGTAAGGCATTTACTTTCGCAATGCCCGAGTGAATAAAGTATTGAACTCCCTTGTTAACCAGCACATCGGTCTATAAAGTTAGCAACTAGCATAAATTGAAAAAAAGATCAGTGCGTAACTCTTACACGTCATACGTAAAGACACGTATGCGTATGATATTCCACTATTCAAACCCCGGAAAAGCCAGCAGCGCGAACCTAGGGTAACAGCTATCAGACGCGAGCGAAGCTAGAGCAGGTGAGAACTGAAAGTTAATGCAGCAACGCATTCTTATTTAAGAATTAAAACCCGTTGAGGGTTGCACAGAAACAACAGCGTTTAACATAAAGGTGGTCACGGCAGACTAGATTGGTTATACTTTAAGATCGTTTAGGAATGTACAGCTTGAACGTTAAAGACTCATTTTGCACGTTGTAAGAAACACATTTTCCCAATATGACATTTTTAACAGCAATTTGTCTAAATGTGTAAGCTCGTTTGCCATAATAGAAATAGATGCAAGATTACGGAATATGTTAGAACTGTCATGTTTTGACTAATTTGAATGGGATATAGTGAGATGTTGATTTAGAGGACAGCCGCTTTACCGCATAGAGTGTTGATAATATGTATAATTGACTGATAATAATGTAATGGTTAGGAAATTGTATGCTCAGAAATTATTGTTTGTCATTCTCAGATGGATCCCTAATGAAGGTGGTTCTCCCACCGAAATGCAGTGGATACATATCAGTTTTTTGGAGGAAATTTGAGTATCATTGAATTGAATACGTAAAGATTTATGAATTCAATTAAATAAAATTGAATGTGAATAATCAACGGAATGAAACTATATGATTTATAAAAGAGCTGGATTTTTTGTCAGCAAAACACCAGTGCCCAGGGGGACAGTTATATTTGTGTATGTAACTGATACCAACAAATTATTGACTACGCTCCAGGCGGGGAGCGATACCTTGGAAGCACAGTAAAGATATTAAGATTTGGATAAATACAGAGTCTGTGCACAACCATAGGCTTTAGTTAATGTTTGATATCAGACATGTTGGAATCATACCCCAACACTGATTCCGGTGTTGGAAGAATGATCCCATGTACTGTTAGTGCTCCCTTTACTCCCGGTTACAGCCTTTCAGGGTCTGGCAGAAAGCTAGTGCTGTTGCCGAGCACAGACACTATTCTGCCCTCCTGCTGCTTAGCCAAGCTCGAGCAGGAAAAGGAAGAACAAAAGGTAGAACAATAGGCTCCCTGTCGCAGGGAGGTGTGGCCACCACCCCAGACAGGACTTAGTGTATTGGGTGAGGGCGCTTTCCAGTACCAACAGATTGCTTTGAAGGGCACATTTGTTGCCTTCCTTACATACTGCAGTTGGAACCAGTCCAGGAAGTCCTTGGCTCCTGCTCTGGCATGACACTAGACAAAGGACATGGGAGTATCCTCTCCTCTGTCCAGCTCCTACTCTGTGAGGGACCCTGTGTCATTCCAACTCTTTCCCTTGGGTACTTAAGGGCTTACCTGTGGGTGGTTCTTTAGGTTTGTCATGGGACAAGACTCAAGCTTGAAACCACGTCACTCTTCGACCGTCTGTACACTTGGCCTTCACTGGACTTCGTCTGGAAGAGAGACTGCATCAACGAAGATTCCTGCAGCTCCTTGTCTTCCAGGATATTCAGCAGACCTTTGGGCATCAAGGACACCCGAAGTAACCTCCCTTGGCGTGAAGGAGCCAATCCCCTGCATCTGCAGGCATCACAACAAAGTCGACCAGTCTTCTGCTCCCGACGTCCCCCAGACTTTAAATGGCTCAGCAACACAGGTGCTGGTTTAGCAACTCCCTCAATGCCTGACCTGTCCTCTTTGCAATTTTGAATACAGTATCCTTCGTCTGAACCACTGGGACCAAACCCCTGTGCACCTCGTCGACTTGATGTTGCCAAAGTTTGTTGGCTCTGCTCTCCAGAGATCTTTAGGCTGAAAGAAGCTCCAGCCCTCCAGTATCTCTTCCTACTAAGTACAGCATCTTAACTGCATCCTCTGCACTGTGGACCTTGCTTCTTGGTGATCTGCCTGAGGACTTTTTGCAAATCCTGTGCCTTTGGCCTGTGGGTCCCCCTGAGGCTCTTCTCCTGGTCCAATGGTCTCCCCTGCTTGCTTGGGGCCTGCTCTGACTCCCCTGCTTGTGGTCGGTTTCTTGGACCTTGCTTGTCCCAACATTGCTCCTGCTTCGCTTTCCACGCCTGTTGCAGCTGCCAAGGCTTGTTGGTGCTCCCGCTGATCACCGACCCCCTGGTTTACGACTACCTACATGGGACAACTTTTCGTTCTTTCCTGCTCCACATTAAGCCTCTTCTAGAACACCCAGAGTACTTCACTTGGTAACCCGTGCAGGAGGAGCGCAAGGTGGTCATCTTGGGGGTCTTGGGACGTGGTACTCAGCTTTGGACATCAATCCTACAAACAGACCAGGGGTCAGTGAAAAGGCAAGACGGCATGCGGGCACAGTCCAAATATTCGCATAATTCGTGTAACAAGCATGTTGCCTTTCGGACTGTCCAAAATGTAAGGGACCTTTAGATGTTGTGACAATGTGCGATGGAAAACTTTATCTTAGGTTTGGATACACAATAAGCTTGCTATGTTCTGGAGTAGTAACTCTGCAAGATTCATTCGTTAGACTTCTTTCTAAACTCAAGGGATTCACTAGGGAGCTATCCCTAAATGTAGCTGTTATGGCAGGGGTTATCCAGCTAATTGCACTACTGCAGTCTGGTTAGATTCACATTTGCAAATTGACAACTTCAACCATTTGCTGTAGCATAATGTTACCAGATAACTCCAAATCAGCATGGACTTGGCCCTCCAGTCATGGGTTTTTATTTAATAAAATCATGTATTTTCAGTATTCTTGTAGTGGTTCACCTTTATTGAGCATGCACACCTGAAAAACCAGGAGAGGAGCAGTTTAGGACTAGAGCATTGCGTTAGTGGTGATACGCTATCATCTATAATCTTACTCAAGCCACTTGTGCATTTTTGACTACTGTTGAGGCAACGGAAGCTCCTCCACATCTTTTGGAAGATGTGGTCCATGTTATTAAAGTTGTGGCTTAAAAACACTTAAGCTAAAAATCTGTGCGTAGCATAGTGTGACGCACGACTGGTAGTTTGCTGCTTCTGTCATTGCATCCAGATATATAATACAAGTAACATTACACGTGCAACAAGCCAGGACTATTTACTTTACCAGTGGTTGTTAAATGCATAAGATGAATAAGCATCAACTGTATAGAATATTGAAAATGCTTTGGTTCTAAAATGATGAGACTGTGAAAGACTATAGCGGGTTTCTTTGCAGTTACATCACAGGCAGTGAAAGGTGGTACTGCTGCAGAGTTACGATTCTTTTTTTTTCTCCGAGGGCGATGTCGAATATGAGAGCCTGATAGGGACCCGTTTCAGCACCTGGTTTTTAGAAGTGCCTGAGCTGAGCACCGGCAGGACCCGGCCCACTTAAAGCCCTGTAGGCAAGTTCACCATATTTTTGCTGGGGCTCGTCCCCAGGCACAGGCGCAAACCATAGAAACTAGGTGACGTGATTGGTCCTGATTACCTATAGAAAGACTAGGCTCCTTCAGACTCATGGGATGCACATAGCTCACTTATTTGTTAATTTTCCTAGACGATGCAAAATAATATTACTTCCCAGAAATAGCTAACCCCATCCTATCATGAGTGGGTCTCATTTTTCATGGAAAGCATATAGACAAACTGTTCCTATATACATTGTCATATACCAATCACGCATCCTTGCCTATCCACTTATTTGCCAAGGCAAAACAGCGCATGTGTGATGTGATACAAGAGCCTACATTAAAAAATAGATGTATTTATAATGTTCATTTATACATTCCATGGAGTAGTCCTTAATAGAATGAAACGATTGATTTAACAAGGTAGGCGCACTGGCGTTACCATTCCGTATTCATGGATGTCATGATATTAGTGATGATGTCTCTTATAAAATGCATTTCTGAAGAACAGTGTGCTATCAGACATGAGTGGAATTTTCCAGCTAGGGATCTCGGAAGTTAGTTATTGTGTTCTGTTTTTATTAGTGATCGGAAGCAGGCTCCCGACTGTGTAAGAACTGATAAACCGAATCTTAGCACATAAAAATGATAGACTAACTTTCTGTAGTAGACGTGCCTGTTATAAATCCACATACTTCTTTTCTATTATTTTTCAATGGCTAGTTGATCTTTCACGTTATGCCAATTACATTTTAAAGTAAAGGCAAAGGGAGCTTGGGTGGTATATTTAATAACGCTGCTCAAAATCAGCAAAACAATGTTTTGGAGCGATGATGTTTCATGGTGTAAGCATAAGTCAATATCAGAGATGGATTAAAATAACCAAATTCATATTTGCCTCCCTCTCAGACTCCCTCTGTGAGTTTTTGGACACGTTGATCAAACTATTTAATACCTTCCCAAGTTACAGTGCCTGGCAATAGCGAGAGGGCTCCAGCGATGAAAGGGACTCTTTATGGGACCGTTAAACGACCATATTTTGCAGTCGCAAATGGGAAATCGGACCGTTAGCGACTGTAAAATTGGACCGCCCCATTTAATAATCCTATCTTTCGAGTTGGTAACCTTTTACCGACTCGCAAAATAGGGTTTGCGACTCACTATTAGCAAGGGGCATGCCAAGGCCACTCCTCCCTAGTAGTGAATCACACTGCAATGTAAGATTGTTTCGAGACCCCCAATTGCGGTCGTAAAACACTAGCAGTTTACCACCTACTTCAAGGAGGTGGTAAGCTACTCGCAAAGAGGAAGGGGTCCCAAGGGGTGAGTGTGTGCGAAAATATTTTTTAAGAACATGTAGTCCTCCCATGGACCACTATACTACTCTTAAAAAAAAAATGAAACCAAAACGTAGCATTTTTTTAAAAACTGATTCATTTAAAAAGCAGTCACAGACATGGTGTTCTACTCACCCCAGCAGGCCACCATCCCTGGGAGTGCTAGCCATTCACAACGGGGTCGCAAATAGCACCTGCCTCATGAATATTGAGGCAGGTAATTTGCGAACCCATTAGGAATCACTAACAGTGTCTGAGACACTGTTGTAAAGTACATTTAGCAAATTGTAAGGGTCATACATCTGGCCCTATGTCTTTTATTCTCAATGCCATATTGCAGGGTCCCCACTGTCCATTTTTAGGTCTCGCATATATGCAGCGCTTGCGCTGCCTGTACGAGGCATCAAGTAATCTGAATGTATTGGCAAGTGGCCGGTAGTTTCTCCTTCCGCTTGCCATTTGGTGAATGTTGGTACAGCTCCTGTTAGCTGGCTTTTTAGTGGCTGTTGATGTCAAACTGACCTTTGTGTAGTCCGGAAGCCTGCAAGTGCGTAATTGGGCTTAAAGAGCCCCACCGCCCAGCAGTGCGTCTTATCTAGGACTTCTGCCGCTTTAACAACACCCATAGTTCTTTAGCTGTAGTGTGCTGTATTATGCTGGGCAGGGGGTTCTATGACAGCCAGGTAGGTTGCTCCCCCACCCCCGCTGCAGCTGAACCAGCCCTTGTGCCTGACCCTTGCTCCTGCTTGCCCATTCCTGGGCGCGTTTTTTTTTTACCTGCCCCCCCTGCCCACAGCCCGCTTTCGCGTCGCTGCTGCCCCTGCGGCCCCGCCTCCCAGCTACTCCTCCCCCCCCAGCTCCCTTTAAATGGAGGCAGCTGCAAGACCGCAAAGAGGACGCGCTCAGGCTCCAGCCCATCTGCGCCCATCCACGCCTGGACCATGCCCAGCGCCAGAACCCCTGGACCCCGCGAACGCCACAACTGACTCCACTACAATGCCAGCACCCTCCATGCACTCAGTGCCGGCCAAAACCACACCTGCTTCCAGGCCGCCCCGAAACGGACCCATGGACCCTTCTCCTGCCGCACCTGCAGCTTCACCTGCGACAGAACCATCAAACCTCCAAGGACTGGATCCAACCACCTCAGCCGCATACTCCTCAACACCCGCTCCGAACACAAACACGCCGTCGAGCTCTGGGATCTGCTCGACACCATCCCCCCCCAGACGTGGCCTTCCTGACTGAGACCTAGTGGAACGACTCCTCGACGCCCGACATCGCAATTGCCATCCCGGACGGCTACAAGATCACCCGCAGGGATCGCGCCAACGGAACCGGAGGAGGAATAGCCATCGTCCACAAGTCCACCCTTAAGGTCACCACCCACGCAGACGACACCCTCAACGCCGCTGAACACCTGCACTTCCGGATCCACACCGACCCTATGACCACCCTCAGAGGAACACTCATCTACAGACCCCCCGGACCCTGGGCTCAGTTCAGCGACTCCATCGCCGACCTCGCCAGCACCCACGTACTCACCTCCACGGACTACATCCTCCTCAGGGACATGAACTTCCACCTCGAGAACAACCACAACACCAACTCCTCTACCCTGATCGCCAACCTCGGCCACAGACAACTCATCACCACACCCAGCCACATGCTGGACCCAATCTTCTCCACATCGCCTTCAATCACACCACCGATCTCCACTGAACCGACCACCACTGCATCCATTTCACCTTCAAGAAACCAACCACGCACCACCACACCCAACAGCTGCCTCGCCACTGCTGTAGCAAAGTCACCGAAGATCAGCTGATCACCACTCTCGCCCAGAACCCACCCACCGACCCCACCAACCCAGACGCCGCAGCCCGCAACCTCTGACAGTGGATTGACGACTGCACCAACACAACACCCTCGCCCCGCTCAAGAAACCCTCCAACAACCACACCTCCAGACCTTCAAGCGAGCATGCCAGAAACTGGAGAAAATATGGCTCCACGAACGCACACCACACAACCACGCAGCCCACAAGGATGCCACCTGAAGACATCACCACCTCATCAGATCAGCCAAAGATCCTGCTTCAAAGACTGCCTGGATAACAACGCACACAACAGCAAAGAGCTCTTTAGCATTATAAAGGAACTCTCCAACCCCAGCGCCAACATCAACGACATCCCGCCCTCTCAAAAACTGTGCGGCTCACGAACAACCATCTTCCACCGCAAGATCGCCAACATCCACTACAGCTTTAACACCACGACTGCCCCGACTACGCCACACTCCACCTCCCCTGTGAACAGTGCCATCCGCCTGACCTCCTGGTCCAACGTCAACGACAACGAGACGCGCAAGGTCATGAACTCCATCCACTCAGGATCTCCGTCAGACCCGTGCCCACACCACGTATTCAACAAAGCAGACGCAGGTATCGCACCCCAACTACGGAAGGTCATCAACATCTCCTTCGAAACAGCGACATTCCCGGATAGCTGGAAACACGGCGAAATCAACGCCCTCCTCAAGAATCCCAAGGCGGACCCCAAGGACCTCAAGAACTTCCGGCCCATCTCCCTGCTCCCATTCCCGGCAAAGGTCATCGAGAAAATTGTCAACAGACAGTTGACCCTCCACCTGGAAGACAACAACATCTTGGACCCTTCCCAGTCTGGATTCAGTCGAAACCACAGCACCAAGACAGCCCTCATCACCGCCACAGACGACATCAGGCGCCAACTAGACAACAGCGAAACATCAGCCCTCATCCTCCTGGTCCTGTCGGCTGCCTTCAACATGGTCTGCCATCGCACTCTAAAGACACGCCTCTTAGAAGCCGGAATCCAAGAGAAGGCCCTTGACTGGACCATGTCCTTCCTCTCCGGCAATACCCAGAGCGTCCGCATCCCACCCTTCCGATCCGAAGCCACCAAAATCATCTGCGGCATCCCCCAGGGCTCATCCCGACACTGTTCAACATCTACATGGCCCCCCTCGCACAAGTGGCCCACCATCACGACCTCAACGTCATCTCTTAAGCCGACGACACCCAGCTCATCCTCTCCCTCACCAAGGACCCACACACCACCAAAAACAACCTCCACGAGGGAATGAAGACCATCGCCGACTGGATGAGGAGCAGCCGTCTCAAGCTGAACTCGGACAAGACAGAGGTACTCATCCTCGGACCCACCCCCTCAGCCTGGGACGACTCCTCGTGGCCAACCACACTGGGAGCAGCACCAACACCCACCGACCATGCACGCAACCTAGGATTCATCCTCAACTCCTACCTCTCTATGTCTAAACAGGTCAACGCCGCCTGCTCCTCCTGCTACAACACCCTCCGCATGCTCCGCAGGATCTACAAGTGGATATCGACCAAAACAAGAAGAACAGTGACACAGGCCCTTGTCAGCAGCAGACTGGACTACGGCAACGTACTCTACGCAGGAATCCCAGCCAAACACCTACGTCGACTACAACTCTTCCAAAACGCCTCCGCCCAATCGTCAACGTCCCCCGCCGCAGCCACATCACCTCCCACCTGAGAGACCTACACTGGCTTCCCGTCGACAAGAGGATCACCTTCAAGCTCCTCACCCACGCACACAAAGCACTCCACAACGCCGGACCAACCTACCTGAACAGCAGACTCCGCTTCTACACCCCCACCCGCCAGCTCCGCTCCGCCAGCCTCGCCCTCGCCACTGTCCCCTGCATCCAACGAACGGCCTCCGGCGGCAGATCCTTCTCCTACCTCGCCGCCAAAACCTGGAACACCCTCCCTACCCACATACGGCAGACCAAAGACATACTCACCTTCAGAAGACTCCTCAAGACCTGGCTCTTCGAGCAGCAGCAGCACCCCCCTCCCCTCAGCGCCTTGAGACCCTCACGGGTATGTAGTGTGCTCTACAAGTACTATGATTGATTGATTGATTGCTTGCTTGTAGTAAGTATTTCATAGCTCATTTAGAGTTCATAGTGCACAAAAATGCTTGGGAACACCTACTTGCCAGTTATGTCGTTAAGACTGTGCTTCTGCTCAATTCTTTGTTTTGAAATTTTACAGTTTCTCGAAAGATGCACTATTTTGACAGACTCCTAGAGTGTCACTCCTTCATGTGTAGATTTCATTTGGTGTTAACTCTTACATATGCACGTTCACATCCCGTGTGTGAATATAGGTCCTTGGGTATGGTGTAGCCAATGCCATTATAATTGCTTTTACGGCAAGTAAAATGAATCATGCACAGCTGGATTGGTGCCTTCCTCTTTGAACTTCAATTGCAAACATCTGTTGCAGAAGGATAAGAAAACAACCATTTGCAATGCAATAGGTCTCGCATTTACGTAAGTTAAAGCTATTGATATTGTAAATGACGATTCTTATTATTTATGTTTTAAAAACGAAAACATAAATAAAAGGCAGTGTCATTTACTATTACAACACTAGAATAGGCCTGATTTTCAGATGAACAAAATACTCAAAATCCCTTCATCAACCTATGGTCACCCAAATTTGTGTGACTGAACAGCGGCTACTCTTATACTGTCTATTCTAGGGAATCCTTGGTCACCTATTATTTTCTAAAAGAAGTGTATGTGGGCTCTGTCTCCCATAGTCTGTACCACCCTGTAGTGTGAATGATAAAAAATATAGAAAGGAAGAAAAAGTGGTGAAGAAGGTTGACAGTGCCTAACGGGAGCAACACCATGGGACTGGTTCTCACCTGCATCCTCAGGTTCTCATCATCAGCAACTGCCAACCCATAACAAAAAAGTGTGGTAAAATAGGAAAAGAAACAACGTGCTCAGTGTGGTGTCTCGTGATGCCAGCACTCAGGATATCTTATCCGCGTGCCCGGCAGTACCAACCATATAAGGAGTAGCGGGATCTGGACTTGAATCTGGACTATTCCAAATCTAAAAACGTGCTAGACATCCACTAACTACCCTATTTTGTTATGTGCTGTGGGTCTGCTCACATTAAAAGCAAGACACACTGTCGCCTACTATCAATTTAGTTATAGAGGGCCCTCTATTCTAGTGTTGTAATTCTGTGAGTGGGGTCGACCTGATCTTTATCCCCTTACAGCTCCTTTGTGTATATAGTGTAATTTACTATGCCAATAGCTCAAACTCGCGCCAATGCGAGACCTATTGCATTGCAAATGCTTGTTTCTCAGGCCTCTGCCCATACATGATTTAGTGCCGTTCATTCAGGGTCTTGAATATTTGGTACCACAGTTACAGTCCATCTTATTAGTCTAACTCCCAGGTGTTTCATTATCTCCCTTTCCGCTGTTTACTTATGGGTTGTTGATTTGATATTGGCTAACGGTTTGGTAGATTCTGCTGATCAACCTCATAGAAAAGTGGTGTAATTTCTGATTGGTTCAGGAATACGCTAACGATTCAGTGGAAAGTGAAGCATTGGGAATATTTTTTTTCCATGTTTTCGACTCACGATGAAGAGGGAAAAGTAAATAAATAATATTTTTTCCCTTTCAATCATCCGTCAAAATAGCCCCACACCCGGCCCCACCGTCCCACCGTTTTTACCTGTACCGTCCAGCATTTAGCCTAATATATATATGTATCAAACTTTAGCCGTTGATTCCTCTTATATCAATCTTTTTCATGAATTCGAAGGCCTATTTGTTCTCAGCACCATCAACCCCCAAAAGTAGTTTCCTAGTTGTGTCCTTTCTCCTAATGTTTGCAGACACAGTATCAAGTTAACCCACTCCTCAAAGAAGCTGTGTCATAATTTGGAGTGCAATGTCGTAAAAGATAATTTCATAACATTTCCTTCTGTCATGAAAGGTAATTTAGACTGAATCGTACGGCAAGCCTTCAAGTATTCAGGTGATTTTGGGCGAAATAACAGTGACCATGGTACATGGCACAGTGCCTTAGAATACCAATTCATCTATGCCTCGTGATAGAATTTTCTATTTTTAACAGACTTTGAAATCCAGACTGGATAAGATCTTCCAGGATAGAGATGGATTAGTCACCGAATCACGAACTTGTCAGCTTCCTTTACTTGGAAGTCTTGTTAGTTGAGTGAGATGTAATTAGTCCTATCTTTTGAGGATGGCTGTGTCAAAAAGAATTTTTTTAAGTTAGAGAGAATAGTACAAAATAGTGAGGCTTTGGTGAAGAGTACTAATGAATAGAGGATGCGAACATCACAGCACTGAGATTTTAACTTAATATACATCTTTCCAGGTTGGTGCATTGGAAATTGAATTATTCTAAATATGGATCGTCCAGCAATGCCAAACACACAAAAAGTAATGGGAGGAATGCTTTCAAATAGTATAACCCTGGTAATTTGTTCTTTGACACTTCAGACAGTGCAATTATGAAGAAAATTCTATTTGTGGTGCCTAGGACTCGGAGACCACTATTCCATGCCTCTAAATCAGACACTAGATATCTCATATTGCTGATGTGAAGATTCTTGTGAGGAGAGTGGTTCTTAGTGTGGTGTGACCAGTTATGCTATTACAACTACAGTGAATGAGGTGTGGAGACAGTTAGAAGCACTGTCTCATCAACGTGAAATTAGTCTAGCAACCTTATAAGTCATGGGGAAAGTGGGGAATTGCCCTGGCCTCCCCTTCCAAGGAGACTCGGGTTAAGTGAAAGGGACAGTCAAAAGTCCTGGTATGAAAAAGAGCTTAGTAACAGATTCTTTGTCTTAATGTTTGACAGCTAAGCATTCTTACAATAAGCTAAATGTGTATTCCTCATTTTGGCTGGCCTATCTTAATCCTCATATTCTCAGGCAGGTAATGGCAATTAGATTAAAACAATTGGGGTCATATCTCTCTCCACACTTCACCTTACCCTTCTGCCTTCCCTCTGTCTGCTAGTCTTTACATCTCTACGTAACTACACCTGCTCTCACTACGTAAACTCTCTACCATGCCGATGTAAGCCTCACCTCTCTCTCAGTATACTTCTAATCTCCACTTCTCTCTACCACTCTCTAATTACCTTGAGTATTTTGCTAGCACTCGCTGTGCCTTTCTGTTCATCTCCTACCTTACCCCTTTCTACCTCATCCATCCCTTCTTAACTGATTGTTCTATTTCCATCTTACCTGTTATCTTTCTTCCATCTACTTCATCTCTCTCTCAAGCTCCTCTTTGTTGTTTCCTCACCTCGCTATCACTCCCTCTCTTCATCTCTGTACCTTCTCTGTACCTTATCCTGAGCCCTCTCTGCCTCACCACTCCCTTACTCACATCTCTCTCTCATTTCTTTTTTAGTTCATACTTTTCATACTACCTCATCTTTGTATACTCCACCACTTTCTCGCAGCCTAACCTCTTGTACTGCCAGCCATGTGTCTGGTAGGCAAGGACTATAAGTACAATGTGCGTGTTTATGCACAGCTTGCACCTTTTCAAAACACATAAATAAAGGGCATTGTCATTTACAGTGCCAATAGCTCAAACTCTCGCAAATGCGAGACCTATTGCATTGCAAATGCTTGTTCTTCTCGTCTTTGTCAGCCAGATGAGTTAGTGAAATTCAAGCTCTTTCAGCTTCTACATTTACACCTTTATGTGCTCATATTGGACCCCTTTATTGCTCTTAACCATTATATACAAAGGACGCAAGCATTTATGGTAGACAATAATCAGTTTCTAGGTTTCTAGATTTTGAATGCTGCAAATTAGGTTAAGCAGTCTAGAAGCAGACAATCTACTTGGCAATCTCTAAAAGTAAAACATTTTTGTGAACTAGCAGGAAATCCCACTCCAATTGGATGAGGGATCATTATGTAAGATAGGAAAAGTGCCTATCATTGTGTAACATGGCTATATGATCCCCAATACAATCCTTTTTCATGCTTCATTGCCTTGTCTCACATGAACGATACAGGCCTCAGTTCTCTAGTGGGTACTCAAATTGATTTTTCTATAATCTAAATAAGTTGGATAACATAATTAATTTGCAAGAGTGTGTAGCCAGAGGAGGAGCTATGCGCGGATCCAAGATGGACGCGTGAGCACAGGGCTCCCGAGACCCTTTCCACCTCCCGCATCTATCCTGCCACATATCCTGATTTTGACTACGGGTTCTATTAGCTGACGCCTTGCTGGCATAATATCTCTTTTCAGAAATTGATTTGGCCGCTGGGAACCGGACTCTCTGCATCTTGGAACTTTGTGGCCTACACCGACGAATCTCCGCGGCCTCGAGTCTCTGAAGTACCCAGGTGGCAATTGAACAACAACGGCCACTGAGATCCATCTGTCGCCCCTGAGGTACTTTCAGTTTCGTTTTTGGTCATCATCTACTGTGACTCGCTGTCTGTTGCGACTGTTGGCCTCGCCCTGCTGCTGGCCCTGCACCTCTTCTTCTCTCGCCCTCATCCCTGCCTTTACTGGTCGGTGCTGCGGGGAGCCATTCTCACCAGATCTCGAACGGCCCGACTGGGCTCGCTACCCAACATGGCAGGCAGGTGGGATAGTGAGAAGAGAGCCGCCAGGGGTGCATTCCGAGGGGGTGTCGCCCAATCCAATACTATTGATCGCTTCGCCCGCCCGAAGGGATCCCCTGGTGGAGCGGGTAAAGTCTTGAATGAGACTGGAGATGGCTCTCCTGTGATGGAAGACTTGACATTGCGGGATGTCATGGGCGCCATTGCCGGTGTGAAGACCTCGAAGGGCCAGCAGTATGAGACCCTGGCTTCAAAGATAGACACGGTTGCGATTGAAGTCAACCTTATCAGAACGGACCTCGCAAAGACCAACGAGCGGGTCAAGTCGCTGGACATTAAGACCGCAAGCCTCACAACAGATGTCTCTGAACTACAGGCGGAGGTTCGTACTCTTCGATCATCAAATGACTTGTTTGCCCGTCGGCTGGACGACTTCGAAAGCCGGGCCAGACGCAACAACATCTGTATTATCGGTGTTCCGGAAAGTTCCTCGGAGCTCTCCACGGATCTTTTGGTGGAGGATCTTGTGCTGCATCATCTCGCGCCTAAGGGACTCAGCAACTTTTTTACTGTGGAGCGTGCCCACAGAGTCCCAGGTGGTAGGCCTAAACTGGGCGCCGCACCAAGACCTATTATTGCCAGGATTTTTAATTTTCGAGATAGAGACGCTATCCTGCAAGCATCACGCACCAATGGACTCACTAAATTTGACAATGCGTCGGTCAGCTTTTATCCGGACTTTACGCAAGCGGTGCAAAAACAACGCATGAGCTTCACCGGTGTGAAAAGGCGCCTCAAAGACATGGGACTAAAGTACGCCATGCTGTTCCCGGCTCGCTTGAGGATTGAATACGAGGAGCGTGTGCTCTTCTTTGATCGCCCGGAGGTTGCCAGTGACTGGCTCGATACTTTGCCGGCACACCGTGATCGTCAGGACCAATCGATGGGAGCTGAAGGTGGCCTGAAGGAACGGGTGGAGTGAGTCCCCACCAGCGTGCCACCTACACGGACTTGCAGCGGGGGTTTGACTATTACTATATGCATGACCTGTTGATCACCCGGGGGTGGGAGGGCTCAGGATTCTTCCTCCTCTAAGGGGTCTTTCTCTCTCTTTTCGTAGATTAGTTTAATGGGGCGACAGGCACACTGCAAGTTGGGGTGGCTTTCGGGTCTAACGCAGGGGTGCAGGGTGGGGGGGGGGTGTTCTACGGGTTTTCCTGGGGGTGGGGGGGGGGGGCTTTTCATTTCTTTGTTCATCCCGAGGTTCTATTTTGCTGCACACCTTGACCACTGTGTCTGTTTGTCTATTGGGGGAGCACAGCTCATGTTCTTGGAATGGGGGGTAGGGGGCTGCGGGTGCTGTGCTGGAATGTTAACGGTCTGGGTGATAGGATCAAGCGGGGGATTGTTTTACAGTGTCTGAAACGTCTTTCACCTGATATAGTGTTACTGCAGGAGACACATCTGATAGGAAATGCTTGCCAGGCACTGAATAGAAGGGGATACCGTTTGGTGGCACATTCAGGATTCACTACTGGGTCGAGGAGGGCGGGTGTCCTGGTCAGGAGTTCCCTCCCCTTGGAGATAGATGATACCGTGTTAGATGATAGAGGCCGGTAGGCGGCCATTACGGGTCGCTGGGAGGGGGAAGATGATCTCTGTTCTTTCTGTGTATGTCCTACCGGGTTTACAGTCCGTCACGTTTTCTGATCTGGGTGGTGCTGAACTTTCCTCTGGGCATGTTGGTGGTTGGTGGGGATTTTAACTCAGTTGTTTGTGGTAGCGAGGATCGTCACCTCCCCCCCGGACTCTTTTGAGGTCACAGTTATGGATGAGCAACTTCCTGAATGCGCTGGGTTTAGTGGATTGCTGGAGGCACCTGCACCCTGGGCAGGCACACTATACCTTCTATTCGGGAGCACATGGGAGTCTCCCGAGGCTCGATTATATCCTGGTGCCAGCGGTGCAGATGGTCTCCGTGAGGGAAATTCGACATCTTGATCGGGGGATTTCGGATTTATTTATTTATTTATTTAATTTCTTATATAGCGCAGGAATCGACCCCATAAGGGGTATCTCCGCGCTTTGATCGCTAAAGGTGATGATAAACAGGGACAATGCAGATGAAAAGGTGGTACAATGGTGGAACTACAGTGGTTTAGTCTTCTGCAAACAAGTTGGTTTTTAACCTTTTTCTGAATGATAAATGATTAGTGATCTGTCTAAGGCTGAGGGGCAAGTTGTTCCACAAGGTCGGTCCCACTAAGGAGAAAGCTCGGCCGCCTTGTCTGGTCTTTTTAATGAAAGGGGATTTTAGCAGAAGTTGGTTGCATGACCGCAGATCTCGGTCTGGTTTGTAATGCTGTAGTTTTTGGGTTAAATATTTGGGGCCGTTTCCAAACAGGCACTTATGGACAGTACAGCAGATCTTAAATTTGACACGTTGGCGTATGGGAAGCCAGTGAAGTTCTCTCAACAGGGGTCACTCTCCTCTCTGGCTTACGATTGATGTACAACTGGAAGCCGGGGGCCGGGTTGCCCCAATTAACCCCTGGCACCTACGCAATCCGAAAACCAGGGCTGAGGTGGTTAAATGTATAGACCATTACTTTGTGGAGAATGTCACAATAATTACTTAGTTAGTTGTATGTTGTCCTTGGGCTTGTTGGCTTATTAATATAGCTCACTACTTTCTGTCTTGCAAAAAAGAATGTTGGGTCTGTGTCCTCTTCGGTTTCCCTGTGGGAGGCCTTTAAGACAGTTGTAAGGGGTCAAGCCCTTTCCCTGATCGCTAGCGCGAGGAAAAGCAAGAATGAGGAAGTGGTGAGATTGGAGACTGAAATCACGTCTCTGGAAGAAGAGTTGGAATCTGGGGTCACACCCGAGGGTTTGCATGTTTTGGCCCTTAAGCAGGCCGATTACAGAGCGCTGGTGAAGGATGCGGCGAGGATGATGAGTCGTGAGCAGGAGGGACGTTTGTATGATGTTGGTGGTAAGGCCGGGAAGTTAATTGCTTGGCTGGATAAGAGAGAAAGGTCGAATCGTGTGGTGCCTGTTGAGGTAAGAGAGGACGGTGAACGGGTTGTGGACCCAAATGGGATAGTTGCGGTGTTTGCTCAGCACTTTCAGAAGGTGTCCGCGCAGGTCTCGGACAGGCCAGAGGAGGATTCACATTTGCTACTTAGGGATATCGCGCTGCCTAGCCTTCCGGAGTCAGATAGGGAGCTTATGGGGGTGGATTTTTCTACTGATGAAATAGCGCTTGTTATCCGCTCCCTTCGCTCAGGGAAGGCCTCCAGCCCGAATGGTCTCCCGATAGAGCTGTACAAATTGTGTCCAGACAAGATGGCGCCACACCTTCGCCAAATGTTTTCGGAATCGCAAGATCTCTGGGTTCTTCCCCGGGATCAGAGATTGGCGTCCATTGTAGCCATTCACAAAGATGGGAAGCCTCGTGATCAATGCTCTTCATATAGTCCGATCTCGCTTTTGAACGTCGAGCCCAAAATTTTGGCGAAACTTTTGGCAAATCGTTTGGTCACGGTTATCGGTGATTTGATACACCCTGATCAGTCCGGGTTCATTCCTCATCGGAATACGGCTCTCAATTTACGCCGCCTTCATGGTGTACTGGCAAGGGCGGGATCACTTCGTCAGTCGGCCATTTTGGTCTCATTGGATGCCTCGATGGCCTTCGACACGATTGAATGGCCGTATTTGTGGGCGGCCCTCGCAAAATTCGGTTTTGGTCCTCATTTTATTGGCTGGGTCAGACTCCTTTATGAACAACCAATGGCCCAAGTGGTTGTCAACGGTAGGGCCTCGGAGCCTTTCGTCCTAGGAAGAAGCACGCGACAGGGCTGTCCGTTATCACCGCTCCTTTTCGCGCTTGCTCTTGAGCCCCTTGCCGCATGGCTTAGGTGGGAGCCGTCGCTTAAGGGCATTAGTTGGTCCTCTGACTTGAGGACCGTATATCGTGGTACGCCGATGATATTCTGTCATACCTTACTTCCCCTCGTAAGTCACTAGGAGTGTTATTTGACGTGTTACGTTCCTTTGGAAGGAACTCAGGTTTGGCCATCAATTGGTGTAAGTCCTGCATTTACCTGCTCACTGCAGAAATGCCATTGTTGCCCCGTGTCTGTCCGATACCCGTATCGCGTGACGGCTTTAAATACTTAGGGATTTATATTTCCTTGGACTCAGCCGTACGGTATGAGAGGAATCTGCTTCCGCCACTCCGCCGGCTTTGGTCCGACGTCGCAGCGTGGTGCAGTTTGCCGCTGTCCCCGGTTGGGAGAGCGGCCTTGTTTAAGATGATGTCCCTCCCTCGATTTCTGTATGCCCTCCAAAACACGCTTGACTTGGTGCCTGTTAGTTATTTCCGGGAGATCGGGGGCCTCCAGCGAAAGCTGGTGTGGGGTGGGCGACCTCGCATTGCGCTGGCGAAATGGACTTTGCCCTGGTACGACGGTGGTGTGGCGTTGCCCGATATAAAACAGTACTATTGGGCATCACAACTGAGTGCTATCAACCACGCAATGTATGGTCCGGTCCCGAATCCGGCATTCGAGATGGATAAATGGCATCTGCTGGGAGGAGACTACAATAGGGCACTCTACTCTAGGTCGGCGGGGAAAAATCTCACCGGTCCCACTAGGGTTGCGGTACGAGTGTGGGGCGCTGCGACTGCTGCCACGGGATGGACAGACAGGCTGACCAGAGCCACTCCGCTTTATGCAGCGGAAAGACTGGGCTGTCTTTGGACGACGAAGGGATTTGACAAATGGGATCTTATTGGCGTTAGTAGGGTAGGAGACCTCTGGGTCAAGGATAGAATCAAATCCTTCATGGAACTTCAACAAGAGTATAAACTGGGCGATAGAGAGTACTTCCGGTATATGCAGGTTCGTCATGCACTTGAATCCGTCTTCCCGACCGGTACCGCTATCCCATAGTCCTCTCCCTTGGAAGACAGGGTGCTTGACGGGTATGTCCCTGATAGTACCATCTTCCTCATTTATAAAAAGCTAATCAATGACCGCTCAGATCTTCTTGTACAGCTTCGTGGGGCCTGGACTGGTGATGGGTTGGAGTGGGATGACGAAGATTGGCAGGCCGCGATATCATCCCCTAAGGAAGTCGAGATTCCGGCGCGTCTCCGGCTGGTGCAATTGAAGATTTTACACCACGTGTATGTCACGGGTCCACGCCTGATGCGCATGGGTTACTCTATGGATGGGTTGTGTAGGCACGGCTCTGGTATGCTTGCTACTTTTCTTCATATTTTGTGGGAATGTCCGGACGTGGTGGTGTATTGGAGACGAGTGCATGAGGTTATGGAAGAGGTTACGGGTGTTTCGTTATTGCCTGAGGCAATAAGGTGCCTGTTGAATGTGTGGGAGCCGAATGATTATAGCGTAGCGCAGACTCAATGGGCCACCCTCGGCAACATGATTGCGAAAAGAGACATAGCCCAGCTGTGGGGGTCTCAACGGGCACCCCTGGTTTCAACCTGGGAGGAAAACATGGATTGGTGCATGTTCAGAGAAAAAACTGTGTACATCGCCCGTGGAAGACCTAAGAAATGGGAGAGGATATGGGGTCAATGGAACTCATATCATGAAGAGATTTGTAACCCCCCCCCCTTTGTAGAAACCAATGACATTCCTCTGTCCCCGTGACCGGGCATCCCATGCGTCTATATCCTATTGTACTTGACTTGCTTGTCCGCTCCTGACCCCTTCATTCCCTCCACGTGTTTCCATATCCTTTTTTACATCTGCCTTTAACTGAGACAGTCACATAAATTCTAAATGTCACCTCGGAATTATGTTGTTATGTTTGTTTTAAAAAATATAAAATGTGAAACCTTTCATTAATCCTCCTATCATCACAGGAACATCGTATGGTCATATTATATCGCTGCCGAACCCCCGGGCTGTCGGCTGATGAGCTGTGTCCTATTTTTGATTTTGATATCCACTGCTACTGGCCGGCCCCTGTGGTTGTAGGTCTGTATTTGTATTACTTTGTCGAAATAAAGGTTCTCAAAAATAAAAAAGTGTGTAGCCATTAGAAAAGCAAGTTGCTTACCTTTGTTAACATTCTTTCTTATGGACACAAAAGCTTCTGCCGATTTATTTTAACCAAACCACACCTCATAAGAAACAAATCAAAACAACTTCCTTTTGTACTTTGCTCCCCATCTTTATGTCCTTGGACTCTCAGAGGACTGGGAGAATTCAAATGAAACTGACTTCACTGATACATGTGCCACCCTCTATGCAGCTATCTTGTCTCTTGCTGTGAAGGCGCAATACTCTGGTCATGGTATCGAACAGTGCAATCTAGTGCATTTTGCTAGAGATAATTTATTTGCTAGAGATAATTTAACAAGTGTATCAGCCATTTCATGTTTTATAATGATATGTTACATTTCTTAAACTTGCATGTTTGCCAAAAAATGTCAATACATTGACCATTGTTACTGGATATACTGTATATGACTTTAGCTTTCTTTACATTTGTTTGTGTTTTTCTCTTCAAATAGAGCTTCCTTAACAATTTCCAAACTGCCAAAGAAGCTCTGACTGCAGCCACTGCCCAGGCTGCAGAAAAAGCAGCTTCCAGCATGAAAGATTTTGCTCAGAAGAGTTTCCGCCTTTCAATGGATATAAATCTCAAAGCTCCTCTTATCATAATTCCTCAGTCTTCTGTTTCCACAAATGCCTTAATTGCGGATCTTGGATGGATCGTGGTACAGAACAGTTTTAGCTTGATCCCTGCGACGGAATGCGCTCTTCCGCCCGTCATTGATAGTATGAACGTGCAGCTAACTAATTTAAAACTATCAAGGTATGTGGTCCTTGTTATCATTAGTATTCCGTGCTTGTCCAGTGCCTACAGCTGAATGGATACATTTTTACTTGGCTCAAAGTTTAGGAGACTGTCTAACCATCTCAAGCACTCGAAATTTTACTACCATTGTCTCATTTCTCCAAATTAAGTGTTTTTTTCCCAGACCTATGTTGCATTAGAGTGATTGTGTGATAACTCAACGATTCGAGGCAGTAGTGGCATCACATGCAGTTAAATATGAAGATAGTTGGTGTGTTTGTGAAGCATTTTCACCCCAACAGATTATTGCTTTCACAGTCCAGTTCGTCTAAGTGTTTTAACAATAACTACTACTAAATGGTAGAAAACACATATACTACTCAACTTTTTTTCTCACAGGTCCTTCTTGATTGAAATGTTATCCTTTACATTGTTACTAAGGTACTTGATTTAGTAAGGAAAGTGGCTTTAAATTCAGCAGGAAATCTTCCACACTAAAACAGACACGAGCTGATAACTTTGGGCCTGGTAAATATCTTGGAGGATTACCGCAGTCGGCCGGTGGTGGTCCCAAGGACTTCGTCATGCTGACGGCGTTCCAACCGCTGTATTTAGATGTTGCTGAAATAGACAAGGAACCTCTTCAGCCTTCTCTGCTGGCTAACACTACTCCTTTGCAGTGATGCCGGCAGGTTCGTGCTGAGCAGATTTAGATGTTTGCATTGTGCTGGTAGTGTCCTGGCAAACAGGGTCCTCACTGAGTGAAACAGTTGTTGTGTGCAGACAGGTAAGTACTACTCATCATTATCTTACTACACATATATGTTGTGAATGTGTTATAATGTATATGTAGGTAATACGTTATACCCCTTTCTGGTACATATTGCATGCCACACAAATAACATAAACACACCCACAAGCACCACAAACACAAGACCCACAAGCAGCACCACAGCGATATATATTTTTTAAGTGTCAATACTGGTGTGTTCATTTTACCTTGATGAGTAGCAAAATTAACACTAGTGCATTACAACTAAGAATAATGTTGCATGTAAGAGCAAATGCAAAAAGAGCAATTGATGGACAGAATGCAGAACAATGTCATACATTCACCCATGTACAGAGATCTGGGCCTAAATAGATAGTTTTTTTGCTCACCATGCAATTCCAGTTTGGACCCAGCCATATGCAAATCAGTCTTGACCCTGCGCCCAATGGGAAGAGTCAAGCTCGAACTACCAGGCCAGGCCCTCCCTGGACTGGAAAAAAGCATCAGAGGACCGGTTTAGGGCTTTCAAACCTCATCAGCCAGGACAGCTTGACTCCAGTGGCATGGTGAAACCCCGAAACCGGTCCTAGGATACTTGTTTCCCGTCCAGGGAGGACCTGGCTTGGCAGTTCGGGCTGGACTGTTCCCATGTGGGACAGGGTCAAGACTCATTTGCATATGGCCAGGTCTAAACTAGGGTGGCATGGTGAGCAAAAGAATGCTGGATTTAAGCCTGATCTCTTGACTGGGGGTGAATGTTTTGATTTGTTCTGCATTCCATCCATCAATTGTTTGCCTTTTGCTTCCTCACCGTAAGCGCACCCGGTATGCCCAGACGTGGGTCCCAGGCTCACTGTGCCACTGGAATCAAGCTATCATGGCTGATGAGGGTTGAACCCCAGAAGCCGATCCTAGGATGCTTGTTTCCGGTCCAGGGAGGACCTGGCTCGGCAGTTTGGGCTGGACTGTTCCCATGAGGCACAGGGTCAAGACTGATTTGCATATGGCCAAGTCTAAACTGGGGTGGCATGGTTAGCAAAAGAATGATGGATTTAACCCAGATCTCTTGACTGGAGGTGAATGTTTTGATTTTGTGTGTCTTTTGCTTCCTCGCACTAAGTGCGCCGGCTATGCCGAGACGTGGGTCCCGGACTCACTGGGCCACTGGAATCAAGCTATCCTGGCTGATGAGGGGTGAAACACCGAAACCTGTCCTTGGATGCTTGTTTCTGGTCCAGGGAGGACCTAGCTTGGCAGTTCGGGCTAGACTGTTCCCATGAGGCACAGGGTCAAGACTAATTTGCATATGGTCAGGTCTAAACTGGGGTGGCATGGTGAGCAAAAGAATAATGGTTTAACCCAAATCTCTTGAATGGGGGTGAATGTTTCGATTTGTTCTGCATTCCATTCATGAATTGTGTGTCTTTTACATGTAAGAGCAACACAGAAGTACACAAGGCTACAGCAATTGTCAATACACAATACATAGGACAGTTATACAAGTAACTTACGGTAGATCTCTGCAACAACTGAGTCATTTGGCATTGTGATGGAATTGGTGCAGCAAAGGAGGGACCTGGACGATGGAGTACAAGACAGAAACAGAAGCAGAAAGGACTTAAAAAGGTATGTTTTTAGCTCATTTCCTTTGATTCCCCCACCTCGAAGTCGGAGGGATTCCTGCCACAGACGCCATGGCGGAAAGTCACATCATAATTGGGATGGTGTGAATCTGGGCTGGAGTCCTGCTGACAGCCACTTCTGCCTATACCACTGTCAACACGGTTGAGAATTGCGATTCTCATATTAACATGACTAGAGAATCTGGATTTCATTAAAGACACGGAGGCTGACATTATGCATTATTCCTTTAATGCAGTCCAAGCAGCGGCTTACATCACAATATTAAAAGGTTCGAGAATAAGACCATAGCAACACATGAAAGGCATGAGCCATCAACAATCTGCCTCTTTTAATTGTGGAGGAAAATAAGTTCATGAAACTTTAAACATCAAAACGATCTTCTGATGAGCAGGATGAAGGAGAAGGAAGAACGAAGGTAAAACCAAAGGCCAGGCGACACACAGTTAAGGAGAGTTACCTGAAAAGAGAAAGAAGTAAATATCTCTTGAATGTAAAAAATAGTGTCAAGCTTATCAAGCTAAAACGAAAAAGAGATGAAACAAGTACTGTTAATAAAAAGTACAGTAATAAACTGTAACAAAAACAGCATTAAGTCATTGTAAGACCACCAAGGGGTGGGATAATGTCAGCCTCCGTGTCTTTAATGAAATCCAGTTCTCTAGTCATGTTAATATGAGAATCGCAATTTCATTACAAGAACGTAGGCGACATTATGCATGTTGGTAGCTTTGTAAAACAACATCCGACATATGTTCAATAGGCTTGCAATAATGACGTGCAAAGGTGCTAGAATTTGACCAGTCAGCAGTTTTGAGAATGCCGTCCAACTTACCTCTAGACCAGAGAGATTTACTGGCCATAGCACCCCTCTAGGGGAGTGAGCTTGAAATGTCTTAACCCATCTAGCAATAGAGGTCGAGGTTATGCCTTTGTGGGGTTTAACAAAGGATATAAGTAATTGGTTAACATCCTGAAGGCGAAGAACAGACATTTTGTGAACACACTCCCTCATGCAGTCCACAACGCAAAGTTTTGTACATTAATCAAAACTTGGGTAAAAATTGAATCAGACATAGTCTTTGTTCTTCAATAAATCTCAAATTTGACTCCGAACATGTTAAAAGATCTCTGAGTAATCTCCAGTTCCTTGACATCAGAGATCTTTCTGCATGAGATTAGGCATAGTAGAGTAGCCAGCTTAATGGAAAAGTTTTATTTTTTATTTTTATTGAGGAGAGTATTAACAGGCCAGTTTTTGAAAAGATCAAGGATTAGTTTGATATCCCAAAGACTTTTATATTTAGGTTTAGGAGGTCTTTTTAAACTAATGCTTTTCATCACTCTACAAACAAACAATGAAATTTGTACCTACCGTTTTACCATTGACAAGGACATGACCAGCAGAAATAGCCTATCTATAGCAATTGATAGTTCTATAGCTGAGGCCTTTATGAAATTGTTTAACAAGGAAGTTAACTATGTCAACAATAGGTGCTTTCAATGAATCCAGGTTCCTTTCCAGGCACCAAAGTACCCAGATTCTCCATATAGCTGTAGTGAGTGCCAGGGGCCCAAGACTCTCTGAGGAGAGTTGCAGCCATCGCTGAAAGTCCTGAGATTTCATTGGATCTCCTGACACTCTCAAGGCAAGAAGGGTTAAACTCCTGTTCTGAATTAGGGGGTGAACTCCTCTGTCTACGTCTGCAAGAAGATTCTCTAGGGTAGGAATTAAGAGGGGGGGGGGGGTTGCAAGCTAGTTCAAGAGTGGTGGGGAACCATGCTTGGGAGTTATTAGGACAAGGAAGCATTGATCCTGTCTCAAATATCCGAAGAACTCTCTGAATCATGGCAAAGGGAGGGAATGCGTACACCTTGGCTCCTTTCCAAGTTTGTAGTAAGGTGTGGACTGCTAGAGCACCTGGGTGGGGCATCCAGCTCAAGTTGTTCTCCAGTTGAAAGGTTAGTCTGCTCGCAAATAAGTCTAGCTCTAGAGGGCCCTAAATCTTGTTTAGGGTAGTGAACACGGAAGCATTCAGTTTCCAATTGCTGTGATCTAACAGGAATCTTGAGTTCCAATCTGCATAGTATTCCGCTTTGGGAGCGATCTTATGTTCCAGACAAAAGAGCGATCTTATGTTCCAGACAGAACATCCAAAGTTTCTTTGCTAGATTCGAGAGGCCCGCAGATTTGGTGAGCTCATGAGGGCGTAAAGCCCAGCTGTTAGTTCTAAATAATTTATGTGGCGAGATGATTCCTTTTGTGACCAGATACCACCAGTGTTCTGATTGAGACGGCAAGCTCCCCAGCCATGAAGGCTCGCATCTGATTGTAAAACAAACTCTGGTTTTGAACCAAAGATTGCTTTTCCATTCATAGTGTCTATGTTCTCGAGCCACCAGGCTAGTTCCGATTTGGCTTCTTGATCCAGACAGAACCGATCTCCGTCCAAGAAGCCAGTTCTTAGGGCTCTCGCCTTTACCCTTTGGAGGGCCCGATAGTTGAGGGGACCGGGAAAGATGTCTTGGATGGAGGAGGAGAGGATGCCCAGAATCCTGGCTAGCTCTCTCAGAGATAAGTCTTGCTGTTTCTGGACATGTCTTCTTTCCTTCCTGATTTTAGTAATCTTTTTTGAAGGTAGTAAAAAGAGACATTCCAATGTGTCTACTGTGAAACCTAGAACCTCCAGAGATCTGGAAGGGGACAGCATTGATGCATCTTTTTTATGATGAATCCTAAACTTTCTAGGAGACCCATCACAGTCTTCAGGACTTTGGCTAGTTGTGAAGGCTCTTGAGACATTATAAAAATATTGTCTAAGTGAATGATTAAACTAATGCCCCTTATTCTTAGAGATGAGGCAAGAGCTCTCATGACCTTGGTGAAGCACCATGGGGTAGAGGAGAGTCCGAAGGGGAGAGCCTGAAATTGGTAAAGGTGATTTGTCCCAGACAAATTGAAGAAAGGGTTGGTGGGATTCAGCCATAGGAATGGTGAAGTAAGTATCCTTACGGTCTAGTTCGACTAGTCAGTCTCCCTCTAGAGGTAAATCCCTCAAGAGATGGATGCCCTCCATCTTGAAGTGTCTGTAAACCAAATATTTGTTTAGTTCTCTTAAGTTTAAGACAGGTCTCCAGCCTTTGTCTTTCTTTTTTACAAGAAAGAGTGCACTTATAAATCTTAAAGTTTCTAATGGGACCTCTATTATGTCTCCGTTCTGAAGCATAGAGGAGATCTCCTCTATTATTTTTTGTTGATCTGGAGAGAGAGGCATGTCTCTTAGGAAAGAAGTTTGTAAAGGTGTGTGAGTCAAATCTATCATAAACGATTTAAAGAGTAAACCTTTTGGGTTTTGCAAAAGTTCTTTATCCGCCCTGTCAGTTAGTTTTGGATTTATTTTAGTCAAAACAACTTTGTCTTTCTGCATTAATGCTAGCGTTGGCAATACCCAGTAGAATTAATGCTCTCTGGCTCCATACCCTGATGGGATTGGTGTTGAGAGGGGTGCCATTGATGTGGCTGTCTTCTGTGGAATCTAAGATTCTGGCTAATGGTCCCAGTACGTCGAGAAGACATCTTTAGATGAGGATGGCGAGTCATCATTAAGCTCTTTGTTAAAATCAAGGTCCTCATCACTGTCCAAATCAATCACGGACAAATTAATCCAAAGGGTCAGGTAAGACATCCTCATTTTCTGAATCAGAGTCCATAATATAATGAGTACACCTGTCTTTTATGCTGCTAGAGAACACCCATGTAAGACGTGCCACGGGGGACACCATCGTAATTTGTGCCACTTAGGACACTGGAGTCAATTGTGCCGCTAGGGACACCTTTGAAATTTGAGGTGTGGGGACCTCCGTTCATGACTACCCATGGTGCTCGTAGTATAATAATTAATTTTTTCAACTTTTTTATCCTGGTAAATAACTGGGGGGTTGAGACAAGTTGGCCCTTCGGGGAGCTCGTCTTGAAAGGGGAGGAATCTTTCAGAGGTCATATCCTCCTTAAATGTATCTAAAATACAAGATCTCATTCCCTTTTGAATTTTGCGACGTGGTCCTGAGGGAACCACTCAGAACTTCTTGGATGTTTCAGATTTAATGGGGAAAACATTTCTTTCCCTAAAGGGTCAAGGATCATGTCCTTAGAGGATGATGGGAGTTTCTCTCATGGATTGTAAAATTCTTGATCATCTTCATCAAGATCAGGGACATACTCATCAGGTGTGTCTGAGGATTCTATATCCTTAGATTTGTTATCTCCCATAATGTAAAGAGCGTTATGATATTTAGTGCCACTAGGGACACCCAGATGTTTGTGCCGCTAAGGACACCCAGATGTTTGTGCCGCTAAGGACACCCAGATATTTGTGCCACTAAGGACACTGTAACGAGGTGACCGGGACAGTACCTAACTCTGAGGGCGGAGGCAGAGATGTATCCTGGTGGTCAGTAAATGATGAAGATGTCGTTAATCCTTCTTCACAGGACGATTCCTTTTCCTGGCACAGCACGTCGCAAGAAATACAACGCGGCCCCTTTAACTGGACCACGGAACAGGAAGCCGGGACTGCCCATCATGACGTGGCCTTCGCTGCATTGGTTAAAGACCCGGAACTCTGGAGATCGGGGTGTGACGTCACCGACTGGGAAGTAGGTGCGGGAGAAGCCGAGGAAAACGCCACGCCAGGACGAGAAGCAGACGAGGTATTCTCCACGCCAGGACGAGAAGCAGACGAGGATACCGCCGCTCCAGGACGAGAAGCCGACGAGGACGGAAGCAGAGAGGCCCTGACTGAAGCAGACGTGCCAGGAGGCCAACGAGACCGCGCAGCGCCGTGCCACACGCCCGCGGGAGGTGTGTGGCTACGACAGGTACGGGAGAGAGTCTCGAACTGGGTGGGAAGGAGGGGGCCGTTGCCTGCGGTAAAAAGCCCTACAAAACCCTAGAACCCCGCACTTCCTTTTTCCCTGATAATACCCTCCCTCACTTTTATGCACGTACATTCGGAGTTACATTAATACGCACTTGAAGGTGTCCCTCACTCCCTTGGTACCCTTGGCAGTAACGTGGAGGACGTGACAGTAAATTGGTCCTTTTTCTCTCTTTTGTTTCCGGGGACAACCACTAAGAGAGGCCTCTCTGAAGGAAACGCTATCCTGACACCAGAAGTAGGAGAGGAAAGGAATACCCCTCGACAGTCAGCACCACGGATCCTGCCGATTTTGCAAGAGAAAGACTAACCTTACGTAAAAAGAAACTGTATGTTAAAATAAAACCCTCCTTACCAAGACATAGTGTCCAGACCATTCCTGACCCGCCGTTACAGACACCCAGATAAGTTGTGCCACTAAGGACACCCGGATAAGTTGTGCCGCTAGGGACACCTTGGGAGTTTGAGGTGCGAGGACCCCACATTAAAAGTTGAGGTGCTTGGACCTCCTATATTGCTCTTATCAATGTTTTTACTTTTCTTAAGTCTTTTACCCCTTAATTCAGTGATCTTGTCAGAGTAGAGGTTTGGAATTTCTGAGATTTTGTCCTCATCAGGGAGTGACCTTTTAGAGGACATGATCTGACTTATGGTCTCAAACATGCAGGACCTCAATTCCTTATGAAGGATTTTTTGCAGGGCTTCGTGGTCTATGTTAGGAGTAGGGGCAGAAGCCTTGTATGAGTCAGAGTCAAACATGGTATATAGGAAATGTTCACTTGTAAAAAGGGGTAAAGCCCTTTAATGAAAGATAATTAGAGAGGATTTCCCTTAATAATAGTGACAAGGTTTATAGATGAAGGCATGTCAAGAGAATAATTCCTCTCTTATTATAATTAATTGTGTTATGGAATGTTGAAAAGTCCATTTAAATGAGGATTTTCTGCTAAAACCCCCCTTTTTTATGAATAAGTTTGTAAAACAATAACAACTTGCGGATGAAATCCGAAATAATAAAAGGTAGCAATTCAGAGCTGCGTTGGATTGCGCAGCCTGCATCGGTGGAAAGAGGTGAAAAACAGGAGTTAAACGAAGACATTATGTAAACTCATTATGGCATGAGGAAGTAGAACAAGGATGAAATTGAAGAATAATCGTTTACACAAAAGACAAAATATTAAGGTTTGATTAAACATCTAAAAATCTTTAAATATATTCAAACATTAGAAATAGTACATAAGCTGAAAGAAAAGGCAGGTTAATCTGATCAGTTACGCAAGGATGGGACTAGGGAAGGGGATGTAGGGAGATCTCCGTAAATTGGAGATCGGTATAGAGGCAGTAGGAAGGGGGGGTGGGGTTAAGCCACACACTAGGGAACTTAAAAATACAGATAAAAATCAATAATGGTAATGAAGGAAAATGAACTTATGTTAAGAATGAAGGCAGGAAACTTGCGTAGGTTGAAGCTTGTGTATTTATTAAGCTTATTTCCAGATTCAAAGCACCCACAGCCAGAGCCGTCCAGTCGTGAGGAAGCCAACGTCCAATCTGACGTGAAAGGAATCCTCACGACTGAAGGACCGAATTCGAGAATCATTGAAGAGAACTCTCGTGCTAGCAAGCACGAGAGAGCAAGGAAAGAGAAGTAATCACTGAATATAACATCTTCCCCACTAAGAAGGGAAACAAAGCAAACTTACAAAAAACTAACAAGAGAAAAGGCAAAAATAAACATTAGCAAGTACTGGGTTATGCAAAGTTATTCTAAAACATAATCTCTCAACCTGCAGGATAGTTGTTTCAAACGAAATGCCCTTTTTGTTGCCACTTCAGAAGTTTCTTGAGTAGTCGAAACGTGTGGAAGGGAAATCTCCTCGGAAACAGAGGATGTGGCAAAACGGAGGTGGAGGGAAGGGCATCAGGGGAAAGGGAAGAGAGGGCAGGAGCAGTGTCCGTAGAGGACGTGGGGATGACAGAAACTGGTTTGTAGGAATTGGGTTGGGAGTAAAGAAAGTCAAACCAATCACAATGCTCAGAATCTGAAGTGGCATGTTCCTTGATGACGTTGGCTTGAAGTGGAGAGATCTTGACAAGAGATCGCTTGTTCCACCATCCACTGTCATCAAGAAGAACTGAGGTTTTACTAACTTGTGTGACCAAATTTGGAGAAGAGAATTTAGACATCCCCTTAGAAACTCTTTTGGGATTTTTGATAAGAACCATATCTCCTTTTTGTAATGGCTGATCAACAGAATGTTTACCTTGATCAAAGCGTGACTTCATAGACAATTGTTTAGCAGACACACGATCTTGAACAGAAAAGGAAGAATCAGATAAACCAAAATTCTTATGCAACCAACTGGGATTGAGAACAGAATGAACTCTTCTTTTTCTGAGTAAGCTAAAGGGTGAGACCCCGGTGGTCGAATGTGGGGAAGTATTATAGGCCCACACTTTGTCATGAACAAAAGGTAGAGGGTCAAGCCGAGAAGAAATGGCGGTTTGAACACCCTCCTTAATGATGCGATTGCATCTCTCAACAAGACCATTTGAAGAGGGTGAGTACAAAGCAACTTTGTGATGAAAAATATCGTTACGTTTGAGAAAAGAACACATTTTTTGGGAGACAAAATGGGTTCCATTGTCGGTAACGATGGACTTGGGAAAACCTTCAATGTCAAAAACAGACTGCAAGAAATTAATGGCATTGTCAGTAGAAGCAGAATTGCAAAAAGAATAATAGAGCCATTTGGAGTAATAATCAACCAGGAGTATGAGAATCTTGTGTTGAGAGGGTAAAATATCATAGGGACCAGAAAAGTCCAAGGCTACTTTGTCCCACGGGCCAGCCGGTAGAGAGACAGGACATAAAGGTGTGGAAAGGATCTTCCAATGTTTATCAGAAAGGATGCACTGGGTGCAATTGTCAATCATCTTCCTAATGTGAGAGTCCATTGAGGGCCACCAGTAAAATTGTTTGATGCGTTAACAGGTCTTAAAGATGCCGAGGTGACCCTGATGAGCAGAGCGAATGATATGATCACGAACAGACTGAGGGGGAACAAATAGATCATTGCGCATGACCATATCATTGACCAAAGAAAGTTCTTCTGAAACATTAGCAAAACCTTTAAGATCAGTGGATAAGGTTCTACGTTCAGGCCATTTGTTAACAATGAAATCCTTAACTTTACAGAGAACAAGATCATTGGCATAAGCTGTATTCCATTCTGCTTCGGAAATGGGTTGACACTCGGCAACTGCATCAATGGTGGCAACAACACACTCAATATCATCATTTACAATTGAATCATCAGTTAGAGACATTCTAGACAGGCAATCGGCCCTGAAATTTTTACCTCCGGGAATGTGTTTGATGACAAAGTGAAATTCGTGAAGCTTAGAAAGGAGACGAACAAGTCTAGCGGAAGCCCTATTGGAGGCACTATCAGAGACCATATGCATAAGGGGCTTGTGGTCTGTGTAAATTTCGAACTCGCGACCCCAAATGTAGGATTTGAACTTTTGAATAGCCCAGACGCAAGCCAGGGCTTCTCTTTCAATTGTGCTGTACCTGGTTTCAGCAGGAAGAAGGGTTCTGGATGCAAAGGCAACCGTGTGTTCTTTGCCCTCAACCCACTGACCCAGGACAGCGCCCAAACCGGTAAGACTGGCGTCTACAGTGATAAAACACATAGAGCCGTCACACAAGGGATTCAAAGCAGGTGAATCTTCGATGATCTTTTTGACTTGGTCAAAAACTTTTTGCAAGTCTTGGGACCAAACGAATTTTACACCTTTTCTTAAGAGTGTTCTTAAGGGTTCAACAATTTGTGCGTAACCATGAACGAACCTGGCGTAGTATTCAGACAAACCAAGGAAGGAGCGAAGAGCATCACGATCCTTGGGGGGTTTAGCATCACGAATGGCTTTAATTAACGAGAATTTGGGTTTGATACCATTGGGAGAAAGGGAGTGACCCAAGTAATCCAGTTCTTGGACACCAAATTTACACTTATCGTGTCTAACAGTCATGCCGGCTTTTTCCAGGACTTGTAACACGGTATTGAGGGTGTGATTGTGCTGACAAGAGTCGTTGGCATAGACCAAGATGTCGTCTTGGTACGCTTGTACGCCAGGGATGTCTTGAAAAAGGTTGTCCATATGTTTTTGGAAAATGCTGGCTGCAGAGGCCAAGCCAAAGGGAAGTCTAAGGTACTTGAAAGCACCAAAGGGAGTGATAAATGTAGTTAACTCTTGAGACCTGAGGGACAAGGGAATTTGGTGATAGGCAGACCTAAGGTCAAGGAGGGAAAATAATTTAGCCCCACCCAGATTAGCCAATAGGTCGTGAATTTTGGGAAGGGGGTGACAATCAACAATGATATTATTATTAAGGGAGCGTAAATCGGCACACAACCTGACCTCTCCAGTTTTCTTGCGAACTAGGACAATGGGGGAAACCCATTCAGATGAATCACAGGGAGCAATGATTCCTTCATCACAAAGGTTTTTAAGAACGCTTTTGAGTTCATCTCTAGCGCTCAAAGGAAGAGGACGAACTTTGTGGACAACAGGATGAGCATTGGGTTTAAGACGAATTTCATGTTTAAAACCAAGTACGGTGCCAACCTTATTTTTAAATAAGTTTGGGAAAGAACTCAGCAAGGAGTCTATTTTGATTATGGGAAAGGAGAGATCAGAAATGTCAAAGTTCCCAGAATCATGACTAGTATAATAGTCATGGGGGATGTCGCCTAAGGCAATGGGTTGGTCAGAACCAGGTTTGAGGATCAAGCCCATTCTGGCTAGGTCAAACCAACCTACAACATCCCTGCCTTTAAGGGCAACATAAACTTTGGTGAAAGTGTATCTGCCTAGACAAGCAATGTTGGAATAAAAGAAGCCCAACATATCAATGTCTTTTTCACCAAATGCTTTGAGATGGAGATCAGATTTGGAAAGAAAAACTTTAGGCCAATTTGCATAAAACGTGAGGTCAGACAAAATGGTGATGGGAGAACCGGAATCGTCTTTAACCTGGATAGTAATTGTACCGACCAATAATTCACACAAAGGACTCTTAATTTTGGTAAATTCAAGGGAATCACATTCGATTGACAACATGACATCATTGAGTCTGGAGTAACAAGACTCTACATTTTCCTGAATCTCAATATTATTGACTCTAGTGAATCTCTTGCGAACCCTGCAGACAGAAGGGAAATGACCAATTTTCTTGCAGGAGGAGCACTTTTTGCCAGAGGCAGGACACGTAGGAGAATTGCCAAGATGGTTCCTGGATCCGCATCTGTAGCAAATGAGAGGTTTTCTATTTGGTTGTCTTGAAGAACTGTTAACAAGGTCAATGGAAGTGAAACCAGAGGATTGTTCAACTAAATGAACAGAAGGTTGAGTAATGCTTTCTTGTAGAATCTTAGAAGAATAAGTTGCACGCTCAATCCCCTTGGCAATATCAATTGTTTCAGTTAAAGAAGGATTTTTGCAACTTAAGAGACGCTCCTGGATTTTTTTTGAATAACAAGCAAATATAAATTGATCTCTGATAGAGGCGTCTGTACTAGCACCAAAGTCACAAGTGGAAGCTAAGATTCTAAGCTGAGCGATGTAGTCCTCTACGGATTCATCAACACTTTGTCTTCGTTTGAAAAAATTATGGCGTTCTAATACAATGCTAGGTTCATCGTCATATTGTTTATTGAGACGAGCAATGGCTTCTTGGAAAACATCCCAGTTGTCACCGGATTCACCAGCGGGAGAGGCAACAAGGGGTAAGTTCTCAAAAACTTGTTGAGCAGCAACTCCCAGACAACCATAGAGAATGGCAACTTTGCGAGGAGGATCATACTTAGTGGCATCAATGGCTACTAAATAGTTTTCAAAACCTTTTAGCCAATTGCGCCAAGCGAGAGTAGGTTTCCCAGGAGTTTGTAGGAAAGGAGCTGGTGTTTGAAACTGTTGAGAAGAGGCCATTGTATTGGTAACAAGAAAGTAAAATGTTAAACAATGTTGTAAAATGAAAGGTTGAAATAGGTGGTAGGCAGGAAGCGTGCCTATCGCTGATGACTTAAATAAGAAATGAAAAGGTCAATAAACATGGTAGGCAATGAAGCGTGCCTATCGCTGAGGATACTTGAAGATTTGTGAAATAAATGAAAATTCACGTGAACATGGTAGGCAGTAAAGCGTGCCTATCGATGTGGTTGAAAAATGACTCCAAACGTGAAAAAGGAAGTCAAATAAACATGGTAGGCAATGAGCGTGCCTATCGCTGTGGAGGAACTTGAAAATGTCAACAAAGCAATGAAATCGCTGATGAAAAGCATGTAAAAAGCAGCGCGGTGCGTGAAAAACGCAGCGCGATGGACAAAAGGCTTGAAAGGCCGCTGAAAATGGCCGCCGGCGTCGTCGTCAAGGAAACAGGGAGACGTGAGTCTCTAAAGGCGGTGGAGCTTGTTCTGCGATTGAAGCGTGGCGCGCGTGTGGTAGCGCGAGCAGGAAGTCAGAACGTTGCGCGCATGACTAAGCGCGAGACGGTAACTGCCAGAGACACGTAGCGCCAGGGAAAGGCGGTGAAATTAGGCAATTTTACGCCGGGAGCCAGGAAATGGACAGGAAAATTGTCCAGAAGCATACGACCTGGTGTGGAAGGAGACAGACTGGAGGCAGGCTCAGCTGAAGAAGCACAAAGCGAAGTGGTCGAGTTCGGGTGAGTTGGCTGGCGTGGGTTCAGCAAAATCCCGATCGTCGCCAAATATGTTAAGAATGAAGGCAGGAAACTTGCGTAGGTTGAAGCTTGTGCATTTATTAAGCTTATTTCCAGATTCAAAGCACCCACAGCCAGAGCCGTCCAGTCGTGAGGAAGCCAACGTCCAATCTGACGTGAAAAGAATCCTCACGACTGAAGGACCGAATTCGAGAATCATTGAAGAGAACTCTCGTGCTAGCAAGCACAAGAGAGCAAGGAAAGAGAAGTAATCACTGAATATAACAACTTATCTGCTTGGAGCCGCATTTAAAAGAGGCAGATTGTTGATGGCTCATGCCTTTCATGTGTTGCTATTGTCTTATTCTGGAACCTCTTAATATTGTGATGTAAGCGGCTGCTTGGACTGCATTAAAGGAATAATGCATAATGTAGCCTCCGTTCTTGTAATTAAATTTGTTGGGGCTTTGGTGATCTTTTGTCTATGGACCAGCCAGCCTCTACCATTAGAGGGTGGTCCACCAAGTCGGCAGGTGGGAAGACTGTAAAAAAAGGCAACGGGGAATAAGTGCTAGCTTCAGAGATGTTTGTTTCAACAGTTTTCTTAATCCTGACATTGCCAGGTCAAATGTTCATCCTTTGTAAATTGGAAAACATGAGTACCATTGAGATTGATATATTACCTATTATATGAGTAGCAAGAGACATTTCAGATTGTGCTTTGTGCCGATACTGTTCTTAAAATGTATACAAACTTTAATTTTCATATAATAGAGCTTGTCCTACATGTAGTTCGAGATAAAAATGCATTTAGACTCTTTAATCCTGATTTAAAGTTTAATTTAATATTTGACAGGTAGGCCACTGAGACGAACAAGTCCACTGCATGGTGGCAGATGTGCACTGCAACCCTGAGTGCCTCGGGTGCATGGATATCTGGACCCATGATATTGATTTTTGGTCATGAGCGAACATGAATCATGCATGTGTGCCATGACCTAGGCTTGTCTCATGGTAAGTCCAGGAGGGGAACACCAAGTGCTACACTAACAGTGATAGAGGGCTTCTGCCCTTGCCAAGACTTAAGTGACATAAGCACGGTGGTGGCAGCATGCCTCTTTTCTGTTTTGTATTAATCAGTAATGTGAGCAGACTTTTAACTATGTCACATGAGTGGTGCCTTCCAGACCACTCTTGTAAAGTTCTGATGTTGTGTACGTAACTCGCCCATAGCCTACCTGATGACTATAAGTAGCACTGGGCAGTGTGTAAGCATTTCGTGTGCGTGCTGTGTTGTATGTGTTTCTGTGTTTGGTACATAACATGGATGCATCTGGGTTCCATTTTGGAAACCCAGGGCCTGGAAAGGATACCTGGAGGTGAGGGCTGCAACCCCAAACAGGAGCAGTGGATTGCTGAGGTTTCTGGGGGCTAGGCTGGGAACCGAGACACAGGAGGAGAAGAGCATAGCATCCTCTATGCATATCAAATGTCTCTTTGATTCAGAAGCAATTACTGGTCATTTCAACCTTTGTGAGACATATTTCAGTGTATGGTGACAGTCAGATGTGATCCCTGGTTACTCACTTGGCCTGTGTTGTGGGTAAATCACAACTGCAGACGCTCCTGCTATGGCAGCTTGTCCTTCTGACAAAGGACATGACAGTGCAGAATGCACTTCCAAGGAGTCAAGACCCACAACACAAATTTCAAAGGACCAGACACAAAATGACATCTGTATCTAGATGGGCGCTATGAAATTGAGAGCAGGAGACCCACAAGTGGTTAATCAGTGTGGAAAGAATATCACCAAGACTTTTAGCTGAAGCAGCCAAGTTCTGCTACTCTCCATCCTGAATGAGGGGACATCACACATGAAGTCAATACCACTTTCTCTGAGCTTAGACCACCAGACTTCTTCCTACCTGTCAATACCATAGTACCCTGTGAGGAGTAGGAAAGTGCCTGGTGAGGGCGAGACCTAGCGGGATCCTATTGAGTGGGTCCCAGTGTGCACAGTGTGAGACTCCCATTTTGGTCAGAACTATTGTTATAGCGTGGACCATCTTCCCCTCTTATTGTCAACGCCGCGAGCCTCATATACCAAGTGGGAGACCCGTTGAAGTTAGAGCCAATGCACTATTGATGCTGCAAGCTTGTGTCCCCAGAATGCCAGGTGGGGGCCACTATGAAGACTAGGACTGTTACCCCTGTTGTCCTGTAACACTTCGAACCCTGGGATATGGGGTGGAAGCCATCGCGAAGATTAGGGCCACCCCCCTGACCTCTGACACCACGCTGGCCATCCGGAGATGGCGGCATCCTGACATTGTCATCTTGAAGAGACTGTGAGACGACATGACCCTCCAGCAACGAGCCGCCGTAGCACGAGAAGACACACCATGGTCCTCCCTGAACTCACCGGCTGCCCTTGGATAGGTTGAGTAAGACTGTTTCTAGGCCACCAGACCTCTATGGGACTTGCATAAACTTAGTGCATTGTGCTTCTCAATTGACGCCTATGGGCAGAATAAGACTTTATTGCATGTTGACTAGCGTGGATGTAGGAAGCTGGCTCTGTAAATACTATGAAGTATAGTGTGCACAGAGTTCAAGGAGTCCCAAGAGGTATAGCAGAGGCTAAATTAGGTAAGTACTAACAGCTCTCTTTGTGGTAGTGTGGGCGAGCAGTTAGGCTTATCCAGAGGGTGAGTTAATGTAGTGGGTCTGAATTGGTTGGGGAATGTTTAGTATGTTCAAGGTTCCCTGGTTCCCATGAACCAGGGAACGTACTGCTCTGCGCTGTGGCTGAAGATTTGAAATAACAATAAATGTTACTTAACAAGAAATCCTACCTGCTTTGTCTGGATTCCCTCTTGTTACAGTTAAGCATTTATTGTATTAACTCAATCAAGGACACATACTCTGAGACAAAATCCAGACCAATTAGGTAAGTATAAAAAAGGTATACTTATGTTTGATTTTAGAACCAAGCAGGACTTGTTACAGGTATATACTTCCAAAAGCAAGACTGTTCAAGGAAATGCAGTTATATTTGGAATTTCAATAGTTACATGTTTGGAAATGCTTTGAAATCAGTTTAAATGACACAGTAATTAATTTACTTTAGGAATACTTTTGGATTACTGTGAGTACTGGGGGTGGTATGCATATATACCACAACTTGGGATCTCTAAATATAAGGTAAGTATGACTTTTTATACTTTGCAATACAATTCTGTTTTCTTCATACAATGCAGGTCAAAACAGTCCCTTTTTAGGCCCAAATCTCTTTACATGGGTTCCTATGGGAAAAAAGTGTTTGCGGTTTCACAGGTAAATACAGAACTTACGAGGGTGAGTTTTAGGCGTTAGGACCAAAGTTCCCCAAAGTCTAAATGGGCACTCAAGTTGCACCACCAGCGGAAGTAGGGCGGTCGGGTGCAGAGTGCATGGGGCACAATGCTAGCCAATGGGACTAAGGGGGCCTTCGGTTAGGGACTGCTTTCGAGCAGGCCACTTGGGTGTGGCAGCAAAGCTCCTTGGGTTAAAGTCAGCACTGCAGGGGCCAACGACCAGCACAGGAGCCTCACCACCAGCGGCCCTGGGGTGGCTGGGTGCAGGGTGCAAGCCCGGCGTTTGGGGCCCTGTACTTTCCAATGGAGACCTTCGGTTTTGCAAAGCTGCTACAGGCTCGGGCAGGGAGGCTTGCTGAAGACGACCACCGGCTGGAGAGGTAAGTTGGGATCTAAGGTGATGCCAGGACACTGTTTGTTGGGCCAGTCAAGGCCGTGGGCTGTCGGGTGCAAGAGTGTCTTCTGGCATCTGGTTTTCTTACCAGCTCCTGTCGCGGTCGGGGGGACCCTTCAGGTTGAAGCTGCAGGCGTCCGCTTGAGAAAATTCAGGGATCACCAGATCCCAGGTCAGGATTGCTGGGGAGACCTCCTTGTGGTGTCTGGCTACTCAAACTCGGACCATGGGCGTCTGGTGCAGAGGGTTGCAGAACCGCAAAGACACCGGTATCCAGATTTTGGAGGTGAGTCTTTGTTTGAGCAAATCCGGTGCTCATGGGAGACAGAGCCTATGGGGAATTGCATGGCAGGTAACTGGGCTCTTGGGGTTGCTGGGTCGCCGTGGTTCTTGCAGTAGGAAGGTCGTAAATGGGACAGGACAGTAGGGCTGGGGCAAGGCAGTTGATGTCTCCTTCTCCTTCCAGCGTCATCACAGCTCTAAGGTTCTTCTTCTTACTTTCTTTAATCTGAGGAGGGAAGGTTCAGGGTCACCCCTAAATACTAAATTTAGGGGCGATATAGAGATATATAGGCTGGGACCAATGTGCCCCTTCCTCAGTGGTTAATTTGTAAAATATGAAGTTATGTTATGTTATGTTATGTTATGTTACGTTAAATGGGTGATTTGTAAAGCGCGCGGCTACTCGGGCAGAGTGTCCCGGCGCTAGGCAGATCTGTAGAGGGGAGGTCAGGAACATAGATGACTATAAGCCAAAAAGCCAAGTCTTAAGTTCTTTGCGAAAGGACCGCAGATTGTCCAGCTTCCTAAGAGACAAGGGCAGTTTATTCCAAAGTTGAGGGGCCAGCCATCTGTAGGAACGTTGCCAACGCGAGCATGTTTGATGGATGGAATAATGGCCAGAGCTTGTGAGGCCGAGCGAAGAGATCTAGAAGGAAAATAGAATTGAACTCTTTTCCTTAAGTAGAAGTGCAGGTGCTCCCAATTTTAGGAGGCCCCACCCACTTCCCTGGCTCCACCCACTTTCTCAAATGGCTGCATCTACTGCCTTTATTGGCTCCATCCACATGCCTCAACACATCAGAGCCACCTCCTCTCTTCTTGAGGTCAGCAAGAAGCTGAAGACCTGGCTCTTCACATAAGCACCTTAAGTACCTCACACATACACACCTGCCCATTGCCCAAGCACCTGGCTAACCTCTTGGGTGATTAGTGCGCTATGCAAATCAATATAATATAATATAAAATACGGAAAGTCTATAACAACAAGTTATAAGTCAACTTGAATTACAGAATGTGAGTAAAGGTCAAAATGCAGCTTTAGGAAAGGTAATATAAGGACGTGAGGCAGTTTCCCAACTTAAAGACAATGTGCTTGTACAGTGCTGCTTGAAAGAAAGGGATGAAGGAAAAAATGCATTAAGGAAGGCAACAATAAATGCAGACAGGAAGGAGAGTACTTGTCCGGAGGGAGGAAATAAATGAGTAATGGCTGAAAGGAGGAAAAAAAAGAGAATGTGCAAGAAATGAAGGATAGAGGGAAAAAGGAAGCAAACGATGTGTGATGGATGACTAGAAAGAAGAAAGGAAAATGGAAAAAAAGCAGAAGGAAGGGTTAAGGATAAGAAACAAAGAAAATAAAGAAGGGATGAAAGGAGCAGAAAAAAATTAAGGAACGAAAGGAGAGAGACGAGAAATGCACCAAGTGTAGTGATTGAATAAAAGATCTCAAGTCCCCTTGAGACAAATTGTACTAATAACCTCTATCTTATGCTTTGTACACCCCCACGCCCTGACCAGTGAGCCTGTTTTGCTTAAACAGGTGCCTCTCACATGGACATGCTAAAAGCGCAAATACTTGCACGTGCTGCAAGCCTACTGATCCTGTACAAGAAATAGGTATGTTATATTACATTAATTACATCCCTTTCAATAACATTCCCATGACTGGAATGTCACTCCATTCCTCTGGAGTGCCTGTGAACTTCCATCCACAACACCAGCCTGTTTCTCCCATTTCAAGAGGAATCATTTCTTTCATTAAACATGCTTTTTCAAGCACATTCCTCTCTCTATTTTTAAAATAAATTACATTCCAAGCAGATTCTCACATAATAGTGCCCATGGCAATGCTAGGTACTGCAGGGCTGACTAACAGTAAAAAAACGACAACATGAAAATGCTCATACAAGAAACAATTAAGACGCTTGAACTTCTACACTGCATTACATTTCAGTCTAGAATGCCAGTAATATAGCTCAGTAGGTTAGTGCCTAGTAGCAAAGATTTGAATACAACATGGGATTCTTTCATTCTATGACTTAATTTTGAAGTCAATAAATGAGCACCACCGAGTTCGTTTTTAAAGTACTATGCACTAAGTACTATATTTAAAAAAAAAGGTTGTTCCTTACATGTTGCAGAAAGAGTTACTGCCCCCGGCACGCATCTTACCATCATGGCTTCTGCTTGACTGCAGCAGGGACCGGGCTGCCCCATGTTAGCAAACTGAATCGAACGTAGTGAGACGGGACACCAGAACCACAGGCTATACTTTACTGAGACTGACTTTTAGTTCATAGCTGCCAAGGTTTCATATTGCTAAGTGTGACATTTTCACAATTTCAGTGTAATTATGAGTGACATTTTAACGACTACCAGTGACACTTTCTCACGAGAGCATTAAGCAATTTAGACATACAAATTATTTCAGGAATTGCACCCATTTGAGCAAGGAGTAACTAAGAAGTCACTGAACTAAATTGTACTAACGGCAGGCAGCTGAAAACTGAGCAGAGCAGAGTCGGGCTGCATGACTGCACAGTTCTCAGACTCAGTACACCACAGGACGGGGGCGCAGGCAACTCAGGTTGATTCAAGCATCAATGTTATTAATCAACAGTATCCATTGCAAGTTAGCTTAACTACTAAAACACAGATGCCCAGCAGCCTCGCCCACACTGGCCCCCCGGGTCCTCCTTCCTGCCGGCAATCAATCAATCAAGTCAGCATTGAGAGAATTAGTGTAGATTCCAGGGCCTCTCTGTCCCGCGTGGGACCCGGCCCACAACAGAAGGATGTGAGTCCCCTACATGAAAAATACGTAAATCGTCCTCAGATGTAATGTCTCGAAGTTGCAACAGTAGTGGACCCACTCATTGCAGTCACCTGTGCTCGAGTCTTGCCTGTTCAGTACTGCATGCAGTGCGGGAGTCGGACTCGGGCTTACTGTGCAGCGTCATTTGAATGGTAGCAGATTCACCACTCAGAGACAAGCTCTTCTGAGACCGTGACTGCAAGCCTTGTCAGCCGACCGGTGCCTTTTGACAGAACTGTGGTCGTGGAGCAGTGCTACCGGCATGGAAGGCAGCAGGTGAGTTAGCACAACAAAATTGACTCTAACGACCCTTATACAGAAAAAAGCTCTATGTTTGCATTATGCTTACTATTACTAATGGTATTTTGTTTTAATATTTAGCACTGAAACCTAACACCAACATTTCCTTCTGAAAGACTATTTTATAGCACCACAAGACCCCTAAAAAGTGAGTGATGTGCTCTAAGATATCCACAAATAATAAGAATGCTGCAGCAGGCATGGCACCAGAATCATGTCTACCATATTGAAAAAGGTGAAAGAGGTGTTGGCTGAACACTCAGGGCCTCTGCTGAGGCCATAGTGGTCACAGCTCTGCCTGGAATCATGCAGCTTTCTCCAAGACTGTCAGGGAATTTACCCTGCTTTTCACTGGCTTGATCTTCTTCTCTGTGGGGTCATTTGCACGTCATTTTCACAATATAAACGAATCAATTCTGGTTTGTTTCAAGAGTGGTAGGTTCCTTAAAGGTGCACTGTCTCACCAATGTTAGCCTAAAAGTATGCAGCAGTCTTGTAGTTCCTGTGGGTCTTTGGTGAGAATACTATTTGCAGTCATATCAAATCCAGAGCTGTCATACTGACAGCAGCACATGCTTGTCTGTCCAAACATGAAGTGGTGCCACTGCCACACCATTTAACTTTCTTTTCTGTGGTTATACTGTCATTGTGCACGTCTTTATCCTATCGTTCTGAGCTCAGAAAAGCAGATTCCAGAAGAACTAATCGACAGATTAATTAAAGCAAATGTATTAAACAGATATGTTTGGTTTCAACTCAAAGTGATTCAAACAAGCTGCTTGCTCAGCTGCTTCTGTCTCATCTTTCACTCTGTAGTCGACCTGCGAGTCTGAAAGAATCTGAGCATCTTCAAATGATTAGGACTTCAAGGTCCATGATAACAAGGCTCCACTGTATGTCCCCCCTGTGAAAGAACTGCACCCATGAACAGATTACTTCCTGGCGCGGAGAGCCAACGAGTTACATGAGCCCAGGGCTTTTACTACGTGCTTAAGATTTTTTATTTTAAAGAACCTTATTGTTAGCTGTCATGGCATCCAGCGAAGCCATTAAAGTCGATGATATAAGGCTGTGCTGTGAACCCGTCACACACATCCTGCATGTGCATCGTTTCATATTCTGCCATGAACCATTCTTTCTGAGGCTGTTACTATTGTCCGCAGAAACGATGGAAAGGCCACGGTGATGCCGACTACATACATACAACACGAAAGCATCACGACTTCCTTATAGAGGGCTTCCTAGGGCGGGCCTTTGCCAGGTTGGGGAGGCCGCTCTCTGCACTTGCTCTGGTAAACTGATGCAGGAAGCTCCAGCTTCAAACAGTAGTGTGTTGTTTCCGTACTGGGGATGTTTCCTCATGGTGAGACTTCTTCCATTGTTTCCGACTGTGGGGGGGGGGGGGGGGGGGGGGGGTAAAATGAAAGAGAAAAGGCCCGTTTTGCTAGAATTTCTTGCTAAGAAAAGAAGCATTTACCCATAGAATAGCTGGGAACGATGCCGACATCCTATCAATACTGAGGCTTCACAGGAAGGAATGTGGATGTTTAAAGTTCACCTGAACGAGGCGGTGGGGAAGTTGTAAAATATAATTTGAATGGACAGTGTAGGCTGAGGCAGCTTGAAATATAGACGAAAACCAAAGTAAAGTATTAGCCTTGCAGAGTGCAGCAATTGGGAAACCAGCAGCTGCTTACAAGGAGCAGCGGACTGACTCCATTCAGCTACATAATTTAAACAAATAACAGCTCTCTTTCAGTGCAGGCAGTTAAAATGTGGTCCGGAAACTTCAGCACTTAGTTTCGTGCGTCCATAATCTCAAGACGCAAGTGCAGAGGAAGCACAGTTTACGCTCCATTTACTCTTTTATTTCCCCTGGCAAACGTTAAAAAGAAAATTTGTAACTCCGATTGTCTCACACTTACTTGTGAGTAGAGCATGGAATTCCGGTTTACGGGCCGACTGTCCGCCTCCCCAGAGTCTGGTCGCAACTTCTCTCACTCGAATAGCACACGTGCCCCCACCCTCCCGAATCACTCAGGCTCACAGCAGGCGCAGCTCAGAGCGGAGCTGCGCAGTGGGCTGCTGCGGCGGCTGCGGCCCCCACAGTCAATCGGCAGGGGCAGTGGGTCATCACTGATTTAAATTTACCGCCTCGGTTGGAGTTTAAATTTACCTGAGGCCTGCTGCTTAACTTGCAGTTTGCTTCTTCTGCTTTCAGAGCCCGATTAGTGCTGAGGCTGCGCAGTATGCTGCTGGGGCTGACCGCGGGCGTAAATAGTGATCATTGGTCCATGTTGGGACCCATACGTCAGGATTTGCCATAGAGGGACGGGCCTGCGTACTAACATATTTTCCAATCGGTCATTGGTAGCGCTACTGTGATGTATTGGTGTTAGCTAAGGCAGGGACCCAGGCAGTTTCTGGCACTGTGTGTTGCATAATAGGGCGGGCGTCCACAGCACCCAATTTGAAATATTTCAAGCACAGTATCGAGCGATATCAGCTCTTCGCTGCCACAGTGGAGAACGGAGTGAACTCTGAGCAGGCAGCACCTCATATCGTGTATAGACCCGGCCCTGACAATTAAGTGCTGGTGCTAAGCACCGGCACAAATTAAGCACTGGCCTTCCTAGAGGTGGATACAATCCTATTATGCCACCCTCCAGAGGGAGGGTGCATGAGCCTCTTCCTAATTGCCTGAGTCCCCTCATCTTCAAGATGAAGGGAACTGAGATGTGTGCTTTACCTCACCTTCCACACCTGAGGGGTTGGTTTGGCAAAGTTGAGCACACCTCTCTTCCTAGCTTGGATTTCCCGCCAATTTACAAGCCCAAAGTGGGGGCCAGAACCGGTGGGAGCCAGTGGCTGTGGGCAGCAAAAGGCAGGGACAGCATCCAAAGGCAGCAGGCCTTTGAAGCTTCCCTTTTTGTTGATCCAACTCATCCTTCGGGAGGAGGAATGACACCTCTGCCCAGGATGGGCTTGTTTCAGGACCCAGAGAGTGGGGGCTCTCTACCCAGGTGTCCAGAAACCTGTCTGGTGGAAGCAAATGGCTGGCAGCCATTCAGGAACCACACCAGGGCTGGTTGATTTTCTGGGGGCATCTCTAAGATGCCTTCTGAGTGCATTTTACTTTGATTTGGTGAGAAGTTTGTTACCAAACTTCCCAGTTTTTAGTAAAGCCATTATGGAGCTGTGACGTTTGTAATGACCAGCTTCCAGACCATATACTCTTTATTTACTACACTTACAATGTCTAAGAATGGATTTAGACACTGTAGGGGTACAGGGCTCATGCCTCTGTACCCTCACCTTAGGGCTAGTGCACCCTGCTAGAGGGATGACTTACCTAGGCCTCAGGCAGTGTATTGACGGCATGGCACATGTGTGCCATGTCGACTCTTCACTTTTCTTTTCACCAAAACATGCAGCAAGCATTGGCATTTTGTGTGTTTAGGTGCAGAGCTACTGAGGATGGCACAATAGGTGCTGCAGCCTTTTGAGGCCTTCCCTGGTCACAGTGCCCTTGGTTCCCATGGTACCTTTTACAATTGGCTTGCCTGTAGCCAGGGATGTGCCAGTTGTGGATACAAGGTACAGTCTTGGGGGAAAAAACACAGGCCTTGGGAACCTGATTGTCAGGGACCCAGAGCACATCAAGTCCGTTATACTGATGCAAAGTGACTTGACGTGCTCTGGGTCCCTGCCAATCAGGTTCCCACGGCAGCAAAAAGCACTGGTAACCATGCAAAAAAGGCGCACTTTCCTACACTAGACCACACATGAAGTAACCTCTATTATTGATTGGGGAACAAACCCCTCCAGTGAATGGGAATGGGGGCACAGGGATGCTCCCTAGGACAACACTAGCAAACCAACCATAAGAGATGATGGATTTTATTAGTACGCTCTGCATATACTTTGTATATACTTATATCTAATAGTGACTTCTCGCTGCAGATTCCTTACCTTTGAATTTCCTCAGACATCAGCTTGGAAACAAAAACGTTTGCATGTGTAGTACCCCTGCGCGCATTCGGGTAGCTCCATTCAGCTCACTCCATTCCGCTCCAAGATTGGTTCTGACATCACGCTTATAAGAAAGTAGAATCTGCTTTATTGGTTACCCCCACTTTTTATCTGGTGTCATTGTGTTTTTAACCTAGTCTGCTGGGATCTTGCTAATCAGGACACCAGCAATTGTGCTTTCTCCCCTTAATTGACATTGTAAGTATTTTGGCACCTCTACAATTGGCTACTGGCATACGCTTGTAAGTCCCTAGTATATGGTACCCAGGGCAAAGGTACACCAGGCTTCAGCATGTATTGCGCCGCCCATGGGAGTCCACTTGAACTGTGTCTGCAGGCCTGCCATTGTAGCCTGTGTGATGTGCTGCTTGCACCTCAGGCAACATATATAAGTTTCCTTATATCGGAGGTCACTGCAAATAAAACCTATAAGTCACCCTTATAGCAGGCTCTACAGTCCTGAGGGCAGAGGGCTTAGTTATACGTGTGAGGGTGCACCTGCCTGAGCAGGACACCCCTACAAACCTCGAAGTCTACTCTTCAGGCTTTGTAAGTGTGGTTTGCCATTTTAAGACACATAGTGGACATCAGTCATTACGAGATGTTTAACTACATAATGTCTGAACCGAACCCAGTCATGTTTGGTATCAAACATGTTGAAATCCTACCACAACACTGATTCCAGTGTTGTAAGTATGATCCGATGGACTAGGGTACCCCTTGTACTCCTGGTCACAGCCTTTCAGGGACTGTCAGCAAGCTAGTGCTGCTGCTGACCTCAAACCTGATTTAGCCCTCCTGCTGCTGTGCCAAGTTGGAGCCGGGGAAGGTAGAACAATAGGTTTCCTGTCAGAGGGAAATGTGACCACCTCCCAGACAGGACTTAGTGTATTGGGCTGGGGTGGAGGCACTGGCAAGCACCCCCAGACTGCTTTGAAGGGTACATTTAATGCCCTCCTTTCATCCTCCGGTTGAGCCGGTTCAGGGACCCTTGGTCCCCACTCTGGTGCAAAACTGGACAAAGGACAGGGGAGTATCCTCCCCTCTGTCCAGCCCCTCCACTGGGAGGGACCACTGAGTCATTCCGACTCTTTCCTTAGGGTATTTAAGGGCTTACCTGTATTTGGGTCTTCAGATTCATCATGGGAAAAGACTCAACCCTGAAACTACATCGCTCTTAAATCGTCTGGACACTTGGACTTTGACTGTACCCGAAACTGCAACCGGAAAGACTCCTGTTGGTCCTGGTCTTGTGTTCTTCAAGTCTTCGTCTGTATTTGTGCTTTATTCAGGTTCCTCAACAGTCCTGTGGGCATCAAGGACACACAAATAATTCTCCCTTGGAGTGAAGGAGTCACTCCCCTGCATCTGCAGGCACCACAACGAAGCTGACCGGTCTACTGCTCCTGACATCCTATGGACTTCCCGAATCCCAGCAACACCAATTTGAGGTCCGTGTCCCTCGTCAGAACCGTTGGGAACTAATCCCTGTGCACTGTGTTGACTTGCCGCTGTTAAGGCTTGTTGACTCTGCAGTCCAGGGATCTATGCGCTGGAAGACGCTCCAGCATCCCACTTCCAGAAGATCAGCATTCTCCCTGTAGTCCTTGCATCGTGAGCCTCCATCTTTGGTAGGCTGCCGGAGGTCCTCGTGCGACTCGTGTGCCTTCGGCCTGTGTGTGCTCCTGATGGTCTTCTCTTGCTTCAGTGGGCTCCCCTGCTTGCTCCGAGCCTGCTCTGACTCTCCTGCAATTGGTGAGTTTCTTATACCTTGCTGGTCCCAACAGATTGTTGGTCCTCTAGCCAGACACCGACCTCCTAGTCACCGATGTATGACTTGGGACAGCTTGTGCATGGTACTTGGTGTTCCTCGCCATCACCTGGTACTCACAGTTGTAGTGACAATGTCACTGCCGCTTCTTCAGAACCTCTCAACATCGGTGGGCATTGCGGCTCCATACCTTCTCGTCACCTCTGAGTGGTATAGACTCTGTCCCCTCTGCTTGCAGGTTCTTCAGTTCCAGAATCCACTCTTGGATTCCACTGGACTCCTTTACAGTCTTCTCCACAAGCATCTCCTTTGATGTCATCCACCCAGCTTCCCTGGTGAAGGTAACCCAATTCCTGGGGCATCCACGAGCGGTGTGACTCTCCAACCTTCTGTCTGCCAAAGGGTTTCTTCTGGGTCTTTCAGGAAGGGTCATTTTTCCTCCAAACTGCAAACACAACTTCCCCATTGACTTCTATTGGACACGTAGCTGTATTTCCACTCTGCACACAGCCTCTGTGGGGTACCTGGGTACCCCACCTGGGTGGTTCCTTGTGTACCCAGGACCTCTGAGTCTTCTGGTGCAAATCCTCTCTTCTTTAGCAATTCGCATTCCACTTTCTTATTATATGGTTTGGTCTCCCCCTGGAGAAAAACTGTATTGTGTGCTACTTACCTGATTGCTTTTGAAATATTTTGGTGTATTGTGTGGACATCTCCGATTAGAAGATGTACCAATGTGATTAGTGATAGTGTTGTAATAAATAGACTTATTTTTGATAGACCCTGTATGATTTATTTTCATCTAATTTATATTACAGATTAAACTGTTAAAACAAGCTGCATAACACAATTTCAAGATAAACCTGAAGGCTGCTCTCCAGAGCTACCACTTTGAGAGATTTCTTTATCATCAAAAGTCACTAAAATCACCATGAGGGTTGCCTGCTTCACTTGAAAAAGTGGGTGCCATAAACTAAGCCAGCCTTCTACAACTGTGTAGTGCTATGGGCTCTCCCATGTATTGGGATCACATGATGACCTTTGACTAACATTGTTTTCATTGACTTTGTGTTTTAATCCACTCTGTACTTGCATGTTGCCGCATGGTTTAATTTCTTATCTCCTTGTAGCTTCAGAGTGGGAGAGTTTCACAGAGTAGAACAGCCTTGCCAGGAACAGAATGTGTGGGATGTGCATTTGAAAGCATATGAGAGAAATGTGGGGAATGTACACCTCTGTCTCGGAGTGTAGTGGTATAGGCAGTGGTGCCCAAATATGTATTATGTTGTACATTGGGAAGCTTTATGAAGTTCCTACTATTGGCTTTGACATGCCCTAAACTCCATCTTGAATTCTGACTCTGTCTAGCCTTAGCTCTGCACACACACACACACAAGTCCCCAGGTTGTGCACTTAATTTAGGTTATTCATGTTAAAGATTGTTTTCTATACTTTTGGAGATGTTTTCTAATTTTGCAAGCTTCACTAACTTACGGGGCTGGAACGTGTGGGAGCGCATTAGAATACTTGAGAACTCCTTTGCTTTGGTGTAGTGAAAGAACCACTCTTGTGGTTGGGCACCCTATGATGACCTTCAACTACCACCATTTTAACTGACTTTAGTGTGTTATTTTACCTTAACCTGGATATATGAGATGGTCCTGCATATGCCTGCTTCTCTTCTGTCTTGTAATCTTGCTGTCTTTTAGTGAGAGCTGTCATGGAGTAGAACAGTACATTTAAATTATGAGTGCTTACTATTGGCTTTGACATGGCCTCATGTCATTTTGTTTTCTGGCTTTGCCTTGCTGATGAGTTCTTACTATTGGCTTTGACAAGGCCTCATGTAATCTTGTTTTCTGGCTTTGCCTTGCTTCTGCGTGCACAGCAGTGCTTGTGATTCATATTCAAGGTTTTTCTGCTCCTCACTTGTTTTTCGCACTTCACTGACCAGAGTGAACTGGATACCTGTATTCTACAGTACTTCCTTGTTCCTACACTGGTTAGGCTCCACACCTGTCAAGGGAGTCTGCGGGTTTGCTTCCCCAATGGGAATAACACTTCTGGTGTATTCTGACAGACGTATGTAGGCATTTGTATCTATATTTATATGTATCGCTAGAGGGGTATATACATGTTCACGTATATACAGGTATAAATTGCAAGTATAGTTAGGCTGAACTACTTTCTTAGGGCATACATATTTACTTTTGTCACTGTGCTTCTCTTGAGACTCTAGTTCGACCTTGAATTGGTTGTTGCTTATGCTTTTCATTTTTTACCTTTCTCCTCTGGGCTTCAATGTATCGTAGTCTCGGAGGGTTGGTTTCTCTCTTGGATTGTTTTCCCCTTCTGAGACGGGTCTCTACCAAACATTGTTGTTTTTCTTGCAATTCTATTGTCGTGGATGTGCTCTGAGATTCCTTTTCCTCTTTGTCACAGGGTCGGGTTGGTTCACGTTCTAGTTTCCAAGACAAAGAGCTGGAGCTCTAATTCAGTGGTATGTGCTGATTTCCTTGGTCCTTTAGTCTTCTCTTAGTGTCTTAGTGATGTAACACAAGCCCCCGCAGCCACCGTGGTCCGGGGGAGGCCTGAGCTGCAGGTACAGTACTCTGGCCTGAGAGCTCCAGATTAAAGCTGGAGCAGTGGCGCTTGCAGGGAGCCCCCTCAAGTATCATTACGCACATCTCTTGTCCAGTCATGGTTTGAATATTTCTGGCAGGGCTCTATAGTATTATTGTTTCTATGAAGTGTTTTCTTCCTACACTTCCTTATCCCTCTGCTGTGGGTAATGTTGTCCACATGTTTCTCATGCGGGCCTCCCACAGTCCTTCTACTGGAGCGTCTTCTTGGCTTAACCTATAATTCTTTAGACAGCCTGGTTGCTTTATCTCATTGTGGGCCGGCTAGTTCTATTCAGGGATCATTTGCTCAGTTCCCTTCACAGACCCACCTCTAAGGAGAGTGTTGCTTGGGTTTCTAAATGTAAGATCAGGAATATGCGGCTTGATGTCTATATCAGATGAATAAGTTACTTACCTTTGCTAATGCCGTTTCTGGTAAAGACCGATTCTAGCCACAGATTTCTTAACGACCCACCAATCTTCCCCGCTCTCTGACCTGTAAGTCCTTGTACCTACAAGATCCCTTCCGTGGCAGTCTGATGCCCTTCTTCAGGTCTTTGTAATTGTTTGACACAAAGATGTCTGTATTTTGGCATACCATTTCCATAGAGAGTTCTATAGTGGCTCCGCGTTGCTGGTGCAAAAAATAGTCACAGAAGAAACTGGTGTCAGTGGAGGTGCTGATATGGACTCCGTTACCATCACATCCAGAGGTCGACTCCCACTACCGACGTACTGCTGTGCAAAAATTTCAGAATCCACTCTGGCTCCTGTGGAGAATTCTAAGATGAGGAATCTGCGGCTAGATCCTGTCTCTACCAAATAAAGCGCTACCAATTGTAAGTAACCTATTTGTTGTGTCATTGACTCAGGAAGCCATTATGGAGGGCAGCGTTAAAGGCTATTTGTTGGCTCTTAAGGCTTTTTTGCAGTGTCCAGGTCAGCCTTCGTCTTTAAATCTCCTTGTGTAATAAGATTTCTTAAAGATTTACAGTGTATGTTTTCTCTGAAGATCTTTGTAATGCCAGAGTGAGACTTAAGTTTGGTTCTTTTTTTTCTGATATGTACCGATTTGAATAAATACGCAGATGCACTCTTCATCTCATGACCCTAAACATCTTTTTTCTAGTCACGATCACATCAGCTAGTCATTTTAGTAATCTGTATGCAGTTTTGATTCAGCTTCCTTACACAACATTCTTTCCAGACACACTGAGAACTCAAGCTGCATTTGATCTAAGAGTACCTTTCCACATAGGGCAGGTTATTGTGTCTTTCTTTGCCCCACCTCACCCCTCAAAAGAGCAGGAGAGACTGCACCCTGTGTACCTCAGGAGAGCCCTCATTTTTTATACTGATTGTACCAAATTAAATTGGGTGGACAATCAACTCTTTGTGGGCTTCTCGGAAGGAAGAAGTATTAAGGCAGTACAGAAAATAACCATCTCTAGGTGAATAGTCCTCTCCATAAAAATCTGCAAAAGATAGCTAAGAAGCAGGTACCTGAAGGATCATGGTCTCATTTTACTTGAGCCAAGTTTGTTACTACTTGGCCAACACACAGAGTGCCTGTCTTGGATTTCTGTTGCGCTGCTACGAGGCCATCAGTGCATATGTTCACAAAGCACTGTTACCTTGGAAGTCGGGTCCGTCAAGATGGGCATTTTGCCCATTTGGGCCTGAAGGGCTTTTTGATCTGAGTCATTCCATAGACCCACCACCTGGGGTGGCACTACTTTGTATCTAGTCACAAGGTGAGGAATTTGTGGTTAGAAGTATCCATAGTATAAGAACTTACTCACCTTTGGCAATGCTCTTTGTGGTGGATATTGTTAAGTATATTTGGAAAGAGAACTATCACACATGAGGATATCCTGGTGCACTGCCCTCCCAATTCCCCGATCCATGAAATGGATTATTTTTCCATCTAAAAAGAACCCGAATTAGAGATCTGCAGTCTAGGATAGATAATTGTTTTGCAGTCTAGGATAGATAATTGTTTTTTGTACTCTATGTCCAAGAGTGTCAAGAAAGAAACAGACCGTAGCGCACCCGGGTGGTACTTATATGTATCTCCGTAATAGCAGTTCCTTGGCGGGACAAGATTGTATTTGCCCAATGTCACCTACCGACTTTTAGTTGCCATGCTGAAAAAAAAGTCCAGATTCCGTCCAGTCTCTCCGAATATTCTAAAGGAGAGGGATGTGTGGTTAGTATCTTCCCGAAAGTGGGTTACCGAAGGTAAATAACTTGTTCTTTTATGCACTTTTGCCAATAAATACTGGTTTGCCGAACATATATTTTTCACACAAAAAATCGCTTACTGAAGATTCTTTATATCTGCATGAGACACACCATTACGAGTACATCTGTGTGATTCATTGAAAGAATTGGGCAACTGCAAAGGATGCTTACAGGTTTTTTTTTTTTTTTTATAAAAGAAAGGTTAAACTTTTTTTTTAAAGTAGCAATGCTTTCTCTGGATGTTTTAGAACTACTCACTTCTAACTGGCGACCCACTTATTCGCTAATCACGATTTCTAGTTCCTTCAAATTCGGATACGCCAGGGTTTAAAAAAAAAAAAGAAAAAAAGATATTTGGAGAAGGGCAAACAGCCAATGCGTCTTGCCAAGGGCATTGTTCACATACTTTCACACCCAATTATGTTTGAGAGTTTAGAGTTTTTTGTTTGCAGAGATGAAAACGGTACTTCTAAAATAACCAGCCCTTCCTTAATTTCCCTGTTAATAATTTATTTTAACTCTCATTACAGTATATTCTACTTTTTTCTCTGTTGGTATGGCATCTTGGTGTTTATGCACTTGTAATTTATTTTAGAACAATCATAGCAACTGAGTCTTCTACGCAGCCAGATTTAGAGATTTTGCAGCCAGTGAATCTGCAGTTATCAGTAAACCGTAACCTGGCTGCGGCATGGTATCCAGAAATTCCAGCGATGGCTATTAAAGGCGATTTAAAACCTATGCAGGTACGTTTATGTTACTATATTGTATGTATTGTACTTCGAATTCTTTAAGGTTTGATGCTACATCATTAAACATAGATTTTCTCCAGGATCTCCCCTTTGTGAGTAAAGGCAGAATATGTTTTCTTATAACGGGATCTTCATGTTCTTCACCCGACAGTGTTATTTTTACTTTGAAACAGTTGCCTCCGGTAGGCCAGTGTAAGACTAGGCAGATGTCTAGGTAGGGCGAATAGGATTTCAGCTGCAGTCAACAAGTCTGATTGGAAAGATGCATTTTGATGTTTTCAATTTGAAAGGAGGAATTGTATTATGTTTTACCATGTTTGGGATATTAGCACATTTATTGTAAATACTGCAACGGGGTATTGTCTGATAGACTTTTCTGTTGTTTCTTGTCAGGCTTTAACTTAAAGGTTATTGATTTATAATCATTTCTTGCAGATTTCTCTTAGTCAAAATGACTTAACCGTTATTATGAACATTTTGCTGGAAAATCTTGGTGAGGCATCCACACAGCCAAGTACTCTGCAAACCGATCAGGATGTCAGAAGAACAAAAGGGGACTATACACAAAGTGCGATTGAGCATCTAAAAGGTAATTTTTAGACCTCTTAGTCACTTGTGCTAACTACCGTAATCCATGGTCTTTGCCTTCCCTCTGCCTCGCTTCATTCTAGGCATCCCAAGGGCAGGCGGTGGCATTAGATGATGCCCTCTCTTTCACAGGCTGGAGAATCTGCAGTATCCTCAATGCCATCACTATTTTTATCGTGACTGAATCTCCTCTTTACAAAACGTCTCTTGGTCTTATTCTGCTCTCTCTTCTACTTACCAATGATTATTGTTCATGCAACACATGCAAATAACGTTTTCTTTTTGACACATGAGCAGCAAGATCAGGAAAGGTCAGACAACATCCCTAGTAGCATCAAAGAAAGCTAAATATCTCCCAGAGGCACCCCCGAAATGCAGGGATTCTTAAGCACAATTCTTACATGGAAAATTGGAGAAACCTTAAAATCATTATGGTATGAATAAAAGTATCAATTCTTAAGCAAATCAGAACACGTCTAAATACAGGTCATTACCTTAACACACAAGCTCCATCCCAATTTTGCATAATATTATTCAACACCCTTCATGCTAATGTCATCCAGAGATGTTGTTACAAAGATGAAACATTTAACAAAAATGCTTCCTGATGCATCTTCGTCCCTATGCTTCTTAAAGTTCTGCAACTCTGTGGCCGTGCATCCTCCGAGTCACCAAGGACTCTGCCTGCATCATAACCAGAATGAATCTCTGCATCCGAAGGCCTCTCTAAGTCAATGACTGGTTTGCTGGTCCTGGTGTCCCACAGACATCGCCCGGCTCGGCAACATAGGTGGTAGTTTGCTGGCTCTCCAGAGGCCTGATCAGTCTTCCCTGCAACTTGGGCAACTGTGATCTCTCTCCAGCTAACATGAACTGCCTCCCTGTGCACTGCGTCTGTTTGCTTTTGTCAAGGCTTGTCGGCTCTCTTCACAAAGGATCTTCAAGCTCCAAGAAGCCCCAGCCTCCAGCATTGTACACTTCCAAGAACAACTTCCTGCCTGCATCGTATGCATCATGGTATTTCATCTCCTTTGTACTGCTGACGCTTCCCTGCGACTCCCTGTTTCTGCTGCCAGAGGGTCCTTGAGGGGTTCCATTGATTCCTGCTGGCTCTCCTGAGTGCTGAAGGCCAGCTCTGACTTTACCTTGTTGGGTTAGTCCCACAGACCTACTGTGCTGCAACACAGCATTTTCTCTCATAAACCTCTGTTTGCGTTTACCATTGCTTGTTGGTGGTCCTGCTTGCCACTGTCCTTCCTGCGCTCGTTGACCGGCATGAGACAGCTCATGTACGGCTCTTGTGTTCCTGCATCAACGCCTGGTCTCCGCAGCTGCTGCTTCAACCTCCCCGTGCTACAGCAATAGCCTCTATGGTATTGTGCGGCTATGCCTCTTAGTTACCTCTGGGTGGTTTGGACTCTGTCCTCTCTGCTTTCAGGTTCTTCTCATCTGGATTCCATGTCCTTATTCCGCCGGCCTGATCCACAAGACTCTGTAGCTGCTGATCTTCCACGATCCTCCATTGGCATCAACAAGCGATTCCGACACCACATCAAGCTTATGCACCCGGGCACCATGGTGTAGGTAGCAGGGTTCCCTGGGTATCCACTTTTTGTGTGACTCCAACATTCCTTGATCCAAGTGGTTCCTTTGGGGTCCTTTGGGAAGGGTCGTAGAATCATAAAAAGCCAACCACAACTTACTATGTGTTACTCCATGAACTGGGTAATCACTCCGCATCTGGGCACCTTAGGGTCCCTGGCTACTCACCTTGGATGTCCTCCGTCCTTTGGTATTAGTCCCGTTTTGGTAACCATTTCACATACCACTATTTTAGTATATGATTTGCCCCCCACCCCCTCCCAATAGGGGCCCATGTATTTTCCTATGCTACTTACCTGTTTTTGAAGTATTTCTTGCGTGTATTTTATATCTCCGAGTAGGAGCTACACCAAGTTAGTGTATAGTCTGTGCTAATTAATACAATTTATTTTTATACTCAGCTGATGTGGTTCTTTCTAATGTGTAAGCTTGCTGACTGACAATAGTGGTAAATGCACCCACTTTTAACCCTCCTGAAAAAGCCTTAGCTTCTCTCCACAGGTATCCTTGAGAGGTTTGTTTTTTACGGACCTAAACAATATCACTAAAGGTTGCCTGGACTCACCATAGGTTGACACTGTATACTGAGCCAGCCTCCGACAAAGACTCCAAAAATTAAATTCAGCCTCTCTGAGGCCACACCAATGGTCCAGGACCTGAGAGACACAACAAGAGGGTCTTATGCTTGCTACTGCTGGATCTGGGTGCTGGTTCAGGTGGGTGGCAGCCTGTTATTTCCCTGTGGCTTTGAACAGGAGTCCAGCAGGCTAGCCCTTGGGGGTCACTCTTGTAGCCCTCATTTCAGGTGTGGCTCCGAATGCTTCTGACTCAGGCAGGAGGGCAGCAGGACCGCACAGCAGGGCAGCAATCCAGCAAGGCAGCCATCCAGCAAGGCAGTAATTCTGCAGGGCAGCAGTCTAGCAGGGTGGCAGCCCTTTAACCAATAACCCAGTCCTCCTTCCTGGCAGAGTTTACACAGGTCCAGAAGTGTACAAAAGAGTTGGTCTGAGGTCCAATACTTATACCTGGTTCTTTCTTTGAAGTGGGATAATCTTCTAGAGGTTTCCCCTTTGAAGTCCACTTTGCCTTCCCTGCCCTGTCTCCAGACTAACTACAGTAGTATGCATCCCTTTGTGTGGAAGCAGCACACATTCTGTTCAAGAGTAAGTAGGGCTTTGCCCAGCTCAGTCTTCCCAGCTCTCTGTTATGTGTGGCTTTCTAGCAGGAATACACCAAGCCCAACTGTCAGCTCCAACCAGTTATGTGACCCAGAGACAGGCTGCAGACACTAAAAGACTAAGGCAGGAACATTCTGGCTTTCTAAAAGTGCAAAAGGAACTGGTCCTAGGATACTTGTTTCCAGTCCAGAGAGGACCTGCCTGGCAGTTTGGGCTAGGCTCTTCCCATGGGGAACAGGTTCAAGACTGATTTGCATATGGCTGGGTCTAAACTGGAATAGCACGGGAAGCAAAACAAGTTGGATTTAGGCCCAGATCTCTGTACTGGGGTGAATGTATGACATTGTTTAGCTTTCTGTCCATCAATAGTTCTTTTTGCATTTGTCACTCCGAGTGGGACGGGTATGCCCAGACGTGAGGCCCGTGATCTCCATGCCACTGGAGTCAAGCTAGCCGGGCTGATGAGGGGTAAAACCCTGAAACCGGTCCTAGGATACTTGTTTCCAGTCCAGGGAGGACCGGCCAGGCAGTTTGGGCTAGGCTGTTCCCATGGGGAACAGGGTCAATACTGATTTGCATATGGCTGGGTCTAAACTGGAATGCATGTGGAGCAAAAAAAATATGGATTTAGGCCCAGATCTCTATACTGGGGTGAATGTATGACATTGTTTAGCATTCTGTCCATCAATTGTTCTTTTTGCAGCTTTCTTAAAGTGGCATTTTTAAAACTGTTACTAGAAATCCGACTTGACCATGAGAGACGAGTTTTCATTACAATTACAAAGACACCGAACATTAACAGTTTGCCTGTTCCTATTTGCAGATTACTGATTATTAAATGTCACAAGGCAACTCTAATGTTATCCTGTGGGAGAGGTAAGCCTTGTAGTAGTGAAAAATGTAGTTTAGAGATTTTCATACCAAGACATGTAAAACTTAAAAGTACATGTCCAACTTTTTAAATTCAGTGCATCCTGCCCTCTGGGCTGTCCACAGCCTACCCTTGGGGTGATGTACGTTTAGAAAAAAGGAAATGTTGGGCCTGGCAAAAGGTTTATTTTGCCGGGTATAGATGACCATTTACATCACACACAGGTTACAGTGGCAGATCTGAGACATGTTAAAAGGGCTACTCATGTAGGTGGCACAATCGGTGCTTCGGGCTCACTAGTAGCATTTAATTTACAGGCCCTGGGTGCACATAATATCACTTTACTAGGGACCTGCACGAAAATTAAAAATGCCAGTTGAGTGTAAGCCAATTCTACCATGTTTTAAGAAGAGAGCACAATCACTTTATCAAAGGTTAGCAGTGGTAATGTGTGTCCTAAGAACAAAGAAAATAAATTCAGCAAAACAGTTGAGGGTAAAAGCAAAACGTTTGGGAGTGCCCCTGCAGAGAGAGTCATGGTCAATACAAATGAATAGGACCAGTTTTCATAACAGAGTTACAGTGGAAGGACCTTGAAAATGTTACATGTCGTAGGGAACAGGAAGAGTTAATTGAAAGCATTGTAATCATAACAGTGAAAATAAAACATCATATGTTAACTTAAACTGTGCTTTGCAAACCCTATAAGGAGAGGATAGATGCCGGGGTGGGAAGACAAGAGGCAAGAACAGAGACACATCCATCTTGTCTAAGATGGTGTTTTGCATAGAAATGTGGCATAACTAAAACACATGAATAAATCCATTTCTACACATCGTATGACATTTGTTTCAATTACAGACATATTAATTCAGTTTATATATGCAGGTTCATAAATAAGAAAGTACATTAGTTATAGTGTTAACGCATGAAAATATAAAATCCTGAAAACAATTTTGCAGGAGTGGCAACAGCTTTATCATTGTATGCTTCATCACCAGGACGAGCAGAACCTTCAATGTGTCCTCAATTTGAATTGTTCTATCTGGAGGAACACATTCAGTATCCTGGGTACCAGAATCCGCTGCAAACCTCTTTCCTTTTTGGGGACTAGGAAATAGTAACACCTGACCGGGCTAGAATACAAAATGCATTTGAGCAATGCACTGTAAAAATGCTTGAAGAAATTACTTTCTTGCCAATGGCAGCAATCCACTTTGACTCCCTGTCCGGAGGGGGAGAAGGGAAGTTATTAGAATTAACAATGCCTGTGATGTACTTTATTCAATATTTCATCATAAAAATATACAATTTATACAGTACGTTTAGAAGGATATAAAACAGGAACCCGCCAGTCCTTATATACATACAACATCACATACTACCCAAGTTCTAAAATCTATAAGATATACACTAAAAACAGATACATAAGAGCCATAAAAACATCCCGCCATTGGGCCATCTGGCAGTTAGGTTAGATGGGTGGTGAGCTTAGCCCTCCTCATACGTGTCTGCCATGCACTACCCAAGTATTTAGCTACCCCACACACCATAGCGGTAGAAGACGTGTCGGTGCAGAGCACCCGTAGGGCCATTTTGTGACACCTGAGGCCCAGCCCCTTGCATAATGGTTTTAACCAAGTCTTCCTGGCGACCCTATAAGCCGGGCAGGCAAAGCGAAAATGCGCCACAGACTCATTGGGGGCTGCACAACCAGGACAGGCTTTTGATGGATCACCTAGATTGTTCCACCCAGAGGTGAAGTCATTCACTGGTAAAGTCCCGAGGCCAAGTTTTAGGAAAAGTGTTCTATCCAGAGGTTTCTCTATGAAGTCCAGGAAGGGTTCAAGTTTTCTTGTCCATTTAATCTCAATGAACCGCTCAGAAAGAGGGCCCCCTGCACCTCTGCGTGTAGCCATATCCTGGACCCAGTCCCAATAGAGCTTCTTAAACACTAACTTGGGAGGCGGTGTTTGGCTCGTCCATGATTCACTTAAGCCCAATTGCACAACCAGCTGCCTCAGATTGCACAACGTCTTGATCTTATTTACTGTGTTGAGCAAAATAAGTTCATCTAAAACTGCTGCATAGTTGTGGATCTCCCGGGTCCTTCTCAGTCGCACCCATAAAAGTAGTGGGCGCAAGCGTACTATATCTTTGAGGGGACGCCTACCCAGATCTAGCCGTAGTAGGATTAGCAGGGTGGAAACTGGGAGAGTCACCAGATCTCCCATAAACTTGTTTTCAGATGTAACTAACTCCGTTATGTTCTCGAAACCCCACAGCTCGGATCCATATAGGGCAGCCGGTAGTACTTGACCTTTGTAAATTGCGAGAGTCGGTGCTACAGGCTTACTCGTCGACTCCTGCTGTTCCCTTAAGACCACCCCTGAAACTCTTTTGTGGATGAATAGCATTTTGGCCAGGCGATCTTTCCATTTCATCCGGCTATTTACCCTAACACCCCGATAGTCAAAGGAATCAACCAACTCCAACGGGATACCATTAAGCGATACATTGTTCCTAAATCTCTTGGAAGGTGAAATGGCCATGAGCTCTGTTCTGGAGGTGTTGATGGTAAGGCCTCTATCAGTGCAAAACACACTAAAACGGTCCAAGAGCTTTTGGAGGCCTGTGGGGGATTTGGAGATCAAGATGGTGTCGTCCGCGAAGAGTAGGGTAGGTGTTTTTTCCCCCGCCAAGGATGGCGCATCTGCTGCTACCTACCACAGATGGTCCACCACTCCATTCACAAAGAGGGAGAACAGGGTCGGGCCATAACACATCCCTGGCGGACTCCACTCCTCACGGGCACCCTCTCTGTCAGATGTCCCTGGGTACCCCATCTAATCCTCGCGTAATTCCCCTCGTGGAGCTTCACAATGAATCCCAAAAGTGGCCCTGGAAAGCCCATCTTCTCCAAGATATCCCACAGCCTTGCATGAGGGACCAGGTCGAACGCCGTCTTGAGATCTATGAATGCCAGGTAGAGACTACCCTTGTTGATGGTCACAGCCTTCCAATAGATCGCGAAAAAACGGAAGTCCTGGTCCATCGTGCCCACCTTTTGACGAAACCCTGCTTGGAAATGAGAAGGATATGCTCCTCTTCCATCCAGACACCTACCCTGGAGATGATGACCCTGCCAAACACCTACTGGATCACGTCAATCAGACTGATCGGTCTGTAATTGGCAGGGTCATCTCTCGCGCCATTTTTATACACAGTTACCACCTCGGCTCCCTTCCAAGAGTCTTGCACAGGGTAACCCTTGGAAATCAGATTCATTATTAAGGCAATGAGTCTGGCCCAGGCAGCAGGTTCGTTCAAAAGGAGGGTCCCCTGGTATCCCGTCCGAGCCAGCTGCCTTCCTAGGGGACAAATGGCTAATGGCCAATAATACCTCAGAGGGCAGAAATGGTTCCTCGAGCACCAGTGGGGATTGGGTCCTGGTATCAGGGTCTAAGGGAGGTGGACATGTCACTTCTAACCTGCCATACAGTGCAGAGAAGTGGGAATACCATTGTTGTTCTGTTATGTGGTTAGCAATAGATGGTGTGTTGTGCTGCCTAGCCTTGTTAATCAGTTCCCAGAACAGCATGGCATTCTTCTTATTGGCTGCGGATTTGAGATCCTGCCAATGTTGTTCCTCCCACTCTCGTTTGGCCAACACTAACACCCTTGCATAATCCTTCCTAGCCGCTCTAACTAGTGAGGGATTCTTTTTAAGCAGGGCGACTGTTAACTCCTTCCTTTTTACCTTACACTGATCCGAATACCACAGGTTACTTGATTTAACCAGTTTATTGTTCACTCTGCCACTTTTACCCTGGATTACAAAGTATTGTCCTACTTCCTCAATTGTGTTTTTATAAGCCGAGGAGAAATACGGCCCCTGGGCGCTACCATTTTCCAGTTCAAGATCTTTTAGCTCTTAACAATGCTAATAGAAGCTTGCACCATTAGTGTGTGGGTGTGAGATGCTGTGTCAGGAATTTCTGATCCTAAGGAGCTTTTCTGTGACATCTGGCAGTCTTTCAGCTGAGTTTCAAAAGGGCGTAGACCAATGTGCCGAAATTGGATCTACTAATGCCTAATTGAAAGGTAAAAGAGATTCTGAAGAAGAGGGCCCATGCTGGAGGATTTCCATAAGCAAAATAGCTTTTAGCTTTTCTGATAGAAGACGGGGTTATAGCAAGTCCACAGCTCTACAAATTACACTGTGAATAAAGCACTAGTCTCAGTAGGAGGACCATATGGAGAAGCAAGAGCCCACTCAGGTGAGGTGTCAAGACCGTTGGCATTATGGCAATGTAGGTAAAGGCAATAATCAGTATAATATGGAGGGAATGCATTATCTTCCTTATCATCCTCATCATTTGGAACTATGAGGTAATTTGAGTTGTATCAGATTTGCTGATAATAATTCATTGGAGCCACCACACAACCAACCTCATTTAAGTGCTGAGCTTTAGTAATGGTGTAGTGCGACATGTAATAAACTGTTGATTAAGACGGATCCAAATTCAGGGCTGTTAGATTTGTCATTGAAGTCACTGCAACTAGTGAAATGACAGCCAATGCCACCACTGTTATGGAATGCTAAGTCCACTGGCTTGGTGAACTCGGAGAGCATTGATTCAAGAGTTAGAACTCACTCAGAGAAAATAGACTAAGCCTGGGTCTGGTCCGGTGGATCCTGGCAATGTGACCTTCCCAATGAGCTAGAATATATGCAAGTCGAGGAATCTCACTTCTGTTTCTTGTTTCTGTTGCTTTTTTGAAAGAAGACTCATCCTTTGACTTAGACTTGCCTGACGAGGGCGACCTGGAATAGGACTAACTTCATTTCTCATGCTCAGCTATGGAAAGTTTGATCTCTTGCCCATCTTTTGTTGCATCAAGGAGCATTTGTCTCGGAATTAAAATCATATTTGACCCCCAAGTCCCTCATACCGAATCATTGTGGGTTACTGATTGACATTCTGATAGATACATCTGCCGTGTGGATTCCTCACCTTGTGAATATCCCCCTTGCGCCAGCAACGTTCGGAAAATTCTTCGTAGCACGCCGGCGTGGACGACGTCATAGGAGCACGGCATCGCGCGCGACTCCGTCTGACGTCACCGACTCCATATAAGGCCCACTTCGGCGTGATGACGTCAGTTCCCTTTTTTCCGCGTCGTCGACGCTAACGGTTTCTGGGATCTTCTGCGATACTTTTTTATCTTCTCTGTTTAGCTGTTACAGTTTTCTCTGTTGGAATTCACTTCTTCGCCGAGGATGTCGTCGAGGAAGACAGGTTTCAAACAATGTGGTTCCTGTTCCAGGATGATGTCGATCACCGACCCGCATTCCGACTGTCTGTGGTGTCTTGGTTCGGGTCACGATGTTAAGAACTGTAGTTCCTGTGACAAGATGAACCCCAAAGCCTTGCGGGAACGGGAGGCGAAGCTTCTGCTTGCAAAGGTGAAGGAAAGAGAAGCCGGAAGGTCTTCGAGGTCGGTATCCAGGCGCTCGAAGTCGAGACAGCTGTCGCGGTCGAAGTCGAGGTCGGCTTTGAGGGCCAAGGCGAGGTCGAGAGAGAGATCAAGGTCCAGAGAGAGGTCGAGGTCCAGAGGGAGGTCGAGGTCCGGATCCAAGTCGGCCTCGGGCCATGCTTCGAGCTCCTCGAGAAAGAAGCATAAGAGGATTAAACATCACTCCAGACGCCACTCTGGCAAGGAGTCTTCGGATTCGAGGAAGAAGTCACGTAAACATCACAAGGACTTCGTGTCTCCCTCTCCGGCTCGATCTCACGTTGGTTCTCCAGTTCAGGAGCCGGAACAGGATCTGGAGTCGCACCATTCATCGGTGCATGAAGAAGAGGTTCCTCGAGCACCGACTCCGGTTGTGGAGCCTGAAGAACAAGAGGGCCAGGGTGCGCCTTTGCCGGATCAGCCTCCTTCGGAGCGGCCGTTGGGTTCGTACCCACCCTTTCCAGGTCCAGTCAGGATCCCTCGCAGTTTTTAAACGCCATGTTTGGAGTTTACTCGAGGGCAATGTATCCCACTGGTGCGCCTGTTGGTCCCATGGGTCCTTTGTCTTTCAATTTGGGTGTGCCCCAGGCTTATGCCCCGGCCCCCTTTATGCCGTTTATTCCGACGCCTTGTACTCCTTGGCTCGGTACGGCGCCGCCGAGGTCGTCGACTTCGCTTGCGGCTTCACCGACTCCGGATCGGCTTCGCGGTGATTCGGATCGTGGTGCTTCCCGTCCTCAGGCTCCTCGCTCGACGTCGGCTCCGGCGCCGTCGGAGTCGTTGCCGGATCCATCGACTTCGGTCCGCATGGAATGGTCGAGGCGCAGGGCTCAACGCCTCTTGGAGGAGAAGGAGTATATGGACTCCGAGGTTGAGGAAGGAGAGTTGCAGGATCAGGGGGATTGTTTTGAGGACCTTCAAAACGCAAGTGGCCTGGAACTTTCTCCTGAGTGGGGTTTGCCTTCCGTTTCAGACACTCCATCTAAGGACTTGGTACCCTATCATGTTGTTATTAGGAAGGCTGCAGATTTGCTAGGCTTGACTTTGCCCACAGTTGAATACAAGCCCAACATCCTTACTGAAGTTTTGCATTCGCCTTCTTCAATTGTGGAGCCTACACTTCCCTTTACAGAGGCATTGACTGAACCAATAAAGGAGGTCTGGAAGAGACCTTTGTCTGCTCCTGCGGTTTCCAGGTCAGTGGCAAGGCGTTACAGGGTGGCTTCTGATGACCCTGAATTTCTTATCTCGCATCCTGCACCGGAGAGTCTGGTAGTGCAGGCCGCCTGTTCCAGCAGGGCTGCGGGCTCTTTCCCACAGGTGCCGGCAGACAAGGACTCTAAGAAATTGGACCAGTCTGCTAAAAAGATTTTCTCTTCGGGTAGCATGGCCTTGAAGTCCACCAATGCTACTTGCCTATTGGGGAGATACGTTCATGCGTTGATGGACTCTGTTAAACAACTTTGTCCTAAGCTTCCGGAGGACGATAGGAAGAACTTTAACGAGGTGGTTGCTGATACTCAGGCTGCAGCTCGTATGGTTATACAGAGTGGTATGGACACGGTGGACTCTGTTGCCAGGATTATGGGCTCTAGTGTTGCAACAAGAAGGGCCGCATGGCTTAAGTCCTCCGATTTTTCTCCTGATGTTCAGTCTACATTGTTGGACTTGTCATTTGATGGGACGGGCCTCTTTGGCAAGAAGGCTGACGTAGCTCTGGAGAGATTCAAAGACAGCCGGGCTACGGCGAAGTCTTTGGGCCTTCAGTCAAGGGGCTCTGCGGCTAGGAAGTTCAAGGGTTTTGGCAGATCCAATTTTCGTCCCTACAACCAAGGACAGCAGCAGCAGCAGCAGCGTCAGAATCCTCTGTATAAAACCTACAGAGGAAAGCAAAGGGGCCGTGGTCGTGGACGCCAAGCCTCCTCCTCCTCCTCTTCCTCTAATAATCAACTCCCTCCCTCTGCAGCAAAGCAGCCCTAGATCCGCCATTCTGGATCATGTTGCTCCGGTGGGGGGTCGGCTTACTCATTTTCTACGGGATTGGGAATCGGTTACATCAGATCTTTGGGTTCTCAATCTCGTAGAAAATGGGTATGCTCTTCCTTTCCAGGAGTTCCCTCCCAATTACCCTCCTTGCCAGGGTTTTTGTTCGGAGGACCACCTTGTTCGCCTACAGGAAGAAGTCCTGGCTTTGTTCAAAAAGGGTGCGATAGAGGTGGTTCCAGAGCAGGAAAGGGGTCAGGGGTGTTACTCCCGGTATTTCCTGATCCCCAAAAAGGATGGCAGGTTACGTCCAATCCTGAATCTCTATCTCAAGCAGGAGAAATTCAAAATGCTCACTCTTGCGCAGGTTCTTCAAGCGCTGTTGGAAGAAGACTGGATGGTGTCGATTGACTTGCAGGATGCGTATTTTCACATCCAAATCCTGAAGTCGCACAGGAAGTATCTCCGTTTTACGGTGGGATCGCAACACTACCAGTTTGCGGTCCATCCGTTTGGTCTTACTACTGCGCCTCGAGTTTTCACCAAGGTGATGGCAGTGGTGGCGGCACATCTCAGGAGGTCGGGGATACCTGTATTCCCGTATCTGGACGACTGGCTGATCAAAGCGGAGTCGCCCGAGAGGGTGCTTCATCACCTGCAAGAGACATCGCAGCTGTTGTTCAGGTTGGGTTTTTCGATAAACGTGCCCAAATCTCACCTGGTGCCCTCCCAGCGCAACCTGTTCATAGGTACGGTACTGGACACTACTGTTTGTCGTGCATTCCCTCCCCCGCAAAGGATTCGCGACATTCAGGAAATGATTCCTTTATTTCACAATGGAGCGGTTGTTCCGGTCCTGAAGGTCCTTCGCCTGCTCGGTCTGATGGCTTCTTGCATTCTCCTGGTCAACCATGCACGCTGGCACATGAGGGCACTCCAGTGGTGCCTCCGCAGGCAGTGGTATCAACACAACGGAGATCTCAGGGAGTCAGTGAGGATCTCCAGAGAAACTGCGGCGGATCTGTCTTGGTGGGGCGTGGAAGGCAATCTGTCACAAGGAAAGCCTTTTCAGCTTCCTCCATCGGTGGCCACGGTGATAACGGATGCATCCACTCTAGGGTGGGGTGCTCATCTGGGGGATCTGGAGGTCAAGGGTCTTTGGTCTCCGGAGGATAGGTTGCTTCACATCAACCTTCTAGAATTGCGGGCCATACGTCTGGCGCTCAAGGCGTTCCTCCCTTCCCTTCGCGGTCGGTCGGTCCAGGTCCTGACGGACAACACAACCGCGATGTGGTACATCAACAAGCAGGGAGGAGTAGGGTCGTGGTGTCTTTGCAAAGAGGCTCTGCGTCTCTGGTCCTGGGTTCAGGACCACCAGATTTGTCTGATGGCGAATCATCTGGCCGGGGTCCTGAACGTACGTGCGGACATTCTCAGTCGGCAGTTCTCTGCCGACCACGAGTGGAGGCTTCAACCGGAGGTTGTTCGCAACATCTTTCAGATGTGGGGAACTCCTCGGGTGGATCTGTTCGCCACTTGCGAGAATGCTCACTGCCCGTCATTCTGCAGTCTCCAGTATCCGATGCAAGGAGCATTGGGGGACGCGTTTCAGTTGAGCTGGGGAGGTCAGCTCCTTTACGCGTTTCCTCCCATACCCTTGATTCCTCGGGTTCTGAGGAAGATTCGCCAAGACCGGGCCCAAGTCATATTGGTCGCCCCGGATTGGCCAAGAAGGGTGTGGTACACAGATCTTCTCCACCTCTCCTCTCACCCGCCTCTCCGTCTCCCTCTCAGGGCAGACCTCCTCTCTCAGATGGAGGGGCAGGTTCTACACCCCCACCTCCAGACATTACACCTTCATGCCTGGAGATTGAACGGGGCAATCGGAATTCTTTCTCTCTCCCTCACGATGTGGTGGATGTCATACTTTCTGCCAGGCGCGACTCCACCAAGTCCATTTATTCGTATAGGTGGTCTAAGTTTGTATCTTGGTGTAGGGAGAGGGATGTTGACCCGTTAAAGGCTCATTTATCTGATATCTTGTTGTTTGCTCTTTCTCTGGTGCGGCAAGGGTTTGCTGTTGCCACTGTTAAAGGTTACCTTTCAGCCTTATCGGCATTTCTCTGTTTGCCGGATCAGCCCTCTCTTTTTAAATAACCTGTGGTATTGAGGTTTTTGAAGGGACTCACTAATAGGTTCCCTCCTTCTCCCTTCATTGTGCCTCATTGGGACTTGAATCTTGTGTTGACCTATCTGATGGGTTCGCCGTTTGAACCCTTACACAAGTGTCCAATGAGGCTTCTTTCTTTTAAGACGGTCTTCTTAGTTGCAATTACCTCGGCAAGGAGGGTAAGTGAGCTTCAAGCTCTTCGTTCCAAGCCCCCGTTTTTGTCCATCCATGCTGAAAGAATGGTTCTCAGGACCAGGGTAAGCATGGGCGAATTTTGCGAATCTCGCGTTCGCGAATTTTGCGGATTTGCGAACTCGCAATCCGCAAAATCCGCGAATTTGCGGATTTTTTTTTTGTGTTCGCCCGTGTTTCTGCCAGTTCGCAAGGGTTTTTACAATTTCGCAATTTGCGAACTTACCTGTCGGGTCGCAAATTTTGCGAACTTGTTGTTTCTACGTGTCCAGCCTGTTTGGGACACTCTTCTTCATCACTGCCACTCTCTGTCACCACTGTCACTCTCTGACTACTCATGCCACCCTCTGGCCCACCCATGCCACCCTCTGTTTCATCACCACACCCTCTGGTTGTCCAGTGTACATTATTTTCGGCAAAGCAAAGCACACCTTCCCTGCCTCAAGTGACCTGAATTAATTTGGGGCTGATTAATGTGTCACAGAATATTTTTTTAGCTGGCACCTGCTTCCTTAGTGCGCCCTGATTAGTGATCTTTTGCACTTGCTAAGTGCTTTCATTGTTGCAAAATTAGTTACAACACCTGCCCTGCCCCAACTGACAATAATGAATTAGGGGCTGATTAATGGATTTGAACTTCCAGCCTGGCTCCTGCTTGTCTCCCTTAGCTGTAATTCAGGACCTTTGTGGCATATGTGTAACTATTCTGAGGTTCAGAGCAGGGTCACATAATAGTTGCAACTGCCAACTGAACTCTGGAGGGGCCCCTCAGGAAGCACTACAGGAAATAGCTACTAATGATGAGCCTGAACTTTTGAACCTGGTAAGTAGTTTCAGTTTTGCTAAGATCGTATTTCTGCAATTTAGCACTTATTCGCGGGGAAGCCGCAAACTCACGCGAACAGTGCGAGCAGTGCGAGCAAAATCCGCTGCTCGCGGATTTGCGGATTTTGCGGGAGATTCGCGAATCTCGCGGATTGCGAATTTCCCGAAAATCCGCAAAATCCGCGAGCGAAACGGATTTTCCGCCCATACCTAGACCAGGGCTGCGTTTCTGCCGAAGGTGGTTACTCCCTTCCACCTAGGTCAATCCATTACCCTTCCTACCTTTTATCCTCCCCCACACCCTTCCAAGGAGGAGGAGAGGCTTCATCGCCTGGACCCGAAGAGAGCGGTTAGTTTCTATCTTGATAGGACTAAAGACTATCGAATAGACGATCAGCTCTTCGTGGGTTTTGCTGGCTGCAAGAAGGGCAGATCGGTGCACAAGCGCACACTTTCCAGATGGATTATTCTCTGCATCAAGATTTGCTACTCTCTGGCGGGTAAGGACCCTCCTGAGGGTATTAGAGCTCATTCAACTAGAGCGAAGTCTGCTACTTCTGCATTGTCTAGAGGTGTTCCTGTTGAGGACATTTGCAGGGCCGCGACTTGGGCCTCCCTCCACACTTTTGCGAAGCACTACTGCTTGGATGCTGAGGTGAGGAGGGACGGCCACTTCGCGTGCTCTGTTCTCCAAGATTTCCTGGTGTAGCAGAGTGGACACCCTCCTCCGGGAGTGGGGACTGCTGTGGGACTCTATTCACAAGGTGAGGAATCCACACGGCAGATGTATCTATCAGAAGAACAAGTTACTTACCTTCGGTAACGCTTTTTCTAGTAGATACAATATCTGCCTGTGGATTCCTCACTGACCCACCCGCCTCCCCGTTGTCCACTCTGCTATACCTGGGTTTATGTGCAAATGTAATTATGGTTTTGTATATCTGATTATGTATAGTTTTGCACTTTAATTGCTTTTGATTTGCATGTACTGTGTACATTGTGTGTATATATATATATATATATGTATATGTACTCGTTGGTCCGTCCGGGTGCCTCGAAGGCACGGAAAAAAGGGCGGAACTGACGTCATCACGCCGACGTGGGCCTTATATGGAGTCGGTGACGTCAGATGGAGTCGCGCGCGATACCGTGCTCCTATGACGTCGTCCACGCCGGCGTGCTACGAAGAATTTTCCGAACGTTGCTGGCGCAAGGGGGATATTCACAAGGTGAGGAATCCACAGGCAGATATTGTTTCTACCAGAAAAAGCGTTACCGAAGGTAAGTAACTTGTTCTTTAGGGCCAGATGTAGGTAATGAAGATTTACCGATTCTAAAATACCGAATTTTACCGATTCGGTATTTTAGAATCGGTAAATGGGATGTAGGTATGTATTCGGTAAGTATTACCGATTCGGTAATTACCGAATTGGTAATTCCTATTCATTCCTATGGGCCTGAAGGCCCATAGGAATGAATGTGAATTACCGAATCAGTAAATACCCATTCGATAAAAGGGGGAACACATTGAAGGGTGGAAGGGTGTCACTTCGACACCCTGTTGCACCCCATAATCGTGCTTGTGTGCACATGTGACACACATACATGCCCTAAGGGCATGTATGTCTGCCACATGGCAGAGTTGAAAATGCACAGATTTGCATTTTCAAAGGCATTCGGTATTTACCACCAACTTATAGTTGGTTGTAAATAACAAATCCTTAAAGCACATAAGCACTCTTAAATGTGCGTCCTACATGCCATTTACTGATTCGGTAAATACCGAATCAATAAATAATGATTCGGTAAATACGGAATCAATAAATACCGATTTGGTATTTACCAAATCATCACCTACATAGCAAATGGCTTAATACCGGTCGGTAAGCCTGAAATTGACCGAATTTCTGGTTTACCGACCGGTAATGAGCCCCCTACATCGGGCTCTTACTGCCAGCATTGATTGAACGTTAACTTTAAGACTTTGGTGGGGACATTCCTGTTACACTGCCAAGATAATATATAATTTGGAAGACAAAACCGGTAGCATCTGAACCCCAGATCTGCGCTGAAAGGCATGGGTAAAAAGGAACAAATGTCAGCGTGCAGGGGTTCTGCCTATATCTGACTCCATGTTGTCATGTCTGACGTGGTCCAGAGCTGGTATTGAAACAGATAATGCCACATAACGGCACAGATTCGCTAACGCAAGTATTTTACAGCGAAAATCTGGCACATGTGTGAATTCCATTAGCTAGGAATTTGTGGCTAGAGTATTCATCTGAAAGGTAGTTACCACCCACGGTAAGTGTTTCACCCCTTAAGGCTCTACAAGAAACGTTATTTTAAGGTCTGTACCTTTTTCATTGACTTGTATTGCTAACTGTGTTGAATAACTTTTTACCTGTCCGGGTTTTGATTCTCTTCATTGCTCTATATTACTCGTGGTAATTTGCAACACTTCCAATTCTGTCTGACACCAAAAGCTTCATAATGTTTAATCATTTCAGTCACAAACAAAAGTAAATTCCACAGCTTTGTGGTTCAAGCTGCTAGATGATTATTTTAGCTATCTATTGCGTAAACATCATGGTCCATGCTTGTGTGAATTGTATGCATTTAAGAATTTGAATTTTCAAATGAATGGGCTTTAGAACATTCACTGACTGTCGCTCTTTTTTAAAATAACAGATCCTGTTTTTGCCACTACAGAACAGAACCTGGCGATAGACTCTACATTACCCAAGGAACCATGTGTAACATTGAAGTTTGACTTTTACTTTGAGTCACTTTCCATCATTCTTTACAACAATGACACCACTCAGGTATGTTTCCCGTTCTGGTAATACTTTTAATGTTCTTGATTATTTTATTGTCAATACTATTAGGAAGAAACTCTGTATTTTTAATTATTCAAACACATCTTTATAGTACAACCTAACAGTTAACATATAGTGACTGGTATTGCCTTGGCAGATAAAAGGGGGTTTGTCAAAGAGTAAATGTGTGAGACTAGTGCTTCACAATGTGAGAAATTGCTGCAATACAAATATCCAAAGTAATTCTAAGAAATAAGCGTTTGTCTACTATATCTGATAGAAACAACTAGTTGCAGAATGCTTAACTTTTGAATTCTGCCCAGACACCAGTCTGGATCCAGAAATGTTTCAGTAGTTCCTCTGTGCGCCGAGGGACAGCATTGTACGGCTCCGTGATGTTAGTTGTTGCATCCTTTCGGCTCACTTCGCCGATCTTCCTCTCGGGCCCGAGGTCATTCCTGGGAGCGCCACTCTTCACCCAGTGGGCAACAGCAACTTTCTCAGTCTCCATGGGCATCACACGGTGAGCGGCATCACAAGAAGTTGAAGGTCCAAACATCTATGGCGTCTTCGACTCGTGATGTGAGTGTTTCTCGGCCTCGTGCTGAGACTCCTGCCCTGATGTTGCTCTCGAGTCTCCCTGTTTTCCCTGGAGCCGGAGCGACCTCGAAGCAGATGCAAGAGTACTATAAAGCTCACCATCTGCCCTTTGGGCCCTCATCTCCCTCTGGAGCGCCAGCGGGCCCCAAGAAGGTCGTAGGCGCTGTAACTGCATCGTTGCCAGCAGGTTCGCACTAGGAGGCAGGTCCAGCCTTGGCTGAGGTGCCGGTGCACGGTCCTTCGGGCCACCAAGGGCGCTAGACTCCAGTGCAACGCCGGTCATTTCAGTGCCTGTTATAGCGGTACCGATCTAGAGTTGGTGTGGAGCCAGCTTCACCGTTACTCCAGATACCAATGCAGACAGCGGCTGAAGTCTCTCCTCCTTCCCAGTTGGACGTTGGCGCGGCATAGCCTCAATGCCGTTCGACGTTGCCTCGATCCCGTTCGTTGTCGTTTATGAAGCTGTATGTTGCACCAGTCATTTATGTAGAGGATCCTCAAGACCTATTTGGGGAAGGTTGTGAGGAGATGACCTCCTTGGAGCAGCCAGTGGCCCCTTCTGGGTTGGACAGTTGAATTGCACAGCTGGGTGAAGCAAGCGGGCTAGATTTGTCCCCCGCTTCCTCCCTTTTGTCACCTCCCGGCCTTGCCTCGGAATCCAGTTCCACTTTGGCAGAGATCTTGAGGAGAGTGGATGATACCCTCAAAAACAGATTTTTTTTTTTCCTCAACAAGTTTGGCTTTACACTCCACTAATACGGATTGCATCCTCCCACGCTTTCTCCATAACCTATGGGCGTCTTTGAGTCAATTTTTACCCTTCTTCCCCGAGGCTAAGAGGGATGAGTTGCATCAGTTGGTCTCAGATGGCCGTCAAGCAGCCAAACTGCTCATCAAATGTGGAATGGATTCCACTGATTCCATTGGATTGAGCCATGGCGTCTGCTGTGGCATCGCAACGACACGCTTTGCTCCGGACATCTGGATTTTTGGAAGCAGTCTAGTCAGTCTTGATTGCCATGCCATTTGATGGGACTCACCTTTTTGGAGCCCAAGTGGATGCGGCCCCCGCGTAGGTTTAGGGCTTGTTGGGGAGGGTCAGACCATTAGCCTGTCTCCTCCATCCTTTTTCAGTTTTGTGGAAGGGGGTCCCCCTCTTTTTTCTGCTGACTTTCCTCCTTTGCACCTGTGTTAACTCCGTCTGTATGGTTTTCACCACCTATTCTATTGCTGGTGTTATGGCTTGATCAGCTGGTCCTTGCAAACACTCTTTGTTGTGGGAGCTGAGCGCTGGTACCATGCCTTTTTCATGTCTTTTGCTTCCCTTTTTAAACAGCCACATTCGTGGATCTGTAAGTTAGGTAAAGGTTTATTTCCTGCTCACGCTGTTTTTGTGCTTTGGGTGTTGAGGTATTAAGCACTTTTTCTTTCTTATTGAGAGAGCGTTTGCCTCTGGTTTCTGATCTCCGGATGTTATTTGCAGCTGCATAGCTGTTTTGTTCTTTTATTTTACCCTGATGAGGAGCTTAGTCTCAAGAGTTCATACCTTTTATGGTATACACCTTACTCTATGTGGTACTCAGGGTACCACCAGCTGGAACTGGCGCCAGAAAGTTACTATAGAACAACCTTTTTGATACACATGGGTCTCCAACGGTACACATGGCTTAGGCAGGGTCTCCCCTGCCACAGAGGTGTTTCAAAATGCCCTCAAAGAGACCCTCTCAGGACTGGTCGGAGTGATAAATCTAAGTGATGACATCCTGATATACTTCGAGAGCATGGAGGAGCATGGGCGTACGCAAACACAACCTCAGCATAATCTCCTACGCCGACGACACCCAGCTGATCCTCTCCCTGACCAACGACCCCGCCGCCGCCAGAGCCAACCTTCACGAAGGGATGAAAGAGGTAGCCGAATGGATGACGACCAGCCGCCTGAAACTGAACTCGGACAAGACGGAGGTCCTCATCCTGGGCTCCTCACCCTCCGCCTGGGACGACTCCTGGTGGCCTCCCGCCCTGGGCACCGCACCCAAACCGACAGACCATGCACGCAACCTGGGCTTCATCCTGGACTCCTCCCTCTCCATGACCAGGCAAGTCAACAACGTCTCCTCGGCGTGCTTCAACATCCTACGCATGCTACGGAAGATCTTCTGGTGGATCCCCACCGAGACCAGGAAGACCGTCACCCAGGCCCTCGTCACCAGCGGACTGGACTACGGCAACGCCCTCTACCCCGGTACCACCGCCAAGCTCCAGAAGAGACTCCAGCGGATCCAGAACGCCTCAGCCAGACTCATCCTCGACATCCCTCGAACCAGCCACATCTCCGGACATCTGAGAGACCTTCACTGGCTCCCCGTCAACAAAAGAATCACCTTCCGCCTCCTCACCCACGCACACAAAGCCCTACACGACCAAGGACCGAGCTACCTCAACAGCCGAGTCAACTTCTACGCTCCCAAACGACACCTCCGATCAGCCAACCACGCCCTCGCCGCCGTCCCCCGCATCCGTAGAGCGACTACTGGAGGAAGGTCCTTCTCCTACCTGGCCACCAAGACCTGGAACTCCCTCCCTCCCGACCTGCGCCTGACCCAGGACCACCTCTCCTTCAGGAAGAAGCTGAAGACCTGGCTGTTCGAGCATTAGAGGCATTCCCCCCCCCCCCCCTCCAGCGCCTTGAGACCCTACGGGTATGTAGCGCGCTCTATAAATGTCACTGATTGATTGATTGATTGAACACCACATCCGGTTGAAAGCGACCCTACAAAGGCTGGCGGACTGTAGGCTCACCCTGCACAAGAGGAAATGTGCATTCTATCTGATAGAGAGAGCATTCTCTTTGCCATAGCATCTCTGCGCACTGGGGGGGCGGTACCACATACCTCTGCCCTGCCGTTGTCTGCGGGCGTGACATCAGCAGGGTCACATAAGCCCCACCCCGGCACGCCAACGTCAGGTTTTTTTCTTTCCCGCGTGCAACTTGGATCCGGATTGTGTACTGGCCTGTCTTCAGGCCTTCTCTATCTGAAAGAAACAGGTTAGTATTAGATTCCTTACCTTAGAATATCCCCAGGTGTCAGACTGGATCCGGAAACTTTTGTGTAGCAGTACCCTTGCGCGTCGTTAGGCGTCGTCTGCGGCTCCGCGTCCGTCGTCGGTGCCGGGATGACGCCGCCAGAGTACTTAGACACCGCCCTCGTGCTCTGACGTCAGTTCTTCTTTTTTACGCGCCAGCAAGTGCCGGTCCGGAAAAAGTGGTACCCTTAGATAATTTTTGACAAAAATTTTTCCATCATTTTTTATTTTTCTTCGAAGTCGAACGACTCCGACGGTGCCGGTAGGGATGCCCGGGTTCAAGCCCTGCGTCGACTGCAACCGACTGATGTCTGTTACCGACCCCCCATCGCCGGTGTCTACATTGCCTGGGGCTCGACCACGATGACAAGTCTTGCCCCGACTGCCGGGCCTTGACGTCGAAGGCTAGGCGGGAGTGCTCCCGCAAGCGCCTTGAGCTCCGGCAGTCGGACCCGCGCCGTTCGAGGTCCCGGTCCGGAAGGAGGTCGAGGGACGGGCCGCAGGGCCAGAGTCATCACAGCTCCGGGAGTCGACACCACTCTCCATGCTCCAAGTCCTCAGGTAAGAGGCCCAAGAAGTTGAAGAAGCAACTTTGCTCTTCTGACTCCCCCCGACTCGGCCGGGGGTTTGGGCGACACCGCCCACGCTGCTCAGCCGGAGCCGCAGGCGTCACAGCCAGCTCCATACTGGCAGTCCCTGGGCAGAACGTGACGTCGGAGGAGATCGATGCCTTCCTCACGGCCATGAGGTCGCTCACTCCTCCGTCGGGTTCTGCTGCGCCTTCGGGCCCCGCGGTCCCGACTGGGAGCCCAAGCGGGCCTGGTGTTAAGGCCCCGGCGCCGTCGGGTGCTTCGGTCCCGGCGCCGTCCACCGACTTCGGTCCCGGCGCTGCAGGGCCCCGCTGGATCCAGTTCCGGATCCGGATCGGCGCCGCTCGACCTTACAACCTCGCCGGCCCCGGCCCCTAGGATGTCGCCCCCGACGCCGTCCCCGAACAACGTCGTCCCCGGCCCCCCCTCGACCCGGTTCCGATGCCGGAGCGGCGCCGCTCGACGCCGCATTCGACATCGAGAGAAGACTTTTTCTTCTATGATCCGGCCCCATCATTTGACCCTGAGTACCAGGAGATGGGTGGCGAGGCGGAATGGGAGGGGTCTGAGGACCCTCTGGCACGTGAGTGCCAGTCTTATCAGGACTGGGCAGGTGAGCTAGGGGATGCCAGTTGTTTGGACACTTCGCCAGAGACTGTTTTTTTCTCCCCTCCTACCTTGGCTTCGGAGGAGGGGGCTGCCTATAGTGTGGTGTTGACACAGGCGGGCGGCAAAGGTCTTATCCCTTGAACTCCCCATCGCGGCTGTGAGGACTAACCTCCTCACTGATGTCCTTAACCCGCAAGCAAGCTCTTCGGAGCCTTTGTTGCCGTTTAATGAGGCCTTGTCTGACGTTCTTCTGGGCACCTGGTCCAGGCCCACTACAGGTTCCCCTGTAGATAGGAACGTTGCCAGACGCAGGCTCCGGGCAAACCTTGCTTCCACCTATCCCACTCCCGAGAGCCTGGTCATACAGGCCTCTAACTGCCAGACCGCATTCCCGACTGCTCCCCCCGATCGGGAATCCAAGAGGTACGGACAGTATGGTAAGAAGATGTTCTCCTCACTGAGTTTGGGGTTGCAGTCAATTAAAACCGTGTGCCTCTTGGGCCGTTATTCCCTCTCTCTGTGGGACACGGTCGCGGACGTGCTGCCACAATGTCCAGAGGAGGCCCGAACTAAATTCGCCCAAGCCCTTGCGGAGGGTCGAGATACGGCACGGTATTCCATCCGGTGTGGGCTGGATACAACCGACTCGCTAGGTAGAGCGATGGCAACGACGATGGCGATTCGTCGCTCCTCCTGGCTGAGGTCCACCAACTTTTCCGCCAACTTTGATGGCGGTCGCCTCTTTGGCGACAAGGCAGACAGTGTGCTTGAGCGCTTTAAGGACTCCAGGACTACGCCAAGTCCTTGGGCCTGTCGGCCCAGCGCCAGCAAACTGCTGCCTTTCGCTCCTTTCCTGGCCAAGGAAGGGGCGCCCCCAAACGTCCTGCCAGCCACGGGCCGCAGACTAACATCCAGCCCGGAGGCAGACGTGGTAACCGCCGTGGCGGTGCCCAGGGACAACGGCGAGGCCAGTCCACATCCACCCCCGCAGCATCCGCCTCAAAGCCCTCCTAGTCAGAGCTTTCAGGCCCACGTGATGCCAGTGGGGGGCAGGGTTCGCCATCACCTCCTCCACTGGCGCGACATCACTTCGGACAGGTGGGTGCTGCAAATCAACCGAAGGGGCTACTCTCTCCCCTTCGAGGCGACCTCTCCAGCCATGCCACTGCAGTACCACCGCGTGTCAGGGGATCACTTGAATCTTCTACGAGAGGAAGTTACGGCCCTCTTGGCCAAGGGGGCCATAGAGCGTGTTCCTGGGCCAGAAATAGGGTGTGGTTGTCACTCCCACTACTTTCTGGTTCCCAAGAAGGGCAAAGTGGGCCTACGCCCTATCTTGGACCTGCGGAACGTCAACGGCTTCTCCCGGAAGGAGAAGTTCAAGATGCTGACACTGGCCCAGGTCTTAGCTGCCCTGGACCCGGGATACCGGATGGCAGCGTTGGACTTGCAGGGCGCCTATTTTCACATCACCATCCTGCCGGCCCACCAGTGCTATCTGCGGTTCATGGTAGGCCACGAGCACTTTCAGTTTACCGTGCTCCCCTTTGGCCTTACCAGCGCCCCACGGGTGTTCACGAAAGTGATGGCGGTGGTCGCGGCTCATCTGCGCAGGTTAGGGGTTTCAGTCTTCCCCTACCTCGATGACTGGTTGTTGAAGGCGGGCTTGCCCCAGACAGTCGTCAGCCACCTCCAGACTACGGCCGACCTCCTGCACCTGCTGGGGTTCTCCATCAATGTGCCGAAGTCACACCTGTGTCCCTCTCAGAAGCTCCTCTTCATCGGAGTGGTTCTAGACTCTGTGCAGTTTCGGGTTTATCCTCCCAAACAGCGGGTTCGGGATATTTAGGCTCTGATTTCGATCTTTCAGCCGTTATCCCGAATCTCGGTCAGGTTGGCGATGCGGCTACTGGGGCTGATGGTCTCCAGCATCCTTCTGGTGCATCACGCCAGGTGGTAGATGCGGGCTCTGCAGTGGGACCTGAACTTTCAGTGGGCCCAGCATCAGGGCAACTTGTCCGACCATGTCTTGATCTCGGAGGGCACTGCAAGACAGTTGCAGTGGTGGCTCACGGACCGCGATTGGGTCAGCGGCAGATCCCTCTCCCTACCCCAACCGGAGCACGTAGTTGTGACGGACACGTCCCTCCAGGGCTGGGGGGTACACATGGGAGAGGCGGAGATCAGAGGCCTGTGGTCTCCGGTGGAGTCCCGGCTCCACATCCACCTTCTGGAGCTGCGGGCGATCCGGCTTGCACTTAAGGCATTCCTCCCCTCTGTCCGGGGAAGTGTAGTGCAGGTGTTCACGGACAACAGCACCGCCATGTCGTACTGCAACAAACAGGGCGGGGTGGGGTCGTGGATCCCATGCCAGGAGGCTCTGCGCCTCTGGCAGTGGCTGGAACATCAGGGCGTGACCCTGGTGGTTCAACACCTGGCAGGTTCTCTGAGCGTAAGGGGCGGACGAACTCAGCCGTCTGTGCATGATGGATCACGAATGGCGTCTGAACTCGGACGTGGCGCAAGACCCGTTTCAGCAGTGGGGAGAGCCTTGGTTAGATCTATTGGCCACAGAAGAGAACGTGCAATGTCATCAGTTCTGTGCGTTGGAATTTCCAAGGCGGCACTCGCTCTGAGACGCTTTTCGTCGCGAGTGAAGTTGCGGTCTGTTGTACGCCTTTCCGCCTATACCACTTCTGCCCAGAGTGCCGAAGAAGATCAGGCGCGACCGGGCACAAGTCATCCTTGTGGCTCCGGACTGGGCACGAAGATACTGGTATCCCGAGCTACTCAGCATGTCTGGCGATCCCCCAATTCGTCTGCCTCTTGAGGAGGACCTTCTGTCGCAGCAGCAGGGGACGGTCCTCCACCCGAACCTGTCCAGTCTCCACTTACATGCCTGGGGATATAGCGGCGGCAGTTGAGGCCATTTGACTTGCCTTCTGAAGTCTGTAACGTGATTCTGGCAGCCAGGCGTCCCTCCACAAAATAGGTATACACCTGCAGATGGAACACATTTCTGGCATGGTGCACAACAAAGGCTGTGTATCCCCTTTCTGCCCCTCTTTCAGAGGTTCCCCTCTTTCTTCTTTCTCTTGCCCAGCAGGGCTCTGCTCTGGGCACTCTAAAGGGCTACCTCTCTGCCATTTCCACCTTGTTAAGGCTCCCTGATCAGCCCTCTTTGTTCAAGTCCCCAGGTGTAAATAGGTTTTTGAAGGGCATCACTCCTATGTTCCCTCCTGTTCCTTCGTGATGTGATGCCTCAGTGGGACTTGAACCTTGTTCTGACTGTTATGATGTGCGCTCTCTTCGAGCCACTTCATAACTGTCCTCTTCGCCTCCTTACTCTTAAGACTGCATTTCTGGTTGCCATCTCCTCTGCCAGGAGAGTGAGTGAGCTTCAGGCCCTTTCCTCTAAACTTTCCTTTCTGGCCATCTGGACAAAGTTGTGTTGCGGACACGACCCTCTTTCCTGCCCAAAGTAGTCACAGCCTTTCCCATCAGGCAGTCCATCACCTTGCCCACCTTCTTTCGCCTCTGCATCCATCGAAACAGGAAGAGAGGCTCCACTGTCTGGACCCAAAATGTGCGCTTTCATTCTATCTGTATCGCACACACCAGTTCCAGGTGGATGACCAACTCTTTGTTGGTTACGTGGGCACTAAGAAGGGATGGGCCGTGCACAAACGGACCATTTTTCGATGGGTCGTCAAGGCTTGTTACTCTCTGGCTAGAAAGGAGCCTCCTGTGGGGCCAAGTGCCCATTCCACTCGGGCCACGGCGTATACTACTTCCCTGGGTCGGGGAGTCCCCTTGCAGGACATCTGTGAGGCAGCTACGTGGGCCTCGCTGCACACATTCGCAAGACTGCCTGGACTGCCAAGGACGAAGAGATGGCTTTTTCGTCTGTTCCGTTCTCCTGGTCTTTCTGGTGTGATCATTGGTTCGCAGACCCACCACCGGGGCTGGTATTGCTGGGGTATCTATTCTAAGGTAAGGAATCAAATACTAACCTATTTCTTTCAGATGCACAAGTTACTTACCTTCGGTAACGAAATATCTGTAAGAAACAGTAGTTAGTATTAGATTCCTTACCGTCCCACCCACCCTCCCCGTTCTACGAACCGATATCTAGGGTTAAGGTCATCTCCTTACAGGCCCTAGTTTCATGGCACCAGTGTTGGTTTTTATCATGGCTCTGGGTTTCTGGCGCAGAAAAGCTGTGTATAAGAACTGACGTCAGGGCGAGGGCGGCGTCTAAGTACTCCAGCGACGTCATCCCGGCACCAACGACACCATAGACAGAGGGTACTGCTACGCAAAAGTTTCCGGATCCAGTCTGACGCCTGGGGATATTCTAAGGTAAGGAATCTAATACCAACTACTGTTTCTTACAGATATATCGTTACCGAAGGTAAGTATTTTGTGCTTCACGCTTTGTGTGGTGGAACAGGTGGCAAATGCCTTCGGGCACCAAGACATGTACCTCTTGTGCACGTCAGATGTCGGCGACAGACGCTCACCCAATTTGTATGTGGTGTTTGGGAGAGTACCATGATTCGACGAACTGCGATGCCTGTCAGCACCTCAAATGAAGTCACGGCGGGAGCGCCGGATGAAATTGCTGTCAGCCCGCTTGTCCAGGTCGGTGTCGTCCCAGCGTCTGTCCCCTACCTCGGAAGCCAGGATCCGCCTATTCCGACTACGACTTCGCCATGTCTCCAAGGGTATCGCTCACCCACTGGTACGTTCTGCAGCTTGTCTCCAAGGCCCTGTCCTCATTTGGCGGAGGATGCGGGCTCCCCTCGCCTATCGCCACCCTACCCGCCGTTTCCTGGCGTCAGGGCAACTAGGGCCCAAATGACAGCCTACACTGTGGCTCTGCAGGCTTCTTTGGCCCCTCCTCTACCTCCTGAGACGTCCGCTGATCCCTTGCCTCGTGCGGGGCCTTCCGCGGATTTGCCGGCGGCTTTAGCCCCGGCACCGAAGGGTTCGGCCGCAGGTTGTAGGAGGGTGGTGTCATCAAGGTGCAGTCCTTCTGGGCTCCCCTCTTCGACACACGGGGTCCCTGCCTGGCCACAAATCCCCACTGGGGTGTGGTGTCACAGGAAGTCACCGGGACTCAGGACTTGTCCCCGAGTTCCCCTCTGACCTCTGTGCGGATTGCTGCCTGGCCAGAGGCCGAGCGGGTGCCTTTTCCACGCCGAAGGCTTTCCTTCCCGGCCCTGGTGGTGCCGCGGGTGGAAGCTGGGGCCTGGGGTGCTTTCCAGAGAACCTCTCGGTCCTCTACGCGGGCAGTTGCCCCGCGTGAGGTCGAGCTGGTGCCTCCTCGGCACAGTTTCTTAGTCGATCCAGCTCCCACCCGCCCCATTCTCCGAGGGAGGACATGGTGGTGGAGATCGACTCAGCGCCTCCAATGTTCACTCTGGCATGGATCGACATCTAGCCGGCGTCTGGTTCAGATTCCACGGCGCCGTGCCGGCGTCAAGTCCTTGATTCACCTCTGGAGGTTCCTTCCTCTCCAGAAGTTTGTCATCTCCTGGTCTCTTCCTCGCCGTAGACAGGACGCTGCATAGTTGCTTTTTCACCAGCGTCTTCCAGGGATGGCTCCTCGCCATCCCCGCAGCCTCAATCCTCGGACCCTCTTTTCCGCAACTCGCTGTTGGTTCCTCCACCGGCTTCCTGGCCTTCACTGGGGGGTCCCTCAGGTTCCCCACTCGATCATGGATCCTCACCATTCGGGGGCTGGCCGCTTCCCCCTATTGCTGGACTTGGGGATGAACGGCTCAGTTTGCAGCCGTCGCCCACGGATGAATTACTTTCTCCCCTACGGCGCAATACAGAGGCCAGTGTTGCCTTTGTTCGGGCTAATTACGTGGCTGCTGGCATTTTGAGAATGGGTGACCCTGTCACCCCATTCCCTATGGATAATCTCTTGAAAGTTCTCCACTAGGGCTCTGGTGGACGGGAGCTGTTCCTTCCTTTTTAAGCGTCGCTACACAACTCTCTTCTGGGGGCTTGGGGGCGTCCTGCCACGGGTGATCTGGTGCCTCAGCCGCTCCTGCATCGCCACCGTCCTGGTCTGCATGACCCAGCCTGCCTTTCCTTCCACCCTTCTATTCAGGGCTCTCTTCTGCTGACTGCTTTTCCGTCCTTGCCTGTGGTGTGGTTTCCTCCATCTAGGGAGGCCCAGTGGTTGGATTCATGGGGCGTAACATCTTCGCTTCATCCAGTGCTGCTTTGCGGGCGCTCAACACTCTTTGTGTGGGCCAGGCCTACCTCCAGCCTATGGGATTCTGTGGAGTCCCTTCTGTCTCACGTGTCCCACAAAGGTGCCCATGCTGATCTGGGGCACCATGTGTTAGATGGTCGGGAATTGGCCGCGTTTATTCTTCGTGTGGCTCTAGATGTTGCTGATGCTGTCGGCCGTGCTTGGGGCAGTTCTGTGGCTTTCCGTAGCCATGCTTGGCTGCAGGATGCTGTTTTTCCTGAGAATATTAGGGAGCGTCTGGTTGACCTGCCCTGTGATGGGGTCCTTTTGTTTAACACACATGCGGACTCCGCCATTCAGCGTCTCCTTGCGGGGCTCAGTCCTCCTTCCCCTCCGTAGGCTGGCTTGTTGATCCTCGGGGGCTTGATGGGAGGCGTTATTCCACCTGCTTCCTTGAATCTGGTGTTTTGAGTGGCCGTTGTATGTTCTGTGTGGTTTGACGTGCCTTCAGGGTCCCTTTGTTGTCCCCTCTTTTCTGTTGGCTGCTGGTTCAGCCCTTTTGGCAAGTGTGTATTTTTTGGCTGATTGCTAAGCCGTCTGTGGTTCCTACCGTAGGTCTTATGTTCTTGTTCTCTGATGCTGGATTTTTTCCCTAAGAGTGGTTCCCATGTTTTCTTTGGGACGTTTCATAACCTAGGTGGGGTACTTGTAGCTATTGTATAGCTCTGTCCTACGCTGGAAAGGTGGACTCCCTTTTGCGGGTTCCCTGCCTTTCCTGGCGTCGCTGTAAACTGCTTGTGCGGTTTCTTTGATCTTTGGGCATAGCTTGCGCTACTCCAAGTTTTGTCTTTCTCAGTATCCGCTGCATCGCTGGACCAGCTTTGGCATGCCGTCTGCTGCGTTGTACTGTGGTGTTTCTGCCCTTTTTTGTCTGGTGTTTCGGCCTGGTTCTTTGCCTGGTTTTCCAGGGGGATAGGATTTCCTGGTATTTTCCTGTGTTCTGGTTGATGACTTATTCCGTCCTTTGTATTTCTCCTCTTCTCTTCTGGCTGGTCCCACTTTTTTTAGTCGGTCAGTTTATGTCTAGAACGGTCTCCCTTTAGGGGTTGTTCTGGATTTCCCTGGTCTTTGCCTTCGCCTTGCGCTCTGCTTGGTCTGGGCGTTCGGCTTCATGACACTTGCCAGCTGCTGGCTGCGTACGCCTGCTCTTTCTGGTCTGCAGCCGGGGGCTTTGGCATGTACTCTTTTGCTCCTGCCTCTTGTTCTGCTGAAGCCTTGCAAGACTACGTCTTTTTTCTCACGCCTGCCTTCTTGGCTGTGGAGACATTCCTGCCTTGTCCGCCGACTCGAGGCTGAGGCCGGTTCAGCTGTGTGTTCTCCTGTCGAGGGCTTTGCCTCCATTTCTACCTCTTCTCCTTGGAGTTTGGGGTGCTTCCTTTCTTCCTCAGTACACCCTTGTCATTGTCTGTCCCTCTGGGGCTTTGTGGTGGATGTCCCTGGTACCTTGGATGGGCTTGTGTTATCCTGGCCTCCCTTCACCTCGTCCTTGCTTCCTTCTGCTTGGTGGGGCTGGACCGTCCTTCTTGCTAGACAGAATAATGTATTTCTTGCAATAGGTGGAAGATGCAAAATAATCAAGATTATTTTTTTTCTGAAACTTTTATATTTCTTTAGAGCTATTTCCTTAGAATTTTCAAATCATTGGTTGAAGATATTTGATAGTATATTTACAAGGTTGCTTTGCGCTTACTCCAAACCTAGAAGGGCACTGACATATCTTTTGCTTTCAAAAGCGTAGGGTGGGTGGGCTTTGCTAAATCTCAAGCTGTATTATTGGGCTACCATGTTGCAGTACAGCACTATTCTATTTCGAAAGCTACCTACTAGCGAGGTGCAAGAATTTATACCCCCACATATAAGTTGTTAATTGGCAGGGAAACCTCGGGCTGCTTGAGGAGGCAGTTTGAGCTTAGCTATTATAAAAAAGTGTGATTCAATTCTGGGTGCTTATAAGGTATGTGCATCGGTTCGCAGACTGATGGGATTAGGTAGGTTGAACTTCTGTACGCCTTTCCAGGATAATTGGAACCTACCAGAGATCTTAAGGGACCAGTGCAAACAAAGGTGGATTAAAGCAGGGCAGTGTAGAATAGGTGTATTGTATTCTCCCATCTGCATTGTAGCATTCGATCTTAAAAAAGAGTTTGGTAGGAGTCAAAGGGAATTCTTTAAGTATCTTCAAATAAGAGGTTATCTACAACGTAATGCGAGCGGTCCTGCAGCTTTTTTCAGTAATGAATTGATAGAGAAATTATTTGTGCAGAGTAAAAGTAGTATTAGGACATTATATCATCTGTTGAACTACGAAACAAAAGATGACCTTGGAAAGTATTCCCTAAAATGGCTGGAAAAACTGACAATACTGGAAACCAAGTTTTTTGTAGAGCTTTTACATTATCTAAAACTGTTTAAATGTTGGCCAATTTGCAAGCACAGTTTTATAAGACTTGTTTTTTGCTATATTATACTCCATCTAAGATATCAAAATGGGCTGCTGGCAAAGGGACTAGGTGTCCCTGGTGTGCTTTTAGTGCAGACATAGTACATGTGTTTGCTACATGTAGTTCCCTTTTCCCTTTGAAAAACGAAATCACAAGCTTTTTGTACTCGAAACTGGAGCTAAAAGTTTCTTTAACTCCAACTTTGATTCTATTAGGGCTACATGATTCGTGGGACCAACCGAATACATCCGTCTTTCCATCTAATACTGAGATGAAAATGAAATATCGGTCCTTTGTGGAGGCTGAGGATGTTCGGAAGTCAGCCGCTGCCAAGCTAACAAGTGATTATATGGACATTAAGTCATGCTTGGGTGTAGTGACGGTTCCACTGCACCGAAATCTTTATTTTCACTTTCGTATAGGCAAACTATCCCTCAGGTCGTTTTCATCAGGCTGGAAGGGAGAAGGAGGTGGCACTTGTCCTACATGTGACCACCAGAAGGAAAGTATAGCGCATGTTATGTTTACTTGCCCAGGCTACTTATCTCCCAGCACAATTGCTGGCACTGGCACCGATTTGTAGGTCATTAGGCATGGAACTACCAGGACGCCTTCCGCAGGCTTAGATCAGACTCTTCCATGCCAATGGTTATTTCAATTACAACAACAATGTGGGTGCAATGTGGGTGCTATGCAAAAAAGTCCTAAGTCGCTCTCTCCCTTGATGACTTATATTTGGGCGTGTCCCATCTGGACTGTATTGGGGCAATTCTTTTACCATTTAATTTTCAATTATATGTTTCATTTTTATTAGTGCATGTGTATAATTGTATGTATTTAATTATTTTATATGTTTTTAGGTACTATTGGATACGATTTTTAACATTCATCAGTGTGATAAATTGTACTTTTATGGCCCAGGTGGCCGAAAAAAAGGGTTTTGAACTAAACTATTAGGAATTCAAAAAGAAGAAATGGTAGAAGGCGCAGATTACTTTCTCAGTGTCTCAATGGCGATTTTTGAATAACTATCGCCTCCGCATGGTTGGACTCTAACCCTCCATCATTTCAACAATAGATGGCCAGGTTATTATCATTGTATAATCTAGAAAAAGCTCTGTATGCTAGAAAAGGCATCTGGGCGCCTCTAATGAAGTGGCTGAGGTGATCCTTTACCTTTGGTACCTTAGGCGCCCTGGAGGCGGCACATACATGTTTTTACTTTAGCACTATGCACTTTTAATTGCATGAAAACAGGGTCCAATGGATCCGTTGATAAACTGAGACTTAAGATATTTTATTATATAAATCAAATGGTTACCTTTTTGTTATTTATTTGCTATGTATTAAAAGCTGAGAGGTGGTTCTTTGATACACTCGAGCATGTGGGGATGGGAGGGGGGGCAGGGATGTGTTGCATGTATTTATTGAAAATGTGCAATAACAATGGTTAAAAAAAAGAGACAGGATAATGGAATTTTGAAATTCACCTTCTGGGTGCAGGAACAGTTTGTATTTATTAGCATCTTACAACAGGGCAGTCTGTAATCAGCAATTGAGAATATTTAGACTGCAGTAGTCAACTGTAACAGTGTGATTCTTATTTGTGGTGGGTATATAGTTTATCTAATATAAGTCTAAGTGACGTCATGCACTTGTGTAAAAGATGTAATGTATTAAATGTGATCAGTAGTTTATACCAGTGCTAGCAAAACTTGTGATGCTAATAATTATGGTACAATTAATTACATTGGCTTAAAGAACAACCTTTCAGACAGCATGCATGTTTTTACATTGACACTTAATTGTTAAATAGTATTTGAACATCCAGCGTTAACTGCAATCGTTTGTGCTGCAGGTGGCTCCATCTTCGAAGAGAAATGACAGTTTGCGCATTGGTGAGCTTAGACTACACCTGATGACTTCTTCAGGTAGCATGTACATGGATGGTTCAATGAACCTGAACACTAAACTTCAAACCTGCACGCTTGACGATCTCAGAGAAGGAATTATCAAAGCAACTTCAAGGTTAGTTTGTGAAGGTCATCTCATTGTTATGGATCAGTGTCAGACCCGACAGCCTTTGATGTGGTCTTCCCCCGAACTTGTTTGTCTTTTCCCTTCCTGTTTGCTGAAATTCATTTCTGTTGGTTTTAGGACTTCTTTCATTTTACCACTGCTAACTAGCGCTAAAGTGTTTGTGCTCACTTCTTAAAACATGGTAAAATTGGACTACACCCAAATGGCACATTTGATTTACTTATAATTCCCTAGTAAAGTGGTACTACATGTACCCAGGGCCTGTAAATTAGATGCAACTATTGGGCCTGCAGCATTTATTTTGCCACCCACTTAAGTCGCTCTATAAAATATGTTTAAAGTCTGCCACTGCAGGCTGTGTGCAGTTTTGAACTACCAATTCGACCTGGCAAAATAAACCTTTTGGTTAAAATCAAAGTAAAGAGAGAGGAAATGGACTAGTTCACTTCCCCTAGAATTACTTGTATACATCAATAGGAACTAGCTGCCAGGTAGGAGCTGCTGGTGTATGTTTAAGGAAAAAGACATTTGTGTTTTAGGAAGACCCTCAGTCACCAACCTAGTTGGTGGCATGCTTCATCATCGGGTCCCACCCAAGGTACTGAGTGGGTCAAGTTGGGGAGCGCGAGCAAGCAAAATGACATCCGGGCAAGACTTTTTCCTCGTTCGCGATCAGAAACATCAAGTTGCTGATCGCAAGTGTGGAAAATAAACCTTCCTGGCGAGATTCTCAATGCGGGGAGGTCAGGATTCTCATTGCGAGTGGTCACGTATGCTTGCGACTGCTCACGATGAGAAACTACCAGTCCGCGTTGAGAAACCTGCTGCTCGGGTACAAATCTACTCGAGCGGCAGAAAATGACTGCTTGCACTGTGCAAGATGCCGTTTGCAATGATTGCACAGTGCGGACAACCATCCAGCACTGTGAAATCATTGCGAACAGCATTTCCTATCGCACTACACAGTTCGCGCAGTGCGAAGTGCACTTTGCGTAGCGCTACTACGCGAACTACGCCCAGGGTTAACATGGTGATAACAGCATGCATACTTCTTGCAATATGTCTAGTCCTGGAAAGAGTTAGTCAGAGTGCTGACACTTTGGATTAGGAAAGTCATAGGTGGGCTACCATGCATATTTTCCACATTTGAGGTGTAAGAGGAGCCATGCTGACTCTCTAATTCAGGCTAAATCTCTAATTCAGGTTCTGTCTCTACACAAACACCTATGTCTGCACCAAAATAAAGCAGATGTTTCTTGTCAATGTTGAGTCTGTTGGCTAAGCACATATAAGATCTAGAGCTAAAGAAGTCTTACCTATCCAGAATGACTTCCCATGAAAAACAGCATAGGGTTGAGGGTTTCTGAGGATGAAGTTCACAGTTTAAAATGTAATTATAACTGCTAGAGCTGCTAGAATTGCCTATATGCAGGAGATACTGAGTTTTCAGGATTTTGTTAAGCCACCTCCATCAAGAAATGGTTTATTTTCTCATGTTAAACATTTTTCTCGAATGATCTGTCTATCTACAATTACATTTGATATTTGTTGTGGAGGTAATGAAATGAGCCAAAGAAAGTGTTCATTCAGAGGTTCATCACGAAAATGTATCCTTTGTAGGTGAAATTAGCTCCCACAGAACCTTAATTGAACTCCTTTCTAGCAGTAGCAGCCCGTCCCCTGTCAAAATGGGGGAGGGTGGGCCAGAGGAAAGAGGTGGGGAGGGTTTGAGGAGTTTGGGGGGGGAACGAAAATAAACTTACCTTGTGGCCACGGCTGTCTCCTGCAAATTGCTTTGCTCTTCTTCCGATTTTGGGCACAGGCTTCCAGCCTGCCCTCCGGCCAATCCGGAAGCTGCTCTCACATGAGAGCAGCTTCAGGATTGGCCGGAACACCTGCAACTTGCGCTCCCAGGCAGACTGGTAGCCTGTGCCTGCTCTCTCCAGTCCAGGGGATTAAAATAAAATGATAATAAAAAGGGGTTGAAACACGTTTTATTATCATTTTATTTTCTGCTGGTGGCAGGGGGCGGCGCTCCTTTGCAAAAATGGAGCGGTTGCCCCTGCTTTCTAGGTGCCTTACTAGATCTGAATATATTTTTAGCCATCTCCATTTACCAACAAGGGGGCACTATTCAGAGTCATCTGCATCATCCTGTGGCTCCACTCGTAGTGATGCATTGACTGCAAATATGACACCACGCATGCTTGTGATTTAATTTAGTTTTTCCGTGCCTCCATGGACATAGGAACCAGTGCCGTCGCTAGACTCACAGGGATTTTCATCTTTTTTCCTTATAAATGTTTGTCAACATACCTCATGCATTTTTCTGACTTTAACCTTCTAATACATGTTGGCAATCATGCTCCCTATATTTGGTGCCTGGGTATGAAGCACAAGCCTTTCATCACTTGATTACTGTAGCAGATCCATCTGTAGACTCTGAGGGAAGTACAAGCTTCAGTCAAGAAGTCCAAGACTATTTCTATCTTCAAAGCCATCAGACATCTATCAGGCAGCTACGTGGGCATTGCTGCACACGTTTACCAAGCATTACTTCCTGGACAGCTAAGTCCAGAGGGACGGCTTTTTTGGACGTTCTGTTCTCTGTGACTTTCTAGTGTGATCTTGTTTCACAGACCCACCACCTAGGTTGGTATTGCTGGGGTATCTATTCTTAGGTAAGGAATCTTTCACTACATGTTTCTTTCAGATGCAAAAGTTACTTACCTTCAGTAACAATATATCTGTAAAAAACATTAGTAGTGATAGATTCTTTACCGCCCCACCCATCCTCTCCATTCTGCGAACTGATTTCTAGGGTTACGGTCATCCCTTTCAGGGCCCTATTTTCATGGCACCAATGGTCAGTTTCTTGCATGGCTCTGCGTTCCTGGTGTGGAAAGTTGTGTTCAGAACTGATGCAGGGTGCGTGGGCGCATCTAAGTAGCTCCAGCGATGTCATCCCGGCGTCATCGACGCACGAGGATCCGCACGATGACACCAGAAAAGACGTGCAGGGGTACTGCCGAAGAAAAACTCTCCGGATCCAGTCTGACGCCTTGGGGTTATTCTAAGGTAGGGAATCTATCGCTACTAATGTTTCTTACAGATATATCCTTACCGAAGGTAAGTAACGTGTGCTTCTCAATGAATTCAGACTAAATGAACCAAAATAAACTTTGTAGGCTCAACCTAAATAGGAAGAATATCAGCAAGTTAGAATGAGACAAATCTCAAAAACAATGACAACAAGAATAGCACTTTCATGTGTTGTATGTCGGAACCAACAAGGCGTCAATCATGCCTGCCTTAATAACATGTTCCAAACAACAAATGCGTCTCTAAAACACATTCCGTTTCCACGCAAGTCTTTACATGGACTTGCCTTAGGGAAAGTGCTGGAGTTTGAGTAATATAATTTGCTATTCCAACTCTAGTCTGTGTAAAAGTAGGAAAAGTGTTGGTCTTGAAATCCAACATCAATCCAACAATGCTGTCTTTAAAAGACAAGTTGTTGGAACAACCTGCGTGGTAAAGGAATGCATTGTAAAGATGTATCCGTGGTTCGGACAGTGCTCTTAAGTCACAACCTGGTTTTGAATGAAATACATAACAAATCATAAAATAAAGACATGAATGCCTTCCCCAAAGTCCAAGAACTTCAGAGCACAGTGGCCCTTTCCACAAAGAAACCAACAAGAACTCCAATGCCATGCTGAACCACACAATCAGACCTCCGGACCTAACTCTGCACCCAACGCCCCTGACCCAAGTCGAAGTGGCCCACTGGTACCAAGAAGATTCCCCAGTGGTCCTGAGTTTTAGTCCACCCCAGTGTGACCACTTTTGGATTCCACAACAATGCCTGCAGCCTCAACACAGTGTCCCCTAACGCATCCGGCTCTGGTAAGACTTTTCTGATGTCCAAAGAAACCCCTGCACCCGGCTGCCCCAGTACCGCTGGTGGTGCAGTCTCTACACTCACCTGACCCTTGCCCACTGTTGATCCTAAACCCCCAAAGTCTGGAATTGTAAGTTGTGTACTTACCTGTGAAATTGCAGGATTATTTTTCTTCCATAAGTTAGCGTGGATCTATTTGAAAAATGTAGTGCCCACTTTTTATACTGAAAAAACTGACATTGCAAAACATATTTTACTGCAACAAAGTATCTTTGCTTCTAAGTAATAAACATACAAAAAGTAATTTTTTTACAAACAATTGGTCTTGATTTCAGTCATTAAGTGTGGGCAATCATTTCTTGCCTGAGTGTGTACAAAACTGCTTAACACAGCCCTCTGATAAGTTACCTGCTCGCCCACACTACCACATAAGAGAGCATTAGTATTATCTACTTTAGCCTCTAGGAATCCACCAGACTCTGTGCACGCTATACCTTTCTTGGTTATATTATATAAAAAGCCAGCTTCCTTCAGGCCTTGTTCCCCATTTTCGGGTACCTTATTTGTATACCTCAGAGGCATTTTAGTGAGCTACTTATTCATCTTGTATCCCTTATAGAAACGTCACTTTCCCCTTTTCTCTGCCCCTGTGTCCATATGGGCTATGCTTGTGCCGCGGACAAGCACCCACCTTGGGTTCTTATTGGTTCAGGCCTGGGTTCCATAACTCCAGCCTTTTTGTTCTCCAGCTGTCTGGTATTCTAGTGTCTGTTTTCTACTTATCTGCTGTCGTAATCGTGTGGTGACTGTTGTCTGCTGTTCTTTTCGGTCCCCTTCACCTGGGACGCTGGTCCCCTTGTTTGTTTGGATTCTGAACTGGTATCCTTCTTTCACAAGTGGCAGGTTTTTCCATTCCTCCCTCTACTCCTGCCTGAATGGTGCCCCCACCCCCTTTCAATGAGAGGTTAGGTTTCACCGCCCTCCCCCCTTTCTTGCTGGGGGTATGTCATTACTTGTCTTTTGGGGGTCTATCCTATCTTTTTTCTTGTTCCCATGAAGCGTTGGTCAGGTTTCTTACCTGTTTCTCCAGGTTCTGTAATGGACAATGGGTGATTGTCATACTCCACTATCTGTTGGTTTCGTTTCTGCCAGCCTTAAGATTCACCCTTGCCGTCTTCTTCTCTTCTTCTTCTTCAAGTTTTCCTTCATGGTGGACTTTCCACATGTTGTATTCTTTGCTTCTCTTGCTGCCACCAGCTAGTATCCTCCCTCAGTCCTTGGAGTTGGTTCTTGGACAGTTGCTGTTGTTAGTATGTAGTGGACACTGCCTTCCACTTCCTACTTTTAGGCACCATTGTGTTGCTGTTTTCCAGCCTTGTCTTTCTGTCTCCACCTCAGTTACTGTTGTAACTCTTCTTTATGATGGTGAGACATATTATCTCTCTTCCTCCCTTGGTTACCTCTGTTCTTGAAGTGCCCTCGTTCCTCCACTTCTTGTCCTTTCACTCACTGGCGGAGGACATGGGTTACCTTAGGTGGAGTGGATATACTTTCAGTTGCCCTGTATGATTTGTGTGTCTATGGGAATTTCTCAGTTTTTTCTGTGAATATTTATCTTTTTATACATTTCTCAGGTATGTGTATGTCTCTGCATGTATATGCTTATCTTTTGCATGGATCTCTTATTTATCCCTTTTACTTCTATATGTATAGATCTGTATATTGTGCACATATGCTCGTCTGGCCTTCTATACGGTGTACATCCCTTCTTGGTGATCTGGTTAAGCCTTCTTGGTTGCACTTTTCTGTTCCTTCCTTCTCTTCAGTGAGCGTCTCCGTTACATTCTTTCAGAGGATGCCTTATATACCTTCAAGGTTCTCAGTGTATGGGTGTTCTCTTTTACCTTTCTTGTTGTTTGCTTCAGCATTCATTGTTTTAGTTCTGTTGACTCTGTCATTCTCTCATTGGAGGTCTATTTTCTCGAAATAATGATAGTTTCCTTAACAATTGGTGAGTGCCTTTTCTCAGTTGTATGTGTTGCTGCATCTGAGAAAGCTATGTATGATCATAGTGGAGGCTCCTCCACTAAGGCAGAGGAGCGTCGTCCCACTGCTGTGCAGCAGCGAAATAAAGGAAAAATGAAATGATAACTCAAGGTTATTATCATTTTGTTGTGTCCTGCTGCAGCAGCTCGGCAAAGCGTGGCTGCTCTGACACAGGAGCAGGGGGAGTGGCGAGCACACTTTGCAAAAGCACATGAAAGTTTGGCCGGCGGTCTGTGGCCAACCAAACAACTCTGTTCTCCACCCAGGCTGCATTACAGCCTTGGTAGGGAACATGAGCAGGTTCCCATGGCTGAGCGCCGAATCACAGTGATCAGACAAATGCAGCATTGTGATTGGCTTAGGGAGCCTTGGTGTGCACCCTGATCCTTCCGGAGATGCCGAGCGACGAGGAAGAGAAACGGAGAAGAGATGTAGCGGTACGGTAAGGTTTTTTTTTTATAATAAAAAAAAATTTAACTTTTTTTAATTTTATCTTTCTTGTTCTGGGTTTAGATGTGATGTTTTAAATAAGCATGGGCGGAAAATCAGTTCCGCTCGCGGATTTTCGGCAAATTTGCAATCTGCTAGATTTGCGAATTTCCCGCAAAATCGCGAGCGGAATGGATTGGGTCAAAAGTTGAAGCTGACTTTTGTAACTATTTTAGAATGGCGCTGGCAAGCTGCCAGCAAGCTGCCAGAGCCATTCTAAAATAGTTACAAAACTCAGCTTCAACAGGAAGCACTAATAGATAAAGTAAAGCAGATGCTCGAGTTAAAGCTCACATTCAGTTACACAATCATTAATCACCCCAAACTTGGGGTGATTAATAATTGTGTAATTTAATTTGACCTTCAACTCGAGCACTTGCTTTACTTTATCTATTAGTGCTTCCTGTTGAAGCTGACTTTGTAGCTATTTTAGAATGGTGCTGGCAGCTTGCCGACGCCATTCTAAGTGGGGCTGAGGGCAGAAGGGCACAAAGTGGAACAGAGGGCAGAAGGGGACAAAAAACGAGTGGGGCAGAGGGGCACAGAAACGAGTGGGGCAGAGGGCAGAAGGGGACAAAAACGAGTGGGGCAGAAGGCAGAAGAGCACAAAAACGAGTGGGACAGAGGGCAGAAACAAGTGGGGCAGAGGGCAGAAGACCACAAAAACGAGTTGGGCAGATGGCAGAAGACCACAAAAATGAGTGGGGCAGAGGGCAAAAGGGCACAAACATGAGTGGGGCAGAGGGCAGAAAGGCACAAAAACGAGTGGTACAGAGGGCATAAGGGCATAAAAAACGAGAGTGGCAGTGATGAACCAGAGGGCGCATCACAGTCTCGGCCAAAAAAATAAAAAGTCCGCAAATTCGCACAAATATTTGAATTTTGCGGATCGCGAATTCGCAAAATTCTCCCATGCTTAGTTTTAAAACATATGCCAATGCAGGTGGGCCCCACTGCAACCACCAGCTCAAGGTAAGCACTGTTATTTAGTACCTCTATAAAAGTGTATAGCAAACTTTGACAGTGCCCGTACGTCTGGATTTAAAGTTCTGCCACCGCACTCTCACTGACACACGGATCACTATGCACCCTCATGGACATAGCTTTTTACTTCTGGTGTACCAGGAATAATAGGCATGACCAAGATTGCAAGAGAAGAGGAATACATGTGAGAGGGAACATAGGACTGAGTCCAAGAGCTCTGATACTCCATATAAATATGTTTGTGTGTCCACAACCCGGAACACAGTGATCGGCTGTGAGGTGTCTTGGCTTACACGCCTCAGATCTTTTTACGTTACTGAAGATCTCCATAATACACAGAGTCTCCCTCACGGCACCTACAACGTGGAGTACTACCAATACCCTTGCTACAATCAAATCTTGACACTGACAACAGGTAACCTAATGGTTTGAATACTGGAATGTAAATCTCAATGTACATAAAACAACTCCATTAGTTGTATAAAGGATTGGGCATTTGTTTTTTAAAGACAAGAACCCTCACTCACTACTTGGGTGACATGCTTCATCATTGGGTTCCCTCTTGCACACAGTGCCCGCAAGGTGCACTGTGTGGACTACAACACTCCCTCAGAACGAAGTTGGCTCTATGCAAAAGAAAAATAAAGACTGAACAATATCCAACCCATCAGAAGACATTTCTTTCGAAATTGTGGCAACTATGTTGTAGTTCCTGTAATAACTTACATATTGTTTGACTACTATTATGTGTGCCTAGGATTTTGCTTTACTCCGTATGAATGCTAGGAGGTGCCTTGTGCAATATGTAGAGTGCCTTAAACAATATCTGTTAGTCCACTGGTAAACAATGGAGGAACTCCAACTGAGATTTAACAGAAGCATGCTGAAATAAATTAACAGGTGTGGCAGCTGCATTTTGTGTAATCTGAAGGGAACCGATTATATATTTTGGTAAACCATGCAAGACTACATACTTGCAATCCAGATTAAAAATCACAGCTGCCTTGATCACTAAACTTCCCACTTCAACTAGGTTGACTTTTCCTAAATCGCTTCTAAAGGGCGTAAGCTGTAATAGCAAATCTGTTGACATGTGGGTGGGAGGTATGATCAGTTTAATAGTAGCACGAATGTGTATTTCTTGGTGGCAGGGACCAGAGGGTGAGCCAAAAGCAAGTGACTACAAAACCGAAGTCCAGGTCTAAGGATGATCCACTAAAAACAAAACCTAAATATATATTTGTATTCAACTTCAAAGGGTTCTTGGCATCCAACGTGATTGAAGCAAGACATTCCTGGAGTTTAAAGGAAAAGTCATAGGCACTACCATTTTATTGCATCAGGAATGGAGTAACACTAGCATCATTAACAAATAAAAACCAAAAAAAACAATTAAAGTGGTTATTTAATGTCTGCAAAGTACAGAATAATTCTAAATAAACATCCAGTGTTTTTATTAAAAAAGTACTTTAATTTAAATATTGCTAAATGCAAATCATAAAATGAAAAATGCACACAATCAAACAAGACCTCTCGCACCACCACAATGAAATATCTGTGTCAGGTCTCTTATTTTTTAACAGTGTAGAGGTTATCCCTATGCTGTTCTCCAGGAATTCATATAGGAAAGTTCTTTCGCTGACAGACATAGAGCACATTTAAGAACAAGCTTCAATCACTCACCCAATCAATCTTCACAATTAAGAAAGCACAGTCCACAAACACATACTTTATAGCTACTACTTAAAGGCCAAATTACTTTATTTAATTACAATGTAAATGAGAATAATGAAATTTTCTTGATCTGCCTTTGATGATTTCAACGATATCTAATGCATATCTGTTTATATTTCAGAATGGTTGACAAGAAAGATGATACAAATAATGATGTTATGATAGACATGACCTACAAACAAGATAAAAATACTAAGCTAATTGTTGCGATCCTTAACAAGCTATACGTCTGTGCCAGCATGGAGTTTTTGCTGACTGTTGCAGAGTTCTTCATCAATGCTGTCCCTCAGAGTTCAACTCCCTCGACAGAAAAATCTTCACAGTTCCAATTGAAGGAGGCCCTTCCTAAATCGAAGCTGGGTAAAGTTATATTCATTTTAAAAGCATAATGTAAAGAGGTTTGAGATGCTGTGTGTATTGCACGCAAGAAATATTTTGGTCTAGCTTTGACCTTTTCACATACAATGCAAGTTCAACTCATTAATCAAGAATATGTTGCAATGGATATTGATCCCTGCAAATCTATTATCGTCTCAAATAGTTCCAGGGCATTGAAAAACTGAGGATGTGAGAATCTCTGCTGCACCACTCTGCAAACGTGCCTTCTGGCGCTCTGTCAGTTGGGGAACAGCCTTGGCTGCTGAGGGTCCCTGGGGGCCAGGAACCTCTTCTGTTACCACCAGTAAGTCACACACAGTGGGATTGCTGAGAGCTGGTTGGAGGCCCGCCCCTTTTCTCCACCACTCTGCAAACGGGACTACTAGTTAAAAAACCTTAGAAATTCACTGAAAAAAACAAAGGTTACAGGGACGTTATAGTTAGGCTCAGGTTTCACTTGTACAAAACTAGTGAAATTCAGCAGTTATAGTTAGCTAAGCTAACAATAACTTACGCCCCTGCAATGCACTGCTTTTGACCTCACATAATACATCACTCATGACATGGTCAGTGACATCACTCATGACATCTCAAATGACATCACTAATGACATCTCAAATGACATCAGAGATGACAACATCCACAGAATCACTGACGCACCCACTCACACCCCCATAGAACCTTTCTTAACCCAATCCCACTCAACCATTTACTGACGCATACCAGTACTTACACACCTATTCACTGATTCACAGATCTGCACACACATCTACTCATTGACCACTATAGCCACTCTTAGACCCACTCACCAATACAGCTATTGACATTTTCAATCCTACATCCACTCAGCCACTCACACACTAAGTCAATCACCCATAGAGCTACTCACAAACCTATTCACTCACCCATACAATCAATTCCACAGCCACTTGCTCACCCATACAGCCACCCACTTACTCATACAGATACTAACACATACTCACTCAACTATAGTCATTGATAGAAGTACACTGTCACTCATACAGCCATTCTCACATTCACTAACTCAACCGTACTTCATTGTTAGACTTGGTGTTTTCAGCAGATTAACACCCAGACATTTTGACCTCCTGTTTTTGACCTATTTTTCTTTGGTTTCACGACTCTGGGCACATTACCACTGCATTCACTGCTAAAGTGCATATTTATTTATTTATTTATTTATTTATATGCTTGTATAGCGCAAGAATCCAGCCCGAAAGGGTTATCTCCGCGCTTTGACATCAGCAGGTCGCAAGAAACTGAGGGGCAGCAATCCTAAAGTTATATCTCTTCAAACAGATTCGTCTTCAGCATTTTTCTAAAGGTGAGGTGTTTGGGGACCTGTCTTAAGTTGAGGGGCAAGTTGTTCCACAGGGCCGGCCCCACTGTTGAGAGGGCTCTGCCGCCTTGTCTGGTTTTTTTAACGAAAGGTGTTTTGAGCAAGAGAAGATTACTTGACCGTAATTCTCGTTCTGGTTTGTAGGGTTGGAATAGTTTGGCTAGGTATTTGGGGCCGTTTCCAAATAAGCACTTATGTACAGTGCAGCAGATTTTAAATTTAACCCGTTGGCGTATTGGAAGCCAATGTAGTTTTTTTAACAGGGGTCCAAAAGATGTTCTGGGGGGGGCATTCAGAATCAGCCTTGCCGCCGTGTTCTGGACCACCTGCAGACGATTGATGGCATCCTCATTGGCTTGTATCAAAAGCCCGTTGCAATAGTCAAGGCGACTTATTACAAGGGCTTGCACCAAGGTCTTTCTGTAGGTGTCAGGCAGCAGGGGAAAGACTCGCCTGAGTAATCCAATAGTGCGAAAACAAGCACCAGCAATTACATTAGCATGTTCTTTGAGAGTTAGGCTTTGATCTAATTTCACACCCAGATTTTTAATGGTAGGTTTAGGGGAGGGTACAGGTCCCAAGTCTTGGGGCCACCAGTCAGGAGACCAAAGCATGCTGGCTTTCCCAAAACACATTACTTCGGTCTTCCCGACGTTGCACTGGAGGTAGTTGGCAGCCATCCAGTTGGAGATGGCCCTCATACCTTCCGCAAAATTTCCCCTAACATTAGGGTCGGGGGCATGGAAAGGGTAGAGGAGTTGAGTGTCGTCGGCATACGACACAGGAGTGAATCCGTACTTCCTCACAATCTCAGCAAGGGGGGCCACATATATATTAAATAATGTGGGGCTTAGGCATGAGCCCTGTGGCACCCCCTTGGTGAGCGCCCTAGAGATGGAATGGTAGGGGCCCAGGCTGACAGATTGTGAGCGCCCGGAAAGGAAACTCTCCAGCCATGCAAGTGCCTGACCTCTGATGCCCACTCCTTGTACCCGGTTCAGCAAGATCTTATGAGAAACAGTATCGAAGGCAGCTGACAGGTCTAACAGCACCAGAATCATCGAGCCTCCTCTATCCTGTGACATCTTGATGTTATCGGTCACGGAGAGGAGTGCAGATTCGGTGCTGTAGTTGGGCCTGAACCCAGATTGGGATTGGTCCAGGCCCCCTGTCGCTTCGATAAAGCTAGAGATCTGAGTGTTAACATGTTTCTCAGCCAGTTTCGTCAGGAGGGGCAGGAGAGAGATAGGACGGAGGTTGGAAAGCTCAGTCCAGGGAGAGGTGGTATTTTTCCGTATCGGGTTCACAGTTGCCTCTTTCCACTGTTGTGGAAGCTTGCCTTCTTTAAAAGAAAGGTTAAGAATTTTGGTAATAATGGGACACAATGATCTGCTCAGATTATTGGTTAACCTTGCCGGGAGAAGATCACAAGGAGAACCAGATTTCATGTTTCCCAGGAGTGTTTGAACTTCATTTTCTGTGACTTCTGGAATGATATTAAAGGTCTCTGAAAGGGTTTCCTGACATGAGGTAGTAGTGTCTTCCGGGTTATTCGGGTGCTTGGCCAATATTTTATTGTAAATGGTGTCGATTTTGTCCTCAAAGAACTGGGAAATATTGTTGCATAGTTCTTGAGAGAAGGTATCCGGACTTTCGCAAGCCAGGGGGTTAGTAAAAGTTTTGAGTATTTTGTATAGTTCCCTAGTGGAGTTAGCGGCTTCATCTAGCTGGGAGCGTAGGCTAGTTTTTCTTGCTTTTTTGATGTTATTATAGTAGGTGGATATGGCCTGCTGGTAGAGTGCTTTACTCTCGGGAGAGTGGTTCTTTCTCCATTGCTTTTCCAATTTCCTGCATTTTTGTTTCTCTGATTTCAATGAGTCGGAATACCATATTTCTTTTTTGGTGGCCCGGGGTTTTTTGATACTTTTTTGCGGGGCTAGAGAGTTTATGGTCTCTAAAAGAGAGCTGTTTAATTTGGATAAAGCCAAATCAATGTCATCAGTATCGGAAATGGTAGGTTCTTTCCAGGTTTGTTCAAAAGTAGATGGAGTAATTTTGTGCCATGCTCTTTTAGTAATGCTCATAGTGGTCGGGGGAGCAGAGGGTTTGTCAAGTCTCAGGAAGGAGAATTCCAACATGCTGTGGTCAGACCAGCAGATGGAAGTAGGGGGATGACAATGTATGGAAGGGTGGTTAGTAAAAACCAAGTCCAGTGTATGGCCTTTCCTGTGAGTAGGGCCACAGTTTCTTAGGTGAAGACCCAAAAGAGCCAGATCCTCGAGGAGAAGCTTGGTATTAGGATCATTCACAATATCTGCATGGAAATTAAAATCGCCGAGAACAATAAAATTTTCTTTAGCTCTCCATGTAAATTGAGTTACTAGTAAGTGCCTTTAAATCAAATGCTACTTGCAGCACTGGGTGTGCCACCCACACAAGTAGCCTTTCAAAGGTGTCTCAGACCTGCCACTGCTGTGTCAGCGTGCAAAAAAACTAAATGAATTGAGAAAGAGGACTCTGTTAATTTTCTTAAAAGCATTGGGATTAATTGATTGTGGCATAACATAGTTCAGTGTACACAATTAAACAGCTCATTAAGTAAAAACTTGCTGAATAATGGATACTTAAAAAAAAAATATGCTTGTTTCTCCACTAGAGAAAAATTTGATTGATGGTCTCTTTATGACATAACTTTAGAAAGTGGGCATTTCCTTGCTTACCATCAAGGTGTCTCTTGCTTTTGTGTATTCACCATCTGGGTTCAGAGTGACAGTAGCTGGGGATGTACATTCACAGTAGAAAGGCACCAGGGGGGGAGGGGGGGGTTGAGGGGTGTTCTGCCTTTCCTGAGTGACTCATAGGCAGGCTGAATAGACCTGGCTGCATTTAGAGTAGAAGACTGAAGGCAGCCACAGTACCTTCAGGTTCAAGTTAACTCCTCCCACGAGTTAACTTGCACCTGAATGTACTGTGGCTGCCTTCCACAGCGCTGTCGCCACCTCCTGTAGTGAACCTGGCCTGATCTAGGCAGAACTGGTTTATGTATGCCAGAGGAGCTTTGCTTGTACCAACTTCAAAGGCAAATGTGGTATAAATACTGAGGCCCTGACCCCAGAGCTTTAGATTACTGCTGGACTAAGGAACCTGCCTAGAAGAAGAGCTGGAAGAGCTTCCAGGAGGAGTACTGCCCCTTTGCTGTTTTTGCTGTGTTGGATTGACCTGCAGTGGCTACTTATTTCTTGGGCAGGGAAAGGATTGGACTGTTCTTCCTGCATACTAAGTATCTTATTAGAGATGTCTTCTGACTTGATTAGAGCTCAGGACTACTTTATGACTCCCTGCCACTACTTCTCCTGCCCTGAGTTCTGAAGAAGATCGGGAATGCCTGGAGTCAAGTCATCCTAGTGGCAACAGACTAGACCAGGGCTTCTGGGCATGAGCATCCTATTCCATTGCAAATATTGCCAGCTTGATCATTGCACCGAAGATATGCTATGATTTTAGTAATTTTCCAGACCTTGGATAAGTGAACTGCGTACGAACAGCGCTGCTGACCCACCGTTTGCTCTGGTCATAAATCCCAGTACAAGCTTCCGTGCATAATTAATAATAGCAAAATGTGTATTCAACATACCATCTGGTGGGCAGAAATACGATGTGTGGGCCTACATGGAATGCAAGAAGGCTTTGCTGTGATTTTCAATAGTAGATAGAGGTGCTTTTTATTATTTTTGTTAAACCGTTATTGTTTAATTTGTTGATGTGAATAGCACTCCAAATTTGCTAGCTTTTCTTTTTTAATTTGATTAAAAACAAAAAGTATCCTCTTCTAAATCTGGCTTAATTTAATTCAATTCAGCTTTTTTCGGTGTGTAAAAACAACCATAAAAGCAATTCAATAAAATACATTTCAATTTACAAAAATGGATCATTCCTAGAGAAGTTCGCTGTTAAATTACATAATACCAATTTCTTGTCAATTGCAAAACAAAACACTGCCTTTCCGTATGTTTATTGCCTTTAAAATAAACATGGCAATGTTAAAACAGACCCCCAACCTCATTTAAATCAGCCAAAAGTGTCATAGCAGCTTTATGCGTTCTCACATTTTCCTTTTAAAAACAGTGGTTTTAAGTAATAATGCCTAAAATTTAAATAAAAGCCGCAAAAGAGCATAAAATGAATTGAGCTTTGTTTAATCTTAATCTAATGTTCACCGTAGGATACTTTGAATGCTCCTTTGCTTTAACATGTTTGCTCTTTTCTTTTGCAGAGGAATCAAGAAGACCCAGCCTAACAGTAAAAGCATTTGTCATGGATCCAGAAATTGTTTTTGTAGCCAATTTGACAAAAGCAGATGCGCCTGCTTTATCAGCCTCATTCCAATGCACTTTTTGTTTAACATCAGACAGCAACTCACAGAAAATGACGGTCATAATGAAAGATTTGAAAGTGCTAGCATGTCCTTTCCTGCATAATATTCGTGGAAAAAATATTACAACAGTAAGAATTCATTGTTTAATTTTCATTAGTGTTTTTTGGTGATAGCTAGCTAGTCACTTCATTATTTTTTCCAGCCTTTTATGAGTTCTAGATGGCTCTACTCCCTTGTTACTGTAACTTCGCCAGGGTCTCCACTCATATTTAGCAGTCTCTGGACCTGATTCACAAGGGTAAAGTTACTCTTTTGTGTAGGTTTACTCTTGTTTGGTCATTCACAAACTATGAGTTAATAAAAAGTTTATGTCTGCTGAGACCTCCGCACATAAAAAGATGGGCCTGTCCTATCTATTTTTACGTGCAGCATTCTACGCCTTGGCTGTGGAGTCCTAAACTTACTATTAACTCTGCGTTTGTGAATAACAAAACAAGAGTAAACGTGGACATAAAAGTACTTTTACCTTGGTGAATCGGGCCCTCTGTATTTCATTGACGCTAGGCCCTTTGCTGAAGCCGTTCATCGCAGCCCATGATAGGAGACACTATGGTGTTATTCCTTTGAAAGCTCTCCCACATTTCTTTATCACTGGTGACTTATACCAAAGAAATAACAACAACCAGTCAGTCTTTTGTTCCTGTTTTTGTTAACATATCCACCATGTAATAATTGCTGTGCATTCACCCTATCTTCATGATCTCCAAATATCAAATACTCCCATCACCATTGTCAAGTTTCTGTCCTTGTATAAACCGTATTTGACTTGGACTGTTGAGCCCTTCTAGTATACTACTCCTACTTTGATTCTCAAGTCTTTAAAGAATTAACTTTTTAACCTTTGTAATTAAATAGATCTTGTTTTAATCTTTGTTCTCAGCATCAAGAAAGTTAGGTGAACCAGGGCTTATAAGTATCGATGCATAAAATAGCACACCATAACATTATTGGGGATCGATTTGCCCCTATGTTGGATAAGATAAAGAGTTCTTTTGTGATAACATAAACACTACAACCACCAGTGTCTGCTTTTTACCTTCTCTTGGGGCATGTACCAACTTGGCAAAACTGATGTCACTGATATCTTTGAGACTTCAGATATACTTGATATCACAATTCTATAGTTCTCATGGATAAACAATTGGCATTTTACTGCACCATCTGGTACTTGTGTCTCGTAATTGCTACATAGAATTTGAGTAGCCGCCTGCTGCCTTTGGAAATCTTCATGTAGGAATTTCCAGAAAATTACAAATCCATCAGAAATAATTAAACTTTTTCTTCATATGAGTCACATGAAAGGCCATCATCCTCTGTTATTCATAAAGGTTTACCCATTGATTTTAATGCTATTATTTCATTATGTGCAAGGATGGTATTTTGAAGGAACTTGCCTTAATGAATAAAATAAACTAGGTTAAAAAGACACGGAGGAGGAGCTACGTGGGCATCCAAGATGGTCGCGTGAGCAGGGAGCTCCCGTGACCCCCGCCACCCTTTCGCTAATATCCTTGAAATATCCTGGTTTTTAATATGGGCTTTTGAAGATCTACTCTTGCTGATCCTAATATTCTTTCAAGAATTGAAATCGGACTTCGAGAACCGTCTTTGCATCGACTTCAACTTTCTGGCCTGCCCCCGACCGGGACCGGGGACTCTGCTGCTCTGGCTGCCCGAGGAGTAAGTCAACAACAGCGGCTAAGGGACATCCTCCCCGCCGGTGGCATTGTTGCTTTTGGTTTCGATTTCTCCTCGACCTCCCAATTAACTGTTCTGGGAGTGATCCGGCTCTTTGGCTGAGGTCAAAACAACAACACAGGGCCCTGACTCCTAACTCAGTAAGGCTGAGCCAAAGTTAACTAGAAGAACAACACGAAAGCCAATGCTGAGACAAAATTTAGACAAAAAGGGGGAATTTGGGGGTTTGAAAAAAGCAAAACCACCTGCTTGATTTCTTTAGCAATGTATCAAGATTTATTCTCTTGCAGTTATTTTTTGCTTTGTTTTCTGTTCAATTATTAAGTGCAAGGAGAAGCCAACAGTTTCATATATACAATAAATACAACAGTGCAAGAAGAAAAACATGAGTATTTCAGGCATTCAATCATACATGGCCGTCCAGTCATACACAAACATTCACACACATAACAGCATGATCAATAAACAAAAAGAAACAAATGGATCCACGTATTGGTCAAAAAATAAATTGGAGAGAATCCCTTTGGATGATGCAATTTTAACAGTCTTTTTAGTGTATTTACACCGGGAAAGTCGTTTTCTCAAAATTAGCGAAGGTGCTCTGTCCTTAACACAGCAAATAAAGACCAAATACGGGGGTAGAGTGGTCGACGCGTTTCGAACCCCACTTGTTAGGGGGGTTCTCCTCAGGACCAATTGGTTCTGCAAAAATAATAAAGGGGTGCTTAGAGAGGAGTATTCAAACACGATTAAAAATGAGAGACTCAACAGTCCCGTGAGTGCAGCAGCCTACCTTAGCCAATGAACCAAAGAGTCATCAATATTCAAAAAGCAGCGAGTCAAGAAGATTGAGGGTGGAATGCTCACATTAGCTGTAACCAAAGAGAAATAAGTGTGCTGTCTTTAGTGTCAAGCGCTCACTGGGATTGACTCGTTCTGAGTATTGGCAGTGAGGCTAAGGGATGCAGAAGCAAACACTGGGGGGTCTCTCATTAAATTCAGTATGTGCTCCTCGCTGAAAGCAAGCGTGTCTTCCTCAGCCATACCAAGTGCAACCAAAAACAATAATAAGTGAAAGTGAAAAATAAAAAGAAAGACTGAAAGAGTAGAGTGAAACAATCAAAATAACCTAACACTAATGCCCCAATGCTGGGCAAACAGCAATGATTCAGAACAACAAATACCCTGTGGCAGGATGGACCCTGCCCAACAGGACCTCGCGGGCACTTGCCCGCCAATAAGTCAAAACAACAACACAGGGTCCTGACTCCTAACTCAGCAAGGCTGAGCCAAAGTTAACTAGAAGAACAACACGAAAGCCAATGCTGAGACAAAATTTAGACAAAAAGGGGGAATTTGGGGGTTTGAAAAAAGCAAAACCACCTGCTTGATTTCTTTAGCAATGTATCAAGATTTATTCTCTTGCAGTTATTTTTTGCTTTGTTTTCTGTTCAATTATTAAGTGCAAGGAGAAGCCAACAGTTTCATATATACAATAAATACAACAGTGCAAGAAGAAAAACATGACCTGAAATACTCATGTTTTTCTTCTTGCATGCACTTGGTATGGCTGAGGAAGACACGCTTGCTTTCAGCGAGGAGCACATACGGAATTTAATGAGAGACCCCCCAGTGTTTGCTTCTGCATCTCTTAGCCTCACTGCCAATACTCAGAACGAGTCAATCCCAGTGAGCGCTTGACACTAAAGACAGCACACTTATTTCTCTTTGGTTACAGCTACTGTGAGCATTCCACCCTCAATCTTCTTGACTCGCTGCTTTTTGAATATTGATGACTCTTTGGTTCATTGGCTAAGGTAGGCTGCTGCACTCACGGGACTGTTGAGTCTCTCATTTTTAATCGTGTTTGAATACTCCTCTCTAAGCACCCCTTTATTATTTTTGCAGAACCAATTGGTCCTGAGGAGAACCCCCCTAACAAGTGGGGTTCGAAACGCGTCGACCACTCTACCCCCGTATTTGGTCTTTATTTGCTGTGTTAAGGACAGAGCACCTTCGCTAATTTTGAGAGAACGACTTTCCCGGTGTAAATACACTAAAAAGACTGTTAAAATTGCATCATCCAAAGGGATTCTCTCCAATTTATTTTTTGACCAATACGTGGATCCATTTGTTTCTTTTTGTTTATTGATCATGCTGTTATGTGTGTGAATGTTTGTGTATGACTGGACGGCCATGTATGATTGAATGCCTGAAATACTCATGTTTTTCTTCTTGCACTGTTGTATTTATTGTATATATGAAACTGTTGGCTTCTCCTTGCACTTAATAATTGAACAGAAAACAAAGCAAAAAATAACTGCAAGAGAATAAATCTTGATACATTGCTAAAGAAATCAAGCAGGTGGTTTTGCTTTTTTCAAACCCCCAAATTCCCCCTTTTTGTCTAAATTTTGTCTCAGCATTGGCTTTCGTGTTGTTCTTCTAGTTATCTTTGGCTGAGGTGGCCTTGGCCCGCTGTGCTTTCTTGCCATATCCCTCGTCTTGCATTCTACGATTTTGAAATTCTGCTTTGGCAACTCATCATTTGCCATTTACACCAGGTCCAGAGGGCCCCTTCGGGGCGCGACTTCCAATATGGCGTCCAAACCTGAGGTCGAGAAGTGCAAGACGAAGGTGCCAACTCGTGGGGGACCGGTCCAAACTAATATTATGGATCGATACACGCAACCCAAGGGTTCCCCCGGTGGTGCTGGCAGTAGTTCTGAGGACCCGAGGACGGACCCCATGGCGCCATCGGAGGTTTCGCTCCGGGACCTAATGAGTGCCATCACTGGGATGAAGGCTGATATGGGGCTGCAATATGAAGCTATTGTCTCCAAGATTGACACGGTGGCCGTGGATGTCACACTTATTAGAGCGGACTTGGCTAAGACCAATGAGAGGGTCAAGGCTTTAGACCTGAAGGCCTCCAGTCTTGTCACTGATATGGCGGACGCGCAGTCGGAAATTGGTAACCTGCGCTCATCGCATGACATGATGGCCAGACGACTGGATGAGTATGAAAATAGGGCCTGGCGTAACAACATTCGTTTGGTGGGAGTGCCCGAGAACCATGGCGCTGCCACCGTTGACTTGCTAGTAGAGGATCTTACCCTCACCCATCTTGCTCCCGCTGGACTCAGCAAATTCTTCGCGGTTGAGCGTGCGTATCGCTTCCCGGGTGGACAGACTAAACCGGGGCCCCCCCCCCGAGGCCTATAATCGCTAGGCTCTTCCACTTTCGGGATCGTGATGCTATCCTCCAGGCCTCGCGTGGACATGGCCCACTGAAATATGAGAACACTTCTGTCTCCATATACCCGGATTTCACTCCTCAAGTCCAGCGACAAAGGATGGGGTCCCAGGGAAACGGCGTTTGCGGAACTTAGGACTCGAGTATGCGATGCTGTTTCCGGCTCGACTGCGCGTCGAGTACCAAGAACGTACTCTATTTTTCGATCGGCCAGACTGTGCCGGCGACTGGCTTGATTCACTGTCGAAAAGGGACGATGGGAGCGGCAGTCCTGGTGGAGCGGACGGAGGTGCATCGGCACAGGAGTGACATTTTGGTTCTCGACATCTGGTTTCTTGTTCGTATTTGCCAGCTGAGTTATGCCATTTGCTTCTCAATCGGTGGTTTAAGGCCGAGGGTGGATCGGGTGGGGGTAGTCTCTCTTTTCATCCTCTGGGGTTCTTTGTGTAGTGTATTATGAAAGGGCGACAGGCACACTGCAGATTGGGGTGGCTTTTTAGTCGTACGCAGGGGTGCAGGGTGGGGGGTGTTGTAACAGGATGTTGTTGGGGGGTGAGGGGGAGGTTTGTTTCTGTTATTGTATTTGTTGTTTTCGCATGGCACAATAAGCATTGCTTTTATCCTATTTCTCTTGGGCTCCGGGGAAAGAGGGTTGTGGTGCTCTGCCGGGATGGGGGGTGGTGAGTTAAAATTGTTGTCTTGGAACGTTAATGGTCTGGGTGACAAGATAAAACGTGGAGTTGTTCTTCAGTTTCTTAGACGTCACTCCCCTGACATTGTCTTGTTACAGGAGACACATCTGATAGGGAATGCGTGCAGGGCCCTGGATAGACGCGGCTATAGACTGGTAGCTCACACTGGATTTACATCTGGCTCCAGAGGGGTCGGCATACTGATTAAATCCTCTTTGCCCCTTGAAATAGATGACATCACACTTGATGATAGGGGTCGATATGCTGCTGTCTCCGGGCGGTGGGAGGGGAAGGTGCTCACAATCGTTAGTGTCTACGTTCCCCCTGGGAGGAGATTTTAACTCAGTGATCTCTGGCGATTTCGACCGATACCCCCCCCCCCCCCCCACCCCCCCCCCCCCCCCGAGTCTTGCCGGCTTCCCAGCTATGGCTGTCCGAATTACTGGAGACCTTTGGACTGGTGGATGTCTGGAGGCTGCTACACCCCTCGTATTTGCAGTATACATTCCACTCTGGAGCACACTGTAGCCTTTCTAGGATTGACTATTTCTTAATGCTGTCCGCCCACACTCCTTCGGTGCGAGAAATCCGCCATCTCCCTAGGGGCATTTCTGATCACTCACCCTTGTTGCTTGGGGTCTCGGTGGGTTTGTGCAGCGGGGGCAGAGTCGCCCCTATTCATCCTTGGCACCTGAGAAATCCTAAGATGCGCTCCGAGCTTATCAAGGCTATTGATTGTTATTTTACCGAAAATGTGGGGTCTGTTTCCTCTTCTGTATCCTTGTGGGAGGCTTTTAAAACTGTTATACGGGGCTCTGCATTGTCATTGATTGCTGCCAATAAGAAGACTAAGCAGGAAGACTTATTGCGCCTTGAGGATGAAATTACTTTGCTTGAAAGTGAATTGGGTGGAAATGATACTCCTGCTGTTTTACACTCCTTGACTCTGAAGCAGGCGGACAATAGAGCCCTGGTGACCAACGCTGCTAAAGTTATGCATCTGAACCAGTTGGGCAGACTCTATGATGTGGGTGATAAGGCGAGTAAGCTTCTTGCGTGGCTAGATAAATCTGAGAGAGCGAGCCGTGTGGTGCCGGTGATTGAACTGTTGAATGGTGAATGCGTGTCTGACCCAAGTGGGATCGTGGATTGCTTTGTGGATCACTTCCAGACGGTTTATCAATCGGTGAGCGATAGAGATGAGTGCGACTCCCGTTTACTCCTGCGTGATATTGCGCTACCCTGTCTCTCGGATGAAGACAGGGCTATTATGGATGCGCCTATCACAGTGGATGAGGTCGCTGGTGCTATACGTTCCCCTCCGGTCTGGTAAGGCTATGGGGCCCAACGGTCTGCCCATCGAGCTTTACAAGTTGCGTCCTGACAAGATGGCGGCATACTTGCGAGCTATGTTCATGGAGGCCTTTGAAACTGGCCTCCTTCCTCTTGATCAGCGCTTGGCCACTATTGTTGTCATACACAAGGACGGTAAACCTCGTGACTGATGTACCTCCTATCGCCCCATTTCTTTGCTTAACGCGGAACCTAAGATACTGGCTAAAGTGCTTGCTACTCGTTTGATTGTGGTCATCTGCGACCTGATCCATCCAGATTAATCTGGTTTTATCCCGCATCGTAACACCGCACTTAATCTTCAGAGGCTTCATGGAGTTCTCGCAAGAGCTGGGACGCTGACCGAACCCGCCATTTTGGCTTCTCTTGATGCCACCATGGCTTTTGACACCATTGAGTGGCCTTATCTTTGGGCGGCTCTCTCGAAGTTCGGTTTCGGCCCCAATTTTATTGCCTGGGTAAAACTCCTTTACGCACAACCACTGGCCCAGGTGGTGGTAAATGGTAGGGTGTCTGGGTCGTTTCCACTTGGGTGTGGCACCAGACAGGGTTGCTCGCTGTCCCCGCTGCTTTTTGCCCTAGCGCTGGAGCCGCTGGCTGAGTGGCTTCGGTGGGAGCCCTCGATCAGGGGCATCCGGTGGGCCCCTGATCTTGAGGACCGTGTCTCTCTATATGCTGATGACATTCTCCTTTATTTCACCTCACCCCAGAAGTCACTCAATGTGCTTTTTGACGTCCTCACCTCCTTCGGGAAAAATTCGGGTCTCGTCATCAACTGGACCAAGTCCTGTGTTTATGTTTTGGCCGGGGAGCTCCCTCCGTTGCCTCGTAGATTCCCGATCCAGGTGGTTGAAACTGGTTTCAAGTACCTGGAGATTCATGTCTCCTTGGATTCCTCCTTCCGTTATGACCACAATTTGTATGCTCCCCTCCGGCGTCTTAAACTGGACGTCCAGCGATGGTGTCGCTTGCCCCTATCCTCGTTGGGGCGTGCAGCTCTTTTTAAGATGATGTCGCTCCCTAGATTCTTGTACGCACTTCAAAATTTCTTCGATCCTATACCCTCTGGGTATTTCCGTGAGGTTGAGAGCCTTCAGAGACAATTGATTTGGGATGGGCGAGCTCGTATCTCCTTACCCAAACTCACTTTGCCGTGGTACGATGGCGGCATTGCCCTCCCAGATATCAGGCGCTATTACTGGGCCTCCCAGTTGAGCGCGGTGAATCATGTAACCTATTCCCCTGGTCCTGCTCCTGCTTTTGCGATTAACAAACTCTTCCTGCCGGGTGGGAATTGTAATAGGGCATTGTATTCCAAGGAGCCATTCCGCGCCCTGACTGGTCCCACGAAAAGTGCTGTACGAGTGTGGAGGGATGCAAGTGCTGCTACGGGATGGGGTGACAGGTTGACATGAATGACGCCGCTGTATGACTCTGATAGATTGGGTGGCTTGTGGAGAACGAAAGGATTCGATAAATGGGGCACGATTGGCATCAGCAAGGTGGAGGATCTCTGGTCCAAGGGCACTGTTAAGTCCTTTGAAGCTCTCAAAGTAGAATACAAACTTGGTGACAAGGAGCACTTTAGGTACCTTCAGGTGCGGCACGCCTTGATCTCCGTTTTCCCTCCGGGGACGGAGATTCCTCAGTCGTCGCCGCTTGAGGATCGGATTCTAGATGGCCATGTGCCAGACAGTACAATATCTCTGATCTATAAAAAGCTTATTAATAACAGGGCTGATCTCCTTGTGCGACTCCGGGCTTCGTGGACCGCTGACGGCTTGGAACTCGACGACGAGGATTGGCAGACGGCCGTTTCCTCCCCCAAGGAGGTGGCCATTCCAGCTCGCCTTCGTTTTATACAGCTGAAGATCCTTCACCGAGTATATATGACTGGTACGCGACTGGTGCTGATGGGTTATTCGATTGATGGGCTATGTAAGCGTGGCTGTGGTATGAGTGGTACTTTTTTACATATCATTTGGGAATGTCCCGTGGTGTCTGCCTTTTGGTCTAGAGTGCATGCAATTATGGAAAGGGTCACCGGGGTCTCTCTCTTGCCTGAGGCCCGACGGTGCCTGCTTAACGTCTGGGAGCCCACGGATTGTACTGCGGCTACGACTTTTTGGGTTACTCTCGGTAACATGATTGCTAAGAGGGATATTGCTCAACTCTGGGGTTCCCATAGGCCACCCATGATAACTGCTTGGAAGGAGAACATGGACTGGTGCATGTTCAGGGAGAAGACGGTCTACGTGGCTCGGGCCGTCCTAAGAAATGGGGCAGGATTTGGTCCCAGTGGAATGCATACCGTGGGAATATTTGCACTCCCCCCATTTGACTACACCATTGATGTTACATTGTCCCCGTAGTTGACGTTCCAGACGTTTGTCTGTGGTAAATTTTATATATCAAGCTGCTCGCCACTTCCCCGTCCCTAGCCATATCTCTCACTATTCTGTGTAGATTGGTTCCCTTGCCCTCTCCACTAGAGTCCCTGGAATCGTTCTATGCCATGTGTCTGTGTGGTTCGTTTGTTAGATGTTCTTTCACCAAAATTTTAAAATGAAACCTATTTCATCCTTTTGCTTATCCTGTCCTACGCGCCAGATACACCGAGATGTTGCTGATCTATGTGCGAAGTATAAGCTTCAGGATACAATGTTATGATGCTAACTGTCATAGCGGCCGGCCCGTTGGGTTGTAGGCAGACGCTGTGTACTGCGCATACCGGAAATAAAGGTTTAAAAAAAAAAAAAAAGACACAGGATGCCGGCATCCGAGCTTCCTAATTTCCCTGGATTTGCTCTTTCCTGACAAGCTGCATCCACTTGGTCTGCCTGGCCCCCTTCATCTCGGATACTGTTAATCTCCTATGCAGAGATCCACATGGATACCCCCTCAGCCCCACCCTGTTCAAAGCCTACCTGGCCCCACTCACCAGAATCATCCACACCCATGGAATCCACATCATATGCTATGCTAATGACTCCCAGCTCATACTCTCCCTCTCTCACAAGACTACAAACACATGGGCTCAATTCTCCGCCTGCACAACTGAAGTCTCCTGATGAATGAAAAAGAACTGCTTTAAGTTCAAGGCAGAAGTAGTCTTCTTTAGCAAAGATACCTCCAGCGGGTGGCCTGCTGCACTCTGACGCACACCCCACCTGCAACCCATGCAAAGAACCTTGAAATAGTAATTGACAACCAACTCACTAAGACTGGCCAAGGGAACCCAGTCACCACCTCCTGCTTCCACACACTTAAAGTTATCAAAATTATCTTCAAATTACTCCCCACCAAAACTTACAGAACTGTTACCGAAATCCTCATTACCGACATTCTGGATTATGGCAAGGCACTCAGTCAGCATCAACACAGAACTGACCAGAAGACCCCAGACCATATAAAACTCAAACACTCCCCCTCAATCTCCCACTCTGCTTTTAAATCGCCCCACAAGGCAAACAACTCCACTACCAATCCACAAACGAGCACTCTTTAAACTCTTCACGCACACTTACAAAGTCTTACACAACATTAGCCTCAAGTACCTCAACAACCACATAAACATCCTCAAACCTACTTGACAACTCTGTTCAGTGGAGCTCCTACTGGCACACAACCCCTCGTACGCAAAAACAGATCTTACAATCATGGTGTGTCCTACTGAACTCTTAAATCTTGGAATGACCTTCCCCTGCACATCAGGGCTGCCTCCTAAATTCTTATATTTCACAAGGAGCTGAAGACCTGGCTCTTCACCAAGCCCCGACCCTGGCTCAGACCATACAGCTCCTATTTCAGTATACCCTCCTAGGTGAGTTGTATGCTATAGAAATACACATGACATAACAGGAATTAAAGCGAGTAATGGTCCTTAAGGCACCATCAGCATCTATCTCTCAAATGTCATATAATTGGCAGTTTGCTTATAGGCTCAGATCTTGTGGTTCATGCTGAGAAGATCTCAGAACACTGCAGTGCTTTAATCATCTACGTTTATGACTTTTGTTTCTCATAATATCATTGTTAACTGCTTTATCCAACATCTTACCTGTCTCTGAAACTTGCCCATTTTAATTCTTTACATATTTTAAGGGATTCTTTTCAGATTAGGTCTTCACCTTTTCTAAAACATTCCCCTGTGGCTCGAAGAAAGTGGCCTGTGACCCATCTCCTCTATCTGTCATCTGATTGCCTCACTTGCATTCAGTAAAAGAGTGTGAGGGCTGTCAGAAGAGGATTGAAGAAAAAACAGTGAAAGACTGTGAGGGAATTTGCCTCAGGGTGAATTGGAAAATCTATGGTCAGAAAAAGAAAGGAAGAACAACGGCTAGCCAGAGACAGTGCCTCTTCTACTGCATTCATGCATACATCCTCCTCCCCCAAGACTCCCATAGGGGGAGATCTATGGAGTAGATGTATGTTGCAATCATCACTACTACTCAGGACGTTCCCGCTGTTTCTAAGATGTCTGCTCTGCTTTGTATGTCTTGGTGTTGAAGCATGGTTGGACACCCATGTGCTCACTGTCGAAAGGCAGTTCAACCACAGGTACGCATCAACAAAAGCACACCATGAACTGTAAAAAGAAATGTCCCACTCCTTGATTCCAAAGTGATTAAAGTCGAAGCATTCTTCTACATATCACTCAAGTAGATTGCTGTTGAATCACCTGCCACTGAAGGGGTCAACAACAGTATACCCGACAGCGACAGTGCCTTCTCATTTGCCTTCTGGTTAGTTATCTTTGTCTATGTCACTGCCACTATTTCCACTATTATCAAGACTTCCTCAGATAGCAATCATACAGAGGATCCATGTCAGGTTCTACCTTTGTCCTTGAACCTTCCATCAAGATCATTATTGGTATGAGGAGCACCTTAATGCCAGATTCCAGGAAAAGGTCTCTATAACTGTCACTTACATCTGCAGCCTGTGAGCTCCCAATTCCTTGACCTGTGGATTATCCTAGTTGACACAAGAAGAAGGGGTCAGTCACCCTGTTTAATCTCTTGGATTCAGACAGTTCCTGCACCTCATATACTACAACATCTCTACTTGGTTCGCCTTCAAAGTCATCTCATTACAACATTCCAGGAAGTGCTGCTCACTGGTGCAATGAAGCTGAACATTCTGGTTGAAGTCCATGAAGCATCAACCTCTATAATTATGAAAACATTGCCTCTGATCCCTGGCTTTGCAGAAGTTTCTCTCTCCAGCCACAACCAAAATATGACCCGAGCTCCTCAAGAAATATTAGTTGTTAGAAATGGGGGTCTCTAGTTGGCTATGGTTTGCACCTTTCTCCAAGTAGGTACTCTTCTTCCTAGTCAGGGTAAGGGGGATACACTTCTAAAATAACCCCTGCTCACCCCCTTGGTAGCTTGGCATGAGCAGACAGCCTTATCTCAGAGGCAGTGTGTAGAGCATTTGTGCACACATACAGTAATACAGTTAAAACACTACAAGGGAACACCACACCAGTTTAGAAAAATAGGTAATCTTTATCTAACCCAAACAAGGCCAAAAAAACAAATCCCCACAATACAGTAATAAAAATATGACTTTTAAAAGGGAGAAACAGTTCCTTTCCATAGCAAATTATAGTTGTGACACTTTTTACACAAAGTACCTTGGATGTGTCACGTCAAATAAAAACTGCCACAGGGAAGGTGATGCGACGGTCCCTTATGCCCAAGGAAGGTGATACGTTGGTTCCTTACTCCAGGCGAGGTGATGCATCAGTGCCTTACTGCCACGCAGGGGCGGCGATGCATTGGTTCCTTACTTAAGGGTAGGTGATGTGTCGATTTCTTACTATGCGGGGAGGTGATGCATCGGTTTCTTACTTCAGCTCTGGCATTCTTACCAACGTGGTGCCCAGGTGCGATGCGTGACGATCGGGGTTGCGTCAGTTCTTGATACAGTGGCAGTGACGGTGCTGCATCGGTCACTCCATTCGCGGTCCCACAATGCGTTGGTTCTTGTAGCTGCATTGCAGGGCCTGTTTCAGAATCGGTGCTGTGATCTCGGACTTCAGAGATCGGTGCACCAGTCTGCTGTATCTAAACCAGGAACTCAAACCAAATTAAATCATAGTCCTGACTACCAGTAAGATGTATGCTTCGACTGGAAAGATCTGCGTCATCTGACAGGGTACATATGTGGGTGAAAAGACTGTGGAACTGCATTCTAGCATTCTAGACAGCCAGTTGCAAAGCTGCCCTTGGGTGATATGAGAGAACCCTCTATGAATCTTTCTGTGCCTTTGTACATGAGCTTCGTACAGAATGAAGACTCCCCACACTTATGATAAGGTGCAACAGATTGGGAACAAAACTAGGACTCTTACGCTTGTAGATCTGGACGAGAAGCTGTGTTCTTTAGATCACAGTTTAATGGCTAGGACTGTCATTAGGAGCCAAGGTAGAGGGAGTAAACCCTCCTGGTGGTCCAATCACCCTCAGTCACAAGGTCAACATTAACAGCAGTGCTCATACAACAGGAAAGCTGGTAGAGGTAAAGGGCAGAAGCATCAATGCACTTCCTCCTGGGGTAAGTACCAGTCTCAGTTAAGGCAATAGAGGCCTTCTTCCTCTCCTCTATGCATGATTGCACTCAGAGGACGGTTTCAAAAATCTCAGGCAGCATCAATCTTTCTGAAAACGGTACCAAAACATGTACGACATTTACTCCTAAAGAAGTTACATCACAACTTATCTAGGGTGCAACAAAGCCCATTCTAACCCATTCTACCTTCACAAAGAGAAAAATGAATCTATTCAAGATGTATTTTGGTGCCCCAAAAAAGTCCAAAAGAGACCATTCAGGCCGGTCTTGGACCTCATTTGCCAACAAGTGTATCAGAAAGCAAAAGTTCGGAATGTTGACTCTGCCTCCAATTATTTTCCCAAGCTCAGGAAAGGAAACAGAACATGAAATTTCAAGATGCATACATTTGCATTCCAGTGGCAAGAATTTCTGGAAGCTTCTGAGGTTCATTTTAGGCAGCTCCCATTACCAATACATAGTTCTTCCCTTTGGTCAAAAATCTGCACTTCAAATCTTTTCAAAGTGCATAGCTATATTGGCAGCTTGCCGTTGCAGACATAAAATATTTATCTTTCCTTATCCTAATCAATGGTTAATAAAAGCTGATAGAACAGGTAGGATGCGTTGAGACTGCAACATCACTGTTGCAGTGAGTATAGCTTAGTCTACAGGTAAACATCCACAAATCCAGGACAATTCCTCTGCAGATTCTCAACTACTTGTGGGCTATGTAAACTATGGAGAGAGTAATGTATAGTTCGGAGGAGGGTGTGTCTACCAGTTTTCAGAAAGGCCTTCCTCTTCAGACAACTCCTTCCCTAAATGTTTTCTAGATTTAATCTATCCTAGGCTCCATGTCTGCTTGCATTTTTATTGTACCAAATGTGAGGCTTTACAAGAGGCTTGGAGAATTAGTGTTGTTAGAGGACAAGTTGAGTCTATCTCTTCCTGCAAAGCAGTCTCTCCAGGCCTTCTAAAAGGAATTCACATCAGAATCTTCTTTCACAAAAAACATTTTATCAAATGCATCACTGGTGTGTTGGAGAGCTATTCTACAGAATGTGGCACTGCACCTATTCTGGTCGGACAAGGAATTACTTTTTCACTTCCACATCCTGGACTTGCAACCTATCAATCTAGCTCCCAAGGCTTTTCTGATTTCCTTAACTGTGATAAGTATTGTTATCCAGACAGACAACACAACCACAGTGCACTACCAGAGCATGCATGGCAGCAACAGATCCAAAACTACATTGCTGGAATCTCAAGCAGATCTCTTGTACTGATGTTTCAGAGAAAAGCAAACATAGGTTCGCAAGGTCAAAAGTGTCAGAAAATTTCGACAATTAGACATGTTCATCCCCTCCAAAGAGGAAAAATAACCAAACTTTACATCTAGAGCTTAGGAATCGGGATAAATGGGCCTATCACCTTTTGATAGACTGGTTAGAGAGGTTTCTTTCTGCTTTTCCACCAATTCCACTGATTGAATCAGTTTGAATAAAAATGAGATAATCCAACACAAAAATGATTCTTGTTGCCCTTGAGTGAGCTGAGTGAGCAAGACTGTATTTTTGTTCAGAGCGACTTCACCTGCCATTAACAGCTCACAGAAAGTCACTGTGCAAACATAATCTGTTACTCAGGATGCAGGAGTAGTTAAAGCATCTCAATGTGCAATCCTGGAATTTAACAGCATCGCTTCCGATATTGTTCAAAATGGCCACTTGAAAGGAGGCAAAAAACATTTACAAGAGCTTAGTAGACTTTTGAGTCTAATAGATTTGTGTTATTGTGATTCTAGATAACCGTGTTCAGGTGTCATGCCTGAATGATGCGATTATTCCTTAGCTCCTTTATCTCTTACTTTGAAAATAGCAATTTTCCTTCATTAAAGGGCATAAGGCTACCGTCAGAGAGCAAAGAAATGGTCATTCTTTACAATTCCCTGCAAAAAAGAAGTTTTGAAGGTTCGAATAGCAACATTTCTTGCCGTTAGCTGCCTCTTTTAGGGGAACTCAGTGTGGTTCATGCGAAATTCGTGGCTCCTCTTTTTAAGATTTTGCGTAATGTTATGGCAGGATCTTATTTGGAAGGTGGCCCTTATATTGATCCGCAGAGTAAGAAAGCTCTAACATCTGTCTGCAGTAGTTTCCTACGCACTTCTTTATCACAACAGGGTCGTTTCTAACATGCATCCTTCTTTTCTATCGACAGTAGTACTGGACTTTCATATAAATCATCTTATTTTACTGTTGGTTTTCATAGGTAATCTCTCCTCCCCAGGAGAAATGTTCACCTGTTCCTTGGATGTTAGAGTCGTAACATTTTACTTGAAGGGAACTACCATTTTCGAAAAATCTGTTCAACCTTTAAATTATGGTCCACTTCTTACTAATATGGCAACCTTTAACAGCCCATTTGCAGATGGATAGTTGTGTGTTTCGCCTTGTGATATCAATTAGCCAACAAACCTCTTCCTGGCAAACCTTATGCTCACACAACAAGAGGAAAAGCGACTACTGCAGGTTGGTTAAAAAAAATGCCCCAGTGTGTAAGGCAGTCACATGGAAGTCTGACCTAACATTAGTGGTCTGGTTAATTGAATATTCTTGACCTTTTTGGATAGTATTCTGAATTTAGGGGTACTTTACTGACCTGTTTTTGTGCCATTGATTTTCGAGAACTGCAAGCTTTTTTGGGGGAAAACATGTTGTTTTTTCTATACTTATAAATGTTCATTAAGATCTCACGATGTTGAAGAAAATAGTGCTTACTCATAACACTAATCCCACATTGTAGACATAATCACTGAAAGCATAAGAAACCTCCTTAGTCTCTCAATGAACATCTTCACAAAAAAGCATTTCCGTGAGTCCACTGCCAGTACAAAGCTCATTGGGAGACGGAAACTGCTGACTCCTTAAGGAAGCATACTTTTCAGTTGTGTGTACATTTAACCTTGTAGGCTCTTTTTTTTCTTTTCGCTTCCTATCTCAAATACAAATTTAATTTGTTATTTTTCTTTTTAACTGAAAATGTTAGTCTGGATGCTATCATTTTGCCTTATGTAGCTGTTATATGTTAGTGATAGATAAATAAATATATATATTTGCCCTGTATAGACAATGGATTTGAGACCTGCATTTTGGTAATGGCAGTCAATGTTCCCATGAATTACTTGGAATATATATTTGTAAAAATAGGGTGAGTGGTCCTCGTATCAAGACAGATATCTTCTACGTTTATGACATCAGTGACCACACCTATGATGCAGAACTAGGATTACTGACAACTAAAAAGCACCTTTAAAAAAAAAAAGAAATAGCAAGAGTATATGAAACGACAATTGTTAACAAAGGATTGTATAAAAGACATATCAACAAATGAAAGAAGTACATTCATATAGATAGATAGTGGTAAAAAGGCATAGCTTGTCACAGAGAATGTTTTAATATAATTCACATGTTAACATAGTCCTCCCTGTCCTTAGGTGTTGCAACCCTGTTCTGTGTTGCTGGAAAACAAGAGCTCCGAAACAGGAGAACAAAATATGACGCTGAAGATTGAAGAAGTTATTGTAAAGGTAAAATGAAAATTATGTCTGATCACTTTCTTGTATCCTCCGGTAAACACACTTTCAGTATATTTTATTTGAGCATTAATGAAGATTGATGTAGTACTTCATTTGCTAATAAAAAAGGCTAGGAGCTTTCATGTTGCAACGGTGCCATGGGTCCTAATGTAAGCCATAAAAATGTCCCATGCCACTCAATACTTTCATTAAAATGAATGAGACAGGAGTATGGCTCAGTGAGCCCTCTGTCCATTGCACTAACTGCACTAATGATAGCCACACCCATGGTAGGATAATCCATCTACTAGGTCAGTACTTATTTTCCTTCTATGTTAAGCAGGTTATGTAGTATAGGAAAGAGAATTGTCCTTTTTCCAACTCTTACATTATCTAAAATCACCAACAGTAGATGTTCCAGAATGTCCCTTTGTTTGATTATGTCGGGTTGGTCAGTAAAAGCTATTGTGACATAATTCACTGGGGGCCATATGTACGACCATTTTATTTTGAGCCTCGCAATTTGCAACTAATTACGAGTCCCAAAATAAAATGTACAACAGTGTGTTTAACACGGTTTGCGATTCCCAATGGGGTCGCAAATTGTGAGGCTCATTAATATTAATGAGTCTCTAGCAATTTGCGAGCCCATTGGGAATGACAGGCCCTCCCAGGGATGGTGGCCTGCTGGTCTCAGCAGACCACCATGTGTGGGACTACTTTGAAATAAAGCAGTTTTTTTTAAATGCCGCCCGTTTTCTTTAAAGGAAATTGGGATGCATTACAATTGTTTTACAATGAAACGTTTTTGTTTCATTTTGTAAGGCAAGCAGTGGTCCTTAGGTATGGACACCACTGATTCCGTGAGTAGGCTATGGCTTAGTTAATTGCACTGCACAGACATGCTTGACTTTGTCAGCCTGGGTTTTCAAAGCCTTTATTAATAGCCTGAAAAATAGGCTGTTTGCTGGTGTACATTTAGTTGGTGTACCTGCTGATTTTACTTTGCGGCGATTTAGAGCTGCACAGTTTGATAAAAACACTTAGACATGTCTTTGAAGGATCCGTCTTTGTTTCTTCTTTCTCACTTGTGTAGATGGAAGTGTTTATAAATCACTGGGTTGCAATCTGTATTCATCTAGTTGTCACCAGTGTGGTGTTTCTGCTTTACGCAGGAGTTTGTGGTTGTTTAACTAACCTTGCGATTCTTTTCAAGTTTTTACCTGACCCTTACTCCAGTCATTTACAATTATAGTAGTGCATTTATTCTACAGAATTCTTTTCTTTTTAGTTTTACTTTTTTGTTAAAAACGGCTTGATCTATCCGACTTGCAGTCACTCTTGTGGAGGTATGGTGAGGGTATGTGCCTTATAATGAAAGCGGCAAGGTCTGGAAATGAAACCTGACCCAAAACAGGTGGCAGCCTGAGCGCCGCCGCTGCTGGCTCCTAATATATAATGCCAGTACCAAATCAGAAAGCAAGCACAGTATAGAAAATCAGGAACCGAATTGAAAGGAGGCAAATGTTAGTTATCCCAGTGTGCAAGTGAAGGCGGGGCTGGAGTATGCTGCATCTTGGTGCAGAGTAACAGATGTATATTGCCAACCAAATGAATGTTAATTAGTCCGTCGGCCTCTAGTAGGATGAAAGGCTGAGCAGACGTGCTGGAGTTCGAACCTGTGGTTGTGAAGTCAAACATAAGATTAATAGGGTGCTTGCCTTAAAGTTAAGATAGCATTATATAATGCCAGTACCAAATCAGAAAGCGAGCACAGTATAGAAAATCAGGAGCCGTGTGTGTAAGCAGAGGCATCACTACCTCTGCCGCCACTGTCAAAACACGATTCTGCAGCCTTCCTCCTTCTACAAGATAACAGCAATGGGCCTAGCATGACCGTGTATGCACAAGTTTCTCATTGCAAACGGAGCGTTGGCAGGGCTGGGTGTGTGCATGTGGCATGTGAAGGGAGGGTTGGTAAAAAAGAATGGCGCAAGAGAGAAACGGGGGCGAGTGAGCAGGGCAGTGCGACGAACACGATATCTAAAAACTGATGGTGACATGACCCCGAACAGACGGCGCCCCTGCTCATAACTGTAGACCGTAGGCCGTTGGCGGATACATTTCCTGTGAAAGGTGGGGCATGCACCCACCTTTGCCCAATTGCGTGCTGTCTTTTTAGAAAGACGCACGCATTGCCCAATAGAAATAATGCAAAAACAATATAAAAGTCCAGAGTGATTCAAAGAGGTCGTTTTCCTAGAGTAGCGCATTGCGCTAGGCGGACCTAAATAGGGAAGCTTGAGCTACACTATGGCATTAAATGGTCAATTTAGCAGTTGAAAAGTGCTCTACCAATCTGCAATGGCAGGCTGGCAGACGTTTTCACATTGTTGTAGCCAGGGTGGTACGATTTGTGCTGCAGCCCTGGTGGGACACTTTAAATTACAGGCCCTGAGTACCTGTGTTACCATATGCTAGGGGCTTATTAGTAAGTTAAATTATGCCAATTGAGTGTAGCCAATCAAGCATATACTTTTAAGGGTCAGGTCACAGAGGTCTTGATTAGCAGGCCTTAGTGCACTCTGTGCACTAAGTGCAAAAAACCAGCTGCATCAATCTAAACCTTTGGAGGTGATCATGCAAAAAGAGGCATTTCCTTACACTGGCCATAATCTGCACTTCCTGCAAATAATATTGCCACCCCTATGCAATCAGTGGGATTAGCACTTATTTATTAATGGTCAAACTCTTCTGTGATACTTTACTGTTTGAATAATTAAATCATTACAATCCACATAAGAGACCAAGCTTAACAACATTATTCAAGTGTTTTCCACTGGGCTCCTCCCATCATTCTCAATCAAAGTAAGACAGTAATATTATTAATATAAAGGTTCTCTTCTAGGACAGTGTAACCTTTGCTTAACTACAACCACATGGCGGCATAGTATCAATAAATACAGTTAATAAAAATGGAGGTCACTTCTAAAAACAACAGATGGGCCACCAAGCTTAAGAAAGTGCAACGTAGCCAAAAGGGAAAAAACATGTTCATGGGCCAACGTGGAGTCAGGGAGTCTAAAGCAGCTGATGGGCTTAGAGATGTATTATCCGACAATTCAGCCATAGTTTGCTGAATTAGTTCTCTAAGTCGAGTTTAACTTGATCCGTGAGTTCAGAGTTACAACAATCGATAGTCAATAACAAATTGTGGTGCCACGTCCTTTCCTCAGCCGCACAACTTAAATATTCCACAGGCTCCTTAACAAGATCCTGTTATCGGAGGAGCACAGGCGTTTATATAAAAGATGGATTCGGGTTCCATGTTGTGAAGCTGGGCTAGGGTACACCGGTTGTACTGGAAAGCAGCTTCAAAGATGTTCCATTGTTATGACCTCCTGTGTTTGTTTCCTACATTTGACACAGGACCTGGGATTTTTGATTAAGCTTGCGATATTGTAAGATGGATGAAGAATGTAAAGCTGATGTTTATAGCTGTGTTCTCCAGGCTCAATGCTGTGATGATATCCTGCCTACAAGACCGAACTCCCAAACTGTTCCACTCAGGCCTCAGTTTTGATCTACACAAGGACAACAATGCTCGGCAGAGACATACAACATGCTTCAGACTCTCGACCGATTCCCCGCAACCCCTGCACATCAGCTCATCAGATGGGCGCCGCCAAAGGGGTAGATGTTTCGAAAAGTGCCTCTTCCCAAGTCTAAGTGCCATGAACCTCTTTTTAAAATAGAAGGGATATGTACAAGTGAGGTTTGATTGAAAAGAGTCCAACTGATAAGAATTTATTACTGACCATGCGTTCTTGCCTTTGGCAAGAGTCGCCTTGTCGGAAGAGTGGGAACACAATTGGTGTGCTTCTTATTTTAAAAGCTGCGTTACTTGGGTTAAGGTTCCAGAGGTCACTTGCTGATAATTGCTGCACACATTTGTGAAAGAACCGACTGTGTGACCCGCCAGGATTGCTGGAGCTCATATCTAACCATAGCAAAGACTCGAGGGAACCAGCTCTTGCCTGCCTTAACTTTAAGCAAGCACCTACGCTTAGCATTTCGTAGTTTAGGAGACCTAGCTCATATGCAGTTTTTGGCAAACTCTTCAAATGAACGTCTTTATCAAATCTTTAGAAATTCTGAAAATGTAATTAAAACACACATTACCAATAAATATGTAAACGTGTATAACATCATTAATGAACCAATCAGCTTAACTAAGTTTAAAATACTAACATGGCTCCCAGCTCAAGGTGTTAAACCCTCCTGTGTTTTAATACTCTACAAAAATAGTATATTAAAATACATAACAGCCCTCACAGAGAAAGTATGTACCTTAAACTTGCTCACCAACTTTATTTACATATATCCTATGGCATTTATTTACATCCTTCTTCATTTGTCAAATAGAGACTTTAGATTTTGGGTGCTATGTTTTTGGTACGATGTAACATAGCGGCGTGTGAGAGGAATACAGAGTAAATTATTGCAGCAGTTCAGCTGAAAAAGTAACCCCTCTGCCCCCCTTAATTACATTGCTTACATTTTATTGCAAAAAGCAAAAATGACCTATGACCTTTTTTATACTTATTTTCTGTTTGTTTTAGATATCTCCTATAATCCTGAACACGGTGCTGACAATCATGGCGGCCTTAAAGCCAAAGGCAAAAGAAGATGAATCCAAAGACACGCCTACCGAAGCCAATAACCTCTGGGATGTGAAAACAATTGACAGATGTCACTATTGGTTTTTAGGGGTTGATGTAGCCCATGAACTGCAGGAAACTTTCACAGGCTCAGAGAGCACAAAAAAAATTGAAAGCTTTGACATTGATGTGAAATCCATCCAAATCACTATGGAATGTGGTCTAGGACATCGCACTGTCCCTTTACTCCTTGCAGAGTCAACATTTGTTGGAACTGTCAAAAACTGGACTTCGCTTATGGATCTAGTTGCAGATACGACACTGGAGGTAAAGCAAACATACGACATTAACAATTTTCCTTTTTTTTAAATACGTGAATACCATGTTAGGAAATGTATTTTCTGAACACTACATTCGTGTATTCAGTAGCATCCGTGTAGAAGTAGCCTGCTGTGATAGTTCTCTTCTAGTGTGCTTTTTCTCTCTCTTCTTTCAAAGTCATCTTAACCATGTGATTTCATTGTGCCATCCATCAGGCAGAGCACGACTTGAGGTGCACTTGAATCTAACTGGCATGCTGTTAAGGTTAACAAAGGCCGTTAATGGCAGTGATATGGCCCTTAAACCACATGTGGGTTTTAATAACAGTGGAAAGCTAGAAATGCATTTTTCATTAGCCTTTTAGTGTCTGATTAATTGAACCCGTGTTAAAACAGGTTTGCATTTCTTAGGTCTGCTTTAGTTAGTTGTTAGTCACATTTAGGCCAGTGTTTACTTTGAGCTGGTGTTTGCTAATGGGGCCCACCGGCACTCATTTTTGGGCAACGACAATTATTTTTACCATCCAAAGCAAGGGTGAGAAAAACATAACGTGGGTGAAAGAAGGAGGAAGAGAAAAACAGTGACAAAAGAAGAAATGAAGGATAGAAAGACCTGCAAGTGGGAGATAAAGACGCTGGGGAGTGTCTCGTGTTGGACTGCAGAGGCCTGGGGTGGAATCAGGACTAGGAAGCCTTGGTATTCTGCGCCATGACCTTCAATAACGACGGCTGCGCACTTTTGCGCAAAACTTTGGGCACTACACTTTATTCTATGACAAATTCAGCACTGACTAGACTAAAGTATTCTAGGCCACAAAAAATTGATGATTTGAAATGAGTATCCATTGAGAAATAATTAATATCACAAGTCTGATGTTTTCGGCTATCAGTGTAGAGGACCCCGTTATCTTCAACGATGTATCCTCTTTTTTCAAACTTTTAGGTGTTGATTCCAGACGGCACTCATGGCGCCTGGCTGCGAGATACATTTCGAGCAAACCACCCAGTTGTCTTTCTTTCTCCGCATCTGTGTTTAAGAAGAGTACTGAATACTACATTCGCACAGCTGCCTTGTGTAATTTCGCAGTGTCTGAAAATGTGTCTGTGTTAGAAACGGAAATGTATCAGTAATGCCGATAGTCATGCATTGAAAACTATTCAGTCAGAGACATGTGCAAGAAGGATCATAGTAGAACACTGGTCTTACCTGATTCTGTACCCAGTCGCCATTTCGTACTGTGGGATCCTTGCTAATATCTGCCTGCTACCAACCACACTGCTTTAATCCATGCCACCTTCACGAAAAAGGAAGAAGTGGGTTCAATTGCACTTCTAACAAGACATTCACTTTGCACTGCTTCTGACTTTACTTTCGCCTCGACTGACTCCGTGACAGCCTGACTCTAACAACTCCAAGGGATAGTGAAGTGAGGGATCCAGGCTTACTCCAGGAAGTAGATGATTTGGAACTTAGGCACTGTATAACGCCAATATTTTCACCCAATAAACCACATGTACAGTTAGAGCTATGCCTTTGAAAAACAATGTCCTTGTTTACAGAAACCCTTTTTGGCCAGTTAATATAATGTTGCTCAATAAAACCCTTCTGCGGGTGAGTTATTATATTATTGTTTAGTAGAAGGGCAGTTGAATTATTTTGTATTGATATTTGTACAGAGCCATAGAAAAGTAGCACTGGACCCTTTTCCTATTGTTAGTGTTAGGGAAACTGCTATCGTGTTTTCAGTAAAGTTTATGAAATCTCAGCTTGCTAATGTCTTCATTACCAAACAGCAGAGGTGTCAGATAGACTGCAACATTGTATCAAGTTGGGTAGTGTGAGAAATTGGGTTGTTGGCTGACCGGGGTGTGAGCCCAGGTCAAGCAAAAGTCACAATCCCTTGCAGAGTGAACCACAAAAAGCACTAAATTAGCTTGTGCTTAACCTTGGGTAGTTTAGCACAAAAATCACAGGCTTAATTTAGAGGCAATGTGCAAAGTATGTATATAGCACACAAACAGTAATACAGTGAAATCACAACACAATGAAAATCCGACACCAATTTAGGAAAATAAAGTACATTTAAAAAATGATCACTAGAACCGGAGTTATAAATTTTAATTTTTTTTAGTAAAAACTAGCATTGAAAAGATCAAACCTCCAACCACTGACATCTAGTCGCAAGAGACTGGGTCAAAGTAAAAAAAATATAAGTCCTACCTCGATGGAGTGTGGTTCGGATACAAGAAGTGGATTGGACCCGGGCTGCGCTTACCGTGAGACATGGTGTAACTCCAACAAATGATGGACAGAATGATGCTGAATCATTCGAGCATTCTCCCCCAGTCAAGTGAGCTGGGTTAATTTCATTGATCTTTTGCCCACTACGCCACCCCAGTTTGGACCCAGTCATATGCAAATCAATCTTGACCCTGTGCCTCATGGGAACAGTCCAGACCGAACTGCCAAGTTAGGTCCTCCCTGGACCGGAACAAGCATCCTGGGACCCGTTTCGAGGTATGTCACCCTTCATCAGCCAGGCTAGCTTGAAACCAGTGGCACAGCGAGCAAGGGATCCATTTCAGGGCATTACCTGTCCCACTTAGGGCGAAAAGTATAACTGCAGCAAATGATGGACGGAATGCTGAATAATTCAATCATTCTCCCCCAGTCAAGAGATCTGGTTTAAATCCATCGTACTTTTGCCCACTCCACCACCCCAGTTTGGACCCAGCCATATGCAAATCAGTCTTGACCCTGTTCTTTGTGGGAACAGTCCAGCCCGAACTGTCAATTCGGGTCCAGAGTTGGAGTAATCTGTGGGGAATATTGACTTTCTGCTTCCCTTTCATGGTGGTATTTCTTAAGGGCATATTTAGGAGATGATGTGGAGGAGTTTGGGCTAATGCAGCCTATATCTGAGGCTATTCTACCTCTTATGGAGGAGAATTGTCTGTCTGCATTTGGGAAGGCTAGTGTGTTGGAGTCTTCCCCAGCTTCGGGACTTCTTTCCCCTCCTTGCCTTGCTACTGATGCAACTTCTTCTTTTGCGGACATGTTAGGAAGAGTGGCTATGGCCTTTGAGCATACATGTTCCTTCAGTGGAAAAGTCTAATGATCCCCTGATTGATGTCCTTTGTAAAGGTCAGACAGTGATTCCTTGTACAACATATTGTTGGGTACTTGGGGTAAGCCTGATACGGGGGTCTCGGTGGAACGTGCTCTATCTCGCAGACACTAGCCTGCTCCTGGAGATACAACAAAAATGTTTCTTTCTGGGATTGAGGCAAATGGGACTGCACTTATCTAGCTGTAAGATAATATGTCTAAAGAAGGCCGTGAGGTGCTCCAGATCTGAGACTCAAAACCCTACGTCTGCTGGGACCACCAAGATCCCTCAATAACATAAAAACCTCAATGATCCAGCACCCTTAATTACAGTTATTCACAAATGCAGTACAATTACGTAAATGAGTTTTTGATTCATCAATATTCTTTAGCCACACAGTTAAACATGACATTGATTCAACAGGTATGTTTCAATCCCTTTATTCATGATTTCTTCTTCACAGTAGATAAAACCGTAGCCAAGGCGTTTCGTCCTCTCCGACATCTTCAGGGCAGAAAAAGAAACTGTTTGGCCTCTTATCTTGAAAGCTGTGAGCGTTCTGATTTCCTATGGCTCATGTAACGGCCGTTAATCGAGCCATAGAAAATCAGAAATTTACCATTAGGGTAATACCGACTGAAGCATTACTCCCAGACATGAGGTCCAAATTCCAGATGGGCTGTTGCAGAATGTTTATCCACCTATCTTTAAAATAACGACATTGGGACGAACCTCTTCATAAAATAAAGATAAATCATCCAATTTTATCACAAGAGAAGAAGTAGAACAATGCTCACAGCTTTCAAGCTAGGAGGCCAAACGTTTTCTTTTTCTGCCCTGAAAAAGTCCGAGAGGACGGAACACGTTGAATACAGTATTATCTAATGTGAAGAAGAAACCACGAATAAAGGCATTGAAACACACCTGCTGAATCAATGTAATGTTTATCTGTATGGCTAAAGAATATTAATGAACCAAAAACTCATTTATGTAATTGTACTGCATTTGTGAATAACTGTAATTAAGGGTGATGGATCATTCAGGTTTTTCTGCCCCTGGAGATGTCTTGTCTCTTCAAACATCCACTTTTCTTAGTTTGGGGGTAGAGGCTGCTTCAGCTACACAGTATATGGATTCTCTACCTAATGTTCCATCAAATAGAGATTCTAAGAGACAAAGATACGTGTGGCAAACATATTTTCTTCTATACTAGTTCTGCTTTAAGGTCCATTAACATGTCTTGTGTTCTTGGGCATTTTTTTCATGCTTTGTTACAAACTATGTTGCCATCACTCCCAGATGAACTCCGATCCAGTCTTGATCAGTTGATTTGGGATGTCCAACAGGCAGCTAAACTGATCATTAGTTGTGTCATGGATACTACTGAATCAGTGGGTCGGGCCATGGCATCCGCTGCTGCACTACGTTGTCGTGCCTGGTTACGTACCTCATGCTTTCAGAGCCTGTCCAAGCTGCTTTGGTCTATATGCCCTTTTGGTGACACCCATCTTTTAGGTGCCCAGGCTGTCTCTACTTTATGGTGTTTCCATGTTAGATGAGGTGAAACAGAGGCCTAATTTCTCTCTTTCTGGTTATATACCTAGACTAGGCTTATATGCGGACTGTTAATCCTTTGTTTCTTACATGGCTGGTCATGTTATGGCAGTGACATAGTTGCCTAAGTTCTGCTTGTTGGTGTCATCCAATGTGGTGTTCCTGTGGTTAGCTGATGTTATTTTTTCAATACTTCCTTTGACAGGTTGTGTTGTTACAAGGATACTTATTCTACAGGTTTTTCCTTTCCCTTTTTTCCTCTGATGTGGGGTTCATGCTCAAGAGGTCGTTTGCTTGTGGTATTTTCTTCTGGTTAGGAAGTTAACCTATGTCGCCTACATTTTTGGAAGTATTTCAGTATGTTGGTTAGCATTATTTCTGACTTTCAGTATCTCTTATAGGGACATCTTGTTTATGCCCTTTGTGGGAGCTTTTATATAGAGAGCATGCTTGTAATTTTCGGCTACTCTGTATTTCCACTTCAGTATAGTTTTTGGCTCTTCTCAGCGGTCTGTTTCCCACTAGGACATTCTTCCCACTAAGACATTATTTTTTGATCTGTCCTTTATTTGTTTGCCTTTTTGCAATTTTTTTGGCAGGGTGCTCTTTTCATTGGATTTCTATGGTGCACGGGCTGGTTTTACCTAAGGTGATTTTCACAATGGTTCTGCTACCCTACTTGATGGTGGTTACACTAGCTTTGCTATGTTGTGAGCACCTTGGCTGCACATTGGCTATTGTTCCCTTGATATGTACTCTTCTTTCTTGGAATCTTTACATGTGGTAGAGTCAAGGTCTCTACTTAGTATATTTCTGAATGCTTATATCAGTTACCTCAATTTTTGTGGGGTTGTATTGTTGCCCACTTATGTTCTTTGAACATGGTTGTTCCGTGAACACTGCTTTCCCTGTTATTTGGAATGCAGTGTCATAATATTTCAACACTTAGGGGTTAGTTATTACACCCATGTCCTGTATTTCTTGTGGGGATTTCTTTCTTCTCTTAAGAGAATATCCCCTTCTATTGTTCTTTCTCTTCTTTAAGAATTTTCTGAGTTTTTTCTCCCCATATACTTTGATATTTCTGATAGATACATCTGCCAGTGGATTCCTCACCTTGTGAATATCCCCTTGCGTCAGCAACATTCGGAAATTCTTTTTGTAGCTTCGCGCCGACATGGACGACATCACAGAGGCACGGCATTGCGCGCAACTCCGCTGATGTCACAGACACCATAATAGGCCCACGCCGGTGTGATGACATCAGTTCCCTTTTTTCCGCGTCATCAACGCTAACGGTTTCGAGGAATCTCTGTAGCTGTTGGTAACTTTGTTACTGTTTTTTCTCTGTTTTCTTGCTTCTTTGTAAAGCTGAAGATGTCGACTAAGAAGACCGGGTTCAAGCCATGTGGAGAGTGCGGCACAATGATGATCACAGACCCGCACGAAGATTGTATCTGGTGCCTGAGTTCGGACCATGATGTCAAAGGCTGTTCTTCGTGTAAGAAGATGAACCCCAAGGCACTTCGTGAGAGGGAAACTAAACTTCTAATGGCAAAGTTGAGAGAAAAAAAAGAAAAGAAGACTTCGAGATCGCGTTCGAGAAGGGCGAGGTCGAAGTCGAGGTCAAGATCCCGCACGGGGTCGCCTTCGAGGTCGTCATCCGATCATGCTTTGAAATAAAAAAAAAAGCATAAGAAGGGAAGGCATGGATCTCGACATCACTCCGGTAACGATTCGGACTCGAGACCGAAGTCGCCTAGGAGGAAACATGGAAAGGATGTAGTGTCTCCATCACCAGAGGTCTTGGATCCAGAAGGTGAGGCTTTGCCTTTGAAGTCGCAGGTTCAATCTCCGGCTCCGGTTTCGAATCCATCTCAGGTGCCGTCTCCGGCTCGAGAGGATGAAGAGGTCCCTTTGAATGAGGGCTCGATGTCTATCAGCCTGATTCATCATTCTCCCGTTTTGCGAGGCCCTAATAGCGATTCATAGCGAATCGCTATTAAGGACTCGCAAAACGGGATTCATGTAGAAATTGCATGAAGATATGCGATTCCTACATATTCCTTATTTGCGATTAGAAAATTACTAATCGCAAATAAGGAATAACTCGCCATTCATTCCTATGGGCCAAAAGGCCCATAGGAATGAATGGGGAGTATTCCTTATTTGCGATTAGCAATTTGCGAATCGCAAATAAGATGGCGATTTGAAGGGTTCCAGGGGTGTCCAAAGGACACCCTGTAGCACCCCTCAAATGAAATTTTACACAGGTGTTGCACACACACACATGTCCAAAGGACATGTGTGTGTGTGTAACATGCAACTCAGAAAAATGCATTTAAATGCATTTTTCTGAGTTTTCTCAATTTACCACGAGGTCTCACCTCGCGGTAAATTGCGGCTAGAAATTGCGAATTCGCAAAATTAAATGGGATGATGAATTGCATTTAAGGAATCTCAAATAGAGGTTCCTTAAATGTAATTCCTCGCAAAATTGCGAGATCGCAATTAGCGATTTTTACATTTGGGATGCTGTATCCCAAATGCAAAAATCGCTCTTGCAAAGGGCCAGATTCTCAGAATCTGGCCCTTTGCGAGCGCTATTTTCTTTGATGAATCGGGCGGTATGTCACATCCACCTGTGGAAGAGGAGGCGAATCCGGAACCTCTGAAGGGTCAGTCTGTTGGTTCTTACCCACCTTTCCAAGCTCTAGGTCAAGACCCTACTGCGTTTTTAAACGCTATGTATGGAGTCTATTCCAGAGCATTGTACCCCTCTGGTGCACCTTCGGGTCCCATAAGTCCTTTGGCGTATAATTTAGGAGTTCCCCACTCCTATGCTCCAGCTCCCTTTATGCCGTTTATGCCGGCTCTGACGCCGCCTTGGCATTACTCGGCGCCACCGAGGTCGTCGACGCCGATACCGCCGTCACCGGCTTAGTCGACCTCTAGAACGGCGCCCTGCGCCTTCGAATTCGATATCAACATCGATACCGGCTCTGTCGGAGTCGCTCACGGATCCAACGGCGCGGTTGTTGAAAGAGAGATCCAGAAGGGATGCTCAGCGCCTTATAGAGGAGCAAAGATATAGAGAAGCTGAGGCTGAGATGGAAGAAGGTGAGCTTCAGGAGGACTGTTTTTAAGATCTAGGAGAAGCCAGTGGTTTGGAGTTTTCTCCTGATTCGCAGCTGTCATCTGAGTCTTATGCCCCTTCAAAGGACGTTACGCCATACCACATGGTCATGAGGAAGGCTGCGGAACTTTTAAATTTAACTTTGCCTACAGTGGAATATAAATCCAATCTCTTGACTGAGGTCCTCCATTCCCCAAGTTCTGTTATAGAACCGTTGCTTCCCTTTAATGCAGCATTAACTGAACCTATTTTGGAGGTTTAGAGCAAGCCTCTTACAGCTCCTGCAGTGGCTAAAAGTGTTGCAAGGAGGTATAGAGTTGCATCTGGGGTTCCTGAATGTTTATCCTCGCACCCTTTGCCTGAAAGTCTGGTTGTTCAGGCAGCCTGTTAAAAAAAGACTGGGGGTGCATTCCCTCAAGTGCCTGGAGATAAGGAATCCAAGAAACAGCATCAGACTGCGAAGAAGTCTTTCTCTTCAGCAAGTATGGCTTTAAAATCTACAAATGCCACTTGCCTTTTGGGGAGATATATCCATGCCCTGATGGACTCCATACGGCTGTTGGCTCCTAAAATTCCTGAGGACAGCAGGAATGATTTTAATGAGGTATTGGGTGATGTACAGGCGGCTGCTCGCCAAGTGATTCAGAGTGGGCTAGATACTTCTGATTCAGTTGCTCGCATCATGGGACCTGCTGTTGCCTCTAGAAGGGCTGCCTGGCTGAAGTTATCTGACTTTTCTGCGGATGTTCAGGCTGCGTTGTTGGATTTGCCTTTTGATGGTGTTGGACTATTTGGTAAAAAAGCTGATGCAGCCTTGGAAAGATTTAAGGACAGTAGGGCTGCTGCCAAATCTTTGGGGCTGCAGACCAGAGGTTCATCAACTAAAAGGTATAGAGGTTTTGAACGTTCTTCTTTTCGTCCCTACCGTCAAGCTCATCAGCAGCAGCAGCAACAGCAAAATCCGCTGTATAAGTCATACAGGGGTAAGCAAAGTGCTTATCCTCGAGGACGTCAAGCCTCCTCCTCCTCTTCCAACCCCCCAGCCACAGAAAAGCAGCCCTAGATCTGCCATTCTGGATCATGCGGGTCCTGTAGGGGTCGGCTTACCTATTTTCTACGGGATAAGGAATCGGTTACATCAGATCTTTGGGTTCTCAATTTAGTAGAAAATGGGTTTGCTCTTCCCTTTCGGGAATTCCCTCTGAATTACCCTCCTTGTCAAGGTTTTTGCACGGAGGAACACCTATTACTCTTGCAAGAGGAAGTCCAGACACTGTTAAGAAAGGGTGCGATAGAGATGGTTCCAGAGCAGGAAAGGGGTCAGGGATGCTACTCCCGGTATTTCCTGATACCCAAGAAGGATGACAGACTTCGTCCAATCCTGGATCTCAGGATCTTGAACCTTTACCTGAAACAGGAGAAGTTCAAGATGCTCACCCTTGCGCAGGTTCTTCAGGCGCTGATGGAAGAAGACTGGATGGTGTCAATGGACTTGCAGGATGCATATTTTCACATCCCTATCCTGCAGTCGCACAGGAAGTATCTCCATTTTACGGTAGGATCGCAACATTACCAGTTTGTGGTTCTACCGTTTGGTCTTACTACTGCGCCTCGAGTCTTCACCAAGGTGATGGCTGTGGTGGCAGCACATCTCAGAAGATCGGGGTACCGGTATTCCCGTATCTGGACGATTGGCTGATCAAAGCAGAATCGCCAGGGAAGGTGCTCCATCATCTGCAAGTAACAACTCCGTTGTTGTACTAGTTGGGTTTTTTAATAAATGTGCCCAAATCTCATCTTGTGCCCTCCCAGCGCAACCTGTTCATAGGTGCGGTACAGGATACAACTGTGTGTCGTGCATTCCCTCCTGCTCAGAGGATTCACGACATACAGGAGTTGATTCCTTTATTTTACAAAGGAGCTGTCGTTCTGAGGAAATATAAATTTTTGGTCATGTTATGTTCCCTAGCGCGTACCCCACCGACTCCATGTACCAGCTTTAAGTGCATGTAACTTCCCTCCTGTACCAGTTATGAAGACGTAAATACATTTGCGTCCAACGTTAACTTGTCCTCTTTCAGATCCACCCTGAATGGATTATATAGCCCGTTCCTAAGTATGCTATGCCACCGTCTTTTTGTAGTACACTTTACATGTTTTCCCTGCTCTGACAGAGTAGGCCCTGAATTTCTGCCATCGAGCCTCTTTCCTGGCTCTTGACTCTGACAGCCTCTGCCCAGGCTACCTCTGTACCCGTGAACTCTGACTTACTTTCAGCGCGGCCCCTCGCGCTCAGCTCAGCCTGCTTTCTGCCAAGACTGACTATAACCTTCGAGTTATCTGTCCCGTTCCTCGAGAATGCATTCCTGCCTACTAGCTCCAGTAAACATCCTCTCCAGCTGCAGAGCCAAAGGGCCGACCTGTCTCAATGCAAGTAATTCATAGCCTCTGTTGCCATGCTTCCATGGAAGGCCCCGTGCCCCCACGCTTCACATGCAGACACTTAGGCGCTTATACACGCATCCACAGTTAGCATAGAATAGCTTCTGCCCTAGAGACCTTTTCGCCCAGATAGTATGGTTCCTAAACATCAGATATCAGATATGATAGAAGTACAAGTTGATCTGACATGCCAGACTTCTGTCTCTTTCCGTCAGAGTAAATGTCAAGTCCCCTGCACCCCGTCAATCACACGTCATGCAGCTGCGCGCGCATCCAAGCTTCCGATTTCTGCTGACATCGCAACAATTCTGTTAGCACCACCCCTTGGTGCCACCCACTTGCGTCACCTATCAGTGACGTTTCTAGCACACACCTCTGGTTCACGCCTAGTTCACGCCTCTTGATTACGTACTAGTACCACGTGTATACTGTTATCTTGTCTTCTCTCAGCTGTTACGCCTCTTACATTACTTCTTATGGTATAAATCAAGTATATAAGCTATGTATTGTTAATAAACGAGAGCGCTCTATCCCTTCTGACACCCCTGTGGTGTTCAGAACATGATATCCTGGTCTTGACCATTCCTTTATGAGGAATAAAACCCTTAGAAACTCTAACACCACGGACTCTGTCTTTTTTCATCCGATCTGAGTTATTATTGATTAAGTACTTACCTGCATAGAAATTAAGAGAGTAAATTAATTATTTACGTCATTTTGGCGCCCGAATAGGGACCCCTCCCCCACCTCACGCGCCGGTTGGTGCGTTGCAAGCTATGTCCCCTGCCATCAGTTAGATGGAACATACGCGTACTGGCAGGATTTCCTGCATCTCCCTCTGACCCACGGAGGTGACGAAGACTGCGATCAGTGCCCAGACGAGGCGGTGAGGAGTGCGGAGGATCCCGACCAGAGCCTAGCCGAAAGAAGCAAGGTCCGAGGTGTCAAGAGGCCCACCAGGTTTCCGAAGTTTTCCGAAGTTTTCCGAAGTCTTCCGAAGTTTTCCGAAGTACCGAGTCGAGTCCAGTCGAGTTTTCTGAGGCCTTCTGTTTCCGTGCTTCCCGGTGAGTACCATTGCTGGGTCGTATCTAGACGGGTTTGGGTACGCAAGTCCGGTCTGCACTGTTTTTAGGCAGTGTATCTGTACTGTTTAGCAGTATATCTAGTATTCCGAATTTCTGCACTGTTACACCAGTGTATCGGTACTGTTTAGCAGTACATCCAGTATAGGGGGGTAGTCATCTATGTCTTCAATGTTCTTATGTGATTAATGTTGTGGTATGAATGTGACTGTTTTACGTGTATTATTGTGTTTCTCGTATAACCTAGCTGTCAAGAGTATTAAGGAATAGGGATTGAGCATTCAGTAATAAGTAAGCAAAATGCCGTTTTTCAGCAAGTTAAAGCAGATAGGAACTAGGAAAGGGATACTGGAGGAAGAAATTCCTATTCCCCCTAGGGACACTCCCGGCAATTTTATGTACCAGAAGCATGGCATAGATGCCATATTATATCTAGATTTATGGGCCGATTACACCAAACACCTAGACGAAAGACACAGATGGCCTGTCACCGGAACATGGGATGCCGAATGCATCATGAGGGTAGAAGAAGCATTATGGAAAAAGAAAGCTAGACAATCTCAGAAGGACGCCATAGAATTTTGGCGTAAGGAATCACGTAAGCGTGCTGACAAAGCACTCCGTAGAGAAGACAGACTTAAAGAATCAGAGAAAGACCAAGAAAACGAATTAGTTACTGAAGGGATCCGAGTAAAAACAGAACAAATAGACCGTGCCCGAAATAATCTTGTAAACGGTATGTATCTTGCAGCAGATGGCACATCTGAAGCCCTATCAGAAATACCGAAAAACTTACCGACACCATTAGTTCCAACTAAAGTAATGCATAAAACTACTAAAGACGTATTCTTAAATTCATATTTGGAGGATGTAGCCCCAGCTTACGCCAATCTGCCTGTTCGTGCCCTGCCTACTGACAGGGATGGGGGTGGCACTACGCCCCCAGATCATGTTCCGCCAGTACCGCGACAGACTTCCCCCGTTCCGCCAGCTCCGCCACTTCCCGCACTCAAGATTGACTTACCGAAACAGGTCCTACCTGATCCTACTAAACAACAAATTCAAGTTCAGATCCAGACTCCACGGAGAGATAATGCCCAAGCATCCGCCTCAGGAGGTGCGACTGCGGGTCCTCAGACCCCGCCATTAACACACAGATTCAATTTAAGGGACACGCAGAATCCTTTCACGTTCCAGTCCCCCCGCCTTGACGCATTAAAGGAAAACATGTCAGTTTGTAGATATGATCCAGTACCCGGAAGAAACGATCTAATGATATTGGCATCCTTACGGTTAAGATCTGCCACTGATATCTTGCTATGCTATGTAGGAATGAAGGAGCGTCTCGATAGAATATACGAGTTTATACAGACAGGGAAAGACCCTGACAGTGTCAAAGATGCCATGCATAAACAGAAAGTTGACATTCAAGCCCAGATATTACGATTTTTCATAAATTGTCTAATAAGAGAACGAGACAGGCCCGAGACAGATCAAAGTGAATTAGATGGACTAACAAAGTGGGGTCAAAATATAGCCGAAGGAAAACATGACAAGGGGGCTTGCATAGCCAGTATGTCCCAGAAAATTAGAAAGGCAGTATTAATTGCACACCAGGAAGGGAATGATAAAGCTTCCTCCGAGGAGGAAGAAGAACTTACAGAACAAGGAAGGTCTACAGATACTATAGCGTATGTAGGTAAGGGAAACTACCTTAGGAAAGGCATCCGTCCGGAAAACAAGAGAGTTTTTCTCTCTGCTTTAACAAACCCGAATTCTTCTGAACATCAGTTCCAGGAAACTGATAAAAGGCTTCGAGACCGAATGGGGTACCATGTACTCAATTCTATGGATGAACAGGAACTAGCCCGGTCAGCCGTGTTATGGGCCGAAAACCCAGACATATATAATGACGATACGTTAGCACAGACATTCTTGAACCTTTCCCCAGACGAGCAGAAATTAGCAGGGATATACATGATTCAGCACCTCCTCATCAAGTTCAGGAACAACCATTCCGATCCAGGCCCCTTACACGAAACATTAGAAGCACTACTCATGGATAGATGGAGAGGTTTCAGTACCAAGTTAATACAAATAATTCTAGAACAACGACGTAAATATAGCACCTTCATAAGTTCTGAATATGTTCCCGCCCCGCCTCCAGAAAGAAAAACGTATCACATGCAATGCCTGAGTGGCATTGAAAGTCAGAACCCCTTACGAGAAGTACACCCAGTTATGGGTGCGGATCAAGTCTTGAGGCGTGTGTATGTCCACACACCACTGACTAAGTTAGAACTGTTAGAAATGAAGAAATTAGTCCCGTGTCACGATAAAGACCCTGCAGGTTTTCACAGAGAGCTCAAAGACATGTTGTTAATGGGGGATTACACGTATGATGATATTATGAAAATGTTGAAAGTACTGTTGCCCACGGGCATTTACGAGAAATTAAAGGAAAAGGATTGGGAGGTGGGAGAGTCTAAGATAGCATGGGCAGAAATAGAAGACGAAGAAAGCAAACGAATCCCAGGGGTAGGCCTTGGGGATAGGACTAAAGCATTGCCTGGATTAATAGTACAGGTTTTACCAAGATTATTGACAACTAGAAAGGAAGATTGGGACGCCATCTCGTCCTGTAAACAGAAACAAGATGAAGATACTAGTGACTTCTATTCAAGATTCGAGAAATGTTTCATTATAAATAGTGGCCTACAACCCAGCAGCGAGTCATATCCACACCTTTTCGTATCAAAGTTAGTCGAGAATTCCCTACCATTAGTTAAAAATAGAGTGTATAAAGTTGAAAGTACTTGGCAGGCAAATACGCCATCCCAGATGTTACAAATGTTACAATTTCATCAGAACAGAATTAGAGAAGAACAAGATCAGGAACAGAAGCGTATGAAGGACACAAAAATGAAAATGTTGGTAGCTCAGTCGGTCCCAGCCGACGGTCAGAGAAAAGGTGGGGCCCAGACCAATCACCCTACAGCTCCCGTTAAAGGGACATGTAATTACTGCAAGCAGCCAGGTCACTATGTACATGAATGCCCAGTCCTGAAACATAACATCTCAACAGGTAAAACTAAAGAAAGACCGCATCCGCCTAGACAAGATCAGGTCCAGCAACAGACCTCACAGAATGTACAGCCAATACAGAATACACAGCCTATGCATGCTCCATCTCACACAGCACAGACAGTAGCAGTACCACAGCCACAGCCCATTGCCGCGACTCAGCAAGTCTCACAACAGATGTACCAGTATGCCCAATCTGCATATCCAGATTACCCCCGATACACATGAAACAGCCTAGAGAGGGAAGGTGGTTTGCCTCTTATTGAAATTCCTGTAGATCAAGAAGGTCCTTATGTACACAGTCACTTATTGGGAAAAGACAGAAAGTTTTTAATTGACACAGGGGCAAGTCGCACTACCATCAGTCACAATGAAGTCCCAGGGGCACCCCTCTCAGGCTCACAGAATGTTTCCCTTGGTTTTTCAGGACAGCCTATTGTAAATGAAGTATCGGAACCAGTACCATTAGCTGTGGGTCCATTATCCCGAGTTACAGATTTGTTACTTACGAAATCATGCCCAGAAAATCTGTTAGGAATTAAAACACTGAAGGCTCTAGGAGCTATAATATGCTGTTCCCCGGAGGGAGTCAGACTCTTTCTACGGGATTTCAAGGGTCATTATGTTTTACGTGATTTTGATGTCAGATTGAAAAATGTACCAGATCACTTATGGGCAAGAGGCCCAGCCGACGTAGGTTGTATGCATATCACTCCATACCGTGTTACACTCAAGACAGGAGTTGTTCTACCCAGAATCAGACAATACAAGTTACCACCCGATGCTGTAGTGGCTTTACTGAAAATAATTGAAGAGCTTATTGCCCAGGGAGTGGTCGTAGAGACCGACTCCAATATCTGTAATTCACCCATCATTCCAATTCTTAAACGTACAGACCCCAATGCACCGCCAGTATATCGGCTGGTGATTGATCTTCGAGAGCTGAATAAATGCATTGTACCGCAGTACCCTGTGGTCCCCGACATCTCTTCCCTATTGACTGCTATTGATTCAGACGCAACGTTCTTTACTGTAATTGACCTCAAGAACGCTTTCTTCAGTGTACCTATTGACCCGGAGAGCCAATATCTCTTCGGATTCAGTTTAAATGGACGAAGTTTCAAATTTTCCCGCGCACCTCAAGGATTCACAGAAAGCCCCAGCATCTATAGTCAAGCACTGAAAAGACAACTAGATTGTGTTCAAATGCCAGTTGACACCGCTTTACTGCAATACGTCGATGATCTACTGATCACCGCACGAAGTGAGCCCGAATGTGAACAAGCATCATTGACAGTTTTACATTTCCTGGCCGACAAGGGACACAAGGTGTCTCCTTCGAAGCTACAATTCTGTGTTCAGCAAGTTGTGTACTTGGGTCACTTGCTGTCCAAAGTGGGGAGACAGCTCACTCCCGATCGCATTCAGTTAATTGTAAATATGCCACGACCCCAGACACAAAAGGAAGTGCGGGCCTTTATAGGCCTCACCTCGTACTGCAGACAATGGATTCCTCAATATGCATTTCTAGCTAAACCACTCATCCAGTTAACGACGCAGGAGGCAGCAACTTCGCCTGCCCTCCCTTGGACTCAGGAACACACACAAGCCTTTGAAGAATTAAAGAAAGCATTATGCCAAGCACCAGTTTTAGCGACACCATGTTACAGCAAACCGTTTACACTTTTTGTTACAGAACGTGACGGTACAGCATTGTCTGTCCTCACTCAAGATCAAGCAGGCTCACATAAGCCTTGCGCTTATTTTTCAAGTACATTGGACTCAGTAGCCCAGGCACTCCCTGCGTGCTTAAAGTCAGTAGCAGCAACAGCGTTAGCAATCAGACAGAGCGATTCAATTGTTCTAGGTCATCAGTTAACAGTACAAGTTCCACACTCTGTAGAGGTTCTGTTAAACAGAACTCAAACTCAACACTTGACTATAGCACGACTGACAGGTTACGAATTGACACTATTCCAGCCACACATAGAAATCAGACGCTGCAGTATCCTGAACCCAGCAACACTGTTACCTACAGTTATGACAGATCCAGCTCCGCATGATTGCATAGAGATCATTAATGCAGTAACAAAGCCCCGACGAGATTTAACAGATATTCCATTGACAAACCCAGACCTGACACTTTATGTAGATGGTTCATGTATGAGAACAAGTACAGGAGAATTAGTGGCCGCGTATGCAGTGACCACTGAAACTGAAGTTAAAGAGACACATCGTATTGATACACTGTCTGCTCAAGCAGCAGAGCTCACAGCTCTGACCCGAGCTTGTATTCTAGCCAAGAACAGAAATGTCAACATATACACTGATTCCCGTTATGCGTTCGGAGTCGTACACGACTTCGGCATGCTGTGGCAAGAACGAGGTTTTCTGACCTCTCATGGTGCCAAGATACAACACGGTCCTCTCATTCAAGCACTGTTAGAAGCAATACATCTGCCTTCAGCCATATCCGTCATGAAGTGTAAAGCACATACTAAAGTCACAGTTTCCCAGGGTAACGACCTGGCAGACCAGACAGCAAAACATACAGCACTGACTCACACTCAGACAACTGATACGACAAAGACAACAGATCCGACAAACTGTATGACAGTCAGGGATCCCACACTAGATGTTATTGACATTCAGACACATGCTACTCCAGAAGAAATAAAGAAATGGATTGAACTAGGAGGGATCCAGACAGATCAAGGGTGGATGACGAAGGGAAAATCTACATGGTTTCTCCCTGATTCTATGGTTCAAGTTATGATAAATACAGCACATAGTCCTGCACATCTAGGAGAGAAAGCGATGTTAGACAGTCTACAAAATCTCTGGAATAATAAACACTTACGAGCAGCCGCAAAACAGAAAGTGCGTACTTGCATGATCTGTTGTCAGTTCAATCCAGGAAAAAGCGTCCCTGTAGAGCAAGGTGGATTTCATCCTCCCGATCACCCTTTTGAAGTCCTCCAGATGGATTATATCCAGATGGACCGTTGTCGAGGATTTAAATATGTTCTCGTAATTGTCTGTGCTCTGTCCCGCTGGACAGAAGCATACCCAGTCCCAGATTACACTGCTCCGACCACTGCCAAGCAGCTGGTTCGTGAATTCTTCCCACGATACGGCTTGCCTCGTGTCGTGTATTCAGATAACGGCCAGCCATTCTCATCTGCATTAATGAAAGAAGTTTCCTTATTACTGGGATACCAGTGGAAGTTCCATTGTGTCCGACATCCCGAAGCAGCAGGCCTTGTAGAAAGGCATAACCAGACACTAAAGATCCGCCTTGCCAAAATATGTCAGGAGAAAGGGGTCGACTGGATAGTCGCCCTGCCAGTGGCACTATTCTACATGAGGATGGTCGCCCATTCGAGATCAGGGCTATCCCCGTACGAGGTGGTCTTTGGCAGACCACCGAATATGTGGGGGACGCCCATTCCGAAAAAAATTACTGATGTTGATTGTAATATGTTGACAGATTATCTTGCCTCCTTGATGTCTGCACTCCAATCATGTCGTTCACAGGTTGCCGCAGCCTTCCCTGACAACACTGATGTAAAGCCACACGACGTCCGTCCTGGTGACCTTGTGTTCGTCCGCAACTTCGACAGGAAAAGTCCGCTGGAGCCCCGCTGGAAGTCTCCGAAGACCGTACTTCTTACAACAAGGACGGCCGTGAAAATCGAAGGAAGAAAGGGGTGGGTCCACACGAGTCATATAAAAAAATTCTCTGGACTGAAACCTGACCGAGACTCGTCCACCCCCACCAAAGACTGTGTCGAACAAAAAGACTTTACAGAATCTGAACGAGAAAAGACTCCTCAAGAAAATTATCGCATGAAACTCCGATCTAGCAAGTCAGACAGTTTAATTGTTTAAGTCCTCCCCTAGGTGAATCGGTTAAATAGTCTCTGACATGTATCCCCTAGATCGAGATAGAGAGAGAGAGAGAGAGGCCAAGAAACGTACATACTGTAAATCACTTCGTAGTCACTGTATAGTGACACTATTAATCATGTTTATTCTCAGTATTCTAATTATTATTGTCAGCATCGTATTACCCATCTATTATCCTATTTTCAAGCGTGAACATTCTGCCTACAATGTCTCTGCTGAACACACTTTTAGCAAGTTACCTCCACACGAGCTTTCCTACAGACTTGCGCTGCGCAACAATACATTCATTAGTATGCTACACCATTCCCATCAAACTAACAATGCTACAGACTGCTGGATATGTGGCCGACTCCCTCCCTACCAGAATTACAAGGGAGCTCTGCCCCTCTTTCCGTACCCATTCACTCATAATGGCTCCTGCGGAGCATGGTTTAAAATAATTAATTCTTTAGATCCTGATATTGCTGTTTTCGATGGGGGTTGGGTTTGGGGAAACCTGAACTTGGTCCTGCTCGACGTCTGTTACCCAGATAAGGAGGGACTCCCCACTAGAATAGGAACAGATCTAGAAAACGAAGTATATGGATTAGGTAATTATACAATTAGCCTTATGATTCTTACTGTCGAGTCCGAAGCTGCACCAGTTCTACCAATTATGTCAGTACTGCCAGTCACTGGTGAATTATGCATCAAGAAGAAAGGTTCAGTACACTTAGGTCGTAGTAAATGCACTACTGTGGTCGAATTCAGTGATCATGGAAAATCGTCCTTCAAAGCCATCAGTCATTCTTACTTTGTTTGTGGTCATACCGCATACATTCGTCTACCTCCAGATTGGGATGGTACCTGTTACATTGCATTCCTTCTGCCACCTGTTTTTCTAGCTCCTCCTGATTACCACAGAAATACTAATCTAGTAAAGAATAGACACAGAAGAGATATCACACTTGTCGACTACACAGAAACGGCATGGGAACAGTACACCGACTTTAATAAAGGATTCTTTTTCTTCTTAGGACCTGTTCAGAATAGTAAATTAATACGCAGATTAACTAGAACACTTGAAGCAGTAGTGAATGAAACTGCCTCCGCCTTAGGTAACTTAACCGAAGAGCAGTCCGCCATGCCGGTTGTTGTCCTTCAGAATCGTCTTGTTATTGACGTCATCTTGGCAGATAGAGGTGGAGCCTGTAAGGTCATCGGGTCAAGTTGCTGTGTTTTCATACCACAAAACGCACCATCTGTATATCAAGCTATCACCCGTCTCCATAAAATTGCAAATCAGATACATCAGAATCCAGGCACCTGGACTTGGTCCGGTTGGTTCTGGACAACGTTAACAGCTTGGGGATGGAAGATCCTATCCTTCCTAGGCATTGGCCTAGTCCTAGTATTCAGTTGCTGCCTGTGCCTACAGTGTGGGCCAGCGATTTGTGGACTGTGTGCCACGTCATGTATTGAACATTCCAGTTTTCTCTCAAAACGTAAACAAAAGAAGGAAGAACAAATGATGTTACAAGAACAATCTGATAGATTTATGAGGATCGATATATCATGAAGGGTCCGTAGGGAACAAGGAGGGAATGAGGAAATATAAATTTTTGGTCATGTTATGTTCCCTAGCGCGTACCCCACCGACTCCATGTACCAGCTTTAAGTGCATGTAACTTCCCTCCTGTACCAGTTATGAAGACGTAAATACATTTGCGTCCAACGTTAACTTGTCCTCTTTCAGATCCACCCTGAATGGATTATATAGCCCGTTCCTAAGTATGCTATGCCACCGTCTTTTTGTAGTACACTTTACATGTTTTCCCTGCTCTGACAGAGTAGGCCCTGAATTTCTGCCATCGAGCCTCTTTCCTGGCTCTTGACTCTGACAGCCTCTGCCCAGGCTACCTCTGTACCCGTGAACTCTGACTTACTTTCAGCGCGGCCCCTCGCGCTCAGCTCAGCCTGCTTTCTGCCAAGACTGACTATAACCTTCGAGTTATCTGTCCCGTTCCTCGAGAATGCATTCCTGCCTACTAGCTCCAGTAAACATCCTCTCCAGCTGCAGAGCCAAAGGGCCGACCTGTCTCAATGCAAGTAATTCATAGCCTCTGTTGCCATGCTTCCATGGAAGGCCCCGTGCCCCCACGCTTCACATGCAGACACTTAGGCGCTTATACACGCATCCACAGTTAGCATAGAATAGCTTCTGCCCTAGAGACCTTTTCGCCCAGATAGTATGGTTCCTAAACATCAGATATCAGATATGATAGAAGTACAAGTTGATCTGACATGCCAGACTTCTGTCTCTTTCCGTCAGAGTAAATGTCAAGTCCCCTGCACCCCGTCAATCACACGTCATGCAGCTGCGCGCGCATCCAAGCTTCCGATTTCTGCTGACATCGCAACAATTCTGTTAGCACCACCCCTTGGTGCCACCCACTTGCGTCACCTATCAGTGACGTTTCTAGCACACACCTCTGGTTCACGCCTAGTTCACGCCTCTTGATTACGTACTAGTACCACGTGTATACTGTTATCTTGTCTTCTCTCAGCTGTTACGCCTCTTACATTACTTCTTATGGTATAAATCAAGTATATAAGCTATGTATTGTTAATAAACGAGAGCGCTCTATCCCTTCTGACACCCCTGTGGTGTTCAGAACATGATATCCTGGTCTTGACCATTCCTTTATGAGGAATAAAACCCTTAGAAACTCTAACACCACGGACTCTGTCTTTTTTCATCCGATCTGAGTTATTATTGATTAAGTACTTACCTGCATAGAAATTAAGAGAGTAAATTAATTATTTACGTCAGTTCCAGTCCTGAAGGTCCTTCGCCTGCTCGGTCTGATGGCTTCCTGCATTCTGTTGGTCAACAATGCATGCTGGCACATGAGGGCACTTCAGTGGTGCCTCTGCAGGCAGTGGTATCAACACAACAGAGATCTCAGGGAGTCTGTGAGGATCTCAAGAGAAAATGCAGCGGATCTGACTTGGTGGGGAGTGGAAGGCAACCTGTCTCAAGGGAAGCCCTTTCAACTGCCTCCAGCTGGGGCCACAGTGATAACGGATGCATCCACTCTAGGGTGGGGTGCTCATCTGGGGGATCTGGAGGTCAAGGGTCTTTGGTCTCCAGAGGAAAGGTTGCTTCACATCAACCTTCTGGAATTGCGGGGGATACGTTTGGCACTCAAGGCCTTCCTCCCTTCCCTTCACGGTCGGTCGGTACAAGTCCTGACAAACAACACCACCGCGATGTGGGATGTCAACAAACAGGGAGGAGTAAGGTTGCAGTGTCTCTGCAGAGAGGCTCTGCATCTCTGGTCCTGGGTTCAGGACCATCAATTTGTCTGATGGCAATCATCTGGTCGGAGTTCTGAACGTTCGCGCAGACAGTCTCAGTCGGCAGTTCCTAGCCGACCACGAGTGGAGGCTCCATCCGAAGGTAGTTCGTCACGTCTTTCGGACGTAGGGAACTCCTCAGGTGGACCTGTTTGCCACTCACGAGAATGCTCACTGCCCGTCATTCTGCAGTCTCCAGTATGCGATGCAGGGAGCTTTGGGGGACGCGTTTCAGATGAGTTGGGACTCAAGACTCCTTTACGCATTTCCTCCCATACCCTTGATTCCTCCGGTACTGAGGAAGATTCGCCAAGACCGGGCCCAAGTCATATTGGTTGCCCGGGATTGGCCAAAAAGGGTGTGGTACACAGATCTTCTCCACCTCTCCTCGTGCCCGCCGCTCCGTCTCCCTCTCTACAGGTTCTACACCCCCACCTCCAGACCTTACACCTTCATGCCTGGAGATTAAACGGGGCAAGCTGAATTCCTTTTCTCTCCCACCTGATGTGGTGGATGTCATTCTATCGGCCAGGCGTGACTCCACCAAATCTATCTATTCATACATATGCTCTAAATTTGTCACTTAGTGTGGAGAGAAATCTGTTGACCCATTGAAGGCTTGTTTATCTGATATACTACAATTTGCTCTTTCTTTGGCGCAGCAAGGGTTTGCTGTTGCCACTGTCAAGGGTTATCTTTCTGCTTTGTCGGCATTTCATTGTTTGCCGGATCAGCCGTCTTTGTTCAAATCTCCTGTGGTTTTAAGATTTTTGAAGGGCCTTACAAATAAATTTCCTCCTACTCCCTTTATTGTGCCTCAATGGGACTTAAATCTGGTGCTTACTTTCCTGATGGGTTCTCCTTTCGAACCTTTGTACAAATGTCCCTTGAGACTTTTGTCTTTTAAGACGGTCTTCCTGGTTGCTATTACCTCGGCAAGGAGGGCAGGTGAGCTTCAAGCTCTTAGTTCGAAGCCCCCATTCTTGACCATTCATGCTGAACGAATGGTTCTTAGGACCACGGCTGCTTTTCTGCCTAAGGTGGTGACTCCCCTCCATCTAGGACAGTCTATTACCCTTCCTACCTTCTATCCTTCCCCTCACCCTTCTAAAGAGGAGGAGAGACTTCACCGCTTGGACCCTAAGAGGGCGGTGAGCTTCTTCCTGGACAGAACCAGAGAGTTCAGGGTGGATGACCAGCTCTTTGTTGGATTTGCTGGCTGCAAGAAAGGAAAAGCTGTCCACAAGCTCACACTTTCAAGATGGATCATACTATGCATCAAGATCTGCTACTCCCTGACTGGTAAGGAACCTCCAGAGGGTATAAGAGCTCATTCTACTAGAGCAAAGTTTTCAACATCTGCTTTGTCTAGGGGTGTGCCTGTAGAGGACATTTGTAGAACGGCAACTTGGGCCTCCCTCCACACTTTCGCGAAGCATTACTGCTTGGATTCCGAGGTGAGGAGGGACGGCCACTTTGCGCGTTCTGTCCTCCAGGATTTTCTGGTATAGGAAAGTGGACACCCTCCTCCGAGAGTGGGGACTGCTGTGGGATTCTATTCACAAGGTGAGGAATCCACTGGCAGATGTATCTATCAGAAGAACAAGTTACTTACCTTCCCGTTGTCCACTCTTCTATACCTTAGATAATGGCAATGTTTTAATGTATATATGTTATTCTCAAAAGTAGTGTTTTATTCTGCTTGAATTACTGCATTGTCTTTACACTGTGTGTTATCTTGACTATTGTATACTGTGTATATATCTACTGTTGTTGGTCCATCCGTGTGCCTCGAAGGCACGGAAAAAAGGGCGGAACTGATGTCATCACGCCGGCGTGGGCCTATTATGGTTTTGGCGACATCAGCGGAGTTGCGCGTGATGCGGTGCCTCTGTGACGTCGTCCACGTCAGCGCGAAGCTACAAAAAGAATTTCCGAATGTTGATGCCGCAAGGAGATATCCACAAGGTGGGAAATCCACAGGCAGATACTGTATCTACCAGAAAAAGCGTTACCAAAGGTAAGTAACTTGTTAGGATTGTGGGTGTAGTTACACACTTATCCTGTCTGGAGGTTGGATGGCGCCTACCTTCTTGGGACATTCTCTTCCTCTAAACAACAGTGGTCCTTTTTTGTCTTTTTAGTTTTAGTTTAAGGTTCTAGAATGTTTTTTGTGTTCTTATGGAAATAAATATATATATATATATATATCTGTTAGTTTCTGCTCCTTCTGCCTTCCCTCACCCTGTGCAGTAGATCGCTGGTAGTGGTGGAGCGCGCTAAACATGAAATTTCCAACCAAACAATAAAGCAATCCCTCAGAGGTTATTGCAAAAACACCAGAAGTTAGTTTTAATCCAGGTAACGCGTTTCCCTTGAACAGCAAGCTTGGTCACACAGTGTTTGTGGGTATGGGCTAGCAATACATAGAAAGTATAGAAACCAAGGAGGGACCACAGAATACATGTACTACTTCGGCCAAATGGCATCCATTTTGTAGTGTTCAGTTACACATATAAATGTATTCAATTCATACACAAATAACAGTTGTAGTGAAAGTTTTATTCATGTCATACAATGATATCCGAAGTGGATAGTGTGTCCCACCTACAAGGTTTAACAAAACAAAACTGGGGGTCAGAACCAATGGGTTCACCAGAGTACAATAGTCACATGAGTTACCAGAGTGTGAATGGCATCCGTTTTGTAACTTGCACAATGTTATATAGCTCTACAAAATTGCACATATTTAGCCATATTGGTTTAGGATAATGTTGTCCTTCTCTTCACACATGTGTTGTATATAAACTGTAAATGTAAGATGTACATAAAAGTATATTAAATGTATTAAAGAGTAGAACGCAGAGAACCATGGTATGTAAGTTATAACTTAGTTATATTGGTTAAATCACTGGGTATTCGTTCCATTCGGCCCAGTGCCCTCGAAAACCAATGAGCAGATTCCTCACCAATACTTGTCTGCATCATTCTACTCGGCATAGTGCTAATGTAAAGGACCCCTTGAAAACCTTATGTTTGTTCAGCCCAAACTAGTGCCACAGATGGATGCCTAACCCCTGAGTAGCATTCAAAGAGGACTATTATTCTCAAATTGAATCTCGAGGGGCACTGACAAATTTTCAAGGGCGATCCAGAAATAGATTTAAAACATTCTCTGAAACGTCATCTTCAGGGTCTTCTGGGTCAGAAGCGAGAGGGAACACTAATAAGAAACAAACTCCTTTTTTAGAGAAAGGCCAACAACAAAAGGTGAGGTTCAAACCAGCATGGGAGATGCGAACCAGGAGAAACTATTACAAAACGTAGTGGGTTCCTCCACCATAGTGAATTTATCAGCTAGGACTTTGACAAAGGATGAGGAATCAGTCCTTAATCTAGGACTCAAATTTGTCCCATCCAAACAAACAGATTTCACTAAAATAAAACTAGAGGCAATTGAATTCTGCCGCAAAATCCGACTGAAAGTCTTTTTTGCCAACCAACCCCCCAGTGTGAGTGTGGAAACAACAGGCCTTAGGAACAAGTCCACTTTTGTACCCCATCAGAATATTCCCAAACAGGTCCACGCATTTGAACAAATTCTGTTATCCTCTATCACTAAACTAGAGAGTAAACATAAATACGTGAAACAAAACATCTCGAAGGGACAACGTTTGGCCCTGAAAAGTTTGAAAGACGATCATTCTTTGATCATCAAACAGGCCGATAAGGGTGGAGCAGTGGTGTTATGGCCCCGAGAACAATATCTTGCGGAAGGGGCACTGCAGGTTAACAACCAAGAGTGGTACAGAAAACTGCAGGAGGATCCACTACAACTAATCCAATCTTTAATTACAGATGTTGTTCAAACAGGCAGAGAAAGTGGCTTCCTAGGCCCTAAAGAAATTGATTTTTTGGTAAAGAAATGCCCGAGAACTCCTGTGGCATATTTCTTACCAAAGATTCATAAGAATTTATCGAATCCACCAGGGCGACCTATCGTGTCGGGGTGTGATTCATGCCTCGAGCCCCTGTCGAAATATATAGACTTCTTTCTGAAACCCTTTGTAACAAATGCGAAGTCCTACTTAAGAGACACGACTGATTTTCTGGTTAAGGTTGAAGGGACCCCATTTGATCATACATCACAATTGATGGTAACTATGGATGTTACGTCCCTTTATACCCAGATACCACAGGATGAAGCACTGGAGGTCTTGGAACTCTATCTTGATTCAAGGGAAAGACCACATAGAGTCCCAACTTCCTTCATTGTTCGATTGGCCGAAATAACCCTCAGAAGAAATTACTTTCGCTTCAATGACGAGTATTTCATGCAAGTCAAGGGCACCGCTATGGGGTGCCCTTATGCCCCAGAAATGGCCGTACTTTATATGGCCGAATATGAGAAAAAATACGTTGAGTCAGACAACCCTTTTGCACATCACATTGTGCACTGGTATCGATATATCGACGACGTGTGGCTCCTGTGGGAGGGGAGCCGCGCCGAGTTGGGTGACTTCCACCAGTGGCTCAATAATAGGCACAGGGACATAAAATTCTCAATTGACTCAAGTAATGTCAAAATGACATTCCTTGACGTGGAAGTGCGAGAGATTGATGGGTCCTTGAAGTCCTCCCTTTTCAAGAAAGCAACGGACAGAAATACCATACTCCACTATGGGAGTTCACATCCTAGAAACCTAAGAGCGAATTTGCCATATGGACAACTCCTGCGAATCAGGAGGAACTGTTCAGAATTGGCACAATTTGAGCAACATGGATCAAAATTTTGTGAAGAACTAACACAACGAGGGTACCCCAAAAAGCTTCTAAAGCATTCTTTTAAAAGAGCACGTTGCACACCGAGGGAGAGCCTCCTTGAAACAAAAGTTAAACGCGACCTTGAGAATCTGGTCTGCGTAACGACATTCTGTCCCGAAACCCATAATATATACGCCAAATGGTGTTGAAACATTGGCATCTACTGGAACAATTAGAGACACCCATTCCCCGTCCAATATTCGCTTTTAGAAGAAATCAGAACATTGGCCAACAACTAGTCCGTGCGGACGTTAGATTGGCAAAACCTAAAAGTGACTTGTTATCTAAATGGGGTCTTAAACCGATTGAGGGACACCATAGGTGCGGAAACTGCATCGCTTGCGATTCAACTATCGAGGGCACCGTTTTCCAACATTCTAACATGTCCTGGTCCCACACCAGTTTCACCAATTGCAAAACAAAAAATGTCGTCTATGCCATAATCTGTTCCTGCCACAAAATCTATATTGGTAAGACCAACCAGCAGGTGAACGTACGCATGACACAACACAGGTCGCGCATTAAAAAGAAAGTGTTAACTGCGCCCCTCGTCCAGCATTTCTCCGAAAAACAACACGGTGAAAATGATTTATCTTGGACAGTGCTTTTCAGCATTAATCAACCAAAAATGGGGATCAACATAGATCAGATCCTATTAAAAAAAGAGGCTTACTTAATACTTAAGTTCAACAGTACCCAAACTGGGTTGAATTCAATCTCTGAAATCTCGAGACTGTAATTCAATCATGTATCCACAAGTTTGAAACTACAATATCCATAATGCCTAGCTGGAGGCTCGCAGTGATGTAGGAGCCCTTGACAGCCACTTGGCTGCCCCTGCGTTCTCATTTCCTGGTTCGCCTCGACTGTTGGAAGGTGAGCATTTGCGATACTCCCAATGCGTGAGACTACGGCGCTCTTACTCCGCACAGGGTGAGTGACTAAAGAGCCCCGCTTTGTCTTTCAGCGCGAGCGAGACGCTTCTTGATATAACGGTGAGGAACACGACCCCGCTACTGACTAAACCAAATTAAGACAACAAACACACGGCATGGCGGCCGACGCCCCGTGTCTACTACCACATATTTGCGTAGGTGGTTTTACGTTTTCCCGCAATACTCCACCAATGTTTTTAAACCACAATTTATGTCAATACTGAGCGCGACCTTCATACTTTACAGGTCGCACAGAAAGGATAAAAGGAGCACACGGAGAACCTAATACCGCATTCAATGCCACTTGAAGAAGGTATGAGTGTGTAGCATTAGGTCTGTTGTAGTCGCTTGACACTGCTTTAGATGGCTTTGTAAGTCTTTGATTTATTTATTCTTCCAGAACAAACATTTCATTTTCACTGATTTCTGCGGCGTTCATTCCCTCGTGTACAAACTGAACCACGAGAGCCCACCGCATTCTCCATAGAGGTAACTAGTACAGTTGAGTCCAGCCTCTCCCAGGGGGTTTTCTGAAAAACGTATTTTAGCAACTAAGTTTTGAATACTGAAACAAACTTAGTTTTATTTTTTGTTTAGATTGATAACATTGAGAGAGCCCTGAGGAGAATCTGTAATTATCGACAGATTCGAAACGCGTTGGCAAACGACAGATAGAGAGTTCAAAATATTTGCACGTGATGAGTGCAGCTTCTATGGTCAAAAATAACCGTGGATTAATTTCTGATGTCTGTCAAATCTATTTTTCCACCTGTTGGGTTCAATAGCGGTTTCTGATTATCTCGCAAAGATTAATTATTTGCGCATACAGAATTGTTATTCATTTATAATACGAGAAGTTTGTTGATGATTATTTGATTTATTGTTTACTTGTTTGTACTTGTAAAATATGTCTTAATGTTTTGTATTTGTATATAGATGTATGGAGTGTTCTTCTCGCCTACTAATTGGTTAAATCTTACCAAAAATAATGAACAAAAGGGTTAAATAAAATTACCCATACAAACAAAGAGATTTGGTTATTTGTTTGTTGTCTCTTAAAACTTATAGTGAGACTAAATAAGGAGGTGGGTCAGCAATATTTTTCTTTTTCACTAGTAAATTGGGTCCAGCTGCCCCCCTGTCCCAGGACCAGACTCCGTGGTTGTACTAACTTCAACTACATCAGGCATTCCCTGCCCCCATACATGGTATCGCTGTTAGCCCTTTCCCACTTAAACAACACCAATCCCAGTAGTCCACAAAGTAAACATTTGAAAAAATGTGAAAGAATGTGGATGTGAAAAAATCTACAAAATTACGTAAAGAGAAAGTTGAATTATGGAAACAAATCTCTTATCTTTTTGGTCAAGCCCTCAACCATGATGGTTGAAGAAAAGGTTAGTGAGGTCCATTAAAGTTGATTCTCAGTCAGCCCCTTCCTTGTCTCCTGTGTAGAAAGAAAATACAAAAAACCATGAGAATTCTCACAGTATGGATTAAAATCTTATGTCAAAAACAAAATCTGCTCTAGTGTATAATATGCATACTCTAGTAGTACATAGAGACGGAATATACAGAAAGAAGACTAGGACAACCACTTGCAATTACTGTTAACACTATTCATGTAAATGAATGCTCATTTTTACATCTTGGTTAAGTCTTTCCGGGCTTTGGTTTGAAGATTGATTATGTACCAGGATTTTTTTATTACGCAGCTGTAAAACCCTATTCCCTCTGTTTGTACTCAATCAGTTCTATTGCAAAGAAGGTTAGTAGGGAATTGTTGGAGAGGTGATACTCTGCAGAATGTCTTGCAACCAGGTAATGAGGGTCTTTATTTGTGATAGCCCTCGTGTGTTCCAACTCTCTTTTCTTGGTGGCTAGTGTTGTGCTGCCTACGTATCTTTTCTTACAGGGGTATTCGAGGATATATATGGTGAGTATGGTACCACACTGTTAGAAATGGGATTTCTGGTTGGCTAAGGCTTGCGTCAAAGCCAGGCAGAAACCACCATTCCTAAGTTAGGGTAAGGAAGTCACCCGCTAAAATAACCCCTGCTCACCCTCTTGGTAGCTTGGCACGAGCAGTCAGGCTTATCTCAGAGGCGATGTGTAAAGCATTTGCACACGCACCCACCAGCAACAACATCCAAGGCCCCCCACAAAAGGAACTACACACAAGGTAAATGTAAAAATATGCTTTTTATTGCAAAACACATTAGATAGAAACACACACTTTACAATGTGCCAACAGGCACAGGCAGAATTTGCAGGGGATTATGTACAGGACAGGGCCACATGCACCACTGTCAGGAATATGCACTTAGTAGAACGTGCACTTAGAACATATAACAATCAGAAGCTTCACACATGATGCATAGAACATTCAGAGGTGTAGGAAAGACACATGATGCATAAGCACACATTCAGAGGTGTAAGGAACAAGGCACATGATGCATCAAAACACATTCAGAGGTGCAGGAGAAACACATGATGCATAAACACACATTCAGAGGTGTAAGGAACAAGGCACATGATGCATCAAAACACATTCAGAGTTGCAGCACAGGAGAACACATGATGCATAAACAACACATTCAGAGGTGTAAGAACAAAGCACATGACGCATCAAAAACACATTCAGAGGTGCAGCAAATAATAATTCGCAGAATTCACATTAGCACAGAACTTATATCAGAGTCCAGGTTGCGCCATTGTGCCAAAACCCAAACATAGCAGCTGCCCACTACTTGCTGGGCAGCTGAGGACAGGGACAGAACAGGGCCTAAATGCTGCAGCTGGCACTAAGTGCTGCGCAGCTGGGGAAAGCCAGGGTAGGGATGAAGGAGTGCAACTCACTCCTTAGTCCAAAAAACATGTGTCCCTAAAAGAAAGAAACCTAAACGGTGCAGCTGCCCACTACTGACTGGGCAGCTGAGAATCATCAACACTGCAGCAGGGCCCTCACTGGCCCTTAGGAACATTGACTGTCACAAGTGGGAGCCTCCTAGGCTCTGGGACAGAGAAGGCGCAATACGTGGGAGCCCTCTAGGCTCTAAACACATACATGTGTCCCCTGGAGCACTCTGGCTCCTCAAATACAAAGTGCGCACATAGGAGCCCGCCAGGCTCTTCAAATAGTTGAGCCCCCAAAAGCATGGTGTGAGCCACGTGGGAGCCCCGCTCGGGGGGCTCAAAGAACAATGGCCCCTCGGGGCCTCGTGGACTCTAGATAAAATAAATATGCCTCCTTTGGAGCTTCTCAGGGCTCAAAAAACAAATGCCCCCTCCTGAGCCTCGGGGCTCTAGAAAAACAATGCAGCAATTACCCCTGATGTTGGAGTCCGCCCTTTGGGGACTCTAAATACACAAATGCCCCCAAGAGCCTTCGTGGGCTCTTCACCAAGATGGCCCCTTCGTCAGAGTTCGAATTCAAAGTGAGTCTCAACGGCCTCAAACACAAAGGCCCTCGCACTGGTGGGGAGGGGCGGGCACCAGCAATGTGCCCCTACGCTCCCCCCTCTCCTCTACACAGCCCCAGCCCCACTCACTGGACTACTCGCGCAGGGACATCTCCTCTCTGTAGGACCTCACTGGCGGCTGCAGGAGGGGGGCGGGAAGCACTACCGGTCTCTCTGTTCAGGCAGCATAGGGCTCTCCTTCAGACACCGGAGCCCCGCCTGCACCTGCCACCGCTCTGCTCCTTTGGTTGCTTTGGTGATACGGGGCTCCCCCTCCACTGGGGGAAAAACACCGCCTTCTTCCTTGTGGCGGCGCGGGCTCTCCTGCAACTCCGGGGCCCCGCCTGCCCCTCCAGCTGCCCTTCTTCTCTACTCGGGCTGCGGGGGCGGGACTTCCGCCTTTGACCCCAGTACTTCCGGGTCGCCGTGGGCAGCGCGGCGGCCCTCTCCCCAGCACTCCCAGGCTGCGCTCCTATCAAACGAGGGGTGGGCACCCTCGAGGCAGCAATTTGCGGGGCAATGCTGGGTGGGCACCGGCTGAAAAGATAAATAAAGCGCTCCCCGCGCTATAGGGCATTACTAAAACGCTCCCAAGTGCTAAGGCGGTTGGTTACAGCGCTCCCAGCGATAAAGGACATGAAAGCGCTCCCAGGCGCTTAAAAGGAAAGTAAAGCGCTCCCAGGCACGTTGAGGAAAATACAGCGCTCCCAAGCGCTAGAGGAAACAAAGTAAAGCGCTATTAAGCGCTGGGGGCCAAAATCAAGCACTCCTAGGCGCTAGAGCACAAGTAAAGATCCACAAGTCCTGCAAAGTCCTTCAGGAGTCCAGGGGCTGGGCAGGGCCCAGGGAGGCAAGCCTTCCCCTGGGCCCAAGCAGCAGCACGCCCCTGGCAGGATTCAAGTTGGCAAACAAGAACATTTGACAAGAGGTCACAGCCTCCTTTTATACAGAGAAATCCTTTGTCTAAAGGTGCAGGGTGGGGGAAGAACCAGTCGCAGCTGGTCTGGGAGCACCCTTGATGTGCTCAGCCCCTCACTATATTCACTGGCAGGGCTAGGGACATTAGACCCACCACAGGGGGTGGAGCCAGCATTGTGTGGGGAAAGCCCAGCCCTATTCAGGACCCAGGTGCACTCCACCCCAGCCATCAGCATGCTAATCTCAACACTCACCACCGGGCAGACTCATCCAGACTCCTGGAGCTAGGCTCACCAGCCAGTTCCAGCCAATCACAAGCCAGACACAAATTACACAACCATGCCAACTTCTAGAAGTGGCACTTCCACACTAGACACAATCATGCCGCATATATCAGTGCGCAGTCACACGAGTCCGCACATACCAGACTCGAGCCTGCACACCTCACGCATCAGGAACTACCAGGGACACAGACATTCCCCATGCATTCCTATGGGAGGGCAGGCCAACCTTACTCCACGCACTCAGGGCGCGCACGCACTTTCCACTGGGACACAGTGAAAGTGCGCAGAAACCAAGACATCACTATATTTATTTAATAACACCAGGCAAAAAGTTCAGGGGTGAACCTGCCAGAAGGGCCAATCCAACACACATGTGTGGAATTGTTTGATCATCCTTTCTCCTGTCGGTGTCTGCTATGATTTCTTCATCAAGCTATTCTTGCAGGCCTTACAATGGCCATAGGGAAAGAAGCCCTGTAGGTTAATCTGTGTGTTTAGGTGTCTGTTGGTAATGTCCCCGTTCACAAGAAAATCCCTGAGAGTTCTTCCCTTTTTGTATGTTATCTGTGGTCTATCTTGTACTGTGTGGCCTATGATTGGGTCACTTGATATTCCAATTCCTTGTCAGGATTTTAGCTATTTCTTTAGATTCTTTATTGTAAGTAAGGATCACTCTAGTTGTAGTGTCTTCCTCAGTGTTTGGTTTGTCTTACTATTTCCTCTCTTTTGATTTTACTTACTTTGTCTTTTGCTCTCACCAAGACTCAATTGGGATACCGTCTTTGTCTGAACCTAGTCATCATGTTTTCGTGTTCAATTAGCAAACTTTCTTGGGTGCTGCAGTTTTTCCTTGCTCGCAGCAGTTCTCCAAACAGGATAATCCATTTTAGTGTTTCAAGGGTGACTAATGAAAGCATTGAGAAGAGTACTTCCTGCTGTGGTTTTCCTATGGAGTTTAGTGGTCATTTTGTTGTTCTCTATTTCTACCGCTACATCAGGAAATCCAATCTGTTTTTTGCTTATAGTATATGTGAGGTTGAGATTTAACGTGGTATTATTGAGTTCACTGATCATATCTATAGCATCTTCCTCACTCCGTTTCCACACCACAAACAGGTTGGCGATGTACCTGTACCATCGCCTTGTTGCTTATGGGAGCAGACTTGGGTTTTATGAGGACTTCCTTTTACCATACTCCCAGGAACAGGTAGGCAAAGCTGGGGGCAAAGCACGTACCCATAGTTGTGCCAAGGATTTGCTTGTACATGGTGCCATTGAATAAAAACATGTTGTTCAAGCGACAACATTTCATAAGTTTCAATAACATTTCTGTATGTTTCAGGTAACCGATTTTATGGGTATTAAGGAAATGTTGACAGCATTGGATACCAAGCGAGTGGTCAATGTTAGAGTACAGTGAATTGACATCCATGGTAATCATAAGATGGTATTCTTCCTAAGCGATGTCAGTCATTTTTCCCAGGAAGTCTTTGGTGTCCCTTATCTATGAGTGAAGGTTCTCTACATATTCTCGGAGAAAGTGGTCTCTGTATTTGGAAATATTTTCTGAGACGCAGCCTGTTGAGGATACAATTGGTCTTCCAGGTGGTACCTCCGGATTCTTATGTACCGTAGACAAAAGAAAAAAAAATGGGAGTTCTAGGATAATCACATTTGGGATAACAATATTCGTCCCATTGGAGTATACCTTTCTCTTTGTATTCAGTGAGCATGTCCCAAACGCTGACTATGCTTATGTTATACTCTTGTACATTGGTAGTGACATAAAATCTAGTATCTTCTAGTTGTATTTGTGGCTTCATCAATGTAAGCCGATCGGTCCCATAGTACAATATTGCCCCCTTTGTCGGCAGGGCGGATGATAATCTTTTCATCCTCATTGAGAGAATTAATAACTTGCCATTGTTTTTTTGGGAAGTTGGTGGTGGTATTGTTTTTATTCTGTTTTTGTTTCCGGAATTTGATTTTTAGTGGTGGTCTCATGAAAAGCGTCAATATTGTCATGCGGCATAAGTGAAAGGAAAATGGATTTTGGTCTGAACTTAGTATTTGCTGGCAGATCAGTTCTAGGGATAGGTTGTTCCTCATAATGCTCTAGGCCGGATTCTTGGTAGAGGTCCTGCATAGCCATTAATCTGTCCTGTCCTGTACTTTCTATGTATTGCTAGCCCATACCCACAAGACACTGTGTGACCAAGCTTTTTAAAAAAAAAATGTTTTAAACTTTTTATTGGATTTTTATTTTCATACATCCAACGGTAAAAGCATCATCATATACATATATCAACACAGTTCAGCCGTGATTGCAGTCAAAAGATACATAGCTTTTAGGGTTTCGATTACAACTGATCGGCGTACATCAGCGTGTCAACATATAAGCAAGAGGCGATTGTACATGCAGCATTTTATCATACAGATTTCATATTTCCAGCGCTCATAGACATTCTAGCAGGTCCACACCCTACCCTGCAATCCTGACAGCATGACCCATATTAACATGTGATTTTCAGAGTATTCCAATGCATAGTGTTTTTCTACGTTAGTGTGCTACAAGTTTCGCGGATGAGCTAATAGATAACATGTCAAGGGGCCCGAATGTCCTTGGGACATGATGCGCTCGGCAGCATTTCAGCATATGTGGCTAAACGTTCATGGCAATGAATTAAGTCATCAATCCACTCCTTAAATTTGGGCGCCCGTCCTTTTCCCCAGTGGCAGGCTACATGCCTCTTAGCCATAAGTAGCACAAGAGCAACATATTTATGATGCACTGCCTGGAGTGGTTTGACGTAGCCCAGCAGAGCTATAAGTGGGGTGGGATCAACTCGTGTGTTTACCTTCTCCATAAGGGCTTCAAACACTTGCTCCTAATATTCATGCACTCCTGGGCAGTCCCAAGCCAGATGCAGAAAACGCCCTCCGGGGGCCCTACATCTGTCACACCTGTCTGAGTCTCGTAGATGGTATCTGTGCAGTCTGACTTGGGTGTAGTAAATTCTCTGTAGGAATTTATAGTGTATGATGCGGAGCCTGCTGCTAGCTGATACCCTCTCTGTTTGTGAGCAGCAGAATTCCCAATGATCATCTGTCAGGTCATACCCTAGTTCCTCACTCCCACGAGCGCGAGACGTCGTAGCTGGCAATTCCCTCTGACAAGGCGTTTAGCTGATGTATTTTTAAGTGCTAACTGCAGTGACGTCAGAACCTGCGGCTCATTTGGGAAGTCCGGGGTAAGAGACCACATCCCCTGTCGAAGACGAATGTAAAGAAAAAGGTCAAGTAGCGTGTGTTGCCGTCCCTGCAATATGTGCTAAGCTGTGCGAAAATGGCCATCCGGGTATAGGTCCCCCCAGGTACGGATGTGATAACGCTCTTTAAATTTATGAAAAATTGCTTCTTGAAGGAGGGGCATATCCGGATGATACGTAAGAGGCAAAAATGGAGAATATAGAAAGGTGGTATTCAGCATGCGTCCTATGCGTTGCCACGCCGCTGTAGTACAAGTTAGGTTAGTCAGCATTTTTTTTCTAGAATTAACCGGTTCGTACAGTACGCCATCAATGTGAATAGGATGCGCCAGCCAATGCTCCGCTGCGTCTTGTGGGGCATACCGCAGCTGTGCCACCCAGAACCAAGCATAGTGGGCCTGTGTGCTAGTATAATAAAGTTCAAAATTTGGGATCCCAAACCCCCCTTGTGAATACGGCCTGATAAGGACGTTCCATTGCAACCTCAGCTGTTTACCTCCCCACACGAATCTCGTCATCTCCGCCTGTAATGTCTTAAAAAAGAAGGTCCCTGGGTAGTATGGAATATTTAAAAAAAGATAAAGAAGTTGGGGAAGTACCACCATTTAATTAAGGATGCCCTTCCCGCCATGGAGAAAGGCAACGCGATCCAGCGGGTAACACTGTCCACTATACGAGTCATAGTAGTGCCATAGTTCAACCTCATAAGCTCTTCCCTGTCCTTAGTGATGTGAATTCCTAGGTATCTTAACTCCTCATCGCACCACTCTAATGGATAGTCCAGCGGGAATCGTGCCGTCGCACTCGTCAGCGGGAAAATACTCTACTTCCCCCAGTTTATCTGGATCCCCGATAATCTCCAGAAAACTATAAATTATCTGAGTAGCGGATTCAGGTTTTGCTGAGGGTAACGGATGTACAGGGTAATATCAGCATATAATGATACAAGTATCTGCCGCATGTTACAACGCAGTGCCTTTTCTTTATGGTGCTGTCGCAGTTTCGTCCGCCAATGTTTCTACTGCAATGGCAAAAAGCAAGGAGGAGAGTGGGCACCCCTGCCGCGTACCTCTAGTAATTTGGAACGTCTGAGACGTGCGCCCATTAATAAGAACCTTAGCTAGAGGCTATTGATAAAATAGCCTAATCCAAGAGAGGAAGAGGGGCGGGAACCCCATTCGTAGCATCACCCCAAATATGTAGTCCCACTCAATTGCATCGAAAGCCTTCGTGGCGTCTAAAAAAACGCAGCCATGGGCAGATCTGGCGAAGCATTATTTAGGATAGCAAAAACTGTTCTTAAGTTATGGTAGGTGGCTCTCGCTGGTACAAATCTCGACAGGTCAGGTAGAATCAAATATTCCATCAACAGGCTCAACCTGTTTGGAATGAGTTTTGCTAAGATTCTGGCATCACAACTAAGTAGAGAAAGTGGCCTATATGAGTCGCAATGACGGGGGTATTTTTCTGGCTTCAGTAATTAAATTATGAGCGCCTCCCTCATGGATGCGGGAAGAGACCCCACCTCAAGTGATTCTTCATATACTTCACGTAGAATAGGGGCCATTAGGTCTATGTATGTTTTATAGAATTCCACTGTCTCAGTGGCTTTACCCAATTGCATACCCATAATTGCCTCCCTGACCTCATCCAATTCACATGGAGCACACAAGGTGGTTTGTTGTATGGCGCTTAGCCAGCCCAGCGCCACATCTCCCAAGTAGCTGTCTAGATCTAAGTTATCCCTCCTCTGTGTGGTGTATAGACTGGTATAGTGCCACGTAAAGGCGTTTAGTATTTTGGCCGTATCGCAGTAAACCATCCCATCCAGGTCCTCAATCTCCAACACATACCCAGAGTAACGAGGATGTCTGACTATTCGTGCTACAGCCTTGCCAGGCCTCTCCCCCTCACCATAACATGTACTCCTAAATCTTGCCTCCCGTTGCACCGTGTCCATATATTCTGTAAGTGTGTCCTGAAATTGAGTCTGAGTAGCAGCCCTCAGGCTTGAGGCCAGCTCAGTCTCCAGCGCCTAAAGTTGTAGCTCCAATTTACTTAGTGTGTTAGTTATATCTTTAAGAACCCCCGATCCCTTCGAGATTCAAAACCCGTGAAGTTTGACTTTAAATGCCTCCCAAATAGTTTCCACACTGTCTACAATTCCCTTATTGCGTGTAAAGAAATCCTGTACTTCCTCTCGCAGTTCTTCCTGAAAAACAGTGTCTAACAAGCTTGGGGTGTACAACCGCCAAGGAATGCATGGTGTAGTGAATTCGGAACATGATAGAGTGAGTGCCACTGGCGCGTGGCCTGAGTAAGTTCTGGCAAAATGTCTCACCCGGGTTATTACAGGCCCTAGCCCTCTGGACAGAAGCCAATAGTCCAACCTTGGACATGATGCTGCCTGTGCAGTGAAGTGTGTTCCCTCATTAGCTTGTGGATGCATATGTATCCATGCATCTATCAGCTTATATGCAGTTATGGTGTTCTGCAATATGTCTCGCGCTTTTGTATAATGATGTGGGGCTGGCTGTGACCTATCCACCCCAGGATTGTACGTTACATTGAAATCGCCACCCCATATAATGTAACTAAAGCCTACTTCAAATATCTTGGCCCACATTGTGGTATAAAAATCTGGGTCATCCACATTTGGCCCATAGCAACAGGCCAGTCAGTGTGACAGAGACAGTTCCCAGTCAAGACAGTAGCGACCCTGTGAGTCCCATGTTGCTCCCGCAAGGTGGAAAGGCACCCTTTTCCTTATAAGGATCGCTGTACCCCTCGCATATGAGGAATATGAAGAGAAGATTCTATGCTCTGCCCATTTACTTGCAAGGTTATTTGGCCTCTGAGGTGCAAAATGTGTTTCTTGTAGCATAGCTATATGCATATGATGTCTATCTAAGTACGCCAAGATTTTACGCTTTTTCCTAGGGTCCACCAACCCTCGAACAGTCCACGTCATGATGTTAAGTGCCTCATCTTCCACATTAGCCATAATCACCAACCCCGTTTTCATCCTACATGTTATCCGATGAATGTAGCCCTTCCTGTGCAGTCTAGTATTGAAATATACCCATGATGCTCTGCTATTAACTCGTCATCAGCTCCCATAATAACATTGATAGAACATTCCTGTTGCGTTCCTTCTATACAACGTACAAAACATGTCCCTCCCTGCCCCCCTCCACCCACTGAAGCAGCTCCAACATGCCAGTACTAGTTTCCCACCCAGCCCTCCCCTCCCTCAAACCTACAAAAAACAGAAACGGACCTACAATCCCTGCAAACATTGTGCAGTGAATATACCTGGGAGGACTCCCTTCGGGGGCTATTTCTAAGTGGCAGTACAGAACCCCTGCACCCACAGAGCTCTCCAAAGGTGGATCGCCCGGGCTCTGGGGGCAGAGGGTGCCCAGTGTTAGTAAACATACCTCAATGCACACGCTATAAAACCTCTTGTGCGTAGTTTAACACTTAAGCCATTCCCCCAACCCACTGCAGTTCCAAAATTGTATCATTACTAGGTAGTGACGATGAAGATCTATTTTATTGTGAGCCATCTTCGGCCCCAGTCGACACAGAATGTTGCGACGCTGTCATGCCGCCGTCAGTACAATTTGTGCGTTTGATGTGTTTGAGGAACTCCTCACCCTGTTGCCGCTTGGTGAAAAACCTCTGTTTACCCTGGTGCATGACCCTAAGACATGCTGGGTATAATAGTGCGTAATCAATTTGCGCCTTACTCAGCTTGCTCTTGTCATCTAGAAATTTACTGCGCTCCTCTTGCACTTCAGGCGTAAAATCTGGGTAAATGGAAAATGTGTTCCCCTCATATGACAACATCTGCTTAATTCTTGCTGCACGTAGGGCGACATCACAGTCTCTATAGTTCAAAAGCCTCACTATGATGGGTCGTTGAGTGCTCCCTGGGGCGGACGCGGTCCAAGGGATCTATGGGCCCGCTCCACTATAAATTGGTTTGAAAAAGATTCAGCTCCTATCGCCACCAACAGCATTTTTTCAACATATTCCTCCATTCGCCCCGTATTTGATGACTCTGGAATACCAATCACGCAAATATTATTGCGCTTACTGCGCGCTTCTAAGTCCTCATTCTTTGCGGCGATTATTTTTAGTAGTTTGTCCATGTGGGCAATCTGTGTAGTATTCCTGGATGTCGAATCCTCTGTGTCCGAGATTTGCCTCTCTGTTTCCTTAATTCGATCCTCATGCCCCTCTAACTTATGTGCTATGGCGTCCATGCGAGATGACATACAATCAACTTTATCCACAATAGGGGCAAATCCTTGCCTGACTTCCTGTAGTATGCTCTGCACATCAGTAGCTTGTGTAGTAGTAGTACTCGGAGCCTCCCCTCCTCCATCCAGGTCTCGCTCATATTGCGCGCCGCAGGTTCCCTTTTTCGCAGCTTCAAAATTTTGCTTCAGCTGTCAAGTATCTGGTTTCCCCATGATGTCACAATGGTGGGGGGCCTAGCCAGTCGCGTCCTTATCTGCACACCCCCCGACCATCAGTATTGCGGGTCAGCCGCACTTGTGTCAGTTAACACTCTCCGGGTGCTAATTTTAGGTCCAGTGGCGCCACTCAGCCAACTGCGCACAGCTCCCTTCTGCGCCAATTCACTGTCCAGGATACACCGGTCAAGCGCGGAGGGGGGTCCTCTAGCATGGTAGAGAACAGCTGCTACATCCACATATCCCTGCACACAGTAGCTCCCAGTAGCACAGGCAGATAGAGCAGCAGCTCAGTAGAGGTATGCCGGTCATTCAAGGTGCCAGGTGTCATGCTAGAGCCTTATACCCCCAAGCTGGAAAGTCCAGGCACCAGTCTCTGTAAATCACTCAGCAAATGTAGCTCCCCCTACCACAATGTTGCTCACAGGAGTCTGCCACTTACAAAGAAGAGTGGTGCGCAGGGCCCTAGGGTGTTCTTCCCACCTCCTCTGTCCGCAAAATGGCTCCCTGCAGCAGTCCGATGGGGAAATGGTGGGAATCACAAATTTACAGCAGCGCCCAGACGCTCAGTCGGTTGTATTCGTGCCGACTGAAGATCAGATCCCCTCCACTCCTCCGCCGGGGGCCACCCCGTAGTGTCTTCCATTCCCGTGATCGGGGCTGCAACAGTGGATGGGAGGGCGCGGGCTGCGGCAATGCTCACAGTCTTTGCGGCCTACTCGGCCCCACGCAGGCCCAGCTGTCCGCGCTTAGAGTTGCCGCAGTGATGTCTCCTCTCGCCAGCGGGTCACTCGGGGGGGCGATGACTCTCCCGTATTGCCCCCAGTGCACTCTCCAGAGGCCCGGGGCTCTCACTCTGCCGCAGCAGCAGCGGACCCGCAGCCGCACAAAGCGCTCCTCAATTCACGCCGCTCGAGCCGCTGCTTAGCTACCGCTGCGCTGTCCGTCTCCTGCCGCCACTCTGCACTTCCACCCACCACCAAGTGCTGCTCACTCTTGGCCCCCAGACGGTCCATGGTGGTGCCGCTTCTTCCGCCGCCGCGCGTCTCTCGGTACTCGGCCCAGACGCTTCTGGTGCAGCAGCGGCCTCAATTAGGCAGTGGCCGAGTTAGCCCTCCATGCACACCCCCACGATACTCCAGCCAGAGTCTCTGTGGGCCAGATCAGGAGCAAGGTAGGGCCGTTTGTCCTGATTTTTGGTGTGGGGGGTGTTACTTCTTCCAGTTGGTGAACTTAGAGGCTCTAGATGTGACATTGAGCAGGATCAATTCCAGGATTAGGACGCTGGGCTGCAGGAGCCTCACACGTGTGCGGCCATCTTGAGTGTGTGCACCACCTAGCGCCCCCACACTGTGTGACCAAGCTTGCTCTGCAAGCGAAACGCGTTACCTGGATTAAAACCAACTTATGGTGTTTTTGCAATAACCTCTTAGTGATCGCTTTATTGTTTGCCGGGAAAAAATATATATATATTTATACACACACCCACACACATACTCTCTCTGCGGTCAAATATATCAACTGGATACCTCTTTTTGACGTTTCCCGGGTCTTCTTCTTGACCTACTGGGCCAACTGTGGTCTTAAGTTTCTGCTCTGGGTGAGGTTTCATTTTCTTGTGGTTTTCTTTCAGGATTGTGGTAGTAACAGCCTCTCAGGATACATTTGGGCACCTAGCATTAACTTGATGCTGAGTCACCCAGATTGTTTATTGAGGGTGCCATCTTCCTTTCTATCTGATAGAGACTTCTAGCTGCAGATTCCTTATTTAGAATCCTCTACAGATGCCAGACTGGATCCGGAAACATTTTTCCCCCAACAGTATGCCTGTGCGCCAGCAGAGGGCGTCGAGTGATTCCGCAGCAACATCGTCCTCTGGATGTGTCAACAGCGGAGTCCATATAATTCCCTCGCCGGCGGGCTGATGTCAATTCCTTCTTTTCCTCACTTACAACAAAGATCCAGAGCGGAGCTCGGGCCATTATTTGGCCCTTCTTTTTCCTTCTCTTCCTGTCTAGGGAATAGTGTGCCAACAATGTCACCAGGGTTTTAGCCCTATCGCTCTTACGAAAGGCAGATGTTGATCACCGATCCCCATACGATTTGTTTATGGTGTCTTGGTGAAGAGCACAACTTCGTTGACTGTGGCTCCTGTCAGCGTCTCCTGCCGAAGGCTTTGAAGAAACACCATCTGAAGCTCCTCATGGCATGGCTTGTGGATGAACCACAATGTTGTCTATCTACCCCGAAGCAGAGATACAGGTTGATGAGTTACTCGGGTGGGGAGCCACCATCTTCCAAGACTGGGCCGAAGACCCAATGTGCTAAACGTAAGTTTGACATTGTCTCGCAACTGCCACTTGTGAAGGCCTCTCTGGCAACCCCACGCTTCCCTAGATACTCTGGAGCCCAGGTGATTATCAACCAAATGAAAGAATACTTTCTTTCACTTCAATGGGTCTTTGACCCTCCGACTCTCTCTGGTGCACATTTTAGCCCCAAGGAGGTTGGGAGAGTCCTGGTTGCACTTTCACTGGCGGCTTTGACCTCGGTCACAGGGAGGCTCCCTGAGTTCGTCAGGCAATTTAATGTTGCACTGGTGCACAGCGCTTCGGGGTTTACACCATCGGCATCTCTTGAGCCTGCAACGTCGGCAGTGTTGCTTGTCATGGATACATTTGCTATTTCCGATGTTGAGTTATCCTTGCACCGGCGCCGGACTGTCAGATTGGATGGCGGCGTTGCTGCCTAATGTGGAAAATCCTGATTCTGATAGATACATCTGCCGTGTGGATTCCTCACCTTGTGAATATCCCCTTGCGTCAGCAACATTCGGAAATTCTTTTTGTAGCTTCACGCGGACGTGGATCCGGACGTCACAGAGGCCCGGCACCGCTCGCGACTTCGCTGACGTCACCGACGCCTATAACAGGCCCACGCCGGCATGATGACATCAGTTCCCTTTTTTCCGCGTCGTCGACGCTAACGGTTTTCAGGGATCGTACTGTAGCTTTACAGTAACTTTGTTACTATTATCCTGTTATTGTGTCTATCTTTACATTCTTCGAAATGTCATCGAAGAAAACTGGATTTAAGGCTTGCGGCGAATGTGGCAAGACTATGTCTATCACCGATCCTCATGAATGCTGTGTTTGGTGTTTAAGTTCCGACCATGACGTCGAGGACTGTCCTTGCTGCAAGAAGATGACTTCGAAGGCGTTAAGAGAAAGAGAGACAAAACTCCTTGTGGCAAAACTTAAAGATAAGAAAGTTAAGAAGTCTTCGAAGTCTCGAACTCGTCGGTTGAGGTCGAGATCGAGGTCGAGGTCTCGTTCGAGGTCACGCTCGGAGTCGTCTTAGGCTCACGCTTCGAAGTCTTCGAGGAAGAAGCATAAGAAGAGGAGCCATGAGTCACGTCATCACTCCGGAAAGGACTCTAGTTCAAGACCGAAGTCCCAGGTCAAACTTCTGAGTAAGGAAGTGGAGGTTTTGGAGTCGGAACATAACTCTGTTGGTGAGGCTTCACATCTGGATTCACCCGAATCTCAGAAGCAGGTCGAATCTCCGGTTCCATCCAATCCTTCTGGTCAGGAGGATGAAGGTGAGGAGCAGGGGGCTGGTGAAGTCGAAGTTCCGGTGCCTGCGGGTTCGTCGACCCCGGTTCCTGGACTCGGTGAAGAGGCCGATGTCGTTTCGACTCCGCCTCCTCAGGAACGACCCAGAGACCAATATCCTGAATTTCCAACTCCAGGTCAGGATCCTTCTCAGTTCCTGAACGCCATGTTTGGTGTATATTCCAGGGCAATGTTCCCGTCTGGTGCACCTGTTGGTCCCACGGGTCCGATGGCCTTCAACTTGGGTGTTCCCCAGGCTTACGCCCCTGCGCCCTTCATGCCTTTTATGCCGGCTATACCACCGCATTGGCATTTTCCGACACCACCGGTGTCGTCGACGCTGAAGCGCATGACGCCGACTCCGTCGACGCCGGTCTCATCAACGCCGATGCCTACGACTCCGAGGCAGGATTCTGCCCGACCTCGTATTGAAAAACCTCGTCCGACTTCGGGTTCGACACCGGCACCGACCCCGTCGGAGTCGATTCCAAATCCTTTGACTTCTGCTGTGAAGGAAAGATCTCGGAGAAAGGCCCAGAGACTTCTGGAAGAGGAAAGATTTCCGTATTCAGATACTGAAGAAGGGGAGTTACAGGATTCTGAGGATCCTTTTGAAGACTTGTGTGAGGCCAGTGGGCTTGAACTGTCGCCTGAGTGGGAATTGGCTTCAGTGTCAAATGTACCATCGAAGGATGTGGTGCCTTATCACACCGTTATTAATAAAGCAGCGAGTTTGTTGAATATTACTCTGCCCACTGCTGATTATAAACCTAATATTTTAACTGAGGTTCTTCATTCACCCTCGTCAGTAATTGAACCTGTGTTACCCTTCAACGAGGCCTTATCTGAGCCCATCTATGAGGTTTGTAAGAAACCTTTAACTGCTCCTGCAGTTTCTAGAACAGTTGCGAGGAGATACAGAGTTGCACCTGAGGACCCTGCGTTTTTATCAATTCATCCCTTGCCTGAGAGTTTGGTGGTGCAGGCTGCCTGCTCAAAGAAATCTGCTGGTGCTTTTCCATAGGTTCTTGGGGATAAAGAATCCAGAAAGCAAGATCAGAGTGCCAGGAAGGTTTTCTCTTCAGCCAGTATGGCGTTAAAGTCAACCAACGCAACGTGTCTGATGGGGAGGTATATCCATGCCTTGATGGATTCTGTCAAGCAGCTGATTCCGAAAATTCCTGAGGATGACAGGAAGGATTTTCAGGAAGTGATATCAGACACTCAAGCAGCTGCGAGACAGGTGATTCAGAGTGGTCTGGACACTGCTGATTCGGTGGCAAGGGTCATGGGCTCCTCCGTGGCCACCAGGAGGGCTGCCTGGCTCAAATCATCGGAGTTCTCTGCGGACGTCCAGTCTGCTTTGTTGGACTTGCCTTTTGATGGCTCAGGAATGTTTGGCAAAAGGCTGATGCTGCTTTGGAACGTTTTAAGAACAGTAGGGCCACTGCAAAATCTTTGGGTCTTCAGTCCAGAGGTACTACTGGAAGACGCTTCAGGGGGTTTGGAAGGTCTTCCTTTCGCTCTTACAGACCATCCCAGCAGCAGCCTCAACAGCAGCAGAATGCGCTGTACAAGTCATACAGGGGCAGGCAAAGATCCCGCCCTAGAGGTCATCAATCCTCCTCCTCCTCCTCCTCTCCTTCCCAACCCCCGGCCAATGCAGCAAAGCAGCCCTAGATCCGCCATTCCGGATCATGTGGGCCCAGTGGGGGGTCAGCTTACTCATTTTCTAGAAGATTGGGAATTATTAACATCGGATCTTTGGGTTCTCAATCTTGTAGAGAATGGGTATGCACTTCCTTTCCAGGAATTCCCTCCCAATTACCCTCCTTGCCAGGGTTATTGTTCGGAGGACCACCTGCTTCGCCTGCAGGAAGAAGTCCTGGCTCTGTTCCAAAAAGGTGCAATAGAGGTGGTTCCAGAGCAGGAAAGGGGTCAGGGGTGCTACTCCCGGTATTTCCTGATCCCCAAGAAAGATGGCAGGCTTCGGCCAATCCTGGATCTCAGGATCTTGAACCTTTACCTGAAACAGGAAAAGTTCAAGACGCTCACTCTTGCGCATGTTCTTCAAGCGCTGCTGGAAGAAGACTGGATGGTGTCGATCGACTTGCAGGATGCGTATTTTCATATTCCCATCTTGAAGTCGCACAGAAAGTATCTCCGTTTTACGGTTGGGTCACAACACTACCTTCCGTTTGGTCTTACTACTGCGCCTCGAGTCTGCACCAAGGTGATGGCAGTGGTGGCGGCTCATCTCAGGAGATCGGGGATACATGTGTTTCCGTATCTAGACGACTGGCTGATCAAAGCGGAGTCGCCGGAGAAGGTGCTCCATCATCTGCAAGAGACAACTCAGTTGTTGCACAGGTTGGGTTTTTCGATAAATGTACCCAAGTCTCACCTGGTGCCCTCACAGCGCAACCTGTTCATAGGTGTGGTACTGGACACTACTGTGTGTCGTGCATTCCCTCCCCCTCAAAGGATTCGCGACATACAGGAGATGATTCCTTTGTTTTACAATGGAGCGGTTGTTCCAGTCCTGAAGGTCCTTCGCCTGCTCGGTCTGATGGCTTCATGCATTCTGTTGGTCAACCATGCACGCTGGCATATGAGGGTGCTCCAGTGGTGCCTCCGCAGGCAGTGGTATCAGCACAAAGGGGATCTCAGGGAGTCGGTGAAGATCTCCAGAGAAACTGCAGCGGATCTGTCTTGGTGGAGCGTGGAAGGCAATCTGTCTCAAGGGAAGCCTTTTCAGATTCCTCCATCGGTTGCCACAGTTATATCGGATGCGTCCACTCTCGGGTGGGGTGCTCATCTGGGGGACCTGGAGGTCAAAGGTCTTTGGTCTCCAAAGGAAAGGTTGCTTCATATCAACCTTCTAGAGTTGCGGGCGATACGTCTGGCGCTCAAGGCCTTCCTCCCTTCCCTTCGCGGGCGGTCAGTTCAGGTCCTGACGGACAACACGACCGCGATGTGGTACATCAACAAGCAGGGAGGAGTAGGGTCGCAGTGTCTCTGCAGAGAGGCTCTGCGTCTCTGGTCCTGGGCTCAGGACCATCAGATTTGTCTGATGGCAAATCATCTGGCCGGGGTTCAGAACGTTCGTGCAGACAGTCTCAGTCGGCAGTTCTCTGCCGATCACGAGTGGAGGCTCCATCCAGAGGTAGTTCTCGACATTTTTCGGATGTGGGGGACTCCTCGGGTGGACCTGTTCGCCACTTACGAGAATGCTCACTGCCTGTCATTCTGCAGTCTCCAGTATCCGATGCAAGGAGCCTTGGGGGACGCGTTTCAGTTGAGTTGGAGCTCGCAACTCCTTTACGCGTTTCCTCCCATACCTTTGATTCCTCGGGTTCTGAGGAAGATTCGCCAAGACCGGGCCCGAGTCATATTGGTCGCCCCGGATTGGCCAAGAAGGGTGTGGTACTCGGACCTTCTCCACCTCTCCTCTCACCCGCTGCTCCGTCTCCCTCTCAGGGCAGATCTCCTCTCTCAGATGGAGGGGCAGGTTCTACACCCCCACCACCAGACATTACACCTTCATGCCTGGAGATTGAACGGGGCACCTGATTTCTTTTTCTCTCCCTCACGATGTGGTGGATGTCATTTTATCAGCCAGGCATGACTCCACTAAGTCCATCTATTCTTATAGGTGGTCTAAGTTTGTTGTTTGGTGCAGGGAGAAGTCCATAGACCCTTTGAGGGCCCATTTATCTGATGTTCTCCAGTTTGCCCTTTCTCTGGCTCAGCAGGGGCTTGCTGTTGCCACGGTGAAGGGTTATCTGTCAGCGCTGTCGGCGTTTATCTGTTTGCCTGACCAGCCTTCTCTGTTTAAATCTCCTATAGTTTTAAGGTTTTTGAAGGGCCTCATTAATAAGTTTCCTCCTATCCCTTTTATTGTGCCTCAGTGGGATTTGAATCTAGTTTCGACATTTTTAATGGGTGCTCCTTTTGAGCCTCTTCACAAATGTCCTATGAGGCTCCTGACTTTCAAGACTGTTTTCCTCATTGCAATAACCTCGGCAAGGAGGGTTAGTGAGCTTCAAGCTCTTAGTTCCAAGCCCCCTTTCTTGTCCATTCATGCTGATCGAATGGTTCTTAGGACCAGGGCTGCTTTTCTGCCTAAGGTGGTAACTCCTTTCCACCTTGGTCAATCTGTTACCCTCCCTACCTTTTATCCTCCCCCACACCCTTCCAAAGAGGAGGAGAGGTTGCACCGTCTGGACCCCAAGAGGGCGGTGTCCTTTTATTTGGACAGGACTAAAGACTGTCGCTTGGATAACCAGCTCTTTATTGGCTTTGCTGGCTGCAAGAAAGGAAGAGCGGTCCATAAGAGGACTTTGTCGAGATGGATCGTCCTCTGCATTTAGATCTGCTACTCTTTGGCCGGTAAGGAACCACCAGAGGGTATAAGGCAGAGGTCTTCAATCTGTGGGGCGCGACCCCCAGGGGGGTTGTGGAGTCCTTGGAAGGGGGTCACAGATTCTGCCAGAGCACGCAGTTCCTGGCGGTGGGCTGATCGAGGGTGTTCATGGCGGAGGCCTAATTCACACCGAGGTGTGAAAAACATCTAAGCCTCATTAACAAGTAAAAGGTCTTCTAAAGACCTGTTAAGTACTCGGGTGTGACTGTGTGTGTGTGTGTGTTCCTGAAGCCGTTTCGAGCTGGGGGAGGAGGAGAAGTGGGGGTGGGGGGGCGGAGGGGTGCTGGGGGAGCAGGCTGTAGTGTAGCCCTTTGCGGTCAAATGCATATTGCGCGCCTGGAGCTGTGGGTTCCATGACATGTCCCCCGCCCACAGCAGGGAGGCACAGAGGTGCCCTCCCAAAATCGGGAAAGAAGGAAGAAGAGCAGAGAGATACTGACCCCCCATGAGAGAGGCACAGAAAAGGTGGGGGGATGAATGATGGGTGGATGGATGGATGTAAGGATGAAGGATGGATGGATGTAAGGATGAAGGATGGATGGATGTAAGGATGAAGGATGGATGGATGTGTGAAAAGGTGGGTGGATGAATGATGAATGGATGGATGAAAGGGTGGATGGAAGGATGAAAAGATGGATGGATGGATGGAAGGGTGGATGGATGGATGGATGGATGGATGAAAGGATGGATGGATGAAAGGGTGGATGGATGGAAGGATGAAAGGGTAGATGGATGAAGGATGTATGGATGGATAAAAGGTTGCATGGATGGATGAATGATGGATGGATGGATGTGTGAAAAGATGGGTGGATGAATAATGGGTGAATGGATGGATGCAAGGATGGACGGATAAAGGATGGAAGGATGAAAGGGTAGATGGATGTATGGATGGATAAAAGGTTGCATGGATGAATGATGCATGGATGGATGTGTGAAAAGGTGGGGGATGAATGATGGGTGGATGGATGGATGAAAGGGTGGATGGATGTATGGATGGATAAAAGGTTGCATGGATGAATGATGCATAGATGGATGTGTGAAAAAGTGGGTGGATGAATGATGGGTGGATGGATGGATGGGTGGATGGGTAAAGGATGGATGGATGTATGGATGGAAGGATGGAAGGATGAAGGGGTTGGTGGATGAAGGATGGATTTATGGAAGTAAGGATGAAAGGGTGGATGGGTGAAGGGTGGATGGGTGAAGGATAGATGGATGAAGGATAGATGTAAGGATGAAAGGGTGGACGGATGAAGGATGGATGGAAGGGTGGATGGATGGAAGGATGAAAGGGTGGACGGATGAAGGATGGATGGATGGATGGATGTATGTATGGATGGATAAAAGGTTGCATGGATGGATGAATGATGCATGGGTGAATGTGTGAAAAGGTGGGGGATGAATGATGGATGGATGGATGAAAGGGTGGATGGATGTATGGATGAAAGGGTGGATGGATGAAGGATGAATGTATGGATGGGAGGATGAAAGGGTGGATGGATGGATGGATAAAAGGTTGCATGGATGAATGATGGATGGATAAAAGGTTGCATGGATGAATGATGGATGGATGTGTGAAAAGGTGGGTGGATGAATGATGGGTGGATGGATGGAAGGGTGGAGGGGTGATGGATGTATGGATGGAAAGATGAAAGTGTGGATGGATGAAGGATGGATGGATGGATGGAAGGATGAAAGGATGAATGGATGTGTGAAAGTGTGGGTGGATGAATGATGGATGGATGTGATGAGGTCTAACAGGCGCATTTATGGTTGTCAAAAGATGATGATGTGGAGTACCAGTTTCTAGAAACTTTTCTCGGAAGGGGGTTTTTACCCCTAAAAAGGTTTTACAAGGGGGTCCCGGCATCAAAAAGTTTGAAGACCTCTGGTATAAGGGCTCATTCCACTAGAGCTAAGTCTTCGACCTCTGAATTGGCTAGAGGTGTGCCTGTAGAGGATATTTGTAGAGCGGCAACTTGGTCTTCCCTCCACACTTTCGCGAAGCATTACTGCTTGGATTCCGAAGTGAGGAGGGACGATCATTTTGCGTGTTCTGTTCTTCAGGATTTCTTGGTCTAGAAGAGTGGACACCCTCCTTCGGGAGTGGGGACTGCTGTGGGACTCTATTCACAAGGTGAGGAATCCACACGGCAGATGTATCTATCAGAAGAACAAGTTACTTACCTTCGGTAACGCTTTTTCTGGTAGATACTATATCTGCCTGTGGATTCCTCACTGACCCACCCGCCTACCCGTTGTCCATTCTTCTATGCCAGAGTTTCTTTAATGTATGATTTTATTGTCAAGGAATTGTTTATTTCAAATGTTTTATTGCATTTGCATTTGCTTCACACTGTGTGTTACCTTGATTTCTATACTTCGTATACTGTGTTTGTCTACTGTCATCGGTCCGTCCGTGTGCCTCGAAGGCACGGAAAAAAGGGCGGAACTGATGTCATCACGCCGGCGTGGGCCTGTTATAGGCGTCGGTGACGTCAGCGGAGTCGCGAGCGGTGCCGTGCCTCTGTGACGTCCGGATCCATGTCGGCACGAAGCTACAAAAAGAATTTCCGAATGTTGCTGACGCAAGGGGATATTCACAAGGTGAGGAATCCACAGGCAGATATAGTATCTACCAGAAAAAGCATTACCGAAGGTAAGTAACTTGTTCTTTAGACCCTATTTGGTCTTTCTCCAGCTTTCCTACAGGAATCCTTGTTTGCCAGGCAGAGACTGTGGGGTAAACTCTCTTGGGTACTCTTGCCCCGTTGTTCTTGGATTTAAATTGGCTGGCTGACCTGGAGGGCGATAGTGGCCTGCAGTCCAGCTTCAGATTTGCTTTACCCTCCAGGGATTGCAAAGGAGGACAGTTCTTCTCATCAGAGGTTTTAAGAAGGGAATCTTCAATTCCTTGATGCAAGTTTTCCATAAAGGTGGGGCAGTAGTTGTCCCGTTACTCCCCTACAATAAATCCCTTTTTAGGGCTCGCAAGAGAGCCCTCTTGAAAGGGTTTAAAAATAGACCTGCAAATTCCACACGCTCGTGCGTGTGATTTTTTTTTTGTAGCCTGCGATTGGCCTTTCACTGCTTGCTGTTTTGTAAGATAGACACCAATAGGCCAGAGGCAGGCGCATAGCTCTGCCCCTGGCCTATTGGTGTCTGTTATATGCATTTCCTGACATATGCTTTCAATTAATTCAAAGCATATGGCAGGAAAGGCCCGTGTGCGGCACCACTCACGAGCTTCTTTTTTTTTTTTGTTGGATCCATTTCACAGCCCAAGCAACTAAACGCGGACGTCTTGTTTTTATTTCTCGTCAAGCTCTGTGGAAGACCAGTCTAAACTCCGTCCCTCCCCTTCCTTGCACACACCGAAGCCGATATTAGTCGCAGGTAGCATAAAGGAGTCTTTATACCGGCTGCAGGGCGGACTGTGTGCCGTCCTGCTGCCGTGCCTCCGCTCCCCCACTCCCCGAGCGTGTGGAATGCTGAAAGTGTGTTTCCTTTCCCCTGAAGGTTGCTGGCTGACCTGCAGGTCTGTGGCGGGGGAGGTGGTGGAATACCCGGACGGCCGTAATTAGACCTGTGGGCAAAGTACAGTTCTGCTTTCAAGTGCTCGCGCTGCAACTACGCACAGCTGCAAAGCTTTGTTTGAAAATTTTCATTGAATTGTAGCCAGCCAGCTTTAAGACCATTTCAGTTGAAAATGTGAGTAAATTGTTTTTTTTTTTACGTTTACCACTGGTGCACCCCTTCATCCTAACCTTTACCTCGAGTGCACCCCTCTTCATTCTCAGATTCACCACCATTGCAGCTGTCTTCCTTCTCACCTTCGCTGCCAGTGCAGCCCCATCCTCATATTCACCCTTAGTCCGGCCCTCTCACCGTCCTCACTTTCTCCACTAGTGCAGCCCTCGCCTTTCCCAAAGTGAAACCCTCCACATCCTTGCACTGTGAGCGAGATGGCCTGCAGAGAGAGGCAGGGATCGGTCCAGGCGCTGAGGTGACCGTGTTAACAGCGTTAACTCTTCAATCGTGTACATTTTGAGTTCTTAGCGTTACTGTAATAAATCGCGAGTCTGAATGTGCTCGCCTATGATTATGTATGTGCACATCTGTCTGTCTCCGGGTGTCCGTGTGCGCCCAGTTTGCCTCTACGCTGACTGAGTGATGGATACATCCAGGCTGCACCAAACCTTCGGCTTGCAGAAGTACTAAACACCCCACCACCTTTAGGAACAAACTCTTTCCACAAAACTGCCACTTCAGTACTGGCCCAGGGGGGTAACAGGCCCCTGCAGCTGCTGCGGCGCAGAAGGGCCCCAACCCTTTGGTGGGGGGCAACAATTCTGTGGGGCCCCGTTTAGCCCAAATGCCAATGACTATCTGTGAGGTATGTAAGAAGCAGGGGCCCCTCGTCACATTTATACTGTAAGGCCGATACATAGGCTGATTAAAGCCTATGTATAGAGGGAGCTGCACCTGTCAGAGCCCTGCGGAGTGCGTGTCACTCTGCGGCATGGCTGAGTCTAGGCGCTATTGAACGTGGGTGTCTGTGTCGGCAAGAACGAGGGGGCAGGGCCGTGAAGTGCTCTGAAGGCCCGCGAGATAGCGCGCAGGGTTTGGGGCTTTGGGAGAGAGATTGAAGCGTGCGTAAAGTACTCCAAAGGGCAGCGACTGCGGAAGCAGGGCTTTGGAACGTAGTGACACTCCCTCTCAGGGCCAGCGACTGAGCAAGCAACTCTGTAGAATGTTCTCCTAGGGTCAGTGACTGAGCATGCAGGGATGTGGGCGGACTGTCAGGGCCAACGACTGAGGAATGTGTGTAGAGCACGTGTGTGTTTATTTATGGGGCATCTAATTCTGGCATCACACAGTCATTTTATTTTTCCAGTGCTAACTCTGCCACTTTTAGCCAACTGTAACAGCGGAAAGTTAGCGAACCGCGGAAAGTTAGCAAGCCACTGAAAGTTACCACTGGGCAGGCGTGCTACGGCACACTTCAGTTGGGAAAGAGGCAAGCGCTACATCGTTACTTTATGTGGAGCGCTATGTCACTGCTTCCGTATAAAGTATCCTATCAGGGAGGAGCCATCATTAGTGCAGCAAGTGCAGTGGCACCAGGGTCCAGAGGTGAGAGTTGCTCACTACCACCCCGACTATGATTGTCTTTAAACGACCATCTTGAGATCAGGGGGTTCCATTTTTGCCTGCTGTTGTTTATAGCGAGATGCCAGAGTCATGGAGGGGCGGGGCCTTACGGGCACTCCCATGGGTACACCCACTGAATGGAAAATAGTACCTCGTGCATTTCAACGGAACCGCTTTCTGAAAAACCCAAAGGGTACGCTTAAGAGCCAAAAACGTGGCAAGAGAAATACTCCACTGTGCGGAGTCAAAGCCCTCTCTGACTATTTAGTTTTTTTTTTGGTCAACTCGTATCATCCACTGGTCTAGTAAATTGTACATCACATTTTGCTTCAGCCCACCACAGCATGCGGAAACGTGTCAGCCCACATTACCCATTGGCTCCCATCCCTATAAATGACTGCACACGCCTGTGCACACTGTTCGCATCCATTTAATTAACAGTAAGTGTTATAATGTTTACGTGACATTGTAATACTTTAGCTGTCAGCAATGAGTGCTTGGCTATGTCATGATTTATTCATGTCTCGTTACAAACCATAATATTAATAATAAAATGCACGGTGCAACTGAAAAGCTTTTTAGTTAAAACAAAAGTAGTAAAACTCCACCTTACTTTTAATTCATAAATGTTTTTGCAAGCATATGGGCAGCCATGCATTTTTATGCGTTGCTTTTATTTTTGTGGGTTAGGCTTGCAATAGAAAAATAACCACCACACTTACTTGCCGAGGCTAGACCTACTGGCTTTGCCAATGCTTATTTTAAACAACCATTTGTAATGCAATAGGTCTCTTATTTACGCGAGTTTGAGCTATTAAAATTGCAAATAACAATGCCTTTTATTTTTGTTTTTAAAACAAATAAAAGGCAGTGTCCTTTAGAATGCCAATTTCTTCAACTTGTTCTTACTGTCATGTGCAGCGTGCTGACATCACAATAACTGCTGTTACTTTAATTGGTGCTTGGATGAGAGGGACATATCTGTGCACTTCACCCAACCCCTCAAGCACCGATCTGTGAGTGAGCAATACATCCCAAGAGAATCCTGCTGGGTGATCAATCTTCTAAACACTATGAAAGTTTTTTGGGGGCTGACCCCTGTGTACAGCTTAGTGCTCCTCGCTCCTACAGGGTCAGCCTGGCCTATCGGCAGCTCATTCTCATTGGTCCATTTAATCTGCTGTGGAGGGTAAAGTTAGTCCTTAATGCCAACAATGCGCAAACCTTTCTTATTGAAGGGTCTAAAATCATACTTGCTTGACTGCGAGTGCCCATGTGGACGAGATCTATGTGCAGATCTGCTTCCTGTTTCGCAGGAAGTGACCCAAACAAAATGGAAAGAAACGTCCTACAATAGGTTAATTGAAAACCACAAAATATTGCTGTCTAGAAAAAGGCTGAGGCTGCTTTAGTTACCCTTTTGTATTTTAGCCATGGATTTACCATCAAGTGTGATGTGTGCGGTCACTGTAATCCCAGGCGCTTCTTAACAGGCTTGTGCGCTGTCAGTAGTGTCAATCACTGCTCCTCCTCTCGCGACCTCCTTCTCACAGGCTTGTGGGCTCTCAGCCTCGTTGTGTTTCTGATGGGCCCGGAATGCCGGTAGAGCCTAGCACTTCCTGTCATTAGCGAAGCTCCCACGTTTACTTCCCGCCATAGCCTAAGGCACATGGGATACAACGGAGCCCTCTTTAGTAGAATGGTTTGTATACTTCATGCTTTTCTTGGTCCCAGTTCCTACTTACCAGTGGTTACCACGTCTGTCTGATGTGGTTCCTCCACTTGTCCCTATATGTAGACCAGCCAGCAGCGGGCTACTGAGCTGTGTGCCTGCTCTCGCGTCTTGTAGATGATGGTACTATTTATGGTACCACGGTGATTCATAGGACCACCCTATCACTATTCCTATATTATGCCCACTATTTTCTTAATCAATATTGCATAAAACACCTAAGCATCCTGGGTAGCAGCTGTGATGCAGGACTTCCTCATTCCCGATGTCAGTAACTGAACCGCAACTAAACTTGTTTTACAATGTATTTACACACATCTTTACTGTTTCACACGCAATACAATTCACTTTTGCATATTCCTTTCATGTTTACCTAAAACTTTTACCAGTCCTTTGCAAACAGCCACACATGTTTCACTATCTCGAGACATTCCAGGCCCCACATAACGCGACCTTTTATTACTCCTACAAGGTAACTTTATCTTTTATTGCCTTGTACTGTATTTAAACACAGATGGGCAACATATCCGCACCCGTGGGAGCAATATCAGTAAGGGGTGAGGATACAGTTAAAAACAACTGTAAACGTAAGTTTAAGCACAAGCCCCTGTAGTGGATGCCTTAGCCCATTTAGCTGCCAAACTACCTGTCTGTGTGTCTGTATCTGTGTGTCTGTGCATCTCTGTGTGTGTGTTTGTCTCTATCTGTGCGTGTGTGTCTCTGTGTTTGCGTGTCTCTTTATGTATACGCCTCTGTCTCTGCGTGTGCATTTCTGTGTCTGTGCAGGTCTCTGTCTTGTGTGCATATCTCTGCATGTGTTTTTTGCTGTGTGCACGTTTCTGTATCTGTGTCTGTGTGTGCATCTCTATGTGCGTGTCTCTATCTGCGTGTATTTTTCTGTGTGTGCGTCTCTATCTCTGTGTGTTCGTCTCTATATGTGCATTTCTCTCTGTAAGTACGTCTCTTCTCTGTGTGTGCATCTTTGTTTCTATGTGTGTCTCTGTCTGTGTGTGCGTCTCTATACGTGTGTCAGTCTCTATGTGTGCGTGACTGTCTGTGCGTCTCTGTGTGTATGTTTCTATGTGCGTGTCTGTCTCTGTGTGTGCGTTTGTCTCTATGTGTGTATCGGTTCATGTGTCTCTCTGTATGTTTGTCTCTGTGTATATGTCTACTGTTAGCCTCACTTGCAATGTAAACATGGCATGGGAACGCTATAACACACATACTTACTCCACAGATACATACAAACCTGCCATTCCCTAACACACAAAGTGCACAAACCAGCAAACATATCCAGCTAAATATAAACAATGCCAAATTCTCTAACTCTAACTAATGCGAGACCTGTTGCATTGCAAATGCTTGTTGATGTATTATTGGAGGCTTGGGCGCAACCTGTCACAGCGCCACCTGTGGACCGGGCAGTCTGCCATAGACATTGTCCTTCCGCAGTGGATTCCCCCCTGCCTTTCACAACACTCTACCACTAAAGAACTGGTATCACAGGCTGCTACTGCATCAGCAGACCTTAGTGCCTTTGTGGTAGTTCTCTCTGGTGAGGACTTCAGGTGGTTAGATAATTGTAGTCAGTCCCTTTTCTTCTGCTATTGCAGCCTTGGGATCTTTAAACACTCCCTGTGTTTTCTGTAGGGCATGTCTCACAATGTTGCACAGATTCTGCCCTCTGTCAGAGGAAGCCAGGCTGAAGCTCCGTCAGGTGGTGAAGGATGGCCGAGAAGTGACCAAATTTACCATTATAGACAGTACTGAATTTGTCAGTAGGAGTATGGTTCAGGCTATCACGTTGCACAGGCATGCGTGGATGCGACTGACTGGGTTTTCAGAACCCGTCAAAGACACTCTTCCGAATATGCATTTTGGTGGTCTCCATCTGTTTGGGAAGCAGGCTGATTCAGCCTTACATTGGTTTAAGGCTACCTGATCTGATCTGATAAAACCACCTAATAGGTATTCACAGTTGTGTTTTGTGTCCAGCCTCAGAGCCGCGTTTCTGCAGGTCTGTGTTTCAAACTGTTTTTCATCTGGTGTTACAAGCAACTCTCCATATAGGAAGTAAAAGACTAATTCTGTTCCATATTGCCTTGCACTGCTTTCATGGGGTTACCTCTTCATTTCACTAGCGTTGTTCCAGCCGGTGCAGCACATTTAGTGCCACGCTTCTTTTCTCTGCTAGGTGCAGAATTGCTTCTTAAGTTGTCGGAAGCAGATACAGCTGCTTTTTTTTAATAGTGTATGCTTTTAGGGCAGGTACTCCTGCTCTTGAGTAAACAGAAAGGGAGTTTAGAGGGAAAGAAGAAAACTGGGCGCCCTCCACTCTATATTTATTTATTTATTTTTGATATTTATAAAGCGCAGCATATACCCGAGGGCGTCTTGGCGCCAAACACAAATTGCCCTCGTTTTCAAGGCAGTTTTTATTTACTGATCTGTACACATCACTGGTTGTATCACAATTACAACACACCTCTCCTTTTGCAGAAAATGAAAGTAGGGGATGTCTCAGTCTGCTGCCATTATTAAAATAGCCCACCTCTGGTTAACAAACATTTACACCAACATAAAGCCCACATTCACCTAGACTGACAACAGAAAAAGGTGAGAAAGGCAGGATGGCACCTCACGGGCGCACCATTAATGGGACCCCTGGTTGGTACTCACCAGGATGGCCCTTTTATCATCATTGGTGCCATCAAGCCCGAACGGAAACGTGTCCTAAACCCAAAGAAATGACAGTGAATGGTGCAGTGAACAAAAAATTATATGTACAACACTTACAACATGTAATACTTAACATATAACCACTGAGCAACCAGGACAAAAAACTTTACTAATGTTCCTTTTTGTTGCAAACAGTACACAAACCACTTATAAAAAGGAAGGTGTGCACACTATTTGCACACTATTTGTACCTAGCTGACACTATGGACTCGCAGGCGTCACGCCTTTTATGCGCAAGCTAATGATGTGAAGAGGGATAGGGGTCCGTGCCATCGCTTGAAACGGAATAAAGTTGTATTCAAAACCATGAATGCTTTCTTTGGGATAGAATAAAGTTATATTAAAAAAATCCAGAGGCATTTATAATGATAAGCAGCCCCCAGCCTGAGTGGCGAGCGATCCTAACAGATTGCTTTAACTCCTGAATTATCCTTTGAATTTAGACAGCCGTCCCGCAAAAAAAGACTGCATCTGTATCTTTTCGTGAACCTTTCTTCATCCCTTGGTGAGAATGTGAAGAGGGATAGGGGTCCGTGCCATCGCTTGAAACAGAATAAAGTTGTATTCAAAACCATGAATGCTTTCTTTGGGATAGAATAAAGTTATATTAAAAAAATCCCGAGGCGTTTATAATGATAAGCAGCCCCCAGCCTGAGTGGCGAGCGATCCTAACAGATTGCTTTAACTCCTGAATTATCCTTTGAATTTAGACAGCAGTCCCGCAAAAAAAGACTGTATCTGTATCTTTTCGTGAACCTTTCTTCATCCCTTGGTGAGAATGAGTTTGTTTTTCTGTGGACTGTACTACTCCATGTCTCTGTTACCCTATCAGTACTTTGTAACGTTCTTTTCTGTCACTCTTACATATAATGTATCTATCTGTTCTGGGGGGCATACGCATACTCCTATTCTCTTCCCTTTTCATGGAAATATATGTATATATCTAGGTCCTACATGTGTATCTAATGATATTCTATGTCTATATATGTTTCCATGTATGTGGATATTCAATGGATTTTCATAGAGATCTTCTTGTCTGTATCTTTTTTTATTGATGACCACTTCAATGCGCGTTGTAGTTTAGGTTATTTCACTTTCAGATTGTTTCAACTTCGCTAGCATGATTCTTTCTGTGGTGTTAAGAGATTTCTCAGTGGCTTTTTAGAGATTCTGTGATCCACAAGACCTGTTTAATCTTCTTGATTAGTTCTACATTCACTTATGGCCTTGTTAGATCATTTATTGGCATTTTCTTCTTGCCATGGATATTTTCTCCTAGCATTGTTGGTGTTATTTTGTCTATCCTACGGTTTGGTGCACAGTTGTCATATTATATGCATGGGTCAGATGCCATTAGGGTCGAAACCTTCTTGTTCCTCCTGTTGCATTCCTTGGGCAGTGAAGTGTCAAATTAACTGGCTTTCTGCTCCCATGGTTTTCGGTGTACAATTCTTCTGAGGTTGGTCCCTTATGTGTGACTTATAGGGATGAGTTTGATATTTTCCTCAGCCGCTCTTTCTTTCCAGTTTCCTTGTCTTATGGACCTGAAATATTCTACTACTGTATTGTTTTTTGTAGTCCCAGTTCACAATCCCTCCTCCGTGGATGGTAGGGCTTGGGCATCTGATTGTAAGTAAGTTATCTGCAGCTAGATGTCTCTATCAGATGAACAAGTTACTTACCTTCGGTACCACTGTATCTGGTAGAGACAAGATCCATCCACAGATTCCTTATGCCTCTCTCATCCTCCCCACACTGTGAATTTCCTTCTTTCTTTCCTATTGATCCTGATATGGGATATTCCTCCTTGGAGATATCCTTATTGTGTTGTAGGTTCTTCCTGATTCATAGGTGGATACTTGTCCATCATGTATGGTTGTATTCTTGGTGCCAATGTCTGTCTCGTGGGAGGATGATGGGACATCACTTTCTGTCATAGGTCTACTTCGGACTCTTGCATTTGTTTTCTTATTGAGAGTTGTATTCAGTAAAGATGTGACACATGGTGTCTGTACTCTTGCCACACTGTTCCAATAAGCAGTTCGTATCTGTGGCTCCACGTTTCAAGCATGTTCGTTAGACACGGAAGAAACTGATGTCAGCGTGTCGGCGACGGAATTATATGGACTCTGCTGATGTCACATCCGGAGGACGACGTTGCTGCAGAGTCGCTCAATGCCCTCCGCTGGCGCTCACGGTTACTGTTGGGAAACAAAGTTTATGGATCCAGTCTGTTGCCTGGGGAGGAATCTCAGTAAGGAATCTGCCGCTAGATCCTGTCTCTACCAGATACAGTGTTACCAAAGAAAAAAAACTTGTTCTTTTGTTTTTCCCTCAATTTCATGTGCTGGTTTCCTGCTCCATCATATCTATGCATGTATATAAATATATACTGAGGTGTGTATGTTATTTTTATATATATATATATATATATATATCTTCAAAAGACACCACTCCATTCGGAAGAAGTAGAGGCCACTCGGGGGATATGCTGGAAGACCTTTAATAGGACAGCTTGGGCATAATGCATTTCGGCCTTCTTCAGATCCCACTGCTCCACTCCCACCTTTAAATATCCAGGCACTCACCCATTGGCGGTAGTTCACTTGACCTCAGGTCACATGGTCGCAACTCCCTTGTAGGTTCAACAAAACGGCAGCTCCCAGAATGCAGTGTTATCGGGTAAGTGTTGCCTGGGGAGAGCCCAATCGTTGTAAGCTCCTGTGGGCATTTGTTGTTAAAAAAAGCTGTGGAGTGTCATATTTATGGTCCTTGTTTAAAGATCTGTCATAGGGCTTCCTCGAGTCCCCTTTGATGTTCCAGCCTCGGTATACATGTGCCCACCGGGCCGTGAGTCATAGTTGCAGTGAACTTGCCTCCCTGTTAATAACGAGCTGCGCCTGGCAGCAGCCCATGGCTTGGCCAGCACTTCAAAGCGGGCCGGAGTTCTTCCAATAACTTGGACGTGAAGAAAAGCTGCAGCAGCAGGTAACAGCATCACTCCGGCCTCTTATGCGCCTCTGGTTAGTGCAGAAATAGCCAAAACACACCAATCCATTCAGAAGAAGTAGAGGCCACTCGGGAGACACGCTGGAAGACCTTTAATAGGACAGCTCGGGCATAAGGCATTTCAACCTTATGGCCTTCTTCGGATGCCTCTGATTTTCCAGGTACTGCTCCACCCCCACCTTTAAATATCCAGGACCTCTCCCATTGGCGGTATTCTGCTTGCCCTCAAGTCAAATAGTGGGAACTCCCCTGTAGCTTCAACAAAACTACAGCTCCCAGGATGCAGTGTTATCAGGTAAGTGTTGCCTGGGGAGAGCCCGATCATTCACAAAAGTTATTTTCCCCTTTCCTTGGCAAATAAAGTAACCACTGCAGGCCAACCCCAGAAATAGCAAAACAGCAGAGGGGCAGTCTCCCCCTTCAGCTTCCTTGGTTCTTCTCCTTGGCAAAGGATTGTCTTGATTCCCAGAAGTGATCTAAAGTTCTGGGGTTTGGGCCTCAATATTTATACCAGTAAATCCTTTGTCCTCTGAAGGCAGAGAGCGCCTGTGCCCAGCAAAAACCAGTTCTGTGCAGCTTCCTGGCAGGAGGTGGAGACAACATTGTTTAAAGCAGACCTGGCCCAGGTAGCTGAAAGGAAATCTCCTCTCCCTGCTCTCCATTCTATGAGGGCTCAGGTCATTGAAAGGGAATCTCCGACCCCCACTCTCTTCAATGCAGTTCCTATTCAGTCCAACCCTGACCCGTCAGACTGCTGGAGGCAAGGCCCTCTCCAGCCCCCTGTCACTCACAAATCAGACATGAAATACACCAACTTAGCAGAGGCATGTTGGATGGTTAGGCAAGAAAATACCTATGTTCTAAAAGTGGTATTTTCAAACACAGAATGAAAAAATAACCCTCACTAAAAGATGTATTTTAACATTCTGAGTTCAGCAATACTAAACTCAAATTTCTCCTAGTTCCCTGGGTCAGTTAGGATTATAAAATGTTATGATCAAACTGCCCATTCTGGACTATGGGAACAGGTAACCTTGCAATAGTGAAAAACGAAATTGGCTGTAATTCACTATCAGGACATGCCACACACATCAGGGCATGTCCTACCTTTTACATACAGTGCACTCTGCCCAAGGGTGTACCTTGGGCCTACCTTAGGGGTGACTAATATGTAGAAAAGGGGAGGTTTAGAAACGGGCACATGGGTGCACTTGCCAAGTTGACATGGCAACCCCAGGCTGCACAGAGGCTCTGCAATGGCAGGCCTGAGCCACGTTTTACAAGCTGCTTCTGTGGGTGGCACAACCAGTGCTGCAAGCCCACCAGCAGCATTTGATTTACAGGCCCTGAGCACACATGGTGCACTGTACTAGGGTCTGACAAGTAAATCAAATCAGCCAACCATGGAGTCACTAATCCATTACAACAATTTACAATAGGGAGTACTTGCACTTTGGCACTGAATAGCAGTGGAAAAGTGCCCAAAGCATCTAGACCAGCAAAAACATAGCAAAAACACAGGAGGCAATAGTAAAAAAAAATGGAAGGGAGACCCACGCCAATGGTGCCAGGTCTAACATTCACCTAGCATTATTGTTTAAATAGTCTGTTCTCGAGAGAAGTCCATTTAGCCCAATCTGTTGTGCAAGATTTTATAGTGTAAGTCAGTCCACAGACCCACCACCTCAATTTGGTATCTATTCAAAAAGTGAGTTATCTGGAGTTAGAAGTCTCTATCAGAAGAACAAGTTACTAACATTCGGTAATGCTTTTTCTGGTTGAGACTCTATCTAACTGCAGATTCCTCACCTGCCCTCCCACTTCCCAATTATGTGGAATGGACTCATGTAGAGGATTATGTTGCTAAATATTTACGATTCAGAATATCTGCACACAACAAAATGAATACTATACATTCAAATTGCAATTGGGTTTCTCAAGGCTCCATATCTGTTTGTACAGGCAGAGGGCAGAAACAAACTGACACAAGCTTGAGCAGGTGATGTATGCGTAGGAAAGCCGTCGCCACAGGCACATGAGTTTTACTCAAACTCATGACATTACATCAGGCGCTTGTGAAACACTGGAGAACACTGATGTGCAAAAGGTTCTGGATCCAGTCTATCGCCTGGAAGTATTCAAAAGGTGAGGAATCTGCGATTAGATACTCTCCAGCCGAAAAGGTGTTACCAAAGGTGAATGACTTGTTCTTTATGTGTTGCTACATCTGTAGCTGCTTGTAGCAGCTGTGCTCTGTAGGACACAGCCCATCAAATGAGGCAGCCAATGTTCAGCACAAGGTGGATATCCATGGATAGGTGCACCTCGGTAGTCAATCAAGGCCATGACTGCACTTGGCGAAATCTGTTTAGCGTACTTTGCTCTACTCTACCTCATTGAGGCAAACTCAGCCCGAGAACCAGCCATTTTGTACTCCATAAACATAGCATCTTCAGTTAAGAGTCCTTGGCTGTTGGATTTTTTACTCTAGGCAGGGTAGTAAATCATGCACCCCTCACACTCTCAGGATGCCATTTTGCCACTAAAGTTCAAAACACATACTTCAACCCCTTTCCAAGTGCATCCGCTTTACTTTGTACTCATGCGGCACACTCTGTTGCTAGGGTGCTGACACATGCAAAAAGAACAATTGATGGACAGAATGCTGAACAATGGTAAACACTCACCCCAGTACAGAAATCTGGGCCTAAATTCATCATTTTTATTCTCACCACACCACCCGAGTTTGGACCTAGTCGTATGCAAATCAGTCTTGGAACAGATCAGCCCGAACTGCCAAGCCAGATCCTCCCTGGACTGGAAATAAGCATCCTTGGACCTGTTTCAGGGTACCACCCCTCATCAGCCAGGATAGCTTTAATCCAATGGACTGGTGAGTATGGGACCCACATCTGGACATCCCCGTCCCACTTGGGGTGACAAATGTAAAAAGAACAATTGATGGACGAAATTCTGAACAATGTCAAACACACTTCCCCAGTACAGAGGTGTGGGCCTAAATCCATTGTTGTTTTGCTCACCATGCCGCCCTGTTTTGAACCAAGACAGATGCAAATCAGTCTTGACCCTGCTTCCCATGGGAACAAACCAGCCTGAACTGCCAAGCCAGGTCCTCCCCAGAACAGAAACGAGCATCCTAGGACCAGTTTCTGTGATCACCCCATATCAGTCAGGCTAGCTTGAATCTAGGTCTGTGACATATTGTTGGCAACCAGGCGTCCATCGCCAAAGACTGTATTTGCCTGCTGTTGATACAAGTTTGTGGCTTGGTGTGCTGAGAACCATATGTATCCTCTTATGTGTACCCTTGTCCGTAGTGATGTTGTTTGCTTTGTCCTTAGCCTGCCTTTGCCTTGCTCTGGGCACAGTTAAGTGGTATCTTTCAGCCATACTTAATTTTGTGCGGTTACCGTTTCAACCCTCTCTGTTCAAGTCACCTGTTGTGACATGTTTCCTGAAAGGACTTCAAACACTTTCCCTTCCAAACCTTGTGTTATTCCCCAGAGCGGCAGTCCCACAGAGTAGCAGTCTTTGTAGCAACACAGCAGTACTTCTTACAGACCGAGTTCTTCACAGGTCCAGTAGTGTACTAACTTCATAGGGTCAGAGCCCCATAATGTATACCATGTTGTGCCTTTGAAGTGGGGGTGACTCCAAAGAAAGGTGTTTGAAGTGCACATAGGTCCTTTCTTCCCAGCCCTGTCTCCAGACTATCAGTAGGGGTTACTCAAACCTTGTTGGGGCAGGACTCAACCTATTCAGTTGTAAGTGTCAGCTCCTCCATCACTTTCTGCCCAGGAAGAGGTATCAAAATGACGATTGGTGTTCAGGCCAACCTGAACTTCCTATGTTTGTGACTGTCTAGAGGGAATGCAGAATGTGAAGCTGTCACCCACCCCAGACGTGTATTGGAGACAGGATGCAGTCACAAAGAGCAATAAGAGCAGAAAAAGGCCCAATTTCTAAAAATGGCATTTCTAAAAGAGTAATGTTAAATCCAATGTTACCAGTAAAGAAGATTTATTATTACCATTCTATGAAACAGCTACTCCTTTTTAAATCTGAATTACAACTTAAAATGTATTAAGGAATTCCCGATGTTAGACTATGAAGGGAGTACGCAGCACAGTAGTGAACAACCAAATCTGAAAGAAACAGGTTAGTATTAGATTCCTTACCTTAGAATATCCCCAGGCGCCAGACTGGATCCAGAAACTTTTGCATAGCAGTACCCTTGCGCGTCGGTAGGCGTCGTCTGCGGCTCCGCGTCAGCCGTCGGGGTCGTTGACGCCGGGAGGACGTCGCCGGATTACTTAGGTGCCGCCCTCGCGCGCTGATATCAGTTCTTCTTTTTTCCGCGCCAGCAAGTGCGGATCCGGAAAAATTGGTACCCTTAGTCAATTTTTGACGTAACTTTTTCGATCATTTTTGATCTTTCGTCGAAGTCGAACGACACCGACGGTGCCGGTAGGGATGCCCGGGTTCAAGCCCTGCGACGACTGCAGCCTACTGATGTCGGTTACCGACCCCCCCATCGCCGGTGTCTACATTGCCTGGGGCCCGACCACAATGACAAGTCGTGCCCTGACTGCCGGGCCATGACGTCGAAGGCTAGGTGGTAGCGGTCCTGCAAGCGCCTCGAGCTCCGGCAGTCGGCCCCACGCCATTCGAGGTCCCGGTCCGGAAGGAGGTCGAGGGACTGGTCGCGGGGCCAGAGTCATCACAGCTCCGGGAGTCAACACCACTCCTTGGGCTCCAAGTCCTCAGGTAAGATGCACAAGGTTCCGGATCCGGGTCATTGCCGGTCGTCCTTACGACCTCGCCGGCGCCGGCCTCTAGGGTGTCGCCCCCGACGCTGTCCCCGAACGACGTCATCCCCGGTCCCCCCCTCGACCCGGTTCCGATGCCGAGAGAAGACTTTTTCTTCTATGATCCGGCCCCATCGTTTGACCCTAAGTACCAGGAAATGGGTGGCGAGGTGGATTGGGAGGGGTCTGAGGACCCTCTGGCACGTGAGTGCCAGTCTTATCAGGACTGGGCAGGTGAGCTAGGGGATGCCAGTGGTTTGGACACTTTGCCAGACACTGGTTTTGTCTCCCCTCCTACCGTGGCTTCAGAGGAGGGGGCTGCCTATTAACTCCCCGTCGCGGCCGTGAGGACTAACCTCCTCACTGAGGTCCATAAACCACAAGCAAGCTCTTCGGAGCCTCTGTTGCCGTTTAATGAGGCCTTGTCTGACGTCCTTCTGGGCACCTGGTCCAGGCCCGCTACAGGTTCCCCTGTGGATAGGAACGTAGTAAGAAGCCACCGCCCGGCTCAGGGCAACCCTTGCTTCCTGTCCACCCACCCCACTCCCGAGAGCCTGGTCATACAGGCCTCTAACTCCAGACCGCATTTCCGATGGCTCCCCCCGATCGGGAATCCAAGAGGTACGAACAGTATGGTAAGAAGGTGTTCTCCTCATTGAAATTGGGGTTGTGGTCTGTTAACATCGCGTGCCACTTTGGCCGTTATTCCCACTCTCTGTGGGACATGGTTGCGGACGTGCTGTCACAATGTCCGGAGGGGACCCGGACTAAACTCGCCCAAGCCCTTGCAGAGGGTCGAGATGCGGCACGGTAGTCCATCCGCTGTGGGCTGGATACAACGGACTCGCTAGTCAGAGCAATGGCAATGACGGTGGTGATTCGTCGCCACGCCTAGCTGAGGTCTGCCAACTTTTCGGCTGATGTCCAAAACACCCTTATGGACATGCCATTTGATGGCCGTCGCCTCTTTGGCGACAAGGCAGATAGTGAGCTTGAGCGCTTTAAGGACTCCAGGGCTACGGCCAAGTCCTTGGGCCTGTCGGCCCGCGCCAGCAAACTGCTGACTTTCACTCCTTTCGTGGCCAAGGAAAGGGCACCCCCACACGTCCTGCCAGCCACGGGCCGCAGACTAACATCCAGCACGGTGGCGGACGTGGTAACCGCCGTGGCGCTGCCCGGGGACAACGGCGAGGCCAGTCCACATCCACCCCCGCAGCATCTGCCTCAAAGCCCTCCTAGTCTGAGCTTTCAGGCCCACGTGACGCCAGTGGGGCCAGGGTTCGCCATCACCTCCTCCACTGGCACGACATCACTTCCGACAGGTGGGTGCTGCAAATTGTCCGAAGGGGCTACTCCCTCCCCTTCGAGGCGACCCCTCCAGCCATGCCACCACAGTACCACCGCGTGTTGGGGGATCACTTGAATTTTCTGCGAGAGGAAGTTACGGCCCTCTTGGCCAAGGGGCCATCGAGCGCATTCCTGAGCCAAAAGTAGGGTGTGGTTGTTACTCCCACTACTTTCTGGTTCCCAAGAAGGGCAAAGGGGGCCTACGCCCTATCTTGGACCTACGGAACATCAACGGCTTCCTCCGGAAGGAGAAGTTCAAGATGCTGACACTGGCTCAGGTCTTAGCTGCCCTGGACCCGGGAGACTGGATGGTAGCGTTGGACTTGCAGGACGCTTATTTTCACATCCCTGTCCTACCGGCCCACCGGCGTTACATGCGGTTCACGTTAGGCCATGAGCACTTTCAGTTTAACGTGCTCCCCTTCCGCCTTACCAGCGCCCCACGGGTGTTCACGAAAGTGATGGCGGTGGTCGCAGCTCATCTGCGCAGGTTAGGGGTTTCAGTTATTCCCTACCTCGACGACTGGTTGTTGAAGGCGGGCTCCCACCAGACAGTCGTCAGCCACCTCCAGACTACGGCCGACCTCCTGCACCTGCTGGGGTTCTCCATCAATGTGCTGAAGTCACACCTGTGTCCCTCTCAGAAGCTCCTCTTCATCCGAGCGGTTCTAGACTCGGCGCAGTTTTGGGGTTATCCTCTCGAACAGCGGGTTCAGGATATTCAGGCTCTGATTTCGATCTTTCAGCCATTATCCCGAGTCTCGGTCAGGTTGACACTGCGGCTTCTGGGGCTGATGGCCTCCTGCATCCTTCTGGTGCATCACGCCAGGTGGCGGATGCGGGCTCTGCAGTGGGACCTGAGGTTTCAGTTGGCCCAGCATCAGGGCAAGTTGTCCGGCCATGTCTTGATCTCGGAGGGCACTGCAAGACAGTTGCAGTGGTGGCCCATGGACCGCAATTGGGTCAGCGGCAGATCCCTCTCCCTACCCCAACCGGAGCACGTAGTTGTGACGGACGCGTCCCTCTAGGGCTGGGGGGGCCACATGGGAGAGGGGGAGATCAGAGGCCTCTGGTCTCTGGCGGAGTCCCGGCTCCACATCAACCTTCTGGAGCTGCGGGCGATCCGGCTTGCACTGAAGGCATTCCTCCCCTCTGTCCCGGGGAGTGTAGTGCAGGTGTTCAGGGACAACACCACCGCCATGTAGTACTGCAACAAACAGGGCGGGGTGGGGTCGTGGACCCTATGCCAGGATGCTCTGCGCCTCTGACAGTGGCTGGAACATCAGGGCGTGACCCTGGTGGTTCAACACCTGGCAGGTTCCCTGAACGCCAGGGCGGACAAACTCAGCCGTCGGTGCATGATGGATCACGAATGGCGTCTAAACTCGGACATGGCGCAAGGCCTCTTTCAGCAGTGGGGAGAGCTTTGGTTAGATCTATTCGCCACAGAAGAGAAGGCTCAATGTCATTAGTTCTGCGCGTTGGAATTTCCAAGGCGGTACTCGCTCGAAGACACTTTTCGTCGCGAGTAGAGTTGCGGTCTGTTGTACGCCTTTCCGCCTATACCACTTCCGCCCAGATTGCTGAAGAAGATCAGGCGCGACCGGACCCAAGTCATCCTTGTTGCTCCGGACTGGGCACGGAGGTACTGGTATCCCGAGCTACTCAGCATGTCTGTCGATCCCCCGATTCGTCTGCCTCTTCACGAGGACCTTCTGTTGCAGCAGCAGGGCACTCTAAAGGGCTACCTCTCTGCCATTTCCGACTTCTTAAGGCTCCATGAACAGCCCTCTTTGATCGAGTCCCCAGTGGTAAATAGGTTTTTGAAGGGCATCACTCATATGTTCCCTCCTGTTCCTTTTGTGATGCCTCAGTGGGACTTGAACCTTGTTCTGACTTATCTGATGTGCGCTCCCTTCGAGCCACTTCATAACTTTCCTCTTCGTCTCCTTACTCTTAAGACTGTATTCCTGGTTGCCATCACCTCTGCCAGGAGAGTGAGTGAGCTCCAGGCTCTTTCTTCTAACGCTCCTTTCCTTTCTGTCCATCCGGACATAGTTGTGTTGCGGACGCGACCCTCTTTCCTGCCCAAGGTAGTCACAGCCTTCCACATCGGGCAGTCCATCACCTTGCCCACCTTCTTTCGGCCTCCGCATCCCTCAAAAGAGGAAAAGAGGCTCCACCGTCTGGACCCAAATAGTACGCTCTCATTCTATCTGGATCGCACACGCCAGTTCCGGGTGGATGACGAACTCTTTGTTGGTTACGTGGGCTCTAAGAAGGGACGGGCGGTGCACAAACGGACCATTTCTCAATGGGTCGTCTTGTGCATTAAGGCTTGTTACTCTCTGGCTAGATATGAGCCTCCTGTGGGGCTACGTGCCCATTCCACTCGGGCCACGGCGGCTACTACTGCCCTGGGTCAGGAAGTCCCCTTGCAGGACTTCTGTTGGGCAGCTACGTGGGCCTCACTGCACACGTACGCAGGACACTACTGCCTGGACAGCCAAGTCCGGAGAGATGGCTTTTTCGGCCTTTCCGTTCTCCAGGACTTTCTGGTATGATCATTGGTTCGCAGACCCACCATCGAGGTTGGTATTGCTTGGGTATCTATTCTAAGGTAAGGAATCTAATACTAACATGTTTCTTTCAGATGCACAAGTTACTTACCTTCGGTAACGATATATCTGTAAGAAACAGTAGTTAGTATTAGATTCCTTACCACCCCACCCATCCTCCCCGTTCTGCGAACCGATATCTAGGGTTAAGGTCATCCCCTTACAGGGCCCTAGACCCATGGCACCAGTGTTAGTTTTTTATCATGGCTCTGCGTTTCTGGTGCGAAAAAGCTGTGTATAAGAATGAGGTCAGTGCACGAGGGCGGAGTCTAAGTACTCCAGCGATGTCATCCCAGCGCCAACGATGCTGACGACGGACGCGGAGCCGCAGAAGACGCCTACTGACGCTCAAGGGTACTACTATGCAAAAGTTTCCGGATCCAGTCTGACGCCTGGGGATATTCTAAGGTAAGGAATCTAATACTAACTACTATTTGTTACAGATATATCGTTACCGAAGGTAAGTAACTTGTGCTTTAGGGGTTTTTCACTAGCAGGACATGCATAACTTAAAAGAACATGTCCTGCCTTTTACTTACATTGCACCCTGCCCTACAGGCTGTCTAGGGCCTACCTTAGGGGTGACTTATGTGTACTAAAAGTGGAGTTTAAGGCTTGGCAAAAGTTTTTAAATGTCAAGTCAAATTGGCAGTAAAACAGCACACATAGGTTGTGCAGTGGCAGGCCTGAGACATGTTTGCAGGGCTACTTGTGTAGGTGTCTCAAATCAGTGTTGCTGGCTCCCTAGTAGCATTTAATTTACAGGCTCTTGGATGGTGTACCACCTTAAAAGGGACCTACAAGTAAATTAAATATACCAAACAAGTGTAAACCAATTATACAATGTTGATAGGGAAAGCACATGCAGTTTAGCACTGGTCAGCAGTGGTAAAGTGGTCAAAGTCCTAAAGCAAACAAAAACAAAGTCAGAAAAAGAGGAGGAGGAAGGTAAAATGTTCGGGTGATCCTTCAGAGAGAGCTATTTTCCAACAACCTTCCTTCCAAGAGTTACTTCATTTATGAAAGGTTGTGTCAACAAGCCACTTCTTGTTTGCTATATTAGACTTCAGTGCTGTCTTAATATATTTGGTTTTTGGTTAATGAATGTCCATTTGAGACGCTACTTCACTATAATTACACTTTATACACAGCCTATCATTATTGGAGATAACATTATTTTGCCATGTGACCGAGCTGCAAGCATTGTTATTTCTTTTGTCATTTACAGGGCAAATGTATTTGAGAGTCAGCTAAGTTCAGTATCCATCAAAGTTGGAACAGAGTTTTACTAGGTGGACCGCAAGTAGTCCCCGAGTCATTTCGCCTTATAATGGTCCACTATTGATATTTTAATCTTGGATACCTTTTCCTCTGCTAATGGGAAGATGATGAAGTCATATCTAAACAAATGTTGTTGTTGCTCCCATACATATTGCAATGTTATAGTTTGCGGGTCTTTGAAGAAGCGTGATGGTAAGCGACAGAGATACAGAAGTGTAAATGGCATATTATCATGTTTCTGAAACTTACAATTGTGTCTTAATATATAAAAGCAGATTATTGTGAGGATACGATAAAGGGAGCAAGTCAGAATTTTCATGCAAGGTGTGTTTCTGGGTGGTTGTATTGTTGAGTTTGTGCCATAGTTCCTTTTAAACCACAATATATATATATGAAGCAATCGCTTCGAAACGCGTCAGGGACTTTGAAATAATTGGAATGCCAGTACCAGTTTTGGAAATAAAGGGTTTGTGAAAATGTCTTCCATGGAGCATGGAGTTGCGTCCTTACATCAAGGCATTTTTTGGGAAGAAATATATATATATATATATATATATATATATATATATAGATATATAGATATATAGATATATAGATATATAGATATATAGATATATATATATAGATATATATATATATTACGCACAAAATTTCCCTCCAGTTCACAGGAAAAAGTCGCAGCACTCAAGAGGGTACGGGTAACCACATTTTATTTTCGTGCAGGAGCTACACAGACATGTTCGGCGTGCTGCCTTCGTCAGTGTGTAAAGCATTCAGTGTCAGGCATGTTAATAAAGTTTTTTCGCTGCATCTCAGCGTTGCATGGACACAAACATAGGACATCAACCCCTCAGACACTGTGGGCGCCATATTGTAACGGTGTTAAATACACAAGTTATATCCATGCAGTAACATAACAAAGATCATTTAACCTATCGGTTAGTGACTGCCCCGCGTCTAAGGGTATAAGTTATCATGATGTATTTCATTAGCATTGTTATTAAGCCGTGGATCGGCTTATGTCCTATGTTAGATTGTGGCCCATATTAATATTCTTACATCAACATACACTGAGAAAAAAGGGGGTTGAGACAAAAAAATCATCAAATAGAAGTTTAATTTAAGTACAATTAATGGCAGAGATAAAATAGGCCATCCATTCCACATTTCAAGCTTTGAAGAAAGCACGAAAAACTCATAATGACTCGATGGAACCTCTAAAAAGCGGATCAGCTAAAAGCAATTGGCAGAGTTGCAGTAACTAACTATAGATCCATTCAGTACATGTATTATCAGGTAGTTCATCTCCTGGAATCTAAAAGAGAATTAACAAGTGTATATGTCTTTGTCATCATATTCCCTCATATTAACATTTAGGTATATATGTGTATCTTCATAAACAAAATGCTTAGTAATGAATCAGCATGTTCAACATTATCAATATATCACAATCCAACACCATTTGCCCAGATGGATAGCCATTTGTTCTTCCCGCTGTTTAACCCCCCTATATATATACACATATAATAGTTGCTTTAAATGTGTACTACACAGTTCATCAGTAATGCTATATTCACTACATTTTCAATCCTAGGTTCATTACTACAATGAAAATGTTGCAGTATGGGAACCTCTCATCGAACGAGTGCATGGAGGAAAACGCCTGTGGAATTTGAAAGTTGAAGTATGGAAAATATTTATTCAGTGTTATATGTTTAGCTGTGATATCAATAAATAAATGCATAGGTACAGAGTGAATTGTTCCAAAATCTGTAGCATGGCTACGATTTCGGATTGTAAGCGGAAAAAAGGATCTCATATTCGCTAGAGAGGTTTTAGATATCATACATCCTTTCTATATTTCATATGAATTAACATATAGGATCTGCTTTTACGCCAGAATGTAGTGCAATCCTATGAATTTTATTGCTGTATCAATCTCTTTGAAAAAGGTATATTTTGGAATTATTTTAATTCATTTAATGTAAAGCTTGCAATGCCATTACCTACATTCATCGGCTTGTTTCTACCTGTCACACTAATACCCAAACTAACACCTTCTCGCTGTATTGTATTTGACAGTTTTAAGTGATAGCACTTTGGACTGCATCTTTATTTTTAAAGACGCTGTGGCATTGTTTTGATATTGTCTTGCCCCAAATAGCTACATTTTGGTGCACCTATCTTTTAGGGTGCTGACATCTCTTTTTCAATATAGTCTATCCTCTCCGAAAATGTCAGATTTCTTACTTTTTTCAACTTGCAGGACGTTTTCCACATTAAGATGTACTTTATATAAAACACGAGAGTAAAGAACGTAGCTTCAACCTTCTAGAGCTTTATCACTTCTCATGCAGGTTCTTAAATGTGGGAGTTTGAAATTCATAGGGAAGAATATGCTTTATTATAAGTAAACCAACTGCAAGTACACTAACTAAATCAGTCTTGTCACACATCTGGCCAAATAGCTTCTGAAGAGACCGCAAGAGTACCAAAGAAGCCAAAAGAAAAACTCCAAATGTGGTCAGTGCCTATGGTCCTTATATCAAGGAAGTCCTCTCTCATTGGATGAGATATGCTTCTGTGGACAAGCTCCTCATACCTGTGTCCCAGACAATTATGCATGTCTCCATATATTGCTTACCGAAATATGCAAATCAAAACATAGTCTGTTTCCATCTAACCATGTTTTAACCACTCACTTAACACCACTGAATATGGTGATTCTGTCTTTCCTGACAAAAGTGAAGAGCAACACTTTTTCTACATATCTAGCTGATTGAAAGTCAAAAGGGTTGCTGCTTTGTGAGGGAACGTTTTTGTGTAAGGAAATCTACCAGCTGACAGCGAAATCTAACTGCAGATTCCTTAACTTTAAATTCTTCCCATGCGTCAAACTGGATCCGAAAATATTTCAACAATACCTCTGCACGCCAGGGGACGGCCTGTACAGTTCCTTAGGTGAAACAGGATAAAACCCTGAGCAAGAACATCTGACACAGTCAGACATTGGTAAATAACCCCCAAAGAGAAGAAAACCCCCTAGACCAGAAGGGCTAAGGGCAAAATGAATGCCATGCAACCGGATTCTTTACATCAATAAAGAAATATTTAAAGAATGCCTGTCCCAAAAAGTCCAGAAAAAGGACTTCCCGGGCTCACTCTCATTACTACCAAGATTAATAAACCATCATTGCAAGGTCTGGAGACTCGATGCATGTACCAAGATAGATGAACAATAGTCCATCCCTGGAACAAAAAAAATTGTTCAGACAAAATGACCACCCACAGGTTTATATAATGATAGAAAAGACATAAAGATGACATCCAAACAGATTTGAATCTGCTAAAGATATCTATAACTTATACCAAAACTATATAACCTTGCTTCACTCATACCTGTTGAGCCAAAATAATAACACATGCTCAAACACACAAATATTTATATATTGAAAGATATATCTATCAGGTACCACACACCGAAATTAACGGTGAAAGGAGAAGTAATCACATCATACAATAAAAGTTGTCTTTTTATTTTTTTAGTAGATATATATATATATATATATATATATATATATATATATATATATATATATATATATATATATATATCCCAATAAGACACTGGCAACACCCTCATGAATACTCGGTGTACACATCGAGACACACAGAACTGAAACCAGATGCAAGTACCAGGCGATAGAACAGTAAAAAAAGAAATCGCCTCTCCACAGAATTGTGCTGGTGACGTGGTATCCCAATAGACTCGTACTCCCCAAGAGGAAATAGGCATGATAGAGAACGCTTGTCAACAAGCATGTACAAATAGACAAATCCTATGGAAGCTACCAAATGGATATTCAGGTGAAATTATTGTGAGGCCAACAAGGGCACATAAATAAATAAATATATATGCACCAAAAGTTTGACATTTCCATGGAAGAATATTTTGTCCCAATGGCATTGGATGTAACAGCCCTGGAAACCAGCATTCATCATGAAGATGGATTGCATGCTATCAGTCATTTTTTATAAATAGGAAAATTAGCTTGTATAAGCATGCTCGGATGATTCTAACGATGGCAAGAAGATGTTTGGAGAATAACTATTCTCTTTTTTGGTGATGATCTGTTTCAGCAGATCTGCTGAACTGCAATGGGCACCTGTTTTGCCCCCAGTTTTGGATGTTGACACGTAGGCTGGAGGGAGGAGCAGGTGCTCCGCAGGACCCACATAAAATTGTGGGATGAGCATGTGGTTGTATGGAATAGGTACATTGACAACCTATTCATTGTATGGAAGGAGTTGATGGAGCCAGCTCATGATTTTGAAAATCTGACCAACAATAAGGAGTTAAACTTGCATTTCACATATGAAATATGCAAAACTAATGTCATATGTTTAGACCCTGAAATGTACATTGAAGATAATACATTGGAGTCCAGATTGCACAGGAAGCCTACAGCAGGTAATACCATGCTAAATGGGATGAGTTTTCATCCCTCACACACAAAACTGAGCATCCCATACTGGGAGATGCTCCGTGCAAGGAGAAATTCAGAGAGAGAGGTTATAGCATGAGTGTGATTAGGAAAGCCCAGGCATCCACAAACAGAATAGACAGGGTAGCAATCTTGTTCCCCAAACATATTGAGAAACAGAAAGACACTACAAATGACAAAAAAGGAGATTTCTAAACACCTACAGTACACAAGGCAACGTGTTGATGGCTTTGTTCAGAAACAATTTGGCCGATAGTAAAATCAGATCCAGTTATTGATCCAATTATGCCTAAATGGCCATGTATACCTTTCAGACGAGCACCATCACTAAAAGATGCTCTAGTAAGAAGCAGTCCAGAAGTGATTGACAGAGGGGGTGGCTTAAACCTAAACCAGGGTTTAAAAGATGCACTGAATGCAAAGCGTGTATTATTGGTATACACAGCACAATATACACCTCTCCACTGTTCAACCAAGACTTTGCCAAAAAAGGTTTGTTGCTCCTGCAGCTCCTTCGCCTTCAACCGTTGCCTGGCATCGCACTCTTCGGCGTCGCAATGCTCGCCCGAGCGGCGCATGCAAATAGAATGTGGATCCATAACCAGACATTTGCCGAACACAAGACCCACAGGATTTAAACCCAGAGGGCATAGAAACAGGCACACTGTTCTAGAAGAAAATACTGTCACAGCAGTCTGTAAAATGGCCAGAGATATGCTAATCTGGATCCACGTACAGAGTCTTCCGTGTGCCAGAGGGGACTTTATGGCTCAAATGAAGTCACAACCGGAGTCGATGTCATCACAGAGCCCTACATTGCCATCTCCCGGCGTGCAGAGGTACTGTTGAAAAATTTCCAGATCCAGTCTGATACCTGGGGAGAATTCAAAGTTAAGGAATCTGTGGCGAGACTGTGTCTTTACCAGATAATACGTTACCAAAGGTAAGTAAATTGTTCATCAGTTCATAAAATGCCATCTGTCTTATAGCTAGGTACTCCCATGTTCTTTGGGAGCTTGTTACTGTGGCTATGCAGACTTTATCAGGTCACATTTGTTAGCCATTTAAGCAGTTGCAAAAAGATGGAGTTGAGGATGTTAAACAATACCGACTAGACTGCAAACTGATGATACAGGTACGTAATTAGGCGCTTGGTACATGAATGCACTCTACTTGCTTTTCTGAGGATGTCCAGGCTCAACTCTTGGATATGCCTTTTGCTAGTGCACATTTATGTGGTGCACATCAATCATTCGAGAATTTCAAGCAGAGCAGTTAGTCTATCTTTTGATAGTCAGCCAAAAAAAAACTCCGCCTCCTCAGCTTTTTTTATACTTGTTTCTTCCAAACTTCAGTAGCACTTAATAACTGGACATGAGGTGTAAATGTTGGAGGCTGGCTTGTGTAGTTTTCTCAATAAAGATCACTCAGTAGGTCTTGTGGCTACTTAAAGAGGGATTGAATCTTCCATTTTTGAGAAAAATGACAACTGTTCTCCTAATTGTACTCTGTAGCCCCTCCTGACACACATAATTCTTGAAAAAGGAGATCTATTGCTGAAAGGAGCTATAGAAATGTTTTGCGAGACAAAGCAAGGGAAAGTGTGTACTCTAGGTATTATATTAATCCCAAGAAAAATGTGATGTCTGATAATTTCTTGATTAGGTTTTTGTAGAAGACTATGTTTTGACTGGTGTCGTTGCAGCAGGTACATCATATTATTCAGTATGGTTTCTATAGACTTCCAGGATACTACATACATACATACCACATTATTTTGAGAAAATATCACAGGGAGTACAGACGGTGTGTGGTCAACAGGGGCATTTTCAGTTTATTGTCCTACCATTTAGTCTCTCTTATGCCCCTAGAAGTTTTACTCAACGTCTAGTAGTGATATTTGCGCACTTGCATCTTCAGGGTGTCCTTTGCCAGTTTGGTGGATCTCCGCTGATGAGATTCCTGACCAATTTCCTGTCCTCCTGTCAAGGATCCATGGCCTCCGGTCTCCATAGTGACAGGTGCTGCAATGACTGATTGGATGGGCGCATCAGTTTGAGGGTGTCAGATGGACTACCCAGGAAGCCAAATTTCACAGTACATTTACATGCATACATTTATTAAAAAATAAAGCAGTTACTTTAGCTGTAGTCATCTTTGTTCTGAATATCAAGATAAAGCAAGTACAAATATTAATGTGCAAAACAGTATGAATGTTTTATATTGCAAGTTAGTAGGGCTAGGTTCATACCTCCTTTGCAAAGACTCTGTAGATGTGTTGTAAATTGGTCTGTAAGCAGTTCAAGAACACACAAGCAGATCAGGACCTTTCTGATTCCACCTTGCGAAGAGGAGTGTGGCCTTAGGTGGATATATTTACAACATATGAGAACAGCAAGTGTCTGGATCATTGTTCCATATTTTCCAAAAGAGAAGGACTCTCAGGAGAATGCCTTGTGGATGCTTTGGGAGTTTTATATTTTGTATGCCATTCCACCACTTTTTCTTTTGCAAAGAGTGGTGTAGAGTGCGTCCCAAATTTTTTAGAACCACAACCCACTTTTTAGAATGACACACTTTCATTATAACCTAGCTTTACTGGACATGAAGCAGGTGATTTTTTTATATATTAAACTAAAGTATTTGGGGGTAGAATACTGTCATTCGGAAGAGGGCACATTTTCCATTGAGAAGGACACTAAATTTGCACGGACATATAATGTTTGTTGTTAAAACTGTATTGCACACAAATGATGTGTGGAAAACGAGTTTCAGTGAATAGTGGTCATTTGTCTATCACTGAGTAAAGAATATTGTTTTGTTTTGATCATATTAAAATCTATGTTTCCATCACACTTCAGAATTACAGAAAATGTGCTACCTTTTTTGCTTTACTAACTGCTGAATGTGGACAGATAATTTCTAGGTATTTACATTTTGTTGTGTATTACAACTAAATTACATCCTACAGCCTTTCCTTTCAAACTCCCTGTACCCCAGCAAGATTATCCCATAATTAACTCTAATTTTCTTTCTAAGTAGTGCACACTTATTTAAGTGATTCATCTTGCACTAATCCAGACAACCCTTATGGTGATTTTAGTGGTCTTTGATAACCTTTGAAAGCTTTCAAAGTGGTAGCTGTCAGGAGCAGCCTTCAGGCTTATCTTAGAGTGCAAAGCAGCATGCTTTACCAATTTTAATCAATAGTGTAAGTTAAATTAAAAAGAACCACGCAGAGTTTATATAAAAATAAGTTTATTTACTCACTAACACATTGGTATATCTCCTACCCGGAGATATCAATACAATCCATAAGAATACTTTGAAATAATCAGGTAAGTAACACAAATATATACTGGTCTCCAGGGGAGACCAAACCATATATTGAAAAAGTGGAATGCGAACTGCAAAGGAGAATGGGACTTGGACCAGAAGACTCAGAGGAGATGGGGACACAAGGAACCACCCAAGGCAGGTACCCAGGAACCCCAAGTAGGCTGTGTGCAGAGTGGAAACATAGCTGCATGCCCAATAGAAACCAATTGAGAAGTCGGGGGTGCAGTTTTAAGGAGGCAGGACCCTTCCCGAAGGGCCCAGAGGAAACCCTTTGGAAGACAGGAGGTTGGAGAGCCACTCCACTCGTGGATGTACCAGGCAAGCTGGGTGGATAGGGGTGAAGTGATGTCAGAACCTGCCATAGATGACAGTGGGACACTTCGAAGAATATGCCTCTGGAGAAGACTGTGGAGAAGTCCTGTGGAATCCAAGGGTGTATTCTGGATGTGAAGAACCTGCAAGCAGAGGGGACAGAGTCCACGCCACTCAGAGGTGATCAGGAGGCATGGAAGCACTGTACCCACCGATGTCCAGAGGTTCTGAAGAGACCTTGTCGCTGCAGCTGTTATTACCAGGCAATGCTGAGGGAAACCAGGATCCGGGCTCAAGCTGTCCCATATTGGATGTCAGTGTCTGGCGGGAGCACCAAAAAGCCTTGGTAGCTACGACTGGCGTGGAGAATGATACGGACCAAACATTGGGACCAGCAAGGTCCAAGGAGTTCACGAAAGGCAGGAGAGTCAGAGAAGGCCTCTAGCAAGCAGGGGAGCCCACTGAAGCAAGAGAAGACACTCAGGAGGACCCACAGTTCGAAGGCACAGGAATCTCAAGAGGACCTCAAGCAGGTCACCAAATTCGGAAGCCCACAATGCACGAGATGCAGGGGCAATTCTGTTATTCAGTAAGGGAGGTTCTGTAGCTCCGTGTAGCCCGAAGATCTCTGGAGTGCCGAGTCAACAAGCTTTGGCAATGGCAAATCGACACGGTTCACATCGGTTCGGTCCCAGCAGCCCCGACGAGGGATGCTAACCTCCAAATTGCTGAGAAAACAGGTCAGGCCTCTAGGTAGCCACAGAACCGTGACCTGTGTTGCTGAGCCTGGGGATGTATGTGGGACATCAGGAGCAGCAGACCTGTCAGATTCAATGCAGTGCCTGCAAATGCAGGGGAGTGGCTCCTTCATTCCTAGGGACATTTCTTCGGATGTCCCTGATACCCACAGATCTGTTGAAGAACCTGGATGAAACAGACGACGCAGAAGACTTGAACAGTGAGACCAGCTGCAGCAGTCATTTTCCTTGGTTCAGTCTCTGTTCCAGTCAAAGTCCAATGACGTCCAAGTGTCCAGATGATTTAAGAGCAATGTAGTTTCAGGGTTGAGTCTGGTCCCTCGATGAATCGAAGGACCCACCCACAGGGGAGCCCTTACATACCCTGGGATGACTCTGGTGTCCCTCCCAGAGGAGGAGCTGGACAGTGGGGAGGATACTCCCATCTCCTTTGTCCAGTTTCGCGCCAGAGTGGGAACCAAGGGTTCCAGAACTTCCTCAAATTGGAGTATGCAAGGAGTGCACCAAATGGGGCATCAAAGCAGTCTTGTGGCGCTGGCATGCACCACCATCCCAGCCCAATACACTAAGTCATGTCTGGGAGACGATCACACCTCCCTGTGACAGGAAACATAGTGTCTACCTTCTCTTACTTGATCTTGGCTCAGCAGCAGGAGAGCAGCATCTTGTCTGTGGTCAGCAGCAGCACTAGTTTGCTGGCAGACCCTGAAAGGCTGTTACCGGGAGTACAGAGGGATCCCCTCAGGCCACCCCGCCAGTACATGGGGCCATATTTCCAACATTGAAATCGGTGTTTGAGTATGATTCCAAAATGTTTGATACTAAACATGATTGGGTGTGGCACAGTCATTATATAGTTAGACATCTCGTAAAAACGGATTTCCACGATATGTCTTAAAATGGCTGGCTGCACTTACAAAGTCTGGAGAATAGACTCGGGGGTTTGTAAAGATGTCCTGGTCATGTAAGGGCACCCTCACACTTCTAACCAAGCACCCTGCTCTCAGGACTGAAGAGCCTGCCATAGCAGTGATTTAAAGGTTTTAAGTGCAGCGACCTCAGATATAAGGAAACGTATATCTGTTGTGAGAGGTGGAAGCACCAATTCACACAGGCTGCAATGGCAGGCCTTTTGTCACAGTTTAAGTGGACTCCCATAGGTGGCATAATACATACTGCAGCCCATGGGACCCCTGGTGTACCTATGCCCTGGGTAACTCAGTGCCATATACTAGGGACTTATTAGGGTACACCAGTAGCCAATTGGGAAGTATTTACCAGAACCAATTTAGAGGGGAGAGCACAGTTGCTGGGGTCTTGATTAGCAGGATCTCAGCAGACTAGGTAAAATAAATGTTAACACTATGCAAAACGTTGGGGTAACCATGAAAGCAGATCCTGCTTTCCTGCTCACCCCCCACCCAGTGTACGGACATAAGACTAACCTTGACCAGTGAGTTTTCATTTTCTTAGTGCTAATATCAGGAAAGTCCATCTGAGTTGGCATGGTGCTCCCTTGTCTGTGGTAAACTGAAATATCCATCCCCTGTAGGCAAACAGACCACCTCAAAAGTTTAGGGTTTTCACCCTTCATTTGTTTAAGCCATAAGAGGGTCTTATGGTCTCTTTGAACAATGAAGCGAGTGCCAAACAGGTATGGTCTCACCTTTTTTTTCAGGGCCCAGGCCACAGCAAAGGCCTCCCTCTCAATAGCTGACAAACATTTCTCCCACGGGTGTCTGCCTTCTAATTATAAAAGGTACTAGTTGATCCTATCTCTCTGCATTAAGTTGTGACAAAACTGCACCTATTCCTACCTCAGAAGCATCTGTCTGGACACTTAATGGTTTGGAGTAGTCAGGACGTGGTAGAATTGGAGCAGAGCACATAGCTTTCTTCAGGTTATCAAATGCCTTCTGACAGCTAATTTGCCACTGAACTTTCTTAGGTATTGTTTTGGACGTGAGATCATTAAGGAGTGTCACTATGGATCCATAACCCTTAACAAATATTATGTAGTAACCAGCCAGGCCCAAGAAAGCGCTTACCTGAGTCTGGGTAGGTGGAGCAATCCAGTCCATGGTGGTCTGAATTTTGAAATCCAAAGGTTGAACTTGGCCTCTACCTACAAAGTGGCCCAAGCACTCAACCGTTCTCTACCCTATCTTGCACTTTGTGGCCTTGATAGTGAGGCCTGCCTTCTGTAGGTCCTCAAGTACATTTCTGAGTGGGCCAGTGATCTTCCCAGCCAGAGCTAAAGACAGCTGTATCACCTAGATATGCTGCACTGTAGACTTCCAGACCTGTTAAGACTTTGTTCACTGGCCTCTGAAATATGGCATGTGAATTCTTCAAACCAAAAGGCATCACAATAAATTGATAATGTCCACTGGGTGCTGTGGAGCCTGCCTGGCCCCAGCTGCCTCTGCTGAGGAAGTTCGAGGCCCTCCACCACCCGCAGGCTACCACCTGCGCCTCATCCCTGGTGGCCAGTGGTAGGCCGTAGGTAGGTTTGCTCATCTTCCGCTTTATTGCTTATATTGTATTGCCTGTATTTTCATTGTTGTGTCTGTGACTGCTGTTCTCTGTCTTCCCCCGCTGCCTGTACATGGTCCGTGCCCCTTTTTCTTCCCTCTGTTTTCCTCACTGTCCCCGTGCTCTCTCTGCCCGGTCTATCCTTCTGTACCCCTCGCTGCCCCCGTGTCTCTCTGCTGGGTTTTCCCTGCTGTTCCCCTCGCTTCTCCCGTGCCTCTCTGCCCGTTCTGCCTTCTGTTCTTAGTTGCCCCTGTATTTCTGTGTTCTGTAGTTTCCCTCTGTGCCACTCGTTTTTCCAGTATTTCTGTGCCCTTTTGCCTTGTGTGGCACTCGTTTTTCCCTCGTTTTTGTGCCCCTTTTGCCTTCTGTTCCACCCGTTTTTTGTCCTCCTATGGGACCTGAACTTCTACCTCGAGAACAACAACAACGCCAACACCACCGCCCTGATTGACAACCTCGCCAACCTCGGACTCCAACAGCTCGTGACGACACCCACCCCCGCCCCCAACTTTCCAACCCCAGCTCCAACACTAACGACATCTCACCTTCACAAGACCTGTGCGATTCACTGGCCACCTTCTTTCACCACAAGATCACCGACATCCATGACAGCTTCAACTCCGACACCCCCACATCCACTGCCGACACCACCCCGCGACCTCCACCAGCACCAGTCCCCTGACCGCCTGGTCCAACGTCAGCGATGAAGACACCATCAAGACCATGAACTCCATCCACTCCGGATCCCCATCGGACCCATGCCCCCATCACGTCTTCAACAAAGCCGGCACAGTCATTGCACCCCATCTCCGGAAAACCATCAACACCTCCTTCGAGACAGCTACCTTCCCGGAGAGCTGGACACACGCCGAGATCAACACCCTACTGAAGAAACCCAAGGCAGACCCCAAGGACCTCAAGAACTTCCGGCCCATCTCCCTGCTCCCCTTCCTGGCAAAAGTCATAGAGAAGATTGTCAACAGACAGCTGACCCGCAACCTCGAAGACAACAGCATCCTGGACCCATCCCAGTCCGACTTCCGCAGCAACCACAGCACCGAGACCGCCCTCATCGCTGCCACCGACAAAATCAGGATCCTGATGGACAAAGGAAAAACAGCCACCCTTATCCTTCTGGACCTATCAGCAACCTTCGACATGGTCTGCCACCACCTCCTGACAGCACGCCTCCACGACGCCGGAATCCAAGAGAAGGCCCTGACATGGACCACATCCTTCCTCGTAGGCAGAACCCAGAGCGTCCGCCTCCCACCCTTCCGCTCAAAGACCACCGAGATCATCTGCGGCGTCCCACAGGGATCCTCCCTCAGCCCGACGCTTCCCGGTCCAGGGAAGACATGGCTTGGCAGTTCGGGCTGGACTGTTCCCATGAGGCACAGGGTCAGACTGATTTGCATATAGCCATGTCTGAACTGGGGTGGCAGAGTGGGCTAAAGAACGCTGATGGATTAAACCCAGATCTTTTGACTGGGTGTGAGTGTTTGATTGATTCAGATGCTTCGTCCATCACCACCACCTTTTGTACCGTTCAATATTTACATGGCACCGCTCGCCCAAGTCGCACGACAACATAATCTCTTACGCCGACGACACCCAGCTGATCATATCCCTCACTGAAGACCCCCACACTGCCAAAGACAATCTTACAGAGGAATGAAGGCCCTCGCCGATTGGATGAAGGAGAGCAAACTGAAACTGAACTCAGACAAGACGGAGGTCCTCATCCTCTGCTCCACTCCCTCAGCCTGGGCCGACTCCTGGTGGCCTACTTCACTAGGAACACCGCCAGAACCCACCAAACACGCACGCAACCTGGGGATCATCCTCGACTCCGCCCTCTCTATGACCAAGTAAGTCAATGCCGTCTCCGCGTCCTGCTTCAACACCCTCCGAATGCTCCACAGAATCTTCAAATGGATCCCCTCCGACACGAGAAAGACCGTCACACATGCCCTCGTCACCAGCAGACTGGACTAACTGAACGCCCTCCATGCAGGAACAACAACCAAGCTCCTGAGACGGCTCCAACGCATCCAGAACGCCGCCGCCCAACTGATCCTCGACGTCCCACGATGCAGCCACATCAACCCCCACCTGAGAGACCTGCACTGTCTCCCCATCGACAAGAGGATCACCTTAAAGCTCCTCATCCACGCACACAAGGCCCTCCACAACACCGGACCTGCATACCTCAACAACCGACTCAGCTTTTACACCCCCACCCGCAGCCTCTGCTCGGCCAGCCACGCCCTCGCCACAGGTCCTCGGATCCAGAAAACCCCCGCCGGCGGCAGATCCTTCTCCTACCTCGCCGCCAAGACCTGGAACCTTCTCCCTACCGACCTACAACAGACCCAGGACCTGCCCACCTGTAGAAGACTTCTCAAGACCTGGCTCTTCGATCAGTAGCAGCCCCCCCCAGCGCCTTGAGACCCTCACAGGTATGTAGCACGCTTTACAAATGTATCGTATTGTATTTCCAGTCTGCCTTCTGTTCCACTCGTTTTTTGTGCCCTTCTGTCTTCTGTGCCACTCGTTTTTCCCTTCTTTTTGTGCCCCTTTTGCCTTCTGTTTCACTCGTTTTTTGTGCCCTTCTACCTTCTGTGCCATTTGTATTTCCTTTAATTTTGTGCCCTTCTGCCCTTTGTTCCACTAGTTTTTTGTGCCCTTCTGCCCTCTGTGCCACTCGTTTTCCCCTCGTTTCTGTGCCCCTTTTGCCTCGATTTTGTGCCACTTTTTTTTACTTATGTTAACTTTGTTGTCCCTCACCGCCCTCGCGGCTGCCTCCCCTGCGGCCCCGCCCCCCTGACGGCGCACTGTCCATTCGCTGCCCCCGCCTCCCGTCTCACACCTCCCAGCTGCTCCTCCCTCCCACCTCCCTGTATATGCCGGCCGCTGCGCGACCATGCCCCTGGCACGCCGAGGGCGCGCCTAAGGCAAGACTGTCTGCGCCCGTCCGTGCCTGAACTGTGCCCAGAGCCAGAACACCTGGCCCCCACACCCGCCACTACGACGCCAGCACTCTGCATGCTCTCAACTCCGGACGGAGCCACACCTGCTTCAAGGCCACCCCGAAAAGCACAGACGGGCCCTTCACCTGCCGGAACTGCAGCTACTCCAGCCTCAGAGCCGACGAACCACCCGCCAAGAAAGACCCCAACCACCTCCGATGCATACTACTGAACACCCGCTCCGCACGCAAGCATGCTGTCGAGCTCTGGGACCTGCTCGACACAACATCCCCGGATGTCGCCTTCCTGACTGAGACCTGGTTTAACGACTCCTCCACACCCGACATCGCCATAGCCATCCCAGACGGCTACAATATCACCCGCAGAGACCGCACCAACAGTCGGAGGAGGAATCGCCATCGTCCACAAGAACATCATCAGGGTCTCGACTAGCACCAACGACCCGCTCAGCACCACCGAACACATGCATTTCCATATCCACACAGACCCTAACTGCCCCCTCTGACCCCGCCCCCAGTTCAGCGACTCCATCGCCGACTTGATCAGCACGCATGCCCTGACCTCCACCGTCTACCTCCTCCTCTGAGACCTGAACTTTTACCTTGAGAACAACAACGGCAACAACTCCACAACCCTGATCGATAACCTCACCAACCTCGGACTGAAGCAACTCGTCACAATGCCCACCCACTCCGTCGGCCATATGCTCGACCGTGTCTTCTCCTCAAGCCCGCACGTCTCCGTCATCCACACCAGTGAACTCCTCTGGACCGACTACCGCTGCATCGACTTCGCCTTCCAGAAGCCCACCACACACCACCGCACCCAACAGATCCCCCGCCGCTACTGGAGCAAAATCACCGAAGACCAACTACACGCAAACCTCACTCTCAGCCCACCCACTGAACCCTCCAACACTGACGACGCTGGATCGAGGACTGCGCCAACACCCTCACCCCACTGAAGAAACCCCCCAACAGAGACGCCAGCAAGAGGGTCAGCTGGTTCACCCCAGAACTCCCAGCCTCCCAGCAAGCCTGCCGGAAAACTAGAGAAGAAATGGCACAGTGAACAAACTTCGGACCGCCAAACAGCAAGCAAGGACCCCATCCACAACTACCACCACCTCATCAGGGCGGCCTAGAGGACCTCCTTTAAAGACTGCCAAGACAACAACGCACACAAAGCAAGGAGCTGTTCAACATCGTGAAGGAACTCTCCAACCCCAGCTCCAATACCGACATCCCACCGACATCCCACCTGTGCGACTCCCTCGCCACCTGCTTCCACTGCAAGATAGACATCCACGACAGCTTCAACACCCAGACAGCCCCAACAGACAGACAGCAACACAACAGACCCTCCTCACACCATTGACCACGGCCCCCTGCTAGCCTGGGCCAGGGTGTGCATCGATAACACCATCAAGACCATGCGCACAATTCACTCCGGCTCTATGTCAGACCCATTCCGACCTTCCCAGAGATCTGGAAACACGCCGAGATCAACGTCCTACTCAAAAAACCTAAGGCAGACCTCAAGAACTTCCGGCCCATCTCTCTGCTCCCCTTCCAAGCCAAGGTCATCGAGAAAACCGTCAACAGACCGCTAAACCGATACCTCGAAGAAAACTGAATTCTGGACCCTTCCCTGTCAGGGTTCCGCAGCAACCACAGCACCAAGACTGCCCTCATCGCTGATGACATCAGGACCCTGCTGGACAACGGCGAGACTGCAGCATTCATCCTCCAAGACCTCTCTGCCGCCTTCGACACCATCTGCCACTGCACACTACGCTCACGCCTCCACGCCGCAGGGATCCGAGACAAGGCTCTGGATTGGACCACCTCCTTCCTCTCTGATCATCTGCGGCGTACCCCAGGGATCCTCCCTCAGCCCGACTCTGTTCAACATTACATGGCCCGCTTGCACACGTAGTCCGACAGCACGACCTCAACATAATCTCCTACACCGATGAAACTAACCTGATCCTCTCCCTCACCAAGGACCCCATCACCGCCAAAGCCAACCTCCATGAAGGAATGAAGGCCGTCGCCGACTGGATGAAGACCAGTTGTTTGAAGCTGAAGTCGGACAAGACAGAGGTCCTCATCCTCGGCTCCAACCCTTCAGCCTGGGACGACTCCTGGTGGCCGACGGCCCTGGGGGCCACCGACCACGCATGCAACCTGGGAATCATCCTCGACTCACCGCTCTCAATGATAAAGCAGGTCAACGCCGTCTCCTCCTCCTGCTTCAACACCCTCCGCATGCTCCGCAAGATCTACAGATGGATCCCGACAGATACAAGAAAGGCAGTCACCCAGGCTCTCGTCATTCGCAGACTCGACTACGGAAATGCCCTCCACGCGGGAGCCCCGACCAAGCTCATCAAATGACTACAACGCATCCAAAATGCCTTGGCACGACAATCCTCGACGTACCACGCCATGGCCACATCACCCCCCACCAATCTAACATTCGCCCCCAGTCATGAGATCTGGGTTAAATCCATTGTTCTTGTGCTCACTATGCCACCCCAGTATAGGTCCAGCCGTATGCAAATCAGTCTTGACCCTGCTCCTCATGGGAACAGTCCAGCCTGAACTGCCAAGCCAGGTCCTCCCTGGACCAGAAACAAACATCCTAGGACCGATTTCAGGGTATAACCCCTCATCAATAAGACTAGCTTGAAGCCAGTGGCACAGTGAGCCCGGCACCATGTCTGGGCATACCCGGCACCCTTAGGGTGAAAAAGCAAAAGACACACATATGATGGAGGGAATGCAGAACAAATCAAACATTCACCGCCAGTCGAGAAATCTGGGTTAAATTCATCCTTCTTTTTCTCACTATGCAACCCCTGTTCCCAGGGTGCTTGTTGCCGCTCTAGGGAGGACCTGGCCTGGCAGTTCCGACTAGACTGTTCCCATGGGGAACAGGGTCAAGACTCGTTTGCATATGGCTGGGTTTAAACTGGAATGACTTGGGGAGCAGAAAAACAATGGATTTAGGCCCAGATCTCTGTGCTGAGGTGAATCTTTGACATCGTTCAGCAGTTTTTTGCACCTGGAATTGGATGGGCATCAGCCCTAGTGACCGCTTTGAGACCTCTATAATCAACCTAAACCCTCATCTATCCCTTACCATCCTGGTTGTCAGGATTTGGTACAAGGACTACGGGACTAGCCCAAGGGCTATCTGAAGGCTAAATGACCCCCAAATACGGCATCTTGGACCTCTGTCCTGATGCAATCTCAGACATGGTCAGGCTGTCTGTAAATATTGCTTTTTACAGGCCGACTGTCACCTGTGTCTACTTCATGGGTACACCAGGTGGTTTGACTGGGGGTCAGAGAAAAGAGACTGGGGAACTGATTGTGAAATTGTCTAAAATTAGCTTGCTGTTGATCAGTAAGGGTGCCTACCAAGGCTACTCCTTCCACTGATCCATCAACAAGGTCTTGTGAGTGGAGATCACAAAGTGGGTCACTCTCTTCCTCGTGCCTCTCACCAGTGGCCATGAGCAAGCTCATGTCAGCCTTGTCCACAATAGGTTTTAGGCGGTTCACATGAAGTACCCTGTGGGGACTTCTTGGAGTACCTAGGACAACTAAATAGGTGACTTCACCTTTCTTTTCCAGTAAAGTGTGGGGGCCCCTCCACTTGTCTTGGAGAGCTACTGGGGCCACAGGCTCCAATACCACACTTTCTTCCCTGGCTGCGAAACAGTCAGTACAGCCTTTTGGTCATGCCAAGCTTTCTGAAGCTCCTAGCTGACCTCAAGGTGTACTTGGAACTTCTTCGTGTACTCAGCCATAGGAGAACTTAGGCCTGGTACATAATGAATTATGTCATGTTTAGGAGGCTTAAGAGGTTTCTCCCATCCTTCTTTAACCAAACATAGTGGACCACTAACTTGATGTCCAAACAGAAGTTCAAGTGGGCTGTAGTTCACCACCTTCTGAGGAACATCCCTGAGGGCGAAGAGAAGGCAGGGTAGTAAGACGTCCCATTTTTCCTCAGGTTTTCTGAGAGTCCCATGATCATACCCTTTTGGGTCTTGCTGGTCCTTTCAACAAGCCCATTGCACTGTGGTTGATATGGTATGGACACCAACACATAGCAGTGATGTAGCTAGACATGAAGTTTGTACCTTTGTAGACCTTCTTAGGAAGCCCCACCCTGGTAAAGTCTCCAAGAAGGGCCTTTGCCACTACAGGAGCTGTAGTGCCCCTAAGTGGAATAGCCTCGGGATACCTAGTGGAATGGTCCACCACCACTAGTATGTAACTATGTCCAGATGCTGTTGGAGGATTTAAGTGACCAGCAATGTCTATCCCTACCCTCTAAAAGGGAACCCCAACCACCGGAAGTTGAATTAAATGGACCATTGTAGTGTCACCTGACTTACCACTTGTTTGGCAAGTGACACAGAAGCGACAACATTCCTTGGTATCTTCAGACATGTGGGGCAAGTGAAAATGAGGAACAAGCCTGTCCCAAGTCTTGCTTTGCTCCAGGCTTGGTGTCTCTACACTCAAAAACTATGATCCCATCTTCCATATAGATCCTATGAGACCCACTGACATTCTCTGGCTCCTCAGCAGTAGCTTTCTCTCTGAGTTGTTCAAGAGAGGGGCTCCAGACTCAAGTATGCCCTGAAAGGCCGCCTGCCCCCAAAAACTCTGCAGTATCAGCCCCAAGTTCCATCTGCGACAGTTCCTTTACAGGGGCTTCGGAAATTCCACGTGGAGGAGCAGGAGACTGCGGAGACCCTATCACAGGTCCCGCATTTCAAGATCTATTTGGCAACCCGTATGGATGTCACTCATTAACAAGTACATGCCACCCGCCCCCCCCCCCCCCCCGCCCCCCTTTATACTGAGTCTCGCTTGGACTACGAACCGCTTGTTAACGTTTTCCTTTCCTCATACCACTCGGGTTTGACTGTGGATTAACGACCCGAAATAATTCCTTGAACTTCACTTCCACACTATCCAGGAACACAAGGGTTATACTATTGACGATACCCCTGCAGCACCGACATTGAAGGTGCGACCACATTCTGGTCAATCAGATTTAGATGATCCAATTTAATGCCCTGATGAAATTCCCAAGGCACTAAAGGGAATGAAATGCGTTGGCTGTGCCTGTGTATCTTAAAAAGAGAAAATAAAGAACCCATTAAAGAAAGAACAGAAGACTCACAAAATGTATGAACTTCTTGTACTATTGACTACATTGAGTGCACCTCTCAAATTTCTTGTAAACCTTCACAGGGGCTGAGGTCGTCTCCCTCAGGAGACCGATCCTCACTTGGAGTCTTAGAGGAGGATACATCTTTACCCTCCCTGCTCCTTCTCTTGGGATATGGCTGGTCCTTTCTTCCAGGATCCAGAGCTACCTCAGTGCTCAACTGTTTGGCCTGAGCCTTCGTAACAGAAAAGGCACTGGCAGAGATTTCTATCACCTCTGCATGTGTCCTGTACTCCACTTCAGACCAGGCTGAAGTTTCTAAAGAGTTACCCAACAGACAGTCCACAGGTAGGTCTGGGTAAACCACAACTCTTTTAAGGCCAGTAGGGATACTCCTCAGCTGAGATTTACAACTGCCAAGGAATGATCAGTCCTGACATTGCTTGCATTGGTCTCTGGGTAAATCTGACCAAGTATGATCTTTTTAGGCAACATGCGTTTCTCTGTCACCATAGTGACATTGGCCCCTGTGTCGCTTCATTCCACAGCTTCTTGGCCATTTATCAGAGGCTACTGTCTGTACTTGCCCAAGTTAGTGGGACTTACAAGTAAAGTGGCAAGTTCCATGCCACTGTCACAGACAAAGACAGCCCGAGTGGGTGTTCTGACTGGGCCAGAATCCACTTCAGAACCCAAGGTTAACTCTTCCAATCAATTGGGGGCACTACTACTACTTATACTGGTGCTAGGGGCATCTGATAGAGACATCTAGCCGCAGATTCCTTAACTTAGAATATCTCCAGGCGTCAGACTGGATCCGGAGAATTTTTTCCCAGCAGTACCTCTGCGCACCAGGGAACAGCGCTGCATGGCTCCGCCCTGACGTCATCCTCGGACATTACGTCAGTGGAGCCATGTAAGTCCCTCCCGGGGCGCTGATTTCAGTTTTCTATTTTTCCGTGTCCTAACGCGGATCCAGGAGTAGAGGTTCCTCTGGACTGTTGTTTCCAGCCTTCTCAACGCCTTTAGCGTCTGGGAACAGTGTGCGATGTCTTCAGGCTTCAAGGTGTGTGAGACATGTATGCGGCAGATCTCAGTGACGGATTCTAACGCGATCTGTATGTGGTGCTTAGGAGTGCACCACGACTCCGAGGAGTGCGACGCTTGCCGCCAGCTGAAGCCGAAGTAACTTGAGGAGCGACGGATGAAGTTGCTGGCCACCCGGATGTCCCGCTCTGAGTCTCCGATCTCCTTCTCGAGCTGGGGCTTCTGGTCGGGTCCGGTCACAGAGTCGTTCCAGCGGTGTTGTTCTCCTGACGCAGGTAGTGCAAACACAAGTCACGGAGGTTACCGACCTTGCATAAATGTGACAACTGGGCCCGCTGCTCCCTGTTTTTACCGAACAGTTGTGCCCAGGAGTTGCCCCCCACCTACCCACCATTTCCGGTACCGGGTGCTGGGCCGACTCGTGCCCAGATGGAAGCCTATTGCCAGGCTCTTCAATCCATCTTTGGGTCACCCCCTCTCCTTGGCCCGCCTTAGGGCCCCACAGAGGGGTTAAGGGCTCAGGTTGGGTCTTCGCTGGCGGGTTCGCCCTCGGTGCCAATCAAGTGCCTCGACTCCGTTCTTGGAGTCGCAGCGACGTCGGGACATGGCCTTGAGGGGCATCCCAGTCGGATGTCAAGCGCTCATATGCAGTCTCTGCATAGCCATGCGGAGCTCTGTTCACCGACGCCGGGTGCGGCTGCTGCACAGAGCTTGACTCCTGCTCGACATCGTTCCTCTCCGCAGCTTCTTAGCTCGGTGGAGGTCTAGTCGTCGCCGGACCAATGTCGGGTGGACGAGTCACCCTTGGTGGTTGTCGACGTAGCTATGACGCCGGTCGTCTCCGGTACCTGCTATTCCTCTGTTAGGAGAGTTTGAAGACCCTGAGCACTCTGGGTTGTTTCTGTGCTGTCCAGGACAGGGGCCCATGGGACAATAGTCCTTTGTTCGACCTCAGACTACAGCATCTCTCCTTTCTGGGCGAGTTAGCCTTCAACCAACCCCTACAAATGGGTTATTGTCCGCCCCTCGAATGGCTACGGAGGCTAGTGCAGCATTTGCGAGGGCTGTTCACAGGGCTGTAGATATTTTACACATGCAGCCTCCCTCAGTCTCTTTGCCTTCTGATCCACTGTTTGATCGTCTCCACCAGAATGCCATGGAGGTGGAGCCCTTGCTGCCTTTTGGTGGGTCGTTATTTGTCACCCTTCTTGGGACGTGAGCGCAGCCCTCTTCTGGAGACCCTGTGGATCGGGCCATCGCACATCCTCATCGCCCGGCTCCAGGTGACCCTGTCTGTTTGTCCCTTCATCCTAGGGCTCCTGGAATTGAGCCCTTCCTCTCCTCTCCGCTATTTCCTCCCACTAGGGAGTCTCGCTGGTTGGAGTCCTGTGGTCGCCATATTTTTGCTTCCACTTGTTCGGTCCTCCGTGCTCTGAACACGTCTTGCGTGTTTGCAAGGGCTACTTTTTCCTTTGGGACTCTTCAAGCGTCTTCTCTCGTTTTTTCCCGAGGGCCCCATTCTGACCTAAATTGTCTGCTTCATGATGGCCAAGAAATGACACAGTTCTCCATTTGTTCGGCCATGGACTGACTCTGTCGGTCGTGCGATGGCCAGGTCAGCTGCTCTACGTCGTCATGCTTGGCTGCGTGATGGCAGTTTCCCTGACAATGTTCAGGAGCATCTTATGGATCTACCATCTGATGGCATGACCCTTTTTGATAGTCATGCTCACTCAGCGGTCAGCCTTCTCATGTCTGGTCCTCCATATTTTTGTGTTTCTGGACCTTCTGCTGACGTTTATTTTCATGTGCAGTATTGTCTCTGCTTGTTCTGGTGCCTGTCGTTGGGTTCATGGCATTAATACCCAAACGATCTGTATGGCTATTCAGCTGTTTTTGCTCTATTTGGTGGAGCTGACCCGCTGGTTCTACTTTCCATTTTTGGTTTGATGTCCTCTGTCTCAAGAGGGGCCCCATGTTTTCAAGGGGGTTTGAGGCTTACCATATGTGGGGTACTCGTTCGCTATTGTATAGCTAGCCTTCCTTGCACAGGAAGCCTTGTAGGCTCCTGCGGAGTCCTCTTGTATGGGGCTGCCCTATGGCTGAGACTGTGGTCTCTTCATGTTTTATTGGCCCGCTCATCCATTCCCTTGTTGCGACCCACATTTTGGCGTCTCTTCTCGTACTCGTGCCTTATAGCTTGCGGTTTGTCCATAGCACTCCCCTGCTTCTGTGGCTGCTGCCTTCTTACAGGTGTTCTTGGGGTTCTGCCATGCCTGCCTCACCCTGGGGTGCTGTTTCAGATTCACTGTGCTGCTATTGCCGTCAGCAAATGTTCCTTTGGGCCATCTTGTTCTGGTCCGTTCCGGTACAGTACATCCATTGCTGATGTCGTGACCATGGTCAACGTCACGGCAGAGCCTTGTGGTGCTGCCCCCAGGCGCGCAGGGCTGACGCGACACGGTTCTTCCGTGTTCTATGCACGTCATATGGGTGCACCCTTGTATGTTCGCTGTCACGGGGTACTTGCGATATCCCTTGCGCTTCTCAGATGGCTGTTTTTAGCTCCACTCTGTAAGGTGGGACCTAATTTCTCGTGGTTCAGACCCTGTATAGCCTTTGTCTATGGCTGGTGGCATCTCCGCCACACACGTCATTGCTGTATATGCCTTGTGGCCTACTTTCCTAGGCACTTCCCTAACAGGAGTTTCAAGTTCCCCTGCTAATTGCTGCGCAGGAGTTCACACATTTCTCCTACCGGCTCCTGCTGTTGTTTTCGGTGGAAGTGTTCTCTTCCGGATACTCACTGTCCTTGTGAAATCTGGTGTATGTGTCTCTATCGACTCTCCTGTTACTCTGTCGGCTTGTCTCCTCCCGGACCAATGGCTGATGTCCCTTGCATGTCTGGACATTGTTCTTTCCGACTATGCTTTCACCGGTACTGTTGGTACCTATGGAATGGACTTCTATTCTATTATTAAAAATAATAATTTTAAAAAACAATTTTTTTTCATGGATGTCTACTGGTCTTGATATATATTTCACACAGACATGGTTTTTCCTTGCTGTGGTGTCGGTGGTCTCTTGCCCCAGCCTTCTCATGGGAGCGTGCCTTGGGTGTGTGTCCAGCTTGCCGGGTTCCCCCTTCGTCGGTTGCCCACCTGGTGATGCATCTTTCGCTTCTGTGCGATTAACGCTGCATTCTTTGGGCATTCACATACATGTGGTGTGGCTCTCGCAGTTCACACTGTCTGCTCATATGTACTTCTGTTTCCACCCTTTTTGTGCAGAAGAGATTGCTCAATGGTGAGTCTTGTGTCTCTGGTACCACAAGCACTTCCCAGACATGGGTCAGCTTCCTTGCCAGGCTGTCATAAGTATTCTAAGCTGTTATGATTTCAACAGTGTCTCCTCCACTGTTGTGCTTGCTTGACCGGTGAGCTTGTCTCTGACATACCGTCTTGTCCTCGTTCTGGGTCTTCTCTTTTGCAGATCCATAGGATCCTCCGCTCAATTTACCTTCTTATGCTGAAGGTTCTGGGTTCTTACATTCCGCACTACCATTCTGGTTTTGTGCTTCCTTTTATCCCCGTCTGCACGAGACCATTTTTGTGCAGTCCCTTGACTGAGTGTGGTGCCTTTGCCCCCCATTATTTTCCGTTCCTAACAGAGCTTGATTGTCTGGTGTCGGCCACGCTGGTATGGCTGCCCCCACTTTGTTTTCGTTTCTTGTTGATGACTATGTTCTCTTTGGTACTTTCAATCACAGACCCTCCTCCTATGGGGTATGGCTTTGGTATCTATTCTAAGTTAAGGAATCTGTGGCTAGATGTCTCTATAAGATGAACAAGTTACTTACCTTCAGTAACGATGTATCTGGTAGAGACACTGTCTAGCCGCAGTTTCCTTAACGCCCACCCCTCCTTTCTGTTCTGCGAGGGATTTCTCCTGTTGGGTTATCCACTTGTCTCCTTCCAGGTGAATTTTGTCCTCCTGCGGGGTGGCCTATTTCACCTCCCTACTGGGCAGGATGATTCATTCTGTTTTAATGGTTCTTCTCCATCCGTTATCGTGATTGTCTTACACCCTGGTTCTTCCAGTGTGGGGCATCATCATCATCATTATCATCATCCTCCCACGTCCCTCCTCTCTCCTCCCTCCTCCCTCCTCCTTTCCTCCTTCTCACCATTACTTGGGGTCTTTTGATTCTGCACAACCCATAGAATTCATAGACGGATTGCAGACCAAGTCAACACATGAATTGTTGTTTTTGATTTTGTCTCTTGACTCTCCTACAGTCAATTAGTTTGGGGACCTTTTGACTGTGCCTCAGTCAATAGGTCTCGTACAGGGTGTATAACCTTTCCTGTTGTTGCCGACCTGTGGTAGATTGTTGTGAATCATGTTGTTCTGGTCTTGTTGGCATTCACAGTTGCAATTTCTGGTTGCTACCTTCCTTTTGTCTGCCAGATCATAATTTTCGGTTTTCCTCATGGGAGGGCATAGTCTTTACTTTTGCGGGTTGTTTCTCAGAGCGGTGCTCTGCTGTTTCTTTTCAATTAAGTTTCGTAACAGTGATTTTTCACTGTAATTTATGGTGATGTTTCTCACCATTCGGTTCCTTTTTGTCATTGTTGCAAGGATTTTCTATCTCTTTTTGGCAGTGTGATCCTACACTCTCACAGTTTTTGGTAGTGGCTCCGCGGTGTGGCGCGGAAAAGGTTCTCCGAAGAAAACTGACGTCAGCGCGCCGGGAGGAACTTATATGGCTCAACTGATGTCATGTCCGAAGACGGCGTCAGGGCGGAGCCATGCGGCGCTATCCCATGGGGCGCAGAGGTACTGCTGTGAAAAAATTCTCCAGATCCAGTCTGACGCCTGGGGATATTCTAAGTTAAGGAATCTGCAGCTAGACAGTGTCTCCACCAAATACATTGTTACCGAAGGTAAGTAACTCGTTCATTAGTTCCTTTACAAGCAGTAGTAGTAGTTTCCTTAGTGTTATATATTTAGAGCAAGTGGGATCTTTTGCTCCATGGCCTTTCTCCTCACAATTGTAACACAGAGGTTTCTTGCCAGAGGAAGAGAATGTTTCGGACCCACACCCAGAAGAAGACTTTCTGAGGACCTTATGAAGACTCTTTTTTGTCTTTACCTTTTTCCCAACCCCTCTCTTGGGTATTAGAAGAATCTTGCTTCTTCTAGTCACCACCACCACCATGAGATTTCTGCTTGAGCCTGGTGTGGACCCATTTGTCTGCCTTGTTTCCCAATTAATGGGGAGAGGTTAGATCAGAGTCCACCAGTTACTGGTGCAGTTGCTGATTTTTACCATTATTAAGGATGTGCTCCCTCATCAAAAACTTGTACAGTGCATTATAGTCATGTACATTAGTTCAATGAAGCCAGCTTTTCAAAGTCTTAATAGCACTGCCTACTAAATCAACTTTGTTTTAGGTGTGTGCCTTTTGTGTGTCCCTAAACTTAACCATGTACTGTTCAGTAGTTAAACCAAACCCATTAATGAGGGCACTCTACAAGACACCGTAGTTGTCAGCATCTCGCTCCCTGGCAATGAAAAGTGTGTCTCTACCTTTATCAAAGGAGAGCCACAAGATACCTGCCCACTGCCCTTAAGGGACCTTCTGAACTATACAGGCCCTCTCCTAGGCAGTGATCCATTTATGGATGTCATCCCCCTCTCGTGGTAAGGAGGGACTATCCTGCTCAGGTTCCTAGTATCAAAGGACAGCTCCCTGATTCTTGGTTTGCTAGTGCTGCCACCATGGTACCCTAGTCCCAAATTCTTCCTAACCTTCTGTACTTCCAGGGTCGCCTTATCAATGTCTATCAAAAAAAGGTGCTCAGAGGGAAAGAACGGACAGGGTTGCCCTCCACTCAAAAACTTAACAACAAAAACCCTGTCCTACAGACGTGAATTATGTCAGTAGATTTTATAACGGAACAGTCAAATAGTACTGATCACTCTTATCCACCCCTATATATTTTATTTTGTTTCGGGGATGTTTTACTGCACTACGTCCAAAGTTTTTTAAGAATAAAAAGGAGAACCTATTGGCCGACAGTTCGTTGACAGTCACACAGAACAATAACAGACAACTGTCTGAAACATTAATCTATACCAGGTATACACCACATAAGATTGGAAACAGGCAGAGTTCTACTAAAAAAATATGTGAAGAACCGAATGACACCTCACGGGAACACTACCATCGGGGCAACTGGTATATAATCTCCAGACAGGGCCCCTGTCTCATCATTGGTCGTCATTCGGTTCAAAAGAAAATGTGTCCAAAACAACAAACCAAAGAGTGCAAGAAAAAGTAGTAGAAGAAAGAATCTGCTTGTGACAATCAAAAGTGCTTAAAATCAGCAGGCGCTCCTCTCCGCAAATTTATTCATAGAAAATGCGTGTGCACTGTTGAATTAAAAAGGCTGGTAGCTATTCTCCCACACCATTACCTATCGCCGACGTGTTTCTCTGCCGTATTGTTTTTTTGGGCAGATTCATCATGGCCGCACACTTTGCTGCCACTCCTCTATTGGACACTTGTTCTATGTCAACTGTCAAAAAAGAGGCACAATAGAGTTATTAAAAAACCCATAAGCCACCCTTAGAAACTGTAAGTCTGGTGTTGTATCAACAGTATTTACCCTCAAGCAGCCTGCTTTGCTCATACCAGCTGCCAGGGGTTCCAGAGAATAAAAATGGTACTACAAAAGTGAGTCTCCGTAATCACAACGACTGTGAACATCAACCTAGGAGAACAGAGACAAACACACAATGATGTCAGCATTGTTCAGATATGTAAGAATAAGTTGCAAGTCAATTGACAAGCCACTGTCTACTATCTAATTTAAAAGAAACAGGGTCTGCCTATCTAGGTTCCGCCCCCGTATAACAACTTAACTTTTTGCTCTAACATGTAATAATCTTGCGTATCCATGAAGTACAGAGTGCAAGACAACGTTCTTGAAATGACGATATACACAACAACTCTCAAGTGGCTTTAAAGAGATTTTCAACTCTGGGTCGGTACTATTGTGTATAAGTTCCTAGCAAATTACTATTCTAATGCCTGTGCATTATAAAAGAATCATGTCCAGGCACACAAACATGAAGCGTGAGGAAATCTCGCTTCCGTGTTCACCAAGCAGCCACATACAAAACACAGACTTCAACTGCCTCACAAATCGGGCGTGTGGACGCTAATGCCCGGATCATCTACATCTCACTGTGTTGTCTCAGGACGAGCGCCTTGTCTCGTTCTCGTGTATCAGCGCCATTCTGCCTTACTAAAGAAAGATTGTTGAATGTTCAGACGCTGCTGCGTGAAAGACACGTGGTACAGCGGCCAAAAGCGTGGCGGCCATCTTAAACTAGTCACAAGGAGCAGTAGTGAAGCCCTATTCGAGCAAAATGACAACAATTATCAAAAAAAGACACAATACAGTGGAAAATCACTTGAAAAACTAATCGTAGCACTAGGTCTCCACTTAATATCATCATCAAATTTACAATTTGGGTGAGTGAACACCTATGGATCACGATGATACCACTATGTCCCACCATAGATTTACTCAGCACCTTCACAGTCTTTAAAGAAATGTCATCTAGAATATATTTGTGAAAGAACATTTACGCCTGTACTTCAAAAACTGTCCTACAGGGAGATTGTCTCTCTGTGCCCGGGGGTGGAATGAGTCATACAGAAGCAGAGAGTTCCTATCAGTAGGCTTCTGGTGTACACAGGTGTTAATTACATCATTTTTAAATTCTATGTCCAGGTCAAGGTACACTGCCTTGTGCCTATTGTAAGTCCAAGTGAACTTTAAATTTGAATCCTGGTCATTAAGCCATCATAAGAAACTCAACAGATCTTCCTCCGTACCTGACCAGATGCACAGCACGTCATCTATATACCTCTTCCAGAGCCGAAGGTTGCACTGGAAGGGATTGCTGGTAGGGTAGATGACGTGCTCCTCAAATTGCCCAACATAAATGCAGGCCAGACTGGGGGACATAGTGGCCCCCATCGAAGTGCCAGAGATCTGGAGGTAGAGTTGGTCCTTGAAACTGAAATAGTTTCTAGTCAGAGCAAGTACGATACATTGCAGTACAAATGCTTGAGTTGTATCATAAAACCATTCCTGTGCCCCCAGGCGCGAGCTGCTGCCACCAGCGTAGCGTCCTGGGGGGATACAGGTATATAATGACTCAATGTCAATCGTCATGCGCCTATTGGGGGTGCGAACCAATTATCAACCTCTGAGTCGCCACCCTTTGGAAGATTTGCTTAAAACTATACGCAAAATGGTGGGTAAAGCTAAGGAAAACCACTGGATCACAGCTAAGGAGGCGGAGTTCTTGGTGAACAACAACCCCAGAACTCCGTCCTTCTACATACTTCCTAAGATCCATAAGCCCACCCGTCCCCCACCTGGATGCCCAATTGTTTTGGGGATCCAGTCTGTCTTAGAGCCCCTCTCGCAGTATGCAGATTATTTTCTGCGAGAGTCGGTAGTGAATCAAAAATCATTTGTAAAGGACACCAGCGAAGTCCTTAATATCCTGGATAACATGCAGTACGATCCTATTAATGAGTTCTTTGTCACGATTGACATTGGGTCATTATATACCTGTATCCCCCAGGACGCTACGCTGGTGGCAGCAGCTCGCGCCCTGGGGGCACAAGAATGGTTTTATGATACAACTCAAGCATTTGTACTGCAATGTATCGAACTTGCTCTGACTAGACACTATTTCAGTTTCAAGGACCAACTCTACCTCCAGATCTCTGGCACTTCGATGGGGGCCACTATGGCCCCCAGTCTGGCCTGCATTTATGTTGGGCAATTTGAGGAGCACGTCATCTACCCTACCAGCAATCCCTTCCAGAGCAACCTTCGGGTCTGGAAGAGGTATATAGATGACGTGCTGTGCATCTGGTCAGGTACGGAGGAAGATCTGTTGAGTTTCTTAAGATGGCTTAATGACCAGGGTTCAAATTTAAAGTTCACTTGGACTTACAATAGGCACAAGGCAGTGTACCTTGACCTGGACATAGAATTTAAAAATGATGTCATTAACACCTGTGTACACCAGAAGCCTACTGATAGGAACTCTCTGCTTCTGTATGACTCATTCCAACCCCGGGCACAGAGAGACAATCTCCCTGTAGGACAGTTTTTGAGGTACAGGCGTAATTGTTCTTCCACAAATGTTTTTCTGGATCAGTCGCAGGAGCTTACCAACAAATTTTTGAATCGCAACTACCCAAACAAAGTAGTCAGACAAGCTAAAAAAAGAGCCGTTAACACAACACGCAGTGCACTACTTGAGAAAAATGTGAGGAATAGAGAGGATTGCGTTCCAGTCGTTATGACCTATGATCCAATGGCAACAAAGATTAGACAGTCTATAAGAAAGCATTGGTCACTTTTATCCAATAACGAGTTTCAAATGCCACTTCCGAGATTTGCGTTCAAGAGAACGTGTAATCTTAAGGATAAACTTGTGCATACCCGTGAGCCGTGGACAGAACACCGAATGTTACCACCATTCCTAATGGACACTATCCATGCGGCTCTTGTTCTGTCTGCCCCCTCACCAAGAAGAGTACCAGTGTCATGTTAGCATCTGGCAGAGAATGGTTTCCTAATCAATTTAGCAACTGCAACACAACTCATGTGGTGTATAGACTACTTTGTCAATGTGGCCTGCAATATATTGGACTAACTTCACGTAAAATCAAGGTCAGGGTACAAGAACATCTAAGCACCATAAGGGAAGGTAAACTTACAACAAAATTGGTGCAGCATTGTTTCAACGAAAAACATTCCTTTACTTTGGACGGTCCTAGAAAAGGTGAAGGGGACCCCACAAAATATTGAGAATGTCCTGCTATCCAAAGAAGCACGTTGGATTTATAGAGAAAAGACTGACCACCTGGGGCTCAATGAAATTATAGAGTGGAACAGGATAAGACTCTAATGTGGTGGGTCTTCGTTTCTTTGCTCTTTGGTATCACCAGGGCTCTGGTGAACTATATATTTGGCCCCCAGAGTTCCTTGAATTAGTGGAAGGGACTATTTAAAACTTATGGCCAGATGTATCAAAGGGTTTTACCCATTCTGTGTCTATGGGAAAATGTGTTCATACATATGGCTCTTAGTCCTTAGATACCTAGTTATATAAACCTAGTTCTACACTAAACACACTCTCCATTCGATACAGACATGCAACACCTTTGTTAACCAATGTGTATGGCATGGTAGTGGTCATTTTGAATGGAGGGGCGCTCTGCATGTTAGTGTAATTTCACACACTGAGTTTTGTGCATAGATTATATATTCTAGATGACATTTCTTTAAAGACTGTGAAGGTGCTGAGTAAATCTATGTTGGGACACAGTGGTATCATCGTGATCCATAGGTGTTCACTCACCCAAATTGTAAACTTGACGATGAAATTATGTGGAGACCTAGTGCTACGATTAGTTTTTCAAGTGATTTTCCACTGTATTGTGGCTTTTTTTGATAATTGTCATTTTGCTCGAATAGGGCTTCACTAGTGCTCCTTGTGACTAGTTTAGGATGACTGCCACGCTTTTGGGTGCTGTACCACGTGTCTTTCACGCAGCAGCGTCTGAGCGTTCGATAATCTTTCTTCAGTAAGGCAGAATTGCGCTGATACACGAGAACGAGACAAGGCGCTCGTCCTGAGATAACACAATGAGATGTAGATTATCCGGGCATTGGCGTCCACACGCCCGATTTGTTAGGCAGTTGAAGTCTGTGTTTTGTATGTGGCTGCTTGGTGAAGACGGAAGCAGGATTTCATCACGCTTCGTGTTTGTGTGCCTTGACATGATTCTTTTATAATGCACAGGCATTGGGATAGTAATTTGCTAGGAACTTATACACAATAGTACCGACCCAGAGTTGAAAATCTCTTTAAAGCCACTTGAGAGCTGTTGTGTATATCGTAATTTCAAGAACGTTGTCTTGCACTCTGTACTTCATGGATACACAAGATTATTACATGTTAGAGCAAAAAGTTAAGTTGTTATACGGGTAGGAACCTAGATAGGCAGACCCTGTTTCTTTTAAATTAGATAGTAGACAGTGGCTTGTCAATTGACTTACAACGTATTCATACATATCTGAACAATGCTGACATCATTGTGTGTTTGTCTCTGTGCTCCTAGATTGATGTTCACAGTCGTTGTGATTACGGAGACTCACTTTTGGATTACCATTTTTATTCTCTGGAACCCCTGGCAGCTGGTATGAGCAAAGCAGGCTGCTTGAGGGTAAATACTGTTTGTTTGTTTTTTTTTTGTATCCTCATATTGCAGGTTATGCAAAAAGAAAGAAAGGCGTTTGGGAGACCAACAGTATCCGAACAAGATGTTTCACAGAGACTGCCCCTGATCGTCTATCGGGGGGTACAAGGGGTATGTCTCGTTCTTGATCTGATCAGTTCTCCTCCGCACACCTCCATCTTACTCAATAATTCCTTCGTTTCGGGAGATCTCTGACCCTTTGGATGTTTGACAGACTTCAAGTCATGCCAGGAATTATTGTCCGCTTAATCATTGGAATCAAAAGAAAAAGAAAAAAAGAAAAGAAAAAGAAAAAAGAGGCAAGGGGACCTCTGACAAGGAGAGATTATAAATTATTGTCTAGATTCGATGTAATTTTCCAGGATCTCCCAGTATTTCATCTTTTTGGTTTGTTTCCCTTTTCTATCTAAACTACTAATTCTTATTACAGCATTTAACCAGCTTTCATGTTTTTGGTGGCACTGGTTTTGTCCAATTAATACATATCTCTCTACGTGCTAAAAGGATCATAACGAACAGTAAGTTTTCTTGATGTTTATCAAACTTTATCTGATTAGGTTGAGTAGTACAGTGTATCCCTAAAATAATACTCAGTTATCGGTGTTGCCAGTATTGCAGTTAGAGTCTTACCAATTTCTTGCCAGTATTGTGTGAGCGAAGGGCACCCACCAAACATATGTATATCATCCACTTTTTCCTCTCCGCATTTGCTGCACGATTTTACTGTAGCTCCTTTAAATTTTGATAATTTTTTAGGGGTCCAGTACGCTCTATGTATAGAGAAAAGGTGGTTCCTTTTTAATGGAGCGGCCTTTACACATAACCAACATTTTTCTACTGATTTTTTCCAGATTTGACAAAGGTCTGAATCTTCATTTTGTAAGTCTTTCTCCATATTTTTTCAGCAATTGTAGGATCTTTTTTTTCTGCTTCAATTAGTACCCAATACCATTTTGATACTTCTTTTTTTAATACCATTTCACTCATCATCTCTGGTTCTAGGTTCTCCGGATCTGAGGCTTCCTTTGGAATGGTACTTACCCAGCTGCTCAGTTGATAATATTTAAACTTCGAGATTTTACGATCTGTAATTATTTGCAAATGATCCCATGATAACAAGGAGTTTCCAGATAGAAGTTGTCCCCATTTTTCAATTCCAGCTTGTCTAAGTGGATTTGATAAAGAGTCCTTTAAGCAGTCAGGGGTGCCTGGGGGATCCCATATTGGAGCCATATTACTATAATATGGAATCTGTGTGACAGATCTTATTTGGATTCCAGATCTTAACGGCATTATTCAGAACCTTTAATTTAACTTTTTTGAAAAATTTCGGATGACCAAACTTGAAGAGGAAGTGATCTTCACCATTTGTCAAGTGTTGCAAGTATATTGGATATGCTTGATGTGCTTTTAGTAAAGCTCTGACGTTTTTAAATTGGAAGGATCTATAATATTCATATATATCCGGACTTGCTATACCCCCTTGTTCCTTCTTTCTCCTGAGTTTATTCCATGAGATTCTTGTACTCTTTGATGACCAAATAAAGCTAGATATTTCTCCTTGTATTTTTTTCAGGGCTTCCTTTTTAAATTCTAATGGAATGTTATTAAAAAGATAAGTGAATTTTGGAATAATTGACATTTTAATTATATTGGATTTACCTAAGAAGCTTAGCGGCAGGCCTGACCAGGTTTTAAGGAGCTTTTTCATTTCGTTCGTGACCAGGTTAAGATTTATTTCTGCTAGTTTTCCAAGGTCTTGTGTTATGGTGATTCCTAAGTATTTCATTTTATCCTTCAAGAGAGGTGAAATTAATTGTGAGTTCCAACTCATTACCTCCGTTTTGTCAATATTTAATAGATATCCTGAAACTTTGCTGAATTTGTTAATTTCCTCATCAATCGCCAGCTTGGAGAAATGATAGTTGTCCGTGAACACATTAGGTCATCTGCGTAGAGCGCTACTTTCCTTGTCCAATTTGAATATCTAAAAGGTGTGATGTTAGTTTCATTTCTGATAGAGCATGCCAGGGGTTCAATATATAAATTAAAAAGTAGTGGAGATAAGGGACATCCCTGTCGTGTGCCTCTCTGGATCTCAATATTTTCCGTAAGATTACCATTAACAGCTACCTTCGCTCTTGGGCTCGAATATATTTCACTTACCATGTGACTAAAGTTAATCCCAAGCTTACTTTTCTCTATGATTTTATTTAGAAAAGCCCAGTTGACACGGTCGAAAGCTTTAGCAGCGTCATATGTGATAATTGTAAGAGGAAGCTTTTCATGTACAGCTATGTCGATTGTTGCTATTAATTCATGTGTGATTTCCTGTATCTGTCTGCCCTTTATAAAACCCTTTTGGTCCGTATCAATTAATTTGGCCATAACCTTAGACACCCTTTTCGCTATTATATTCATAAAAATCTTATAATCGCAATTAAGGAGCGATATTGGCTTATATGATGCGCAGTTCTTTGGATTTTTTCCTGGTTTTAGTAATATGCTTATCGTCGCGTCATTCCATGAATCTGGGATCCTTTCATGTTCCAGGTATGTCTTGTTCATCGTTTCAGTTAGATGTTCAATTAGTGTTTCTTTTAATGCGATATAAAATTCATTAGGCAACTCATCTGGACCTGCAGCTTTTCCTTTCTTTAGATGACTTATGGCGCGCCTTACTTCTTCCGATGTTATTTCGGAGTTAACAGATTTCGCTTCTTCCTCTTTCAGACTCGGGAGTTGGATCTTTTTGAGAATTCTTAATTTCTTCTTCTGTTGGGTTTGTGTCTTCCTTATATATTGAAGTAAAAAAATTAAAGAATTCCTTCCTTATTGAGGCATCATCTGCGAAAATGGTTGATTGATCTTGGCTGTAGATGTTTAATATATTGTTTCTGGACTGATCTGTTTTCATTTTCCAGGCTAGAAGTTTTCCACATCCTTCACCATACTCATGATTTGCTAATTTACTGCTCTCTCATTTCTCTTTGACTATATTCTCTAGATAAATTGTCAGATTCTCTTTTGAGTTACGAAGCCTTTCCTCCAGTTTTTCCTTTTGTTCTTGCGGAATATCACATTCTAAGTGTAATTCATCTTCTTTAATTTCTGTTTCCATTTTCATAATATCCTGTTTTTTTGTTTTATGTTTATAAGCACCCAGGCTAAGCAGTTTTCCTCTTATTACCGCTTTGTAAGCATCCCATGTTATTCTTTTTGATGTACTAGCTGCATTTTCTTGAAAATATTGTCGGGTAGTTGTTATAAGTTCCTCCACACATCGCTCGTCCCTAAGAGTTGTACGGTCAACAGTCCACCTGCTGGGCATATGAGGTTGCGGAAGTGTTATATTTAACTGGACTGCAGAATGGTCCGATAGGTGTGCGGGTAAGTGTTCGATACTTTTAACTTTATCACGCAAATTTTTGTTTAATAGAAAGAAATCTATTCTTGATTTATGTCCTAATTTTTTGTTATGTAAGGTATATGGGTAGTTTTTTATACCTTTTAATTTCCACATGTCTTCTAACATTAAGTCTTTTTTGTAGATCCCTAGCCATTCCCTCATCTTCGGTAGATTCCATTGTTTTGTTGGTGGGATTCTATCTATTTTAGGATCTTCTATGAGATTAAAATCCCCTCCCATAATAATTGGAGCTGGGTATGTTAAAAGTTCAGAGTATAGTTTTTTGAGCGGCTCAGCATCATCCCAATTAGGGCCATAGTATCCCACAATTGTGAGAATACGCTCTTCAATTCTGACTTTGGCAATTGCCCATCTGCCTTTGCTATCCACTTTGTCGACTTCTATTTTAGCGTTGAGAGATTTCTTTATGATAATTACTACCCCCTTTGTATTGCACTCTTGCGTTGTATGTATGCTTGCTCCAATCCAGTTTAGGTTTTTTGCTAATTGAGACCATTCTGCATTTGTTAAATGAGTTTCTTGAAGGATAATGATTTCACTTTCTATTTCTTTCAGATATTCCATGATTCTTCTTCTTCTTGAAGGAGTTCTAAGCCCGTTAACATTCCATGTTAGAATTTTTATTGATCTCTCTTTTACCATTTTAAGTTGTCATTTCTTTTAAGGCAGCACTTAACTCCCTTGCCAATCTTTTTATATTCCAGTTTTGAGGATTTTTTTTTTTCGTTTTTCCCTACTTTGCTCCCCACCCGTGTGTATTTACAGTCTTGCATTTTGTGAGTTACTTTGGGTTCCCTCCCAGGGGAAGCCTCCTCTTTTCTTTTTTCAGGTGTTATTTCACCCGGTTTCATGCTCCGTTTTCTCCAGGTAGTTTCTTCTTTTGGTTTAATTTAGTAATTGCTTTTCCCAATATATGTTCTGTTGTCTGTGTTCTTTGTCTCTGAGAACTTTTTGATTCATTCTTGTTTATAGTATATCAAGTGTATCAAGTTTTATTCCTTCAGCTCTTGTTTTTAATAGCTTATTCCTTATTTAGTTTATCAATTTCGATTTGGTCTTTTATTAACTGAATGAGGTTTTCTACCTCTTTTGGATCCCTTAGGTTATGCATTTTATTTCGCCACATTATTCTAAGGGAGGCGGGGAATTTTAGTTGTACGCTTGCTCCAAGTGTTTTTAGCTCCTGCATATATTGCCCCAATTCCCATTGCCGGTCTTGCGTAATTTTGCAGATATCTGATCTGATGCGAAATGACCAGTTCATTTTGTTGAAGCTCCCAGTTTTTAGACCCTCACTCAATATTTTTTCTTTCAGAGAGTATGTTCTGAAATTTACCAGGATTTTCCTCGGGGTTTTCTTCTCTTTACTCTTCCTGAAAGGGTCTCTATGGACTCGTTGGATGTCCTCTGCTAAATCACAGTCTTTTGTCCAAGGAAGGAATTCTTCTAGTAGAGATATTACATAGGCCTTGATATCCGTTCCCTCTGAGTTCTCGGGGACGTTTAAAACGCGAATATTATTTCTTCTTCCTTGGTTTTCCAGAGAATCTAGTTTCTCCTTGACTATTTTATCGTTGTCCTTTAAGTGTCTTATCTCTCTTTGGGTTGTGCCCACTCTTTTGCTTAGGGGGCCCAACTCGTTCTCTACTGCTGTGACTCTGACCCCTAAGTCATTTATTTTCTGGTCTAAACTTTCTACCGCTTCTTGTATTCTGTTCAGGTTTGTTTCAGAAATTGCAAATTTTTCTCTCATTTTCCCCATTATTTTTTCCATCATTTTATCCAAGCACAGTTCTAGAAAGTTTCCTGTCTCACCTTTGCCTGTAAATTCCTGCTCCGGCTCATCTTCGTGGGTCTCTTGGGACTCTTGATCATTTACGATTTCAATTTGTGGTGTGGCGCTCGTGCTTGCTTGGGTTAAAGGACCTGAATGTGATGACAGGGTTAGTAATGAAGGTTGTTTCATTGGAGAAGTCGCACTTGTAAATGGGTCTAGAGGAGACGCCAACTGCATATTCCCTCCTATTAATGTTTCCATGTCTGCAGGTTCTTCCACTTCTTTTTCATAGATATGATTAGTGCTCGGATTGCCTGCTGTTATATTCGAAGACTGTACAGGATATATATCCGGTGTACTTTTTGTATTTGTTGTGTCGGTCGTATTATTTACCCGACCGTGATTTCCTCATCTTACTTGCACCACTTGTTGTATTTTAAAGTATGACCTCAATGAAGGAGTAATTTTTATTTTCTTGTCTTTGGATTTCCTTGATCCTCTGCTTTTTATACTCTCCGTCAATTCCTCTAAACGTGGGGGGTTTTTCACAGATTTTTTAGTGCTTCTAGGGGTCATGCACTTTTTCTTTATTGGCTATAATAGGCTCTGTTTGCTTAAGCTTTGATTCCTGAGGCAGTATGCTGATTTTCTTACCCCCTCTTCTGATCCCTCTTGCACAGGAGGAAGGGTTCCAGTTCCTTGTTCCTTCCTTGTTCTAGATCTTGTGAAATAATTGATGTTAGAAGGGTTTTCCTCTTTTTTGTTTTTACTACTTTTACTTTCTCCCCGTGTTAGAGTAGTGTGATTATTGTGAATATTTTCAGTGCTTTTCACTAGTAGGTCTGTATTTTCTTGATTTTCTAGTTCAGCTACTCCTGTGCAACTGTATCCTCCTTTTTCTTTTAATTTAACAGTGCACACCCATTTTCTATGAATAAATTTGCGGGGAGGTGCGCCTGCTGATTTTAAGCACTTTTGATTGTCCCAAGCAGATTCTTTCTGCTACCACTTTTTCCAGCACTCTGGTTTGTTGTTTTGGACACATTTTCTTTTGAACCGAATGACTACCAATGATGAAACAGGGGCCCTGTCTGGAGATTACATACCAGTTGCCCCAATGGTGGTGTTCCTGTGAGTGTCATTCGGTTCTTCACATATTTTTTGAGTAGAACTCTGCCTGTTTCCAATGTTATGTCGTGTATACATGGTATTGATTAAGGTTTCAGACAGTTGTCTCTTATTGTTCTGTGTGACTGTCAAAGAACTGTCGGCCAATAGGTTCTCCTTTTTATTCTTAAAAACGTTGTACGTAGTGCAGTAAAACATCCCCGAAACAAAATAAAATATATAGGGGTGGATAACGGTGATCAGTACTATTTGACTGTTCCGTTATAAAATCTACTGACATAATTCACGTCCGTAAGACAGGATTTTTGTTGTTGATAAATATATCTCCTTATCAAGGGCCAACTCCTCCTTCTTGAGCCTGAGCATGGCTATTTCAAGCTTGAGCAGGTGGTATTCCATTTCTAAGGAGTCCTCCCTCTGACTAAAAGATGGAGCTCCCAATTGAATTGTTAGAGGCATTGGAATTGACAGAGGGCGATCTAGACCTCCCCATGACTCTTTTCTCCCTCCCAGGGGAAATATTGGGTGGCCTACTGCTACAGACTCCCTCTGTACCATCTGTATTGTTCCTTGGGGGATCAGAATTCACCAGTGTGGAGTCATAAGAGTCCTCCTGGTCATATTCAGAAGTGGGGTGAGCCCCCCTGACCCTTCTTCTTGGCCTCCATCCATCCCAAAGTCATTATGGCCTTTCAGGATTTTGAAGGTCTTTCTGAAGGAGAATCTCTATAAGTTGTTCTTTGTTAGGTTTACTACCTGTCTTTAGCTGTGTAGGGTCCTGAGTTTCTGGAACCTCAGATCACTGTACCTAGAGGGCTGGGACCCACTGGCCTCCCCAACTAAAGACATGGTAACTAGGTGTAGTGTGGTGTTGCACCTACCTACTCTTGTGAAACTAAACTTCAAAAGATTGGAGGAAAGGTTGTGCTAGACCCTTCACCACCAATCCAAAAGTTCAGTAGCACTTACTCATTACAAAAATAGTTGTGCCTATGCTAGTGATGGTTTTCCATCTACCCACATCTATATTAGCTTGCAAAACAGTGCCGGCTTAAATCCCAACTGCTGCACACCAATGTAGTAGGGTGGCTTAGTATATGGTGCACAGGTATTTAAGTGATGCACCTTGCACTAATCCAGGGAACCCTTATGGTGATGTTAGTGGTCTTTAATAATAATATCAAGCTCTCAAAGTGGTAGCTGTGGTGAGCGGCCTTCAGGCTTATCTTAAAAGAGTGTTAAGCAGCTTGTTATGCCAGTTTAATGAGGTAGTGTAGGTTAAACAAAAAAGAACCACACAGTGTATATATAATAATATATCTATTTATTACACAAATCTCACTATCACATTAGAATATCTCCTACATGGAGATATCAACACAAATACACAACAATGCTTCAGTTTCAATAAGTTAAATAGCTCAAATTACAGGGGGAGACCAAACCATATACAAAAAGGTGGAATGCGAACTGCGACCAAAATCATGACTTGTACCAAAAGACTCAGAGTAGCCGGGGATACAAGGAACCACCCAAGGTAAAAACCCAGGAACCCCACGGAGGCTGTATGCAGACTGGAAACACAATTGCATTCTCAATAGAATTCAACAGAAAAGTCGCTGTTGAAGTTTTTAAGTAGAAGGACCCTTGTCAGTGGACCCTGAAGAAACCTGTGGAAGAAAGAAGGTTGGAGAGTCACCCCACCTGTGGATAGCCCAAGAACCAGGATACCTGCACCAGGTTAGCCGGGTGCATAGGTGGGAAGTGGCGTTGGAAACCGGCGTAGACCACAATGGAGGAGCTCGAATAAGATGCTGCTGAAGAAGTCTGTGCAAGAGTCCGGTGAAATCCAAGGGTGGATTCTGGAAGAGGAGACATTGTAAGCAGACTGGATAGAGTCTATGCCACTAAGAGGTGTGCAGGAGGCAAGGAAGTGCAATGCCCACCAATGTCGGACGATTCAGAAGTGGTGACGGTGTCCTTTGTCTCTCAGCTGCTGGGACCAGACAACTCTGATGAAGACAGAAGCCATGCACAAGCTCTCCCATGTTGGAAGTCGAGACCCAGGGGGTCAGTGTCTGGCGCGAGTACCAACAAGCCTTGGCAGCTGCAACTGATGTCAAGAACGAAGAAGGAACAGGGTTGGGACAAGCAAGGTCCAATGGACTCACCAAGAACAGGAGAGTCAGAGCAGGCCCGCAGCAATCAGGGGAGCACACTGGAGCAGAAGAAGACCCTTAAGAGGACCTACAGGCTGAAGGCACAGGAGTCGCAAAAGGACCTCGAGCAGCTCACCAAGAAGGAAGACCCACGCTACAGAGGATCTGGTGAGGATAGTGTACTTGGCAGGAAGAGATACTGGAGGCTGGAGTTTCTTGTAGCCCAAAGTTCTCTGGAGTGCAGAGCCAATGAGCCTTGGCAATGGCAAAATTGCAGAGAGGACAGGTCAGGCCTCGATGGAGTTGCAGAACCACCACCTGTGTTGCTGAGCCTTATGAAGTATGTGGGTCGTCAGGAGCAGCAGACCGGTCATCTTCATTGCGGTGTCTGCAGATGCAGGAGAGTGACTCCTTCACTCCAAAAGAGATTACTTTAGGTGTCCTTGATGCCCATACGTCTGTTGAAGATCCTGGAAGAAGCATAGGCACAGATGACGAAGAAGACTTGCATAATAGCGGGACCAGAAGCAGCAGGATTCTTCCTTGTTGCGTTCTTGGTTCCAGGCAAAGTCCAAGTGTCCAGACGGGTGAAAAGTGACATGGTTTCAGGCTTGAGTCTCTTACCACGATGAATGTAAGAAACAGGTAAGCCCTTAAGTACCCTAGGGAAAGGGTTGGAATTACTATTGGGTAGGAGGGGATGGACAGAGCGAAGGATACTCCCATGTCCTCTGTCCAGTTTCACGCCAGAGTGTGAGCCTAGGGCTCCCATAACTGGCTCAAACTGGATTATGCAAGGAGGGCACCAAATGTGCCCTTCAAAGCAGACTGGTGGGGCTGGCAAGCGCCCCCACTCTAATACACTGAAGTCCTATCTGAGAGGTGTTCACAACTTCTGCGACAGGAAACCTATTATTCTACCTCCCCCTGCTTGAGCATGGCTCGGCAGTAGGAGCGATAAATCGTGTCTGTGGTCGGCAGCTGCACTAGCTTGCAGTCAGACCCTGAAAGGCTGTTAATGTTAGTACGGGGGTACCCAAAGGGAGCCCCCCAGTCCATGGAATCATACTTCCAACACTGGAATCAGTGTTGGGGTATGATACCAACATGTTTGATACCAACAAGACCGGGTTTGGTGCATCCATTATATAGTTAGACATCTCGTAATGACTGATGTCCAGAATGTGTACCAAAATGGCTGACCGCACTTACAAAGTCTGGAGAATTTACTCCGGGGTTTGTAGGTGTGTCCTGCTCATGCAGAGGCACCATCACACTTATAATCTTCCCCCTGCCCTCAGGACTGAAAAGCCTGCCATAGGGTGACTTATAGCTTTTAAGTGTTGTGACCCCAAAAATAAGACAACTTATATCTGTTGTTAGAAATGCAAGCACTACCACATAAAGGCTGCAATGGCAGGCCTGTTGTCATAGTTTAAATGGACTCCCATGGGTGCTGCAATACATGCTGCAGCCCGTGGGAGACCCCTGGTGTACCTATGCCCTCGGTACCTTAGTACCATATACTACATACTTACAAGGGTACACCAGTAGCCAATTGTGGATGTACCTGGGTCCTGAATAGCAGGATCCCAGTCATACTAGTCAAAAGCACACTGACACCAGGCAAGAAGTGGGGGTAACCATGAAAGCAGATTCTACTTTCCTACACAGAGCCTTGATTTGAACTGTTTGCCTCCAAAGAGAACGTGCAGGGTCCGTGTTTGGCACACTGGAGCGTCCAAGGCAGTTGTCGCTTGTTGGTGCTTTTCCTAGCGGGTGGAGCTCAGGCCTTCTGTATACCTTTCCACGCATTGCCATCCAAGCCTCCATATATGATGGACTTTGAAGATAAAGTGGTGCTTGGCACCGGGGCTTCATTCTAGCCAAAGGTGGTGACCCCATTCCATCAGAGTCAATATATCAAGTTGCCGTTCTTTTTTGCTCCCCCGCATCTCTCTAAGAAAGAGGTGTGTCTGCACCATCTGGTTCCAAAAAGGGCATTGTTGTTCTACCTTGATCGCACAAAAGAGTCTGGGTGGACACCAACTCTTTGTGGGGTACGGAGGAACTAAAAAAGGTTGGGCAGTGCGGAAACAGACCATTTCTTGATGGGTCATTCTCTGCATTAAGATCTGCTATGCCCTGGCTAAGAGGCAGCCCCCTGAGGGCTTGCTAGCTCATTCCAGGGGGGAGATGGCTGCGACCATTGCGTTAACTCAGGGTGTACCAGTCCTGGACATCTGCCCAGCAGCAATGTGAGCATCTCTGCACATGTTTGCCAAGCACAGCTGCCTGGACAGTCAGGTCTGCAGGGACAGGCATTTTACCTGTTTGGTCATGTTGGACTTCTTAGTGTGAGAAATCTGTCTGCAGCCCACCGCCAGGATGGGGTGGCTTGGGTATCTATTCAGAGGTAAGGAATCTACATCTAGAAGTTCTTTTTGATGATCAAGGTACTTGCCTTCAGTAACACAATATATAGCTGCACATTCCTTACAGACCCACCCATGCCTTCCGGTTCTGCAGAATCATTTCTTAAGGCTAGTATTGCTCCCTTTTCTTGGCCCTAGTTATGTCACACAATCAAGTCAGTCACTTCATGGCTCCACGCTTCTGGTGTGGAAAAGTGAAAAAGTTGCTGGTCTGAGATGCAAGGTCCTGTGTCAAGGAGGCTATGGGTAGCAATGGTCCCGCAGAGCTGAAGGGTTCTGCGTCTGGGATGCATCTTTCAGTGGAAGTTCCAATGTGGAACTGCAAGATGTGTTGTGCTATGTGGCTTCTGCCCAGAAGACGACAGCTGGACTGGCAGAGCACCTCAGCAGGGGCGGCTCTAGGCTCATGGCGGCCCTGGGCTGGGAGTGTAGGTAGGGGGCCCTGAAATAGGGGGTCCGGGTGGGGCGGAGCGCGGAGGCCAGTGAAGAGGGTGGGGGTCAGGATGTTTGGAAGTGGAACAGAGCCGGAGGCCGCCAAATCCCTGCCAGGGGCCACCATGCAAATATGTATCCATCCTCACAGGATTATTATAGTAAGGATATATATTGGCGTGGTGGCCCCTGGGGTGTGGTGGCCCTGTGCAGGTGCACAGTTTGCACATGCCTAAGGCCGCCCCTGACCTCAGGCCCACTTCCAAAGATCCAGGACTGGGATACCACCATTTGTGGAGGCGGGGGGGGGGTAGAATTACAGCAGGCAGTTTCCAGATGTATGATTCATGGTAGCTTAAGGCTTTTCTATCCCTGAGGCTCTGATCGGTAGGCCAGCCAACTAGCCCTTTGAGTCACTTTGACAGTCTGAGGTTCAAGATGTTGGTCCAGTCCTTTTCAATCAGGCAGCAGGGCAGTAGAGTAGCAGGGCAACATAGTAGCAGTCCTTCTTGCAGTAGAGAAGGACAACAGTTCTTCTGAGTCTTCTACAGATCCAGAGGTGTACTGCAGAGTTGGGTCTGGGCGTCAATATTAATCCTTGGTGCCAACTTTGGAGTAGAAGTTTCTACAGGGCTCCATTCCCAGGGCTGTTTGGAATTTTCTGCCTCTCTGCTCTGGCCCAAGCTTGTCTCGGGACACAAAAGACTAGTTTGAAACCTTTTTGAGTCTGAGCCTTTGTGATGTACAAGTGTGGTAGGTGACAGCTCCTCCCCCTATAAAGTCACAGATGGCCCATCCTGCCAACACCAATTTCCACTTTGTCTCACTGTCTTGGAGTAATACAGAAATGCCAACTGCCAGCTATACCTAACCATGTGAAGTTGGAAAAGTATGTGGGCACCAAATGGTTGGGGCAAAAAATGCCAACTTTGCAAAAGTGCTGTGGCAACAAATGATGGATGGAATGGTGATTGAATCAAACCTTCAACGCCAGTCCAGAGATCTGGGTTAAATCCATTGTTCTTTTTATCACTACGCCCGCCCCACACTAGTTCAGACCCAGCCATATGCAAATTAGTCTTGACCCTTCTCCTCAAGGGAACAGTCCAGCCCGAACTGCCAAGCCGGGTTCTCCCTGGACTGAAAGAAGCTTCCTGGGAACTTTCCAAAAGTGGCATTTTCAGAATTGGGACTTAAAATCCAACTCTACCATTAAAGAGGTTTTTTAATTAAAACGCTTTAGAGACTAAACGTAACATGCTACCTGCACACAATTAAATGTTATGTTATCAATTTAAATGTAGTAAGGCAACCCAATGCTATTTTATGGCAGAAGCAGGCCTTGCAGTACTGAAAAACTAATTTGGGGGGTTTTCACTATCATGACAAGTAAACATTAACAGTACATGTCCAAACTTGTAAATACACCACACCCAGCCTTATGGGCTGTTTGGGGGCTAACCTAGGGGTGACTTATATGTGTTAAAAGGGAAGGTTTAGGCCTGGCAACAGGTTTATTTTGACAGGTCTTTATGACAGTTTAAAACTGCACATGCAGGCTGCGGGCCTGAGACCTGTTTAAAAGGCTACTTGTGTGGGTGGCACAATTAGTGCTGCAGGCCCACTAGTAGCATTTCATTTACAGGCCCCAGGTATTGGTAGTACCACTTTACTAGGGACTTAAAAGAAAATTAAATATGCCAATTGGGTGAAAGTCAATGTTACCATGTTTAAAGGAGAGAGCACAAACACTTTAGCACTGGTTAGCAGTGGTAAAGTGTGCAGAGTCGTAAGGCTAGCACAAAAACGATGTCAGCAAAAACAGGAGGATAGAAGGCCAAACGTTGAGGAAAACAAGGCCAAGTATGTTGGGTCTAACAATTCATAGAAGTTTAACAGTACAAAGAAAAGCGAGGGAAATAAAAAAATGATTTATGTAAACAGAATAGCATAATGCACAGTGGATCCTGTGCTCTCTGTTTCAATTCAGATTGATTTATGGGGAGTTGGAAAATTTCGCGTAGGACTTTTGGAAAGTTAGGTCTTGCTACTTACGCAACATTTCAGTAGTAAATGTGAAGAGATCTTCTTTGGAACCAAGGACTCAATTAATTGCTTCTACATTAAAAACCATAGCATCGAGGAGGAGCCAAGATGGCGGACGGGAAGGACGTCTGAGCTCCCGGCTCCGTAAGCCGTCCACCTTTGGCGGAATATCCTGACCTTACTCCTGGCTCACACCGTGTTTAAATGCTGGAACTAACACGCAGAAGCCGACTGCTTTCCATTAAGACCTCTGCAGTCTGAATTGGTGCAGGAATCACTGACTTCGTCGTTCTTCGGAGCTGCCCGGGTAGCTGTGTTGATCGCTACCGCTGGACGCCATGGGACCGAGCTGGTGAGACGAGTGGGGGAGGTGCCGTTGCCTACGGGAGTGCTACGATCTCGACACTGGGCTTTTCATTTCTCTCCCGATGCAGAGTGCCTCACCTTGGCCGAGGTGGGTCTTTGTGACTGGATCCCCTGCGCGGCGCTTCCCCCCGCTCTGCTGCTTATCGCCTGGGCATTCCCCATTTTGGGGCGAATCTCGGCTGCAGGACACTCGCATTGGCGGGAAGGTGATTTTTGTACTGTGCAACCCCTTGCTGTGGGCTGCATTATCGCCGGAGCATTAACGCCTGCCTCCCTGGAAAGTGAGATCGCCCCCCCCCCCCCTCATCCTTGCGGATTTCCTGAGTGGCGGCAATGGCGCTCGCCCTTCATGACAAGGCGACGGCTGCTCCATCATTTCTGCCGCGCGCTGCCCTGCCTGTTATTGGGCTGGAAGCGGACCCCAGGGCATCGCCGCTCGCCGCGGACCTGCTGCTGACTCAGGACACCCTGACCTATGGGGATATCCTGCTCGCCCTTGCGGACTTGGCGACAACATGGCGGCGTAACGTCCAGGAGCTGACGGAGAAGATTGAGGGTGCTTCCTCTTGTGTAACGCGACCAGGGCTGACTGAGTCCCTGCCACCTCCGGCACTGTCTGGAGCTGATACAAGGTTGCAAGATGTGAGGGCGGAAATGTGCCGTGTCCCTGACGACAATGTTGCTGATCCTCTCCTTGGTGAGGCTTTGGCTACAATGTTACCCCCCACATTGGGAACTGTGACTCTTTCCCCACAATGGCTCTGTTCATCGGCCTCCCAGTGCCTGATTCCCCCTAAGGTCTTTGCTTCTGGAGCCGTTTTTCTACAGTGGTGGAGATTGTGCGTTGCGGAGGGGGTGCTCAACGAAATGGATGCTGGACCTGGTGGTGACCGGGGACGCTCCTCTCCGCCTCCTGTGTTTCTTCCTCGTTTGGAGCGGCCATCTTGCTCCTTTGTTCTACCCGGGGAATACTCGCAGCGATGGCCGGCCCAGACTGGAATTCGCCGTTCAGGCCAGGGCTGATGTTCTTTCTCGTGACTTTGCTCGGATGGATGGCGGAGACTCGGACTGACCTATGTCTTGATCGGCTGACTGCACAAAATGTACTCCTTTTTTCCCGCTTTGACTCGGAATCGCTATGTCCTGCTCTTTATTCTGGTTGGGGGGGTTGTAATTAATGTGTCGACCTGCGACTCTAGATACGGATGTTTAGACTCTCTATTGGCTGACTGTTTTTTGAATTTATTGGAACACGGTGTGGGAGCTGTATGGGGCTGTGTGAGTTCGGGAGTCCGGATTTTGGAAGGAAAGTGTGGCCCTCCCCCAGGGTTAGGTTTCCTGGGAGGATTAGATTAGACTTGTCTTTTCTGGCTCCCTATATTAATGGTGACATTATATCTTCTTTTTCTTTCTTTACTGTCTCTACTACATTTCGGGTTTATGGGGCGACAGACGCGCTGCTGGGGGGGGGTAGGCCGTAGCCTTTGCATGCGTGTAGGGTGGGGGTTGTGGGATGGGTATTTTGTTTCTTTTTTGTTCCTATGGTGCCTTGGTTTCTTCTTCTAATTTATTTCTTCTTCTTTCTGTCTTGGGTGAGTGTTGACGTTCTTGCCGGGCGGGTGGCGGCGAATACTGATAGGGCCTTGGGTCCAATATCCTGGTAACGTACATCCTGACCGCCATTCTGCCTGGTGGGTTTTGTTCCCTGAGTTACTGGGGTGTGTATACCTGCGTTGATATCTCTATCTTACGTCTTCACGGACCCTGTTCTTTCTTTTCGCTTATGTTCCTTTTTATTGAAACTAAATAGTCGGACATTATTGCTTGCAATGAAACTTTGAAAATTAACCTTCAGAACTCCTGAGACGCGCCAGCAAGGGTTCCACAGTGTAACTGCTGAATGCTTACTGATCATATTGCTGTTATGTCGCGTCAACGTATTGCCTGTGTAAGTGCTCAACCATACTTGTGGCTGGCCTGACGGTTGTAGGCCACTATTTGTAATTTCTAGATGCACTAATAAAGGTTTTCAAAAATGTAAAAAAAAAAAAAAAAACCATAGCATCTTCTTTTGGTGTTGGGTTACGTTGAGGTGTTTATTTAAGTAAAGGCTAAGGTGTTAGTATTTTTGTGAATGCTGAACAGCCTTTCTTTTATTGCAACATTGTGTTTTTTATTCACATACCTCACCAGTTTATGTTTCTGGGACGGGTCCTCCCTTAGGTCGGAGGAGCGCCGCCCTACTGCTTTCTCACAGTGCGAGAAGCAGAAACATAAAATTGTATTTTAAATACCATTTTAGGTTTCTACATAAAATGGTATTTTAAATACCCTTTTAGGTTTAGCTTCTCGCGCTGTGAGAAAGTAAAATGGTAGGCCTGGTTTGGATGGGTCGGGGAGGAGTGGCTTGCCCAATGTTATGGGCCCTGACTGCTTGGTCGGCCCTCTGATGCCAACCAAACCAGTCATACACACTCTGCCTACATAGAGAAAATGGCCTCCCTACAGGTACCCTGCTGGGCGCCGTCCAAACCAATCACAACGCTGCCATTGCAGCATTGTGATTGGCTTAGGGGAGGGAGGACGCCTGCTTCCTGTTCTAGGAGAGCAGGAAAGCAGCTGGAAAATGCAGGCACGGGACCCAGCCAGGAGCGAGGCGGCACGGGATTATTTATTATATTAAACCATCCCGCACAACACCCTCCCCCCCCCCCCCCCCCCCATTTGCAAGTAATATGAACTGCTACTGATAATTTCTTTTGGCATATGCACCTTAGTTTCAATCTAACATTGTCATTGTTGCCTACACTCTGTATGGAAATGTGTACTTTGTTATAAAAGTAATTTATTCTTATTTCACACCTAGATGAAGAATAATCCCAAACAGGAAAGAGGTCTGATTCCAGGTGATGATTTTGTTTTACTGCCTGAACCACAAACTGCCATTAGCATCTCTTCGAAGGACACAATGAATATAACAATCTCAAAATGTTCTCTTGGAGTTTTCAGTAATTTAGCAAAGGTAAGAAGCGACCGTAAACTCCGACAATAAACTTACTATATTGTATTTTAATGTTTTTAGATCCTATTGTTTTTTCCAATATAATAATTTATTATTGACTTTACCACAAGTCCCATAATGCCCTTCAAAGGTTTATAAGGATAAATGTATACATATAACTACAAAAGGATTCCTCCACTGTGAACAAGACTGCATTAGTCGAAACGAGTCTGTGGTTGTTTGGTGAGACGCAGATGGTGATCAATTTTCAATAAATTGGAAATCTGAAATTCCTGGAGTGCAATGGCATCTCTTGTTTTTGTTGTTAATTTTGGGGTTGTCCCAAATGCCTGCACCCACAGTTTGAGTGTGCCGTCCTTCGACGGCTTTGTTTGAGTATGTATATATATATTTATATTCACTGTAAAAACAAATGTTACAGGAACATTATGGTTAGGATCACATTTTAGTCCTACAAAACCAGTGAAATTCAGCAGTTCTGGTTACCAGAGCTAACTATAACTCACGCCTCCTCAATGCACTGCTTATGACTTCACATATTGCATCACTCATGACATGGTCAATGTCATCACTGATGATTGCGAGTGTTTTCTAAAAGTTTGAGTGTTAAATATATATATACTAAAGTACTACAAGAGTTAAATTAATATACTTTTAATATTACTAATGGGTGAAACTATTTGTAACATATATCATGTAAGTGGCTGTGTGACTGTGTGTATCCGTGTGTGATCGGGTATGTGAGTGACTGTGTGTGTGAGTTAGTGTGTGGGTGGTTATATGTGTGAATAAGTGGGTGTGTGAGTATCTATTGATAAGTGAGTGGCTGTATGGGTGAGTGAGTCGCTGTTTGAGTGGGTTTTTGGTTAACTGAGTGGGTGTCAGAGTGGCTGTATTGGGGAGTGACTATAAGTGGCTGTATTAGTGAGTGAATAGATGTGCGGGTGCTTGAATGGATTTGTGAATGGTTAAGTAAGAGGTTGAGTGGGTTCCTCTGTTGAGAGGCTACATGAGTGAGTGACTGGGTGTGTAAGTAGTTATATTAGTGAATGACTGGATGTGTGAATGGTTGTAATGGTGAGTGAGTGCCTGTGTAAGTAGATGTATGGGTGAGCGAATGGATGTGAGTGGCTATGTGGATGAGTAAGTGGGTGTGTGAGTGGTTCTCATTGTGTGTCAGTGGGTGTGTGAGAGGTTGTGTGGGGGTGTGAGTGGTTCTGTGGATGATGTCATCAGTGATTCCATCATTGATGTCATGAGTGGTGTCACTGACCATGTCATGAGTGATGTAATATGTGAAGTCATAAGCAGTGCATTGTGGGGGCGTGAGTTATAGTTGGCTCAGGTAACTGTAACTCCTGAAATTCAACAATTTTGTTCGAGAGAAAACTGAGCTTCGCTATAACATCCCTGTAACCTTTGGGTTTTTTTCAGTGAGTTTCTAAGACTTTTAAAATTGTTATTTCCTAACTATAACGTCCCTATAACCTTTGCATTTTTCTGTGAATTTCTGAAGTGTTTTTAATGTTAAGTAAGTTTTCATTGCAATGCACAGTAGGGGGAGGAGGGTTAAACACACAGACTAGCCTGGCATTGTGCTGCCCCCACCCAAGCTTGCTCCTCCTCTCCCCCTTCTTCCTTACCATCCATTATCCAAGTCCATGACCCTGCTCCCTCATTACAGCTGTTTGTGGCCGTTGTTCTGCCACTGCCCTTCCTACCTGCCGTAAACAGTTAGCTTGTTGCCCCATCTACCTGCTCTCTACCCTCCGTTTTCCGAGTCCATGCTGCAGCCCCCTCCCTCCTGCCCTGCATGGTCCGATGTGCTGCCACTGCCCTCCATTCAGCTTGATGTTCCTGCCCACTCCTCCTGCCCTCCGTTTCCCAATTCTATGCCCCTTTATTGCCCTCCTGCTTAGCCTTTATGCGTAGCTTGCTGCCCCTACTCTCCTTCCCCGTGTCCACTGATGTCTGTGTGCATGGCCATGTTCCCTCCTTTCTGCCCACTGTATTCCATGGACCTGCCACCCTCCTCTACTCTATGTTCTGCTGAATTGCCATTGCCCCTCCCACCTATCTAGCATGGTCAGATGGCTGCCACCTGTCCCTACCACCTCCAACCTGACTGTCCAAGTTCCATGCCCCTATCCCACTCTCCTGTCTTCCATGGTCCATTGTGCTGCCACACCCTTCTGCTCTCCATGCACTGTTGTGCTGCAACTGCTCCTCCTGTTTGCTTGTGTGATCTATTGTGAAGCCCCTTGCCCTGCTATCTTTTGTTTGTGTCCAGCTCCTACCCCTCCTTTCTGTCCTCTAAGCTCCCCTGCCCCATCCCACCTGCCTACCATGGCTGTTGCACTGCTACTTACCCTCTCACTTTCCATGCATGGTTTTCTGTGCTGCCACAGGCCCTCCCACCTACCCTGTGTGATCAGCTTGCAGCCCCTGACCCCCTCCCACCTTCCCTCTATTGTCTGTGTGTATGTAGTTAGTCCCCCTCCATGGTATGTTGTGATTCCAGTGCCCTTTCTCGCTTGTCCTTTATGGTCAGTTTGTTGCTCCTGCCCTCCATTTTCCATATACAGTCTCCTATCCCTCCATCCTGCCTTGTCTGTTCCGCTGTCATGCCTTTCTCCCTCTACTGCCCTTCATAGTCCGTCATGCTGCAGCAGTCCCTCCTATGTGTCCGGTATGATGAGTTTACTGCCCTTGTCTCTTTCCCCTCTGTTCTTTGTTGTCCATGTGCATGGCCCTGCCCGCTCCCTATTGCTTTCCATGGTCTGTTGTGCTGCACTGCTATACCACTTGCCCTGTCTGGTGTATTGTGCTGCTGCAACCCCTGATGGCTGCCCGGTAAGGTCAGTTTAGTGTCCCTGCTCTCTCTTATTCAAGTCCATGTCCTTCCCCCATTCCTCCTGCCCTCCGTGATCCAATGTACCGTAATTGCCAACATATTTAACTTGGTAAGACAGAGATTTTGAAAAATAAAACCTAGAGAATATATTTTACAATTTCACTTACATTGAAAAAGAGGAGACTTTAGCCTGGAGACTGATAAAATAAAGCCCCTTTGGGTTTAAAAACATCAGGAGCCTCCTGCCTGAATTGGGTCAGTTGGCATGCATAGTTGTACTAGAAACCGGTCCTGGGTAGCTTGATTCCGGTCCAGGGAAGACAGTTCGGGATGGACTGTTCCCATGAGGCACAGGGTCAGACTGATTCGCATATGGCCATGTCTGAACTGGGGTGGCGGAGTGAGCTAAAGAACGGTGATGGATTAAACCCAGATCAGTTGACTGGGGGTGAGTGTTTGTATTATCAACGCTCCGTCCATCATCACCTTTGGTTTTTCTATGCATAGTTGTGCTGCCACTGCCTCTTTTTTCTGCCCTCAATGGTTTCAAGGATCAGGCACTGCTAAGGGTCGGCAGCAATCTGGATCTCAATTGCACGTAGATATATCAATGGTGCCTGACCCTTGATGAAAGTGTGACTACAGGACAACAACATGCTCCAGACTCGCATGACCCTCAAAAAACTCAGAACAAGGGTAATCCCCAAGGACAGAAGATCAAGACCGATGAGAGCCTTAGGCCTCACGAATGTGCATGGTATGCATGCGTAACAAGGCAGGGATACATTAAACAGCCCTGACAAAGACCCCCAGACGCGAATGGGCTCCTGGTATGGGCCAAAACATGTTGGCATTTACAACCGTAAAGAAACTTTTAATTCATACCCCAGGTACCCTATAAATAACGAAACTCTTTGGGTATCCATGTAGGTATTTTAACCTCCTATCTTTCTCCTAGATCCCTGCTTATCCAGCCAGATTTTGGATGGGCTCTTAGTATGGGCCAAAACATGTTGGCATTTACATAGTAGGGTTAATTGAATAATTAGATTCAATAAAAACCCTAAAACGTTTTATTCATACCCCAGGTACCCTATGAATAATGAAACTCTTTGGGTATCCCAGTAGGTATTTTGACCTCCTATCTTTCTCCTAGATCCCTGCTTATCCAGACATATTTTATCTAAGAACTCCCACTCCTTTGTGGTTGAGTCCGCCCTGGGGGTATTACCCTACCAGGGTGTGGATAGGCGCCGATGATGAAGCCTGTCACGATAAAGTGAGTGAGGCGCATACGCAAGCGGTGCTAGGAAGCAAATTCTTCCTAGAAGAGGATCCTTACCTGTCTACTTTTTCCTTTTTTTCTCAGTCCAGTTGCTTTCGTGTGTGAATAATGACTTTGGGAGAATGCGACTGGTCTCATAGACCTATTTTTACCTCCACCCGTTCTGCACTGTGATCCCGTAATACTTTTTGCATCCTTGGACACTTTTTCCATACATTGCTGCCCTCCCTTATGAATGAGACCTGGAACAATCTTGCCCCATTAATATGGGATGTCAACAAGAAGCTAAACAGATCCTTCGATGTGGTATGGATCAGGCTATGGCCTCTTAAGTGGCACAATGTCGGCATTCCTGGTTGCGCACCTCTAGGTTTTTGATGACACCCATCAATTCAGTGCCCATGCAGACACTGCATTACAACGTTTTCGGGACAATTGGGGCGGTGAGGCCTTTCAACTCTGTTTACTGTCTAACTCCGTCTTTCCAGCGGTCTTGCTGGACTAGCTCCCCAAGGACATAGTCGAGTCGCTCTTTGTTTCTTTCTAATAAGCCATTGGTAGGCTTCAGGCTTCCAGTTCTTTTCTAAACATTTCACTTTAGCGTGGCAACCAGTAAGGTGTTCCTGCCTTTCAAAGGTGCTATTTTTAGTTCCAAACCATCATGGTGGATTGGAGTCGATTTTTGTTTTATGGCCAGAAGTGGGATTCAAACCTTATGTTTTAGGCGTTTTTCTTCTTACCATACTTCATGCAAGCAATCATTATTATGGTATTTTGTGCGGATGCACTATTGCCTTGCCCTGTACCTCATAGAACATCTTTTGTATGCCTCTTAGGCTTTGGCGGGGTGGGGCAGGGGAGAATGGGGGGATGTAAAAAATGATTTAAAAAATAACTTACCATATCGCTGCCATGTCTCTCCTCCGCATCAAGACTCAGCCGAACAGGAACCAGGAAGCACCCAGGCTCCCCTGACCAATCATAATGTTGCAATGCTGTGTTGTGATTAGTCTGCGCACCGTGGTTCGGTGCTCAGATGTGGACTGGGGGCCTGGGCATGTTCTCCACGCAGGCTGTAATGCAGAACATGTGAAGTGCGCATGACTGTTTGGATGGCCCCAGAGGGCCAGCCAAACAGTCATTGCGCACTTGGATTGGGCTAACCACTCCCCCCCTGCCCTGCTCTAAGAGCAGAGCAGCCCCGCCCACCTGAAAAGCAGCACGAAAACATAAAATGATAAATACTTTGAGTTATTATCATTTCATGTTTCCTTTATTTACACAGTTTAAAAGCACTGGGGCGACACTCTTCCGCCTTAACGTAGGAGCCGGCACTTATCATAGACATTCCTTGGTGTGCTTATGGTATTTAATATCCCTAATAATGGATTTTCTTTTGCAAACAAACATTGGCACACAGTTTTTCACCTTACATTTACGCCCTATTCAGCTGTTTCTCTCAATCTGATAAAGACATCTAGCTTTAGATTCCTTGACTTTTGAATTCTCACCAGGCGGCAGCCTGGATCCAGAAATTTTTCAACAGTACCTCTGTGTGCCGGGGGATGGCTTTGTACGGTTCTGTTATGATGCTGTCTCCAGACATGACGTCCGTGGAGCCATATAATTACCCTCTGGTGCACGGACATCAGTTTCTTCTTAACTGCACTACAACGGGGATCCAGAAAAGCTTTTCCTCGTTCCTCTTGTGTTTGGCCTACTTCGACGCCTTTTTGCATCAGGGAAGAGTGCGCCTATGCCTTGGGGTTTTAAGCTATGCAAGACCTATATCCGACAGATGTCAGCTACGGATCCTCATCCCATCTGCATGTGGTGCCTAGGAGAGCACCACTATTCTCAGGAGTGCGATGCCTGTAAGCGGCTGAAAACCAATTACCTTGCTGGAAAGGCAAATAAAGTTGCTGATGGCGCGGCTCTCCAGATTGGAGTCTAGGTGACAGTGATTTCCTTCCTGCTTTGAGGTTCCTGCCTGGGGCTGTTTAAGGAGCCATTCTCGTGGGCGCCACTCACCCAAGTCCTGAAAATTCTGTCATAAGGGATTGACGTGACGGAGGCATTCCGCCTCACGGCATCATGGCATAGTTGCTGGTTCCTCCCGTTACTTACCGGATGATGTAGCACAAGAGTCAACCCGAGCCTCCCTCCTTAGCTGGGGCGACTATGACCCTGTTGGAGGCATATTTTCATGCCCTGCATTCCTTTTTTGGGGCCATGCCTCCCCCTGGTGCGCCTTTGTGCCGCAAAGAGGTAGAAGGTACTCTGATTGGAAACATGCCGGCTGGTTCGCCCTCAGCGCTGGTCGAGGACCTTGACTCCATGCCTGGAGCCATTACGGCATTGGTACACAGCCTGGTGCGGCTTCCACTCTTGATGCTGTCATCATTGGATAAGGTGGTACTGGAAGTAGATATGACGCCAGAACAATGTCGGAGACACCGTTCATGGTGCTCATAGCCACTGCGCCTTCTTTTTTACCTTCTGAGGATGAAGCTAGTTCTGTTAGTATTCCTCCAGCATTGCAAGGTAACTCAGCAGCCGCTAGTGATGTCAACTGGTTGGTCTTGGTCTTCCTCTTATAGGAGGTTCTTTGGTGGCATTTGGTGGGGACAGTAGGCTGCAACCCTCTTTTAATTATGATCTTCTTTCTCGACACAAATGGCGACGGAGGCTAGTGCAGCTTTTGCTCAGGTTATGAATAGAGCTGCTGAGGTCTTGAAATTGCAGCTTCCTTCTGTGACTTTGTCATCTGACCCTTTATTGGATCTTTTTCATCAGGGTGTCACAGGTGTTGAACCCTTACTACCTTATAAAGAGTTCATGTACGATATTCTCCTGGGTACTTGGGTGAGGCCTGTGTCGCATATCTCTGTTGATTGTGCCATTTCCCATTGTATGGACGACTCTGCTTGTCTTTCTCAACACCCTTCAGCTAAAGTATTTGTCATGCGAACTGCTACAACTTTGCCAAATTTGGATGTTTCGCCTTTGCTTCCACCAGGTAGCGAGTCTAGGTGGTTGGATGTGTGTGACCGGAATACCTTTGCGTCGGCTAGTTCGGGCTTGAGGTCCTAAGGCTTCATATGCTTTGTGAGACTCTGTCAACCATCTGCTTCCTTCCCTTCCTGAGGGGGTCAGGGCTGAACTCTTTCAGCTTGTGCATGATGGACATGAGATGGCAAAGTTTAATATTAAATCGGCAATGGACATCACCAATGGCTCAATCTGTTGCTCTCCGTAGACCCGCTTGGTTGCGTGAGTCAAGATTCCCAGATAATGTTCGGGAGAGCTTGAAAGACATGTCCTTTGATGGTGTTTGTTTATTTGACAGCCATGCAGATTTAGCTATAAAGCGCCTCATGGCTGGTCACTTGTAGTTTGGCCTCATCAGGTTTTCTGCTTATCCTTTATATAGCCACGGCCATGGATCTTAGGTTAAGAATGTAAATCCTGCCTCTGCTGTTGTCTTTGTAGTGTTGAAGTAATAAGCACTACTTCTTCCTTATAAGTTAGTGTGTTTGACTCCGGATTTGACTTTTTTAACCTCTGGATTCTATTTGCAGCTGTGTAGCTGATTTGGTCTTTTATTTACTCTGATGAGGAGCTGAATCTCAAGAGTTTATACCCCTTCTTGGGTATACAACTTACTCTGCATGGAGTTTTGGTTTTCTATTGTATAGCTCTTTAAGTATACATTTCGTAGTCGATTTGTTTACTATTAGCTGTATATCAGAGAAAACTATCTAAGTCCTTCTTGTTCTTAGTTATACTGTTAAGGGCTATTGTAGTAAACTAATTGCTGTTCTTTTTCCCTTGTGAAACCCTTTGTGAGGTTCTGTTACATTTACATGCTCCTCTGAGTTTTCATAACTAGGTAATCAGTGCAGTTTGTTTCTCTTATTGAGCGGACTGCATATTTATTATGAGTGCTTCAATACATTGAAGAGCTGTGCTGGTAAATTCTGAGTTTATGGTATATTCTTTGGCATACACAAGTTAGTGGCCCCCTTCTTTGTGGGAGGGTATAGGAAGGTCCTTGATTCAATTTTGGAACAGAGTGGTGTGAACTCTGTACCTTAAACTGTCTGATAGGCCATGTCTGAAACCGATAGGACTGTTTAGTTCATACATTTCATGATAGGAGTTTTAGGCTTGATAGAAAGCTCCTCTTGTTACTCTCCTACAACACTTTTTCTCATCTGGCAGAAGGTTAGATATTGCCTGTCCTCTTGGTTATGTATGTCATTTTTCCCTGTGCTTAACAGTCCATGAGAAATCATGACTGCTGCTTCTTCAAGAAGTGTATGTGATATGTAAACGTGAGGGGAAACATTTGCAAACATTGGTTACTTAAAATGAAACACGGTTATGTACTAGACCATGTGCTCATTTGTAACCAAAGGGTCTAGGACACAACATCCGGATGGTAACATCATTGACATACTATATGTCTAAAATTATGTACATATATAAATAAATGTAAATATCAGTAACATGATAATGAACATGAAAAACATGACCTACTAATGTCCAAGAATTTTTACACATTTAATAATTTGCCCCGTAAATGTGAATTAAATATGTCACACAAGCAAATTGCACAAATGTACTATGCACCTTAAAAGTATGATTTAAAATGAAATATTCAATGATATTGCAAAACTATGTGACACTAACATAATGCAATTGTAAATAAGAACTGTGTTCATTGTCTGAGGGTAAAAAGTGTATGAAAACTACATCTTCCAGAATGCAATGGGAGTGTTTTTAACAGGAAGTACTATAAAACAGGATGTGAAAGTAGTGTCTCCCTACTGAGACAAAGGCTGTAATGGCCAAAACGTGTCGGTTTTGATAGGCTGGCTCTGTTTTAAAAGAAAATATCAATTCAATATAAGGATTTCTGTGTGTGGCTAAAATTTGTTGGAAAATTGATTCAGGCCATTGGTCCGGCCCATAGCCTGCACCTGCTGCTGAGTGCACCGGCTTTCTGACCACATTGTATGCAGATTGAATTCAGCTGGAGGCGCCCGACCGAGAGAACGCCATAAAACATCAACACACGACGGGTTGAGCGCTGATGGATGGAGCGGAGGATCCCCACCCGGACAGGAGTCTCCCCGAAAGGGGAGTGGGGCTACGAAGCAGATTCATTGCACTCTCGCTCAAAGCGACTTGAAAAGGGAAATACAGCACTGGTAAATCGCTGACGCGAAGGCTCGGCGTTTTGTGTTACCAAAAAGTAGAGATCCTTCAGAAAATGTTGATGATAGCAAAACTGTGAGCCGGAGCAAACTGATAAAAGGATTGTGTGTATGCATTCCTGACATCTAAACAAAACATAACGGAGGCGCGCAAAGAGAAACGAGCACAGAAAATGGCAACAATGTTTCAACAAAGCACGGGAGAACGCGCGGAAGTAGTTGAAATAAATGACATGCAGCCCAAACACAACCCATCTCTTAAACAACTGTTTCTACAGCTAGAAAGACAAACAAAAAAGGAAATCCGCAAAATCTGGGAAATCACGGCTCTACACAAATGTCTTGAAATAGATTGTATACAAGAGGGTTAAGGATCTTTACTTTACCAACTCATCCAGAAACCAAAACTGATATGTTAAAAGAATGGGGTGATAATAACACTGTGTTAAAAAAACATGATGAAAATCTTAATAAAATATGCAGATACTTAATTAGAAGAAATACACACCCTTATCAAAGAATTGGAAAATACAGTAGGACTGCTGAACAAGGAAGAATCAAGTAAATTAAGAAATGACATGGAAACTCGCCTTGAGAAATATAGGAGGAAAATAGGAGGAGAGCCGAAAAATAGGAAATTCATAAGGGATGGCAATGAATATAAACAAGGAAGGATCCTAACATTTTCAAGGCGATTTGATGCGCTGAAAGTGAACTACGTAAAAAAATCCCCCTAACTTGACAGGAGATATGAGTGAATCAGATGTGAGTGAAAATGGAACTGCTGGAAACACAAATGTCTCCTCGGGGCAGCAGGAGAGTCGGGCGGCCGCGCATCACGGTTTTCTAGGTGGCGAGCAGGCTGAACGGCAGGCGAGACGACGGGGACAGAGTGTGAGTAATCCCGCGCTATGGTGCACTGAGGGGTGTGATTTTCGCCATAATTATGTGTGCGTAACGTATGGGATGCGAGGGAACCGACACGATGTCTTAGAGCTTTAACTGGGATGGCGTAATAGTGGCTCAGTTGTTGGAGTATGAGGCTGCCAATGCTATGATCACGGGTTCAATCCCCGTAAGGGGCATACTTTCAAGTGCAGATTGTGCAAAAAATGTATGCGTTCTCAATTTTAAAAGTAAAAATGTCCAGTCAGCTCGGTGACTCATCGGGTGAAGATGGCCCTTTACCGCTTTCACACTAACACTAATAATCTCTGTGGACTGATCCCCGGGGCGCATCTGAGGGGCAGGGAAGGCTAGCGAGCGATGTAGCTGCTGTAATGGCCTTTGGAGTCCGGATGTTCTTAAGGCTGCTGGAAAACAAGATTGTTTCTCGATATAGGATGCCTAAATGTAATGTTCACAAATATTTGTAAAAACCCCAGATGGCACCTAGTTGATAATGCTGCTCTACAGAGCGAGCACTACTTTAATAGAAATGAGGAAGCTTTTGTGCCTTCCTGCTGACGAACTAATGTTAATTTTCGGCACAGTATGAACACGAATGAAATGTCGGTACCTGTACGTATAAACTTAGCCAGCATCACAAGAAAAGCACTTTTCATTTGTGATCTTTCAAAGATAATTTTCAGCCTTCTTTATTCATGCTTAGCGGAAATCAGGATATAGCATGCTGTAACATGCACTGTGATCGCCGCAGGCCACATTTCTTGGTTTAAAAGCTCAAAAATGTGGATATGTTGCAGTGCTGAGAAGGTATATGCTGCTAGCCTGATTGATTCACTTCCCGACTTTGTTTGTCTCTGGGGTAGTGGGTTATATATAGGCAACACCCTTAATGTACCCTAAGGAATTCTCAATTGTCCTTTTGCACAATCCATAAGTGAACGATAATATTAATTACCCCTAAAAATTTGACCCTTCATTGACCCACTCATCTGTAATTCATCCACGTTTTTTGTGCTTTTTAGATGAGTGCACATTAGGCTGTCATTATGTTGCATACTTGCTCTACGGTCTATTTCCATGAGTGATGTTACTACACAGAGCCTGTTTCATGTGCACGTCTTTTCTGTCAGCACTACAACTAATCTATCTCTGCTAGCCAGGTACACCAAGACACTCTAACGGGCACAGAGAAAGGCAGAACAGACGCCGTAGGCAAAGAGGTAGACATTGGGCGGGGAGATGGGACGGCAGCCAAGACTGCCGACTCTGGTGTGGGAGACCAGGGTTCAAGACTACGTGATGGTTAGGATATACATGTACTTTTATATCAGCCCACAATTTCAAGCATGTTTGTAGATGTGATTACGTTCGCCATGAGCACCATGGGCTTGCTACGCCCACACGGTTTCAACCGCTCACAATATAAGGAAAGACGTATTGGTGCGTGGGTTGCACCACAAGTTGTTGCGGTTCTGTCCTACAACGGATGAAATATATACGTCCGTTTACCTGTAGCAGTGAACCTAATCACAGACGGTTGTTCACCACGGAGTCTCTTCATGAAGGGTTTTTTGAGTACATCATAGATACACCCAAGGAACTATCTGTTAAGCTAAGACTTGCGCCTGAAGTCTGGTTCCGGTCTGTTATTTTATTTACTCAATAGGATAATACGTTATTATGATGGTTAGAAAGTGGCAAGTTATCAAGGGCTATTGCCTTGGAGCAGGGCTGTGCCCCTTTTCCTCATCATTAGTCATGATAGATTCAAACTGGTTATTCTATGCACTTTCTAAAACTGACGTAGCACAGCATAAATGTCAATGGGTGCCCTAGATGAGTTGGAGACCGGCATGTTTGGTTTAGTTTGAATTTTAGCATTTACAAGCTGGCTATGCACCATGATAACCTTTAAATATTGTTTCATTGAACACATGATGTCCAAGTCAGCATGGCTGTGCGGAATCTTTTTATTGTATTCTCATCAAAGTTCTATGCATTCCAGAAACTGTTGTGAAAGTATGCTTCATAGACACAAGAACACGAGGGCTTGCACAGAGCGTTGTCAAACAACCCATTTAACCGGGGGAAATGAGTCTACTGGCTCCACTTCCGGTCATGTGTTTGGGACTGAATGGAAACCCTTCCCTCTTTTACCAATGCTCTATCCCAATCCAGATATCAAACTCACATGTCCACCCCCCCAAATTACGGTCTTATCTCTCTGTACTAGATCTCCTCCAATTCACTTAGGGTTCCAGTGTAGCGTGCCACTTGCAGAAGAAGCGCTTTGGTGCTTGCACTCTAGAATGATTATCATTGGTATCTACTGAGTTGATAGTAAAGAATCATGATAACTCCTACATGCTAATGCCCGCTTTCTGGGGTCCTCCTTGCGAGCAAACAGGTATGTAAGTGTAGGGCTTGATAGTGTGCTAGCCAGTTTTCCAGGTTGCGCGTCAACGGTGCTAAGCACAGACGTCAACCACGTTCTGTTGCAACTCAGGGCGGAAAGCCATACAAAGGAATTGGAATATTTCAATTTTCGTGTTTTACATTGATACTTTGAGGTAGGGTAGCGTGGTCCTTATACGGGAGAGACTGGTGGCATCGACCAGTGATGCCCCCAGAAGCCTGGGCTCTGCAGGGTCTATTTCAGCCATTACTGTGAATGACTGACTGTATTGCGCGGTGCGCAATCATTCCTAGGAACCACAAGCAGCGCTGATTGTGGAAATCTGTGAATTTTCAATGATACCGTCGGCGAAAGACCAAAATGAGAAGTTTTATCCTTGGGGGGTTACCTCAATTTTATGTTTCTACCGCAAATTGTTCGGTGGTATTAGATAACAACTGTATTTGAAAGCTATCCTAGTGGTAGCTGTGGAGGGAAGCCTTCAGGCTAAATCTTGGAGGAATGTAAAGCTGCTTGTTTTACCAATCTTAATCTCAGGAATGAATAAATGAAAGGAGGGCCACACCAGGAGTGTACAACATACATGTGTTGGTTCTGAGCACATCCAGTTAGTCCCTTTATGAGGTTGGAGGCAAATAATTAGTCAGTGAACTTATTTAACCCACGCAAAGGAAAAGCCTTTATCTCACAGGCCATCTCATGTTAGTACTAAGGTCAATGACATCAACCGATCCGATAGTCTCAGCAAGCTTGGAACTTCCCCACGCTAATGACCGATTGCTGGGGGGCCCTGATCTTACTACGCACCCTGGCCCCGGATGTCACACCTCAAAAGGTGTCCAAGAGCCTAGTTGTGGCATCACATAGGTCTGGGGATGCTTGTGATCAGGTCCGGTTGGCTGGGATGGTATTTGCCAGACGCCAAAGTGGGGAGCAAAAAGGCTCTGGTGCGATTTTACAGCCTGGCATAGTTGGGGCTGTGCTAATCCTTTTGTGTAAAGACTTGGATGCTGCACTGTCAAACACTGTCCTTCTTTTTTTTTTTTTTCTCACACATAGATCCTATCATAAGGATGTGGGTAGAAAACCAGGATTAAGCGGCGATGTCCTCGTCTGCAGCACAATTTTCTTTTAGTAACGATGAATGTGATAATAGGAAGCCAATTGTACAGCCTAGCAGGGTTAGGGCGGTGCTGATCCTATGCTTAAAGACTTTGATGCGGTAATGGCAAACAGACTGTCCCTTTCAATCTTAGTTCTATTGCATAAAGACATGGGCGGAAAACCAGGAATAGGAGGAGATGTCCTGGTCTACAGCTGAATTTTAGTAACAAGGAAGGTGCACTTCACACTGTCTAACGTCCTTAAGGAGTCACGTGGGCACTATTGGATTCACGGTGGACCCCATGCACTTACATACGGGGTTAATGCCAGCTAGGGTTTAGCATCTGATGACAATGAATGCAGACACTGGTGGGGCAGCTATAGTTAGGAAGCCAGGAACCCTACCCATCGTACAGCGCTATTGCACGGCATTTCACACTGTGCATTGTCCTGAAGTAATCATTAATGGGCTATTGCATTTACGGTGGACTACAGGTCTAGGCTTTCATGAAGGTCATACTACCAGGCACCCTCACAGAACACTTACAGTTGGAAGTGTTAATGAGTATGCATCGGGCGCTAATTTTTATCTAAAACTTAGCATGTGATGGCAATGTAAGACAAGCACGTGTACGGCAGTTATCGCCAGAAACACTGATGGTTTGTGTTTATCTTTTCCATTTATGTATGGCTGGGCCCATGGTGGACATCCGTGAAGTGCTCCACATCACAACAGCTGCAACAGGTGGACAGCCCAAGGGATGCTTATGTCAGGTAAAGGAGGGCAAGCATCAACGCAAGTGGGATGGGCGAGCGAGCAAGGACGCAGGAGGTGCCAGCTCAGGGTTGATTGTTTTGTTTCTTGGGCCTGCGACGCAGGACGGAAACTACCCATGGATCATCACATCAACTCATCAGCATCACAGAATTGCCAGGAGGACATAAAGAAGACAGTGGTAGTGTGGGTACTAGGACATTCATATGTAAAGCACGCTAATCCTATTTCTTGCAGGATCGGGTAGACGGAGGGCGGAGAGTGGGGGGTGCACGGTCTCCTTCCACGGCAGGGGGGGGCTTTGCCTCAGTCAGGTCAGGGATTATATGTCGGATTTACTAAGAAGACATACTGCACCTCTTTCGGCGGTGATCCTTCATCTAGGGGGGAATGATCTGGCAGGCCTGGGTAGAAGGGTCCTCCTGGAAGAGATTATATCAGCAGCAGGGTGGCTGGCAAATCGGTTACCAGGGAGCGTGATTGTATGGTCACAGCTGATAACGAGAATGCAGTGGAGAGGGGGGGACTCAGCGCGTTGAATCACTCAGTAAAGAGGGTCAACAACAAGCTGGACAAGTTATTCAGAACTCCGGTCTTACAGACCATACCTCATGGGTGTATCTGGGGGGAGCACTTCTACCTGCGGGCGGGGTCCATTTAACAGAGGCGGGAAATGCCCCTTTTCATAAGGAATATCTTGGCATGGGGTAGAGATTATATCACCAGCAGGGTGGCTGGCAAAGTGGTTACCGGGGAGCGTGATTGTATGGTCACAGCTGATACCGAGAATGCAGTGGAGAGGGGGGGACTCAGTTAGCGCGTTGAATCACTCGGTAAAGAGGGTCAACAACAAGCTGGACAAGTTACTCAGAACTCCGGTCTTACAGACCATACCTCATGGGTGCATCTGGGGGGAGCACTTCTACCTGCTGGACGGGGTCCATTTAACAGAGGCGGGGAATGCCCTTTTCATAAGGTATATCCTGGCATGGGTTGAGGTCTTGGGAGGTAGGTTATGACCTTTCTATAGGTAGGTGCGGGGGGGGGCCAGATAGTCGGTCAACTATGCTGGCCTGTGGCGGTAAGGTCATAATCGGTGAGCAGCATTTTAAGGTCCTTGGGGGGGCGGGCCCATTCACGAAAGGGCCGCCCGTCGGGAGGGATTGGTCTCTCCCAGAACTTCAGGGGCAGGATATGATATCCATTACTTAGAAGGGTGCGGGGGAGGGAGTCCACGCTTTCCTCAGGCTGGTAGCCACCCCTCACAGACACTATGACGTCATCAAGGTGCGCAAGTGTGGGCCCTCCTGTTATGGTTTAATGGAGTTCAGAGCGCACGGGGTGAAACGTGCCCTGGGTTGCGCATGCGCATCTCGAACGTGAGAGCGTAGCTGTAAAGGATCTGACACCGGTTAGCGACCTTGCCGTCCGACTTAATTATTAGAATGCTTAATTTTCAGAATGTTTAGATTCGGTTAGGAAACACGCTGTACTAGATATTTGTTAAGGTTAGCCCATCTTACAATGTCAAAATGGATGTAATTTAATGTTCTGAAAGGTGCATTCAATAATTGTCAAAAATGTTTATTTTATTAAAATTTTCATTTTATTTTCATATTTTAATAAATACGGCCAGGGGTCCCTTGACCCCTGCCTTCCAAAGACCCATGTGTTGACTTGCTGAATTAAGTAATGCAATTTGTGTAGTAAGGAGGGGGGTGGCCGGTAGTCCCAGACCATGAGAAAAGGGGGGGCCAATCGGCCCCCACGCAGGCATGGCAGGGCCCGGCCCCTCCCATATCCCGGCCCCTTCGTGGTGGCTTGTCCCACCCCCTTGCCCCGGAAGTAGTTTTGTGCTTCCGAGCCGGGGGGGCGGGGCCGCGACCACGAAGGGGTTAAGAGCCTGGGGAGCGCGGGAAGCGGCCTCTTTGTGCCCGCGCTCCCCAGGCTCGCTCATCGCCCCACCGTGGGGCTCTTTAATTTTCCCCACCCTCCATCCCCTTGGTTAGCGAATTGGGTAATGACAATGGTAGGTATACTGTTTAATGTTGTCACTTGATCATAAGAATGGTATGATTGCTGCCTCGGGCGTTCCCCCCGTTCACAGGTGGGATGTGCAGGTATATATGCTTGGTGCTTCGCTGTGGTGTTAACTTATTGTCTCCTTAGGCCTTTTTTCCCGTTTACAGGAAAATGTACAGATGTAAATGTTGTGCAGATGTTTTTGTGTGTTGCTGTGGTTTTTAACTAACTTTCTCCTTAGGCCCCTTTTTTCCCTCTTAGAATAGCAATGTCGTATTTATTATGTGGGTCTGGCGGTAAGGTCATAATCGGTGAGCAGCATTTTAAGGTCCTTGGGGGGGCGGGCCCATTCACGAAAGGGCCGCCCGTCGGGAGGGATTGGTCTCTCCCAGAACTTCAGGGGCAGGATATGATATCCATTACTTAGAAGGGTGCGGGGGAGGGAGTCCACGCTTTCCTCAGGCTGGTAGCCACCCCTCACAGACACTATGACGTCATCAAGGTGCGCAAGTGTGGGCCCTCCTGTTATGGTTTAATGGAGTTCAGAGCGCACGGGGTGAAACGTGCCCTGGGTTGCGCATGCGCATCTCGAACGTGAGAGCGTAGCTGTAAAGGATCTGACACCGGTTAGCGACCTTGCCGTCCGACTTAATTATTAGAATGCTTAATTTTCAGAATGTTTAGATTCGGTTAGGAAACACGCTGTACTAGATATTTGTTAAGGTTAGCCCATCTTACAATGTCAAAATGGATGTAATTTAATGTTCTGAAAGGTGCATTCAATAATTGTCAAAAATGTTTATTTTATTAAAATTTTCATTTTATTTTCATATTTTAATAAATACGGCCAGGGGTCCCTTGACCCCTGCCTTCCAAAGACCCATGTGTTGACTTGCTGAATTAAGTAATGCAATTTGTGTAGTAAGGAGGGGGGTGGCCGGTAGTCCCAGACCATGTCAAGTAAATAAAGAAATGACATGGAAACTCGCCTTGAGAAATATAGGAGGAAAATAGGAGGAGAGCCGAAAAATAGGAAATTCATAAGGGATGGCAATGAATATAAACAAGGAAGGATCCTAACATTTTCAAGGCGATTTGATGCGCTGAAAGTGAACTACGTAAAAAAATCCCCCTAACTTGACAGGAGATATGAGTGAATCAGATGTGAGTGAAAATGGAACTGCTGGAAACACAAATGTCCCAAAAAATATCACTTTTTTAGGTCTTGCGTGGCGTACTGCGCACAAGCGCAGTCGAGCTTGCGAGATTTTATGTTTTAGAGTGTACTTCACTAGCTAGGGTTAAGCCCCACCCCTCTTCTCCATTGGCTGGCATCCTAAACGGTGGCCAGCCATTGGAGAAGAGGTCCTAGTGACGCTCTTCTCTCTCTTTAAGCCCCGTCCTTTTCAGACTGGGTTCCTTGACTTACTGCGGAAGTAAAAGGTTTCCTATCTTCTTTATTGGTCCAGATGGCCCCATAAAGAAGATAAGGAACCTTTTACCACAGCAGGAAGGCAGGGCCACACAGAGTCTGCAAGGGACTCGGCTAAAAGAGAAACTCCTTTCACGTTAGTATAAAGCGTGGGTGCCGCAATTATACTAACATGCCGAGAGGGCCTCCACCTTTTGTTGCCTCCACATTCTCCGAGCTCAAATTCAGTTGTCACCTCTCATAGGATATGCAGTTAAGTGTATCGGTCACTGATGCAGTGTCAGCGCCTCCATTCTGGGCCAGGATATATGGCAAGATTCCTCAAAGGCCGTGGAGCTCAGGCAGTTATGTCTAGCCTCCTTATGGTCGCTCATATCTCGTCTCCCGTGTATAGAATTAATTACCTGTGGCCCAATGAAGAAGTCGATGTCATCCATATTGCAAAGCTTTAATGACATGTTGCCTCAAGCTGTTGTCACGATAGGATGGGGTTTAGGGGAAAGTGGGTCTCCAAAGCAATCTAAGGGGATGGAGTAACAGTGTAAGTACTACAGAGTTAAAAAAAAAAAGTAAACATAACATGTCCGGGGGAATGTGCCCGACTGGGCGTGGGGAATTCCTGGTGACCGTCCCCTAGCAAGTGTGTTATCCTGGGCAACGGGGTGCACCTCAAGGGCTCTGGGAAGGTGTAGGTAGCCCAGACCGGGCCCTCCGGATTAAGATGCGCCCGACAGCGGTCTATAGACAATAGTATCATTCATCAGCCTCTGTTCTGTGGGGGATAGTTGAAATACTAACATTTCCCATCAGCAGATGATGAATAGCATTCTTTTGAACATATGCTCATATCTTTAAAAGTTATGCCATGCACCAGCTCTGGCATTCTACTCTGTCGCATTTTAATTTGTTATAGTCTGGGGGCTGAGAGACGACAATGTCAGGGGGAATTCTCATTGAACCATGTCTCTGTGATGCAAACTGGATTTGTAGTCTCATCCCTGATCAGGTCTCAGATTTCGATGGAGTGTTTGGGTAATGATCTTGCATTAAAATATATGCATTTAAGAGTGTGGTAGCTGGGTGGTTAGTAGTGTTTGGGGAGCTGATGGAATGTCTGTATACAGGCCAAGCTTCCCATTTACCGTTACGGCATGAGCATGGACCTTCAATCGAACCTGACTAATTTTGAGCATAACTACCAGAGGGATAAGGACTGGTTAATTTAGTGACTTTTTTGCGTCACCCAGACAAGGATTCTGGATGTTTCTTGATTAGGGTTTCACCCAATAACCCATTTTCTCACAGGGTTTATGTCCTTGAGCCAGGTTTGTAGTGTATCCTGTTTTCTGTTCTTGACAAATATTATGATTTCTGTCTTGATTGTGTTGAGCTTCAGGTAAGTGATGGGCAGCCAGATCTGGGTGATGTGCAGGCAGAGTCTGAGGCACTGTATTTAGTAAGCAGAGGAGACCTTCAAATACATTTGTGCATCATCGGCATTGGTGGCTCTTAACGCTGTTGTCTGTCAGTAGAGCACCAAACAACTCCATGTAAATGTTGAAAATGACAGGTGACAGTATGGAGCCCTAAGGCACTCTGTGTGATAGGGAAAAAAAATGTGGTTTGTTCTTTCAGCCACAGCTTTGGAAAACGAGCGTCATTTTTGTTTTGGGTCAGTCCAGAGGAGTATTTCTACTTAACTACCCAATTGCCTATTTCATTGGTGCTTGAGGTGTATGAGTTTGGTAAGCTTTGCCACTCTCTGCACGCCACAAAGTAGCCCCTGCAGTGGTGCCTGGATATAGTGTTTATAAATGGCATTTCTGTTGGAAAAACAAGGTATTCAAAAATGCAGCCCAGGCGCTGCATAACATACTGTTTTTAAGGATCCATGGTTAGCAAAGTATAATGTAGTGGAGAGATGAGAGTTAATTGCAAAGGACAAAAAGGAGTTAATTGTAAAGGATGACGCTAGATAGAGAGTAGTGACTGCTCTGGGTACCAGCGATGCTTATAGAAAAAATTGTGCCCGGAGCAGGAGCCAGGACAAGTAGGGACGATGTAGCAGAAGATTACTTTCCTCACATCAGACTGCCCCGTGTTTAAATGTATAAGTGTGGCGATGTGTGAGTCAGGTGTTTTATTACTTTGTAACTATTAACTTGAAGATCGTCATGGGGAGCCTTGGAAAGACAATTCGAGGCGACCAAAGAGGGCTGCATGACAATATATTCCCATAGCAACAGGTGAAAATAAAGTGGAATTTGGAGGCTGCGAAAATACTGCCCCCAACCTGCTCCATACCTAGAGTGTTGGTGGGCAAGATAAGGGATGCAGTAGTGACCCCTGGGAAAGAGAAATACATGTGGACATGTTCCTGCATAGAGGCTCACCGCAGGCCACAAAGATAAGAGCACAGAACTTGAAGACAAGATCCTAACGAGGACAGACCACAGAACAGTGCATCATGTGGCAGTGGTGCATGACTCCATGGGTTGGTCTCAGTCAATGGGAACCTGCATGCGGAGGAGGAAAAGGTTCTACTCTGACTATAAGGGGAGAGGTAACAACAGGTGTGAACTGTAGCTGGCTGTCCAAGTAAGTCCGGGCTACTCCTGTCTGCAACGAGGTGCCCAGAGGAAAGGAATATTGCAATGAGATGCAAGAGGCCATTCCTTTCTTGGGGTTCGGTGTTTCTCTGCTAGGACACGTCAGTTTCCAGCTGCACATGGCTGTATAATTGGGTTCTGCTTGTGCGGAAATGTGGAAAAGAAAGGAGAAAAAAAATGCATACATGGCCATCAGTTGTGCAGCATATAGAGAACAAATACACATCTAAATGCCTCTGAGGCAATTATGCCAAATTGATAACCAAGCAGCTATGTTTCATGAAAGGTAATGGAACCAACTGGACCTCCCACTTTTCTGTGGAAGTGTGATGTGTGGTCCTCTGCCACATGAGGCAAACCTGAACTTGATCGAGGGTGCCATGTCTCTTCCACCGATGCTGCAGGGAGGCATTGATTGAACAGTGCACATTTATCAATCAAATTATATCTGGTTCTAAATGTTTTGTATGCCAATCTCACATATGCAATACATTTTGAAATTAAGTGTATGGCACCACGCTCTACAATCACTTAATAAATGTGGTCTTCTGAAGGGGTAATTCGTACCAAAACAAATACATTTGCATTTATTATAACAAGGTTCATGAGAGGGAAGCTGCAAGGTCTGGCTCGGCTAAAGTATCACCTTGGAGTAGTCCAAAGATGCCATCTTTGTTGATGGGTGGGTGCAAGATGTAGCCATGCTAATGAAGGGTGCATATGGTATTGCTCAAACTGGATAAGAGAGTGCTTTTGTGGCTACATGCTCATGCTGAATGTGAGAGATGTGTGACTGAGTCAATGCTTATGTTTGGATCATTGTGTGCATGTGTTTGGTGTGCCTGCTCTTGCGAGGTGGCAGTGTTAAAATATGGAGTACCATATTTGAAACCATTGTCACACCAAATACAAGTTTCTAAAAACCCACTCAGTGATTACTACATCTACACACACATCTAAACACTTACCTACAGATTCCGTCATACATGCTAACAAAGATCAATAGAAGACTATCAAATATACGTATACACCTACATCGACATTACACACCAGCACACATCATATTGACTTATGCAGTCATCCTACTCACTTATGCAAATAATTGAACATACTTACATTTACTCAGCTACACACTTATACAAAGACCACTTTAGTTATTCATATAGTAACTCAGATAGTACCTCATACTTAGTGTTATAAAATCGCTATTGCATGTAGTCAAAGTCAAAAGAAACTTTATTTCGATTGATTTTACAATCATTAAAGTACATTATAGAAAAATATTTGCAGCAAATTTATAAAAATGTTCATATGTACAATATTGACTAATACATAACAAAACATTAAATTGATCTTTAAAAAAGAATCGTCTAAACAATGAAGCCCTGATTGGCAGTTGAATGAAAGTTATGCACATAAAAATTTACAATGCAGAAACCGCTAATTGAGATCGAATTTTCAGACATGCCTTTAAGAAGCAAGCTATACATTTGGCAACAAATTGAGTGTCTAAAAACTGTAGTGCCAAGAGAGCAGGTCTGCAACTTCTCAGTCCTGTTTGTCGAAGAAGTGGGACCAACCAGCGTTTACGCGGGGTCTCGTAGAAAGTACAGAATAAAATTACGTGCAAAGTAGACTGAGGAGTACAGTCATCACAGGGACATCTAGTTAATTCACGTGTCCAGTCTAAGGTCTCAGGGAATGAGACAAGACGATAAAAAGAATCAAAACGAAATCTTGTTAAAACATATCTATCATTGCATGTATAAAGTGTTCGATAGTCATTCATACAATCACTGAGTCTTATGTATACTTATTTATATACAACAACTGTCACATACACTGCCTTTTATATTTCTAGTTTGTTGGACATGTATCATTGAGAAATATATTTACTCATCACCACACCCATGAAGACAATCACTCATCCAAACAACTGTTTCCACATACAGTCTTAACCTCATATACCTACTAAATGAACTATTTATACATCTTTGGACAGTCACACACCTCCCACCCAACTACACACCCATTCACTATCCCATACAAATACTCACTTAACTAATTAATAATATAGACTTTCAAATAGCTGGTAACCAACTTATTTAGTAGTTTACGCAACTCGATATAGAGTGATATAGATATTCACACTGTTTAATCACTATCCCATATATTTAACCACTTTAAGTTAGTCACTTAGACAGTCAATCACAGGGCTACTAATTCCTCCATCCAGACACTTATACATCCACTCAGTCTTCAATGCACATCGTTATATATATAATACTTATTTAAAAATCAAACTAAAACCACATTCACTGGATGATGTTATCAGTGATGTCATTTTAAATGTCATCAGTGATGTCACTGACCATGTCATGAATAATGTAACATGTGACATCATCATCAGCAGTGGATTGCGGGCGGGTGAGTTATAGTTAGTACAACTAACCACACCAGAGGAATTTCAATGGTTTTGTACGAGTGAAATGTCCAGCTAACTACAACACCCCTAAAACCTATGTTTTTTTCAGTGAATTTCAAAGGTTTTTTAAATACTAATTACTAACTATATCAGGCCTCAAATCTATTGTTTTTTTTCTGTGAATATATATATATTTTTATATCTCAACTCCATACGCTTGCTATTCTATCAAGACCTACTCCAGCACGCTCTGGATCGCTCAAAGACGGTTTATTGGCACAAACAACTGATAACGAGTTTCAGCAGCCACAGCTGCCTGTGTCAAATCTATATATATACATTTATTAATATATTGTTTTTACATGTGAAGATCAAACATATGTAACAAAAAGAAATGCAAATAATAGTGCAATAACCAAAATATATCATAGGAAAAAAAATATATATATATGAACACAAAAAAAAGAGGTTTTAAGGTGAGTTGCGGTTGCTTCTCTTTCCGGCGTACCTTGGTGCTTCGACCGTGTTCTTGACTAGAAGTCATGTTTGGACTGTCGGACCATGGCACTGAAGGCTTTGTGGGGGCAAGCTTTGTAAAACCTTGCGGTCCAGCAGTTCATATTGTTCAGCAAAATTCTATGAGTTGTTGGTGTCGCTCGGAGTCTCTAGTGACATAACTATGCATATTTATACACATCTTTATGACAGACTTATACAAAACTGCTAGGTGTCTTTTTATCTTCTTTACAGTGCATTATGTACCCTTGGGTTGTCATTTTGATCAGACATTATTCGTTATATCATGGATGTATTATTGTTCATCTTTCTTTTGTTTTTCATTCATCTTGGTATGATGGGAATGAGTTCTGAGAGTCCTTCTTTGAATCTTATCAAGGCAGTTCTTTCTTTGATATTTCTTTATTGTTGTGAACAATGAGGATTGCATGACTTTTGTCTTGCACTTGGTCATTTTGGTCAACAAGTTCTCTTTTCCTCTCGGGATAGAGGATGATGTCTGATAACTGACAGATGGTTATTTAGGAGTCCCCTCCCCCCTTTTTTCCCCCCTCAAGAGCCGATTTTTTTGGGGATTGTAGGAATGTTGTTATTTATATGTTCTGTGACATTGATCATAGATTCTAATAATAGTCCAGCGCTTGTTCTACTATTCCTACGTACAATTAGTCGGTTGTTAGATATGACCGGCTGGTTCTCTTATGAATTTTTGTAGGATTAGTTCACAGACCCTCCTCCAGGGGAGTATAGGTATGGTATTTAATTCAAGAGTTAAGGAATCTGCAGCTAGATGTCTCTATCAGATGAAAAAGTTACTTACCTTCTGTAACGTAATATCTGTTAGGGACACAGTCTAGCCACAGATTCCTTAACACCCTGCCCATCCTTCCCACTTTGCAAAAGACCTATGAGGTAAGGGTTATACTCTTTTTCAGTACTGATTCTATGTACCAGATTATAAATGTCTCGCTCTTGTTGGGATTCAACAAAATACTTGACCTGACCACATAGTTTTGTTTAGATGTTGCCAAACCACCTATTTCCAAATGTGTGTGGTCAGTAAAGTGGAGGTGTTTTCTCTGTCATACTGGGTTAGACTCCAGTGAGAAGTATTGATTAATTTATTCTTTCTTTGATTGTTGTTATCACACCTTGTGTTGGCACTGTTTCTAGGTCGGGTAAGGATGTGATTCAATTAACAGTTTGGCTATGGCTTTATAGGTTTAGTTTTCATTTTACCATACTGTTTATTACCATTAATGGATGGTCTATAGAGTGCAAGGTTACATGGTGTTTCTTCATCTTCATCAAAGTGAAGTGTTTCATGTAGCCCTGGGCTTTATTGACTACTTTCGGGTTTTCTTTGAAATCCAGGTCTGGTCTTAACATACCATTTGATGTTTCTACTTTATTAATGTTTCAGACATTTTTGATCTTTTTGGAACACTGTTTCCGCAGCCAGTTGCTATGGAGGCTCCGCTTTCTGGAGTTGAAGGTTTCACCGAAGAAACTGACGCCTGCGCGCATGAGAGAACTTATATGGCTCCACTTAGGACGTATCCGGAGATGACATCATCACAGAGTCATACGATGCCATCCTCCGCATCGCTGAGGTACTACTGAAATATTTCCAGATCCAGACTGGCTCCTGGGGAGAATTCAAACGATAAGTAATCTGCTGGTAGACTGTGTCTCTACCAGATATTACATTACCGAAAGGAAGTAACTTGTACTTCTGTCCCTCCCTGGAAATGAGGCACTATATCCAGCATAACTTGATATCGGTTGTACCGGGTGATTCAGTTTGCAGTCACAGGCGCAAGTTCCACAAAGCCTCACCATGTAGAATGAGACTCTGCACTAGGCTCGTCCCCCACCTCTGAGGATCGCAACCTGTGAATTGGACACCGCACGCAATGTGCATGCATTCGACTTGGTGCATGAAGGAAATGCTGCACAGTAGATGAATTGGGCAACTTTGGATCCCGCAACTGGTGAGTCCATACACCACCAACAAGACAATTATTCATGCTAAGGTCCCTGCAGTACAGGAACCACTTTGCTGCCAAAGTGGGCAACTTCATGAGCTCCGCACTCGGTATTCCAAACTCCAGGCACAATTCTGTAATTGCAAGCTCACACTGTCCTGTCCAGCTTTCAGCAGGTGATGTGGGCACTTAGAAGGCACAGATCAAATGTCACTGGTAGATGGTGCGGGTCCTCGTAGGAAATCTTTGATATCCCTGAGACCTTTGCGAGAAAAAGGTCCTTGAGAGCCCACTTCAGGGTGCCACACATTAGCAGTTTGTCAGCCCAGGCCAGCCACTATTGATGAAGGCATGCAGTCCTTTCCACAGACAGTGCACAAAAGTCCTCTGGCAAGGTGCACCAATCAGACCAAGTTCTCTGGTCCTGCATCCCCATAAGCTACCCAGTGCCAGCCCCACAAGGATCTCTCTCCTTGGTGGGCTGGCACTGGGTAGTTATACCCCATTGGGCCTATGGAGTTTGGAGAAGATTTATAGAGTATTCCTTTGACCCACATTTGTGTCCCCTAAATTTCAGTCCAGTCTGCCATGAGGCAGTAGAATGCAGACCTTTATCTTTAGGGGGGCCGTATATTCTGCCTGACCTGTAAATGGCAGAGGTTAGCCATCTCAATTGCATGCCCTATGGCTTATGACTGTCTCTGGGGGAATACCCAGATGTGTTCCCAGGAGAACCTGCAAGCAGAGTATACAGAGACTCTGCCACTCAAAGGTGACTAGGCGGCACGGAAGCACAATGCCCACCGATGTCGGGACGTTGAGAAGTGAAGACGGAGACCTTGTCGCTAAATCTGTGAGGACCAAGCAATGCTGAGTAATACCAGAAACTGTGCATGAGCTATCCAACTTCGGATGTTGGTGTCTAGGTGGTCGGTGTCCTGCGGGAGCGCCAACAAATCTTGGTAGCTGCAAATGATGAGGAAAGTGATAACTTGTAACCGTTGGGACCAGCAAGGTTCAAGGGTCTCACCAAGTGCAGGAGAGTCAGAGCAAGCAGGGCAGCCCATTGAAGCAAAGGAAGACTCTCAAGATGACCCCCAGGCCGAAGGCACATAGGAGGTGCAAGAGGACCTCAGGCAACTCACACAAGATGGAGGCGCACAGTGCAGAGGATGCAGTGAGGACGCTGATCTTCGAGGGATGAGGTGCTGGAGGATGGAGCTTTTTGTAGCCCAAAGATCTCTTGAGTGTAGAGCCAGCAAGCCTTGGGAACAGCAAGTCGACGCAGTGCCCAGGAGTTTGGTACCAGCGGCCCAACAAGAGATACTGTCCTCAAAATTGCTGAGAAGACCGGTTAGGCCTCTAGGGAGCTGCAAAACCACCAACTGAGTTACTGGGCCTCGGGAAGGCCGTAGGATGACAGCAGCTGCAGACTGGTCAGCTTTGTTGCATTGCCTGAAGATGCAGGGGCGTGAATCCTTCACTCCCAGAGAAATTACTTTGGATGTCCTTAATGCCCACAGGCCTTCTGGAGAGCATGGATGAAGCACAGACAATACAGACGACTTGAAGAACAGCAAGACCAGGAGCAGCAGGGGTCTTCCTTAATGCAGTCTTGGTTCCAGTCAAAGTCCAACGAAGTCCAGACGGTCGAAGATTGTTTGTCGAAGAGAGTCTTGCTTTGAGAGGTGAGTCTTTTTCCACAAGGAATCTAAGGACCCACCCAAAGGTGGATTCCTTACGTACCCTAGGGAAAAGATTGGAATAACTTGGGAGTGGGGGGGGGGGGGTGGGGGGTGGTAGGTTTCCCTACCAGCGGGTCGCGGATGCTCCCATGTCCTTTGTCCATTTTTGTGCCAATGCGGGAACCAAGGGTTCCTGGACTTGCTCAAGCCAGAGTATGCTAGGAGGGCACCAATCTGGCCTTTAATGTAGTCTGGTGGCACTGCAAAGTGCCCCCGCCCCAGCCCGATACACTAAGTCCTGTCTGGGATGTGCTCACACCTCCCTGTGACAGGAAACTTGTTGTTCTACCTTCCCCGGCTCGAGCTCAGCTCAGCAGCAGGAGGGTAGAATTGTGTCTGTGGTTGGCAGCACCACTTGCTTGCTGGGATACCCTGAAAGGCTGTTACTGGGAGTACAGGGGGTCCCCCTAGGAGCCCCCCAGTATATGGGATCATACTTCCAGTACCAGAATTGTTTTTGGAAATGATTCCAACATGTTTGATACCCAACATGACCGGGTTCGGAGTAGCTACTATATAGTTAAACATCTCGTAATGGCTGATGTCCACTATATACCTTAAAATGGCTGACTGCACTTACAAAGCCTGGTGAATTGACTCCTGCAGGACCACCTTCAAACTTATAACCAAGCACCCTGTCCTCAGGACTGATGGGCCTGCCATGGGGTTTGTGTGGTGACCCCAGATATAAGGACACTTATATATGTCTTGAGTGGTGCAAGCATCAGCGCAAACAGCTGCAATGACAGGCCTGTAATCACAGTTTAAGTGGCCTCCCATCGGTGGCATAATACATGCTGCAGCCCATGGGAGACCCCTGGTTTACCTATGCCCTGGGCACCTCAGTACCATATACTGGGGACTTATAAGCGTACACCAGTAGCAAATTGTGAAGGTACCAAAATACTTACCAGAGCTAATTTAGAGGAGAGAGAGCACAGATGCTGGGGGCTTGACTAGCAGGAACCCAGCAGACTAAGTCAAAGCCTCGCAGACAAGAGGGAAAATGTAGTGGTAACCATGAAAGCAGATCTGCTTTCCTACATCACATGATTGGCTTATCAAGGAACCTGGATACTACAATCATGCTTTGCACAACTTGAGACTTTTAGTGTGTCTGGCAGGCAAAGAGCCCCCCAGGCTGCATATAAGGTATGCCAAGGGGAGCAAACTATTTTTCGAGGGCCCAAACACCCACTCACCATCTCTTACATGCTGTACATATACATGTGCAGCGTAAACAATTCCTTTCTAAACTCAGCACTCTGATACAGACTAGTAGCTGCAAATTCCTTTCCTTTGAATGTCCCCAGGCGTCAGACTGGATCCATAAACGTTTGCATGAGCAGGACCCTTGCACACCTTAAGGTGGCTCAGATCGGCTCCATGTGATGACATTGGTGTTGTTAGCCTTGGTTATGATTTCGTGGTCACCTATATAGGCGCCAACCAAGTGCACGGACATCAGTTCTTTTCTTTCCGTGCCAGTTAAGTGCTGACCCAGTGAAGAGCTACCCCTCTATCTCTTTTTTGACAGGATTTTTCAACATTTTGTCGAGTACATTTTTTCTTGTGTGTCGAGGATGTCATCTAGACAAACAGTATTTAAACTGTGTGGTGCCTGTAACCCCGCCATGTCCGTAACCGACCCCCACCTCATCTGCTTGGGGTGCCTCGAGTGCGACACGTAGTAGTGCTTGGAATGCAGGGACATTGCTCTGAAGGCCTTGTTGGAGCAATCTTTGAAGCTCATTGTGACCTGGCAGTCTACACCATTGGGCACAACTCCTCTGATATCCTGTTTCTGTTCAAGGAAGAGGAGGTCGCGGAACTGCTCCAGGAGGCCCAAGTCCTTCTCTCCTCACTTGAGGTCCTCGGGACACTAGGGGAAGAGACACAAAAAGAAGTCCAAATGGACTTTGACTTCACCTCATCTGTCATACATCGGTGAGACCAGTAAGCGCTTTAGATACGGTTCTGTGGAGCGGGAGCCTTATTTCTGGGAGCCAGAGTGACCCCTGCTCTGATTAAGGACTTTTATGAAGCCATGCTCTGCGTAATTGAGTGGGCCCACCCATCTGCTACACCCTTCAGGCCACACGCTGGTCGGAGGAGGCCAAGCAAGGTTCACGCCATCAGCTCCAGCCATGGCAGGGTCCCATGGATCCAATTCCGGATCTGGGTTGACGCCAGACATGCCAACGCAACCTTTCCTGGTGTCTGACCTGAAGTCGATGCCTCTGGGGCTGCCACTGCCCAGCGACAGCGCCAGCCTTATCCTGTTACCAGATGACTCTGAGTCGGTTTGACTTCACTCAAAATTGACTCTGGTAGACCGTAGAGGTTCTATGCCATTGCCTCTGCATTTTGGGAAAGTTTCATGCATTGGTTAGGAGGATTGGGAGGGGTCTATGGACCCTTTAGAACAACAACTAGATGTTCCAGTGGAACAGTTGGACTGGTATGAGTATCTTGGGGAAGCCAATGGACTGAACGCTTCACCCGATACTGGTATGCTCTCTCCACCTAGTGTGGATATGGAGGAGGGGTGCATCATATGCCTTGGTGGCGAGGAGGGCAGCAGAGGTCCTTGGCCTGGAGCTGTCCTCTGTGCAGGTTGGGACTACTATTCTGACGGAGGTGCTTCAGCCTGCAGCTTTCATGTGTGAACCCCTATTGACCTTTAATGAAGCACTAACAGATGTCCTTTTAGGCACATGTTCCAGGTCTAACACAGGGTATCCTGTGAGCTGGACAATTGCACAGCTCTACATTGGGACCTGAAGTTTCAATGGCCGCAGCATCAGGGGAATCTCACTGTTGTGGTCCAGATCCTGCTATGAACTACAAAAGACCTGCAGTGGTGCATGATGAACCGCGATTGGGTCAGAAGCAGACCCCTCTCCCTTCCCCAACCAGACATCAAAATGGGTACAAATATGTTGGTAGTAGTGGTTCCCAATTATTTGAGAAAGAACACCACAATCAAGAAGTAGAAAATATATCAAAGTATCCAATAATATAGTGGGAACAAATTCTTATTACTCGTTGCAGTAGGTTTTGGGGTGCTTGCTTGGCTCTCTTGCACCTACTACCAAGAGATGTTAATCACACAAAAGTAAACTAATGTGTATACAATCTTAAAAACATAGAGCACTAATGATCTCACCCTTTGTTGTTATTAATCACCTAGAGTACTGGATAAAATAATTTTTCTTTCAACAGATATCCAGTGTCACAAACGCGTCTCTCAACACAAAAATTCAGTCTACAAATTCCAACAGCATTCGTTTTGTATGAAATATACAGAGTACTTTCCGGCGCCGTTCCCTCGCCACCCCGGCTCCAGCCCAGCCCCGTCTCCTGCGCCGTGCGCTGTGACTGAGTTCGTTACGGCATCTGCCTCGGAGCCGGACGACTATGTCATGCCTCAGATTGCGGACTCCACGGCGCCAGGCCGACGTCGGGTCATTGACTCATCCTCGGATGCCTCCTTCTCCTGGTTTCATCCTCGCCGGAGACGGGCCGCCGCATCGTGGCTTTTCCTCCTATGTCCTCTAAGGATGGCTCCTAGCCGTCGCCGCGGTCTTCACCGGAGGCGCCACAGGTCACCCACTCCTCAGTACCTTTTCCTCCTTTCCGTACCTGGCCTTTCCTTCCTCTGGTTGGCTTGGGGGACAGCCGCCTTTGCTTTCTGCCGTCACCTACTGAGGAGCTGCTTTCTCCACCGTGGGGCCCTACGGAGGCGGGTGCTGCCTTTGCTCGCGCTGTTTCCACGGCTGTGGTGATCTTGCACATGGGTGATCCAGCTGCCCATTTCCCCGCGGATCATCTTCTGGGGGTCCTCCATCAGGGTTCTGGTGGTCGGGAGCTGCTGCTTCCTTTCAAGGATTCACTCCATTCTTCTCTTCTGGGGACTTGGGGCTGCCCCGCCACGGAGGACCCGGAGCCCAAACCCTTTTGCACCACCACTATCCGGCGCCGTGTGATCCTGTGTGTCTTTCCCTCCACCCTTCTACCAGGGGCCCCCTTTTAAAGAATGTCTTCCCCTCTCTGCCACCATTGTTGTCTCCTCTTTCACGGGAGGCCCGTTGGCTTGACTCCTGGGGGCGCAATATGTTCGCCTCTATCAGTGCGGCTCTAAGGACCCTTAACACTCTATGCATTTTGGCTAGGGCCACTTCTCCCTTGTGGGACTCAGCGGAGTCCCTTATGTCTGCCGCTTCTCAGGAGGGTGCCTGTGTTGATCTGCAGAACCATGAGTTGGATGTCCCAGGGCTGGCGGCGTTTATTCTTCGCTCCACTCTGGACATCTCAGAGGTGCTTGGTCGGGCCATGCCTTCGTCGGTTGCACTTCGTCACCATGCCTAGCTTCGGGGCAGTGTGTTCCCAGAGAACGATCAGGAATGGCTGGTGGACCTTCCTTTTGATGGCACTCTTTTGTTCCACGCCCCTGTGGACTCGGCCATTCAGAGGTTCTTGGCGGGGCTTCCTGCTCCTCCTCTTCCTCCTCCTCCTCCTCCTCCTCCTCCTCCTCCTCCTCCTCCTCCTCCTCCTTACTCCTTACTCCTCCGCCTCCTCCTCCTCCTCCTCCTTCCCCTCCCCCTCCTTCCCCTCCTCCTCCTCCTTCCCCTCAGTGACCTGTGAGTTGCTATGGATTTTGAGAGGTGTTCTTCTTTTCGGGTGGGTCGCCCCTGTGAGTTCTGTGTGATTACAGTGGTCCAGCCCTCCTTTTTGGATTGTGATTTTTGGCTTTTGCTAAGCCGTGTTGGCCCTGAGATTAGGCCTTCTGTTGTTCTTCTTGACTGATTGGTAAGCTGTCTGCTGTTCTCCGCAGGTCTTTTCTGTTTTACTCTGCTGTGGAAAGTTTTTCCTAAGAGGGTTCCCATGTCTTGGGACGTAACACGCCCTATGTTGGGTTCTGGTAGCTATTATATAGCTCTATCATGTGCTGGAGAGGTGCGGTCGCCTTCAGGCCTCTGCTCTCCATGGCATCGCAGTATGACGCAGGTACGTTCCTCTTGCTGAGGGTTTTGCAGTGGCTCAGGTTGCGCCCCGGGCTGTCCTTCTCCAGGGTCGCTGCATTGCTAGCCTAGTCTGGCTTGCTGTTGCGGCCTTGCATCATAGCTCTGCTTGTTTCTGCTTCTTTTGTTGTATGGGCCGTATATGCAGCCTTCTTCTTTGGGTTTTATCCGGGGCCTTCTTAGCCTTCCTGGCATCTGTTTCCGGCTGGCATCTGGCTTGTCCTGGTGCACCTTTCTGTGCTGTTGTCTGCATTAGGCTGTGCCTGTAGTGCCGACCTGCTGTTTTTCTGCATATCTGTGCCTTCTGGCACTTTGGCGGAACGGTCCTCCTAGCCTTGTCCGCTGCTTGAGGTCGGGGTGTGTTCGGTCCTCTTCCACTGGGCCCTGTCTTCAGTTCTCCCTCTCCTCCCTGGGGTTGCCGTGGTTCTGGAGTTTCTTCAGTTTCTTGTGTCTTCTCGGGTGCTGTTTGCCCCTGCGGGGTGTTGGGCATTTTCCCCTGGGGACCTCGGGCTACCCGTCTGCTCCGCCTGCCTTATTGCCGAAGGCGCCGTTCTGTCTTGTCCATTGCCTTCCAGCTGTGATGGGCTCGGATGCCCTCTTAACTGGGCGTTCTCGTGGGGGGGTCAGGGGAGGTGGGGGGGCTTGCTTTCACTCTACCTCTTTCCCTGGAGTCTCTAGGTTGCTCTTCTTCTTAGGTGCTCCTCTTCATTGCTTGGGCCCCGGCACGCCTGGTGGGGATTCTTTGTACCTTGACTGGGTACGGGGTGCTTTGGTCTCCTTAGCCTTGCCTTTGTTTCCCCTGCTGCCTGAATGCAGGGGTTCCCCTTGCCTGGGGGGGCAGGGTTCTTTCTGTGTCCATTGACCTCATCCCCTGTGGGACTCTCTATTATGTCCAGGCTGGTGGGGTCCTCTCTGCTGACCCTCCTCCCCCTTGGGTATTGGTAGGGGGCTCTATCAGATGTACGAGTTACTTACCTTTGGTAACGATGTATCTGGTAGAGCCGATTCTAGCCGCAGATTCCTTCATGACCCGCCCTTCCTCCGCGTTCTGCGAGGACCTTTGGCTTGGTCTTCTACTTTCGCCTCCTGGTGGGTGGCTGTGTCTTCTGTGAGTGCATTCTTTCGCTCTTTTTTTGGCAGAATGATGTCCTGCTATTTGTTCCGATTCCTCCCTTTTGGTCATTGGAGGATAGGTTATGGTGGCTTCTGTCTCCTTATTCTCTGGTTGCTCCACGTTGGGGCTACCTTTGCCCTCCCCCCCTTCCCTCTTTCCAGTGCTCGGGGTTCTAGCCCCTATTCTTCTCTGCTGCCCTCTGGGTTGGAGCCTTTTGGCGGGGCCTCTGCGCTTGTTCCTTAGGGGGAGGTCACATTCTGTGTCGGGGCTGTTCTGGCGTTTGTCGTTCCTTCTTTTTCCCAGACTGGGTCCCCTTCATTGTTTTTGACTGGGATTATAGTCCTGCTACGTGTTATCATGACATTTTTTTATATGTTCTTTGTCTCTAGGGGTGGCTATTTCCGTGCTGGCTGGGCTGCTGTTCAGGGCGGTGATCTGTTCTTTATTCTTTCCCTCCCCTTACGTACTGCAGTGTCGGCCACTGACCCTTATGCGGTTGTTCATCACCATTCCTTTTCTATGTTTCTGCTCTTTCGCACACTGTTCCTATACTGTGTCCATACTGTCGCAGTTTTGTCTGATGGCTCCGTGTTGTGGCGCGGAAAAATTCTCCGAAGAAAACTAACGTAGGTGCTCATGGGTGGGACTTATGTGACCTCGCTGACGTCACGTTCGCAGGCGTCCGAGCGGAGTCGCGTGGTGCCATCCCCCTGCGCGCAGGGATGCTGGGCAAAAAGTTTTCTGGATCCAGTTTCGCGCCTCTGGATAATTCTACATTGAGGAATCTGTCTGCTAGAATCCTCTCTACCAGATACATCGTTACTGAAGGCAAGTAACTCGTACGTCAAGATGCGAAGCATTGGCAATCCCTACCATTGACACTGCTTAGAAGAGCTGCTCTTTTCAAGATGATGGCACTCCCCAGGTTTCTCTATGTCCTCCAAAATACCCCGTTTCTAGTTTCCCCAAAATACTTAAAGGAAATCGAGGCAGAAGTAAGCAACTTGCTTTGGGATGGAAAACCGGCCCACATAGTCATGACTAAACTGATAAAGGCTTGGTACGATGGCGGAATTGCCCTTCCAAATATACAAACCTACTACTGGGTTTCTCTACTGATCATACTTAATCAATGGCTTTATGACCCGCAAGCACACCCAGCGTTCCGCTCAGACAGATTTACTTTGGGAGATGGAGGGGTGATGAGAATACTTTACACTAAAACACGCAAACCACCACTACTGGGTCCCACTGCACACACAGTCCAAATGTGGTACATATCACGCAAAAAAAACAGGATGGGACGGTGTCATAACGCAGCTGACTCAACTTTGGGAAATACAAAGACTAGGTAGGCTCAGTACCAGTAAAGGCTTCCAACAATGGGACTCTATTGGAATCTCAACAGTCGTGATTTATGGAGTGCGGGAGGAGCTGTGACCTTTGCACACCTCCTACAACAATACGAGATGGCACCCTCGGAAATATTCAGGTGTACTCAGATCAGACACGCACTTACGACAGCCATACCAGCAGGCACTGTACTCCCGGAGGCCTCCCCATTGGAGGATAGGCTCCTAACAGACTAAATGGCCAAAAAGGCCATTTCCCTCACTTATCACTAAATCCTCAAAAATCAACCAGATCCCACAAAAGCTCTCCGTGAAAAATGGCAGACCGAAGTGGGGGACCTAGATGAGACAGATTGGCAAGAGGCGATTGCCTCCCCACGCAAAGTGGCGATGTCCTCAAAATTGAGATTAGTACAATTAAAGATATTACATCACAACTATTACACAAGAGTGACCTTACACAAGAGAATACAATGTGCTTGAGACACTGTGGGGCAACTTGTACCTTCTACCATAGTCTGTGAGAGTGCCTGGTGATAGCGATCTACTGAGAAACAATTATGTGAGCCATTACACAAGTTAGTGGAGTGACCATCCTGCCGGAACCCAAGAGATGTCTCTTGAATATCTGGGAACCGGCTGACCTCAACCACGCAGCACAAGATTGGGCAACGCTGGGTATGATGTTGACCAAGCGAAACATAGCCAAACACTGGGGATCACAAACTTGTCCGACGTATCAAGAGTGTTGTGGGGATATGGATGGTGCTATGGTGTCAGAAGGGCCGGCATATATACATGGAGCATGCCCCAAAAAGTGGAAACGGGTGTGAGAAAATGGAACGCTTATAAAGGGAACATTTGCACTCCACCCCAGATCGAGTCAGAAACGGATTTGAGCTGAATTAGATAGGGATGGGGCCGTGGCAGGCGGTCTCCCACTGGATCACTTTAGTAACTGTATGTATTTAATGGAAGAATCAATGGGATGTGCAGCATGATATGTATAACAAGATTACATATGGTAACTGTAAGATCATAAGTTTAACCTGTAATCCATTAAAAGATGTAAAAAATAAAAAAGGCTAAAAACTCCTTTTTTCTCTTTGGTGTTTCCTGATTTGAGGCCTAGTATTTAGTTTGTAAGTTGTGGATGATTTTTTAAGTTGGGCATATTGTGAGGTTATTCTCCGAGTTGGATTCTTTGCAAGATTATTTTTAATTTGATAGTATATTCTTATTCTGGCGTTTGTAAGGTATCTTGTTTCATTTTGAAATGAAGAAAGGGCAATGAAAATGTTCAAAATTAGGCAAAAATAAATATATGATATTGTAGAGTTCTTCTTTAAGAACCAGGTGACCCTGGAGGAGATTAAGTGGTGGAAGGATCAGAAGACCTTCAGGATTTAAGCAGTTTATTTACTCCCCCAGATAGTGCTGTAATACAAAGGTATGCAAAATAATTCCCTCAGATGACTATATGCCATAACATTCCGTTCGAGTTAAAGCTTACTCCATTGGGGTACATTTTCAAGAGACTGCCCACCAAAGCCTAGATTTGCTGTGATTGGGAGTTGCCTCCCCTTTCACTTCAGGAGATCTTACATCTGTGCAGCATGCTGATGATAAGCCTATTCGGTCAAGGTGAACTTCAAATGCACCATTCTCCTGATCAGGAGGTGCTGAGCAGGCTCGACCATCGTTGCTTTCATAGTTTTGGTAGCCTTTGAAGGTTCCGGCAAATCTGTCACTAGAACTTGCTGTAAATATTCCTGTTTATATACAAATGAGTTTACACCGTTGTCTTCTTTGTCCATTTTCTTCTTGTTGCTTTGCCTCTTTAACGACTTGCAAAAATAAGAGTGTAACCATCTTAGCTCTGATTTTATTTGCCAGCAATTCCCTAACACAGGAAAAGAGAAACTGACCTTTCGCCTTCTATATGACTTATCATCAGACATGTTCTAACAGAAATGACTGTACCCTTTTTAGGGAATGCAAAACACAGTTCTCTTGAGATTAATATCACCACCATTTGAGCCTATGTTCAAGTAGGATATTTACTATCATCCTTATGAGCCAGTCTTGCTGTAGCAGGACTTAAAAAAAATCTTTTTCCATGAAAGTACCAATGGCAGTGTTCTTTGTAGATAAGGTAGCCGTCAGAACTTATGTTTATAAAGTTTCTAAGTATTCAAGTATTCTCATCCCGATGATGGGGCAGTTTTCAAATGGAAACACTGGAGAACGTATGTGCAGATATTTACCATTTGCTTCTGTTTTTTGCACTGATTATCATTCGTGGGATTGTTTTATAGTTTGTCCATGATTTACGGTATATGATTTTGTTGGATATGTGCATAGCAGAGCGTTCACCAATTATATGACCTTTTAATTGCGTGGGATATGGGACGCCACATTTTGGTATTGGTGATTTGGTTTATTATGTAATGATGAATTTCATTGATGAACATTTGTTTCTTGCGATCAGGAAAAATATCTGAAAATCAAACCCATTTTGTGAGACATTAAACGCAATAAATTTACTAAAATGGACGACTTATCTTTTTGATCTTTCTAACAATGATGTACTCCACACATTTCACCTTTAACATGTTACTTTCAGGCCTTTTCAGAAGGAACTGCATCTACGTTTGATTATTCCTTCAAACAACGCGCTCCACTGACTGTGAAAAATGCTCTGGGTGTCCCTCTCACCGTGCAGCATGGCTCCAACATCCGTCTGATGGGCTCATCATCGCATGCAAACGTACACGATGTGGATGTCGGCCAAGTTTTGCAGTTGGAGTATGCAACAGTGGAGCCACAACATCAAGGAAAGCTGTCTGCATTGTACCGCCAGGAGAGCTCTCTCTTTACTCTAAGCTTAGGTACATAACTTGTGCTCGTGCTCAGTGGTCTATATCCGTTAAAGACTGATTTACAAATTGATTTAATATTTTATCATATGGAGGTTCATAAATCCTGGAGTAGTTGTAATTGCTCAGTTCCTTGTGGATAAAACAGTTTGATTCTTAAAAAGATAAAAAAAATCTTTAATTTAGCTCTAAATATTAAGATTATCTAATTCTTTCCTCGTCACAGTCATTAATACATGTGCTTAGCTATCCTGCTCATGAATTGTCCTGCTAGAGGTCCTCTCTACAAAAAGACGTTATTCACAATCGTCTCTCTCCTGTCTTCATATGCCGCTTCCTTTGTACATGTTATTCCAACCTCAAACAAATCACAATTGTATGTTTCCGGCACCGCCTGTGTCAAGTTACTAAAGACTGTTGGTCTCTGTTAGAAACGGGTAGGGTGATGCAGAGCGGGCGGGCCAAACTCCGGAGGAAATGTGTAAAGCATCCACGCAGCACACACAGGCGACGCGCAAGGCACACTACAAAAAGAGACTCCACACCAGGTTAGGTGAAAAACAGTATGTGTATTGGAGAGTAAACACATCAGAACGTAATCACAGTTGCATTTACAGTTTGCCAAACGGCGTGGAGTAGAAATTTACACAGGGACTATTTACAGGGCAGCACCAATCGGGCCGCTGCCAGAACCATTGCTCCTACAGTTAGGATAAATGTAAGTGTAAAGAATAAAGGTAAAGTACATCAACTTTAGATGGGTAACAGCCTGTAGCTACTGGCTAAATCATTCACTTAGCGACCTCTCAATAGGCATAAGGCATAAACATGACACATCATAGCATGAACACATTAATAGCAGGAAAAACATTAATGGCATGAAGGCATCATCTCGGGCTTCTCCTTAGGGTAACAAGAGAATGTTATGCAAAACCATTTTAGCATAAAAGCCTTAGCATAATCGCCTGAGCGCAGGCCTAGCCTCTGCACATCATAACCTGACGTTAGGCATGAAAACACATTTGACAGAAATCATGTGCATAAATCACCACTGCCGTAGGCCTGGAATGGAAACATCAGGTTAGGCACAGTATACAGAACACCAACGCTGTAGCCTTAGGGGAAAAGAAACCTTAAGCATTAGGCATAAGCGTGTGTGCCTAGAGGCTTCATCCTTAACATCAAAGCATTAGGCATAAAAAGTAAACATCATGGGATTATCGTAGGCACAAGAATACCTTGTATACCAGATCAGCCTAAACCCCCTCACCATGTAGGCGTCATCATGAGCAACACATTAGCAAGCAGTGCCAGCACTAGGGAAGGGCATTGGCATTCAGCATCTCACGTGAGGCATGCAGGCATGAAACACAATTAGCATGGGGGCAATACTGTCACTAGGCATTAATTACAATGTGCATAGATCAACCTCACTGCATTGGACATCAGCATAAACCTTAGCAGCAATGCAATAAGCATAAAACCGTTAGCATTGACACACTAGCATAAATGCACTCTGATCACCACATTAGCGTAAGTGGGGAAAGCGGCACACATTATAAGTGCCATCAGCCTTGCAGGTTAGCCTTTGGCGCCACAGCGCCTGGGGAAAATGGAGCCCCTCTTCCGGGACTCTAAGATTAAAGATGCCCCCTGTTTTGCAGCCACCCTCTCTTCTGCGGCGCAGCTGTGTTGAGTACCAGGAGAATTGGCCCACTGTGTCCTGGGAGCCCCCCTCCGGGGCTACGAACTTCAAAACTGCCCTCAAATGGACACTGAGATGTTGGAGTCCCTCTTCTGGACTCTGCAATTAAGAATGCCCCACAATGTTGCAGCTGCCCGCTGTCAACCAAGCAGGAAGAGGGGAATCCCACCTGCTGGGATTCCCTCGTAGCGCTTTAGAATCCCGGTGCTGCAGACGTCAGCTCCTCTACTCCTGGGCACAGTTTTAGCGCCTTGGCAGACAGCAGAGCACAGTCAACGCGAATATGGCTTTCTGGCAGCACCCCAATCCAGCACACACACAGGGAGATTGAAATATAGCGCTTAGACAGCACAGCGCTGCAGGGGTCAGCTCCTCTTCCCCTGGCACCTTGAATATAGCGCTTGCGAGGCATAAGGTCCCACTAGAAGCTTCAGGGACAGAAGATAGTGTACCTCTTCTGGTAATCAGGAAAACAGTGCCCACCAGGTGCTAGAGTGCAAGCAGAGCAGCACAGTCACTTCAAATATGGCGCTCACCAGGCGCTGGGTGACTCACACTTCCCGTGGTCCCACCCATGGGAGTAGCGCTCCTCACCTCTTTGGAGTGCAGGCAGTCAAAGTATAGCACTCACGAGGTGCTAGGGTAGCAGAGCAGGCAGGCCAGGCTGGGCAAGATCAGCAGACAGTGGGCACTCATCAGTACAGGACAACAGCTCCTAGAAGCAATCATCTCCCATAAAGTGGCACTCCTCCTCACACAGCAATCTTCACTCCAGCAAAGGCTCTCACTGGCCCTGTGGACAGCAGAGGGGTACAGATGGGCTCAGGGGCCAGCACACAGGCCCATGCCGTGGTACCTCCTGGCAGAGTGTCGCCTCTCATTTCAGTCCACCCTCAGTCTGAGCACATGGCATCTCGACTCCTCTACATATACACCCCTCCTCCCACCTACCAGAAAGGGCTGGAAGCTTCTAGAAGGCCCCTGGCCGTTCCAGCCTCACTGTCACTGGGGTAAGTGTAGAGCAACTTGTCACTTCAAACACTAGACCCCCAACCCACCCCCGGCAGGCGGCATAAGCAGACAGAAATGGCGTCCATTTTAAAAGTGACATTTCTGCAATGGTGAAAATAAAGGTGCGTACACCATTACACAGCATTTATTATTTTCCTCCCACACCACACATGGCATATACATTTCCTACCATGGGGGAGATGTCCCCTAAAAGGGGGGGTTCCTAATATACGTATGTAAGGCAGAAAGCACACACACTTTGCACTGCTAACCAGCGCCAGAGTGTCCAACATCCTGAACCCACCAATTCCATCACAGCGAAAGGCCTAGGGGAAAGGCAAAAAGTTTCAGGATGACCTTGAAAGCAGGTCCCAAGTCCTACAGTCTCCCATGGCCTCACAGCATCAGATCACCTAAACAAAAGAGGTTTAGCATCTGCTGCTGCAGTCTGTAGCTACTGCACTACAGGGACACAATCCGGCTCCTCCACTAAGAACACACAGAGGGAAGAAAATAATGCCTCCTACCACCTACTTCTGCCCCTCCCCCCTCCAATGCACAGATAAAATATTTAGGTGTAAGTGTGGGCAAGGAGCACAAGTGCACCCGGTACTGCAGCAGTTACATGCTAGTTTGAACACGCTGGGGTTTCTTCAACTGTGATGATCAGAAGACATGGTTCATTAGTATCAAATTTCAGAGCCCAATGTCCTGCCTCCGAGAAAGCACTTCATAATGTGCTCCTGAAGTTGTGGAAGGAGAAGCAAAACTTGGTCTCCACTGTCTGGCTAGACCATATTCTTAGGGAGGGCTATAATTGGAGTTACTGTCCTTGGTCAAAATGGGTTTCTATTTTCATGAAGAATGGTAAGTGATTAAAAGATACCTCCTGGTGCTACAGCTTTTCTGAACTTCACACCCCAGTTGGGTTGGGTACCAGTGTGGCTGTTGCAGCACAACAGTAATTTACAGAATTAATTTCTTAATTTAGCAAGCACCTAGATGGCATGTGTAGCACAGTCTAAAATATTCAATCCGCTTTTTGGTGTGGTACTAAAGAAAATAGACTTGTGCTCATCTGGTATGCATGTTGGGACCTCTGCATTTTCTTGGCATGGAGGATGATGGCATCTGTACTACAGTGAAATGAAAGCTTTATAGCTTGGATATATCCACTTTGATGGAGCCCTGAATTGCTAAAGACGCTCTTAGTTCAATGACTCTGTTTACCAATCTGGGGGTCAAGGTTGTAAGGCATTAAGATAGCATACCTAATGGCTGTATTATCATGGGAGAGGAATATTCATTATGTCTCGATGGAGCCGGCCAAGAGGCTGTTTGTATCTCCAATGGCTTTACACCATCTATCTATAATGCATGATCCTTTCAGACACGGTTTCATGGTCAGTTCTCCAGGAAATCCCAGACTCAGTCCCCCATCCAAACCCCAACTCTGAATTCATATTTATGCCACATATTGCCCAGTCTGTTCCTGTCAGTAAATAGTTGACTTAGGTCTTTTTTTATATAGACTTAAGAATCATTGGTCTCTAGCCTCGGCGCCTGTGTGCTGGTCATGGATGACTTGTGAAGCTTATTCTTGCCATGGAGACATTGCAGGGTGCAGTGGGAAGTTGCAGCCTCATGATATGAAGTGCACTGAGGCCATATTCATAAGTTATAACTAGTTTAACTTCTCCTTAGCTGCCAGTCTCATGATAAAAAAAGTGTTTGAGTTTCCAGTTCTTGTAGCACCAAGCATTCAAGAATTCCTCTCCTGTGGTCGAATCTCTTCATTGTCACAATTGGGTTATTCTTATACACTCTTACTCTTCTGGTCCTCTCAGTAGGTAAGGAGAGAGGATATGGCAAAGTGGCCAGTGCTGCTGACTCGGGAGCTGGGGCTCTGGCTTTGAGTCTCAGCGTTAATGCAACATTCTGTGTTTCTGGGCAAATCACCATGCCCATGGACAGTGTCTGGATACCCTCACGGGTGATAAGCCATGCTATATAAATCTACAAACGTAACTAATTTAACCTAGGTAGCATAAAAAAGGGTAACATGCAACCTCTAATAGTTAAGTTGCTTCAGGCACCGTGATCCATAGTTCACAGCGGCTGATCCTCCAGTTGGGGGAAATTGTCTACAGTGTCTCATCTAATGGCCCTAGCTCTCCAGATCCAGGGGCAAACAATGATATTCCCAACGAGAGATCATGTTACAAATAAATATTTGAATGACCAGAGAAAGTACAAAGGGTTCTGCTTTGTAGTTTTTTATTTAGGAAATGTCTCTTTGGGTGGGAAAAAAGAGAAAAAAAACAACTCATATGTCTGGGGATAAATTATACAAATCTTATTATTTCGGAAGGCCCATAAACAATTGTTTGTTAACTTTATTGTTTCGTGTTTGAAGAAATTATCTAGAGTTTTTGGTTGCTTATGTGGTTTCTGCATGTGATTGTGGACAACACTCTTTCGAGTCGCACTGCACCTGGAGGGTGGACTCTTTCTCATTCCCACCATTCAATGAGTGTCAATTATCCATTCTCTCTGAATTCTCACCTTGCCAGGTTCTTCTAGTTATATAGAGTGAAGGATCAACCTCAACTTGATTGCGTCCCTTTATATGTAGAGTGTACGATTATCATTGATTGCTTCCCTTTGTATGCTGAGGCCAAGATTTTCACTTCTTCATTTACTATGACTAAGGAAGAGAGAATTATTTGTGAATTCAGGTAACACCATTGCCTCTTCTCTATTCTGCAGTCTCTTCCATCTCTCCTGCATCTTTTTGTCATGTATGGATGTAGAAAGACTCGAACATCAGAACTGCTCTTATTACATTCCTAAGTATGCTCATGGCCAGCAACTGTGGCAGTAGATGTACATTTGCTAACTTTTATTTTAGTTTGAGATGGTGTAATACATTACGTTTTTTGTGTTTTTCAGCATGGGTTTTTGTTAGTTTTTGCTTTTTTATGTTGAATTGTGGCAGTGACAAGGTCTTTACAGGAACTTGAATTGGGGATCGACTCAACTAGAGCCTTCGGCTTTACCTGTGTTACATGACTTTCAACATTGAAATCCTAAACTCATTGGCCAATTCGTTTCTGGAACCTACTGTTAGACTAAAGACTATTTAAGACACTTTTGGAAGTGCTATCAGAGGCTAGCTTTAATTTTATATGCGCAGTGACCATTCTTTTGGCTTGTAAGATGGTAGTTTGTGGCACTGGTGAAACATGATGATCCTTGACTAACCGTATTTACATGTTTTGCCTAGTCTTTGAATTCTCAAATTCAACATTATTTTTCATTTTTCGGAGCGGTTTTCTCTCTTCTTGAGAGCTTGGAGGCACAGTACACCCCTCATTCAATAGATGTATACTGTGCAGGGCCAGAATATCATTATTCCGACGAATAGCAGCAATGGCAGGTCGACATCGGATACCCTTTTGCAGAATGGTGCCATATCAGTGCTCTAGAAAGAAAAGTAGTTTTTCGTCTTACACTCGGAAAATCTTACTAGTATTCTTGATTGTGCGCTTTAATTTTTTTTTTTTTTTAAAGTTAAACTCGTATGATCTTTACATCACTTATCATTTTGCTGGCAAGGATGAAGAGTTTAACTGGGAAGGCGCTACTGATTTCAACTCCAGACTGCTAGCTAACTTTAAAACATCAGCAGTCGAGACACACCAGATGCATTTTTTTCTTAAACAGTATAGTGATTTTTATGATGAGTGTCCATGCTTTGTCCACAGTAATTAATAGAGGGGGTTGTCTTTTGAGTTTGTTTTTCCATTCTTGACGAAGAAACTAACCAGTTGATAAAAAATCTGAGACAGGAAGGACAGAAACATTTGTATACGCTCAGTTTAAATGAGTTACTCCCCTTGAATTCCTGAAATGCAGAAAATATGCTTCTACGTGCATTGCATACATGCTAGCTTTGCACTCGCCCACTCACAATGTTTTTTTCCTCCTGTATAACCAATACCAAAACAGACGTGAATTCCGGACAAGGAGTACCTGCTTAAAGAGGGGACAGAGTTAAATGTAAATGTAAATGTAAATGTTTTGAGCTTGTATAGCGCACAGCTACCCGCAGTGGGTTTCCCGGCGCTTGCTTAGGGAACCCGTCCTGGTATTCCCCTGTGAGATAACCCCGGCAGGGTATCCACAAGGTGAAAGCCAGGCATCCCGCCGCGAGGGGCCGTTGTGGAGATTAAGCAAGCTATTGCCCAGAGTCGCAGAGTGTGAACCCGTGAGTCCAGAAGGCACCGGAGCGAGAATTATCGAGTCCGTGGAATTTTTAGCCCAAGACCCGCCGAGGCGGGGAATTGAACCCTGGTCCAGGGCCGATCTCAGCTTCCGGGTCTGCCGCCTCTAACCCCTGAGCCACACTTCTCCACAACCCCTGAGCCACAAACCACCTGAGATGTCCAGGAGGAGCAGTAGCATAATGCCAGCCCTTGTATGAGGGATTTTGATGTAGCATGGATGTCTTGAAGATGGCGGTCAGGCAATGATGCAGAAGCACAGGAGATGTCCACGAACTGTCCCACGTCTGTTGCTGAGATGCTGGAAGGTCAGTGACTGGCAAGACCACCAACAAGCTTTGGCAAACACAACAGACATGAAGCACGAAGAAATACTGTTTTGCAGACCAGTAAAGTCTTAGGAAATCACCCAGCAAGGGTAAACCAGGACTGGCAATCAGCAAATAGGAGAGCCAGCAGGAACAATAGAGACCCCAGGAGGACCGTCTGGAAGCAGGCACAGGGAGTCGCAGGGAGGCCTCAGCAGCACACAGAAGATGGGTGCCCACGTTCTCATGTCACTGGAGAAGCAGGGAGGACAGGACATCACTCTTGGAGCTGTGTGATGCTGGAGCTTGTTGTAGCTTGAAGATCTTCAGTGAGGAGAGGCAACAAGCCTTGGCAATGGGAAACAGAAGCTGTGCACAGGGATGCAGTTCCAGTTGGCTGGAGAGGTATTACAGTCCTCCAAGTTGCAGGAAAGACTGTTCAGGTCTCTGGAGAGCCAAAAAAACACCACCTTTATTGCAGAGCTGGGAGGTGTCTGTGGGACAGCAGGATCCACAAGTCGGTCTTTGTTGTCTAGATGCCTGTGGATTCAGATGAGTGACTCTTTCACTCCATGGGAAAATCCTTCTTGCTATCTTGGTGACTTTGAAGGATGCACACCCACGGAAGTTGTAGAACTTGGAAGAGCACGTAGATGAAGTTGCAGTATGAGTCTTCCTACTAGAGACTATCTTTGTTCAGTTCAGTGCCCAACAGCAAAAGAGTCTTTAGATAAATCTTCAGGCGAAGCCAGTCTGTTCTTGAAGGCGAAGTCTGGACAAATCTAAAAATCTACCTTCAGGGAAGCCCTTAATTAACTCACAAGGTGGTAGGACTGCTTCTGCGGTAACCCACCTATTTGGAGGTGTCAGGGATGCTACTCTGGTGGCTTAACCAATCAGATGCTCCTAGGGGCCTCTGCCCATCTAAGATTCAAGATGGCATAATCAAGTGGCCACCTGAAGGAGCTCTGGGCACCTCCCAGGGAAAGAGCTGGACGGGGGTGAGAGGGCATGTCACTCCCTTGTCCTTTGTGTAGTTTCACAGCGGAACTGGCCCGTATCGTTCGGCGCCCAAGGAGCTGTCCAAGGGAGTACCCCAGGGCTCGTGTTTGAGTCTTACTTTTTTCAACATCTATATTGCTCCCTTGGCCAATCTACTGAGGACACCTGGGTTTATTCCCATATCACACACCGAGGATACTCAGTTACTCTTTCCATTCGATAAATTCACCTCGTCGGTACAGCAGGCCTTCTCTAATGGGATGAGAGCCCTATACCACTGGATGAAGAATAATTTCCTCCTGTGTAAAGTGGGAAAAACAGAGATTATGCTCTTCGGAGAGGCCCCCCTCTTATGGACGCCAGATTGGTGGCCGACTGACCTAGGCCCCCATCCTGCCCCAAAGTCAATATTCAAGAATCTGGGTATTCGTTTGGATTAAGCCCTTATTTTGAAGGAGAATGCTGCTCAGACAGTTGGTTCTTGTTTCCATATATTAGGCCTGCTCCGTCGAGTCTTCCCTCTGCTTCCTGACTCTACCCGGAAAACTTTAGTCCAGGCGCTGGTATTGAGTAGTCTGGATTACTGTAACGGCCAGCTGATTTCCGCTAATGACGCTTCACTCAGCAGACTGCCGGTAGTCCAGAATACGGCCGCACTGTTGATCCTCAATGCTCCCTCCAGAACCCCCTCTCGCCCTCTTCTTATTAAGTTGCACTGGCTCCCTATCCGCCAAAGGGTCAGATTTAACATCTGCTGCACCATTCACAAGTCACTGCTTAATTTGGGTCCTTCCTACCTCTCGGAGAAATTCATGCCATATGTACCATCAAGGTCCCTCCGCTCGAGTGCTAAATACCTTCTTGTGGTGCCTCGAGTAAGAAAGGCAAGCTTAGAAGAAAGAGCGCTCTCCCATCTTGGCCCTGGATACTGGAATGAGCTTCCCTTTTCTTTGAGACAGTGCTCGTATCACTTATAATTCAGGAAGCTGCTGAAGACAACTCTTTTTTTTGTGCCTGATCTTGCTGGAACCACATCACACCCTCACGGTCCGTCCTAACCGCAGAGATACATCTTCAGGGGGTCGATTCTAGCGCTATACAAAAAATAAAATAAATAGAGCAGGAGCCAAGGGCTCCTGAACCAGCCAAACTGATTTATGCAAGGAGGGCACCAAATGTGCACTTCAAAGTAGTCAGGAGGCGCTCAGAAGCACCCCAACCCTAGCCTAATTAAGCTCAGAAGCAGGAAGGCAAAACAGTGTCTGGGGTCGGCAGCAGCAGTGGCTTGCTCGCAGACACTGCAAGGCTCCACCGGTAGGCCTGGGGGGGTCCTCTAAGGAGCCCCTGTAGGAGGCTGGCTTTGTATATAGTGCACACTTATTTAAGTGAAGCACCCAACACTAATCCAGACAACCCTTACAGTGATTTTAGTCGTCGATGACAACCATAGAATGCTCTCTTAGTGGTAGCTGTGGAGAGCAGTCTTTAGACTTAGTCCAGAAGGAGTGTCAAGCAGCTTGTTTTAACAGTACTAATCATATAGTGTAGATTAAGTGGAAAAGAAAGTGTAGTTATAAAAATATGCATTTATTATAAACACTCATTAACAGATTGATATATCTACAACCCAGGGATATAATCACAATACTTCAACCGTAGAACAAATAAGTAACACAAATACACAGTGGTCTCCAAGGGGAGATCAAACCATATACTATTAAAGTGGAAGACGAACCATGACTGAGGTAGAGACTGGACCCAGAAGACTTAGAAGAGCTGGAGACCCAAGGAAACACCCAAGATGAGTACCCAGGTACCCCACGGAGGCAATGTGCAGAGTGGAAAAGCGACTGTGTGCTCAATACAAGTCAATGGGAAAGCCGCTGTTGCAATTTTCAAGACGAAGGACCCTCCGCAGAGGATCCTAAAGAAACCCCATGGAAACTGGAAGGTTGGAGAGTCACCCCACCCATGGATACCATCTATACCACAAGGTAATCCGGGTGCATAGGAGTGAAGTGACTCCGTGGACCACAATGGAGGACTTCAGTGAAGATGCCTCTGGCAAAGAAGATGGAAGAGTCTGGTGGAATCCAAGGGTGGATTCTTGAAAAGGAGTACCTGGGGAAAGTGTCTATGCCACTCGGGAGTGGCCAGGAGGCATGGAAAACCAATATCACCACTGAATGAAGATGCAGGGGAGTTGCAAGTGACCTTGTCGCTGCAGCTGTGAGCACCAGGTGATGCTGTGGAAGACCAAGAACCGTTCACAAACTGTCCCATGTCGAAAATTGAGAGCCAGGGGTTCGGTGTCTGGCGGTAGCACCAACAAGTCTTGGCAGCAGCAACAGAGGAGTAAAACAAAGAAGGTATCAGCAAGATCCAAGGGACTCCCCAAACACAGGAGAGTTAAAGCTAACCCTGAGCTAGCAGGGGAGCCCACTGGAGCCAAAGAAGACCTTCAAGATGACCCACAGGCCGAAGGCACAGGAGCCACAAGAGGACCTCGAGCAGCTCTCCAAGAATGGAGGCCCACGGTGCAGAGGATGTGGTGAGGATGAAGATCTTGGTAGCAGGAGATGCTGAAGGCTCGATTCTCTTGGAGCCCGAAAATCTCTGGAGAAGAGAGTCAACAAGCCTTGGCAAGTCAATATGGTGCACAGGGGTACTGTTCCAATGGTTCTGCCAAGGGATACTGGCTTCAAACCTACATAGAAGTTAGTGCAGACCTCGAGGGAGTTGCAGAATGAACACCTGTGTTTTTTAGCCTTTCAGAGTGCATTGGATGTCTGGTGCAGCAGACCGGTCAGCTTAGTTGCAGTGCCTGCAGATGCAGGGGAGTAACTCCTTCTCTCCAAGGAAGATTCCTTGGGTGTCTTTGATGTCCACAGGCCTGTGGAAGAACCTGGATGGAGCCCAGGCACAGATGACGCATAAGACTGGCAGGATGATGAGACTTGGTGCAGCAGGAGTCTTTCAAATGCAGTGAAGTCCAACATGCCCAGACGGTTTAAGATGAAGTGGTTTTGGATCTGAATCTTGTCCCATGACGAATCCGAAGAGCCACCCATACTAAGCCCTTAAGTACCCAAAGGAAAAGGTTCAGACGATTCAGGGGTCCCTCCCAGAAGAGGCTGGACAGATGGGAGGATACTGCCAAGTCGTCTGTCCAGTTTCTCGCCAGAGTGGGAACCAATGGATCCCTGAACTAGTTCCAACTGGAGTTAGGCAAGGAGTGCACCAAACATGCCCTTTAAAGCAGTCTGGCGGCGCTGGCAAGCACTCCCACCCCAGTGAAATATTAAGTTCTGTCTGGGAGGTGGTTACATCTCCTGATGACAGGAAACCTATTGTTCTATCTTCTCTTGCTCGAGCCTGGCTCAACAGCAGGAGGGCAGAATTGTTTCTGTGGTCGGCAGCGGCACTTGCTTGCTGTTAGACCCTGAATGGTGGGTACCAGGAATACAGGGGGGCTACCTTGGGGAGCCCCCAGTAGATGAGATCCTACATACAACACTGGAATCTGGGTTGGAGTAGGAGTTCAACATGTTTGATACCAAACCGGTTTCGGTGAAGCAAATATATAGTTAGACATCTTGTAATTGACTTGATGTCTACTATATGTATAAAATGGATGACCGCACTTACAAAGCCCGGAGAATCGAAACCTAGGTTTATAAGGGGTGTCCTGCTCATGCAGAGCACCCTCACACTTCTAACCAAGCACCCTGCCTTCAGGATTGAAAGGCCTACCTTAGGGGTGACTTATAGGTTTTAAGTTGAGTGACCTCAGATATAAGGAAACTTATATCTGTTGTGAGTGGTGCTTGCACCAGGTCACACAGGCTGCAATGGCAGGCCTGTGGACACAGTTTGCGTGGTCTCTCATGGGTGGCATAATACATGCTGCAGCCCTTGGGATACTCCTGGTGTACCAATGCCCTAGGTACCTCCATACCATATACTAGGGACTTAGAAAGGTACACCAGTATCCAATGAGGAAGGTACCAAAGTGCTTAGCATAGCCAACTTTAGGGAGGGCGCACAGTGACTGGGGTCCTGATTAGCAGGATCTCAGTCCGACTAGTCTGAAAACAGACTGACACCAGCAAAAAATGGGGGTGACCATGAAAGCAGATCCTACTTTCCTATAGCCCCCCCCAAGTACGTGGTATCATGCAACTAAAACTGAACACTTTATTGCAACATGTTTGATACCAAAAATGACTGGGTTTGGTGAAGCTATTATGTAGTTGGATTTTTCGACTTGGACAGTGTCCACTGCATTTATTAAAATGGCCTCCACACACTTATAAAGCCAAACAATGGACTACGAGATTTGTAGGGGTATCTTTGGTCATGCATAGCCACCCTCACACTTAGACCATGTGCCCTGCCTGTGGGTTGTAGGACTTACCTTAGGTGTGATGTATACATTTTAAATGCAGTGCCAGCAATTTAAGGGAAAACTTATTTCTCAAGTGAAAGGTGTATGCACCATTTCACGCAGGCTGCAATGGCAGACACAGTTTGCATGGGCTCCCATGGGTGGCACAATACATGCTGCAGCCCATGGGAGCCCCCTGGTATACAAATTTCCTATGTACCTTAGTACCATATACAAGGGACTTACAGGGGTACACCAGAATGCCAATTGTGAGGTGTACAATACACTTACTGGTAAATTTAGGAGAGAGAGCACAGACACTATTGTCCTGATTAGCCTTGTGGAACTCACTGCCCCTACAACTGCGCTCCGAAGCCAGTCTCTTCAGGTTTCGTAAACTTTTAAAAACTTTTTTGTTCTCTGTTTAATCCTTGCATTCTTGTAGCTGTGTTATGTTCTGATAAGCGCGGGGATGCCTATTGGTAACCAGGCGCTATACAAAACTCGGAATAATAATAATAATAATAATTAGCAGAATCCTAGTGTATTGCACTAAAAAAAAAAATGGCACCAGGCAAAAAGTGGGGGTAAGTATGCCAAAAAGATACTATTTCCCTACAGGCACTCTCTTTTGCCTCATTTAATTTAATTTCTATCTTCGATTCTTTTCAGTGTGGCCCTTTTCTTTGGTTTGTTTTACTATTTGTAACACATGGGTTTCTCATATTGTGTTCCTATTGGTTCAGGCCTAGGTTCCAAACCTTCTGTCTTCTTGTGTTCCTGAGCCTGTTTGTTTTCAGCAGTCTTGTATACGTGTGTCTGTTTTATGCATATCTGTCATCACAACCGTGGGGTAGCTGTTGTCTGTTCTTTTTTACCCTCTTCACCTGGGGAACCAGTCCCCTTGATTGTTGGATCCTTGCCTGGTATCCTTATTTCACAGAGTATGCGTTTTCCCTTTCTTTCCTGTATCTTCCTCCCTCCACTCCCACCTTTGTGGCATCCCCCTTTTTGCTATGCGAGAGGATGCATTACAGCCCCCTTCTTTGATATGTGTCTTTCATTACTTTTTCTTCAGGCATATCCTACCTCTTCTCTTGTTTCCATGAAATGTTGGTGAAGTTTCTTAACTGTTTCTCCTGCTTCTGTAAGTTGGACAACGTGTATTTGTCCTAATCAACTATCTGATGCCTTTAGTTTCCACAAGCCCTTCATTTCACTCTGGTGGTCTTCCTCTTTTCCTTCATGATGGACTATCCACAAGCTGTTATTCCTTGCTTCTCCTGCTACCGCCTGCTGGCACCTTTCCTCCTTCTATGGCGTTGGTTCATGGGCCTTGTACTCCTATATTGGACACTGCCTTCCACTTCTCATTCTTATGGCATTATGTTGCTGTTTCCCATCCTTGTCTTTCTTTCTCCACCTCAGCTACTATTGTAACTCTTCTTTTCCATTGTAGGATATGTTGTCGCTGTCCTTCCTTGGTTACCTCTGTTGTTGGAGAATCCTTCATTCCTCCACTTCTCATCCTCCCGCTTACTGGCGGTAGACATGGGTTACCTTCAGAGGAGTGGATATGCTTTGCTGTACCCTGTACGACTTGTGTGTCTACGGGGATTTTTATGTTTTTCATATGCCTAGTTATCCTAATATGCATTTATCCTTTAATGCATCTACATGTGTGGACCTATAAGTTGAACGGAACTATTGTGGATATTTTTAAGTTTGTGTTTACACAGATTGTCGTCTGGCCTTCTGTACGGTGTACTTCGCTGCATCTTACCTCCATTCTGCTTGGTGACCTGATTCACCATTCTTGGTTATAGTTGTTGTTTCCTTCCTTTTTATCTATGACCGTCTGTTACATTACCCAAGGGTGTTTTCTCTACCTTTGTGGTTCTCTGTTTAAGAGCGGTTTCCTTACTGTTATTGTTTTCCTATTGATGCTCTTCAGCATTCATTGCTCTCTTTTTCTCCATCGTTCTTTCATTGGAGGTTCATTTTTTTGATCTCTGTTTCTCAGGGTTGTTCCTTCTACGATTGGTGGGTGCTTTTATTTGCTGTATGTGTTACTGTGGATGAGTGGGACGTGTCTGCTCCTTCCTTTTGATTTTGGGCAGGGACTCCATAGACTTTTGTACTTGGTCCCCTTACATTCCCCAGTCTTAGGTTGCATGCGCTTTGGGGCTACCTCTTTTACTGGTTCTGTTCAGTGTCTCACGGGCTTCTGGCTTTCTACTCCCTACGGGCTACCTACTGTCCTTCTAGGGGATCAATCCTTTTGGTGAGCATCCCCGATCATTTTTTGGATTGTCTGATCCTTTCTAATTTTCAGACCGACTTCTCCTTTTGAGGGTTTTTAGTACGGTCAGTTCGCAGCCCCTTCTCCTGCGATGGTGTTGCTTGGTTAAACGATTTTAAGACAAGGATTCTGCAGCGAGATGTCCCTATCATATGAACAGGTTACTTACCTTTAATAACACCTTATCTGGTAGAGACAAGACCTAGCCGCAGATTCCTTATCGATCCACCCCTCCTCACCACTCTGCAAACTGAAGATCTGTTGCCTCCAAGATCTCCTCTTAGATACTACTTCAGTTCTTTTAATCTGTACTTGTTGATACAAGTTTCCTTTTCAGCACACTATTTCCTGAGATTGTTTTTCTATATGGCTTGCTTGGCTGGCGTGGAAATAGTTACAAAAGAAACTGACGTCAGCGCCTCGGGGAGGGCTTATATGGACTCCGTTGACATCACATTCAAGAGATGATGATGTGGAGTTGCTAGACACCCCAAACTAACATGCGGAGGTCCTGCTGGAAACGTTTCTGAATCCAGCCTGGCACCTGCAGAGGATTTTAAGATAGGGAAGCTGTGGTTAGATCTTGTCTCTACCTGACAAAGCGTTACAGAAGGTTAGTAACTTGTTTGTCAGCAGATGTACCAGAATTAGGATTTTCAATGCCGACGTGAAGCACTGCATGCACAAGATGATTGCTATGTTGAAATGAGTGTGACACCAAAATGTGGCACGCATTGGTCTCAGCTTGATGCATGTGCAGAGACACGCACATGTGGGAGGTGTGTGCGTTACCCTTATGAAGCAATACATTGTGGCACCAATGTCTGATGCAATATATTTCCTTATTTTTCAGATACTCTTTGGATTGGCAAGTTTAATACTACCTTGTGCATGCGTTGATTTAGAATTCATGCCACCTGAAAATTTCTATGTAAAGGATACCCTTTTCCCGGGGGAGTACTAGGAAAACAAACCCACCATGGCACAAGTCCAGGACTTAATAGGCCAGTAGTGTAGGGCTAAAACATCTTCGCAAATTAAAGGGTCATCGGACCATAAATCCTCAATCCTCTTTATAGTTATTTTTAATACACCCACTAATAATGCTAAAGGATATTTTGGGAGTGGATGGAGAATTTATATTTAATTTTCTGATGGATACATCTGCCTGTGGATTCCTCACCTTATGAATATCCACTGCGCCAGCATTCCGTGGAAATCTTTTCCTAGCCTTTCACACTGACGAGGTTGTCACAATGCATGGATCCGCACACCGTCTGAGCCATAAGAGAACCACGTCGGCGTAATGACGTTCGTTCCCTTTTTTCCGTGCCGTCGACGCATAAAGGTTTTCTAGCTCGCTCCATAGTCTGTGCAGTTACTTTGTTATTCATTCTGCTTTTACTGTATCTAGAAGAGATGACGTCTTCAAGGTACTCTGGATTTAAGCCCTACAGGGAATGTGGGGGGCACATGTCCATCACTGACCCCCGTGAAGATTGTTTATGATGCTTATCGTCAGATCATGACGTGGAGGACAGATCATGTTGCAGAAAAATGAACCTAAAGCACTTCAGGAACGGGAAGCCAAGTTGTTCCTGGCCAAGGCGAAGAAAGAAGGTAAAGGGCATAAGTGTGATAAGTCGAAGTCATTGACTTCACATACATCGAAGTCGAGAAAGCACAAGAAAAAAAGAAGACATAAATCTCCGCACAGCTCGACGAAGGGTAAGGCTTCTAGGTTTCCTTCGCCTGCCCCTCGACGTCGCTGTAAAGACTTTGTATCTCCTTCGCCTCTCCTTCTCCTCGTGCGACTCCGGAGAAGTCTCCTTCGCCTAGAGGCACTCTGGCACAGTCTCCGGAGCTGAGAGATTCACCAGCTTCAGACGCCGAGCCAGTTCATGATGTTCCATCTTCTCCTGTGCCTGAGTATGACCCGGTGGATTCGGCAGTGAATCCGGTTGTTCCGATGTCGGACACTCCCTGCTTGGATACTAGTTCGAATCCATATCCCCAATTCCCGGCTCCTGCAACCCGTCGCATTTTTTAAATGCTATGTACGGTGTTTTTTCAATGGAGGTTTTTCCATCCGGAGCACCTTTTTGTCCCAGGAATCCGCTGGCTTTCAACTTGGGAGTGCCCCAGAAATCTGCCCAAGCACCCTTTATGCTGATGGCGCCGTCATGGCAATTTCCAGCGCCCAGAGTCTCCACGCCGATGATAGAATCTTTTGCGCCGTCTGGTAAGTCCTCCTCTCCACTTCGTGTGGATCTCGTGCCTCCTTCGGAACCTCCTTTGACACCGGCTCCGGAGCAGTCGGCGCCACGTACAGCACCACCGATGCCGCGTCCGCTGATTTGTTCATGAAAAGAGGCTCAGAGGGTTATAGAAGAGGAGCAGTATCTTAGAGAGGAGGTAGAGGAGGGGGAGTTGGAAGAGTCTCTGGATGAATTCAAGGGAATTCAGGAGGCGAGTGGTTTAGATACCTCTCCAGAGTGGGAACTCTCTTCTACAAGGGCTTTGCCTCCTCAAGAGGTAGCTCCCTACCACTTGGTGATGAGGAAAACTGCAGAGCTTTTGGATTTACAGGTACCTACTGCTGAATATAAGCCAAATTTGTTGACTGAGGTTTTGGATTTACCTTCCTCCACAGTTGAGCCTTTGTTAACTTTTAATGAAGCTTTATTGGATCCTATCCTCGAGGTTTGGCGTAAACGACTCTCTTCACCTGCCGTTTCTAAGGCTGTGGCTAGAAAGTAAAGGATCGCACCAGGAGATCCAACATTTCTCTCTTCTCATCCTTCTCCAGAGAGTTTAGTGGTGCAGGCATCCTGCTACAAGCAATCTTCGGGTACCTTTCCTCAAGCCCCAGCTGACAGGGACTGAAAAAAATTGGAACAGTCATCTAAAAAGGTTTTATCCTCTTCTAGAATGGCTCTGAAATCGACCAATGACACTGGTCTATTCGGCCGTTACATACATGCTTTGATGGACTCAGCGAAACAATTGACCCCCCAAGTTACCCGACGAGGATAAAGGAAACTTTATGGAGGTTCTGTCAGATGCTCAGGCGGCGGCTAGACCGGTCATTCAATCAGGTCTGGATACGGCTGACTCCGTTGCCAGAATTATGGGCTCTTCCATTGTTACAAGAAGGCAGGCTTGGCTTCGTTCGTCTGGATTTTCCCCTGTTGTCCAGTCCACTCTTGTTTATTTGCCTTTTGACGGGTCAAAGCTCTTTGGGGAAAAAGCAGATTCGGCCTTGCAAAGGTTTAAGGATAGCAGAGCCACAGCAAAGTCCTTGGGATCGCAGCCCCAGTCGAGAGGTTTTGGCTACAAGAAACATCGAGGCTTTGGAAGGTCTTCCCTTCGCACCTTCCGTCAACCTCCGCAGCAGCAGCAACATTCACTCTATAAATCTTATAGAGAGGGTGCCGAAGGTCACCAACGTGGGTCTGCCCGCAATCTCTCCTCCTTCTCTTCTGCCTCCCTTGCTCCCTCTGGTACCGCAGGAAAGCAGCCCTAGATACCCAATCCTGGATCATGTGGGTCCTGTAGGGGGTCAGCTGCCTCACTTTCTGCAAGGTTGAAAATTGGTCACAACGGACCTTTGGGTTTTAAACCTTGTGGAGAATGGGTACACCCTTCCTTTTCGGGAATTTCTTCCTCCTTACTCTCCTTGCCCAGGTTTTTGTTAAGAGGACCATTTGCTTCTTCTGCAGAAGGAGGTTATTACTTTACTTCAAAAAGGTGCGATAGAGGTAGTTCCAGAGCAGGAAAGTGTTCAAGGATGCTACTCCCGGTATTTCCTGATCCCCTAAAAGGACAGTAGGTTATGTCTAATCCTGGACCTCAGGGTCTTGAATTTCTACCTGAACAGGAGAAATTCAAGATGCTGACCCTTGCTCTGGGGCTGCAGCAAGAGGACTGGATGGTGTCAATCTACTTACAGGATGTGTATTTTCAAATCCCCATCCTGAAGTCGCACAGGAAGTATGTCCGTTTTACGGTTGGATCGCAACACTACCAGTTTGCGGTCCTCCCGTTTGGTCTTACTACTGCCCCGTGAGTCTTCACAATGGTGATGGCAGTGGTGGCTGCTCGTCTCAGAAAATTGGGTATTCCTTTTTTCCCTTATCTGGAGGACTGGCTGCTCAAAGCGGAGTCGCCAGAGATAGTGCTTCATCTTCTGCGGGTAACATCTCAACTGTCGTTCAACTTGGGTTTTTCAATCAATGTGCCCAAATCTCACCTGGTGCCCTCTCAGCGCAACCTGTTCATAGGGGCGGTACTGGACGCTACTGTGTGTCGAGCATTTTCTCCTCCACACAGAATTATTGACATTCAGGAGATAATCCCTTTATTCCACAATGGAGCGATTGTTCCCGTTCTGAAGGTCCTTCGCCTGCTCGGTCTATTCGCCTCCTGCATTCTGTTGGTCAACCAGGCACGCTGGCAGATGAGGGTGTTCCAGTGGTGTCTCCGCAGGCAGTGGTATCAGCACAACGGAGATCTCAGGGAGTCAGTCAGGATCTCCAGAGAAGCTGTGGTGGATCTGTCTTGTTTGAGTGTGGAGAGCAATCTTTCTCAAGAAAAGCCCTTTCATCGGTGGCCACAGTGATAACTAATGCCTCTACCCTAGGGTGGGGTGCTCATCTGGGGGATCTGGGGATCAAGGGTCTTTGGTCTCCAGAGGAGAGATTGCTTCATATCCATCTTCTGGAATTGCGGGTAATACGATTGGTACTCAGGCCTTTCTCCCTTCCCTTTGCGGTCAGTCGATTCAAGTCCTGACGGACAACACTACCGCAATGTGGTATGTCAACAAGCAGAGAGGAGTAGGATCGTACTATCTCTGCAGAGAGGCGTTACATCTTTGGTCCTGGGCTCAGGGCCATCTGATTTGCTTGATGGCAAATCATCTGGCCGGGGGTGCTGAATGTGCGTGTGGACAGTCTCAGTCGGCAGTTCTCCGCCAACCACGAGTGGAGGCTTCATCCGGAGTTGGTTCGACACATCTTTTGGATGTGGGGGGACTCCTCAGTGGACCTGTTTGCCACTCTCGAACACGCACTGCCCTTCATTCTGCAGTCTCCAGTTTCTGATGCAGGGGGCATTGGGGGACGTGTTTTAGTTGAGTTGGAGCTCACAACTCCTTTACGCGTTTCCTCCAATACACTTGATTCCTCGGGTTCTGCGGAAGATTCACCAAGATGGGGCCGAAGCCATTTTGATCGCCCCAGATTGGCCAAGCAGGGTCTGGTACACAGATCTTCTTCACCTCTCATCACACCCTCCACTCTGTCTCCCTCTCAGGGCAGACCTCCTCTCGCAGTCAGAGGGGCAGGTTCTACACCCCCACCTCCTGAGCCTGCACCTTCATGCCTGGAGATTGAACGGGGCAACCTGAATTCCTTGTCTCTCCCACCTGATGTGGTGGATGTTATTATCTGAAAGAGACACGTTAGTGATAGATTCCTTACCTTAGAATATCCCCAGGCGTCAGACTGGATCCGGAAACTTTTGCGTAGCAGTACCTTTGCGCGTCGGTAGGCGTCATCTGCGGCTCCGTGTCCGTCGTCGGCGTCGTGGGCGCCGTGATAACGTCGTCGGAGTACTTAGACGCCGCCTCCGCGTGCTGACGTCAGTTCTTCTTTTTCCGCGCTAGCCAGCGCAGATCTGGAAAAAGCAGTAACCCTAGTCAATTTTTGACTAACTTTTTGGGATAATTTTTGATCATTTCTCGAAGTCTTGCGACTCTGATCGGTGCCGTAGGGATGCCAGGTTTCAAGCACTGCGAGGATTGCGACTGCACGATGTCAGTCACGGATCCTCACCACCTGTGCCTCACTTGTCTAGGCGTCGACCACGACGACAAGGCCTGCTCCGACTGCCGGGCCCTCCCTTTGAAAGCCAGGCGGGAGCGGTCCCGCAGGTGACTCTAACTCCGGCAGTCGGCCCCGCGCCGCGTGAGGTCCCGGTCCCACGGGAGGTCGAGGGACAGGTTGCGGGGACGGAGCCACCACAGCTGCGTGAGTCGGCACCACTCCTCCGGGTCGAAATCGTCGTCAGGTAAGAAGCACAAGAAGTCGAAGAGGCGTCATCGATCTTCCGACTCCCCCGACGCTCGCGCGATACGGCCGGGGGTTCGGGTGACACTGCCCACGCGGCTACTTTGGAGTCGCGGGCGTTGCGACCCGCCCCACACCCTCCGGTCCCTGGGCGAGACGCGACGCAGGAGGAGATAGAGCGCTCTCTCATGGCCATGAGGTCCCTTTCTCCTCCGACGGGCTCCGCGGCGCCTTCGGGCCCAGCGGACCAGTTTGGGTCCCCTAGTGCGTCAGGGGCTTTGGCCCCAACCCCGTCGGGTGCTTCGGCCCCGACGCCGCCGGCGCCTTCGGGTCCGGCGCCGCAAGGTCAAGCGGTCCCGGCCCCGCTGGTGCCTTCGGGCCCGGTATCGCGGGACGCGACTGGACCTTCTTCAGGTTCTGGATCGTCACCGGTGGACCTTACGCCCCCCCCGGCATCAGGCCGTATGGTGTCACCTCCGGCGCCGTCCTGGGGCGGCGCCGCCCCCGATGCCTCCTTTGCTCCGGAGTCGGAACGGCGCCACTGGGCGCCGCTTTCGACGCTGTTTGGAGATTTTCCCTTCTACGAACCGGCCCCATTGATTGAAAACCCTGAGTATCAGGAGATGGGTGATGAGGACTATTGGGAGGGGTCTGAGGACCCTCTGACCAAAGAGTGTCAGTCTCAAGAGGACTGGGCAGGAGACCTTGGGGAGGCCAGTGGCCCGGACACCTCTCCAGACACTGATTTTGTCTCCCCTCCTACCGTGGCTTCGGAGGAGGGGGCAACCTATAGTGTGGTGTTGATGAGGGCTGCCAAGGCCTTGGGCCTTGAGCTCCCTGTCGCGGTTGTGAGGACTAACCTCCTCACTGAAGTCCTTAAACCGCAGTCAAGCTCGGCCGAGCCTCTGCTGCCTTTTAATGAGGCCTTGACCGACGTTCTTTTGGGCACTTGGTCCCGGCCCGCTACGGGTTCGCCCGTAGATAGGAACGTGGCCAGACGCCACCGGGCGACCCATGTTTCCTGTCCACCCACCCCACCCCCGAGAGTCTGGTCATCCAGGCCTCCAATTCCCAGACCGCATTCCCGTCGGCTCCGCCGGACAGGGAATCCAAAAGGTACGAGCAGTACGGGAAAAAGATCTTCTCCTCCCTTAGTTTGGGACTGCGGTCTTCCAACACCGCATGCCTCTTGGGCCGCTACACCCATTCTCTGTGGGAGACGGTTGCGGAAGTGCTGCCAGAGTGTCCGTTGGAGGTACGGGCCAAACTCGGCCAAGCCCTTGTTGAAGGTCGGGATGCAGCAAAATACTCCATCCGGTGTGGGCTGGATACCACCGACTCACTAGGTAGAGCGATGGCAACGACGGTGGCGGTTAGACGCCACGCCTGGTTGAGGTCCGCCAACTTTTCGGCAGATGTCCAAAACACTCTGATGGACATGCCGTTTGATGGCTGTCGCCTTTTTGGCGACAAGGCAGACCACGCGCTTGAGTGCTTTAAGGACTCCAGGGCCACGGCCAAGTCCTTGGTCCTCTTGGCCCCGCGCCAGCAAACGGGTGCCTTTCGCTCCTTTCGTGGCCAAGGAAGGGGCGCCCCCACACGTGCCGCCAGCCACACACCGCAGACTAACAACCAGCGTGGTGGCGGCCGTGGAAATCGCCGTGGAGGCGGTCGGGGACAATGGCGAGGTCAGTCCACACCTTCCCCTGCAGCATCCGCCTCTAAACCCTCCTAGTCCAAGCTTCTAGGCCCATGTGATGCCAGTGGGGGGCAGGGTTCACCATCACCACTCTCACTGGCACACTGTCACTTCGGACAGGTGGGTGCTGCAGATCGTCCAGAGTGGCTACTCCCTCCCTTTCGAGATAACCCTTCAAGCCATGCCACCGCAACACCACCGCGTATCGGTGGATCACTTGCGGCTTCTGCAGGAGGATGTTTTGGCCGTCTTGGCCAAGGGGGCCATCGAGCACATTCCTGGGCCAGAAGTAGGACGTGGTTGCTACTCCCACTACATTCTGGTACCCAAGAAATGCAAAGGGGGCCTATGCCCTATCTTGGACCTACGGATTGTTAACGGCTTCCTCCGGAAGGAGAAGTTCAAGATGCTGACTCTGGCTCAGGTCTTAGCTGCCCTGGACCCAGGGGACTGGATGGTAGCGCTGGACTTGCAGGACGCTTATTTCCACATCCCCGTCCTGCCGTCCCACCGGCGTTACCTGCGGTTCACGGTAGGCCACAAGCACTTTCAGTTTACTGTGCTCCCCTTCGGCCTTAACAGCATCCCACGGGGGTTCACAAAGGTGATGGCGGTGGTCGCAGCTCATCTGCACAGGTTAGGGGTTTCAGTCTTCCCCTACCTCGACGACTGGTTGTTGAAGGCGGGCTTGCCCCAGACAGTCGTCAACCACCTCCAGACAACGGCAGACCTCTTGCACCAGCTGGGGTTTTCCATAAATGTGCCGATGTCACACCTTTGTCCCTCTCAGTAGCTCCTTTTCATCGGAGCGGTTCTCGACTCGGCGCAGTTTCGGGTTTACCCACCCGAACAGCGGGTTCGGGATATACAGGCCTTGACTCCAATCTTCCAGCCTTTATCCCGAGTTTCGGTGAGGTTGACGCTGCGGCTTCTGGGGCTGATGGCTTCCTGCATCCTTCTGGTGCATCACGCCCGGTGGCGGATGCGGGCTCTGCAGTGGGACCTGAAGTTTCACTGGGCCCAGCATCAGGGCAACCTGTCCGACCATGTCCTGATTTCGGAGGGCACTGCGAGACAGCTGCAGTGGTGGCTCACGGACCATGATTGGGTCAGTGGCAGATCCCTCTCCCTTCCCCAACCGAAGCACGTAGTTGTGACGGACGCGGGATAGGCGGAGATCAGAGGCATCTGGTCTCCGGCGGAGTCCCGGCTCCATATCAACCTTTTGGAGCTGCAGGCGATTCGTCTAGCACTGAAGGCATTCCTCCCCTCTTTCCGGGGGAGTGTAGTGCAGGTGTTCACGGACAACACCACCGCCATGTGGTACTGCAACAAACAGGGCGGGGTGGGGTCGTGGACCCTCTGCCAGGAGGCTCTGCGACTCTGGCAATGGCTGGAACATCAGGGCGTGACTCTGGTGGTTCAACACCTGGCAGGTTCTCTGAACCCCAGGGTGGACGAACTCAGCCGCCGGTGCATGATTGATCACGAATGGCGTCTGAACTCGGACGTGGCGCAAGGCCTCTTTCTGCCGTGGGGAGAGCCTTGGTTAGATCTATTCACCACCGAAGAGAACACGCAATGTCATCAGTTCTGCGCGTTGGAATTTCCAAGGGGGCACTTGCTCGGAGACGGTTTTCGTCGCGAGTGGAGTTGCGGTTTGTTGTATGCCTTTCCGCCTATACCACTTCTGCCCAGAGTGCTGAAGAAGATCGAGCGCGACCGAGCACAAGTCATCCTTGTGGCTCCGGACTGGGCACGAAGGTACTGGTATCCCGAGTTACTCAGTATGTCAGCGATCCCCCGGTTCGTCTGCCTCTTCAGGAGGACCTTCTGTCGCAGCAGCAGGGGACGGTCCTCCACCCAAACCTGTCCATTCTCCACCTCCATGCTTGGAGATTGAGCGGCGACAGTTGAGGCCATTTGACTTGCCTCCTGAAGTCTGTAACATCATTCTGGCTGCCAGGCGTCCCTCCACAAAGTCGGTATATGCCTGCAGGTGGAACAGATTTGTGGCATGGTGCACAGCAAAGGCTGTGGATCCCCTCAATGCCCCTCTTTCTGAGGTTCTTCTCTTTCTTTTTTCTCTTGCCCAGCAGGGCTCTGCTCTGGGCACTATCAAAGGCTACCTTTCTGCTCTTTCAGTTTTTTTGAGGCTGCCTGGTCAACCTTCTTTGTTCAAGTCCCCTATCGTTAATTGATTCCTGAAAGGCATCACACATACGTTTCCTCCTGTTCCCTTTGTGATGCCTCAGTGGGACTTGAACTTGGTTCTAACCTTTCTGATGTGCGCTCCCTTTGAGCCACTTCACAACTGTCCTCTCCACCTTCTTACTTTGAAGACTGCCTTCCTAGTAGCCATCTCCTCTGCGGAGAGTGAGTGAGCTCCAGGCTCTATCCTGTAAACCTCCTTTCCTTTCAGTCCATCCGGACTAGGTTGTGTTACGGACAAGGCCCTCTTTCCGACCCAAGGTAGTCACGGCCTTCCACATTGGGCTATCCATAACCTTGCCCACCTTCTTTCCGCCTCCGCATGCCTCGAGAGAGGAAGAGAGGCTCCACCGTCTGGACCCAAAAACATGCGCTCTCGTTCTATCTGAACCGCACACGCCAGTTCCGGGTGGATGACCAACTCTTTGTTGGTTACGTGGGTGCTAAGAAGGGGAAAGCGGTGCACAAGCTGACCATCTCGCGGTGGATCATCTTGTGTATCCAGGCGTGTTACTCCTTGGTGAAGAAGGAACCCCCTGTTGGGCTGAGGGCTCATTCCACTCGAGCCACAGCGACTACAACTGCCTTGGGCCGAGGTGTGCCCTTGCAGGACATTTGCCAGGCAGCTACGTGGGCCTCGCTGCACACGTTTGCAAGACATTATTGCCTGGACAGTCAAGTCCGGAGGGGTGGCTTCTTTGGCCGTTCCGTCCACCAGGACTTTCTGGTGTGATTATTGGTTCGCAGACCCACCACCACGGGGTTGGTATTGCTGGGGTATCTATTCTAAGGTAAGCAATCTATCACTAACGTGTCTCTTTCAGATGCACAAGTTACTACTTGTGTAACGATATATCTGTAAGAGACATTAGTTACTGATAGATTCCTTACCGACCCACCCAACCTCCCCGTTCTGCGAACCGATATCTAGGGTTAAGGTCATCCCCTTTTAGGGCCCTAGTTTCATGGCACCAGTGTTGGTTTTTGGCATAGCTCTGCGTTTCTGGCGCGGAAAAGCTGTGTCTAAGAACTGACGTCAGCACGCAGAGGCGGTGTCTAAGTACTCAGACGACGTCATCGCGGCGCCCACGACGCCGACGACGGAGGTGGAGCCGCAGACGATGCCTACCGACGCGCAAGGGTACTGCTACGCAAAAGTTTTCGGATCCAGTCTGACGCCTGGGGATATTCTAAGGTAAGGAATCTATCACTAACTAATGTCTCTTACAGATATATCGTTACACAAGTAGTAACTTGTGCTTATCGACCATGCAACACTCCACGAAGTCAGTTTACTCCTATAGATGGTCAAGATTCTTTAAATGGTGTAGATAGAGATCCACTGACCCTTAAAGGCCCACTTGTCGAATGTTCTTCAATTTGCTCTTTCCTTGGCTCAGCAGGGTTGTGCTGTGGCCAGGGTTAAGGGCTATTTATCGGCCTTATCGTCTTTTCTGTGTCTACCTGATCATCCGTCTCTATTTAAATCTCTTATCGTTTTGAGTTTTCGCAAAGGCCTTACCAATAGATTTCTGCCTACTCCTTTTGTTATGCCCCACTGGGATCCTAATCTTGTTTTGACTTTTTTGATGGGTTCTCTGTTTGAACCCCTTCATAGCTGTCCTTTGAGGCTTTTGTCTTTTAAGACCGTCTTTCTGATAGCCTTTACCTCAGCCAGGAGGGTGAGCGAGATTAAAGTTCTTAGTTCAAAACCTCCTCTTTGAACATACATGCTGAAAGTATGGTCCTCAGGACCAGGGTTGCTTGACTGCCTAAGGTAGTTACTCCATTTAATCTGGGGCAGTCCATAACTCTCCCTGTGTTTTATCCTCCCCCCTCACCCTTCCAAGGAGGAGGAGGGAATTCACCGCCTGGACCCTAAAAGAGCAGTGAGCTTTTATTTGGACAATACCAAAGGACTCACGTTTGGACGATCAACTCTTTGTGGGCTACGTTGGACGCTCAAAAGGCAAAGCTGTGCACAAGAGCACTCTATCATGTAGATCATCTTGTGCATCAAGATCTGATACACCCCGGCTGGTAAGGAACCACCTGAGGGTATTAGAGCTCATTCTACTAGGGCTAAGTCTTCCACCTCTGCTTTAGCCAGAGGTGTTCCTGTGTTGGACATTTGTAAGGCAGCGACTTGGGGCTCCTTCCACACTTTCGCATTTTGTGCACTCTGTCTTACAGAACTTTTTGGTATAAGAAGGGTGGACACCCTCCTCCAAGAGTGGGATTGCTGTGGGAATCTATTCATAAGGTGAGGAATCCACAGGCAGATGTATCCATCAGAAGAACAAGTTACTTACCTTCGTTAACGCTTTTTCTGGTGGATACAGTATCTGACTGTGGATTCCTCACTGACCCACCCGCCTCCCCTTTGTCCTCCCTTTTATACTTTAAAAGAGATTAGGGTTAATATGGTGGTTTCATATTGTCATTGTATACTGCCTCTATTTGCCTTTGTGTGGGTTTATAGGAAATGTTTGCTTTCTTATTTCACTTTACATACACAGTGTGTATTTCTGTGAATATTTTGTACTATGTATACATTGTCTCTATGGTCGGTCTGCCCCTTTGCTTCAGTGGCACTGAAAAAATGGTTGGAACTAATGTCATCACGCCGACGTGGTTCTCTTATGGCTCCAGTGACATCATGCGGAGCCGCGTGCGGAGCCATGCATTGTGACTAGGCCTGGGTGGAAAATGTGGTTCCGCTCGCCGAATTTGCGGAATCTGGGTAATTTAGCGTTCCGGGGAGAACGCGAAATTGCCTAAAATTCTGCGTTCCGGGACTTCGCAAAATGATTTGCTTGTTCGCGTTCTCAAATGCGTGTTTGTGAGATATTTCCCCCCAGAGCATGCAAACAGCGATTGCGAACAGTAAAAAAGCATCGCGAACAAGCAATTCCGCGTGTTTGCGGAATTTCTGCATGTTCATGGAGATTTTTTACCGTTTCGCGGAGATTTGCGTAACGCGATTACGCAAATTCTGCCCACCCCTAATTGTGACTACCTTGTCGGCGTGGAAGGCTAGAAAAACATTTCTGCAGAATACTGGCTTAGGGGATATTAATAAGGTGAGGAATCCACAGGCAGATACTGTATCCACCAGAAAAAGCACTACCGAAGGTAAGTAACTTGTTTGTTACTCCCACCTAGATAGCAATAAACAAGAGCTCCCTTTAACATGGTTAGGCCACCCTGACTTTGAGGGGTTAGGGTGAACCTGATGATGAAGCATGCCACTATTAGAATGGGTTATTTAGAAAAAAATAATTGTTTTCCCTTTTCCCACCTCCTCTTAAAAGTAGTATAAAGGTATGGCACATAAAAGCCTCCTTATAGAAGAGTGTCTCTTCCAACAGAGGGATATCTTGATGTTGGTTCCATAGTTTTCTAGGGAGGATATATTCCTTCATCCCCCAATTCTCAACACAGCTTTGGTAGTTCTCCTGACTTCCCATGCTGCAATTTTGAGATGATTGCAATATTAACCAACTGGGTTTGTAAAGCAAATGTATCAATGAGCCCTACCCACAAGCATTCAATTTTATAAATGAGAAAACAAGCAGATACAGGTTTAAATTTCTTTTGAAGATCATGGGCCGTTTATACACTGTATTTTCACACAGAAAGAGAAAAAATAGATACGTCCTTCAGATTTAGAGGCTCTCAAGGTGGCTTGTCAGTGAACCGTCTGCTGCCAAAGAGGGGCGTAGTAAAACGCAGATTTAAAAGGATCCAAAGACGCCCCAGTGGTACGTTGTTATGAAATCCCCATCACATCAAATGTTTTTCCAGGCACCTCATTCCTTACACCAAAAGTCAATAGGTGCTTAAGGGCCTGATTTAGATCTTGGCGGACAGTTACTCTGTCACAACGGTGATGTATATCCTGTCCACTGAAATATAAATCCCATTTATATCCTATGGGATTTACATTTAGGCAGACGCGATATCTGTCATCGTTGTAACGAGGTAACCAGTCCACCAAGATCTAAATCAGGCCCCAAGTCCTTACGGCAATGATCAGCAGGGGCAATCTGCAATCAAGCCAGTGGATTTTTTTTTTAAGGTGGGTTAGGGTAAAAACCAACTAGCATACTAGTGGCATACCCCCACCTCCTCTCAGATTAGCAGTCTGAGAAATATAGGCCACAGAACAAGAGGATCCGGGTATCCAACTAAAACAATGGTGGAAAAGTCGAACCTAATGGTGTATATGGGGACTACAGACAGTAAGCCACAGCTTGGCAATTTCTTATAGCACTGCTTCTCCTTATATGACCTGCTGCTTAGGTTAAATGAACATGTGTGACAGGCAATCCACAGGAGAAACACGTCAATGTAATGATGGAAGAATAACTTGGATACTGGTGGGAGGTCTTACTGCAAGGAGCAAAATGCGACTTATCGTAGTGTCAAGGTGCGAAGCCCTCCCCTACCTCTTTCTGGCCGTAAGGGGTGCAGGACGGGCCCACCCTTGGCCCTGGCTTTGCCCTGGTACATGCCGCTGTAGGTTCAGCACACACTGTGAGGAAACGAGTGGCATTCCCTCCTCTCAGACAGCAAGGTCTTGTGAGACAATGAGTCCCATATCGGCAGTAGGGCAATAACCTGGAGCACTAAACATCCCCTCCGCTGATTGGTGGAAGGGCGCTTTCAGCGTGGAGATATCAGTGGCAGCCCCTCCTCTCAAGCAGCAAGGTTTTGTGGGACGGGGAGTCCCAGACTGGCAGAAGGACAGCAACTAGGCTCACTAAATGTCCCACGTGGCGGTATGTCGAAGGATGCTTTTTAGCGTACAGGGAAATCAGTGGCAGCCCTTCCTCTCGGGCAACAAGGTTTTGTGGGACAGGGGTACCAGATCAGCAGCCGGGCAGCAACTAGGCTCACTAAACGTCCCTCCTAATTCATTTAATCAAAGTCTTGTGTTATGAAACATAATAAATACAAAACCATTAAAGTCCCCAAGCATAACAAATTACCTTAACAATTGATGATACCTTTAACATCTGATAGCGACATCTAGCCACAGATTCCTTACCTTTGAGTTCTGCCCAAGTGCCAGACTGGATCTGGATTTTTTTTCAGCAGTTCCTCTGCACGGCGGTAGATGGCATCATGCAACTCCATAGTGACGTCGACCCTTAGATGTGCTTTTGAAAGAGTCCATATGTGTCCCTTCCCCATTACTTCCAGACGTCAGTTTCTTCTTTTCCACATTTTTAACGCGGATCTGGTAAGCGGTTCCTATGGCCGTTTTAGGCATATTTCAACTTTTTCATTGAATGGAACAGTGTGCTTTTAAAAAAAATACTCTCATATCCTCGGGTTTCAAGCCTTGTGGGTCCTATGGACGGCAAATTTCCACCACAGACCCTCACTCAATTTGTGTGGGGTGCTTGGAGGAGCACCATGACTACGAGGTGTGCGAATCCTGTCATCAACTTTTCCCGAAGGCGCTGCGTGAACATTGTATGAAGCTCCTAGCGGCTTGGATGTGGCATCCTTCCAAGACTGCTACACTTAACTCCACAAAGGAAAAAGGGTCCTAGGGAACATGTTTACCGACCTACAACAGATTCAATCCCCAACACCTACTTACTATAATTACAAAAGGAATCTAATGGTCAAAGGTGAATAACAGAACTAAGAAAGAGAAAATACTGATCATGTGCCGGATGTGTAGCATCCAAACAAGTAGACAATTTCTAAACTCGGGAGGTGACTATTGGATTTCCATCAACTGCCCTTCGTGGCCAGTGTCATCATTTGGAATTCGAGCTCCCCTTTCACCGGACCCCATTTAATGAGGAGGTGACACTGTGATCTAAGCATATGAAACAGAGAGTCAACGAAAACGAAAAAGTCACAAACATGTGACAAACAGCCTATAGTCCTAGATACACAGGCTAAATACAGTGCAGTGCCAAACTAGTGAAAAGATTAAAAAGGATAAGGAGGCATACAAGAAACTTTATTAGAGTAAGCCTTCCAAGACTACCCATCGACCACAGTCCCCTTCACGATCAAAGGACTGCCCGTGGGCCCGCTCTAGGAATGGTTCATGTGGACGTCACTCTCCATTGAGGTACCTAGGTAAGGCAAGATGCAGGGGGTCGAAGTTGCGGCACTCCCAACCTCTCCCCCTAAAGCCCGAACTTCAGTTGAAGAGTTGGTGCACCTCCCTACCTTCCCTGGAGCCAGAGCGACTCTGACCCAGATGCAAGAATACTACAATTCTCTTCATACTATCTTTGGGTCTTCACTTTCCCCTGGAGCGCCCTTGGGCCCTAAGGAGATGCGATGAGCCATGACTGTGTCCACTCCGGCAGGTTCACCCTTGCTCTCAGTTTTACCTTCTGACTTGAAATCCATTTCAACGCTGGTGCAGAGCCCTTTGGGGTTTTCACGTTTGCGCCTGGATCCGATCAGCCGACTATGGTGCCACCGGTGCCGCTCAACATCATGCCACCTCCCCCGCCCCCTCGGATGCAGAACTGGTGGTGGTGCCCATCTCAGAGCTTTCTTTGGAGACCCCTCCTGTTTTACCTTCTTAGGACCATGGTTTTGGAGGCGATAGAAGGGAGTTGGAGTTTCTCCACCTTATATGTGAGGTCCCTTCCCCCATATTTGACACTGTCCAACCTCCTATAGAGGTTAATTGGCTCACTGAGTTGGGTGAAGGTAGTGGCTTGGAGTCTTCCACAGGCTCGGATCTCTTTTCCCCTCTTGGCCTTGATACGATGCAAGCTACTCTCTAGCTGACATGCTGAGGCGAGTTTCTGTGGTTTTGGATTTGGCACTTTTTTTTCTGGAAATGACAGCTGATCCTTTACTTGGCTTCTTCAATCATGGCCAAACAGGGGTAGACTAAGTGCTTTCTTATAGCTCTGTTTGACATTTTGTTAGTGGCTTCGGCTAAACCTGATGCAGGGGTCCCTGTGGATCGTTCTTATTTCCATAGACACCGTCCTGCCCTCCTTGAGCCGACCTGTCACCTCTGACATCCTTCCCATCGCAGTTTTGTGGTGCAGGCCACTTCGGCCTCCCATGATCTTAATTCTCTTCCCAATGTCCCTCCAAACAGAGGTTTCAGAAGACTAGAAACTTGTGACTGGCATAACTTCTCCCCCACCAGTTTCTCTGCGATCCCTTAACACTTCTTGCATTCTTGGATGCTTCTCCCATACATTGTGGGATTCATTGGCCCACCTGCTGACCTCACTTCTGGGTGACCACCAGAACAATCTTGCCCAGTTAATACAGGATGGGCATCAAGCAGCTAAATTGATTGTTCATGTGGTATGGATAGCACAAACTCCATAGGTCAGACAATTGCCTCGTCAGTGTCGCTATGCCATCGGGTCTGGCTGTGACCACTGGTTTTTCAGAGGCTGTTCAAGCCACCTTTATTAACATGCCCTCTGATAGCACCCTATTATTCGGTACCCATGCAGACTCTGCATTACAGCAGTTTACCAACAGTCAGGGTGGAGCAACCTCTTAACTCAGCTTATTCTACTTCTGCCTTCCAAGCAGACTTGTTTCCCTAGCTCCCTGCATCCTTAGTTAGTATGAGGGCAATTTTTCTTTCTTTTCCTTTTCAGCCATCGGCAGGCTTCAGGCTTCCATTCCTTTTTAACCATTCCACCTTCTGGTAGCACCCAGTAAAGTGTTCCTACCTTCATCAGGTTGTATTCTTTCTTCCACCATCCAAGACGGATTGTGGTTCCCGTTCTCCAAGAATTTTTATGTTCTGTGGCCCTGAGTGGGGTTCCAGTCCCTAATGGTATAGTTCAAAACATATGATAGGTTGGTGACCGGTAAGATGTACATGAGTTAATTAAACAGTTTAATCTATTTCTGACAACTAATAAATACAGCATACTACTTTGAAATCGAAACTGGATTTTGGGATTCTGTACCCCAGGAACTCACGTATATAATACCCGCCACCAACCTATCATATGTTTAGAATAATCCATTTAAATCTTGTAGCCCTTAGGAGAAGCTACCTGATTGGCATTGTGCCTTATCAAGAATTGGGTCCTGTCCCTACTGTGTGTGAACCCAGGCAGCACCCACCCCCTTAACTAGTTCCCTAATGGTATAGGAATTTTCTTTTTTAGAGACTTCATGCAAGTCATCATTATTGATGTTATTTTGCTCGCTTGTGGGAATGAACTATTGCCTTGCTCCCTGTTCCTCATGGGGCATCTTCTATATGCCTCATGAGCAAGGCACCCCCTACAATCCCCAGAGTCGATTCTCCAGACTTTGTAAGTGTGGTCATCCATTTTGAACATATGCCAAACCTGGGCATGTTTAGAATCAAACATGTTGGAATCATACCCTCAACACAGTTAACAGTGCTGGAGGTATGATTCCATGGACTGGGGGGGTTCCTCCGGGAAGCCCCCAGTACTCCCGGTAACAGACATTCAGGGTCTGCGAGCAAGTTAGTGCTACTGCTGACCCCAGACACGATTCTGCCCTCCTGCTCCTGATCTGAGTTGGAGCAGAGTAAGGTAGAACAGTAGGTTTCCTGTCACAGGGAGGTGTTACCACCTCCCAGACAGGACTTAGTGTATTGTGCTGGGATGGAGACCGTTGCCAGCACCACCAGACTGATTTCAAAGGGCACATTTGGTGCCCTTCTTGAATGCTCCAGTTTGAGCCAGTTCAGGGAGGCCTTGACTCCTTCTCTGGCATGAAACGGGACAAAGGACATGGGAGTATCCTCCCCTCTGTCCAGCCCCTCCTCTGGGAGGGACCGTTGAATTGTTCGAACCCTTTCCCTAGGGTACTTAAGGGCTTACCTGTGGGTGGCTCTTCAACTTCATCATGGGACAAGATTCAAACCCGAAACCACTTCAACTTCAACTGTCTGGGTACCTGGGCTTTGATGGACTTCACCTGGAACTGAGACTGTACAAAAGAACACTTCTGCTGCTCCTGGTCTTGGTGTTCTGCAAGTCTTCTTCGTTGCCTGCACCTGTAATTCTCCCAAATACTCGCAAGGCCTGTCGGCATCAAACGTACCCAAAGGAATTTTCCTTGAAGTGAACGAGTCACTCCCCTTCATCTGCAGGCACAACAATGAAGCTGACTGGTCTGCTTCTTCTGATGTCCCATTGACTTCAAAAGGCTCAGCAACACATGTGGTGATTCTGCAACTCCCTCAAGGCTTGACCTGTCTGCTCAGCAAGTTTAAGACCAGTATCCCTCGTCGGAACCACTGAAACAGAATTTGTTCACCACGTTGACTTGCTATTGCCAAGGCTTGTTGGTTGTGTACTCCAGAGATCTTTGGGCTATGAGAAGCCCAGCCTTCAGCATCTCTTCCTGCCAAGATCTTCATCCTCACTGCATCCTCTGCAACTTGGGCCTGCATCTTTGGTGAGCTGCTCGAGGTCCTCTTGAGACTTGGTGCCTTCGGCCTGTGGGTCTTCTTGATGGTCTTCTTTGGCTTCAGTGGGCTCCCCTGCTTGCTTGGGGCCTGCTCTGACTGTTCTGCAATTGGTGAGCCCCTTGGACCTTGCTGGTCCCAATGTTGCTCCTTTATCGTTTACCGTGTCTTTTGCAGCTGCCAAGGCTTTTTGGTTCTCCCGCCAAACACCGACCCCCTAGTTCTCGACTCTTAACATGGATTAGCTTGTGAATGATTCCTGGTCATCCACAGCTACACCTGGTCCTCACAGCTGCAGCGACAATGTCACTGTCATCAGTCCTGCATCTTCCATCATTGGTCATCGCTTTTCCATGCCTCCTGGTGTATCCAGAGGTGGGGTCACTCTCCAACCTTTTGTCTTCCACAGGATTCCTTCAGGGTCCACTGGTAAGGGTCCTTCTTCTTGAAAACTGAAACCGCCACTTCCCCATTGACAATGTTTTAGTGAGTGTGCATAATAAATAAGACCTATTTTTATACCTAAACTGTGTGGTTCTTTTTTGTTTAACGTACACGATCTGATTAGTTCTGGTAAAACAATCTTCTTAACACTCGTTCTGAACTAAGCCTGAAGGGTGCTCTCCACAGCTACCACTTGGGGAGTTTTCTATGGTTATCTAAGACCACTAAAATCACCAGAAGCATTGCCTGGATTAGTGCAATGCGCTTCACTTAAATACGTGCGCACCATATACTAAGACAGCCTCCTACACCTTTGGTAACAGCTGGTAGAGACAGTATCTAGCTGCAGATTATTTACTGACCCACCCATCCTCCCCGCTCTGCAGACAGATTTCTACATTCAGGGCTGCTCACTTTCAGGGAGGGCCCTAGTTTGGACACACTGGTGTCAGTGCACTTCATGGTTCCGTGCTTCTGGTGTGGAAAGTCGTGAAAATTAACTGACATCGCGCCTGGGTGACACCTATATAGATTTGTGGAGTTTATATCTGGCATGAATGACACCACGCGGTGCCAATCGATGTCACCTACAATCGCTTATGGGTAGTGCCATAGAAAAATCTTCCCGATCCAGTCTGACATTTGGGAAAATTCAAAGGTAAGGAATCTTCAGCTAGATATAGTCTCTACCAGATAAGGTGTTGGCTTGTGTTACCAAAGGTAAGTAACTTGTTCTCTTCAGCCTCAACAGCATCAACCCTGTTTCTTGCCTGTGAGAAGGTGTGGTCCTTGAAATTATTTCTTCATTCTTCTTGCTTGCAGGCTTCTCTTTGGCACCAAAAACACTTTCATGTGGTTTGCCTATTCAGCCAGAATTCTCTGGTGTGTGGTGGTTTTCTTTCTTTCTTGAATGTGTAGACATAGCTTACTTCACATGTCTCTACTTTCACTCATGTTAATTATGGCTTCTTAAAATAGTTGGAGGACTCCAACCCAATACTTGTCATGAAGTCTCTAGACAGGTTCCTGTAACGACCGGATTTTCGGACTAGATGGAATCAGCTCCTAGGAGCCCCTCTAACCCAGTCGGAACGTAATCACCTCCCTCCTTAGAACGTATTTACAATGGGTATAGATATATGTATGTACATTTCGTACCTAAGGATGGGGAAAATAGCAATAAACATGCATAGGTTTTCTACATTATCCTATTCATACCAACTAGTCTCACGGCCACTTAGGCCCAGACTAATCTACCCTGGGGCAGGTCTGATTATGTACCCTTACACACTGATCTCCCTCAGTGCTCACTCGACACGCAATCTGGCGTGTCTACACGCGGGGCTGCAGTCCCAGTGCTCTCTCTCTTTTATCCGGTCCACAATCCGGCGGACCTACACACCGTGTCCTCCCGGTGCTCACTCACTTACAATATGGTCCACAATCCGGCGGACCTATACACCGTATCCCCCCGGTGCTCACTCACTTACAACATGATCCACAATCCGGCTGATCTACACACGTCTATCTCTGGCGCTCTCATTAACGCCGCGTACCAACGACGATCACTTTCCTATGAACACCTGTGGAAGAAATCTCTCATTGTCTACTCGGGATGATACTACAATAATAGGAGTTAGAACGGCTTTCCAAATTGAAATATGTACCTTCTGCTCTTGACATCAAATGTTCCCTCTCTCCCTCATTGTTCAGTCTCCTCTTACCTGACCGGGATTCACATCCGTTCATGCAAACAATGTCTGACTAGAAGACCAGGTTACCCTGATTGAACAAGAATACAAGGCACATGTCGGTTCACTAAGAACTGGGGTATTTTATTACAATGATTATAAACACAATACTATACGATAACATATATTCTGCAAAGAAAAGTGAAAGGTTAGAATGTGCACACTATAGGGGAAAGGGCGGATGTCACCTTATTAACGTGAAGTCGGGGTTCGGCAGTCATCTAGGTTCCCTTCTCGTCTGTGTCTTGGCTCGTCTCGGAATCACACCTTAGCAGTCACGAGTACACGTCTGCACCGCTATGCTCGGTCTCCTCTGCTTCCCTCCAAGTCACTGGAACCTTTCTCGTTATTAGCTGCTGTCTCTCTCTCTGTCTCTGATCGCTCTGCGCTACTTCTCCTTCTCCTTCAGTCTTTCTCAGAGAGTCTCAGTTTCATGATCTTTCTCAGACTTCAAAATGGCGACTGTCTGCCTGGAAATAATTAATGGCATAGATGCTAACGGCTAGCTGCCGCCTACGGACTGACTGACTCACTGCCTAACACTTTCGCTAATATGGAAGCCTGTCCTTTCATGGAAAGTTACGGCCAGTAACCTGCCGCCCACCAAATTCTTGTACCTCCCCGTACCAAGGACACGTTCCCAGCCAGCCGGCCTGAAGTTGTGTCTTCGGAGTGGAGAAAAATACAGTCTTTCGATAAGGGCCAGCCTGAGCCGGTTCTCTCCAAGCGAACAACACTTAGAAACTAAAACATTACACTTGGCCTAGAAAGCCTCTCAAGCTGCCGGGCAGAAAGCAAGATGGAGTCTCTCCCGTTTAAGGCCTACAAGGCCCGAAATAAGCATAACTCCATAGAAGGTATACTAACACTCTTGCAAAAGGACGGATCATCACTAATACTAATGAATCTATCCCCTAACTTAAGTTTATAAGCCCTGATCTAAGGAAAAGGTTACGAAAATGCACTACTGTGCCTTATGAATAGGTCCTGTTTATAGTTCTAATCCCTGTACTAGGAGGGTAGTAGGCTGGAGTCATCTTCAATCATTCTCCCTCCAAAGAGGGCCGAAAAAGTCGGTCAGAACAGTTCCTTTAGAAAGGACAAATCCAAATTCTCTTTGTGTGGCTCTGAAGCTAAAACACTGTTTCACATGTCTAAATTTCATATTTTCACATCCCATGTAGGGTTGCTGATGGCACTTACTGTGCAATAAGGTATGGGGAAAGGATTTCCAATTTATGGTTCTGTCATTTGGGTGGCTACCGGAGTGCTTTCACCAAGGTAATGTCTATGGTTGCTTTTCTTTGTAAAATCCTCCAGTTCATCATTGAAGTTCATCTCACGTCTGCAATAGAAGCTATTAACTTCCAGAGAATGTAGCAGATATTCTAGTATAATGCTGGTGTTGCTATCTCGTACCTTTCTGCGCCTTTCACCTCCTAGTTTATAAAATGCTATGCATATTCTTGCTGCCCTGTGCTAGATTGACGAGGAGATTCTTCCAGTGCAGCTTTAGCTCACGGTGGTTCCTGACTTCGTGGAATCTGTCACAAATTCTATTTGTACCTCCAGCCTTGCAGTCAGGACATTGAAGGGACCAGAGACAGATTCAACAAATGCATGTCCAAAATTGCAGTATGGATGAAACAGAACTTCCTTCAATTGAACTCAAATAAAACTGAGATTTTACTGTTCGGCAAAGCCGAACAGATATGGACCAAAGACTGGTGGTCGGAGGAACTGGGACAAGCTCCTCGGCCCAAAAATTGGGAAAAATTTGGGTGTGCTAATCGACTCTAAATTTTACACGGAAGAGCATGTGAAAACCTTATCGGGTAAATGCTTTGGGCTAACTTGCATGCTGAAGAAGATCTTTCCCTGGATTCCACTCTCTTCCAGAAAGGTCCTTCTACAAGCACTTGTAGTCAGCAGGCTCGATTATGGAAATGCCCTGTTGGTAGGAATAAGGGAAGACTTGTTCTCCAAACTGCAAGTTGTGCAAAATACGGCGGCCCGTTTAGCTCTTAATAAACCTGCACGCACCCCCTCTGCCCCATTACAGAACAAGCTGCATTGGCTTCCCATGAGGAAAAGAGCAATTTTTAAACTCCTGTATCTGGCCTTCAAAGCTCTGGTGGGGCCAGGACCAGCCTACTTAAGGGAAAAAGTAACATGGCACATTCCATTCCGCCACTTAAGATCCAGTGGCTAGAAGCTTCTCCAAATACCTAGATTTAAAAAGGTCAGGATGGGTGGACGTGCTTTCTCCTATGTTGCCCTGAAAAATTGGAATGCACTGCCAGTAGATCTTCGGAACTGTTCCACATTCGCAGATTTCAAGAAAAGACTAAAAACGTGGCTATACTAGTGCATTAATTGTTCTATACTGCTGTCTGCTGCTGCCGGGTGCCGAGAGATCCCCCGGGGATGATTTGTGCACCATATAAATAATAATAATAATAATAATAATAATAATAATAAATAATAATATAGTGAGCATATGGACGTAAACCTTTAGTATGGGAGCCCTTACACCCAGCTAGTCTTCAAACTACATGCAATTGTGATTTCTTGGTATGTGTTTGCCTGTTTAAGGGACATTTGCCATTAGCTTATCGAGCACTCACGAAAAGAGATGTCACATCCGTTTTCTAGAGCTTACAGTTATTTGCTCAACCTTCTCTGGTAGGCAGTCCACTGAGCTTAACCCCTTGCGTGCTGATGACAGCTCCCGTCCGTCATGCATCACGGTGGGCGTGTGCTGATGACGGCCGGGAGCCAACATGACCACGCCCGCGATCGGAATCTGTCGCACAGGTGCAGAATTCCGGCCGCGGTCAAGGGGTTAATAGATCGCAGAATAGCTATGCACTGTGGTGATGAAAGGGGTGACGTTTTTATTGTCCATCATTGCAGAGGCGATGAGTCGGCTGTCGTCACCCTCTGATCATGCAGCCTCACTGTCTGCTTCCCCTCTTGTTGGCACATGCACGCTCTGAGCAAGTTGAATGTGCTTTGCATCAGTTTTTTATTCTTTTTTTAACTTTTTTATTGGCCCCGTTACTACTTAGGGAGTGACAAATGCACACTGTTGCATAAGACAGTTCCAAGTTCATGTTCATTTAAACATACATTCTGGATAGACTATTTTTCCCTCTCCACTATTCATTCCTTGGGGTGGCAGACCTGTTTAAGAATGCTATAACATTTGAGGATATAGAGCACAGATGTGATTATGATTGAGTGAGGAATGTGTGGTTCCTAGACCATCGGGAGCTCACTGTTTGACCATCCTGCTGGACATTCCTTGGAGAGCAGAGCTACCTTTACTGTAAGGAGTCATACACATTATCAATCCACTGCACGTGTCCAATTATTTTGTGTTTGCTGACTGGCATCCTTGCATATAAAAAATTCTTGCTTGTGAGAGAGACTTTTAGCTTGGTGCACCTCACAGGCCCCTATCCTTCTTCCTTTGGGCTTACATTTCTGAGAAGTAGATAACATTTCAAATTCAGCAAGGGATAATTGTTGTAGATTGGTTGTGTTTTTCCTAAGGAAACTAATCATGGAAGTAAAAACGTAATGACAATAAGTAGGAAAAAATAGTAATAGGAGACAACGTTTTCATCTGTAATTTTTTGCCCCCGTGGTCAATTTGCCCAAGTAATATACCATTTTGTCTTCCACACCCTTCAGATTGCACAAATATATAGCATTTGGGGATTATCCAGAAACAGAGGCTACACATTGAGCTGCTTTTTATAATGATATTTTATTGTGGAATGACCATGTATTAGTTCTTTCGAGTAAAATCTAGGGAGTGAAAAATAGGTATGAAAAGACATAGGCATATTTTTTACAATGTTACCTTCTTACTGAGTTTAGGAATAGTTATTATTTGACCAACTCTGAATTTGGAGTTACTCATACTATCTTGTGATCCAGGGAGCCTTTTTCTTTTCTTTCTTGTGTTCTTGTTTACATTCGGAAGCTAAAACAGTGAGATAACTTGAATTGATAGTAACAAATGTTCTACTATTCTCAGGGCTCAAGTCCTAAAAAAAGAAGTGGGGGGACTCTCCAAGGTAGGTGGTGTCACCGGAAGTGACGTCACGAAAGGTAGTCAGTCACCTCATGACAGGGAGTCCAGCTTCACCTGAGGGGGTGGAGGGGGCACGCCATTAACCCACTGTGAAATGTAGCGTCATTGATAATAAAGCAGTTTACTTTATTTTATGTGATTGGATGAGCCATTCGTGGGGGGAGTGTCACTGGCAGAGGCAGGGTTCTTACGTCACCCAGGCCCATGCACGAGTAGCTGGTCCAGTCCACGTTTTCTCTTTGCATTTTAGGACATGTAATAGTCCAATTTTACAACGAGATCGCTAGGGCTACAATTCTGATAATGCAGGAACTGGGTGAACAGCTCGCACCTGGACCTAGGACATTTTAGAACGACCTGTTGGTAAAATTAAATTAAAGACAAAGTTGGCTAATATTGCCATTGTATTGCTGCATTGCTCCAGATACTGGGCAGACAGTTTGTGGTTTCTATTTCTAAATCGCTTTTATCTGGGTGTCTTATTCCAGTGAGTTCATTTGAAAAACATTTCTCCAGAAAATGCCGAAGGGCACATGTTTGTAAAGGCAAGTCTCATGAATGGAATGTGTGCGGTGGCGCTGTGGCTGGCAAATGTATTTCCTTCCGTGGTGACAGAAAACGAATACTTTGTTCTGTTTTGCCCTTTGCGTCTAATGTATGTAACCCCCAACCAATGTTATGTTTGTTCACAACCTGCAAGTTCCAGAACAAGTAACTTGCGCAAACGTGTAGCCCTCTTGGGCGGCCAATAAAGTGTTAACTGCTGCTGAAAGCGCCTCTTAGCGCTCGCAGGTGTGAAGGTCGCTATCGGAATTAGTAACCGCTTAGAAAAGAAACTGGTGGAGTCTCCGAGTGAAAAGAAATGGTTTCCCATCAGTCTTGATGTCACGCATTTCAACCTTCAAATAGCCAAAGTGTTACAGTAGACCTCAGAGTCACCTGCAGATGATTGGTGATCGATTCGTGTGAATAGGTATGTAAGTAAGTTACGGACCAGGGGACCCATAACAAAAACACGCAGATTGACCCCCCCCTTGGGGAGGGGGCGGGTACGTACAGTGCGGGTGCCAGAAACTCCGACGGCTCTCTTGGGATGTGTAAATGTATTACATTGCATCGAAGGGCTGTGTATGAAAGTTTCTTCTTCACAGCTTTTGGGCAGGGGGGATGGCGTCCACCCGGTAAAATAAGTGGGGGGACGTCGTCCACCCTCGTGGTACCCCGACTCGAGCCCTGACTATTCTGTGTTGAAAAATTGTAACAAACTTGTGTGGCCGGGCCGATTTCCCATTAAATCAAAAGCCCTAACAAATGATGTGAGCGCATCAAGTTTTTGCATTACAGTTGACCTATTTTGGCTAAGTAGGGAGCTGTGATATTTAGGCCCTACTTCAGCTACCACCCAGGGAGACCTGCTAAAATCAAGTATATCTCAAATCCAGGAGAGTCTAGTGTAATGTAACTTTCTTGGATCTCGCTATATTTTTTACCTACAATTCTTTGAAAATTTCAAACCTTGACTAAGATCATGAATTTCCTCACATTTTGTAAGTAATATTCTCGAATCCTTTGCCCAAAAAATCCTACTACAAAGAGTTTCTACGTTTCTCCCAATAAAAATAGTATCTCATGTGCGTGACTTTGCTTGTCCCTTGTGACACAATAGGTACCAAAATGCAACGAGTAGATAAAGTTTTCAATTTGAAAATTAACCCATCATGGCAATGGCAATGGCGATGGGGGTAGCTGCATTATTTAAGCCGGCTTAGCACCCATCCAGGGAAATCTACTAACCCCAAACATTTCTGAAATCTAGACACCACATGGATCCCACTATATTTTCCTACCAAGAATAGCCTGTAGACCTCAAGCTCCTTTTCTGCACATTTCTGTGAGTGAAAGTTCCGAAATCTACTTGGATCTACCACCCAACTGGAAATGTCAGACACATCTGTAAGGGGAAGACTCCAGAAGTGTCTTTCACTTCAAAGTGGCCACCGGGTATCAAAAAGGGAACCCTCAGACCCACTCTTGAGTACACTCTTGCACCTGTGAATACCACAGAAGAAACATAGCCCCACTGCCAGTGGGCTACCCTGCTGTCCGAGGCCTGTCCTGCTGAATGAGAAGGAAGACTGGACTTAAATCCTTCATCTCAGGCTGCCTGAGTGACTCCAAGGGCTTTTTAGTTGGACTCCTGTTCTTATCTACAGGGACATAACATGCTCCTGAAACTGCTGCAGTGTCCAAATTGGATATGCGGCTTGACATGCATGTACCCTGCTAGCCTCTGTTGGTCTGAGTTCCTGATCACCAAGAGGTGATTTCCAGGTCCTGGGCCTAAGGTGTTGCATCAGTTGAGCTCCTCCTAGAAGGAAAGGAGAAATCCTGAAGTATTGGACGCCTTGTGACTGTGAACATGTCTGTTCATGCCAAGATCTTGCTGCCTATGCCGATCACCACTGCAAAGCTCTGGTGAAATGGGCTGTCTATGCTACAGCGACCTCCAGCAATGACTGCCGAAGGTGACCCCCAACACGAAGATCCTGTAATAACTGTTCGAGACGCCTGACAGGATTTTAGCTAAACAGTGCTGACCAACCACAACACACGGCCTGCTCTTAGTGGTGTCCCTCACGCGAACTGGACTCTACTTGCTGGTCTTTAGAAGGTACGTTTTTCAGCCAGGCTAACCTGGTCTCTGTATCCGACCCACACTCCATTCTGGTCAGCCTGAACATGTGACTTTGTCCTGGTCCCGGATAACCACAGTTGGCGCTTTGTGATTTTAGGTGCTTTAGTAACCCTAAAACTTTGAAATGTCAGATCTGTTCCTACTGGTTGGATGTTTGTAGTTTTGGTGTCAAATAATTGATTACATTTTACTCTCTTTTTCAAAATTTGTGCTTTGTTCTAACTTTATTGCTTCTACTAGAGGGTTAAGAACAGGTTAATTCAGTGACTTTTTCTAGTTCACTTTGACAAGGTTTGTGGCAACTGCTTAAGAAAGGCTCACACACCCCCCAACGAGCACCCAGTTTTTCACAACATGAAACTTGGAGTCACTAAACTGTGTGGTCTGTGTATTTGGTTGTGTATCTTGTCTTACCCAAAGTGGTTGCCTAAACTTTTGACTTTTGAAACTGGTATGTGGGAAGAAGCCATTGGGATCGAGCCATTTGCTTCATATGGGTTAGGGGGGTCTGCCTTTCCTGGTTCTGCACATACCCAGACAAGATATAGCCACTTTTGTGATTGAGTCATCTCTTCCTTTTTTAAATGAGATTTGTGCTGCTCCTTTTTATGCTTTATAACTTTGTGTTCAACCCGCTGAAGGCTTACTGCTTCAGATAATTAAATGCCTGTTTTATTATACAGAGACAAGCATATAAATATTATCTTGTGGCGTGTCTTTTTCACTTCAAACAGTTGAACAGACCGCTGTTTAATGTAAAATATGTATCTAAGGTATTTGTAATCAATGTGTAAATTGCTAAGATCTCTTGCCCCCTTCTGCCTTTACTGATTACTTAGAGATGAATTACTAAAGGGCCATTTTCCAAATATCAGAAGAAGTAATTAATTCTTTGAAACTTTGAAACTGCTGCATACTTATAGAACACTTTGTCTTTTATTAAATAATACGTTGATGTAATTTTATTAAACTAAATATGAAATAAAAAATCTCTGGAATCAACATAATTTAATAATAGCTCCCACAATTACCCTACAAGATTATCTACAGCACGCAAATTCAAAAATGCAACACAACATTCACATGTATAAATCAGGACTAAATTAGATCTTTAAATAGAGGAGTAGGTCCTGTTTAGTGGCACGTGGCAGTTGTAATCATTCTCATGAATGAGAATAAAGTTAACATGAATTTTGCAACATGACTTAAGTAGTTATCATTCTCTGCCAGTAATCTATATCCAATATCTTTACAAACTGTTTGAGACAAGATCTGATGCGGACACTATGTTAATATTTTCAAAATAAAGTCCTCTTGATAAGCCAGCACAAAGGACTGCATACCAAATTAGCTTATTTCGGAATTTGATGCATTAATGTACATAGCAGTGCTCTGATGTATTGTGTTATTATACCTTTGCATAGTGCCTCATGGTTACACAGAGGTGGCCAACATTCCTGTTGCCAAACCAGGACGGCGCCTTTACAATGTTCGAAACCCGATGGCAGCATACACTGACTCCGTTCTTACTCAGATTGATGCCACAGAAGGGGATAAAGTCATCACCATCCGATCTCCTCTGCAGGTAATGTGATTCTAGGAACATTCAGCTCCATATTACGGTCTACCATTTTAAATTTCCTACCCCGAGAAACTTTTTTTTTTTGTATGTGAAAAATGTCTTTTTATCCATTGTATGTTGATAGACCAGTCTAAAGGGGTGTGGAAATCTTGAAAGAAACTCATGCCCCTCATTTTGCCGAATAGTCTATGGATCAACCGCTGAAAAACCGCAGCAGCTGAGGCAATTCTGAATGGCATGCACCTGAATTGGTAACAGCCAAATGGAGTACTGAAAGCAGTGAGCTTTCTGGACTCCGGCGTGAGTATGACCTGGTGGTAAGCTGCCGATAAGTCAATGATGGAAAACCATGTCTCCCCCCTGAGTGATGAAACAATTTCATTTATCTTGGGCAGGGGAAATTTCTCAATAACAATGTTATTATTCTGATGGATATATCTGCCAGTGGATTCCTCACCTTGTGAATATCCCCCTGCGTCAGCAACGTTCGGAAAATTCTTTTGTAGCACGCCGGCGTGGACGACGTCATAGGAGCGCGACATCGCGCGCGACTCCGACTGACGTCATTGACTCAGACGAACGTCACTGACTCCTTATCAGGCCTACGTCGGCGTGATGACATCAGTTCCCTTTTTTCCACGTCGTCGACACTAACGGTTTCGTGGGATCTTCTGTTGTGTTGGTAGTAACTTTGTTACTATTGAGAGTTTTCTGTATCTTTTCGGTGTCACTGTCTTATGTCGTGATGTCGTTGAAGAAGACTGGGTTTAAACCGTGTGTTGCATGCGGAAAGATGATGTCCATCACAGATCCGCATGAGGACTGTCCATGGTGCCTGGGTTCGGATCACGACGTCCAGGGTTGTCGATCCTGCTTCAAGATTAATCCGAAGGCTCTTCCTGAACGTGAGGCGAAACTCCTTATTGCTAAATTAAAGGGTAAGGAGGCCAGGAAGAGGTCGAGATCGAGACGCCCGAAGTCCAGGTCAAGGTCGAGGTCCCGGTCGAGGTCGGCTTCGAAGTCGACTTCGGGACATGTTTCCAGATCATCAAAGAAAAAGCATAAGAGAAGGAAGCATGGTTCAAGGCACCATTCTGGAAAAGAATTGGATTCGAAAACGAAGTCGGATTCGAAGGCGTCCTCTAGAAGGCATCGTAAGGACATGGTATCTCCCTCTCCTGATCTGAGTCCTGAAGGTGAGGCCTTGCCTTTGGAGTTGCAGGAGCATTCACCGGCTCCAGTGTCTAATCCGTCCCTGGATCCGTCTCAGTCTTCTGAACATGAAGAGGAAGAGGTTACTGTTCCTCGAGGCTCGACGAATCGGGTACACCAACCCGAGGAACAAGAGGAGTCGATTCCGGTGCAGCCTCCTCAGGAGCAGCCTGTGCGTTTGTATCCTCCTTTTCCAGGTCCTGGTCAGGATCCTTCGCATTTTTTAAACGCCACGTATGGTGTTTATGCGAGAGCCATGTACCCCTCTGGATCACCAGCTGGTCCCATGGGTTCCCCAAGTTTATGCTCCGCGCCTTTTCTGCTGGCTCCGGCTCTATCTTGGCATCTTTCGGCGCCGCCGAAGTCATCAACCCCTTTTGCGGCTTCACCGGCTCCGGACCGACCTCGAGATCCAACTCGAAGTTCAATGCCGGCTCCAGCTCCATGTTCGACGCCGGCTCCAGCTCCACGTTCGACGCCGGCTCCGGCGCCTTTGGAGTCGATACCGGATCAGACAACGTCGACTCGAAGAGAGAGGTCGAGGCGTGAAGCACAGCGCCTTTTGAAGGAGCAGAGTTATAGCGATGCTGAAATTGAAGAAGGTGAGCTTCAAGAACAGGAGGATTATTTTGATGATGTGCGAGACGCAAGTGGTCTAGAACTGTCTCCTGATTGGGAGTTTGCCACGGTGTCTGATGCTCCTTCTAAAGATGTGGCTCCCTACCATGTGGTAATTAAAAAGGCTGCAGAACTGCTACATTTGACATTGCCATCTGCTGAGTATAAGTCGAACATTCTGACTGAAGTCCTCCATTCTCCATCATCTGTGGTTGAGCCTATGCTTACATTTACTGATGCCTTGACTGATCCCATCTTGGAGGTATGGGGTAGACCTCTTACCTCTCCTGCAGTTTCTAAGGACGTTGCAAGGCATTATAGAATTGGCTTCTGGTGACCCTGACTTTTTGTCTACTCATCCCTTACCAGAGAGTTTAGTAGTACAAGCTGCCTGCTCTAAAAAATCTGTAGGTGCTTTTCCCCAGGTACCTGGTGATAAGGATTCCAAAAAAAAAAGCAGGACAAATCTGCAAACAAAGTATGCATCAGGCAGCTTGGCTAAAATCTACAATTGCAACTTGTTTACTGGGTCGTTATATCCATACCTTGATGGATACTGTTGAACAGTTGTCTCCTAAGCTTCCTGAGGGGGACAGGAAAAATGTTAATGAAGTGGTGTCTGACACGCAGGCTGCTGCTCGGCAGGTCATACAGAGCGGTATGGACACAGCAGATTTAGTGGCTAGAGTCATGGGATCTTCGATTGCCACTAGCAGAGCTGCCTGGCTGAAGACTTCCGAGTTCTCTAAGATGTTCAGGCTGCTTTAATGGATTTGCCCTTTGATGGCTCAGGCTTTTTCGGTAAAAAAGCTGATGCTGCATTGGAAAGGTTCAAAGACAGCAGGCCAACGGGTAGGTCTTTGGGTTTGCAGACTAGAGGCTCTGTGAACAAGAGATACAGGGGATTTGGAAGATCTTTTTTTCGTCCCAATAAGCAGGCACAGCAGCAGCAGCAGCAGCAAAATCCCTTTTACAGGTCATACAGGGGCAGACAAAGAGCTTGTCCTCGTGGACGCCAGGCTTCCTCCTCCTCCACTTCCTCCACTTCTACACATCCCCCTCCTACAACAGCAAAGCAGCCCTAGATCCGCCATTCCAGATCATGTGGGTCCTGTGGGGGGCTGGCTTACCTATTTTCTGCGGGATTGGGAATCGGTTACATCAGATCTTTGGGTTCTCAATCTCGTAGAGAATGGGTATGCTCTTCCCTTTCGGGAATTTCCCCCAAATTCCCTCCTTGCCAAGGTTTTTGCACGGAGGACCACCTACTGCTTCTACAGGATGAAGTCCTGGCACTGTTAAGAAAGGGTGCAATAGAGGTGGTTCCGGAGCAGGAGAGGGGTCAGGGATGCTACTCCCGGTATTTTCTGATTCCCAAGAAGGATGGCAGATTTAGTCCAATCCTAGATCTCAGGATCTTGAACCTTTACCTGAAACAGGAGAAGTTCAAGATGCTCACCCTTGCTCAGGTTCTTCAAGCGCTGCTGGAAGAAGACTGGATGGTGTCGATCGACTTGCAGGATGCGTATTTCCACATCCCCATCCTGAAGTCGCATAGAAAGTATCTCAGTTTCACGGTGGGATTCCAACATTACCAGTTTGCGGTCCTTCCGTTTGGACTTACTACTGCGCCTCGAGTCTTCACCAAGGTGATGGCTGTGGTGGCGGCACATCTCAGAAGATCAGGGATTCCAGTATTCCCTTATGTGGACGATTGGCTGATCAAAGCAGACTCTCCAGAGAAAGTGCTCCATCATCTGCAAGAGACAACTCAGTTGTTGTACAGGTTGGGTTTTTCAATAAATGTGCCCAAGTCTCACCTGGTCCCTCCCAGCGAAACCTGTTCATAGGTGCTGTGCTGGACACATTCCCTCCACCTCAAAGGATTCTCGACATACAGGAAATGATTCCTTTATTTTACAATGGAGCGGTCGTTCCAGTCCTGAAGGTCCTTCGTCCGCTCGGTCTGATGGCTTCCTGCATTCTGTTGGTCAACCATGCACACTGGCACATGAAGCCACTCCAGTGGTGTCTCCGCAGGCAGTGGTATCAGAACAGGGAGTCAATCCGGATCTCCAGAAAAACTGCAGTGGATCTGTCTTGGTGGAGCATGGAAGGCAATCTGTCTCAAGGAAAGCCCTTTCATCTGCCTCTATCGGTGGCCACGGTGATAACGGATGCATCCACCCTACGGTGAGGTGCTCATTTGGGGGATATGGAGATCAAGGGTCTTTAGTCTCCGGAGGAGAGGTTGCTTTATATCAACCTTCTAGAATTGAGGGCCATACGTCTGGCGCGCCAGGCCTTCCTCCCTTCCCTTCGCGGTCGGCCGGTTCAAGTCCTGACGGACAACACCACCGTGATGTGGTATGTCAACAAGCAGGGAGGAGTAGGGTCGCAGTGTCTCTGCAGAGAGGCTCTGCGTCTCTGGTTCTGGGTTCAGGACCATCGAATTTGTCTGCTGACAAATCATGTGGCCGGAGTTCTGAACGTACGTGCACACAGTCTCAGTCGGCAGTTCTCAGCCGACCACGAGTGGAGGCTTCATCTGGAGGTAGTTCATCACATCTTTCAGACGTGGGGAACTCCTAAGGTGGAATGCTCACTGCCCGTCATTCTGCAGTCTCCAGTATCCGATGCAGGTAGCTTTGGGGGATGCGTTTCTGTTGAGTTGGGACTCACGACTCCTTTACGCATTTCCTCCCATTCCCTTGATTCCTTGGGTTTTGAGGAAGATTCGCCAAGACCGGGCCCAAATCATACTGATCGCCCCGGATTGGCCAGGAAGGGTGTGGTACACAGATCTTTTCCACCTCTCCTCGTGCCCGCGGCTCCGTCTCCCTCTCAAGGCAGATCTCCTCTCTTAGATGGAGGGGCAGGTTCTACACCCCCACCTCCAGACCTTACACCTTCATGCCTGGAGATTGAAAGGGGCAACCTGAATTCCTTTTCTCTCCCACCTGATGTGGTGGATGTCATTCTGTCAGCTAGGCGTGACTCCACTAAGGCAATCTATTCTTACAGATGGTCTAAATTTGTTACTTGGTGTGGAGATAAATCCATTGACCCTTTGAAGGCTCGTTTGTCTGATATACCTCAGTTTGCTCTTTTCCTAGCTCAGCAATGGTTTGCTGTAGCTACAGTCAAAGGTTATCTTTCTGCCTTGTCGGCATTTATCTGTCTGCCAGATCAGCCGTCCTTGTTTAAATCTCTTGTTGTTTTGAGGTTTCTAAAGGGTCTACCAAATAAATTTCCTCCTACTCCCTTTATTGTGCCTCAATGGGACTTGAATTTGGTGCTTACTTTTCCGATGGGTTCTCCTTTCGAACCTTTTATGAGACTTTTATCTTTTAAGACGGTCTTAAGACTTGCGATTACCTCGGCAAGGAGGGAAAGTGAGCTTCAGGCTCTTAGTTCAAAGCCCCCATTTTTAACCATCTATGCTGAACGAATGGTTCTCAGGACCAGGGCTGCTTTTCTGCCTAAGGTGGTAACTCCCTTCCATCTAGGACAGTCTATTACCCTCCCTACCTTCTATCCTCCACCTCACCCTTCCAAGGAGGAGGAGAGACTTCATCGCCTGGACCCTAAGAGGGCGGTGAGCTTTTATCTTGATAGTACAAAAGACTATCGAGTGGATGACCAGCTCTTTGTTGGATTTGCTGGCTGCAGAAAAGGAAGAGCTGTGCACAAGCGCACACTTTCAAGATGGATTATGCTATGCCTCAAGATCTGCTACTCCCTTGCGGGTAAGGAGCCTCCAGAAGGTATAAGAGCTCACTCTACTCGAGCAAAGTCATCAACATCTGCTTTGTCTAGGGGTGTTCCTGTAGAGGATATTTGTAGTGAGGCAACTTGGGCCTCCCTCCACACTTTCGCGAAGCATTACTGCTTGGATACCGAAGTGAGGAGGGACGGCCATTTTGAGCGTTCAGTCCTCCAGGAATTTCTGGTATAGGAGAGTGGACACCCTCCTCCGGGAGTGGGGACTACAGTGGAATCTATTCACAAGGCTAGGAATCCACTGGCAGATGTATCCATCAGAAGAACAAGTTACTTACCTTCAGTAACGCTTTTTCTGGTGGATACAGTATCTGCCTGTGGATTCCTCACTGACCCACCCGCCTCCCAATTGTCCACTCTTCTATATCTGAGTTTATGGCAATGTTTAAATGTATTTATTTATATATATTTTGTATATATGTTGTGTTGCATGGTCTTCATACTATGTGTATTTTCTTGGTTATTATGGACTCTGTACAATGTATATGTATATATCTACTGTCATTGGTCCGTCCGGGTGCCTCGAAAGCACAGAAAAAGGGTGGAACTGATGTCATCACGCCGACGTAGGCTTAATAAGGAGTCAGTGACGCCAGTCGGAGTCGCGTGCATTGCCGTGCTCCTATGACGTCGTCCACGCCGGCGTGCTACACAATAATTTTTCGAACATTGCTGACGCAGGGGGGTATTCACAAGGTGAAGAATCCACAGGCAGATACTGTATCCACCAGAAAAAGTGTAACCGAAGGTAAGTAACTTGTTCTTTAGGTGGCGCAAGTCAACGCATAAACAGATTTTTCCATTGCTTTTGGGCCCTACCACCCTTGGAGAAATCCACTCCGAACTCTCCACTTCCTCGATCACAGCTTTTGCCATCAAACCCTCTGACTCTTTATTAACTTCATCCCTTCTCAACATAGGAATAGGCCTTGCTTTTTGGACCTTAGGCTCAGCATCCTTCTTAAGTACAATATTGTATTCAAACCCCTTGAGTGCCCCTAACTTTTTCCCAAAAACTGCTGCAAATGTTTTGACCAAGACATCTTCCAACTTACTGGTTTCATCAATTACAAGAACTTTTTCTTCGCTGTTAGGGTCAAGGATGATATGAAATTTCTTTTGGTCCATCCAGCCAAGCACTGATGGACCAAGCCATCTGATGCCTAACATATTGATCTTTTCACCGGTGAAACCTACCGGGTTAACCTCTGTGGGTTATAGCTGGTGCCCAATTTTTTTAACAAATTTTCTTTCCATCCAGCTTCATTTACAGTAGTATAGGGTGAACCAGAATCAGCAAACATGTTGACTGACACTCCTCCCATAGATATCTCACCTACAGGCTTTCCTATCAGTGAATTGTCAATGACATTTAGAACAAAGATTCCCTGCAAACATTTTACACAACTACTCTCATTTTCTTTATCCCCATCAGCACCATCCTCTTCATCTCACACATTTTTTTAACATTACTATTTCTCCTCCGGCACATTTTGCTAAAATGACCAACCAAACCACAAATTCTACATTCCTTCCTAACTGCAGGTCAATATTTTCTATAGGCCAAGTGTTCCTTGCTATCACAGCAGTAACACCTTCTTTCTATCGGTTTTCTCTCTCTCCACAAGTTACTCTGTGGTTGAGTTTGACCACGTCCCATGGTATGTTGGTATTGGTATCTACTTGTGTTCTTTACTTTGAAGACTTCCCCCAGAATCTTTTTCAGATTCTTTAATCACAGTGGCACATCTCACAGGCATTTCAGCCTTCCTCAAAATAGCTACAACATTTTACGATGGTGCATCCCCGTTGACCCATAAGCGATCTTGGATAGTAGAATTGTTATTATGCATGACTAACTGGTCGCGTATTAAGTCGTCATGTAGACCCCCAAATTTACAGTAAATAGCAAATTTTTTTGGATCATCCACCCACTCATCTACAAGTTCCTCTTTGTTCGGTTTCCTTTAGAAAAACATGTGACGTTCATCACCAATACAGACTTTAGGGGCAAAGTACTAATCAAGGTTTTTAAGGCTGACTCAAATACATTACTACTTTCACCGCTTATAATTTTGGGCATACAAGAATACGTTTTCAATCCGATAGGCCCCAAAGAATGGAGAAAGAGTCTTTTCTTCTTATCAGGCTTCATCTTACTAGCCTCATCCACTGCTTCAATATAATTCACAAAGTAATCCTTCCATTCCAATGATTTCATACTTGGTTGGAATCCAGTTGCCCAAAATGAATGTGGAGGACTAACCGTGAAACTTTGCTGTGCCATAACTTGTTCCACTTCGTGAGGTCCCTAATCACCTTGTTCCATGCGCAGCTAAAGTGACCTACGGCAAAGATAAGGTGTTTTCACAATAATAAAAAAATGATAGTCCCAGCAGTTTTAAACCAATCATAATGGTGTTGGTGAAGATGTAGTGAAACTAAGTATGTATCCAAAGATTTATTGTAGAAAGAGCAAACGAGAAACAGGCGAGAGCCAGGCAGCACGGCTTCCCTCCAGGACACCGGTAGCGACTGATGGCCTGGACAGGAACCTGTGAAGGAACAGCAAGAGCTTCCCATGCCTCGCTCTGCTCCACGCTCCAAAGTACATTCAAAGGAAAATACAATGCAAGGTATAATACAACAGCAACTTAGAGCAGCCTCTTGATAATGAGTATGAGACGTTCACTCTATACCATTTTTCCAGATGCGGAGCTGTCTTTCACGGCCTCATGTCCTTTACAATTCTGTCGCGGTGTTAAAAAGATGTACGCACACATAAATGGATGTCCCCCAAAAATGAACTGAGTAGCGGTTTATTGAATAGGCTGGTACGTGTAAAGACTGCTCAGCCACCCGATCAAGCACCGCCACTGGTCTGACTTTCAAGGCCAAAAATTGTAAGAACCCCTTGACAGTTCTGGAATGAACTGGTGCCAATACTCATGCAGTACACATTACCACACTTGACTATTCTTATTCCTTTCAAATCTGATGTGGTGACATGGTAGTGCTACATAATATTCTAAATTATATAAATATACGCTAATATTAATATCTGCTCATTATGTATGATAAATCTGGTCACCAATTTTTTCTCAGCACAACACCTTGATTAAATCATGATTCTTTACTCTGGTCTTTCAAGGGTTTTGTAGCGAGATGTGTTCATTGCTCTACGTGGCTCAAGGGTCAGGGTCCCTTTTGACCTGAGTAGGCACTAATTCCCTACATCCAATGGCTCAGCACAGCCTATAAACTTTAAGTTGATGATAAATTTGCTGCTGCGTTAGTCATTTTTACCAGCCCTGAGCATGCAGGGTTGAACTTGTGCTGCTGGCCTGGTCCTCGTCTATGTAGGTTGTTCTGTGAATAGGACCTCTGCGTGCAAAAAACTGAATTCACGGGGTTGTGAGGCCCAGTATGTTTCTTTCAAAAGTGTGACAAATCTTCACAAAACTTTTCCCCCAAAATATTCCCCCAGCTCTTCACTGGAAAGTTTTGGGGTGATCCTTCGAGAGGGGGTTGAGAAAAAGTGGATGTTCTAAAATGCGTTTTTTCCCATTAATTTGTTCCATAGGAGCTTTAGAGACCGCTACATTCCAAACCGCTGAACGGATTTACACCAAATTTGGCAGACAGCTAGATCCTAGTCCAGAAAGACCGCTTTATGTGATTTAGTGTAAATCAGTCAGTAGCTCATGAGAAATTAATGCTCAGAAACTTTGTATATAATACGCCGCGGAGGATCCGCAGGACCAACAGACCTCATGGTGGGATCTGATTGGCTTGCCACCACAATAACAAAGATGCGGCGGCAGCCATCTTAGGACTTGGGAGACAGTCCATAGTCCTAGAAAAAATCCAAAATAAGACATAAGGGGGCAGAGTAGAATTACACACGTTATAGTTACCTTCGGTCCCAAGTTATAGTTACTTGAGATACATATAACTGGTATATTTCAGTGGTTTCGTACTTTTGAAACCGCATGTTTTAACTGATATTTTCACCTAACTATAATGTCACTTTATTCTTTTGTTTTGTTTTTTGAGGAATATATATTTATAGATATATATGGGTATATATATATATGAGATTCTTAGTAATATTTTTTTTATGTACACCATTAACATATTAACATTTCTTTAACAGATCAAGAATCATTTTGCGGTCCCTTTTAAAATTTACAAATTTGTCTTGAATATGAAGCTGTTGGAACCCATTGGAGTTGCAAAGCCAGAAGAGGAGTTTCACGTGCCATTGAACTCGTACAGGTAGATATGGAACTCTCCTCTAATAACATAGTTGTGATCAGAGAAGTTCCTTAACTCATGCAATACTCTAAATACCTTGTTGTTTTTGAAAAGCTGCACTGATTTATGATGTCAAAATGTTTAATTAATGTTTATTGCTAATATTTAGATAACATCAGACTGAAGTACTCTAATTTCTTTAAGCACAATAGTGATATGGTGCCTAATGCATATATTTTCTAAACTAGAAGATAAGGAATGCATTTTTCACCATGTCAACTTTTTTAAATCCTGCAGTCATAAACTATTAAAAGCATTCAATATGAATATTGTCTTCTTTATTGTACATATTCCCAGCTTCTGAGATATTGTGTCAGACCTGTAGCATTCTTTTTTTATCTTAGAAACAAAATGAAATGCATCCATTGCATAGCTGCTAGTTACTGTTGTTTGATTATAGGAATTTCTTTAGCTCAAATTTTGAACAGCTATGGATATTATACAAACATAGAATAATTTCACACTCAACTCACTAAATTTGTTTTATATAATGATTTTATAAAACTATAAACATTGTCAAGACCTCTTTCAATTTCTAATATTCATGTTAAAATGTATTTCAAGAACACCTATTAAATGTTACTGTTGTCCACCAATTCTTAAAACCGAATTTATATTTTAAATGTCTTAACACACCATTGGTTGGGTATTGGTAAAGTTACATCAGAATCCTTCCATATATAATAATGAAACATTATCAATAATAAGTAAAATTGTACTATCTCATGGGATTCAACACCCATGGATTCTTGGAGCTTAAAAGGAATGCAAAAGCAGGCACTTTACAGAATAAAGCAATTAAGAAATGTCAAATTTCATTCTGTTGCTTTTTCAATACAAGTGATCGGTCCAGAGGTTAACTTGCAAAAAAAAGATGTGCTAGGGCTGTCGTCAGGAGGCAGCTTGCACCAGCTCATTTCTCCTGTTAGCACAGCTTAAAACAGATCCATATATTCACCAAGAAATTGGGAAGAGGATGTGGCATAATGGCCAGTGCTGCTGACTTCGGAACTGAGGAACCAGGTTCGAGTCTCGGCGTCAGCTCAACATCGTGTGGTTCTGGGCAAACAGCTTGATCTCCCCATAAATGAATTTGCCCATAACTGGTGCTCATGAAAAACGCCCGTGTTGATGATTAAGTGCCAGTGCTGTGCACCTGAACCCACTGTCTCAAATTAAGCAGTGGATAGGTCTTATTCTTGAATGACTACATAATATTCCAAGGAATTCTTTTTAGAAAACCCCTCCTTTGCTTCAAAAAACAAAGACGTAAAGGACAGTGCAAAATCCACAGCCACTGAACTTTTTAACCCTCTTAATTGCCCTGTTGCCCATGTACCAACTGTTGTTTTAAAATATAGACTAGGGTTTGTTTCTTAGCTTTCAGATTTACAAAATAAAAGGCTATACATAACACTACAGTGTGAGATTTGTGGAACTGTTTCACTCTGGGAAGTATATTTAATAAGGTTTCATTATGATTTTAATTAAAACAATTTGTGTTTGTCAGTCACTCCGTGTACAAAGTCAGATGTCCAGTGAGGTGATTGTCGACCTCGAGCCCTGACGAAATTGCTGCAACAAAGAATAGGCAATGACACATGTTGGCCCATCTTGAATTGGTTTGTGACATGCAGTTGGTTTTTACTTTTGAGTAAGCTCACAATTTTGAATAAAAGGGTTACGTCATATGTGTGAGTCTTAACCCAATTTTTAATTAGAGATATATTTTATCTCCTGCACATTACAGGGTCTTTTTCTTTGTTAATACACATATCACTATTTTCACCTCTTATCTTTAAACTGGACACATTTTCTTTTCTATAGGTGAGAAGGTTACCAATGATGAGAAACGTGGGCAAGCTGGTGAGAACATGCCAGTAGCTCCTCTGGTGTAGCGCATATGAGGGACCTTTTCATCGTCACACATATTTTTCTGTGTTTTTTTATACACCTCCTTTAGCTAAGGGTATTGTTGTAATGAGTTGACTGACAAGACTTACACCTATGAAAAATTTAAGATAGCAGGCATTTACGACTGGATTAGACTGGTAAATTGTTCAGACCAGCTGTTGGGTAGAGGTGGATCCCCACAAACACCAGCCCTATTTAAGAAAGTGATTGCCGTCCCGCATAACCAGCTCTATTGTTGTTTAGTGATGTATGAGCGGAGGTTGACCTTGTAGTGTAGTTCCTAGTTTCCCACTAGGCCCTGCGCATTGGAATAACATAAACAGTAGTATCGACGTGGAACTGCTTATATTCCAGGCCTCCACTGACTATGCTAAACTTAATTGGGTGTGTTACCAACTAGCTCAGAGGTCACTGGAAACTTTCTTCTCTGCATAGGAAGTGATCAGCTTCCTTGGCACAGACAAGAAGGGATTCAGTTTTCCAATAACCGTGCAACATGACAACTTTGCTCCTCAGATCAAGGGTCAATCTCTAGGGTCGTGTGAAACAATAGACATGTATTTCACTCAGTCAGTCTAGTGCAGTTTACTTTCACAAGATGTAGAGAATAGAGAGACGGGCGTTTGTCAATAAAGGTGAACATTTATTGAACAGTCTTTCTTCTCGTACAAGAGAAATGTATTGCCACAATTGCAAGAATTGTTATTATAAAAAGTACGTACAGTAAGATAAGTATTGCGAAATAGAACTGTAAAAGCATTGATATGGTTTCTTAGCCATACAATAGTTTAAAAGTAATAAAACATATATACAGTCATATATACATTAGGCTAACATACTCAACTGGTGCTTCTAACTAAGCCTACCCCAGTGTGCCTGACCTAAGCCTAACACGTGAAAGGGGAGTAAGTAAGTAGCTTTAAGTTAAGTTGGTTTTGCCAAGGTTTGTTTCAAGAATTCTCGTCTAAGGGTGCAGTCAACACCATACCTCCGAATAGAATGATGGAGGATTGGTATCTCCTTCAGGGGTCACTCTCGATATCCCAGTCACCCGCGAGGGTAGACCGGAAACGCCGGAGCTGGATTTCTCTGCAGGAGAAAGGCAGCGGCTCTTCTTCAGCGCGTCGAGGAAGGAGGGGGGACAGCGTCCGCGGGCAGCTGGAATCTGCTGGATGTCTTCGCAGAGGGACGGCTGTTCAACTCCTAAGCGTACTGCACCATCGTTCGCGCTTTAGCAGCGATAATGGTATCAGTAGCTTCACCACCAAGGGACAGCAGGCTGCAGCGACAGGGTGCTAGCTTCACCAACACGGGGTCTTGCAGACAGCTAGCGTCAGCAGCTCGTACAACAGGCATTGCTTAAGGCAACGTTGGTAATATTTATACCTGACAGGTGCCGGGTTTGACGCAAGTTTGCTGGACATAAGACGTCAATTAAAGATGTCACTAGGAAGTGATAGTTATCAGTTGCTCATTAGAGTTCCATTACTAATCAAAACATAGCAAGCGGGGATTTCCAGGCTTGCTGAGTTTTTATCTTGTTGAAGAACTCGGAGTGTTATCTAGCAATATCAGATAGTGACTTCTGCTCTGTCATTGCACTAATTGGTCGCAAAGGAAGTGGCAGAGGGAACTACTTGGAATGTGGCTCTGTTCGTGTGAGGCCAGAGATGACTTTTCTGAAAATCGCACTTGAACGGTGATGCCAATATAGGGAATAAATGGATTTATAGCCGAATAGGGGCATAAGGTCACAGTATCGATCAGGAACCTAGATAAACACGCAACACCCACTCCACGGGTTAATGTCCATCAAAATTACTAAAACTAAAGCAATTAGATGCATGTGTAACATTGCCCACCCCAAAATACATAAATGCATTCGAAATAGGCGTACTTGTAATACATGAAATTTAGGTACTGTACGTTTTTTAAAGCATAGTAATCATTCAAAAAATTATTGCATATGAAATCAATGAACGATTATGCAAAAAGAATTACACAGTATCTCTGACAGAAGAAAAGCAAGATAAATCATCACATAAAAATGCATTGTAATAACATGTGTGCTAGAGGCTGATGTAATGTTGTTATGTCTCTAGATGTGTTTAGAAATAGAAGTGTGAAGCTTCTGTTCTCTAGGAATAGTTTTTACGTTAAGCAAAGAATTGTTCGTGCCAAAAAATGGTTAATATTAAAAGTGTCCAATTCAAAAAAATTAATGCTTGAACGGGGAAATAGAGTTCCAAAGCTTTTTGCAGTTTTTGTTGATCAAAACTGAAGGCCGAATTCAGAGTTCATGGGAACGCTGTGTGTCGGAAAGCTTCTTAAAAGTTATTGTTTCTGTACGGGTGAGAACATCGTATCAGACAGGCTCTCAAAAAATTGGTCTACAAAATCAGGTGACAATTCAACCAAATTAGATAGCGTTGTAACTTGGCAGGTGTGAGAATGATTGCTGTCATCGTATTCAGGAGCAGCAATGCTCACAGATGGCTGTACCTGGGTGATGCTGCTTTTGTCGCTTGCTCCACTGTTACCACCTAGTCGTAGCACAGGAGTCTCCACAAATGCCATCATCAGGATTGGTAGCCGCTGGGGACAACACAATGCGTGAGCCGTTATTGGACTGAGCAAAGTATCGACGTCCATTGGTACTGCTGATGGAAGTGAAAGACAGATGTCCAACACGCATTCATCTCCGCAAAGCATACATCTTAGTACCGGTAAGATACAGTTCTGCCATATAGGTCTGAATGAAAGGAACCAGGTCATGTTTAGATCTCTCAGCCTGGCCAATCCGAGGACGTTAGTTATCCTGTCCCGGTAGCGCATTGCTAGGATTGTCTCTTCCATTCCCATGGGAGCTATGTCTGAGTTTCGGCTTGCCATAACGAAGCAGGAGGGTCAAAAATAAAATCCCTGCTACAAGTCCCAAAAATAATGGTATTCCGCCTAAAACAGAGTGTACAAAATTAGGAACGATTCCCAAAATTGCCTGGAAGGGTGTTAGCAGTCCCGTAATGACAATCTTAAATATGCCTGGGATGCTTGTTGCACTAGACATGTTAAGGAGTTGGCTTAACATTTCTACGAAATGCTTCAGTAGCTGTCCTTGCAACTAGAAGATCATACGTCTCTTTTGATGAAGTTATAGGCACTGTTGTCTGTAAAAGTACAGATTTCATTTTGCTTAATGTATCAATTCGTATAGAATAGAGATTCAGACGAGGCCAGATGGGAGTCACTGTGTCTGCAGGCCCACTCGGAAACAATGCTTGCATACAGCATTTGACCATGGATGTTACTTCTACTAGATAACTTTTCCCTGGCACGAGGCCACAACATCTGTGATCCGTTCTAAGAATGTAACTCCCGTTCGAAAGTTGCATAAAGAAGGGCTCTATCTGAGTTGCAGGTGTGACTAGCTGGTGGCATGAAAGGTTGTTAGAATTTCCATCACATGCTCCGTGTAAATTAATACCCTGACACAAAAGTATACCGCTTAGTGAATGTTTACAGTTGTCACCACTAAGAAATACATTTTTGTCGCTGTCACTATAGCAAGAATGAGTGTATGGTAATTTCCATTCAGATTTTACATATCCTTTACCCAATTGTTCATACTGGCCAGCAGGTATGTATTCAAGGCACTTTTTAAATCGGAAAGTTGTTATCGGAATTGTGATAATTCCGTGTATTATCCATTCAATGACAGGACTCTCTGACATTGTCAATGGTAATCTCTCGAGTTTTTCGATGCTCAGGATTGTATAGTCTGCTCCTTTCTGTGCCAAACTGATCTGTTTATCAGTAAGGTTAAAACTGGAAAATAATGACGTTGTGTTGATTAAACGCCAAGGCACATAGCCTGAACGAAGATTTTGCAGCGTCCAGCCTAATTCTATAATAGAACGTAATTGAGATTGGCCATGTTGTAACATTAGCAAATCTCTGTCTATCACATCAAAGGCAGAGGATACAATATTGTCCAACGAATGTATTCTGGAAGACAGAGTCATTAACCCATTGTCTACTACAGAAAGTGATTTCTCCAAATTAATACGATCAATTTCTCGTATTTTTTCAGCAGTTTCAATTTGTTTGACTTTCCAAGCCTCGTTGTAAGCAGCATAGATGCTGGTCGCTATGAAACGCTTTTGACGCTGTTTGCGTGGTCCAAGAATGAAATCGAGCAAATCAGCACCCTCTTTTAGTAAAGACAAGTGTTGCTTAATTTCAGCCAGTGTGGATGTTGTTAGCCATTCAAGGCAGAGCTTCCCTACACTGTATGTTGTTATAATCCCTGGATGTTGTCTCTGGGAGTATCTCAAGTCTAATCTGGTCATTTTTAAACCCTGTGTTTTGTTCAGGAATCTATCTTGACAGCTATTTGTGTCTGTAGGCCAGATTAACCACGTTTTCCAATCAGGATGTGTTCTGTTGAAATGTAAAACTTGTGAAACGTCTAACTCAATATCTGCAGTTATATTTTCAGGTATTGGCTTCGGAATAGACGGTGTTTTAAGGTCTTTGTTCTTAGCTAGGCCAAGACAAGATGTTTGGTGTACTGTGTCATTCAAAAACAACATTTGTTCTTGTATCATGCAGGTTCTAAATAGTGCTTCAATGCCTTGCACCTGCCAATCTTTTGTACCCCAAATTGTTTTCGTTTCAATATTATTTTTCCAATAATCAAAACCAAATGTCATCATTTTGTCATAAAATGCTTCTGAATATATCAATTTAGAATTTGTCAGCATTGTTTTCATTCCTGTTTTATCTAACAGTTTATAATAAAACGTTTCTGCATTACTTGTGTTAAACCCTGAGAAGTATTTGAATTTCTCAAAAAATGCTTTAGAACTGCTTTTAGGTGGTGTAGCACAATGTTCCCATTGATTATACATAAAAACATTTCTAGGCTGTGCAGATTTATGCAAGTAATGATCCCCATAGTGGGTGTAACAGAATAACTGCTCATAACTAGATGAACCTTGTAAATAATCATGATCTGTGAATCTAGCTGACATTACTAAATCAGACATCATGTCATTAATACTGTTAAAGTCCCAAACATCAGAGAATGTACTAGGTGTCACAAAGTCACTTAAGGAAACCTTTAGTTGATGAGGATACTTCAGGATTTCGACCGGACCATATATCTCATAGTCTGTTTTCTCCCATACTACCCCACCAGGTATTGGTATAGCTGTGACATTTACTGTTGACAGTTCTCTTTTCTTCACGTGGGATGATCTGTGTGGTTTCAGGACTAGGTTGATGTTCTGACTTGCTGTGTCCATTCAATTGTAATGAACTTTCCTAAAATTAAAACTAAAATTAGGCAGAGTAGGAGTATGAATACCCCTGAAATTATCCAATGCTCAATCAACGGTGAATCCAGATATAATTCTTTGATTTGTTGAAGGAGTCCTGTTGTATTTTCTTTAGAATACTTTTTTGTTTCTGGCATCACTTCGGGGTCGTTTTGATCTTCAGAGAAGTTGTCGAAGTTGATGAAATAACCAGAGGCAGTTCTGTCAATTGATGGGATTGTTCTTTCAATCTGTCTCTCCGTAGCACTTTCTGATGCCACATTAGTGTAGACTGGTGTTGTTTCTTGACGAACTGTTTCAATCTGTGTTTCAAGAGGCACGAGTTCCATGGCATTATTGCATAGTCCTTCATTGTGCACTGCAGGCTGATCGAATGTGATGAGTCTTTCAGTTTGAACCTCTTGGATTGTTGCAAGTTTGGGTATTCTGTTGTTTCTTGGGAGTCCACTGGGCCTACTGTTGATTATAGGCCACATGCTTGTGGTTTTACCAGGTCGATGGACACGACTCTGTTCTCCTTTTTACCAGCAAGGGGCGGTAGCACAACTGATCTTGTTCCGGTGACTGCCAAGACAGGTACTGCTTTTCTGTAAGAAGGCCCAAATTCCTTCTTAACCGCGATCTTTTCTCTGACTAGATCCCCAATCTTTGGAATCCAGACAGGCCTTGCTGGGGCTGTTGCTGGTGGTGCCTCGTCAGTGGTACTTGGCTGTTGCTTTAACTTTATGTTGCTTAAGGATTTTCTTGTTTCATTCAGTTCCTGTAAGACAGCCAAACGATCTTTGATGTCAAAATTTGTTGCTTTTTCTTGTACCACTGACATCTGACTATCGAGGTCCTGAATAAGCATTCTAATTCCGAACAATAGTTCGTATGGGCTGAAACCTTTTAGAGAATTTCTTGGCATGTTATTAAGACTAGTCTGGACACTTATTAAATGTTTGACCCACCCAGCGCCTGAACCTAATACCTTCGCTGTTATAGATTGCTTTATGTCCCGTTTTTTTCTTTCTACCACACTATTCCCTTCCGGGGTATGACGGACAAGAATACCGCAACCCAATTCCCATGCCAGCCATGGCCTCCTTATAGGCTCGAGAGCTGAAAGCAGGACCCTTGGTCAGAATGGAACGTGGTAATTGCGTATATGCCGATATGGACTCGCAAATCTTTTATAACCGTTCTAGCGTCAGCCGAGCGCTGGAGGCCTCATTCTTTAAGTGCTTTTCGTCTTAATGGTGTACACTGGGACGCGCTTCTCTTCTTTGATTGCGCAGATAGACCGCCTTATGCTGTCTAGAAGGGATCCTGAAACTACACTGGCCTGTTCATTACTGCGATCTCTGTTGCAGTTTTCACAATTTTGAGCAAAACATTGAATATCTATACTCATTCCTGGCCACCAGTACTCTGATTGTAATTCTTTCAGAGAGGCTTTGATTGTTTGGTGTTTCAGACCCAACCCCATGTGTGCTTCCAGTAAGAGGAAGCCCCTCCTGCTCCTGTTTGGAATTACTCTGTCCCCCACTCCAGGGATTCGAGCAAAAGGAACGGAGTTTGCATCGATTATGTATGCATAATTGAGTGGATAGTTCACGGGTAGTGCTGCACAGTCGCCTTTTACAGTCGTTCCTACTGCCAGCATGGTTTCCCCGTCTATGTATTTATCTGTACGCTTTTTTGTGGCTACGGAAGCCGGTTTAGTTGCTTCCGCTGTGGCTGTATTAGCCAATGAATTCCCTGCAATGTGAACGCCATCACGTTGAAGACTCTGTGCGTGAATCACGTGAGTCTTTTGTAGTTCTTTGTGTAAAAGAGCTACCTGTTTCCAGAGCATTTTATGCTTTATTGTGGCACCTGTGTCATCTTTGTAGTCGTTTTCGATCCAACTCTGCAGTTTATTGTTGTAAGAATTGACGCAAAAATGAGAATCGCACACGATAAGTGTGGGGAATTCGCGTCCTGCATTTTCGAGCGCCATCTTTAAAGATCTGATTTCAGTTCTCTGAACCGAACAGTTTCTTACTGATTCAGTTTTTGTTACTTTCGGTCTGAATTTACCGCACAGCCAACGACATTTAATGATCGCACATGCTGCATCGTAGGATTTTTTCTCTACGTTGAAATGCTGTACAAAGCTATCTGTATAGATTATACAGGCGTACAGTGGGAGAGGCAGAATTTCGATTAGCAGAGGATATTCTTCTTCATATTCTAAATCATTCAGTTCTACAAATTGCGGGGCGAAATAGTATTTCACATCTTCCGCTCCTAGAGAATCTATACACTGTATCCATTTCGGATCCAGTGACACTGTAGGCAGGTTTACTGGGCTGAATAGCGCTTCGAAGGCGGATTCCGCTGTAAGGATATTAATCCATTTGCCGTGTGCTAGTTCTCGTTCATTTGCTAATGCAATTTGCACTGCGTTCACAATTCTTTCTGTGTGACTGAATGTTTTTTCTGCTTGTGTGTACAAGTGAGATTTAATTGAAATTGGTACCTTTTCTCCCTCATTAGAGGTTAGGTACGTGAATCCGCATCTTCCTGGGATGACTCGGATTACAAGATCGATCGTGTTGTCACGTGTATCTAATTTTGTTTTTGCTAACATGTCTGTTTGCAGTGATCTCAAAATTTCTGTGTGTTTTTGAGTCCAATTGATTTGTTTAAAATCAGGTTTTATTAGTTCGTAGAGAGGTTTAACGCTCTCTGCATAATTTAGGATGCAAGTTCTTCCGAAATTCAGAAAACCTAGAATGGATTGTAAATTCTTCAGTGTTTTTGGAGCTTGGAGTACAGCGCACTTCTCTAAGAAGTTGTCCGCTAGGCTTTTCCCTTCACTTGATAATTCGTACCCTAAGAATAGTACTGTCAGATGGGCAATTCGGGACTTTTTAAAGTTGAATTTGTAACCCTCTGCTGCGAACCCAAGTATAATGGTGTTCACTCTTTTCAAATGAGTATCCAAGTCGTCGTCTGTGAGATAAATATCATCTACGTAAGATAATGCTTCATCATCATAGATTTGTAGTAACTCTGTTACCCTAGCTGAGAATAGTCCTGGGCTGTTCTTGAACCCCTGTGGGAGTCGACAGAATTTTTTCTGCGACCCAAATGCAGAGTAAGCGGTCAAATATCTGCTTTCTGGTGCAATGTTTTGACAAAAGAAGCCATTAGATATGTCTAATGTCGTTTTATATTTTTTCCTAACTATATTATTCATTAGGGCTGCACTATGCGAGTTTTGTACTGCAAAAGTTTTGCAACATGTATTAAGTTGTCTGTAGTCCAAAACTAGACGATATGAATTGTCTGGCTTGGAGACAGGAAACAAAGGATTGTTCATTTGAGAGGTGCATGTTTCAATCACCCCCTGGTACTCTAAGATCTCCCTGACCTGTTTTTTAGCTTCTTGCTTTATGGGATACTGCCGTTGGGCAGTTGGTTCACTTTTTAATTGGATTTTGTGAGGAGGTGAATCCTCATCCCATCCTACATGATTTTTATACAATGCAGGTGCCTGGGCTACTGCCCATTTCCTTGCATATGTATATTTTTTGTGAATCGGAATGTGATTCGAGAAGGCTGGCATAATCACTTCTTCGCCACGAGGGCACTCCCTGACAAACTCTGGGGGCCAATCTTTTTCAGCTAACAGAATATCATAGCCTTTTGAGAGCTTATCCCAAAATAGACCCTTTATTTTCCTAGTCTTATCACCCTCCATACGCAATGTTATTTCGTATATTTTATGGGGCTCGCTAAGTCTGGTGTCGGCAGTTTCAACCTGAATGTATTCATTCGTGTCCACTGTCTCCAGATGACTCATCCAGATCTTGCGCGCTATACTGATTTCTGCTGCACTGTCCAACATTGTCAATGCCCACTCCCCGTTTTTCAACTGTGTCCTCAGTATTCTGGGCATGGTTGATTACTCTAATACTGGCTACCTTCTTTTTAGGAAATTGAGATTTTTTACTCTGAGCAGGTTCCTTGTCTTTGGACTTGGTGTGCTCTCCTGGGTCTGACCGTCCTCTTCTTTCCGAATTCTGTGGAGAAGATCGAGAGGGACGTGTATCAATACTTTGATATCTATCAGGTTTTTTCAGATTATCCCTATTTCTAAGGTTATATCTTTTCTCAGAGGGCTCCCGTTGGGGAGACTGGCGTTCTCGAGTCGGAGTTCTTTCCCTCCGTCGAGGAGACCTTCCTCTGGACTGGAAAACTTTTTCCTTGGGAGTGGATTGTTTATTTCCATCCCAGCTCTTTTTAGGAGTGTTTAAATTATTTTTAATAAATCATTTTTCAGGATTTTCGAGCAGTTGGGGCTTTACCGGTTTCCCACCCAAGCTGTCTCTACCTAATTCTTCATAGCACTTTTCTATGATTTTTACAAGCTCTACAGGATCTTTTATATCTGTTTCCTTCAACTTCTGGCGGATCTCCACAGATGCTGCTTCTCCTCTTATGTTGGCTAATAATATAGCCGAGACCTGCTTGAAGTCTTTCAGTAATTTCATACCTAGATTTAAAGCGGGCTCTGGACCGAATTCATTTTGAATCTGTTTTAGCACTTCTGGTATTACCGCCATAGACGGAACACCGTGTGTTTTTGTGTAAATGGAAGCAAAGACTGTACCCCAAGTGTCACAGTCCTCCACATGTGGTGCGATTCCCATAGGAAGGCAGATGGTCAAGATTCTGTGTTTCTCAATAGGGGTAGTATCAGGAAATACTGCCTCTATTTGAGTGATTTTCTGTGCTAACCAGAAAGGAATTTGTTCCCGTTTTACGGGTGTTTTACCAAGACATGACTGTATTTTCTGTGGTGTAATTTTATTTGTGTTCCCCTGATGAGGGGTCAGCTGTGGTGTATTAACAGCTGGCTGGACTGTTGCAGTCCGCATTACATATTGGACTAATTGCCTATGTATTTTTATTAATGTGTTTAGCTGTACTAACAGCTCATCTCTAGACATTTTTACAATGTCCGGATGTGGTGTGTAGCTGGCTAGAACCGGCCACGTTGCTCCTGGTCTACCTAGTGGACCGAGCCTAGTTATGTGATCATTGTGTTTTAGGGCGCCATTAAACCAGAGCAGGTGCTCTTGAAATGTAAGTGGAATTTCAATCTCCTCGAAAGGAGCGTACTCTTCCGGAGGTTTCTCTATTTTGTAATAGTGAAACTCTTTTGTTATAGCGTTTACCGCTGGAAAGTTTATCCATGAATAGAATACCTCTGTCTGCCGATACTCGTGAGCCTCTATCACGAAGACGACCGTACCACCCTGAGGTGTCAGTCCGTTTTCTATAAGTTTTAACGTTATAGATCTTCTTAAGTGTGCCCGGATGATTATAGCATCCGGGTCTGTGTATTCAGGACCTTGCTGAGTCGCATCTGCTGCGGCCCCAGTGGTTCCGTTATTTTCTGGCATTGTTAAAATGCAAGGTTTGCAGAGTAGGTCTCCAAGGAGACAAAGATTAGGTGCACTATATTTTGGAACACTGTATCCTTCAACGTTGAATAAACCAGAGCTTTACATAGGAATCTCTTCCTACTAAGGTCGGGCGGATTTTAACCTTTCACCCACTCCAGACGTCTATTGGAGTATTTACGGGAGAAAGGGGTGTGAAATATGCACGACTGAGTTACTCTAAAAGTCTTGCGTTAGTTTATCGCCTTACCAAACGTTGGGCGCCATGTAGTGTAGTTCCTAGTTTCCCACTAGGCCCTGCGCATTGGAATAACATAAACAGTAGTATCGACGTGGAACTGCTTATATTCCAGGCCTCCACTGACTATGCTAAACTTAATTGGGTGTGTTACCAACTAGCTCAGAGGTCACTGGAAACTTTCTTCTCTGCATAGGAAGTGATCAGCTTCCTTGGCACAGACAAGAAGGGATTCAGTTTTCCAACAACCGTGCAACATGACAACTTTGCTCCTCAGATCAAGAGTCAATTTCTAGGGTCGTGTGAAACAATAGACATGTATTTCACTCAGTCAGTCTAGTGCAGTTTACTTTCACAAGATGTAGAGAATAGAGAGACGGGCGTTTGTCAATAAAGGTGAACATTTATTGAACAGTCTTTCTTCTCGTACAAGAGAAATGTATTGCCACAATTGCAAGAATTGTTATTATAAAAAGTACGTACAGTAAGATAAGTATTGCGAAATAGAACTGTAAAAGCATTGATATGGTTTCTTAGCCATACAATGGTTTAAAAGTAATAAAACATATATACAGTCATATATACATTAGGCTAACATACTCAACTGGTGCTTCTAACTAAGCCTACCCCAGTGTGCCTGACCTAAGCCTAACACGTGAAAGGGGAGTAAGTAAGTAGCTTTAAGTTAAGTTGGTTTTGCCAAGGTTTGTTTCAAGAATTCTCGTCTAAGGGTTTAGTCAACACCATACCTCTGAATAGAATGATGGAGGATTGGTATCTCCTTCAGGGGTCACTCTCGATATCCCAGTCACCCGCGAGGGTAGACCGGAAACGCCGCAGCTGGATTTCTCTGCAGGAGAAAGGCAGCGGCTCTTCTTCAGCGCGTCGAGGAAGGAGGGGGGACAGCGTCCGCGGGCAGCTGGAATCTGCTGGATGTCTTCGCAGAGGGACGGCTGTTCAACTCCTAAGCGTACTGCACCATCGTTCGCGCTTTAGTAGCGATAATGGTATCAGTAGCTTCACCACCAAGGGACAGCAGGCTGCAGCGACAGGGTGCTAGCTTCACCAACACGGGGTCTTGCAGACAGCTAGCGTCAGCAGCTCGTACAACAGGCATTGCTTAAGGCAACGTTGGTAATATTTATACCTGACAGGTGCCGGGTTTGACGCAAGTTTGCTGGACATAAGACGTCAATTAAAGATGTCACTAGGAAGTGATAGTTATCAGTTGCTCATTAGAGTTCCATTACTAATCAAAACATAGCAAGCGGGGATTTCCAGGTTTGCTGAGTTTTTATCTTGTTGAAGAACTCGGAGTGTTATCTAGGAATATCAGATAGTGACTTCTGCTCTGTCATTGCACTAATTGGTCGCAAAGGAAGTGGCAGAGGGAACTATGCTGGAATGTGGCTCTGTTCGTGTGAGGCCAGAGATGACTTTTCAGAAAATCGCACTTGAACGGTTATGCCAATATAGGGAATAAATGGATTTATAGCCGAATAGGGGCATAAGGTCACAGTATCGATCAGGAACCTAGATAAACACGCAACAACCTGGTTAATAGTTTTCCCTCGGGAGCTCCTTGTTGTTAGTAATTCATTATGATAAAGCCTGGGCGGAGTTTGCGTAGCAGCTCTATGTGGAACTCCGCAAAGCAGTAAAAAAAACTCTGCCGCAATCCGTGGAGTTCTGCGAGTGGGCGCAGTTGCTTGTTCCAACCATTCGCGTGACATTTCTGCGTACTGGAACATGGATTGCGTGTTTGGGGGGAAATATCGTGCAAACTGCACCATGCGTTCATTCATGGGCGCGACCATCTTGTTTTCTTCTCTCTGTTATGGTGCTGGCGCCTACTTCTCAATCCTGCTTTAATCTTTTCAATCCTTCTTTCTAAATACTTGTTTTCTGATATTTATTTATTATCTTTTCCTGTGTTGTCTTAAGTTCATATTTTGTGTTGTTTTCTACTTATTGTGTGTGTTTTTTATTGCATTTTGTATTGTTTTTCTATATTGCTTGCTTTCTAATTTTTTTTACTTCCTTTCTTCTCCTCCCTTAATTTTTATTTTCTACATGTCCCCTCCCCCCCCCCCCCCCCCCCGCCCAACATCATGGCAGAGAGTGCAACCTTGGCAAAGAGGAGCAGGCTTCATTGCGGAAGGCAGCGCCTGGAAGGGGTGCAGCCCAGGGCCTTGTTTGTCAGAGGTGGAGGTGACAGCACTTGTTTTATTTTGTGTAGCACCACCTCCCCTACTGGCAGTAGGCGGCAGGCCAGGTACCGGGTCCAGGCTCCGGGAGCAGCAGCAGCGGTGGGTGAAGATGCGCTGGGCAGTGTATTGCTGCTCTGGGGTCCGGCGCACCCATTACCAACTGACGTACCAGTGGTCCGATATCCTAGACCGAGAGCAGGACCTGCTAGGTGTTGAGGTTATGGGGCTTTTTGAGTAGTTAATTATAATTATTATTGTGTGTTCTATGTTAATGCGAATATTAATTGTTTCCAAACTAGCAAGAATTCTTCTGCTCACATGCACGTAAGTTACATTTAAAAATGTTATATTATGTGTTTTTTTTTTTTTTTTGTTTTTTTTTTTTGTTTTTTTTTTTTTTTCTTTTTTTGTCCTCATTTGCCACTTAATCGATCCAGGGGCCTTCCTCCGCGGGACCCAGTAGCCTTTTTAAGGTACCGTCAATTTTCCCTGGAAGGCGGTCTGGTGTCAAAGCTGAGAAATATAGCCCCACACGATCTAGCTCCAATATCCACCCAAAATGGGCTGATCGTCCAATTTAACTATGGCATGGGGCGCCTCCCATTGGACATGGAGACAGAGGCTTAATCATTGGACCCGGGGGAAAAAAAAAAAAAAAAAAAAAAAAACACCCCGGGGTCCTAACCGTTCCGACTCCACTCAATTAAGAAGTTCCAAAATCTCACAGTACGGGGGTTACATGTTCTGGCCAGATCTGTTTTTGATGTGATGTAAAGTGAAGACAACCACTCTGCATGGGTTGGTGGGTTGATGTTAACCCAATTTTTGCATATTTGTCTTCTAGCTAATAATATGGCGTAGTATAGGAACTCTCTTTCTAGTCCTTTGATATTGTCACTCAGTCCAAATATTACCAAGGACCATGAGAGGGGGACAGAGATTTTGAGGATTGAATCCAGCGATGTCTTTACTTCCTGCCAGAAAATAGTAACATTCGGGCATTCCCAGAACATATGTAGATCTGAGGCAGCTGGCAGGGAACATTTACTGCAGCATTTCCCCGGTTGAAACTTAGAAAGCCTTTTGGGGGAATAGTATGCCCGATGTAATGTAAACAGTTGATTGCGCCTCAGCCAGGCTGGTTTTATAATCTTATAAAGAAGCGTAAAGGACTCAATCCATTTCCCTTCTGCTTGGGGTTCACCCTCTCCACCCCATAGCTTTGTCGGAAGATTAAGCTCGTCCTCTTTTTCTTCCAAGATACTCCAATAATGTGCAGCAACCTCCTTTCCCTTGTGTGATTTTTCCATTAGATTCTTCTCTAATAAACTGTCTCCTCCAAATTTGGTATTTTTAGTTGTTTGAAAACGAAGCCAGCTTAAAAGCTGACTATAGACAAACCAAGCTAATGGTGAGGTTGCCTTGTCTGAGAATATTTCCCAATCAATAAGAGAGCCATCTTCTACTAATTCTCCCCATCTTGTAATTCCTGCTTCTTGTAGGACTGTTTTTATTGTCTGTATGGAATTCGATGAAAGCCCAGGAAAGTCCCATATCGGTGCATAGTCAGAGAAGTATGCTATCCCCGCCTTCGATTTAATTTGAGACCATTCTTTTATGGAGCAGTATAGTGTCTTCAATCTAACTTTTTTAAAGAACCTTTGATGCCCGAATTTAAATAGAAATCCGTCCGATGGAAGGTCTGAACCCAATAGCATGGCTTTGAACAAGTTACCGTTAGAGTTGTCTAATGGGGACTTTAATAGCATCCTGGAATGGGTCAGATGAAAGGCCCACCCATAGTATTCCAGATCTGGCAGCGCAAGGCCTCCTTTTTCCCTTCTCCTTCTCAGTTTCTTCCACGCCAACCTGGATGATTTGTAACACCAAACAAATGAATTTATGTTTTGTTGGGATGTTTTTAATTTGTTCGTGTCAAATAATAAAGGAATTGTATTGAAGAGAAAAGTGTATTTCGGGAGGATAGACATTTTTACTAAGCTAGTCCTTCCATAGATGGTGAGAGGTAAAAATGACCAGGACTTCATTAATATTTTCGCTTCGTGTGAAACGCGGTCTAGATTGTTCTGAGCCAACACGTTAGGATCTTTGGTGATTCTTATACCCAGGTAGCGCATTGAAGATTTTAAGGGAAGCTGAATATTGTCGATGTTCCAAGCCATTATCTCCGTCTTCCCTGCGTTAATTTCATAGCCTGAGTGTTTCCCAAATTCCTCTGCGCTATGGATTACCCTAGGGAAGGCCCGTGTCGGGTCTGTAGTGTAAATAAGAATGTCATCAGCATACATCCCGACTTTCTTTTCCCACCCTGAGAATGAAAAGGGAGGGATATTAGGATTTTCTCGTATGGAGTGAGCAAAAGGTTCCAGATAAATGTTAAATAGTAGGGGGGAAAGAGGGCACCCCTGTCTCGTTCCTCTTGAAATTTGGAAGGGATTTGTGCATGTTCCGTTTATTATCAAACTTGCCTTAGGGTTTTTGTACAATAGGCCTATCGTTCTACGGAATTTAGGTCCTATTTTAAACTTTGCCATAGCGGCATGTAAGTAGGACCAGTTTACTCTATCGAATGCTTTTGTTGCATCGAGAGTCATAATTGCAAGAGGTAAAGCAAATGTTGAGGCAATGTCTATGGCTCCAACTAGATCGTATGTTAAGTCGGCAAGTTGTCGGCCTCTTATAAACCCCTTTTGGTCCTGATGTATGATACCTCCAATCTCGCTACCTAAACGAGCGGCCAAAATTGACGAAAAGATCTTATAGTCGTTGTTTAGGAGCGAGATTGGACGATATGAACCACAGTCTGTTGGATCTTTATCTGGTTTTAGGATTAAGGCAATATTTGCTTCTCCCCAGGATCTAGGTGGTGTCTCTCCTTTTAATAATATATCATTAAATAGATTTGTCATTATCGGGGTAAGTGTGGAGTTAAGGACCCGATATACTTCACCCGGAATCCCATCCGGTCCTGTGGCTTTTCCCTGTTTTAACTTCTTGATGGTATTTTCAACTTCCCCCTGGGTTATCTCCCTGTCTAGATTCTCGCTCTGTTGCTCTTTTAGCTCTGGAAGATCTAACTTTTCCAGCCAATTATTTCTTTCCTCGATGTTATCAGTATTATCAATTATTTCATCAGTATAAATTTTTTGAAAGAAGGTGCTAAAGGCTTCACCAATCGCTATATCAGTTTTTCTGGTATTTAATTCTCCACCCACTCTAATTTCTTTTATGTGTTTCCTAACCTGTTCAGCTTTTATTTTCCAGGCTAATATCTTTCCTGCTGACTCACCGTATTCAAAGTGGGAGAGTTTACTAGCCTGCCAACGTTTATTAATTCTCTCCTGTAATAATGTGTCTAATTTGTCCTTTAGCTCTTTTTTCTTATCTGAGTTGGTGTAAGGTACTTGATCCATTAAATCCAGTTTTGTCAGATCTTGCTCTATCGACCTTAATTCCTCTCTATACTTCTTTTTCCTGTAAGAAGCCCTATTAGTAATGCATCCCCTTATATATGCTTTCCACGTCTCCCACACACTAACCAATGGGGCCGAGTCTAAATTCAACTCTAAGAAGGCAGTGGTCTCAGATGTAAGATAAACCCTTTCCAGTTCCTCTAATAAGAGAGTACGATCGAAGGACCATGAGGCAAAGCTGTGTTCGCGGTCTACTGTTAGCGAAAAAATGATAGCAGAGTGATCTGATAAGTGCGATGGTAGATATGTGATATTCCTTATCAAATCTTTTAGAGAGAAGCTAAATAAGGCATAATCAATTCGGGATTTATGTTATATTATGTGTTCGTTATTCTAGACAGGTCCTTGGCGCTACCTAATCGTACTTGTTTGCAACTTTGCGCTCCCTTGGGCTGCATATGTAAGAGAACTCAAGTTAGGTAATGTAGACTAGAGAGACACCTTTTCTTTGTCCTGTGACTAAGATAGTGGTAGTTAGTTGGTTACTAAGTATTACTCAGTAATTTAGCAGCCCGCGTCCTCTCACTTCAGTTCTTGACTCCTTCATGGAATCTTTTTTGTAGTTTTTATACTGAGTGAATAGCAACCAACCCATTTGGGGTATGCATTGCAATACTCATACGTCCATCTATGCATTTAGACTAAATGCAGACTTAGTAAATTGGCTCGTCAAAGGGGATTGAGATGATTGCAAATGAGATCGGAACTTAGAAGCACATTTTTTTGCAATTCATTCCAAAGTCTTTGGCAGGCAAGGTAGGTTTAGGATTCAGGAATCGGAATGGAACTGTGGAATAATAAAGATAGGACGGTCCACGATACTAGGCTTCTACTACTACTAGTCGAATGTTTTTTTCAAGGTTTTTGATTTAAAGAGTTGAGGTTGTGTTTCAGACTACTCCCTTGACTCACAGTAGTTTGCAAGCACAGCATATATATTATGTATGTATGTACCCCACCCATCTTCAATCGCCTCTCTCCGAGTCCGAGGCCCACTCCCTCCCTACCCTTGTCATTTCAACGGTGTCAGCCAAGGGTGGCCTATCTGCTGCATGATTATTACAATATTAGTACCTCATGTCATGCTGTATATCATCAATCATTCATATTAGTAATTAATCATATCATCTGCCTTGTTGTAGTCAGGGTGAAAGTGAAATTGAGCATTTGACATTGATTTAACAGAGTATGGCCATAATAACAGAAAAGGCAATAATTGTGTAGTATAGCTGCTCCACCTGCAGACAGGAGTAAAGTAATGCAAGTCTGTGACACAAGTATGTCTGTCTAGGGTACAAGCTTGAGCTGGCATGGCTACAAGATTCAGTTAGCTAAACAAGTGCCTGATTCCTGAAACTCTAATCACATACATCCAAATCTTAGGGGCTGGAGAATTGAGGATACCACAAATGCTAAGTGTTACTAGTGCTACTGTGCCACTATAATTTTATATGTTGCTGTTTTGCTAAGTGTATTGGTTACAATTGTCCTTTTACTTTCCTGACATAGCTACTCTTTCCCAACCCACCAGGCAGCAGATAGAAGCCAAGACCCGGCAACGGAAGCTGGAGGCCATCAGGGCAGAAATCCGCCGGCTGGTGGTTCTGGCGGAGGAGGAGGAGGAGGAGGAGGAGGAGGAGGAGGAGGAAGAGGAGGAGGAGGAGGAGGAGAAGGAGAAGGAGAAGGAGGCAGCTGCTGCAGCCTCTAATGCCCCGGTCCCCAGCCAGGCCCTTCCCTCAGTGCCACCAGTGGTGCGGGCTGTGGTTCGAGAGCCACCCGCCGCAAGTCAACCACTGCTGCCCACCCCAGTTCATGTGAAACCTTTCAGCGCAGCATGTTCCTCCGGATGGTGTGTCTAGAGGCCAGGATGGAGAGGCGCTTCCACCATCCTAGGTGCAAGATCTGCCTCTTTGGCAACCTTTAGATAAAAGACCTCTCTTGCCCCGTTTTTAATCTTTTTTAGTGGGTTGGACTTGTTGGGGAGAGGGTGGGAATGAGTGAGTTGGGAAAAACCTGAGTGTTCTTTTTTTAATGGACATTTGGATTTTTTATGGACAATTGTACTTTTTACTGGACATTGATTGGGGTTAGGGAGAAGGGTAGGTCAGGTGTTGTGGGTTTCTTTCATTCAACAATGCAACAGCCTATATCGACTGCCTTGCCATGCACCTCAAGCTCCCTGCCATCTGATGTGTGACACTGCAACTGTCTTGATCCCAGTTAAGAGGAACATTCCGGAATCAGTCATGGAGCCAAAGGTCCTTGTCGCACACTAAGTCGTTGGGTAAGTCCCACAAGCGCAAGAAGAGTATGAAGTTGAAGTGGTCTTCGACTTTGCTCCGTTTGTCCAAGTCATCAACAAGACGAGTGAGTGTTATCATTCCAGGCCTGACACCATGGTTGGGCCTGGCCATGGGCCAGCCCGCACCTCCAGAGTTTCCAGGAGCCAGAGCAACCCTCACCCACCTTTGTGAGATTTATGAGGCCATGCACCTCTTATTTTAACTGGCCATTCCCGCTCGTGCGCCTTCAAGCTCCGTTGGTTCGGGAGGGGCAACCACTAGTCCTCAGGCGGCAGCTCCACGCTCAGCTCCAGTCCTGCCCCTTGGATCCACAGATCCATCTGGACCGGCGCAGGTGGTACCACCTTTACCTTGCCTGATGCTGGTCCCGATGCCAATGCTCCCAGCGCTGCCAAAGCCATCCCCATTCTCATCCCTGACTCCGACACGGAGCCTCGGAGCCCAAGCCCTATTCTTATGGGCTGGGACTCAGGGAGGATTGGGAGGGATCGCTGGACTCTGAAGATTGCGAGACCCTATACCATAGAATGGACTGCTGTGAGTATTGACGGACGCCAGCGGACTTGACTCTTCTCCAGAGACTGGCATTCTCTCGCCCCCTATTGTGGATCTGGAGGAGGGAGCTTCTTTTGCTATGGTGGTGAAAAGGGTCCAAGGTCCTGCAACTTAGCTTATCCTTAGTGAAAGTCAAGACTAACATCTTGATAGAGGTGCTTCAGGTGGGAGTGACCCCTTCAGAATCACTTCTCCCATTTAATGAAGCCTTCATAGACCTCCTGCTGGAGAATTGGTCCAAACCCTGCACAGGAGCTCATGTGAACAGGATGATTGCCCACTGCCACCACCCCACCCCAGGGCACCCTATCTTCCTCCCTCAACACCTTACCTCAGAAAGCTTTTTGATTCAAGCCTCCAACTTCAATGTAATCTTGGTGCAATCCCTATCACTCCACTGGATAGGGAATTTATGATGCTGGACACTTTAGGAAAGATAATGTTTTCTTCCACCAGCCTGGCACTGAAATATTAGACATGAACAAAAGCTTTGATCAAAATCTTACAAAGATGTGGAAGAGTAATTATTGCCTTCTTATCATTTCCTTTCTGTTTTTGAAGGCTGAGCCTTTGCTTACAAAAACGGGGTTTCCTACACTGTGGTTAAACCTTGTACAATTTTGCATGTAAGTTCACACTGACCTTTCTTTACTCCAAAGTAGAGCATGCTCCTTTTACATACCACGCGTTGTTTATAGTTTGGCAGATGAGATGTTCCATCAAAGCGTGATTATTATCCTGTGTGGCATATTACAAGTGCATTAGGCTATAATACAATTGTAGTACCGCAGACGGGACATCAGCCAAGTTTGTGACGAGTATGCTGCCTGACAAACTATAAATAAGCCCCTGTGTCTTCGTTATTCACCATGGAAACAATTTGTTGCTTTTTTATTTTATTTTTCTTCCTTCTCTTGGACAAAGTCAAGGAAGCTCAATCGAAAATTAATTTGAGACTGCTTTACCACTTTATTTATGGTGATTGTTTTTTGTAGCCCACGAGAGCTGGTCACCTTGTCAGAGAAATGAAACTGGTTCTTGTGACATGTTGCCATGTTTTCAGTCAGACTGGTTATCAGCCACTGAATTCCCAGCAATCACACTTTTTCAAACATGCCAGTTAAGTTAGGATTCTAGAGATAAACCATTAGCTAAGCAACATTTTCAAAGATGACAGGTTAATAGCAGGGCAAATAGAAACCCATCAATGACGTTCTGTATATTTCCCATTTTTTCCCCCATTAAAATAACTCATGGGGAACGGGGATTGAGAATTTGCAAGATCTGAAAATACATCATGTAGGAAAGTAGCATATGCTTTTATGGTTACCCCACTTTTTGACTGGTATTATGCTGTTTCTGACTAATCTGACTGGGATCCTGCTAATCAGGACCCCAGACTCTGTGCTTTCTTCCCTAAATTGGATATGGTGAGTACATGGGTACACCCCAGATTGACCACTGGTGTACCCTTATAAGTCCCTTGTATATGGTACCAAGGTACCCAGGGTACATAGGTACACTAGGAGTCCCCCGTGGGCTGAAGCATGTATTGTGCCACCCAAGGGAGACTACTAAAATTGTGACTAAAGACCTGCCATTGCAGCCTGTGCAAACTGGTGCTAGCACCACTTCCGACAGAGATAGGTTGACAATATATGAGCTCACTACACTTAAAACCTGTGTCACCCCTAAGGCAGACCTTTCAATCCTGAAGGCAGGGTGCTGGTTCCTAAGTGGGAGGGTGCCATTGCATGAGCAGGGCGCCCCTACAACCTTCGGAGTCCATTCTCCCGGGTTGTAAGTGCATCAACCAATATGACAGAGTGGGCATGCGTCATTATGCAATGACCATCTCTAACCTGGCTGTAACAAACCTCGTCATGTTTGGTATCAAACATGGTGGAATCATACCTCCACACCATAAACGATGTGGGAGGTATGATTCCATGCACTCTAAATCCCCTCCGGGAGGCCTTCAGTGCTCCCAGTACCAGTCTTCCACAACTGGACAGGAAAGCAATGGCTGCTGCCGACCAGAGACATGTTTCTGCCCTCCTGCTCCTGAGCCAAGCTCCAGCAGGGAAAGGCAGAGCAATACATAACCTGTCACAGGGAGGTGTGACCAATTCCCAGACAGGGTTTAGTGTATTAGGTTGGGGGTGCTTGCCTGGGCCACTAGAACTGTCTGAAGGGCACACTGTGTGCCCTCCTTGCATACTCCAGTTCAACCCAGTCCAGACAAAGGACATTGGAGTATCCTCTCCACTGTCCAGCCCCTCCTCTGGAATGGACCCCTAAATTGTCCCAACTCTTTCCTTGGGGTACTTAATGGCTTACCTGTGGGTAGGTCCCTAGATTCGTTGTGGGACAAGATTCAGATCAGACACCACTTGATCTTCAAACATCTGGGCACTCTGGTCTTCGCTGGACTTTGCTCTGGACACCAAGACTGCAACTAGAAAGACTCTTGCTGCTCCTTGTCTGCTGCAACATATGTGCCCGTGCTTGATATAGGATCCTCACAAGGCTTGTGGACATCCAAGACAATGAAAGGGATCTCCAGTGAAGTGAAGGAGTCACTTCCCAGCATCTGCAGGCACCACAACACAGTTGACTGGTCTGCTGATCGTGGGCTCCCACAGACTCTGAAAGGCTCAGCTACACAGGTGGTGGTTCTACACCTCCCTAGGTGCCTGCACTGCCTTCTCACCAGGTTTGAGGCCAGTATCCCTTCTTGCAACCTCTGGAACAGAACCCCTGTGCACCACGTTGACTTGCCGTTTCCAAGGCTTGTTGACTCTCTCCCTCAGAGATCTCAGAGTTCCGAGCAGCTCCTACTTCAAGCCTCCGGCCTGTGGGTCCTCCTGAGGGTCTTCTTTGACTCCAGTGGGCTTTCCTGATTGCTCAGGGCCTACTCTGACTCCCCTGCTCATGGTGAGTCACTTGGACCTTGCTGGTCCCGACACTGCACCTTTTTCGCTTGCCAGGTTGTTTGCAGTTGCCATGCTTGTTCAGTCAATCAATCAATCAAAGATATTTATAGAGCGCACTACTTACCCAGAGGGTCTCAAGGCGCTTGGGGGTGGGGGGCGGGGGGGGTGTTGCTACTGCTCGAACAGCCAGGTCTTGAGCTTCTTCCTGAAGGAGAGGTGGTCTTGGGTCAGGCGCAGGTCGGGAGGGAGGGAGTTCCAGGTCTTGGCGGCCAGGTAGGAGAAGGACCTTCCTTCTGTTGTCGTTCTTTGGATGCGGGGGGCGGCGGCGAGGGCGTAACTGGCTGATCGGAGATGGCGTTTGGGAGCGTAGAAGTTGATGCGGTTGTTGAGGTAGCTCGGGCCTTGATCGTGTAGGGCTTTGTGTGCGTGGGTGAGGAGATGGAAGGTGATTCTCTTGTTGACGGGGAGCCAGTGCAGGTCTCTCAGATGTCCAGAGATGTGGCTGTGTCGTGGGATGTCGAGGATGGGTCTGGCTGAGGCGTTCTGGATCCGCTGGAGTCTCTTCTGGAGCTTGGCGGTGGTTCCGGCGTAGAGGGCGTTGCCGTAGTCCAGTCGGCTGGTGACGAGGGCCTGGGTGACCGTCTTCCTGGTCTCGGTGGGGATCCACCGGAAGATCTTCCGTAGCATGCGCAGGATGTTGAAGCATGACGAGGAGACAGCGTTGACTTGTCTGGTCATGATGAGGGAGGAGTCCAGGATGAAGCCCAGGTTGATTGCGTGGTCTGTTGGTTTGGGTGCGGTGCCTAGGGTGGGGGGCCACCAGGAGTCGTCCCAGGCGGAGGGCGAGGGGCCCAGGATGAGGACTTCCGTCTTGTCTGAGTTCAGTTTCAGGCGGCTGGTCGTCATCCACTCGGCTACGTCTTTCATCCCTTGTTGGTGCAGCCAATGGACACGACCCCTCAACTCTCGACATCCGACCTGGGGCAGCTTGTGAACAGCTCCTTGTCTTCCACAGCGTTACCTGGACCACAAATCTGCAGCTCCAAGGTCACAGTCAACTCTCCTGCATCACCCGACATTGGTGGGCATTCGTCTTCCATGCCTCCTGGTCACTCCTGAGTGCCATTGACTCTGTCCCCTCTGCTTGCAGGTACTTCTCATCTTGAATCCACCTTTGGGTTCCACAGGACACTTTCACCTTGTTCATCAGCGGCATCTCTCTGAAGTCCTCCATTGAGTTTGGTTTCCGATGCCACTTCGCATCTATGCACCCAGCATCCTTGGTGTAGGTATCCTGGTTCCTGGGGTGTCTACGGGTGGGGTGGCTCTCCAACCTTCTGTCTTCCACAGGGTTTCATCGGGGTCCTGTGGGAAGGGTCCTTCATCTTTTAAACTGCAACCACGACTTACCCATTGACTTAAATTGAGCATGTGTTTGTGTTTCCACTCTGCACACAGCCTCCATGGGGTTCCTGGGCACTTACCTTGGGTCTCCAGCACTTCTTCGTCTTCTGGGTACAGTCTTGACTTGGTTCGCATCCCACTATTGTCGTATATGGCTTGGCCTTCCCCTGGCGACCACTGTGTATTTGGGTTACTTACCTGTTCTATTTTCAAAGTATTGTGTGCATTGTGTTTATACCTCTGGGAAGGAGATATTTGTTATGTGTTAGTGAGTGTCTTATAATAAAGACATATTTTTATAACTACACTGTGTGGTTCTTTTTCACTTAATCTTTACCAATATGATTATGTTCTGGTAAAACAGGCTGATTTACACTCCTTCTGGAATAAGCCTGAAGGCTGCTCTCCACAGCTATCACTTAGAGAGCTTTCTAAGGTTGTCTAAGACCACTAAACTCACCATAAGGGTTGTCTGGTTTAGTGCAGGGTGCTACACTTGCATAAGTGAGCACCATATATTAAGTCAGCCTCCTACATATCCTTTGAAGTTAGGGGTGCAAAGTCTCTGGTCATTGCATCATGAATTGTGATTATGTTGTTACTAGCTCTAATTAAAAGGAAATATGTGTAATAACTTACTTGTGGAGGGTAATTGTATGTTTAATAGTAATGCCCTATAGAGTACCGAGGCTTCTTGACTTAGTTAAATGGTATGTCATTTAATTTGTTTGAAAAAACAGTTACTTTTGAAAGTTTGAGAAACTGAATTCTACTACCACTGCCAGCACTGCACACTTCTAAACCTGCTTCAGCCAACTGCCAGTGCGGGCACTGGGCAGTGCTTACAATGCTGGGCTGCTAGTGTCAAAACAGGGTGTAATAGTTTACAGTATTGTTTGTTCAGAACAAATCCCTAGGCAGCTATTGATCAAGTCAAGAAAACTTTATTCGATTGTAAACAAACCATCAAAAAAGCGCAATAGCAGCATTTCATACATGTTAAAAATACATATATTATACACTTAGACAACTTGATAAAACATTATTAAACTTTACATGCTTTCCTGAAATTCATAAAAAAAGAAGATTAAGATGAAGACAGTTGTTTTCTTAAGTGCAAGACTTAAATAAGTGGCCACACTGAGAACAATGTGGACATTATTCTAGTTGTTTTAATGCCAAAAGAGCAGATCGACATTGACTAAGCCCAAACCGTTTTAACACAGGGACAATGCTCATTCTTCTGGCGTCCGAGTAATATTTGCAGAAGAGAATAACATGGATCGATGTCTGCTTGGAGCTGTTATCACAAGGGCACGACTGTAAAGTTTGGCACCAGTCATTTGTTTTAGGCAGGGTAACTAATCTGTATAATATTCCTAAATGAAAGCGAGTTAATAGGAACCTATTGAAATCACTTAGGACCACGGTGAGGTACGGTTGAATCTTAAAAGTAGTTAAAATCAATTGATTATTCAGGACTGTAGGTTTTATAATTTCAATTGACAGCCTAACAGAGTCAAGTAGAGACAGGCCCATTAGTTTTAGTTACTTCCTGGTTAACTCCTTTATGGTACTGGGGTTGGTAAAATACTCAGGGTGTTCAAGATCTTGAAAAAACATTTGCACATAGCTCATCCAAGGAATTCTCGAGGCCCTATCCAATTTCAAAACGTCCAACATGATATCTATTTAATTTTGTCTCATCCTTTGACCAGAGTCTGTGCCATAACAGCACTGGCTCGAGTTTTAATAAATCTGAAACAAAGGAGAGCACCAACTCCGCATGACATATGGTCGCGGAGGTACCATTAGGGACAGATAAAATATACCTTAAAAAAAGTTTTCTACTCTTTGAATGGGGAGCAAATCAACAGGTCCCCAAACCCCAGTCCCATAGATTGCTGCAGAGACGCACTTAGCTCTATAAATTTTAATAAGTGCCTCCGGTGGTCTTTTCCCAAGCTTAATCACAAAGGCTCTAAGGACGGACGTGGTGCACAGTAGTGCCAATTTTGTGGCCGCCAACGCCTGTGACCAGGTGTCATTATGGGCAAAAAGAATGCCCAAATATGAACTTTCCTTGGTGACCCCTACCTTTTGTCCAGACACTAACATACTTTTAGGTTTTTTAGTACTCGAGACACAGCGCATAGTGAAGGTCTTAGAGGAATTCCATCTTAGTCCGATATCATGCATAAATTTGGAGAAGCTATCCAACAGCCTCTGCAATCCATTTCTGGTGCGGGACATCAGTACCGCATCTTCTACATATAAAAGGGCTAGGATAGGTCGTTCTGCCACTTGGGGAAAGTCATGATTGTCTTTTAGGAGAGCCTCTTCCAAGCCATTTATGTACAGGTTGAAAAGAAACGGAGCAAGGACACAACCTTGCCTGACTACGCTATTAATTGGAAAGGAAGCTGTGCGTTCACCCTGCAGCCCTCAACGCACATGAGCGTTAGCGTTGCAATAAAAGAAAATAAATAACCTGTGAATCAACCCCCATCGTGTCTAAAATTGACCAAAGTTTATCGTGTACCACGCAGTCAAATGCGGCTGTGAGGTCCACAAAAGCTAAAAATAGATTCCCCCCCTTGGCCCTAATATATTTTCAAACTAAAAGGGACAGGTTCAGGCCCTGCTCAACGGTACCTAAACCAGCTCGAAAGCCGTATTCTAAATCAGATAGGACAGAGTTTTTCTCCGCCCATGCTTGGAGGCGTTCTAATATTATTCTGCCTACTACTTTTGTTATAGCATCTAATAATGAGATGGGCCTATAACATGTCGGGTCCTGTCTGTCCCCCTTTTAAAAAATTAGTACAATAGTTGATTCTTCCCATGTAGGAGGGAAATCTGCTTCGCAGCTGGTATTTAAAACTTGCGTTAAGATGAGTCCCCAAAGGGTAGTATTAAATTTAAAGAAGTCAATGGGTATCCCATCAGGCCCTGGTGGCTTGCCACCCTTACTTACAGACATGGCCCGATCTACTTCATCTAAGGTGAACATGAGAGCATTTGCTTGTTCATTAAAGAGCATAATTGTTTCACAATGACAGAAAAGGCTAAATGTACACAAAGTAATCTATTATAAAAGCTTTTTATTCATACAAAAATGACATAAAATCAGAGTTGTTTTTTTTGGAGGGGGGGCATAAACAATGCCTATGAAATCACATGGCAATAAAAACAACACAATCTCATTGTTCTCTCAGTATATATAAGCGGCTCGATATATTTTTCAATGGATACAGTCCTTTGCAAGAACTTTCAATACATTCATGGTTGATATGCAAACATATTAATGTGAGATACAAAATTATCAAAAATACTTAAGTAAAATCTCTAGTCTAGAAAAAAGAGTTTTTTCTAATGTTTATATTCAAATTGAGACACACAATATGGTGGATGTGATCATTGATGAATCTTCATGGAATTGTCTTGCACAAATAATTTACAGTATCCCCAGTACCTAGTGGCAACTGGTAATCCTTTCAAGTGCTAGGGTGCAATATCTTTTGGGATCTGCATCAAGCCAGATCAACTGTCTGAAGAGGAGTTTGGGGCTAAAGGATCCTCCTTTTAGTATCGTTTGAAAAAACGAGTCAAATAGTGTATTTTAAACAGATTTTCACATAACTATGCTAAAAAGCTATCTGATCTGAAATGTTGCACCACTTTGATAGTGTGTCAACAAAGCCTGAAGTGTATTGTATGTTCCCTCGCCATGGGCCATTTATTTTAAGAACATTGCGACAAATAATGCGTTTTGCCGCTCACATACTTCCACAAATGTCTAAGACGATATAGATGATACAGAAAGCTAAAGAAATGCAACTGCAATGTGTCTATCCTTTAAATGGCAACTACCTCCCTACCTGCACTTTGTTCTAATTCCTTTCAGTTTTCCACTCGCCTCCTTATAAGTAAATTCCCAGTAGCATACTATGAATCAGAATCTCTCAGAAGTGACAAGGTAGAAAGGTTTAGATTTACACACATCTTGCAATCTTAGGTAGTACAAGTAGAGCGGGCAGATTTAACAGGTTTAAACAAAAAAGTTGATTATCAGTTTATGGAGCGTTTATAAGCCCGAACAGCAAGTGGATTTGACCAGTTTTACTGATTATCATGGAAATATGTGTGTATATATATATTTTGAAACAGTAATTTTTCTAAACATATGCTTGTCCGTTTATGAAAATATAAATATCTTCCTACCACATGTATGCTTTTCATCATGGAATAAAACATGCCAATCCCAAATAAAATCTGATCAATTTTCTGGAAAAGCACAGTTTGTGTCCGGAAATGCCACCTTTTCATTTTTTTAAGTTCAAAAAAGAATTTTATGTGATAAAAGGAGAAAAAAAACAAGGTGTCAATACAAAATACAAAAAGAGTATAAAATGTGAGAAACATTAGTAAGCAGTAGGAGCAATACAGTTACAAACAATAATGAAAACCAATCATGGGCATTAGAGCTAAAAAAAGGATAGACATCAATTGCAGAAATATGGCTATGCAAAGGTAGGTACATATAAGTGATAATGAAAGAGAAAAGGAATGCGAGAGGCATCTAAGGGGGTTTGGAGACCTCGCTGGGAAGGTTGTGGGTGGAATAAGCGCTTAGCACACACATCAAGGTAAAGCGTAACAGGAAGCCATAAGTCCATGCGTGTTACTGCCATGTGAGCAGGAAAGACAAAAGCAGTATCCAGTCTATGATTGTGACAGACATTATACCACCATGCTTTAAAGGAGATGTTAGAAACGTGTTTCCAGTTAACTGTGATCTGCTGAAATGCAACAGCTAACAGTAAATCAATGATCTGAATGTTAAGTTCAACATCTTCCCAACAGGGAGAAAGACTTCCCAGGAAAATGTTAGTGTAGGAAAAAGGAATGCAAGTGTGGAAAATTACATTAATTTGAGCCCAAACCTGCAACCAAAAATCATGAACCGATTTACAAAGGAACAGCATATGAAATTGTAGCAGGGTTTCCGTTCTCCCACAGAACTGTGCATAGAGATCTAGAACCTCAGTGAGTTAGGATGATCCAAAAACTCATCTCAGTGTCAGAAATCTCGTTACCTAGCTAGCTACAGTGTCTCATGGATCATTATGGAATGATCCATGTATTAGACAAACCAGAACATGATCTTTAGAATACCTCAGGAGTCGTGGAACACATGAACACTCTTTCGTTATATAATCATTTCAAACCAAAACTGAGAGTCAAAGAACACAAGTGCAAGTTTGAAATATTTATTATTCAATGCAAAGTTCTCAAACGCAGTATCTTGTATAATACCAAAATGCAGATTATAAAAATCAGTCAGCAGCATAGTCACTAATCCATAGTAAGCAAAAGGTGCTAGCATGTTATAATGCAATTTCTATAGAAATCTGTATCACCTATATTTCGCGCACCCTATCTAGCATATTATATTATATCTAAGAAGGTCTCATTCGGGTTTTAGCAGGGCGGCCCCATACCTCTCAATGTCAGTAGGAGCAGTTCACATCAACCGCTACCAGCTCTCTTCATGCGCAGCACCAAGTGTCTGCTTTCATTCCGTGTAACTCTATCTTAAACCCGCGTAGAGCCCAAAATGTTGGCATCAACATTATTTGTGTTATGTCTAATGTGGTGCGAGGATCAAGCCTCCCAGCAACCTTGTGTTAGGTTAATTGTAGAGTGTGCAGCTCTCAGTGTGCAGACAGTTGTACCAAGTGTACCAGGCAAAGCTGATAGCATAGAAATAACATATTATTCTCAAATAAACCACCTCACCGCTTCTAGGGTGAAGGCGACAACAACAAGTGTGTGTCGTGTGCAAAACAGAAGCCGAAGGAAAAAAGGCTGTTTAAACATGTAATGCACTCATGCTAACTTAACGCAATATATGTAACGAAGTATCCATATGACACCCCCCCATTGGTCCGAGCACCGTCAAACATAAGGGAAAAGGCAATACTAAATCAGATACAAAAATTGAAAGCAAAGTTCAATAACCTTAAGCTAAAATAAGATAAAAATATGTATGAATGAATATGTATGAATGCCTACAGTGGCCTCAAGTCTAAAAATAAAAACAAAACTTTCGAACCAAAAGTCATTCGCCAGGTCTCAAAATATGAAAGTAAGACCAGGTCGCATCAATCCAAATGTCTGTAAGAGAAAAAACAAGGCACTTATCCGAAATCCAAAGTCATGTGCCATAATGACGTTATCCTCAGCGACATCACGTGATTGGATTCTCCATCAGCTGAACACACTCCATCTCTCCAATTCAGCGAGAAGAAAGTCATATTTCGCAACAAAGCACTCCTCCCAGGTATGTCATGAATGGAAAGTATATGCAAAGAAAGTTGCAACAGCCTCCAGTATGAAATCACTGCCATCATCAGAAAATAGTTCAGCCATCCAATTCAGCAATGGGAAAGAACATACGTGCTCCTCCAGCATCGGATCCTCCTGTAACGCCAGAGGACAACTCGGTGGGTTCACCAGATCGCTGTGTGTCAGAAAGGCATCCGCCGCTGCAGAGATCTCCCATTGGCCCAGAACTCCATTTATTGCTGCCAAGGCCATAACTCTCTCGCCAGAACAGATCAACTCATGAGCCACCACGGGACGCATTAGCTGATCAAAATCGACGTCAGGAGCAGTCCTCAAGCATAGGCACAAATCAATGGCCCAATCGAACTCGCAGTTCAGGCAGTGAAACACAGGTTGGACACACGTGAAGTCGGTGAACCGAAATGACAATCTATAGGCCGTGCTTAATGCTGCAAGCGGCAATGTTCCATAGTAATTGAGCATCCGATTACGGCACAGTGTCAGGAGGCGTTGAACGGCGTCTTGCGCAGGATGGGCATCCATGTTTTATGAAGAAAAATACCAACAGAATGCCTGCGGCTACAGCCAGTAACACAGGTAGTCCACCAAACAAACTCGAAAAAATAGTGTGAAAAAACGTGGGAATGATACCAAAAACCTTCTCAAACGTCGTCACGAGGCCACTGCTCACTAACTTGAAAAAATGTGCCAGCCCAGTCGTTGAAGAAGCATTAAAAATCTGGTGTACCAGCTCGCAGAAATGAAACGGCAAATCAGTATTTAAAAGCGCCTGCACCTCTGTGCGGGTGTTGGCTATGTGAAGGACATAAGTTTCCCGGGCCGAACTCAGGGTCACTTGTTTTTGAGACAAAAGGGCCCTTATTCTGCTTAAACCATTGAACTTTGCTTCCAAGGTTAGAATCTGTGGCCAGATGGAGACATCTGAAGAACCATGCGTGGATGGGTATAGAACATTCTTGCAGCACACTACACGCTCTGATACAGTTACCACATATGCCACACCAATTAATAAACCACAACATAATTCGTTGTTTAAAAGTAAATAACTACCATTAGCTAACAATGTGAATGTGGGAACCACTGCTGGAACTGGCGTGCCTTTTAAAACGCATGCTAAATTTGGGCGGTCCTGATTACAAGAACCGTGTAACTGAATGTGTCTGCATATTAATGAATGGTCCGGTGACTGTGTGCATTCCTCACCATTAAGATTCACTTCATTCCCATCCTTCAGGCATCTGTATGTGTATGGTAATGACCATGTCTCATGTAGGAATGCATTGCCTAGTGGTTCATATCGTCCTATAGCAATATATCGCATACAGTTAGTAAATTTATATAAAGGAAATGGTAATGTAATTAAACCATGAATAAGCCACGTGGCAGTAGTGGTTTCAGCAACCGAAAAAGGCAAGGATTCTAGCTTCTCAATATGTAACATAGAAAATGATGCATCACGCATTGAAAGCATGCGCTGTTTATCAGTAAGATTAAAAGGGGCAAAAAGTGAAGAAACGTTCAATGAGGTCCAGGGAACTCGACCAGCCTTAATTGTCTGTAGAGTCCATGCAAACTGCATTACAGAACGCAATTGATTTTGACCATGGTATAACGTGGACACTTCATCATGTACAATATCAACAACAGAAGAAACAATATTATCCAATGTGTAAATTCTGGAAGAAAGCGTGTTAATACTGTTATCGACCACTGCAAGCACTTTTTCCAAATTGGCTTGATCAATAGCCCTCAGGCGTTTAGCTGCTTCGACTTGTGAAAATTTCCAAATTTCATTGTAAATAGCATAAATAAAGCGTTTAGACCTGCCCATAGTCGGGCCTTTTATAAAATCATTTAACTCTATGTTCTCATTCAACTGGGACAGATGCAGTTTAACTGCAGCTAAAGTGGAATGTTGTAACCAGTTCTGACACAATTTGCCTACTGAATAAGTTGTAACAGTGTGATCTGAGTCAAACCTGGGATCTGGCCTGATGCGTGTAAAACCCTCAGACAAACCCAAAAAACGACTTTGGCAAGAATCAGAGCTTCTTTGCCATAAAAGCCACCCATCCGGATCAAAACTGGAAATATTAAAGGAGGAATTCTGCAAAAGTGCTTGTATCTCACTTATGGACAATGTAGTGAAATTACTCCAACCTGAATATTCTTCCAAATCAGGGATAGTTGGGGTATTTAATTTTTTAGATGTAGCCAATCCAAAACAAGTTGTTTGGGAAATAGTCGAATTTAAAAACAACATGTGATTCGGGATGAGACATGCACGATGCAAAGCCTCAGTGCCTTGTACCTGCCAATCTTTGGTACCCCAAACCGATTTAAGGTCAATAGCATCCTTCCATAACTCATAGCCATCCACAGATAACCTTTCTAGAAAGGACTTTGAATACAACAATTTTGTGTCAGTCAGTCTAACTTTTGGCATGGATTTCTGTTTCACTTTGAAATAAAACGACTCAGGATTTGATTGATTAAAATCTGTAAAGTAAGAGTATTTTCCCAGAAAAGTACTTGAGCTCCCCTGTAAAGGAGTAGGGCAATGTTCCCACTGAGTGTAATTCACAGGAACCCGCCTGGAACTTGTCTTGTGCAAGAAATGATTTCCATAATGTTGGTAACAAAACAAATCACCATAATTGACAGAATCTAAATACAAATCCTCATCATCAAAGGCCGCATAATATTTCAAATCAGAGAACAATGCTTCTACGGCCTGAAGATCCCAATCATCAGAACGAATATTTTGCTTAATCACATCTCCCATGTTTACTCTAAGCACATTAGGAACATTAATAACTTCTGTGGGGCCATGTATCTGAAACCTAACCGCATCCCACACAATCCCATCAAGGACAGGCCAAGCAGTAATTTGTACTGAATGTAAGTCTCTCTTTAGTCTGTGTGCTGAATGTGAGGAGGAGTGAGGGGCCAATGTTCCATTAAGGTACCGAATTCCTGTTCTTTCTTTCACATAATGGCCATCAATCAGGCGGAAAAAATAAAACACAAAACCAATTGACATAAAAAGATAAAATGAAAATAGTATCAGCCAAATGTATGTCCAAGGTGGAACTAAAAAATGTTTTTTAAACAACGTGGCATATTTTGCAATAGTCGATGGTTTCTTTGAAAGTTCCGAATCAGAGTCAAAAGAGAATCTGGACTGGTTAGCCAAACGAGCATGTAAATCGGACATAGATAAATCAGCAGGATCTGCATAGGTCACCTCATCAATGTTAGTAACAGGAATAGTATTTAATAAAGGACTTGATATGGCAGGCATCTCGAGGGACACCTCCTGATCTGCACCAGATGTAATAGCCAGCACAGAGTGCCTCACCATGGAAGGACAGGATACAGCCGGTGTCATGCTATGAAGAATCGGCCACCCTGTGTGTCTTGACATTGTCAATAGAAATAAATCTGTTTTCTTTACGACCTGGAAGTGGTGGTAAAATGACTGTTCTTGTGCCCTTCACTCCAAGGACCCGAACTGGCGCTCGATATGAGGGACCAAACTCCTTTTTGTTATCGATCTTCTCTCGAACCAGTTCTCCAACTTGGGGTAGCCAGCCAACTACCGGGATCTGCAACGCATCATCCGACGTGGAGGGCAAGTGTTCCTTTGCAAGACTGTCTCTGGTCTTTTGTAGATCCTGTAAAACATTGCAATGTTCATCTACGTCAAAGGCCGCGGCCTGGGCCTCGCAGTCTGCACCATCAAGGTCAGGGACGTACATCTTGATACCAAAGAGCATTTCGTATGGGGTCCGCCCACCCAGAGACCTTCTAGGGAGATTATTAAGCGCACGCTGCACGCCATAGAGGTGGGTCAGCCAGTTTCTACCAGTGCCTATAACTCGGGCTGTCAAAGATTGCTTTAAGTCGCGGTTCATTCTTTCTACCACAGAATTGCCCTCAGGCCTGTAGGGGCTTGAAAACTTCACCTGTACTCCCAACGAAACCATAGCATCCTTATACGCCTTAGAGGCGAAAGCCGGACCCTGGTCCGAATGGAAAGCACCACAAGCAAAGATTCCCACAAAGACACGCAAATCCTTAATGACAGTCCGTGAATCAGCGCTGCGATGCGGCCATAACCACACAAAGCGTGTGCATGAGTCAACTGCTACTAAGATGTATTTACACGCAGTATCAGAAGAGAAAGGACCGCAGTGATCCAAATAAACACATCCAAGTGGTTTATTAGAGATGTACAACTGTGTCTGAGGCGGACGCGCAGCAGTAGAAGGCTTAATCTGCTGACAAATGTCACACATAAGGACATAATCGCGCGTCTGTTTGTACAGTCCCTGCCACCAGAACCTCTGTTGTAGCTGAGACACAGTGGCTGAGACGCCCGCATGCGCAGACGCCACACCTTCATCAGCCGCTGTAATCAGAGAAGCTCTGCGATCCGAGTTGGGAACTAGACGCTCTCCAACTTCAGGAATTTTCACATAAGGAACCTTATCGGGACTTAAGTGGTATGTGTACTTCGAAGGGAACCCCGCAGGATATTTACCTCCCTTCGCCGTGGCAGCAACAGCCGCCAAGATGTCATCATCTATTTTGCTTTTGGACCTTGTGACTGCTGCAACTAAGTATTTCGATACCGCAGACTTCGCTGCTTCATCAGCAAGCGAGTTGCCAACAGCGTGGACTCCCACGCGCTGGTGGCCGAGAGTATGAATCACAAACACGAGCGGCAGCTTTTCTTTAAGCTCCGCCACTCGGACCCAGATCATTTTATGTTTTATAGTGCTACCTTTGGAATCACGAAAATCATTCTGAATCCAAAAGAACAAGTTCTCATTGTAAGACTGGACACAGTAGTAAGAATCACTTACGATTAAAGTTGTCACACTAGGATCTGCGTACTCCAATGCGAGCATAAGAGCACGGAGCTCTGCTAATTGTGCGGTGCAGTCTCCAAGCGTCTGCGTGTGCACGACACTGGACTCGAACTCATCGTTCACCATGGCACCGACCACAATGGCGCAAGCGGAAACGTAGGCATGTTTAGAGCCATGCGCAACCTGCGCCGAACCATCCGTGTAAATGATACAGTGGAAATCCTCCAACGGCCGCATTGCTAAAGGAGCAGGATGAACAAATTCATACTGTAAATACTCCTGCGACCGTAAAGCGGCGTCAAAAATAAACGTGACATCCTGAGATGTCAAGGATGTAGCCCACTGAATCCACCGAGGGTGCAAAGCTTTAGAATTCGGTACACTGGCTTTCGTGACCGCCTCCAATGCAGGACACGGGGTAACAACCAACATGCGCTTTCCCTGCGACAAGGCACGTTCTTTAAGAATTGCCATCTGCACAGCCGTTAACACTTTCTCCACAGTGGAAAAACGCAGTTCAGCCGAAGTGTACAAGTGTGACTTGTAAGCAATAGGTACAGTATCCCCCTCATTAAAAGTCAGGTATGTGAAACCCACCGTCCCAGGGATAATTCTTATCACCAGGTTGGTCTGGTTATCACGGGTCTGTAAGTAGTCAGAAGTGAGCAAATCAGCCTGCAAAGACTGCAGAATGGCTGAATGCTCAGGCAGCCAGCATGATTTGGAAAAAGATGGTTGTACCAAGGCATATAAAGGCTTGGTACGCTGGGCATATTCCGGAATGTATGTCCTCCCGAAATTTAAAAAACCCAGTAAAGACTGTAATTTTTTCAGCGTTGTCGGAGAGCGCAACTGCGCGCACTTCTCCAGGAAGTGAGGAGCCAATCCCTTTCCTTCATGGTTAAGTTCATAACCTAGAAACAACACTGTGTACTCCGCAATGTGTGATTTTGCAAAGTTAAACTTGTAACCCATATCTGCAAAGTTACAAATTATGCTGTTTACTCGACACAGATGCACCCAAAGCTCGTCGTCTGTGAGATAAATGTCATCCACATACGAACATGCAACTGGATCGAAACTCTCTAAAAGAGAGACTATGCGGGCGGAAAACACTCCAGGACTATTTTTATATCCCATTGGGAGTCGTTTAAACATTTTTTGTACGCCGCCGCACGTAAAACTGGTCCATTGGGAACTTAGACCATCTAATCTATGTGCATAAAAACCATTGGAAATGTCAAGCGTGGTTTTGAACCGTTTACGCTCAAGACTATTCACTAGGGCAGAGCCGTGAGTATTCTGTACTGCACAGTTACGGCAATGCGAGTTCAAATGCCGGTAATCAAAAACAAGACGATACGAGCCGTCTGGCTTGTTAACAGTAAAAAGGGGATTATTCATTGGTGACACACACGTTTCAATTACACCTTGATATTCCAATTGTTCAAGGATAGCCGCGACTGAAGCTTTAGCTTCACGCCGTATGGGATACTGGGGTTGTGGCTGAGGCTGTGACCTTAAAGGAATCTCATGGCTAGGGGACAATTTATCCCAGCCACACTGATTTCGGTACACAGCCGGCGCAAGCGCCAGAGCCCACTCTTCTGCAAAATGCAGCGCTTCCACTCTCGGTACAGTGTGCGCGAAACTGGGGAGGATTACCTCCTCCCCTCGCGGAGCTGCGAGAACAAAAGGTGGGGGCCAGTCAGCCTCCGAAAGCAAAATGTCATACGTATCCGAAAGATTCTCCCAAAAAACCCCTTTTACAGTTCGCTGCATGTCACCTTCAATTAACAGGACAATTTCAAAAAGTCTTTCAGGGGGAGCAACATGTGTATCAGCTGTTTCGATTACAACATAAGTGTCAGTCGCTGTCACCTTCAACAGTGGACGGAGGGCCTCTCTCACTATGGTAATCTCCGCCGCGCTGTCCAGCAAGGTCAGAGCCCACGTCAGATTCCGAAGCCGCGTTCTCACTATCTGGGGCATATCGATGCGCCGTTAAGGCTGCGACTTTCTTCTTGGCAAACTGCGGTCTCTTTGGCGTAGAGTCGTCCCGCTGGTCCCCTTCACTTCGCGTGGGGGGCTGGCCACGTCCTTGCTGACCACCCCTGCCCCTGCCGCCCCCTCCACCACCGGTTGACGGAGCCGATGAGTCCTGAAAGGAACGAGGAGAGCGTTGGTCAGATGCCTGATATCTGTCAGGCGATTTAATCGTAGCGCGATCGCGCAATTCATAAACTCGCTCTGACTGCGCAGGTTGTGAAGGCGCCGGACTCGAGACCTGTGTCTGTTGTTGTTGTTGCTTACCCTGATTCTGCTTTTTAGGCCAATTTTGTTTCTTGGACCTGGGCTGTCCACCTGTTTCCGAAGACTGCCCCTGGGGCTGCTTCTTTTCTTTTTCAAGAAAAACTTTCGCACCCTTAGAATTGCGGCCAACCATTTTATAAGCCGCCACAATTATTCTTGCCAGCTGACGGGGTTTCTCGGCATCGGGAATTAACGCCAGACCATTGGCCACTTGAAAGTTCACTGCATCCCCTTTTACATTGGCAAGGATAATACCGCAAACTGTCTCAAATGAACCGTTCAGGCGCATACCCAACTCAACCGCCGACTCAGGTCCGTGATCATCCTGAACACGTTTGAGGATCGCAGACAGGTTCGACACTGACGGTGTGCCAAAGCACCTCGAGTAAACCGCTGCAAAAGTCTTACCCCATGTCTCACAGTCAACAAGTTCCGGGGCTAAATCCTTCGGTAAACTAAGCGTAAGAATCCGGTGTTTTTCACCCGGAGTCGTATTAGGAAACACAGCCTCCAGCTGGTCGAATTTCTCGGCAAGCCAGTAAGGAAAATCATCCTTATTGTCTGGCTTTCTGCCCATAACGGAATTCACCAGGACGGGACTGATTTTCAAGCCAGCCTGGTCAGCTCGAAGCTGTGCACCTGCGGGGGCTGCGCCATGAATATTACGACCAATGTAATGAACAAGCGCTCTAATCACTCCAACCGCGACCTCATGAAGACGCCGCAGGTCAGCTACATTACAAGTGGTGCGATTAGGATGAGGAGTAAATCCACCCAAAGCGGGCCAATTTGTGCCCGGAATGGACAAGGGACCTAACCTCGGAGCCGTTAAAGAATGGGGTAGGGCGCCACCAAACCAAACTCCGTGCTGCCAAGCGTCAATAGGTACTTCCAGTGCCCTGTACGGAGCATAAGCCGCCGGTACAGCCGAGGCAGTGTATGAATGATAGACACCCGAATTAGCGTCCATTTCCGGAAATGTCACCCATGAATAAAACAATTCGTACGGGTACGCATGTTCCGCACTCACCACTAGAACCACAGCCAAGCCTTCCGCAGGTACATTATATGCCCGCAAGTGGTCGCGAACCGCGACTCGGCTATGCTGCGCAATTTCCACGGCCATGTTAGCACAGGAAGTGTAAAGAGACAAAGAACAGTCTGTAGCACAACTGGGTAGTAAGTCAAAGAAACCGTTTATAGAAAAATTCAAGCTTGAAAAGACCTATTTTTAAAAATAGGTAGGTTTTTCCGACACCACCGTTTACCGGAAACGGGAATGAAGGTGTTAAGGATTGAATGATACACTACTCGAGTGACATGAAATACGGCCAACCAATACGTTGGGCGCCATGTAGCAGGGTTTCCGTTCTCCCACAGAACTGTGCATAGAGATCTAGAACCTCAGTGAGTTAGGATGATCCAAAAACTCATCTCAGTGTCAGAAATCTCGTTACCTAGCTAGCTACAGTGTCTCATGGATCATTATGGAATGATCCATGTATTAGACAAACCAGAACATGATCTTTAGAATACCTCAGGAGTCGTGGAACACATGAACACTCTTTCGTTATATAATCATTTCAAACCAAAACTGAGAGTCAAAGAACACAAGTGCAAGTTTGAAATATTTATTATTCAATGCAAAGTTCTCAAACGCAGTATCTTGTATAATACCAAAATGCAGATTATAAAAATCAGAGTCAGCAGCATAGTCACTAATCCATAGTAAGCAAAAGGTGCTAGCATGTTATAATGCAATTTCTATAGAAATCTGTATCACCTATATTTCGCGCACCCTATCTAGCATATTATATTATATCTAAGAAGGTCTCATTCGGGTTTTAGCAGGGCGGCCCCATACCTCTCAATGTCAGTAGGAGCAGTTCACATCAACCGCTACCAGCTCTCTTCATGCGCAGCACCAAGTGTCTGCTTTCATTCCGTGTAACTCTATCTTAAACCCGCGTAGAGCCCAAAATGTTGGCATCAACATTATTTGTGTTATGTCTAATGTGGTGCGAGGATCAAGCCTCCCAGCAACCTTGTGTTAGGTTAATTGTAGAGTGTGCAGCTCTCAGTGTGCAGACAGTTGTACCAAGTGTACCAGGCAAAGCTGATAGCATAGAAATAACATATTATTCTCAAATAAACCACCTCACCGCTTCTAGGGTGAAGGCGACAACAACAAGTGTGTGTCGTGTGCAAAACTGAAGCCGAAGGAAAAAAGGCTGTTTAAACATGTAATGCACTCATGCTAACTTAACGCAATATATGTAACGAAGTATCCATATGACAAAATAGAGTTGCTTGTGGGGAGGAACAAGACCAACAAATGTGTGGAGTTACTGGAAAACACTTATGAAGGTCAAATGGCATAAAAAGAAGTCTATTGTAAATGAAGAACAAGGACTGTGTCAAGGTTGCCGCTCTAGAAGATTTGCGAATCTTAGTCCAGATATTGTCCCATAAAGGAATGGACCAAGATGTGGCAAGATCATGTTCCCAGTATTCCTCCAATTTAGATTTGGGTCTAATGGAGTCTTTAGTATGAAGGTTCTTGTAAATAGAGGAGGCTTTGGGAGTGGTGCGTAGAAAGGAATAAAGTAGTGCAGTGGGGGTAAGGGAAGTAGAAGAAGGATGTGCTTGTAAAAGGCGGATGTAAGTTGCCATTACTGTCTCTTTGAGTAGGAGATATTTGTGGGCAAAAGAAGCAGGCAGACCATAAGTGGTGCGAAGAGTTGGGAAGGGTATGAAAGAGTGTGAAAATAATTGGGAAACCCAGATTAACCCTTTTTGTCTCCAAGACTTCCAGTAAAAGGGTTTGTCACGAATCAGGAGGGATGTGATGTGCCAAATAGTGGAAGTAAGGAAATAAGCAACTGTCATAGGAGAAGCAGGGGAAGAGGATAAAAGTAGTTTGGTGGTGAATTTATGAATGGGAGTGGGAATAGAAGAGGGTTTACGTGAAAAGGAAATATACTCCGCGAAAGAGAAGGGGGAAGAAGAAGTTGCTCAAGTTTAGCCCATAGAGGGCAAGAAGAGGCCGGGTCTTGCAGCCAAAAGGAAGCCTGTCGCAACAAAAACACCTCATGGTAAAATGGGAAATCCGGGAAGTTGACTCCGCCTTCTGACTTAGGGCGTATAAGCCTAGCGAGGGACATTCTAGGTTTTTTGTTGTTCCAGAGAAAAGATATCAAGATTGAGTTAATCTTCTTGAAAAATTTAGAAGGGATGGATACCGGGATGTTAGAAATAGTATAAAGGATTATAGGACATAACATCATCTTGATGGTATCGAGACGACCCCACCAAGATAAGTAAAGGGATGCCATCTAGTCGTTAAGTCTGATATTTTTTGAATGCATTTATTTAAACAAAGGGAAACTGTGTCTGAAATGGAGGATGTAACATGTAGGCCAAGGTATGTAATGTGTGCAGAACTCCATGTAAAATTGGAGGTACTAAAATCAGGCTTGAATGTAGACTTCGTCAAGGGCAGAATCTCACATTTATCATTGTTGAGCTTGTAGCCAGATATCCAGGAATAATCTCTCACTTCAGCAAGGAATGCGGGAATTGATTCAATGGGATTGGAGATAAAGAGTAAGATATCGTCAGCGTACGCGGCAAGCTTGACTTGGGAATCTAAGGTTGGAAAGCCATGAACGTTAGGGTTTTGACGAAGCTTGGATAGGAAAGGCTCCAAAGCCAGGTTAAAAAGAAAAGGGGACAAGGGACAGCCCTGACCTACACCTCTGTCTAGGTCAAAAAAGGAGGAGACCAGGCCATTAGAGCAGACTGCCGCACGAGGATTGGAATATAATAGAGAAATCAAAGATAAATTTAGGACCAAAACCAAACCACTTAAGGGTGTGAAAGAGATGGGGCCACTCAACCCTATCAAATGCTTTCTCAGCATCTAGGGCAATCGCTGCGAGGGAGTGGGGCAGGTGTTGGGCTTTTGATAGGACATTAAACAAAAGTATAGTGTTATCGGTGATAAATCGACCCTTGACGAAGCCGGACTGTTCTTCACCCAGGAGATCTGGGAGTAGAAGGTCAAGACGCACTGCGAGTGACTTAGCAAATATTTTGTAGCCGATATTGACCAGAGAAATGGGCCTGTAGTTTTTGCAATACTGAGCATCTTTCCCTTCCTTGGGTATAAGGCACATGTGGTTCGTCAGAGAAGGAACCTGAGGAAGCACCCAAAGCAACAAATGTGTCTATAAGAGAGTGTAATTTTGGGATGCGTAACTTTGAGAAATGAAGGAAAAATTCAAGGTTGAGACCATCTGGTCCGGTGGCCTTGTCTTTTTTGAGAAGTTGGAGTGCTGTAAGTAATTCTCGCTGGGAGATATTCAATTCTAAGTGAGAAAGATCAAGAGGGAAATGGTCGGGTTTGTGTATGGTAGAAAAGAAATGATCCAAAGATTGGGGGAGGGTTGAGTTTCAGAAGAGTACAGGGTTTTGTAGAAAAGGGAGAATTCAGTGGGAATATCTGCGTCTTTGTGTTTAAGATCAGAATGAGTATCATAGATGGATTCAATATTCAATTTGTTGTGTTTGACTTTCAAATAGTTGGCTAAAAGTTTCCCTGCTTTATTTCTGCCTCCATAAAACTTTGCACTTGATTTCAATAAATACAAGGAGGCATCCTCTGTGGATTTTTTGTTGAACTTCATTTTTGCATTAACCAGGGCTGTTAAACTGTCTTGTGAGTGTGAAGTAAAATAGGCTTGCTCCAGTTTCTTAATATCTTGATGGAGATCACCAGTGAATTTACGGGCAATTTTCAGTTTTTTTGCCACAAATTACAAAATCTCTTGCCGCAGCTTTAAAAGCATCCCAAATGGTGTGCTTGGAGATGGAAGGGGTATCTTTGAACAGAAAAAACTCATCAAAAAATGTATTGAAGGAGGCAGTGAACTTGGGATCCAAGAGAAGGGCAATATTAAATTGCCACCTCTTAGGTCCAACAGGCTTAGGGAGTATATCAAGATGAACTAAGACAGGGGCATGATTCGAGAGTAGAATTGGACCAATTTTGGCATTAATAAGAGTTTGGGCAATGTTGTGAGTAACAAAAATATAATCAATTCGAGACTGGGAATGATGACAAGGAGAATAAAAAGTAAATTCCCTTACCATTGGATTGCATAGGCGCCAGGCATCAATGAGCTTGTGTTGGGAAACCGCTTGAGCAAAGAGTTTGTGGGACTTATTTGGGACATAGTGAGCTTTGGAATTCCTGTCAAGGAAGGGATCAAGGGGTTGGTTGCAATCACCTACCAAGATGAAGTTATCATCAACAAATCTTGTGATGTGCTGAGAAAGCACATGCCAAAAGGCAGGATCACCACCAGTGGGGGCGTAAACATTGAGAAAAGAAATTGGAACACCCCTAAGAGACAGTTTAACATGTATCCATCAGCCTTCAGCATCCGATTCCTGAGAAATCAAGGAGTGGGATAAAGTTTTACGACATAAAATAGCTACTCCAATTTACCATCTACCTGGGAGTAATAAGTCTCACTCACCCAGCCTCACTTGAGTTTAGCAGATTCTGCATCAGATAAATGAGTTTCTTGTAAAAATGCAACATCAACATTTAATCTAGCTAAGTGAGACAGGATTCTTTGTCGTTTGATTGGAGAATTAATACCCTTAACATTCCATGTAACTATTTTCAATGACATAATATATAAGATATAATAAGAAAAACACAGGGAACAGATTCAAAGAGAGAGCCCATGAGAAAAGACAAGCAAAAGAAAAAGGAATGATCATGAATGGCAGAAATGAAAAAGAAAAAGAGTAGGAAAAGAGGGAAAAGTACAAGGAAGAAAAGGAAAAAGAAATAGCGAGTAAAAAAGAGAAGAGAAGTGAGAAAAAACAGGTATATGCTAGGAAACGAAATAGAAAAAACAAGAAACGTAAGAGAGAGATATGCAAAGACAGAAGAACAGAGTAAATAATCCTCAAGAGTAGATAGCAAAACATAAGAACAGAAGAAGTAAAGAAGTAGAAACCAATAAAGAAGAAGAGACACCTTCAAACAGGGGGAAAATGGGGAGGTCAGGGAAGAGGGAACGAGAGAGAAAATATACATGGTAAGCAAGAAGGGAAAATGTACTTACGAGGAGGGGAGGTAACGGAGCACAATCAGGAAGAAGACCAAACGAGAAGGAGGGGGGGTAGAACCAACTAGAGGAGGCAGGGCGTCCAGGGTCAGCGAACCGCCCAGCCAGGGGAACAATACGGAAAGCGATGTGTAATCTGTGGAAACATAAGGATAACATTAGAAGACAGAATCACTAAAGTGATGGAGAGCAAGGAGATCATGTGATCAGGGAAAATAAGCAAGGAAAGAGTACAAAAAAGAAAAGAAGAACGATAACAAAACTATATAGGAGCAAAAAGTACAACTGTTAAACTTGAGGAGCGAATAAAAGAGGCAGAACAACGGGAAATGCCAACCACCTAGAAAAGCCATGGAGGGAAAGAGGAGGAGGGACCAGAAAGGTCCATGTCAGCAGCTTGGCAGGAATTCAAGAAGCTCTGAAGTCGGACTGGAGCCTCATAAGTTGTCGTTTTATTATTGTAGGTAACCTTAAAGAGACACGGGTGAAAAAGACCTTATCTGGCACCGATGGAACGAAGAGCAGGTCTCATATCCAGGAAGGCCTTGCGTCGATGAGCCGTGGTTCTAGCATAATCTTGCCCGAAGAACAGGAAGGATCCCGACCAAGTTAGACGAGGAGAGGCCCGGGCTGCTGAAAGAACTTTTAGAAGGTCGGTGTATTCTAGAAAATACATGATGACGCCTCTCGGTCTCAGAGAATTGGAGGTAGGAGAGGGAGCCCGGCCAAGTCTGTGGGCCCGCTGTATGTTAAGCACAGTGTCTTCCGGCATGCGCAAGAGTTTAGGAAGAAAAGATTTGAAAAAAGCAATGGGGTAATTCCCCTCACAGCCCTCCACCAGCCCCTAAATGCGTAAATTATTGCGTCCATTTTGATTTTCAAGGTCCTCAGCCTGCTTTTGAAGGGATGAGACCTGTGAGTGAATGTGGGAGACCCTGGTAGACGACTCCTGAAGCGAGGAAACGCTGTGCTCCACAGACGTGACTCTCGCATCCATTTGTGACCAATTATCAGTCAAAACCTGTAATTTGGCATTGGTTTCTTCCATAAAAGGGCAAAGTGCTCTTATGTCCTCCAGCAACAACTCCATGGATATGGCTGAGGCAGGGTTAGATGGTGAAGGAGGGTCCTTTTTCAGCCTTTCGGTAGTACCTTTCCCTACGGTCTGCGCAGACTGCTCCATCGTAGACTGTGCTGTGTGGGCAGAAGATGTTTGGGAAGCTTCTATCTAAGCAAAGGCCGAAAACACCTTGGAATTTTTAATAAAGGCACGCTGCGAAGATTTGTTGACGCAGTTCGGCGTGAGCTTGCCCATGTAGTTCAACCGTCAAGGAGAAGCACACCAAAGCAACACACATGTAGGACCTCCATAGACTCCGGGGTAGCTCATAGCTGGACAACAACAGGGAGCCAGAAGATACGAAAATAGTCTCTTATCTAGTGAGGGAGATTGGTAAGAACAACAACCAAAGGTGGTGAATCCAGAGGAGAGATATCAGTAGTCACAAAATGGCAGCCAAAGCTGGGAAGCTGAGGAGAGTAGAGGCAGTATCCTTGAGATAGCGAGGAATAACAGTTACAGTTAGCAGGCAAAGAGAGTCAGTAATAAATAAAACATGGCCCACCGTATATGAGGAGGAGAGCTGCAGGCATCATAGGAGGCCGTCGCAGGAAGAGAAATACTGCGCTGTTAGAAAAACGCCAACGGCACGTCAAACGCACAAAATGGCGATCGCTGCTGTAGTGGAGCCGCGACCGGGGAATCCAGAGGCGAAAAACTGCAAAGAACAGCTGCACAAAGCTGTAGGAGGGTCTCACATCATGCCCGAAGTCTTCCGGTGAATAAGTCGTTTGTCAGCGGGTTCGGAGGAAGTCGCGAACCGCTTGTTCCCCTCAGCGTGAACAGAGCACTCATGCCGGCGCCGCCATCCTCATCGGGCGCTAAGCCACGCCCCCCCCCCACTGTTTAATTTTTAATGAGCACATATTTGATGCCCAATTTCAGTAAGAAGTGGTTTACGTTGTGAACTCTGTGTTAGTATTTAAGTATCCGTGAATTAAAATACTTTCTATTTTGAAAGTAAAAAGCACTAACTAGACATTACTTTAGTATGCCTTATTGTGTGATTTGCTGAGGAATGAGTTTTAAACTCGCAACATCTCTGAGCTCCTCTGAAGTCAAGTGCTAAGTTGTGCTTTTTTTTGGCTCAATAGAGAGGTGGCACTAGAACAGCGGAGTCAAAATACTCACCTCTCACAGTTGGAGCTCAGTAGCCTTTAATAACCCTGGACACTTCTCCCTCCAAACCAGTTTCTACATTTCAACATTATCTGCAATGGAGGTTATTGTTCTTGCCCACCACCCCAGAAGGAACCAGCATTGGCATAGCCAATAGGTCTCGCCTTTTGGACCTTAATAGTGTTGGCACTTAAGTATTTTATATTAATTGAGGATCGACCTAAAAATTACATGGATTTTACTTGATGGGTGAGTAGAGCATGTTGAGGCATACAGGTAAAAAATATCCTGTGCCCTCATGTAAATAATCCAACACCAACCAGCGGTCAACGCCCCCAGTCATGTGAGGTGCAGCGGCTCACCTTCACAACATGTGGGGGTATACTTTGTTTACCCTTGACGAGTAGAGTTTCGCTCCTCTGGAGGAGCGGTAAAACAAGGTGGAACACACCCAAAGGACCTGTAGAGTGTAATCACTTCTGGGAGAAACAGAGGATCCGGCAGAAAAGTTGAACAGAGACAGTGTGACAAAATTGTCGACTCAGTGGCAAGGGCTTACATCTCTGCAATAACACACATAGGCACATGCAGTTTCTTTGCAAAGTTAATAAAAGGTGGAATATCCTGACACAAAACGCACACACTGACGCGCACACACACACACACACACACACACACACTCTCTCTCTCTCTCTCTCTCTCTCTCTCTCTCTCTCTCTCTCTCTCTCTCTCTCTCTCACACACACACACTCTCTCTCACTCTCTCTCTCTGGACGGATGTCAAGGGAATGCAGCTTTATAAAAACCGCAATCCTTTGGGTTCTGTAGAACACTTTAAGTCAGGTGAAAAGTGAACATCTACGAAAGGAAGATATAGTTTAGGAAACCTTCTTGGGTCACGACAGATTTAATGCCACTTGATCCTGTGTCCTCGCTGAATAAGAATCATGTTAATGCTCACTCAGTGCGGCTGTAGGATTCGGTGCAGAGGGCTACTCCTTCACAGTCTGTTATGTGCAGCCCAGCCTTTTATTCTTAGAAATCCACCAGAGTGCTAGGGTGATGTTGGCTCCTTAAAACAGACCAGCTAGAGCACTCTGCCCAGTATGCCGTCGACACTGCAGACATGGAGACTGCCTGACGTCCATGGTGTTTAAAAGGAACTGTCTACAAAAACAAATTGGCAGATAGGATTCTCTGTGAACAAGCGTGGACGCTCGGACATGAAATGAAGAAAAAAAAAAGGCCGGGAGTGGCGCGCGCACCTGTGTGAAATCTGCCACAAAACATATGGCACACTGCACGCCGATGATCGTAATCGCAAGCCAAAGCCTTTTCACACGCACAAGCTTGTGAAAAGGCCATAGTGATTACAAGAAGTTGTTTTCCTTGTGCTGCGCTAGGCTAGACCTAAAAATACCTGCTACCGTCCATTTCTGCTCTGGCACTGCAAGCTTCAACAGCTGTAGTGCCCATTCACTGTTTAAAAGAAGCATTGGCATAGGCAGTAGGTCTCACTTTTGGGACCTTATAAGTATTTAGTTATGCAGCACAATATCCTTGGTACAACAACATCAACTGTTGCATGACGAAACACTTGAAAGGTCCCAAAGGCGAAACCTAATGGCTATGCCAATGCTTGTTCGAATTTTGCTTAAAACAAACACTTTAGGAATGAAGCAGCAGTTGCTAAAACAATGCACACCGATTTGCCTTTTGTGCTTAGGCGTGAAGAGCGAGATGTTCGGGCGGGATCGTACTTGGCATGCTTTCCTTTTTACATGCCTTTTGATCTTAGCCACAAAAACTATGCTTGCTATAAGAGGCTTATGTGTCATCAGGCCGCTGGCAGACCTGTATTGAAGGACAGCTGTTAAGCTCTGAGCAGGTTATTGATGTCAGGTGTAACATGGCCACAAATATGCTTTAGCCTTCCATTCTGAAAGCCAGTGGATTTCGCAGAGGCCTTTGAAACAGAAATTGCACAAGTAGACAGCCTAACCATGGAATCTGCGGCCCAGTTTCTCAGGGCTATTTACACAATCAAGGCAGGCTTGCACACAAAAATAGACTTCCTTTTGAGTCCGAAACCACTTGTCTAATTCAAAAAAGCTGGTTTAGTCATCGTAATTGGATATACTCACAGAACAGGCGAACAGCAGAGAGAAAACTGCTGTATATAAACAAGGACCGATAAGCAAAGGAAACTGAAATACAAGACTAAAAAGACACAGATGATACTAGAGCAGGGAATCAAAAATTGGAGAACAAACCAGGTAGGACCAGCACAAGGATTCAAGGAACTATAGCAAGCAAGAGTGTGAAATGGCCGGAAACTAGAGACTGCAAGAGAAACACAGAGAAAAGGCACGTAAACAAGGCGCAAAATCCAAGAGTCGGGGGAAATACAAGTGCTACAACAAACGGATTGGTGTCACTACAACGCAGGCTATTACAACGCCTGCTGTTACAACGCGATTTTTACATCGCATACCACTACAACGCATAGTGCTTTTAGGCGCTGGATAGTGAATTATTTAATTTACTATTCCAACTCCAGTCCCCGTGGATAGTAGGGAAGGTGTTGGATAGTAAATTAAATATATTCCCTATCCTAAAGCGCCCCCCAGCGCAATGCGTTGTAATGGTTTGCGTTGTAATGGTTGCGATGTAATGGTAGTGCGTTGTAATAAATGCGTTGTAAGTGATGTTCCCCACAACAAACAGAAGGAATAAGAAAAGGTAAATAATAGCAGGAACAAACTTGGTACAATTGCAAAGGTAGCAGCCTAGGGGCAGAAAAAGGAATAAGAAAAATGCTAAGCAAGGCTTGGAGAAAATGTTATGTTATGTTATGTTATTCATTTATTTCTATAGCGCGCGGCTACTCAAAAAGAGTGTCCCGGCGCTTTAAAGGAGAAAGAGACAATACTGCAACATAAAAAACATAACACCAGATAAAAAACTAACAGAAGAGTGGACCAGAGATTCACGGAAGACCGGCTACTGAATAAACAGCCAAGTTTTAAGGCCTTTCCTAAAAGCCAGTAGGCTGGTGGCTCCCCGCAGGGCCAGTGGTAAAGAGTTCCACAGCTGAGAAGCCAGCAGTCCAAAAGAGCGGCCTCCGAGGCGCGCTTTCTTGACCCGGGGGACAACAGCAAGGTGCAGGGCTTCCGACCTCAGAGACCTGGTCGGGTGGTAAAAGACCAGTCTCTTTTGGAGGTACTTGGCTCCCTCCTTGTGAAGAGCTTTGTAGGTCAAGGTCAGCGCCTTAAAGGCGATCCTCTTGCGGATAGGAAGCCAGTGTAAAGTTGCCAGCAAGCCCGAGGTCCTGGAGCGCCTGCTGAGGCCAAAGATTGCCCTTGCAGCGGCATTCTGTACCACTTGAAGCCGCTGCAACAAGTACTCTGGGAGGCCCAGGTAGAGAACGTTGGAATAATCCAACCTGGACCCAATCAGAGCCTGGACAGTCAGCGTCCTGTGTTCCACGGATAACAGAGGAAGAAACCTCCGCAGCATAAAATCTGCAGAAAATCTGCAGCAAGCTGCACAGAAACAGGCTCTGGCTGAGGCAAGGCGTGAATTGGTCAGAAAAGCAGGCAACAAGAGTTTCAGTAAATAGAGGTTCAATCTTAAACACAGAATCATGGAGCTTCAGGCAATGATAGCTCATAAGCAGTTCCACCCGGCAGCAAGCCCAGGGCAGAGTCAATCAACTGGGGTACACAAGAATGCTTACAGGTGTGTTTAGTTGCCATCCCTCACAAGTCCTGAAGAGAGAATCCTGTGCTTAGGAACAGCAAGAATAATCCTACAGAAGGCATTGCACAGTGGATGCCGGTGTCTGAATATTTATAGGCATTGTGGCATCTGTAGTCCATTGAAGCAAATATGGGTCGTCTAATGTGTCTGATGACTAAAATGAGAAGCAGGCATAAGTCACACAGAGACTGCCCATGTATAGCGCCTCTAGAGGTGGAACAATGCAGTCGTAACAATCCCCTAGAACCGAGGTCTCCAACTTTTAGAGTAGTGAGAGCTACTTATGCTCTATGAAATCTGCCTGGAGCTACTGCTTTACCTATAGATCAGACAACAGCACAAAAAGAGCACGCAACTTAAAAACTGCCCCTAGAACTCCCAGTCCTGCTGTAGTCAGCAAACACCCTTAATGGCAGAAGTGCTGTATCGAAGGTTTATCTGTTTAGTCTCCAATGGATGGAAAAAACTGACGAGAGACATAAAAATAATGAAGAAACTAAGCAGAAAAGGGGTAAAGAAAGAACGACCAAAGAAGATAACTGAAAGAAATGAAGGAACAAACCTGAGGAGACAGAAGAGGAACATGGAAAGAAAGATCCAAACAAGCAAATGGTGCGTGCAAAAGTGATCGTGAACAAGGCGGCCGCGAGCGGTAGTTGTGGGCGCCCACACGTAAAAAGGAAAATATTTTTTTTTTAAACAGGCAGGCTGGCGAGTGTTGTGCGCGCACCATGAAGAGAGAGGAAAGCATATGGCGCCTCTTCATGTCATTGTGCGTGTAACCGCATGCTCTGTGCCTGCCCAAAGCGCGTGGAAGGACTCTTAAAAGCCCACACACTAAATGTCTCGCAGTCAGCGTATGCGCTGGCTCAGCGAGACCTAAACAGTAATGCTTCTCACATACTTTTGTAAGAATGGATAGGAGAGGTACATGCATAGTCAAACTCTGGTGTCCAAAATGTCTCTCACTGGTGGGGTATTTGATGTATTGAAGAAAAAAAAACGGATAAACGTGGCCTCTGGTAATTTAAGACGTACATCCATTCCAGGGTCAAAGGAGATGAACCGGGTGTTCAGATCATTTGGGTAATTTGGCCAAAAATTAAACATCGGATTATGTCTTGATGACCTCTTAACATTTAAAAGGGGTAATTTGGATAGAGTAGTGTACATGTTTTTAAAGTATTAGAATTTCTGCATTTTTATTTGACTGGGGGTGTTTAGTTTAGACTATATGGACATTGTTTTATGTAAATGGTATCATTTGTTTTTCTTTCACTGCAACATGCTTTGTCTGTGGTGTCACTGTAGAGTGTGATTTTTTTAAGGATAATTTATCATTCTTATGAATTTGTATTGTAAGTCTTTTCTACTAATAACAATAGCATTCTTTGACTCTCATGAGACCTTTGGATATTCGAAGACTTGAATATATGTGAGACGAATGACAAATCTTGAGAGCTATTTAATGAGTTTGATATAAGAAAAATGTGGTAATCCAGTTTAGTACATATCGTTAGAAATGCTACACCGTGGGTTCGGTAAGTGATACGTCCAACTAGAATTCCTCAGTATACCGGAAGACTGTGCCAAAAAGAAAAGTTAGACATATGGCTATGAATGAAAAGGATATAAGCAAGAAGTGGAGCTAATCAACACTGAAAATCGACAGGGATCATTTTTGAGTATCTACAATGGACTGTTTCAATATGAAGAGTGATAAGGATAAGGCTGGAAACATAGTGTAAACATGTCTTACTGGAAGCAATACTACTTTTTCTTTTAATGAAAAGATGTCCTGAGCCACCGCGCCAAATTGGTGTGTGTGTGTGGAGAATATTTTGAGAAGATTCTGCAGGCAAAGCCCAAAAGGCAGAAGATATTGCATTCACTGTCACCACTGCGCAATGACCGCTGCATTATGAGCATCATTTAATAATCAGGATGCTTATAATAGGCTTCTTGTGCTCCTCTCTCTGGGGCCCAGCAATTTTGTCTTTGAGTTTTCAGGTCACAGCCCAACTGAGTCACACATTACAAGTATGTTTGGTAGAGAGAGACTGGTTCTTTACAGTAATCTAGAAGTATATTAATAGCACTCCTACAAATTGCCAGATTTCAGAGATTGCACAGTTGCAGTGCAGGCTTGCACTGACATTTGCACTCTGTGGCTGGTACAACAAAAATTTTAGTATTCACTAGTCGGTTGGGCCAGCTGTCAGTACAAAAGTGTACTGTGAATGTGCAGTCTATGATATATATATATATATATATATTTATATATATATATATAACACAGTGATGTTATAGATAGATGTTTAAAAAAGGTACAACTAATGTTTAAAAACAAAACATCTTTTAAACCACCAGAACGCATGAAGAATGAGAAACAGGTTTATAATGTCCTGTACAACAATCCCTGAAGACCTCCTCCCTAAGCAGCTGTCTGTTACTGGAGTCCACACTCTAGAATCCAGTGGAGATAGCAACCAGTTGCTGTCACAATTGCTAGGATCCAACATTTCTTCCTTCCCTAATAATAAAATTAACTACATAATTTAACACAGTGTGTGGGTAAGCATGAAACCGAGTGAAATTACAGATTCACAGCACACAAAATCCTGGTGCGCAAGTTAAATCGAGAACAGCAGCACATCCACGACCAAGAAAAAAAACCTGAAACTTAGTAACACATAGGACATCATAAGCCATCAGGCACACACACAATACTTTTTCCAAATTGGTTAAGTTCTTCTACGTTCTGCTTTACTAAATTCCCGCTTCTTAACAAGTTCAACTTTTGGAACCGTTGGTGCATTTCCCTTCCACCAAATGTCACATTCCAACGCATTGCTCAAAGTCACTTTCCAGATGTTCCGCCTTTCACCATCACCCACCCACACAATATTGCCAACTACCTTCTTGACTTGCTTGGGCTTGGACCATTTGGACAATCCTGCCCTTTGCTCCCAACAAGATATTTCCTCACCCAGTCACCAATCACAAACCTATGTGCACTGCTCCTTAACTCATCATTGTGCCTTTGCATATACTTATACTTTTCCTGATAATTCTGAACTCTGTGCTCCAACTCTTTCTAGTCCACACACTTAATGCTGGCCAATCCATGCGGGTGTCACTTTGGTACCCACTTGCCCTCCTTTAAGAAGACGAAACAGGATCTCCTTTGTGGCTGTGTCGGGCATGTTCCGGTCTCCACACATTTCCTTGATGGCATTTTTGTACTCCTCACCACGCTCTTTAGCAAGTTGCTTGCATTCCTTTAGCACAAGATTGAACCTCTCAACAAGACCGTTTTCTCTAGGATTATAAACTGCAGTGGTATGATGTGACACCCCAATTTTTTGCATGTACCTTTCAAACTCAACAGCAAGGAATTGTGGCCCATTTTCTGTATTCAGACACTGAGGATATCCATCTCTATCTCTCTCTCATCTTCGCAAAAATCGATACAATTGGATGCTTTTGTCTCCCGTACAAATGCTATTTCAGGCCATTTAGTAAAGTAGTCCACCACGACAATGGTGTATATGTTCACTATCCCCCTGGCATTAAATGATCCACAAATGTCCATCGCCACTCTGCCACAGTTAGTCTAGTAATAAGGTGGGTGATATAGGAGATTCCTCTGACTTATGTGATTTGTTGCTACACATGCACGCCACACAATTCCGAACACATCTCCTTATCTCCTTATCCAGGCCTTACCACCAAGTCACATCTAGCTCTTCTCTTCTTTCCAGACATTCTGCTATGCCATTCGTGAAACAACTCCAGTAATCTGGCACGAAATCCTAAAGGTACCACCAACCTACTCACACTCCTAAGAATTCCATCCCCTACTTAAAATTCTAACCAACTCATCTTACAATCTGCATGTTTCTTTCTCATATCCGTTGCCTGACCCGTGTTATTGGACAAGCATGTCATCAATTGTTTCATCATGTCATCTTCCAAAGTTGCTCGCCTCCAGTCTTCCTCACCTACGGCCCCAACACCTGACTCATCCGCACTTGCCACCAACCATTCTTCCCTATCCTCTTTCTCGTCGCTCTCTTCCTGGCTCTGCAGTGGTAAGTGAGACAGACAGTCCACATTTATGTTCCTATAATCAGGAACATACTTCAGTTATTAGTCATATTCTTGCAAACGGTATAGCCATTTTATAATTCTGGTTGTTGACCTTCCAGCTCCCTTAGTGGTGACAATGTCAATGAGAAGTCTGTTATCGGTTCTCAACTTAAAATGTATCCTACCCACATATTTTTTGAATTAGTTGATGCCCTACCAGCATGCCCACGGTTCCTTCTCAATGACAGAATAAGTGACCTCTGCACCCTTGAGTGTACACAAAGCAAATGTCACTACGCGCTCATGTCCATTTTCCTTCTGCATCAACACAGCACCTAACCTGTAAGCAGTTGCACCCACCACCACCATGATGTTATCACGCAGAGCAATAGGTTTGAGGGCCATGTCCTTCACAATATCAGCTTTTATACCTTCAAAAGCCTTCTGACATTCATTGGTCCACAGAAATTGCACATTGTATTTTATCAAAACCCTCAGACTGTGTACTTTGTCTGCAAAATGCTGTACAAACTTAAAGTAGTGTTCAGCTAAACCTAAGAAAGAGCATAATTGCTCCTTGTCAACTGGTAATGGGGCACATTTATTAGCCTTAAGCAGCTTCTTTTGGGGTTTAACTCCATCCCCTGACTGTGTGTGCCCCACGTAATCAACTTGCATTACACCAAATTAGCACTTACGGGCACTCACAGTTAACCCAGCTTCTTGCAATTTCCTCAGAACCTTATTCAAAACACCATCGTGACTGTTAGGTCTGCACCCCAGGCTAAAATGCCCTCCTGGAACACTCTCACATTCCTGATATCTTTCAAAACACTCTCATGAGCCTTTGAAAGGCCATATAAGCGTACGCCAACCCGAATTGGAATGTTCCCTCTGGTGTTCTGAATGCGGTCAGATGTCTGGAAATGGAATGTCGCCAAACCTGGTGATATGTGTTGGACAAATCTAGTGATGAAACGTTTTTGGCATTTTTAATGCTAGCTATCATCTCGCTTTTATGTGGCTAGGGATGATGGTCGACCCAGATGTTCCGGGTCAGGTCTCTCAAGTCCACACACATGCAGAATTTTCCATTGTCTTTGCATGCCAAAACAATGGGACTAAGCCATTCAGATGCATCAGTTGGTTCTATAACCCTAGCTTTACCTAATCATAATCTGTCTAACTCCTCCTTAAGCTTTGCAAGTAAGGCTAACGCCACATTTCTCACCTTGTGTACTATTGAGGTACTCCCAGCCTTTAACACAAAGCGATGTTGAAATTTAGTCAGGCATCCAAGAATACGATCAAAGAACTGTGGATATTTCACGCTCCACATCAGTCTTTCCACACTTCAGTCAACAAAACCTGATCAGGATGATTGGGATCTTGTGTAATGCCCAATGCTTTTTGGTCCTTCCTTCCACTTTCCACCATGTACATTTTCCCATATGCACTTCTATCTTTATAAGACAATTGGCAATTAAAAAATCCTAGCAGTGGAAGTTTTACCCCATAATACCCTACAGGCTCAATGTCTTGTTGAAACAGCTTATGCACACTGACACTCTCCCACACAAGTCTATTGATTATGGTGTATGGGGAGCATGAGTCTGGCCACACGATACATTAATCTCCTTTATCTTTAACCCCTTGGGCGCGGCCGCGATTCTGTGCCTGTGCGGCAGAATCGTGAGTGGGCGGGTTCATGACGGCCCCCAGCCATCATCAGCACACTCCCACCGTGATGCATGACGGCTGGGGGCCGTCATCACCATCGAAGGGGTTAAGGTGCACTTGGGAGGATGATATCCCTCTTTTATTTCATTAACACTATTTTCACAAATTACCAGTACCTCAACACCATCATCTTCCTCAGAGCACTCTCCCTCGTACTCTCTCACAATATTTACAGACCGTTTCCAAGTTTCTCGATTTTCAGACCTACGCATCCTCGAGAAATTGCCTAATTCTTTGCTCTTGTAGCACTTAGCCTTTGTAGCAGGGCATCATTCTGCTTCAGTGGTATGCTTAATGCTCCCACACCTGAAACATACATGTCTATTCTTACCTGCTCTTACCTTACCAACAGGAACTTTGGTCTGATTCTTAGTCGAATTCTCGACACACTTCTTAATTTTGTGTATATCATTTACCTTGTAAAGGTTGTTCTTGTCCATCCCTAGTTCCCCATTGAGCTCCTTAACACACCTGAATGAATCCTCCACCGCCTTGCCATCTCATTTGTTTTTTCCAAAGGCGGGTCCTTTAAGTTCTACAGTCTTTCCTGAATCTTTCTGTTATTCGTTCTGTTGATGAACTGGTCTCTAATAATTTCCTCATGTAAGTTCTTGAACATCTCATATGTGTTTTTTAACTTTGTCTGGAAATGTTAGAATGATATCTTTTACTACATGTCCTACTAGATTGAGCTCCAGAATAATTACATGTTCATCAGTGTAATTTTTACAAGTAGTTTTTAAGAAACTCTCAAATAACCTTCTCCATTATTCCCATCTTTGGGTAATAATTTGTTGATCTATTATATCGAATGATAAAAGTCTCCACATTATCATACTTGAAATATTTTCTTGATCATGTACATAGGTTTCAACCTTTTGTACATTTCCAAGTATTCTTCCACCTCCAGCCAACATTTTGTTTTTTTTTAAGAATAAGGTTAACAAATTTAAATAATGCACATAAGATTTATATTCTATTTTCCAAATTAATATATTTTGTTATATGAAAGAAATTCAGTTGTTTTTATATTTTTTCGATGTTTGCCTGGTTTCAAAATAGCTTCCTTTCTAAATGTGAATTGGCATGTGCCTGACTGAAAGATGGCAGCAGATATTTTATAATCTTGCACTGTCTTGAATGATTTTAGGATGACTGCAATTGATGAACTTTGAAATCTCATGTTATTTCCTGAGGTCATGCACACTAATTTGCGTCCCTGGTTTCTTCACTTGTATGCAGAAATGCTGACATGACTGGGTTTAGGAATTGCAAAAACGCTGTAAAATTAAGTTTACTACTTGGTCCACCACCTTTATGTTACTCAGGCCCTTGCCGCTTTATACTTTATCCCTCCGTTTTAATGTGTGTCCACACCCAACACAGTTCAACTATCGGAACAGAGCTTGGGCCAATCAGCACTCCTCGCAAAATTTCAACAACAAGGTCCACATTTCAGGCATTAAATGATGGTATTTATTGTTTGGAGAACGAGCACCTCTAGCTCTAATGTGCGCCTGACAGCCAGTAAAAACTGTACTAACTTGAAAAGATAATATTCTACATTCTATGCACAGTGGACATCATGCAATACTACACACATGTGTACTAAACACATGCTTGGTCAGGGGTCTGGCAATAACTTAACCCCGTTTCTTCCCGAACTGTGGGTCATAAACTGATTTTTGATGGGATGTAAACGTCCCAAGCATTAAATAAATTTGCCTTTAATTTCTGTATTGTAAAAAGAGTCAAATGTCAAGCTATGTCTTCTGACAAATTGCTTCTTATGTGTTTTTAACACGGGTATTGGGATTTACAAACTTCTCTTCCTTTGCAGTTAGAGAAAACATGTATGTGATTTATGTGACAATGTTGTTGGGGTACAGAGACTGAAATTTCCTTCAGGAATGTAGGATATTTTTTGTAACACACAACGAAATGTAAAGACGTATAAAAGAACTGTACACATTCTGAAGTGTGATGGAAGCAAAGATTTAGATTTTAATAGGATCAAAACAGATCAAGATACCACTTGGTGATGCACATCTGATAAGTGTTCTCTGAAACCCAATTTCCACACATTATCATTTGTGTGCAATCTAGTTTTATCAGTAAAATTGTATGTCAGTGAAAAGTTAGTGGCCATCTCAGTAGAAAATGTGCTTTCTGTAAATGGCAGTGCCCTACCCCACGATGCTTTAGTTGTATTAAAAAAGTTGCCCACCTCATGTCTAGTAAAGCGAGATGGGTCCCAAAATGATGTTGTTCTGAAAAGTGGATTGTGGTTCTAAAAAGTTTGGGAAGCATTGATTTAACCAATTATATGCCTGGGCCTCTGCAGATCTACAAGTAAATGGCAGACAGCCACATTTGTGCATTTGTTCATTCTTAATGGTGATCAATACCTCCACTAGAGATTTACAGTAATTCTCAGCCCAATCTGTCAAATCTGTGTATTTCATGTAGAATAATATTTTATATGCTTGACACTGTTTTCTCTTGTTTAAAATGAAGTGGGCACAATCTGTTTTCTTTAATTTAAAGCAATATATGTATAGTATGAGACTACCAGTCGGCTGTAGTGACAAAGCAAATTACCTTTGTAATTACTATTGTACATCAATAAAAATCCTTCCTGTTTTTCCTAGATGCCAATTGTTTGTGAAACCAGTGGGAATTTTAGAAGGGCAGTATTGTCATTCTACTACCTACATCACATGGAAGGAAGAGCTCCACAGGAGCAATGAAGTGAGATGTATGTTGCAGTGCCCAGCTTCGGAAGCCAACTTTTTACCTTTAATAGTGAACTGCACAGCTGTACCCGATGAAATCGACTTTATTGCTAGCCATGGCGAAAAAGACTGGGATCCTGCATACATCCTTCATCTATACCCGCCACTCACAGTCAGAAATTTCCTGCCTTACTCGCTTAGATTTTTACTTGAGGTATGTACCTTTTCGGACATCCTTTACCCTTCTTGTTGCTGTGGTACACATGTTGCACTAACTTTGCAGAGCTCACTAAACTGTATTTAAAGTTAAAAGTGCAATTTGTTTTGATTAAAACCAAGCTCAGTACAACTTTAATTAAATATTTTCCTTCTAAAGTTGAAACACAGGTTTGTCAATGTTTGACATCTTGAATTGCTTTCAATTATCTGACGTGGGTGATTCTTTATTATGGTGGGAGATTTGATAGACATTAACACTAAAATTGAGCGTTCCCAATGGGCGTAACTATGATTTCACTTAGTATTTTATTTTTTAATAATATGGCTACACCCTTCAAATGCCAAGTATGTGAATTATTGAAACATTTATTGCAACACAACAATCAATCGCTTACATTTGAATGAGATTCGGAAAGATGAATGGTCTTGAAAATGTCTGCATTCTAGGAAAAGTCCTAGTCATGAATTAGTGAGGAAAAAGTTTTAAAGAGTGAATGAGTGAACAAAGAAAGACTGGTAAAATGGCTCACCAGTGAGTGAAAAGTAGTACCATATTGCAGAATAAAAACAAAGCTGAGGGTCCACTTTTATTTTGCCACTGAACAACATCAACATTTGATTAGCATCAAAACCTATTCTGTCCATCTGGTCCTCGAATTCAGTTAATACGGTGGAACTATTATAGGAGCAAAGAATATGTAAGAATAGTATGTAAGTATCCGCTAGTCTAATGAGCAAGAACTCCAAAAAGAGAAAACAAGACTTTTTTTAATTCAAAACTGTAAATCAATTTGGTACTGATTTAGCTCAAACATAAGTCACACAAGCTTACTAAAAATCATCAAATTAAAGGAAAACGTGATAACGGAATTATCGCAGTCTATAACTAAAAACGAAAATTAATGAGATTTTGATTTTAATTACTCTGCTCACATTTAGGTATGTTAATGAATAAATTGAGTAAGTACCTGGAGGACAATCTTATGGGATTCTCCCAAGAAAAGTGGTTGAAAAATCAGTTGGTCTTTCGTGCCTGGGACTTGTTGAGTATATCTAAATTGGGTGATGTTTGTGACTGGGACCACATTGGTACATTTGAGCATTTAGCTGAAGAATTTCAACCGCACAAAACACAGTTCTATACATTTCCTTCGAATCCATCATGTTCTAGCTTCCTATAGAGAGGACCTGACAGAAGTGCCTGAATACAATGCACTGGAGTCCAAATTATGCTCGGCTCATTAGGACACAAAGCTTAGACCAATTACAGGGCACAAGATTGGACATAGAATGTGACATTAGGGAACTAAATGACGAGAGGCTAAGATGGCCGTGTGTACACTCTCCATTTCATCTAATCTTTAACTGAATTCATCTGACCGATTCCACTTTACAGTGCTATATGTTCTGTGAAATGTCTATCTTGATATCACTCATTATGCTAGAAACAAAACCCAAAAGTGACCACCATTGCGAAGTAGTACACGTTAGCTCATCTATAGCTTTAAGGGAGTGGAGTAGGAGCAAGAAAAGCTTCTGAGCAATATGGCATATACTCGTCATCAAAAAGAAAATGTAAATAATAACTTTAGCTACCACTGAGACCTTCAAACATTGGTAGCCCACACAAAGCAAACTTTAACTACAGAGGCCTCCTAGTACATATTGAAAAATATCCTGATTTGGTTAGTGTACAAGGAGGGCCAGCCTGAAACATCACTGTTTTGTCGGCTGTTATTCTAATCATTTGAGACTCACAGCAAGCACCTGTCTGCTGATAATGCCTTGCAGCCTGAAACAACAATGCTGAATCAAGAAATAGATATTCATAGAATGTTTAGGTGCTTACGAGAGAGTACAAGATAGCCCTCACCTGTTCGAGTCCCTGCACAATTCTTGATGTGAATAAACTGAAGCAGTTCATGATTCCTGTCTACCCCAGGAACAGCTCAGGAATTCAAAGGACGAGTTACACGAGCACAATTGGTTTGAGTTCCATCCCTTTTCCACTTCCCCTACTAGACTTGGGGGCATAAAAAGATGGAGCTACAAAGAACAAATACGCATACAGTTAGGATAAATGTGCTGGTAAAGAATCTGTGGAATCTGAAAGAGACCATTAGTTAGAGATTCCTTACCTTAGAATTACCCCCAGGCGTCAGACTGGATCCGGAGCATTTTTTCTGTTGCAGTACCCTTCCCTTCAGTAGGTGGATCGGTCGACTCCGCGACCGTCGTCTGGGTTTTGGTCGACGGGATGAAGTTGCAGTATTTACTTAGACGCCGCCCCTGCACGCTGACATCAGTTCTTTCTTTTTCCGCGTCAGCCAGCACAGATCCGGAGAGAGCATGTCCCTTAGTCACTTTTTTCAACTTATGTCAAAGTCGACTCCTGGTAGCACAAGGGATGTCCCATCGTCGAACCCGTTTCAAGCCTTGTGACTCCTGTCACAAATTGATGTCCATCACAGATCCGGCCCTCGTGTGCCTCTGGTGCCTGGAGTGTGACCACGACTGGAAGTCGTGCTCCAACTGCCAGGCCATGAATCCGAAGTCTTCGCGGGAGTGGTCCTGAAAGCTCTTGGAGGCCTGGCAGTCCCAGCCACGTCGTTCGATGTCATGGTCGTGAGGGAGGTCTCAGACCGGTAGCGGAGCCACCACCACTCGTCATCGAACTCTTCACACTCCTCTGGTAAGTCGAAGCATAAGAAGACCGCAAAGAAGCACCGTCGCTCTTCGCCTTCTCCCCGTCCGTCGGCCGATGCGATACGGGACCCGGAGTGTCGTCGCTATCTCGCTCTGACTTTGGAGCCTGCTTCTGGGATGGCTCAGCGCTTTCCTCCCTTTCCCGAAGCAGGATCGTCCCCTGCCCAGCTTTAAACTTTTTACAAAGCGCTTTACAGCATCTTTGGCCAGCCTTCGTGCCCCATGGTCTCGCCTGGGGACCCTGGGCCTTCGATGCCGGTGGTTCCGGCGCCTGAGGGTCCTCAAGGATCCAGGTCTGGATCCAGATCGACACCGGTCGACCTCATGTTACCTTAACTGGTGCTGAATCCAGTGACAATGCCCCAGGCGCCAGTTGTGCCCCCAGCCGGTGCTGACCCTAGCCTCACCCCCGATTTCGACACAGTGCCAGACCGACATCGATCGGCGTCCGCTCTGGCGCCGAAATGTACGTTTGTACCACTGTTAGTTTCTGGTACTCCCTACTGCCCTGATTTGCAAACAGAGGACGGTGAGGAGGACTGGGAAGGGTCTGTAGACCCTTTGGCTGACCAGCTTGAAGTGCCGGACTGGTGAGAGGAGTTGGGTGATGCCAGTGGTATAGATACCTCCCCTGACATTGGCATGGTCTCCCCCCCAACCGTGGCTACGGAGGAGAGAGCTTCATATGCAGTGGTGTTGAATAGGGAAGATGAGGCCTTGGGCCTGGAGCTTCCTCCGGTGGCAGTCAGGATTAACCTCCTGACAGAGGTACTTCAACCAGCAGCAGCCTCTTCGGAGCCCCTGCTGCCTTTTAATTAAGCCCTCACTGATGTCCTTCTGGGCAATTGTTCGAAGACCAGCACAGAGGCTCCTGTGGTGTAGGATGATTGCCCAACGTCACCACCCAGCCCCGGGGTGACCCACTTTTCCTCTCCCAACACCCGAGCCCCAAGAGCTTGGGGGTCCAAGCGTCGTCTCTAAGGGTGCATTTCCTACTGCTCCCCAGATAGGGAATTCATGAAGCAGGACCACCTTGGGAAGAACAGGTTTTCTTCTGCCAGCCTAGCACTGCAGGCGGTGAACACTGCATGCCTCTTGGGCCGTTATACCCATTCGGTGTGGGATACAGTTGCTCACATGCTGCCACCGTTCTCAACCTTGTAGTAGCAGAGGGTCGAGACGCAGCTAAGTTCACCATACGCTGTGGCCTGGATACTGCTGACTCTATGTATCAACAAAGAGAGAGGTAGGGAGATTTCAAAGACACTCTCTTAGTCCCCGGTTAAATGTCAAACAACAAAAAAAAAAGAGAGAGGTCTAAACTGGTCAAGCCCACGGCTACCAGAAACGTGGAGCAAAAAGATAAGCGAGATATTATTGATCACAGTCACTCTAGTTGAGTGGGATCACAGTCACTCTATTTGAGTAGGAAAGCCCTCACACACCGACCTAGTCAGTGTCATGCTTCATCATCGGGCCCCACCGAAGAGACCGAGTGTCTCTTCGGTGTGCTGCGACGCCAGAAAGACTGCGGAGCTGGTTGTGTGGGGAGGATGTGTTGTGAAGATTCTCAAATTAAAAGTGACTAACAGGGTATCAAAAAAACTTTAATAAGTGATCCCTAAGACACGTGTAGGTGGTATATGTGTCTGAATTTAATAGCCAAGGTTATTAGGATCTAGTTTAAATTCAGCTAAATACCACAAATTTGTTAAAATCAGTCAACATGTTTCTGCCTTCAATGTGGTATATATTCACCATGGCATTCTTCAGGACTATAACCCCGGCGGTATGGACACTCTAATAGTCCACCCTGACCTGGGGGCGTGAAAGTGAAAAGGAAAAGTGAAAAAAGTGCTTAAAAATGGGAGAGCAATTTGCTCAATCCAAAAAAACCCCAAAATTAGGGGTGTATCAGCACCTGTAGGAAAAGATATACAAACAAACACATAAAGACATACATACAATTAGTATATGCCAGCGTAGACTTATCGTAGTGCTCCTAAGATGGTGGCAAACCTTTGTGTGCACACAATAATAGATACCTTATGCACCATCCAAGTAGCCCTTTGGGAATAATCGTATTTGCTAGGAGGTGAAGTGCTAGAGGTGGTTTAAAAACTGCTGACTCTAGGCAGAACGGTTTCCACGTCAGTAGCCTAGTTGATGATGTCTGGTTTCTCGGGGGATGTCCAATCAACCCTTCTGGATATGCCATTTGATGGCCGTCGCCTGTTCGATGACAAGGCGGACTCAGCTCTCCAGCGCTTCAAGGTTTCTAGGGCTACGGCCAGATCCTTGGGCCTCATGGCAACCTCTCAACCCACGCAGTTTGCCTTTCGCCTTTTTCGTGGCTACAGTAAGGGTGCCCCACCACTCACCACCCAGTCTAGCCACATGGCCTCTCAAGCTACCCAGCCTATGCGTGGCCAAGGACGTGGAACCCAGCGACGCGAGTCTGGGGCTAGTGGGTAGGCCGGTGCACCTTAACCCCCCTGCAGCAGCCTCCAAACCCTCCTAGTCTAATATTTCAGGGCCACCAGAGGCCAGTTGGTGGCAGGATTCCCCATCACCTCCCCCACTGGCAAAACATCACGTCAGTCAGGTGGGTTTTGCAGATAGTCTGAAGGGGCTACCCCCTCTCCTTCGAGACTACACCTCCCTCCATGCCATCATCTTTCCATCACATGTCGGAGTTTCACTTGGCTCTTCTCCACCAGGAAGTTGCAGCTCTCTTGGGCAAGGGAGTTGTCGAAAGGGTCCCTGTGCCAGAAGTAGGTCGTGGATGCTGTTCCTACTACTTTCTGGTACCCAAGAAGGACAAAGGCCTGCATCCTATCTTGGACCTCAAGGCCCTCAACCGCTTCCTCATGAAGGAGAAGTTCAAAATGCTTACGTTGGCTCGAGTTATGTCTGCCCTCGATCCCAAAGACTAGATGGTAGCATTGGACTTGCAGGACGCCTATTTCCACATCCTGTCCTGCCAGCCCACAGGCGTTGCCTACGGTTCACGGTAGGCCACAAGCATTTTCAGTTTACTGTGCTCCCTTTTGGCCTTACAAGCGCCCCTCAGGTGTTCACGAAAGTGATGACGGTGGTCGTAGCTCATCTGCGCAGATCAGTGATTCCAGTCTTCCCCTATCTCGACAACTGGCTGTTGAAAGCTGTTGTCTCCTACCTTCAGAGTAGCGTGGACCTCCTGCACTCACTGGGGTTCACTAACAACGTGCCAAAGTCACACCTGAGTCCCTCTCAGAAGCTCCTTTTCATCTGAGCAGTTCTGGATACAGCACTGTTTCGGGCTTATCCTACCGAGCAGTGAGTCCGGGATATTTGTGCTAGGATCCCGGATTTCGGTGAGAATGATACTGTGGCTGCTGGGCCTCATGTCCTCCTGCATCCTGCTGGTGCATCATGCCAGATTGCATATGCATGTTCTGCAGTGGGACCTGAAGTTCCTGTGGGCTCAGCATCAAGGGAATCTTTCCATTGTCGTCCAGATCTCAGAGGGGATTGCACGTGAGTTGCAGTGGTGGCTCATTCACTAGGATTGGGTCAGTAGCAGATTCCTCTCCCTTCCCCAACCAGAGTTCACAGTAGTGACGGATGTTTCACTCCTGGGTAGGGGCAGCGACCTGGGAGAGGAGAAGATCAGGGGTCTCTGGGTTAAGGCGGAGTTAATTTTTTTAAACTTTTTTATTTTTTTCAGGCGTTTTCCAGTCTACTCCTCAACCTTTTGGAGCTTCGGGCGATCCGTCTTGCACTGAAGGCATTCCTTCCTTCTGTCAAATGATGAGCAGAGCAGGTGTTCACAGACAACACCACCACCATGGTGTACTGCAACAAACAGGGTGGGTGGAGTCGTGGGCCCCATGTCAAGACGCTCATCACCTTTGCACATGGCTGAAACATCAGGGCATATTCCCCGGTGGTTCAACACCTAGCAGGTTCCCTGAACGCCAGGGTGGATTGATCATGAATGGAGTCTTAACTCGAAGGTGGGGCAAGGTTTTTTTCAGCAGTGGGGATAGCCTTGGTTAGATCTGTTGCCACCAAATAGAATGTACAATGTCAGCAGTTCATCGTGTTGGAGTTTCGAAGGTAGCACTCACTCCGTGACGTTTTTTGTCGGCCTCCTGTACTCCTCTCCGCCTGTCCAGGGTGCTGAAGATCAGCCGGGCCCAAGACATTTTTGTGGCTCTGGACTGGGCACGAAGAGTCTAGTACCCTGAGCTCTTGAGCATGGCCATCGATTCTCCTATCAGACTGCCTCTTCTGGAGGATCTTCCATCACAGCAGCAAGGGACGGTCCTCCACATGAGCTTGTCCAGGCTCCACCTCCTTGCATGGAGATTGAGTAGTGACAGTTGACATCTTTCGACCTTCCTCCCGTAGTCTGTAACGTTATCTTGGCAACCAGGCGTCCCTCTACTAAAACGGTATGCGCCTGTAGATGGAACACATTTTTGGCATGGTGCACAGCAAAGACTGTGGATCCCCTTTCTGCTCCCTTTCAGAGGTTCTCTTCAGCCCAGCAGGGCTCTGCTCTGGGCACTCTTACAGCCTACGTTTTGGCCATTTTTGCCTTCTTCGCCTCCTTTTCTTGCAATTCATCTGGACAAACTGGTCATTTGCACTCGGCCCTCTTTTCTGCCCAAAGTGGCTACACCTTTCCACATAGGTAAGACCATCACAATGCCCACCACCTTTCCGCCTGCTCACCCTTCCAAAGAAGAGGAGAGAATCCACCGTCTGGACCCAAAACGTGCGCTCTCCTTCCACCTTGACCGCACTTAAGATTTCCGGGTGGAGGATCAACTCTTTGTGGGTTATGTGGGCGCCAAGAAAGGTCGGGCCGTGCAAAAAAATACTATCTCTCGATGGGTTGTTCTATACATTAACCCCTTCAGTGCTGATGACGAGCCCAGGCTCGTCATGCAGCACGGTGCTCGTGTGCTCATGACGAGCCTGGGCTCATCATGAGCCGTGGAACGCTCACACGTGGGGCTAATTCCCCCGCTGTGCTGAGCGTTCCATTGCGCGGGCGGGTTCATGACGAGCCCAGGCTCGTCATGAGCACACGAGTACCGTGCTGCATGACGAGCCTGGGCTCGTCATCAGCACAGCGGCGCCGTGCGCGGCCCCCCGCCCCCCCGCACCGTGGGGAAATTAGCCCCGCAGTGAAGGGGTTAAAATCTGATATGCTTTGGCGAAAAATGAACCTCCAATAGGACTGCATGCTCACTCTACCAGGGCGACCTCAGCCTCTAATGCTTTGGGACGCGGAGTTCCGCTAATTAACATCTGCCAGGCAGCCACATTGGCATCCCTGCACACATTTACAAAACATTACTGCCTGGATAGCCTAGTCTGGAGAGACCGCTTTTTTGGCCATTCTGTTCTCTAAGACTTTATGGTGTGAACTTGGTTCGCAGACCCACCTCCGGGGTTGGTATTGCTGGGGTATCTATTTTAAGGTAAGGAATCTATAACTAATGGTCTCTTTCAGATGAACAAGTTACTTACCTTTAGTCACGATGTATCTGTAAGAGACATACATTAGTTATAGAATCCTTTCCGCCCCACCCATCCTACCTGTTCTGCGAACTGTCTCCTACAGATAGGGACTCCCTTCAGGGCCCTAGTTTTGTGCACCAGTGGTCAGTGTTTTGCATGGCTCTGCAATTTTGGTGTGGAAAGTTGTGCAGAACAGACGTCAGCATGCAGGGGTGGCCTCTAAGGAGAAACCACAACATCAACCCAGCGACCACAACGCCAGAGGTGGAGTCGACCGGCACCACCTACCGACACGCAGGGTTACTACTACAGAAAGAATTCTCCAGATCCAGTCTGATGCCTGGGGGTATTTCTGAGGTAAGGTAAATGTAAATGTAAATTGATACTTGTATAGCGCACTACTCACCCGCAAGGGTCTCAAGGCGCTTGTACGAATACCGCAGTGGAACCCATCCTGGCTTTCCCTGTGAGGTGTCCACTCCTGGGCACCCCCAAGGTGGAGGCCAGGCATCCTTAGCGTTGTGGGGGCCGTTGTGGAGATTAAGCAAGTTATTGCCCAGAGTTACAGAGTGGGACTCCATGATTGGAATAGGCACCAAGGCGAGAATTATCAGGTCCGTGGAATTTTTGAGCCCAAGACCCGCCGAGGCGGGGAATTGAACCCTGGTCCCGGGCTAGACCTCTGCATCAGGGTCTGCCGCTCTAACCATTGAGCCACACTTCTCCTAAGGAATCTATAACTAATGTACGTCTCTTAAAGATACATCTTTACGGAAGGTAAGTAACTTGTTCATTCATCACACACATCAGAACCAAGATTATTGAAGTAATAATGTTTGAAGATTGTTTGCTTGAACACTCCCAAAACAATCTGTAAAAAGGAGAGGGTTATGAATATCATCCCACCTTAATCCAGAAATAATCTCAACACTTCTCTAACAAACTGAGATTGCATACAATTTGCCATTTCCAGGCTTTAATGCTTTGAAGAGGATTGACTTCATGAGGCTAGTTAGGAAGAATTCTGTTATGGAGATCCCTGGATCTAGAAGCCAACTTCTGAATTTTAGAAGTTGTCATGTCTAGTGTGCTGTGAAAAGATGTACCTTTACAGGCAAGTACAGGGAAGCGGGATCTTTGAAGGCAGGGGTGTCTAGTTTGCAATCACTGTTGTCTATACAGTTGCTTCTTTATTGCTCCAGTCTACTTTGCCGACTCAGCTTTCATTGAAGAGACAGGTTGTTCCTCAGGCAGTGGTCTCAGTGGTACATTTTCAGGAGTCTGGTGCATGCGGTGCTGAGATTTTTTACTTAATGTAGGGCAAACACGTTGTCCTTATTTGGTAAGGCTCTTCATCGCACAGATACTGTCTAGACTCTCCCTGGATATAATGTTGTGGCCTCCCACCTGTGACTGAGAGGTTGTTTAAGTTGGCACACAATCTGAACCTGCTTCGTCACATTATATAATGATAGCTGATGTCATTCCAAAGATGGCTCTGTCATTCTAGGCTTTCTTATTGACCAAACACTGATGTAATTCATCTTGCAGTTCAAATTGAAGAGAACATGGTGCCTCATCAGATATGGAAGGTCGTCCACCTGTGAAGGTGAAGAGGAGTAGTGAGAGATGCTCAGTGAGGCCAATAAACTTTGCTACCCACCTTAGGGCAGAGGAATCAGTCTCCAAGGATTATATTTTGTTATCTCATGATCAGGTTGATTGGAAGGGCCGGTGAACTTGAAATGGTACCCCACAAAAGTATATACGATAGACTGATATGTAATGCAACCCTACGTTATCTGACACTTTTGCCCTTTTGAGAAAAATGAGGTCATACAGTCAATCTTCCTTCCCTAGAAAGGAGAAAAAGAATGGGATCCAACCTAATTTAGAGGGTGGTGGTTGCAATTGTAATCAACTGCATCCAGCACTGTTAATTCCTCGTTTACATCCTTTGGGAGAGAGGAACAGAATGCATGGTTGCTGTGATTATGCTGCATTAGATTACGCTCTAGTCTAGAGCTTCCCTTATCAGCTGGATAAATGCTTTGGAATTTCGCAAGCTAGAGTAAAAATATGACCTTAGTGAAACAAAACATTTGGAATATAGCTCAATAAACTTGTCACTGAAAAAACGTCCATTTGTCTCAACCAGCTGAGTCTTATGTAGATATGTTAGGTATTCTGAGGTCTCTGCATTGTAGGATACTCTGAAGCAGTCTGTGGTGACTGTGGATTGATACTTCCTTCTCTCTGCAAAGATGGCAGAGTGAGCATTCCCTAACATGCAGAGGCCATCCTTGACCCAACCGTTAAAGGATTTGAGTCTGCTTCACTTGGGAATGCAACTACTCTCTTGAACGAGAGCGGGGCAAAATGGCGTCCGCATGACGGGCGTGTGTGTGAGGGGCTCCTAACTCTGCTTTCTCATTGTTCTCACGGAGACGATATTGCAGTGTTTTTCATCAGTGAGCACAGGCTGGAACCGGTCTTGTAGCTCCTGAAGCTTTTTGCCTCCTGTTAATGTGGAAAAGACCGTCCTTTCGTCAAGGGGGAGAGCAGCTGTGTCCGTGGAGGTGTAGAGGAGAGCGGATCGCGGAGTGCGGAGCACAGTGTAGTGCGGCAGTTGCTAAACAACAGCCGGGCGTGTTACAGCTCACCTGAGGCCGTTTGAAGCCGTTTGATTTGTGTGTGGAGCCGGAGGAGAGCTGTGCAAGTCATGCTTGGAAAAGCTTTAGTTAAACATATGGTGAGCACTGGTGCATAATGCACTATAGCGGTTTACATTTTTTTCGTGGAAGATGTGGAAGAACCGCTTCAGACATTATTGGAAATTGACGCTGCTGCTGACTGGCGAAAGATTAACAAAGAGCAGCTGAGAATATTTCAGTGAGATTGTGATCTGCTTCTGACAGGCTATTTAATATTTGGAACCTTTTATCGCTGGAGCTTGCTAAATTCACTGTAATTGGGCAGTGGGTGCTACATTGTGTGTTCTACCTTGAGACATTGTTTCGAGGTTTCTCATGGCACCTAAGGTTGCTCATGGAGGGAAAACTAGAGCTACAGGGGACGGTGTGGTAGGAACATGCGCCGCACTTGCCACAAAAATGTTTAAAGAAATGTAGGGTGTTGAGGACTTGGAAAGCATTGGGCAGGGCAAAGTCTTAGTTCAAGGAACTCCTTAGACTTCTCAAATGTTTCAGCTAGTTACGGGGAAAAAAGTTGGGATTCCTGCTGCTAAATCTTATAATTTGGACGCCCAGTTAGCTCTAGGTGAAGTGATAGCTGTATCTTTGGAGCAGAGACCGGTATCCCCAGCGCATGTGCAGACACCTCAGACTGTGGCTCAGACTGTGGCTGATGGCAAAGAGTGTACTTTAACTGAAGACGATAATGACACTATTAGTGAAGTAGTTAATGAGCCGTTAAGCAGTAAAACTAGCGAGTTTTACTCGCTCTCAGAGCATTCAGAAAGATCTGATCTGATTAGATTAGATTAAAATAACTTGGTTTGAAAAACTTAAGCAAGACTTCCCGCGCCTGCCTCCCCGGGAGATGCATCTGCAGAAGCACTTAAGGTTAGGAAGAAAGATAGGGAAGGAATTGTGGGACCAGCAACTATAGAAACGCCTGACTGGGATCTTTCTAGTGGGGAACAGTTATTAGAGAGACTGGTCTTATCTGGCCAAGCTATTGGGGGTCCAGTTGTGGAGATACCAAGCCAGGTGTCGGTGGAGGAAATTTACAGATCCATCTCAGAGCATAGGCTGGAGGCTCAAGCAGAGCATTTAAAAACGCATACTGCTTGCAGGAAATTGCAAAATACTGTCAGGCGCTTGGCAAAAACATGTAACGACTTTACTGACAGGATGTCGGAAGCTGAGGCCCGTATATCCTCACTAGAAGACCAGATGGTGAAAAAAAAAAAGAAGTTGTTGCAGACATGAAGGCGCACAAGGATGATGTACATGATAAACTTGCCGACTTAAAAAATCGACTACGGCGCAATAATTTACGCATTCTTGGGGTCTCCAGAAGGTCTTGAGGGGCATGATAGCTGCAAATTCGTAGCGGAGTTGTTTGAGGAAGCACTTCCAGAGGTGAAAGAATGGTACTGGGTCCATGAAATCCAACGGGCGCATAGATTTCAATTTCGGCAACGACCTGCAACAACCGTGGGCCATATTGATTTCCCTGAATAATTTCTTGGCTAGGCAGGCACTGTATGATCTGGCCAGACCAGATAAAAAGAGATCTGGCAAAGGAATACCATTTTATGTGAGGCCTGACTACTGCCACTCCACAGTCGAAAAGAGATGGCAGTTACGGCAGCTGATCGCCCTGTTTCAAACAAAGGGCCTGCAAGTTTTTCTATTGCAACCAGCTACTCTAAAGACAGTTAGTAAAGACCAGACATCATTCTTTACATCTGAAGCTGCTGCTAAAGAATATATCTCAACTCTTTGGCTTGAAGGACTAGTGTATAGGCATGGATGCTATATATCTGTAATAAGACTTTTTAAATTGGGGTTATGTGCACTAATCTTCTTGTTGTTTTGATGTCTCTAGTCTTCTATATTTAAAACCCTATTGCCTCATTTAAGGGGGAGGGTCACGTGCAGGGTGGGAGTGTTTCTGTTGGGTGGGGGAAGGGGGTTTAGAGGGACACTTGTGGTGTAGTGGGTTGGGTGGGCATTTGTCAAAGGGTAAAAAGGGTAAAATGTCAGTTCATAGTATGTGCTGTAGGAACTTCGGAGTATATCTGTTTTTTTTCTGTATGTTAATGGCCAGCGATATATAAGCTTTAATGACAGATAGGAGTCTACGTATCTGCTCATTTAATGTTTGTGGACTGAATAATATCCTCAAGAGGAAACGCGTAATTGCTGAGCTGTGGTTAATTAATCCTGACATTCTTTTTGTACAAGAAACGCATATTCCTTGGTCCAATCGTAGGATATTATGGGAGATGGGATTTACATTACTATCCGCATCTAGACAATCTACTATGAATAGGGGGTTGGCTATTCTGGGACATCGGGCTGTAATCGGTACGGCTAGTGAGAGGGCGATCACAGAGTGTATTATTGGGGACACTAAGACTACAATTTGTACAGTGTATGGGTCCAACTTAGGTGAAGCAGCGATCTTGGATTCTTTGAATGTTGAGTTCGCTTTGTGGGGGACCCCTCTGTTATTATTTGGGGATTTTAATATACATGGGGATTCTCCGATATGGGAAGCTCAATTTGCTGACTACAAAGGTCATAAGCCAAAAGTATTCAGGGCTCTGCATCAGCTAATACAGCAACATGGTCTTGTGGATGGGTAGACCTTGGTGAATCATGGAGATCCAGGGTATACGTTTTTCTCTTCTCCACATAATAAGTTTGTTAGGTTAGACTATATTTTTTTACCCTGATTTTTAACTGTTGGTGCCAAGATGCAGGTAATGCCCTGTATTGCATTGGACCATGGCTCTGTGGTTATGGATTTGGCTCGCTTTAACATTATGAGGGAACAGCGATCATTTACATTTAGTAAAAAGCTTGTAAGCGACAAGGAATATATATGCCATATCCAACTTTGGGCTACGCGGTTTTTAGAACATAATAGAGGAACAGCTACCCAACCAATGGTCTGGGACTCTTTTAAATCCGGGATAAGGAGTGAAACTTTTAGTTACGGCTGTGTTAAACAGAAGAAACAGAAAGCCTTAATAGTGGATTTGCTTGAGGATTTAAGAAAGGCCGATTGTGAGCTTATCTCCGTGATCAGTGCCAATATGGACAGTCAAATTGCACAAACTAAGGTAGCTTGTAGTAAGGCTAGGATTAATGGGGTCTGGAGTCAAGAAATAGCAACCTAGTACAAAATACATAAAGCTGAAAGATACGAATATGGAGAAACAACAGGTAGATGCCTAGCTCAAAGACTGCGGGGTAGGCAGGCACCTCAACTAACTGAAATCTTGGCGAATGATATAGGGGATACAGCTGAGACTATGGAAGATATAATGGAGGTATTCCATTCATACTATAAAGAATTATATACTCAAGATCCTGTTGCTCAGGATCTGATTGAGCAATACCTTCATGAATTTGACCTATTTGAGCTAGGGCCTACTGAAGGAGAAGAGCTGGAAGCTCCAGTTTCTATGCAAGAATTACAGACAGCATTAGATGACTTAGCGCTAGGGAAAGCGGCTGGACCGGATAAACTTCCTTTGGAGGTTTATCGGATGCTTTTTCCTATTATAAAGGATGATATGCTTGCTACTTTTACATCCGCTCAATGTGGAAATCCCCCTTCATCTTGGTATGATGCAAATATAGTGTTTTTTAAGAAGAAAGATAAGTCCCCCAGACTTCCTGGGTCATATAGACCTATAGCATTAATAAATGCGGATGCCAAAGTGTACTCAAAAATACTTGCAACTCGGCTAGTGCAAGTCCTTTCACCACTGGTATCTCGGCATCCGCATGGTTTCCTGCCTGGCAGGAGCACGGTCAACCATCTGCATAGGGTTTTAGCGTTGCTGGATTATGCCACTTCACTACAAAAAAACATAGGCATAATTTCTTTAGATGCTGAAAAAGCATTTGACCGTGTATCATGGGCATTTCTATGGGCTACAATGCATAAGATGGGGTTTGGGCCCCAGTTTTTGCCTGCATTACAGACGATGTATAAATGCCCACGGGCTAAGATTTGTACAAATTGTATATATAACCAGTGGCACACGGCAAGGATGCCCATGTTCGCCTTTACTTTTTGCCATTTATATTGATCCATTGCTGCAAATACTGGAGACCACCAATGGTATACAGTCAATGGTAGTGGGCCAGTATCAAGTGCGTGTTCTCACCTACGCTGATGACATAGCGGTGGTAACATCGGACCCAGAGCAAGCACTAAGAGAGATTGAGTATTTGACCCAGCAGTTTGGGAAGGCTGCTGGATATAAGTTAAACATCTCAAAAACCCAGGTCATTTGTACCGAGGGGCTTTGCCCTGGAGAGGGGCGTGTGACACAAGAAGCAAGGTACTTGGGGATTAAAATTAGGATGTCACTCCAGGAGATAGTCGATGTAAACTGGGCTGATATACTAGGATCAGTTAAAAGACAGCTGGAAAGGTGGAATGCCTACATCTATCAATTGTTGGTCGACGGAATGTTTTAAAGATGTGTATACTCCCCAGGGTGCTTTACTATTTTCGGATGATACCGCTGGAGCTGACACTAGCACAATTAATGCAGTTGCAATCGGTTGCAGATAGGTTTATTTGGGACTGGAAGAAGGCCCGGCGTGCTTAAGAAATATATGATGTTACTATTGGCACGAGGAAGGTGGGGAGTGCCGAATTTTGCTTTTTACGACTTGGTTTGCTTTTTGCAAAATATGAAATATTTGATTATTGGAGGAGAAACAATGTTGTTTGAATCCCCAAACATTTATCAGATGCTAGTAGGAGTCCAGGCGCGAGAAGTCTTGCTTACGTTTTTCAAACCAAGTTATTTTAAAAGAACACGATTTAAAACTGTACTTGCAGCATATAAAGCTTGGAAATGGAGACGTAAAATCATATAAATAAACCAGATTTGTTATTATATGCCTTTCTACTCCACAAAAATATTCCTGTTTATTTTTTGGTATACAAAGATGACGGCATGGAGGGATAAGGGGATTCGCCGCCTGGGGATATCTGTAGTGCTTGGGCAATTGTTTCTTTTGCGGAACTAGTCGCACAATTTACAATATATAAGAATGATTTGACTTTATTTATAAACACTGTAGAAATCTACCTATTCTAACTAATGAACTTCTAGAAGCTTTGATTAAAAGGGCAAAGATCTGGATTCTGTAAGATATATTATTGGCAATGCAATGTGACGATATAGAGATTCAAGATAAGAAGTGGAGGGATAGACTTTGCAATGCTGGTTTATTTGTGCAAGAATCGATTGATTTGGCTAGCAAAGTTATATTGACGGCAAATTTACGCACCCAACATTATAAAACCTTGTTTAATCTATACCATACACCTGCTAAATTGATGAAGTGGGGTGGTGCTCATGATGGAAAATGTTTTAGGCGTAGGTCGGATGTAGAAGATATTGTACATCTATTTTTTGATTGTATTGCGTTGAGACAACATTTTTTATGTATTGCACAATTTCTGTCTCAAACGACGAAGGTTAATGTCTCTATATCTGGAGAGATGATGCTATTAGGGGTGTGTGAGGACAGGGAAACTATGCAGACTTGCTATCCATTTCGATATTTTATTTTTATGGCCATGGCCGTTGCTCGACTATGTATTGCTTCGATGTGGCTGCAACCAGAGGCGCCATCATATGAAGTGTGGCGAGCAAAGTTTCATAATGTGTTTAATCTTGAATTTAATTTGTATCTTATTAAATCGCTGAAGAAAAAACAATTGGGGACAAAAATTTGGCAGCCCATGCTACGACATATGGAGATGTTGTTTTGAAATTATGTTTTAGATGATATCCATTTTTTGATTCTTTATGGAATTTTGCAGCGTCTCTACAGCACTTTGATCGTTGATCTATGTTTGATTTACAATTTAACTTGTAAGATACTAAATATATTATTTTGCTTTCTTATGTAGATTAAAAGGAGTTCCTATGGGTCTGAGAAGACAGCTGAGTTGTTTTTTCTCACAGTTATATTGATTAAAGCATTTAAGCAACCACTGGACTAGATCTTTAATAGTCATATAACTGTAAGAAATCTTCACTTCTTTGATGAATTATGTTGAAGTGGCCAGTAATTTTCAAAAAAAGCCTTATTCCATTTGCTCACAACCTGTGACCATTTACTTTAGCCACAATACGACCCAGTTACAACCGCAGCTTTTTACCAGATTTCTGTGTGATTTTAAATGATTTCTTTTCTAATGTAAAATCCATGTGCTAATGGATGCCCACTTCCACAGATTCCTTAGAAGAACACATTTTGCATATACCAGACATGATTAGATAAATGTCAGCACTTTCGATCACTTGCACTAGGTGGCAGTCAACTGAGCTGCAGGGTGGTGTATTGATGCTCTCAAGAAAGTGACTTATCAATAGTATAAATAGTGCTTGAGCACTGCTGATGATGCCAGGTCCTCAACCGATGTTTGATCCAGAGGTTTTTTTCCATTTTCTTGCAAGTCAATTTTTGCGATTTTCTCAAATGATTTCGAGGCATGTCATCTGTATAATTTACCTTTACCTGCTGCTACTCTGAGTTGGTTAATATGCCCGCCAAGGATTGTCTCTGGTGCCTAGGGTCCACTCACAAGTCAAAGTTGCATGACCTCTGAACATTCACGCACTCCAAGGCCTTCTGGGAGATAGAAGTTCAGATTGTAATTGCTGCCATGTGATCTAGTTCTCCTTCTACAATAGGTACTCGCTCTTGCAGTTGATCTTGGTCTGCCAGTGCTGAGACACTATATAAAACATATGGAGTATAGCAGGTCCCTATTTTGACTTGGCAAGAAATGAAAATGCTCAAAAGGGCATACATCATTGTTTTCAGAACTGATCCCTACATTCAAATTTACGATAATGAATTATTCAGCTGAGGCGGTTCATTCCATCAAAGCGTCAGTTCTGGCAGTTTTCTAGAAGGCAGCTTCTGATGTGCCGACCAAATGTGTTCCAATTCTAAGGCCTCAATTTCTGTTAACATTGTATCTTCATCTGCAACTTCATCCCCAGGTCGGACAGCTATGTGTTGTTTGGTTAGGCCCAACCTCTGAATCCCTCCTCTGCAATACTTGTAGAGTTTTTCTCCCCAAGTTAATTCGTGCCATTGACGTTAATTTTGGTACAAGTTTCTATTACTAAGACAAAAACATTGTCAGAATGGCCAAGGCATCATTTCATTACACCAACTATTTGGAGGAAGTGGTCTTTAAAAACAATGGGGTATATGATTAAGAGGGGGACTACAAAGCTATTCAGATGCCTCTAAAAACTTGGCATACAGAGGAGGAAGATAGGGAAGTGGACAATCAACTGCAATCTCGTGATTCCAATATTCACCGTTTTATGGACCAACATGATCTTCGAGTGTTCACTTAAAATGGAGGTTCCAACCCAGAGGGCCCCTTCTCTGCAGAGCAGGTACAGTTCTTATTTGTAATTAAGAAGAAAGCTGAGATTAGTCATCCAGAGGCATTTTTTCCTTCAAAAACTACAGTTTTTATGCAGATTGTGTATGGTAAGCAACCAGCGGAAGCTATCCTTCTCAATAATATTTCTCCAGTGAATCAGACACTTTAAATATATAATGAATCATAACCTAATTGTCAGTGTCTAGGGGGCTGTATAAAGGATGGAACATCCTCACCAGATCCTAGTTATATTTCTTAGCACCCCCTCTCAAGAGAGTATTTTGGTACAGGCCGGTCCTGTAACTTCTCCACGAGTACTATCCTTTTGATTCCCCAACATCGGGGAGCCTTAAGAAGCTGGATTATCTAGGACACAAAATGTTGTTTCTAGAAGCTCAGCCATAAAGCCAATGAGCGATAATTACTTCCTTGTCCGATAGTCACAAGCTCTATGGCCAATGGCAGTTCATACAGTGCTCAGTTAGCCTGAACAACTGTGTTAACCTTTAGGAGGCTGGCTTAGTATAGGGTGCACACTTATTTAAGTAAAGCACGTTGCACTAATCCAGACAACCCTTATGGTGATTTTAGTGGTCTTAGACAACTATAGAAAGGTCTCTAAGTGGTAGCTGTGGAGAGAAGTCTTCAAACTTATCCAGAAGGAGTGTTAATCAGCTTTTTCTACCAGATCTAAACATGTGGTGTAGGTTAAACGAAAAATAAGAACACAATGTATATATAAAAATATGTCTATTTATTACACAACACTCACTAACACATTAGTATATCTCTTACCCGGACATACCAACACAAAACACAACAATACTTCAGTTGCAAATAGGTAAGTAAGCACAATACAAAGGGGGAGACCAAACCACATACTAAAAAAGTGGAATGCAACCTTCAATCGATGTCGGAACTTGGCGAGGAGACTCAGAACAACTGGTGACACAAGAAACCACCCAAGGTAAGTGCCCAGGAACAACACGGAGTCTGTATGCAGAGTGGAAACAAGGCTGCGTACTCAATAGAAGTCAACAGGAAAGTTGCAGTTTTGTAGAAGAAGTCCCTTCCCAGTGTATCTTGAAGAAACCTTGTGACGTACAGAAGGTTGGTGAGTCACCCCACCATGGATACCACAGGAACCAGGATACATACACCAGGAAAGCCAGGTGCATAGGTGCAAAGTGATGTCAGAATCCGCCGTAGACTACATTGGAGCACTTCAGTAAAAATGCTGCTGGCGAAGACTGTGCAAGTGTCTGGTGGAATCCAAGGGTGGATTCTTGAAGCAGAGGGGAACGAGTCTATGCCACTCAGAGGTGACTAGGAGACACGGAAGAGCAATGCCCACCAATGTCGGAAGGTGCAGGAGTGGTAACAGAGACTTTGCCACAGTGAGGACCAGGCGATGCTGAGGAAGTCCAGGAGGCGTGCATGAGCTGTCCAACCTCGGGCTGCAAGAAACAGGGTGTCTGCTCAAGCGGGAGCACCAACAAGCCTTGGCAGCTGCAACAGTAATGGAAAAAAGAAGGAGCAATGTTGGGACCAGCAAGGTCCAAAGGCCTCCCCACACACAGGAAAGTCTGAGCAGGCCTGAGCAAGCATGTGGCCCCCCTGAAGCAGGAGAAATCCCTCAAGAGGACACTAAGGCCCAAGTCACAGGAGTCGCATGAGGATCTCTAGCAGCTCACCAAGGATGAAGGCCCACGGTGCAGAGGATGCGGTGAGGACGAGATACTGGATGTTTGAGATTCTTGTAGCCCAAAGATCTCTGGAGTGCAGAGCCAACAAGCCCTGGCAACGGCAAGGTGATGCGGTGCACAGGGGTTCGGTCCCAGCGGTACTGATAAGGGATGCTGGCCTCAAAACTGCAGAGAAGACAGGTCAGGCCTAAAGGGAGCGCAGAAACACCACTTGTGTTGCTGAACCTTGCAAAGTCCGTGGAACGTCCGGAGCAGCAAACCAGTCAGCTTTGTTGTGCTGGCTCCAGATGCAGGGACGTGACTCCTTCACTCCAGTGGAGATTACTTCAGGTGTCCTTGATGCCTCCAGGTCTGTTGAAGAACGTGGATGAAGCACAGACACAGATGACGCAGAAGACTTGAAGAACAGCAAGACCAGGGGCAGCAGGAGTATTCCTTGATGCAGTTCCTGTCCCAGTGGACGTCCAACAAAGTCCACGTGTCTAGACGATTGAAAAGCGACGTAGTTTCAGGGTTGAATCTGAGCCCAGGATGAATATCAGGACCCACCCACAGGCGAGCCCTCAAGTACCCTTGAGAAACAGTTGGGATGACTTGGGGGTCCATCCCAGAGGAGGGGCTGGATAGAGGGGAGAATACTTCCATGTCCTTTGTCTAGTTTCACACCAGTGTGGGAACCAAGTGCCTGCAGATGCAGGGGAGTGACTCCTTCACTCCAAGGGAGATTAAATCTGGTGTCCTTGATGCTCAGAGGTCTGTCAAAGAACCTGTAAGAAGCATGAAGAGGACTTGCAGAACAGTGAGACAAGGAGCAGCAGCATTCTTCCTTGGTGCAGTCTCACTTCCAGGCCAAGTCCTGCAAAGTCCAAGTGTCCAGTCAGTCAAAGAGTGATGTGGTTTAAATCTTGAGTTTTGTCCTATGACAAATCTAAGGAACCACCCACAGGTAATCCCTTAAGTACCCTAGGGAAAGGGTTTGACCAACTCAGGGGTCCCTTCTGAAGGAGACCTGTTATCTGGTTTCATGCAAGAGAGGGAGTCGAGGTCTCCCTGAACTGGCTCAAACTGGAGTTTGCAAAGAGGGTACCAAATGTGCCCTTCAAAGAAGTCTGGTTGTGCTCGCAAGCGCCCCACCCCAGCCCAATACACTAAGTCCAGTCTGGGAGGCTATCACACCTCCCTCTGGCAGGAAACTTATTGTTCTGCCTTCCCCTGCTTGAGCTTGGCTCAGCCATAGGGCAGAATTGTGTCTGTAGTCAGCAGCAGCACTAGCTTGCTGTCAGACTCTGAATAGGCCCCAAGTACATGGGATAATACTGTCAATGCTGGAATCGGTGTTTGGGTATGAATTCAACATGTTTAATACCAAACATGACTGAGTTTGGGGAAGCCACCATATAGTTGGACATCTTGTAAAGACCGATGTCCACTATATGTTAAAATGGCTGACCGCACTTACAAAGTCTGGAGAATCGACTCCAGGGATTCTAGGGCTCTCCTGCTCATGCAGGGCACCCTCACACTTAAAACCAAGTGCCCTGCCTTCAGGACTGAGGAGTCGGCGAAATGGGTGACTTATGGGTTTAAAGTGCAGTGACCTCAGATATAAGGAAACTTATATCTGTCATGACAGGTGCAAGCACCAGCTCAAACAGGCTGCAGTGGCAAGCCTGTAGTCACAGTTTAAGTGGACTCTTGTGGGTGGGGCAATGCATGCTGCAGTCCATGGAAAACCCCTGGTGTGCCTATGACCTGGGTCTCTTAGTGCTATATACTAGGGACTTAGAAGGGTGCATCAGTAGCCAATTGTGGTTGTACAAAAGCACTTAACATGGTCAAATTCGAGAGAAAGCACGGTGACTGTGGTCCTGATTTGTAGGATCACAGTCCGATTAGGTCAAAACACACTGACACCAGGCACAAAGTGGGGGTAACCATGCTAGAAGGATCCCATCTTCCTACATAATGGCTGTGCTATAGTTGTCTAGATTCTGCCTGTTGGTGACACCTGATGCAGTGTTCCTGCAGTTAGCAGGCGTTATTCTTTCAGTACTGTCTATGACCGCTTATATCCCCTTTTTGTGTGTTACGAGGATACCTATTAAATAGGTTTTCTTTCACTTTCTCCTCTGATGATGGGCTTCATGTTCAAGAGGTTGTTTGCTTATGGTATTGCTCTCCAGTAAGGAAATTCACCTGTCACCTGCTCCTTTGGAAGCATTTCAGTATGCTGGTAAGCCTTACTTTCGACTTTCTGTATCTCATTTGTGCCATTGGCAGGAGCTTCTATACAGAGAGCATGCTTGTATTTCCAGCTACTCTGAGCTTCCATTGCAGTGGAGTTTGGGCTTTTCTCATTGGTCTTTGTTTCTACCTGACCGAAGGTCCCACTAGGATGTGCTTTTTTGATCTGTCCTTCAGTTGTTTATAGTCCTTTTTGATATTTTTTGGCAACATGCACTTTTCATTAAATTCCTATGCTGCACGGGCAGTTCTTCCTTTAGGTTCTGCTACTCTTTTTGATGGTGGTTGTACCAGCTCTACCTTGTTGTGCATTCCTTGTCAGGGCATTGGCTATTGTTTTCCCTATATGTGCACCTCTTTCTTGAAGCCTTTACATACGGTAGGGTCAAGGTCTCTATTTCAGATTCTTCTGAATACCTTCTTATGTTCTTCATGGTTGTTCCGTAAACTCTGCATGCAAAGTTATCTGGGATATTTTACCTCTCAGAGGTTAATTATTAGACCCATGTCCTGTATTTTGTGGGGGAATTTCTTCTCTTGAGAGAATATCAACTTAAATTGTTCTTGCTCGTCTTTACGAACATTCTGAGTTTTCGTCCTCAAATACTTCAATAGGCTAGGGTTGTGGGTGTAGTTAAGCTTATCCTCTCTGAAGGGTGGATGTCCCCTACCTCTTTGGGGCATTTTTGTCCTCTACACAGCATTGGTCAATTTTTATTGGCTGCAGTCCTTTTAGGTTCAATGTTTTGAGCTTATAGTCTGTTGCTCTTTGTGTTCTTATGGATATATATAAATATCCATGCAGCAGCTTACACAACAACAAACAAACTGATAGACATTCACACAGTTTAGTCATTAACCCATGCATTCACTAAGACGCATTTATTCACTCACTTATACAGTCAGTCATACACCTACTAAATCCTCATCCATTAAACTTTAAACAAACACACAGTCACTGGATGATGTCATCAATGATGTCATTTGAGATGTCATCAGTGATGTCACTGACCATGTCATGAATGAAGTAATATGTGACGTCATCAGCAGTGCATTGCAGGGGCACGAATTATAGTTAGCTAAACTAACTATAACGGCCAGATTTCTCTAGTTTTGTACGATCGAAATTTCCAACTAACTATAACGTGCCTGAAACCTGTGGTTTTCAGTGAATTTCTAAGGGTTTAAATGCTCATTTCTAACTATAATGTTTTTAAAACCTATGGTTTTTTCAGTGAATTTCGAAGGTTTTATAAATACCTAATTTGTAACTACAATGTCCCTGAAACCTATATTGTTTTAAAGTAAATAAAAAAAGTGCATATTTTTTGTAGGGAAAAACTAGCTGTAACAGTAGTCTGTTATAAGTTATAATTTAACCATGTTTAAAACTTAATTAGCTCTAAGTGTGGAAAAAGTGTGACGCAGCAGCTATGATACCGGACTTCGAACAACAGCGTTCACAGTTCGTTTCCCGGCTCCGGCGGCACGTTAGCCCACCACTATGCCACTGTGGGCTTGCCTAATGTTCTCAACGCCCCCTAGTTCCTGGACATCTCTCTGGAGGTAGCTGTACGCTTTACAAATACAGGCATTTTTTAAATTTAAAACTATAGTGATGAGAAATATTAGCCCAAACGATATTTATTTTATATCTTCTATTGAGAATTACTGCAATTAATAATTTTTTTTAGTCACGAGAAAGGAAATGACATGGTTTACCGGGTAACAATGTTTAAGCTCTCCAATGTATGTACATATTAAGGAGCTTATACATGTGAGAATCAAAACCAAAACCTTTACTGCTTCACGTTTTGTACCTTTTCCAAACAGGTGCACAAGTTAAACAGTGAAAACGTGAGCACGTGTCAACTGTAAAATGTGACATCTAAATGAGTGGAGCCGCATGTTCCCTTCGTAGACTACTCAATAACCAAAAAGTATATAAACCACATCTGTTGATCGATTAGCTTTGTTTTTGCGACTTATTTACTTGTGTCCATTCTGTGATGCAGGTTCCTTTTTCTAGCGTCGGATTCTTTTTTTGCGACAGCAAAACATATTACGGAGTTGTAAGTTGTTTTTATTATGGCATAGCAGATATTTATAATACATAGCTATTTGTGATTATTTAAAGATTTGTATTTAGAAAAAAGTGTTATTGATTGTTTTTGCCATTTATATGTAAAGTCAGCAGCTTGTATTCAGAAAGATACAGAATAGAGAAAACACTGTTCCTTTTCTCGCTCCTTTGAGCTCATATAGTGTGACTTTGTATATTATAACATTGACACTATACTTGACCTCAGAGGTGTTGGTGACCCGTGGGCGAGAAGACCAAAGATTTATATGTAATGTCAGCAGCTTCTGGTTCTTACTCTATTTTTCCCCTGGGGTCATACAGTGTGAGTATGTATACTGTAATACTCCCATTCATACTGACCTCAGTGGAGTTTATGACCCGTCGACACGAAGACGAAAGATTTCGAAGTCCCGGAGAAAAGAAGCTTTGAACATATTCACCACTGGAAAATATTTCATTATTCATCTTGTTTTGTGTTCATAACTTTATTTTCCTTTTCCTATTATCTGGCATCAGTGAATCTCTGTATATTGTAGTACAGTGTCATTTTTTCAGACAACAAGAGTTGGAGATTTGTTGACGCCAGGAGTAAACCTTCTGAAATATAGCTTACTGACCTCTATAACTTATAATTAGATATTTTCACAGTGAGAATATTTTTGGGAATTGCACTTTAAAAAACGATTGTTTGCATAGATACTTTCTTACTGAATGCCTTTGATAAACCCTATATTTCTGAATGATATTTTGGTATTTCTCTTTTTCTCTGTTGTGGTTCCAATTCTCCTTCTCCCTATAGAATATATTGGAATAGTAGTGTATATTTTACTATTATCCGATATGTTCTTAGAGTACGTGATCTCTTGGTGGAGCAGTGAGCGACCTCTAAGCACTACGACATAACTTTCCCGAGTTCTACAGAATAGAAATTGAAAACATTTTGATTTTTTTTTGTTGTGGTCCTTATTCTTGTTCTCCTGTGGAATACTATAAACTCACCCTGTATAAATTAATACCATGACTTTATAGTAGTTCAAAGGGGTAGAAGTTCTATTAGTGCAAGAAATTAACAACATATAATAGTTATTTCTGTTGATAACTTACTACCTCACAGTTTGTAACACTGCTAATTTTTATTAAAAAGTAGTTGCTAAAAACAAATTGTATACATACTGCTTCATTTAATATTTTGATAAAGCGTACATTTCTATGTAATATGATGTCATTTGTGTTTAACTGTTTTTTACTTGTTATTTTTGTTGTGACCTGAGATGATGTAGTGCTGGAGTGTAAGCATGGGCGGAAAATCCGTTCCGCTCGCGAATTGTTGCTGCCTACATGTTCGCAATTGCGAACTTACACCGCACGCCGCAAAATTGTATCACCAAGAAAAAAAAATCCGATGCGTGCGAATTTGCGGATTTTCGGTAAATTCGCGAGCGTTCGCGGATTGCGAATTTACCGAAAATCCGCAAATTCGCACGCAGCGGATTTTTTTTTCTTGGTGATACAATTTTGCGGCGTGCGGTGTAAGTTCGCAATTGCGAACATGTAGGCAGCAACAATCTCGCACTCGCGAAATTACAAAAATTGCAATTCTGCACAAGAAATCCACTAGCAAGCAGCATAGACCTTCTGAAAATGATGATTTTTATCAGAATAACTCCTCAAGTTGACATTTGCCTGCACTTTTTGGGATTTGAGGCCTTTTGACTTTCTTTGGATCACTTTTGGATTAGAAATCAACTTTCACAATTAAGCTTGTTTGGGGCATTACAGTTGCTGTAATGCTGTTCTGTAGAAAAACGAGTTTTGCAAAAGTGAAAGCATTCAGCAGGTTCAAAAGTTCAAACTCATCATTAGTAATCATTCCCTGTCGTGCTTCCTGACTGGGGCCCCTCCAGAGTTCAGTTGCTAGTTGCAACAATTGTATGACCCTGCTCTGACCCTCACAGCAGGCTCATAGAATAGCTACAAGTAGGCCATAAAAGGTCCTGGAAAAAAAAAATTGCACTGCAACAGAAAGCAAATTACAGATAAGGAAGCAGGTGCCAGACTGGAATTTTAAAACAGTGACACATTAATAAATCAACCCCAAATTAATTCATGTCAGTTGAAGCAGGGCTGGTGTGCTTGCTTTTTCCCCCCATAATCTACAGTGATGATGAACCAGAGGGTGGCATTGATGTACCAGAGGGTGGCATGGGTGAAACAGAGGGTGGCAGGGGTGAAACAGAGGGTGCTGGGAACCTGTGATGATGAACCAGACGTAGAAACAACATAATCGTGACCGTTGCGAGCCGACATGTAAGTTCGCAATTGCGAACTGGTACAAAACCCTCGCGAACCGGCAGAAATCCTTGTGAACACACAAAAAAACCCGCAAATTCGCGAGAATTCGCGGATTTTGCGGATTGCGAGTTCGCAAATTCGCAAAATTCGCGAACGCCAGATTCGCAAAATTCGCTCGTAGCACTTCTTTTCTACTTTATCTAAAAGTAACTGATGCCCTTTGGGTTAATAAGAATATGGGGCAACACTTTTACAAACTATAGGCGACAAAAAAAAGGCAGGGTGTGGCCACTCTTAAGGGATATTTTATGAATTGCGTTTTTATTTGTCACCCCTCTGATATGTACAGCTTCTCTTTCCTAAGAAAGTACATTTGTGATTGCCTAATAAAAACTGTTTCAAACCTAGACTGGAATTTTTGCAGCACAACCACACCTCTCTGTCAGATAAGTAAACACCACATTCTAAGTAAATTGTGCTCCTTGGAAGTATCCCACCCGCGGACTTAATAAAAAGAAGACCGCAACACACTCTGTTATTTTTCTGCCGTGATATGTAGGCCCCACGCAAATATATAAATGGCCCTTAAAATATATAAAATACAATTTGTACCTTCACAGTCTCTACCCACCACCTTGTGACCCCTCCCCTCTACTACTTTTTTTCTGTACTCCTTTGAACTGCGTCACAAAATGATTGACAACAGTGAACTGTTCCCAGCCAATAAGGAGCAAACTTATACTCTGAACCTTTTAGACAATAAAATATCCACGGTGTTCCGCAGAGGGGGAGGGAATGGCTGTCAACACTACTACTTTTAATGCTTCACAGCCAATGGACATTAAGCTTGGAACACGTTACCCAATCAGATGTCCCTAATACTCTGCAGAGGGGGAGGGAATCGCTGACAACACTTCTACTTGCAATGGTTTACAGCCAATGAACATTAGGCTTGGGAAGGTCCTGCTTGGAATGAGTCAGCCAATCAGATGTCCCTGCTACTCCGTGGAGGAGAAGGGAATGGCTAGCAACACTTCTACTTTCAATGGTTCGCAGCCAATGAACATTAAACTCTGGAAGGTCCTACTTGGAACATGTGAGCCAATCACATGTCCTTGCTAGTCCGAGGAAGAGGAGGGAATGGCTAGCAACACTTCTAATTTCAATGGTTTGCAGCCAATGAACATTAAGCTCATTTTTGGAACACTCTAGCCAATTAAACGTTAATTTTGTTCCACACACTGACAGAACACGCTCTCCCGCATCATATTACATTTTCTCTAACAAAGTGACACTCCCCGTGATAAAAAGGGAACACCGCATAAGTAAACATTACTTCGCACTATATTAAAGGATGGCCGTAATACGGCGCATTGTTGATTTCCCGATATGATTTCCACAAGCCTATTGAACATTGCTGCAATACCGCGCGGCGTTGTTTTTCGGACGTGATTTCCACGGCCTACGTAACATTCACACTACCTGTGTGTGCACCCTACACACTGCTTGATGCAATACGGCGCATTGTTTTCCCAACAGGATTTCCAGAGACAACGCAACCTTGCTGCATTACCGCGCACCGTTGTTCTGCTGACGTGATTTCCACAGCCTATGCAACATTCAAACTCCCTGCCTCTGCACCGCACAGACTGCTTAAACGAAGTTCACAGTGTTCCTACTATACCCTCATATACAATTCTCCTAAGTTTTTCCCCCTATTCCTTTTAACTGAGTCACAAAATGGCTGCCAACACTTCCTAGTTTCAACCGTTCACAGCCAATGAGCCGCAAGCTCGTGCTCGTAACGCCTCAGCCAATCAGATGTCAGAATTCTCAAATATCGATATCTGTAAATTTTTATATTTCTCAAAAACTACTGAGCGGATTTACACCATTTAAACAAAAGTGTGCTTTCTGAACCAAGGCCTCTCTCCCTGCCAAATTTGGCATAATTCCGTTCAGCAGTTTGACCTGTAGACTTATCTAATGTTTCCTATGAAATTTCATGGAGAAAACACGTTTTAGGAACCCCCAATTTTCTCAGCTCCCCCCTTGACGAATCACCCCTAAACTTTCAAGATCGGAGCTTATCTAAAAAAAGAATGTTTTGGGAAAATTCCGTAAGGATTCTTCAAATGAGGCCAAAGTTCTAAGCAATGTTTAGCAGGAATGTTTTTCCTCTGGAAACTTAGTCCTAACTATAACTACCTACTGCCAACCTCCAGAAGGATATATATATATATATCCAGTACCACCTCCTCATCGGAAAAAGCACTGCACACTCCAGAGTTTAGGGGCAAGGGTTTTATTAGAATCTCCACCGCGTGGCACTAGCAGTCCCTTGAAACGCTATGGCAGACACGTTTCAAGCCTTCCAATGGCTCTCTTCAGTGCCTGTTTCTGGGTCTCCACGCTTTCTCTGCTGGTCAAAACAAGGTGCAGGTGAGTTGTAAATCATTCCTTATTGCTGTCATCGTGCTCCTCCTCCAATGGGCGGTAACTTGACCACTCACACTTTCAACCTACCAAGCAATGCATGCTGGTAGATGCAGTCCTTAGGGGTGCCTGTACAGTGACAGAGCCTCTCCTCACATCAAGTGATTTCTCCAATTGCTGGATATGGGCCGCACTCCAGCTCAAGTGCCAGCAGGACGAGTAAAAGCCTCTCACCCCAACTCCTTAATCAGGTGAACAGTGTTGTCTCCTCTCTCCCCAATGCAGCATATCATGCCATGGTGGCCGTCCAAGCCACTAGGGGGGGCTCCGTGTTTTTTTAGTTCATGCAAGTGTCCAAAGAGAGTTGCCGGTCTCAACACGGTGCACCAGACCGAGAGGGTGTGCCGTTAGTCAGTGACCCGCTTGCTGACAATACACAGAACAAGTACCTCCTCATCAGAAAAAGCACAGCACACTCTGGAGTTTAGGGGCAAGGGTTTTATTAGAATCTTCCGTGCTTGTTACTAGCAGTCCTTTGAAACGCTATGCGTTTCAAGCCTTCCAATGGCTCTCATCATTGCCTGTTTTAGGGTCTCCGCGCTCTCTACGCTGTTCAAAGCAAGGTGCAGGTGAGTTTTAAATTGCTCCTTATTGCCGTCATCGCTCTCCTCCAATGGGCGGTAACTTGACCACTTGTGCTTCCAGCCTTCCAAGCAATGCAGGCTGGTAGATGCAGTCCATAGGGGTGCCTGTACAGTGACGGAGCCTCTACTCACATCAGGTGATGTCTCCAATTGCTGGATATGGGACGCATTCCAGCTCGAGTGCCCAGCAGGACGAACAAAAGCCTCTCACCCCAACTCCTTAATCAGGCGGACAGCACATCATACCATAGTGGCCATCCAAGCCGCTATGGGGGCTCCGTGTTTTTGCAATTCATGCAAGTGTCCAAAGAGAGTTGCCGGTCTCAACACGGGGCACCAGACTGAGAGGGTGTGCCGTTAGTCAGCAACCCGCTTGCGGAAAATACACAGAACCAGTACCACCTCCTCATCGGGAAAAACACGGCACACTCCAGAGTTTATGGGCAAGGGATTTATTAGAATCTTCCACGCGTGGTACTAGCAGTCCCATGAAACCCTAAGGCAGACGCATTTCAAGCCTTACAATGGCTCTCATCAGTGCCTGTTTCTGGGTCTCTGCGCTCTCTGTGCTGGTTAAAACATGGTGCAGGTAAGCTGTAAATCGCTCCTTATTGCTGTCATCGCACTCCTCCTCCAATGGGCGGTAACTTGACCACTCACGCTTCCAACCTGCCAAGCAATGCATGCTGGTAGGGGTGCCTGTACAGTGACAGAGCCTGTCCTCACATAAGATGATGTTTCCAATTTCTGGATATGGGCTGCTCTCCAGCTCGAGTGCCCAGCAAGACTAACAAAAGCCTCTCACCCCAATTCCTTAATCAGGCAAACAGCGTAGCCTCCTCTCTCCCTCTCAGGCCACTTAGCCCCTGGTCACATGCATTGGGCAGGATAATATGGTGGAGGCGGAAAGGCATGCAGTTCCTTGAAACCCGGAGGGTGGAGTGTAGTCGAGTGCTCCATATATGCTACAGGACATCTCTCAGGATTCATATATATATATATATTCTGTTTGCCAACCAACTGTTCCAGCAAGTTAGGGGAGTGGCGATGGGGGCCAGCTTCTCTCCCAGTTATGCCTGTTTGCACATGGGATACTGGGAGGAGCAGGTCCTCATGCAAAACTTCCCTAATATCATGAGTTCCAAGGTCCAAAAATGGTTGAGATACATCGATGACCTTTTTATAATTTGGGATGGGCTGGCAAGTGAGGCAAAACAGTTTTTTGAAAATCTGAATGACAACAACCTGAACTTAGAGTTTACAAGCCATATCAGTGCTACCTCTATCGGTTTCCTGGAGGTGGAAATATTTATCAGTGAGGGTAAGTTTGAGACTAAACTTCACCGTAAACCCACAGCTGGTAACATAGTCCTACATGCTAAGAGTCATCATCCTGCCCACCTCATATGGAGCATCTCGTATGGAGAAATGCTCCGTATTAGACGTATCTTTAGCACTGAAACTGACTGTAGAGAGACGCAAATGTCCTGCAAAGCTAGGTTCCTGAGGAGAGGCTATAAAACTGAAACCATAGACAAAGCTATGAGTAGAGCCAACTCCCAGGACAGAGTACAGTTATTGGCCAATAGCATACAAAGTAAGAGAAACCCAGTTTGTGTTGAACATAGTGAGACAAGGCTCATTTTAACTTACAGTAACCAACACCAGACGATCCTGAGCATTGTCAAACGTAACTGGCCACTTATCACCTGTGACCCGGTTGCGGGCAAACAGGTAACATGCACTCCCAGCATATCCTACAAACGAGCTAGGACCATGAGTAACTGTCTGGTCTCTAGTTAATTAATTAATTAATTGCAAGTTTTATATAGCGCTAGGATCGACTCCCGGAGGAGTATCTCCGCGCTTCGACCGCTGCGAAACCCTTCCTGGCTTCCCTGAGAGATGGTCCCTTAATGGGTATCTCCAGGGTGAGACCAGGCATCCCCAGCGGTCTGGTGGGGCCGTTAGTGCAGATGAGGCAAGCTTATGCCCAGAGTTGCCGAGTGTGATCGCTGATCAGAGTGGGCACCGAGGCGAGAGAATTATCGAGTCCGCTGACCCTGGTCCAGAAACCTGCCGCGTCGGGAATCGAACCCTGGTCCCGGGCCGTCCTCTGCTCTCGGGTCTGCCGCCTCTAACCAGTGAGCCACACTACTGCACTCTAGCAGCCCTGAAGTAAGGACCACTGGCTCGTGGTTAAACAGTAGTAAAGGTTTCCTGAGATGCTCATCGTGTAAGGCTTGTAGGAATGGAATCAGTAGAACTGAATATATGACTCCCTTTAGCAGTAGACCTACAAGTATCAAATACAAGTTGACGTGCAGGACGGAGTACGCAGTGTATGTGCTGGAATGTCCCTGTGGTCTGCGCTACGTCGGTAGTACAAGACCACAGGTGTACAAAAGAATTCTCCAGCACCTTAGGGCCATTACCAACGGCGACACTGCGTACCCCGTCGCACGTCACTTTGAGGAAGCTCATAATAAAAATTCTGCCGAGCTCAGGTACTTTGTAATAGACACGGTCCCACCAAAGAGGAGGAGTAGGGACCGTGAATCTTTGCTACGAAGATTGGAGACGAGGCATATAATCTTGCTGGACACCAAGACTCCGAATGGTCTTAATGCGGGTGAGGACTGTTTTACATATTTATGAGCCCTAACTATGAACTTGCCTGTCACATAGTACATAACCACTAGCTGCCTTAACATTTTAGTGTATTAATATATGAGTCACTTTTTTTATTATTCTATTTTATCACTTGGTTGCACTATTTTATCATGCCATTATTTATTGGCGTAATTTGCACATTTATCTTAGCACATCCAAATAACCAATCGGTTCATGCCCACTTGGGCTGTATTACTCAGTGTCCCTCATCAATTTTGGTGAACACTTTGATTGCACTTTACTGGTTGTAATTTAACTTTTCCATGGCTTAAGATTCAGCAGATCCTAGTTTTAACAAATTTTAAACAGGATTTTACTCAGTCTTATTTTAGCCATGCGTTATGCAAAGGATGTGTTGATTTGCATGCAAATAAAAAGTGTACGATTGTTTCGTCATGCGCTCCACAGGATGGACAAGAACTATTTGAAGGGCCTCCCCACCTGCCTGTTAGAGATCTAAGAGGGAGAGAACCTGCTCTGATCTGGAAAAGCAACTTCCTATCCCTCTGGCTAGTAATAGTGTCCCAGTATGGTTCGAGACTAGGGAGGAACTTTGCTTGCAGAAATTTCCCAGCCATAGTCTCTTGGTTGATTTCATTCCAAGTCCGTTCTGCCACCTTCTCCCAATAGATCTCTTTAATATTATTCTTTGTAGGAAAAGAGGCCGCCTCTGGATTTTCCCATAACATGTAGAGGCCTAGTGCGCCCAGCATTTTTCTTAGTTCATTTAACCATCCTATTTTGTGGAACTCATCTGCTTTGATTATGTCCTTAAATCCCTCCGCATAATGTAAGAGTTAAGGTGTAGTCCAAAGTCTACGCCAATACATAATAGGTCTCAATCTTGCTAAGTCAATTAATGCCTTCCTGCCTAGATCATACCTTAGTGGCAGCAGGGGGGTGCTCTTGGGAAGACTTGTAATACGTCGAAAAAACGTATTTTCAGAAATTTGTAGTTTCCCAAGGTTCTCATAGCCCCACACCTCTGCCCCATAAAGTGATGATCCTAGAGCTTTAGCCTCATAAACCTGGAGCACAGGTTTTACTGGTTTTGTTAGTGATTTTCTGTGCTCAGAGCCAAGTGCACCAACTATTTTCCTATGCCGTATAGTTGCAGTGTCCATATGTTTGGACCATCTTAAATCATTTGATATGTGGATTCCCAAATATGTAAAAGAAGTAACAGTCTCTAATGGGCGGTCATTCATAACAATATGAGGTTTACGGCCATGAGGAGGGTTAAAAACCATTGACTTTGTTTTAGATACATTAATTTCTTACATTAAAGTCCATGGTCCTTGCAAAATTGATCAAAGATTGTTATAGCACGTTGTAGACCACTTGGGGTCTTGGATAAAATCAGAGTGTCGTCGGCGAACATTAAAATCGGTATCTTCCTACCGGCCAATGTCGGGGCATCAACATTCTCAGCCAACATGCGGGAAACAACTCCATTAATATACAGTGTAAACAGGGTGGGGGCCATTGAGCATCCTTGGCGTACCCCACGCTCCACAGGAAAGTCGGGGGTTACCATACCATGCCCTCCCCACTGAATCTTCGCGTAATTTGCCTCATGGAACCTCATTCACATCGTTAAAAGTTCTTCTGGGATGCCCAGGTTCTTCAACACTTGCCACAGTTTGTGCCTTGGGACAAGGTCAAAGGCAGCCCGTAAATCTACAAAGGCTGCATACAGGCTACCCTTCCTCAGTAGCATGGTTTTCTATTGTAGAAGGGTAAAGCGGAAGACCTGATCCATCGTGCTTACAGATTTTCGAAAGCCTGCTTGAAATGGCGACAAGACATTGTTTTCCTCGGCCCAATCCAAAAGTCTGTTAACAACCACCCTACCTATCACCTTTTGGATGGTGTCAATTAGGCTTATGGGCCTATAGTTTCCTGGTTGTGATTTGTCTCCTTTCTTATAGATACGAATTATAATTGCACATTGCCATGACGCCGGTATATTAGCGCCCTGAGCAACCGCATTCAATAGGAGAAGGATGTATTTGCACCAACGCTCCTTGTCATTGATAAAAAGATCCACCGGCACCCCATCTAGACCCGGGGCTCTGCCATTAGAAACTGTGCTCAGGGCCATCATAACTTCGCTGCTGCAAAACAAATTGTCTTTGTAAAAAGAAGGTCTGTGGTCAGTCATCATGTTATTAGGCTGGGTGTCTGCATATTGTGGCTTGAAGTAGTTAATCCAGTCCCCCTGGGATACATTATTATCTGGGGGCTCAGGTGAACCCCCCTTGCCCCATTTGACAATGTTCCAGAATAGCCTAGAGTCTTTTTTGTCGCTTGCCTCCTTTAGTTCTCGCCAATGCTGCTCATCCCACAGTTTCTTCGCATTGGCTACGCTTTTTCTATACGCAGTTCTGGCAAAGCGAATAGACACCATATCCCTCTCCCTGATCGTGGCTCCTAAGGCTACTTTAGTCTGCCTACACTCAGAATTATACCATTTCGCTGGTTTGGCGTTTCGTATGTCACCATTCTTTGCTGGTTTCTGGAAATAATCCCTAATAGCTATGAAGAGGTTCTCATGAACTTTGGTTGCTTTATCACTCCCTGAATATTTAGGCTTTGATTGTTCAATAAGTGTTACCGCTTCATCAACCTGGGAATTAATGCTGTTTATAGTTTGCTGATTAGCCTTAACATGCAACCATTTCAGCCTGCGCATGTCATTGGATGGGACAATCAAAGGGGCATTAACTACCTCATGTGCCTTACCCATACTATATGGAACCCACCATTTATGTTTGACACATAATGGATTATGATCGCTTTGTATTCTAGTTTTTACCTCCATGTCGATCACTTGTCCCCAGAGCTTTAAACTACATAAAACGTAGTCTATTCGGCTACTGTATCTCCCGTTGTCAAAAGTGTTAGCCCCTGACCTGTCACTTCGGGCCCTTCTATTTAGTGCCCTCAAGCTATTTTCATAGCATATTGCATTTAAGGAGATGATATCCTCAGACCATCGGGTGACAGGTTTCAGGTGTACCTTGGGGACGCCCCATTGCCTATCCTCCTCATCTCCAGCCTAGTCTTCTTGAATAGCCAGGGGTTCAAAAGTTCTGTTTAAATCACCCGCTACCACAACACTGTTGTCAAGCGAGTGAGTTTCTAGGAGGGAACACAAAGCTGCACAAACTTCTGATCTTCCTCCCCTGTTACCCCTGGCATAGACATTATAAATGTCAAGGCAACCCTTGGAACCCGAATCGATTCTAATCAGTTGAATGTCTCTACTTCTAGTGTCAATTACTTTAACAGTAAGCGCTAGACATTGGCGTACCCAAATAGTAAGGCCACCCATTGGACGCCCCTTGACACCTTTTATTGCTGGGATGTAATAGTTCAGGAAGCCCTCGTTAAAGCATGGCTCGCAGAGCCAGGTCTCCTGGAAGATACACACGTCATATGTGTTTACAAAACTTCTCCATTCCAGTGAGTCATGCTTGGAGCCTAACCCCGCTATATTCCAGGAGACTAGCGTGCCATTTTCTCCCCGTATGTCTTCTGAAATTCCATTAAGGCATGGTACAACCGGGATTGCAGGCAAACCCAGCTCTCTTACATTAACAGATCTTCCCTTTGGTCTAGTCTCAAAAATATCCCCAAAGGTTACACCTGGCTCTATGTTAGGTTTTGGGGGGTGATCAGCACTCAGGTCTGTGGTGTTCCCTGTTTCTGCGGTCCCTGTTATTTCTATTGTATCCACAAGCTCCTCAGTGATCCCAATCCCTTCAAGTGGGTATGTTTGATGTCAATCATTGCTATCCAGTCCTGAGCAGCTTCTCTCGTAAACTCCACCCATGTCTCGAGAGGAGAGCTCTTGGAGCTGGGGGCAAGATTATCGTAGCTGGATCTTAGATTGTGCAGGGGCACTAGTCCTAAATTCTAGGGCAAAGAGGTTTTCAGCAAGGGTGGCATGCTTCATTGTGAGTTCTATGGAGTCATATTTATAATTAGGGGCGCTAATCCGTTTTGCCTGCAGGATATCTTCCCTTATCACTGACCGGCAACCTCTCACATGACGCAACCAATGAATGGCTTTGTTTGTGAGGGAGTCGGGGAACTCCCTATTATCTTTAGCCAGTTTGGGGACACTGGTCATGTAGATTTTATTTGGGAGGTGACCTTTGTTAGTATCACCAATCCCTCTTTTCCCCTGGGTGCTAGCAGCTGTTATTTTGTTCTTTTCGCAGACTCTAGGCATTATGGTTGGTCCTTCTTTCGTATTTCTCAACTTCTGTTGGGTATTTTGGACATTTACTTTAACTCTAGGAGCATTAGATATAGGTACTTTTTGTGGTCTTGTCTGTATGGCAGGTCTAGTCTTACTAGGGTCAATCGGGTGTGGTACGATTAAGTCACTACCATTAGCCTTAACTGTGGCTTGATTGCTTTTACATTTCAGGGGGAAGCTATCTTGCAGATTTTTTATTGCATTAGCTTGGGTTTTTCTTCCTCCCTCACCCTCGCTCCTTACTAATATGCTTAAGTTCTTCACTAGGGATTTTAGTGACTCTATTTCATTTCGGAGAAGGATAACAAGATTTGTTAAGTTGGATACTTCTTCACTCACAGCTATTCCCTTTCTGCTACTGTGGTTAATGACAGCGTCCAAAATAGCTATCTGGCCTTCAGCTGGGGTAGTATCTGTTTCTAGCGACATTGATTGATGGGCTGGGGGTTCATTATGAATACCAGCCAGGACTGTGAACCTATTGTGACAGGGTATTAGTGGGACAACAGCCGCTGGTAAAATATCACTGGTCGCGCCTTTCGGTTGATCCTTGGCTGCATGATCATATATATATATATATATATATATATATATATATATATATATATGTGAACAAGGGCTTGCAGCCCGAAACGCGTTATGCATTTCCTGAAACGAACATTAAACCTGGATTAAAAGAATTGTTACCTAATCTGGTGGTCCGTCTCCTGCTTGGCGCTTCGCTAATCTACGTGGTTGGAAGTGGCGTTTGGAGTTTTCTCTGAATATATATATATATATATATATATATATATATATATATATATATATATATATATATATATATATATATATATATATATATAACAACGCCTCCTCCTCAGCAGGAAAAAGCACGACACACTCCGGAGTAGCAGGTAAGGGCTTTATTAAAATTACATGCGCGTAGTGCTGGCAGTCCCTCGAAATGCTTTGGCAGACGCGTTTCAAGCCTTCCAATGGCTCTCATCAGTGCCTGTTCCAGGGGCTCCGCGCTCTCTGTAGATGGCAAACCAGGTGCAGGTGAATGGAAACCGCTCCCTTAATAACAATGTTATGCTCCTCCTTCAGTGGATGTAGTACTGGCCACTCGCGCTTTCCCCCTGGCAGGCAGATGCATGCTGGTAATTGCAGTCCAAATGGAGTGTCTGTACAGTGACAGAGCAAGCTCCCCACCATGTGGTGTCCCATCATTCTGGAAATGGGCCGCGGACCAGCTCGAGTGCCCAGCAGGTTGACCAAAAGTCTTTTCCTCTACTCCTTATTCAGGCGAACGTCCTCGCCTCCTCTCTCCCCATAGCACCCATATCGCGCCTTGGTGGCAGTTTACGGCGCTATGGGGGGGCTCCGTGTTGTTTGCAGTTCATGCAAAAATACAAAAGGATTTGCTGGTCTTCACACGGTGCACCAGACCGAGAGTGTATATATATATATATATATATATATATATATATATATATATATATATATATATATATATATATATATATATATATACATATGCACACATACATACATACATGCATACATGCATATACCTGTATCTGTGCTTATATATATTTAAATATAGCTCTGCTATTTACAATAATGCAAAATATATATTATATATTTGTGAATCTTATTATGAGATGCAGTTGGCTACTCTCTTCACTGTATGTTTTATATATGTCTGTAGATTATTACCTCAGTAATTATCAAGGTCGGGGTAGTTCCTCATCTACCTTGGTGTCACCAAGGGTTGAACCAGGTGGCTGTTACTACAGTCACATGGAGACCTGAAGGTCAGATCTTGGTGGCCTCGCACACCTGTTAAGGTGTTGTGGAAAACGTGTAATATTTTACTTGGCATAAGCTGCAGCCATTTTGGCTGTGGTATCCATTTAGCTTTCCTTCATACTTCTCCCATCCTCTGCTGCTCGTCTTTTTTACTGCCTGTGCTTTCTATTTTAGTTGACTTCCTGACTCAGCTAAAAGCAATGTGCATGCTAAGAGTTTTTAGCTCCCAGAACGCCTGGTCTCAGACTCAACTGTCAATCATTTTCTGCTGTTGTAATCAGTTCTGTTCCCCCTCCTACTTTGCTGACTAAGTGATCTCCCATCTGCCCATGTTGTCGGTAACTATTCCTGTGTAGGCCTATGCCTTCTATTTGTATCCACATTCTTACCAGTGCAGAAAAAGCTGTATATTAGGCCTGTGTTCTGTGACTTCAATGTACTACCTCCTCCAGCACTTGAGAGTGCTGTGTGGATGTTGTCCCACTCATGAGTGATTAATAAACTTGTTATTTATTACCTACTCCAGTGCTGCTTTCTACTTTGTTGGTTTTTGAACCTGTGGACAAAAGGGTGACCCTGCACCAGTGTACCCCTAAAAAAGGGGTACATTTCCACAGTGTCATGCTTCATCATAGGGCGCTCCTCGTCAGGCCACCCCTGCAATGCCTGACAGGCCTGGGGGCTCTTTGTCGGAGATCTTTTGATCTGAAAACTCCATTTAGATTAGTGCAAGTGAAAGTGCTTTACAAGGTGTAATAAATGTGAAAAGTGAGTGGTGTCTGAAATAGGCTCTGGTATCCTAAAAACAAAGATTTATAGGAACAGGGGTCACATAACTAAGTACAAGCATTGGCATATCCAATAGGTCTTGCTTTTGGGACCTTATAAGTATTTAGTTATGCAGCACAATATCCTTGGTGCAACAACATCAACCGTTGCATGGCTAAACACTCATAAGGTCCGCAAGGCGAGACCAATTGGCTATGCCAATGCTTGTTTCTAGTGGCAGGTTTGACTCATAATAAAGTAGCACAGAGCATCAATGTACCTGCGGCAAAGAATGTGTACAATGCAGGTCATGTAGTGTAGTTCCTATTTTCCCAATAGGCCCTGCACATTGGAATAACATAAACAGTAGTATTGACGTAGAAGTGCGGATCTTCCAGGTCTCCACTGACTATGCTAAACTTAATTGGGTTTGTTACCAACTAGCTCAGAGGTCACTGGAAACTTTCTTGACTGAATAGGAAGTGATCAGCTTCCCTGGTACAGACAAGAAGGGATTCAGTTTTCCAACAACCGCATAAAAATGACAACTTTGCTCCTTAGAATAAGAGTCAATCTCTAGAGTCGTGTGAAACAATAGACAGTTATTTTACTCAGTCAGTTTTGTGCAGATTACTTTCACCAATATGTAGAGAATAGAGAGACGGGCATTTTCAATAAAAGGTATTATTTATTGAACAGTCTTTCTTCTCGTGCAAGAGAAATGAATTGCCACAATTGCAAGACTTGTTATTATAAAAAGTGCGTACAGTAAAATGAGGATTGCGAAATAATACTGTAAAAGCATTGATATGGTTTCTTAGCCATACAATGGTTTAAAATGAATACAATATATACATTCATATATACATTCAGCTAACGTACTCAACTGGTGCTTCTAACTACGCCTACCCCAGTGTACCTGACCTAAGCCTAATACTTGGGAGGGAGTAAGTAAGTAGCAGTTTTAGTTAAGTTGGTTTTGCCAAGGTTTGCTTCAAGAATTCTCTCTAAGGGTTTAGTCAACACCATACCTCTGAAATAGAATGTTGGAGGTCTTGTATCTCCTTCCAGGACTCGATATCCCAGTCACTCGCAAGAGTAGGCTGGAAACGCCGGAGCTGGATTTTCTCGGCAGGAGAAAAGACAGCGTCTCTCTCAGCGCGTCGGGGAGGAGGAGGGGCAGCATCCATGGGCAGCTTGTATCTGCTGGGCTTTGCAGGGGACAGCTGTTCTGCTCCTAAGTTCACCACACTATCACTATCATCGATGTCATTGAGACAGCAGTGTTTGCTTAAGGCAACGTTGGTAATATTTATACCTGAAAGGTGCCTTGTTTGACGTAAGTTTTTGGACATAAGACGTCAATAAAGATGTCACTAGGAAGTGATCGTCTCTCAGTGTTCATTAGAGTTCTATTACTAATCAAAACATAGCAAGTGGGGATTTCCCAGATTGCTGAGTTTTATCTTGTTGAAGAACTCGGAGTGTAATCTAGGAATCTTAGATAGTGGCTTCTGCTGTGTCATTTGCTCTAATGAGCTGCAGAGGAAGAGATTCTGAAATGTGGCTCTGATCGTGTTAGGCCAGAGACGAGTTTCTGAAATATCACTCTTGATCGTTTATGCCATTATAGGGGTATAAATGGATAATAGCCGTATAGGGGCATAAGGTCACAGTATTGATCGGGGTCCTAGATTAGAACGCGACAGTCACAGAACTGAGTGCGAGTGAATTACCAGTTGCGCTATAAAAAAAGGATACAAGTCAGAGAGCGGGCTATGGAGAAGTGAGGGTACTGCTGAAGGGTAGTAATGATGGAATTAGTGGAGAAGGAAGTCGTGGGCGGGGGCAACAAAGACTGTCTCACCGGGCGACAGGCCAGGCTGCTGCACCCAGATTTGTACTGGCGACTTTCTCCTACTTGTAGATAGCCAATAATTGCTAAAATAATTACGGAAAACAGTACGACGCAAAAACAAGGATGCTTTCCAGTGTGTACTATTTAAAGGACATTTGATGAAAGTTTTAGCAAGCAGCATTCAAATTCTATGAGGTGGCTATGCTAAAGAGAACACCCTCCTTTTATGATTTTCCAGAATCCTGAATCAAAATATGAATCCACACGTTTGTACACTGGGTATAATGCTACCAAAGCCATGCTTCTGATAATGTCTGCTTGTACATACATAGCAGTCTTCAGAGAAAAAAACTTTCAATTTTAATAAGCTGCGCTGAGGCGTCTTATCACCATATCAGGAAAAAACAGCAAAAAATGTTAAATCGCAACAGCAAAAAAGAATAAGCATCAGAAATCACCAGAGAGCTACTTAGATGCATGTTTATTTCGCTCACTTAAATTCATCTTTTCGTCAGCAGAATACTATTTCCAAAGGGTGAAAGAAAAGCAAAAATGCACAGATAACACTGAACAACTGTGCCACCCTTTATGAAGAGGAATAACCTGTTTCGGTCAATTAAGTTTGGCGTGTCATCTGACAACGGAGTTTACGCTCTGGGGAGTACAGAAAATGGCAGCGCGGTTAGAGACTAATCCGCTATCTGAGGAAGGGTGCAAAGCATCTGGGACACAAGCTTCAACAGGACAAGCACGGCGGAAGATGCGCCATCAAAGCAATAGATGAAAAGCAATAGCCTGCTAGCCTGTTTCTCTCAGTGTTGTCATCATGGGTGCACGGCATTCACAACACAACCAGCTCCTTCATTTAACGTCTGCTGGCACACGGGTGCAGAGAATCCTTGTTGTCAATTAACCTGCAGCGCTTAACCATACCACGTACATAGATATAATTGGTCCAAACCAGTATTTTCTCTTAAGAATTACAAGTCCAACTACACAATGATGAAACTCTTCACACAGTCTTCTATGTCCACGAACAAACATGGGAGACAAAAACTGGGACAAAAACACACACCAACAGAAACAGGTTACAGAGACAAACAACAAGAAAAACAGCGAAACAGGAACAGATGACAAAGACAACAAGATGAATACAAGAGAAAGAGTGAGCTAGAAGGAAAAATGCGCACTGAGGCAAAGAAAGCGAAGAAATGCAGTGAAACGGAGACACACAGATGACAAAGACAACACGTGGAACGCAAGAGAAATAAAGCACTAAAAGGGGAAAAGCACACAATGAGGCAAAGAAAGCGAACAAAATACAGCGAAACAATGAACCTTACACAGACCGAAAGAATGGGATGGGAAAAGCAGCGAGACATCCTTGGAAACCCAACTAACTGCAGTGGTGAGTGGTCGACGAGAGAGGCGCGCGCATGTGTTTGCTGGCCCAGGAGTGGTGAGTGCGTGTATGCGTGCGCACGCAGTGTGCTTTTTTTCAAAGCACATACTCGGCATTGTGGTGCGCCGCTGCGCACTCCCGCAAGGCGTATGCCACCACAAGCACAAGTATGTGCTTTGAAAAAGAGCTACAAGTCTCCTATGCAGCGCATGAGCGCTACGTAGGTGAGACCTAAAAAAAGTGGTGCTATCGTATGGTCTTCAATATCCAGGACAGCTCGTAAAAAAGTGTGGTCAACACCTTTTGTGCCTTGTGAGCCCAAGGTACCGGCGGCACTTCGTCAGAACCAAAAAGAACAACTTTATACCCCTGTCCGGGGCTTAGGGTCTCCCTTCTAATAAAGGATGACCGTACAGTGTTCCTGGGTCTGTACCAGAATGGTTGGAGGCCAACATTTCCACCCGAGATAAGCAGAGTAATTAATGATCCTTAGGCAAGATGGAGGGTCCCGGTCAAACTGTGGAATACTGTTGTCTGACCAAAACGCCTCCATGCAGCCTATAGATTATTACTTTTACGGTGAATGCGTTTATTCATCCTGACTCTAATGTAGATGTGTTCTGTGAGTCCTTTTCTTTGGGTCTCTCAAGACAGTTATCACTCAAATATTTCTTTGCTGAAGGAGGTAACTGTAGTTTTCATGACTTTCACTATTGCCTCTGGTCCTCCTAGTCCTTACGCTCACTTCACCCTTTGGGGGTCATGTACTATGTTCATACTATTGTGTGTTGTCTTCTGATACAGTTATTCTGCTACCCTTGGGGCTCGGTTTTTCCGTGCTTGTAGGGTTAACTTGGCTTACATTGCTTGTGGTCTTGGCCACAATTTTTGTAAGGGGCCCCATGCTCCTTCCCATCTAATTCCTATGTTTGGTCTCTTGTTAATTTTGACCGGCTGAGAACTTTTATAGGATTAGTTTGCAGACCCTCCTCTGGGTGGGGTATAGCTGTGGCATTTATTAAAAAAGCTAACATCTATGGCTAAATGTCTCTATCAGATGAACAAGTTGCTTTCTTTCAGTAGAACATTATCTGGTAGAGACATAGTCTAGCTGTAGTTTCCTTAATGCTCTACACATCGCTACCCGCTCTGCGAACAATCTGTAGTGTAAGAAATATTGCCTTTTACAGCCCTGGTTTATAAGTCAGTGGTCGGTGTTTCACGTGGCTATGTGCTTTGTCGAACCATTTGGTCTTTTCTTACATATCTTGTCTGGATATTAACATACCATTCATTACCACTTTATTCAAAGATACATCGCTATTTTTTGGCACACTGTTTCTCCAACCAGTTTCTATAGTTGCTCTGCGTTTTGGCGCTGAATGTGTCATAGAAGAAACTGACATCCACGCACCAGAGGGGTCTTATATTGCTCCGCTAATGTCACAACTGGAGTCTAAGTCAATACAGAGTTGTACGACGCCGTCCCCCGGTGCACAGAGGAACTGCTGGAAAAATTTCCTCTAAAGAATTCAAAAGTTAAGAAATATGTAGCTAGACTGTCTCTACCGCTAATGCGTTACCGAAGGTCAGTAGCAATGGGTGCATATAAGAATAGTAGAGATCCTGCATCAATTACAAAGAAAGTAATTGAAGGCAAATACTTTGGGCCAGATGTAATAAGCCATATTGCGTTTACAATTAGTTCAATTCGCAGAAAGGCATTTTGGTATGTATTAAACATTTTAACGAACCGCAACTTGGGTTTGCGCATCCATACCTATTCAGCATTTGGAAGGGGTTTGTTTAGGATGTCCCTTTCAAAAGGCATGTTGGAATGGGATGTATTAATGTTTTGCAACGGAAACCCGGTCAGAAAATCTGAATACTTCTCAGACTATAAAAACGTAGTGGTAACCCATTTGAAAACATGCAAGGGGACTGCAAAAACAAACAAGCATTGGAAATGCAATAGGGCTCGCATTAGGAAAGTTTGAGCTATTGGTCTTATAAATTAATTTTTTTTTTTATTTGTGTGTTATTTTTTAAAATAGCTAAATTAATAGCTTTGTCATTTACAATGCCAATAGTTATAACTTTCGCAAACACATTTGTAATGCAACATCTTTTGTATTTACGTGACTTAGATGTATTGATATTACAAATAACAATTGCTTTTAATTTTTTTATATAATTAGTACTTAAATATTTATTTAATTTGTAATGGCAATAGCTTAAACTTTTGTAAATAACGTTTGTGAAGATTATGTTCAGTGTTTTTTATTGTGACAAATCCAAGAACAGAAGTGAAATATTAACATCTTTTTGTGATTTGTGATAAAGCATGAAAGCTTGAAAACAGCTTGAAACATTGAAAGAACATATTTGAACTAGTGATGCTGTGGTCGCGCTGAGTGATGCTGTGGTCGCGCTGAGTGATGCTGTGGTTGCGCTGAGTGATGCTGTGGTTGCGCTGAGTGATGCTGTGGTTGCGCTGAGTGATGCTGTAGTTGCGCTGAGTGATGCTGTGGTTGCGCTGAGTGATGCTGTGGTTGGGCTGAGTGATGCTGTGGTTGCGCTGAGTGATGCTGTGGTTGCGCTGATTGATGCTGTGGTTGCGCTGATTGATGCTGTGGTTGCGCTGAGTGATGCTGTTGTTCCGCTGAGTGATGCTGTGGTGGTGCTGAGTGATGCTGTGAGTGGTGTGTGCATCGGTGGAGCTTAGTGGGTGCATTGGTGGAGCTGTGTGGTGGGTGCATTGGTGGAGCTTAGTTGGAGCATCGGTGGAGTTGTGTGGTGGGTGCATTGGTGGAGCTTAGTTGGAGCATCAGTGGAGCTGTGTGGTGGGTGCATCGGTGGAGCTGGGTGGTGGGTGCATCTGTGGAGCTGTGTAGTGGGTGCATCGGTGGAGCTGTGTGGTGGGTGCTTCGGTGGAGCTGTGTGGTGGGTGCATCTGTGGAGCTGTGTGGTGGGTGCATCTGTGGAGCTGTGTGGTGGGTGCCTCGTGGAGCTATGTGGTGGGTGCATCGGTGGAGCTGTGTGGTAGGTGCCTTGGTGGAGCTGTATGGTGGGTGCCTCAGAGGAGCTGTGTGGTGGGTGCATGGGTGGAGCTGTGTGGTGGGTGCATGGGTGGAGCTGTGTCGGTGGAGCTGTGTGGTGGGTGCATTGGTGGAGCTGGGTGGTGGGTGCATCGGTGGAGCTGTGTCGGTGGAGCTGTGTCGGTGGAGCTGTGTGGTTGGTGCATTGGTGGAGCCGTGGAGCTGTGTGGTGGGTGCCTTGGTGGAGCTGGATGGTGGGTGCTTCGGTGGAGCTGTGTGGTGGGTGCATCGGTGGAGCTGTGTGCTGGGTGCATCGGTGGAGCTGTGTAGGTGGAGCTGTGTGGTGGGTGCATTGGTGGAGCTTAGTTGGAGCATCGGTGGAGCTGTGTGGTGGGTGCATCGGTGGAGCTGTGTGGTGGGTGCCTTGGCGGAGCTGTGTGGTGGGTGAATCGGCGGAGCTGTGCGGTGGGTGCATCGGTGGAGCTGTGTGGTGGGTGCATCTGTGGAGCTGTGTGGTGGGTGCATCTGTGGAGCTGTGTGGTGGGTGCATCTGTGGAGCTGTGTGGTGGGTGCATCGGTGGAGCTGTGTGGTGGGTGCCTTGGTGGAGCTGTGTGGTGGGTGCCTCGGTGGAGCTGTGTGGTGGGTTGCATCGGTGGAGCTGTGTGGTGGGTGCATCGGTGAAGCTGTGTCGGTGGAGCTGTGTGGTGGGTGCATCGGTGGAGCTGTGTCGGTGGAGCTGTGTGGTGGAGAATCGTAGGACAGCGGTATTCAATACTTGCTCCTAAGGTCTGGAATTCTCTTCTTTCGCATACTGCTTTCTCACAAAAATGGAAACTTTTAGACATGCATTGAAAATCTGGCTGTTTAAGAAAGCGTTTGGTGCATGTGTTTAAGGCTGGTTCCCGTAATCAGTACACTGTCTTCTTGGGATATAGCGCCATGATTCCTTTGCGTGAACATTAACATTAACAGCTTTACTAAAAAAAAAAGTAACATTTCACGTTGAAAAAAGAAAAGGGTTTTAAACAATAAATAAGTCCTTGGCTAATGTCTCATCCTAAATGATGAGCAATGTTTAGTAAAGATTGCATTTGTATACTTTCAAATATTAGGTAAGTTCATGGCGACAGTGTTCGCACGGAGAAGAGGCACAGCAGACAAAAACATTCACTAACATGAACGAACTGCTTTCCAAGGCTACACTACAGTACTAGTCCAGGGAAATGCAAAGCAGAGGAATACATGCAGTCACAGGAACTGCTTTAACAAAAACGTAAAATAGCACGTTGAAAATATGGTTATTGTTCCGTTTTATTTCATCCCTTAAGAATGCTTAATAGTTCCATGTTGTTAAGCCGACTGCCTTATCTATTGCGGCAGAAATGAGAGACACGGCCTGGCGGGCGTGAAACTGAAAGCACGGCCAGCCGGCCGTGAATAATTAGAGAAGCTGTGGGAGGGAGGCTGGGCTGCCTTTGATGTGGTAATGCAAGGCAGGCAGGCGGCTGGTGGCATTGTGCACGCGCTTTTTAGGGCTTGCGCTTGCGCAATGACCTAAAAAGCACATGCACTGCATGGAATCGCCAGTGGAATCACCAGTGTTGTTAAACTCTGGATAAGCCACTATAGAGCTTCGCCAGCTATGTGCATGCGCATCAGCAGGCGAGCCCTAAAAAGAAACTTTTCCTTTTAAAATCTGTCTCGTTTCTTTTGAGAGAAATGGGCTGCATTTGAAAAAAGTCTGCTTTATAAAAAAGCAATCACAGTGGTCTGCTGGCCCCAGCAGACCACAATCTCTGTGATGCCTGCGATTCCTAGGGGGTCGCAAATTGCGACCTACCTCATTAAAATTCATGTGGTAGGCCAATTTGCAACCCACTAGAAATCTGTATTCTAAAAATAAAACGTTCATACATTTCGAACAGTGATTACCAAATAGCGCTTCATGAAAAAATAGCCATTTGGAAATTTCTATTCTAAATGTTTATATATCGGGCCCTATATTCTCTAAAACAGGCCTCTATTCTTACATTATTTACTTTCAACAACCTCATGTTATTTGACACTCCAAATCCTTATTGACATAGTTTGACTGTGATTCTTGATATCTCTAGTATTTTCCAGTGTATAATAGACCTAGGCTTTCCATTAGTCCTACAATATTATTTGAATAATATTTTCTTGTATCAGAAATGTTTATAGAAAATATCGTTTTGTATGCTATGTAAGTAAATGTTACAATGTAGGTGTACTTCCCAGCCATTCTTATTTTTTTTAAAAAGGAGCTGTATGTTATTATCTATCAATAGTTTATATACCTTTGTGCTTGATGGCTTTCTAACAGTTTTGTTTGGACCCTAAGCCAAAGCTTGAAATATAGAAGTAAATGTGGTGTCAGAATGGGATTCTCATTTTTAAGACAGAGTTGTAAATTAAGATCATGGAACATTTTTCTTTGGAAAAGATTCCATCTATTTTACAGTTTCGCCAAAGAAAACTATGTTTTCCTGTCATAAAACGTGTTTTATTGTGTCTTTGTTACCATCTATCCAGGATCTCTAAAGAAGTCTTTTGTTTTGTACATGGATATACGTATTGTCCCAGATAGGAGCATTAGGGGCCATATATCAAAAAAGACTTTTGCGATTCTCAAATTGCGATTTTTAGCGAATCGCAATTAGAGAATCGCAAAATGCAATATATGTAGGATTTGCAAACATTTTTGCGAATCCTACATATTCCTTATTTGAAAATTGCGAATTGAGGTTCGCAAAAAAGGAATACCTTCCGATTCATTCCTATGGGCTAGGAGGCCCTTAGGAATGAATGGGAAGACATTCTCAATTTGCGATTACAGAGAATTAGAAATTCAGAATACAATTTCAAGGTTGCAAGGGTGCTAAAAGGAGACCCTGTTGCACCCCTGAAATATGCATCTGTGCATATTTTGTACACATACATGCGCATGTATGTGCAAAATATGGCACTTCTAAAAAATCAAAAAGTGCTTTTTTAAAAAAAAATTGCAAATCACCACCAACTTGAAGTTGGTGGTAATTTGCAATTCCTTAAGGCCAAATATCACATTTCTGGTGCTTCCAGAATTGTATTTAAGGAATCACAATTTGCAATTCCTTAATTGCATTCACAACATAGAGAGTCGTAAATTTTGCAAATCTCTATTTTGCGATGGCCTTTTGGGATGATACATCCTAAAAGGCTTTTTCCAATTCGCAAACAGGTCGATTCTGAGAATCTGACCATTTGCAAACGCGAAAAAATGCTTGATACATATGGCCCTAGGTAGTTTAAAGTAAGTTACGACTGTTTTCTCATAAATCTTTTGAATACGTATTTAGTGAATATCATATGTCCATATAAATGATTTACGACTTGATTCCATTTGCACACCGAAATGTGAGAAACCCTATTTCTTTTGGGCCCTGACACTGGATAGTAATCTATTTTGGCTTGTCTTTTGCTTTGAAACCAGGTTCTCATCTGGGGACATGAAGGTAAAAGTGTATGCTTTTAAATTATGAGAGACAATACCTCTTGTTGAAAGGAATTTTGAGTTTGCTGATTGATTTTAATGAAGGTTTTTATTGGTTCAGAGGAAGTAGGTCATTAAGTGCCAGATGTGCAAAACTGTTTGGCAATTGCATACTCTGCAATTCGCAAACTCACATGGTTTGGGACCACAAAATCCCTTTCAGATATATATGTCGGAAAAGCCTTTGGGTTTTTAAGTGACTGATAGTGAATTGCATTTAGGATAGGAAATGAACGGAGCATCTCCTAACTGTGATTAAGCATGTGATTTATCAATAGCTAGCTTCTGCAAGTATGGTGTTCACACATTGATAAATTACGGAGTCCTCAAAGGATACGTTGTGTTACATGCACAGAAACCTGTGTCCCCGTAAGAAACAAGGGAAAGGTGTCATGTGTCCTTGGTTTGTGTATAAATCGGTCAAAAGTCTGCCCAAACAGGATTTTAAAAAATCTTTTTAAAAAGCAGCACTGGTTCCTTCAATCAACATGGGCTCTTTATTAAAAAAAAAAAATTCTGTTACTGTTCCTTGCGGGTTACTAGCCCTGTGTTTGTAGCTTATAACTTGGTGTCACAAAAAGTGACTAGGCAAATTAATGTTTGAGTTGGCCATTCTATGATCCCATGCCACTGGAGATTATATGAACAGAATGCTTGATAGAACATTAGTTTTCACTCTGTTTAGTTTGTCCCATATACAAAGCTATGTTTGTGCCAACATTAAAAGTAGAATATCTGATAAAAACATCTAGCCCAAATGCTTGAATATTAGGTTTCCCTGCCTAATTCTTTGGGCCTCAATTCCCCTCTGGCATGCTTTCTCGCCCCAATGAAGTGGCAGGAGCCTGAACTGTATCCTCGCCAGCGGGTTCACACTCCGTGCGAGTCAGGCCCTCTGAATCCGTTATCAGATTTAAGACGGTGACAGTGTTGGTGCACTGCCCTTCAGTTATGTCTCTGGGTTAGGCCCATGTAGCAACGCTGCACGTATTCTTACAATGTCCTCTTTTCTGCACAATACCAATATTGCTGTGATCTTTTGCACATATTTGCATGCGTGAGAATGTTGTATTCGTTTCTCTGAAACTACTTTTGTTTGCACACCTGACTTAACGCACCATCATCACAATGCCTTGAAAACCGAGTACAAGGCCTTTACGCTTGATTTACAAGTGTTCTATCTTCATCCACGGGGCGACAGGGCTATTTACAAATCCACAACAATACTAATCTGTGTATACATCGCAAGAATACTTTTTATTATAAATAAAGGAGCATTTCCCAACGGTTAGCAGAGGAGAAACTTCAGCTAACACTGAGGGTCCCTGTATGCAGCAACTTTGCAGAACAGCTGCCTGACATTTCCTTGAGGGGTGTCCAATTCATGACCAAGACTGGGTCCTGCATTCTCTCCCGCCAGGTAATGGAGATGGATCCTCCCGTGGGGGGCTTTTTGGGTCTAAACCTACATATACTCTAGACATAGACAGAGTAGGGATTGCATAGTAGGAGTACACCTGATTACTACCTTGTTTTATATGCCTGCATATATAGACTGTCTTAGCATCATGTTGGAACTGTATCTGCTATTTACTCTTTTGGTGCTTGCAATCACTTTCATCTACTTCTGTCTAATGATTATCGCAGCATAAGAATTGTATACAAGAATAACATTGGTTCAATAATTATATTGAAAATGTCCCATTCTGTATTCTCTGTATACCTCTCTGAGAACAAGAGTGCACGATTGGAAGGGTTCTGCTGTTACCATGATACCTGAGGGGTTAGGGTTGTCATGTTCAGTGGTTGCCAGAAACCCTCACTCCCTGTTCAGGTTAGGGGGGCTTATGGTGGTGCCACTGTGAGCTAGCTGGTCTCTAGGCCAACATATCCTGCGGGGGTGCTTGGAATCAGTCTAGGCACCTCACCAAACATTTGTTGTCCACAAACGTGCAGGTCTTAGAGATTAGTGGGAACTACACAACACTTAGGGGTATTCACCTTCGGAGTCAGATCAGCCCATGATGTCTGAGGCACCCATCAACACCACACCAAGTACTCCTACCGACTTCTGTTCTGTCTTATAGCCATTATTATTTGATTGACTCTTCCACCCCTTCTTATAGACATGGGTGGTTTGTACATGTCCCTTGGTCATGATCGTTTCATTTCCTGTGATAGTCATGTTAATATTGGTCTCTAGGGAGATGTGTCTCTCCTTCGATTCAGCTATGAAGGGTACGTGCATAATACTCTTGACTCTTTGGGGTTGTTTTAATGCTTGTTACTCTTCGAGGGTGTAGTTAGGTTTGCACTGTGTTAAGTGTGGTCCCTATGTGGCATATACATATAGATAGTTATTTTATAGATCGCTCGTATTCTATTATTATGGACTCCTTTCAAGGCATTTTTCTACATCATCTGTAGATGGGTCTCTACCCATATTCTAAGGTCACATACTAGCCTTGGGTTTTGTTAAGCTTCAATGTTTCTTTATATCTTATTCAACTTTCTACTCTATTGTTTGCTGATGATATCTCTGGTAATCTGCATCATGCTGATATTTTGAATGGCTATTGCTTACCAATGTGGTATGATGGCCTCTATTGTGTCCATACTATTATGTCTGCATTGTCTGGCTGATTATACGGCTTTACTTTATTTCTATGTGTTTTAATTCCTCTTGTCTATACATAGGTGGTTATTTATTTTACCCCTATGTCAGTCTATTACTTTGAGATATCCTAGCGGTATTTATATTATCTCTCTAGGGATATAACTGCCTCTTATCCACTAGTTACTTTGGGTGTTTGCCCTTTTAATCACAGTTTTAAATCTCAGCAATAGAGCCATTCATCATTTTGAAGACGATACCATGAGTACCTTTTAGTTAGGTGCAAAAAGAACAATTGATGGACAGAATGCAGAACAATGTCATACATTCACCCCAGTACAGAGATCAGGGCCTAAATCCATCGTTTTTCTGCTCACCATGCCATTCAAGTTTGGGCCCAGCCATATGCAAATCAGTCTTGATCCTGCCCCCTGTGGGAACAGTCCAGCCCGAACTGCCCGGCCATGTCCTCCCTGGACTGGAACCAAGCACCCTAGGACCGATTTCAGTTTAGTTATGTAGCATTACAATCTGTTATTCAGCACCAGGCTACCCTTGCGGTGAATGTGTGCTTTACGAATGCACGTTACCTGTGATGTCGTCAATTTTTAATTTTTTTATAGAGCTTTTGTTATCTTTTCCAATGGGTGATGGACCTCTCTTGCTGTTACAGTGCAGGTCTTGGTTTGGGTTGAACTCTTTATAGCTCAGTAGTTTTCCTCCGTGGCTGTCAGGTCCGTCCTGGTTGCTCCTCAGGATTGGGTCGATGCTATAAGGGGGCCCACCTCTAGATCAACCCAAGTCTGACTGTGAATGTGACCAGACTGTTAAGGCGATCAAGCGGGGGAAAAGTTGGGTCCGGAGGAGAACAGCTGGGCACTGGTAACCGTCACCTGTAACCACAGAAACAAGGGATAAGTACCTCAGACCCCTAACCTGGAACATATACTACGTAAAAAACACCTGCTACCTCACCTGTATATCCCACAGGTGTGCCTGTATGCAGGAAGGATCTAGGGGCGGCTTCTATATCCCTTGGTTAATTACTGGAAAATAGAACACAGAGAGCATTAGCAAACCCCCAGGTTCCCTTCCTTCCTGTTTCTGAAAGATTAGGCCAGCAATGAACACCTACCCTTGTGTAGGATACAGATAACTTAATGTTGCCCCAGAGCGCATATAATGGAAAGCAAATAATGATCACATTCCTGGAAAACGGTGGTTAATAACAAAAGGTCAGTCTCCTCCGAGGAAATGCTTAAAATAATGACCTCAGGGTGTGCAAGACGCGACTACCCCCAGATCTCTCCAACATTCCCTATAAAGTAAGAGTAAGAAAACAAATCATATGCCCAGCGTACAGTATGTTTATAGCGTCTTTACAGATCCTGCTCTGTAAGCGCTTCCAAGTAAGTAAATAGTACTGAATAGGTAAGGCGGCACCTATACCCAGGTGTCCTGCGCTAACCGGAGCAAGACGCTCCCTGATAGTACACAATAAACGGAGTCAACACACACACTAGGAATGTTAGTGCCCACTCGATTCCGAAAAAACCTGTAGATGGAATGATGGTCAGACACGGGCGCTTCCTAAGCCCCTCCGGTTATTCCACACTCGAGCGGCACCACTCCAAAGAACACCACGTTGTAGGCGCTTCCTAAGCCCCACCAGAATAATCCACAAACGGGTCCTGAAAACACGATACGCTGAACCCACACGCTGAAAGCGGCGTGTCCCTTCAGCACGAGCAAAACCTTGCCTCCGCCGATCTCCAAGACTCCTGAACAACGAATCCAAAGTACACGAACCAAGTCACAATCAGGAATAATCGGCAGCGCGTCTTCCGTGAGACTTCCTGATAATCCCTAGTCGCGGCGCGTCATAGGAGCGCGCGGCGCCAAGGATCATGGGAAATGTAGTTTCTTCTTCCGTTTCGTATGATAAGGCAGGCAGTGATTTACCAGAGGTCGGGGGGAGTGAATCGTGACAGTACATCCCCTCTCACAACACTCACTGACTGCCACCAGGTTTACCAGGATGTGTTAGATGGAACCTCCGCACCAGTCTAGGCGCATGAACCGCCCCCACGGGTTCCCACGAGTCCTCCTCAGGACCATATCCCTTCCATGACACCAGGTATTGAAGCCTCCCCCGCACCCTACGAGAGTCCAAGATGCGCCGCACCTCGTACTCTACGTCTTGTTCCACTCTCACGGGCGCAGGCGCAGCCCGACTCGGACCCCTCGCAGGCTTGATCAGCGAGACATGGAACACAGGGTGTATCCTGAAATGCGAGGGGAGTTTGAGCTTCACCGCTACTGGGTTAACATGCCGAATGACCTGGTAAGGACCAATGAACCGGGGGTTGAAAACACTGAACCTTTTGAAGCGGATGTTCCGAGTGGACAGCCACACCCAATCCCCTTTCTTGTACCCAGGACAAGGCCTACGATGTCTATCGGCCTGAGCTTTGTACCTAAGCTTCGCTTTTACAAGGTTGTTTCTGGCCTGCATAACAGTCTTCCGTAACTGCACCAATCTTGTCTGTAACTGTGGAATTGGGGCTTCAACTCCTGGCACACTCAAAGGGACGAATCTGGGATGAAATCCATAAGTACAGAAAAACGGGGTACACAACGTAGAGGAATGAATTGCGTCGTTATATGCCACCTCAGCCGACCATAACCATTCCACCCAAGCTTCGGTAGAGGTATCCACAAAACACCTCAGGTATTGTTTGAGGGTCTGGTTTAACCTTTCGGTCTGCCCATCCGTTTGCGGATGGAAGCTGGTGGACAAGGAGGAGGCAATGCCCAATCGATCACACCAGACCCTCCAAAACCTGGCGGTGAACTGTGCCCCTCTATCCGAAACAATGACCTTAGGTAGGCAATGCAACCGAACAACATGTATGAGCAGTAACTGGGCTAATTGACTAGCTGTGGGTACCCCTCTACAGGCAATGAAGTGACCCATCTTGGTCAAGTAGTCCACGACTACTACTATCGCTGACATCCCATGGTCTTGAGGGAGTCCCACCACAAAATCAACTGAAAAGCTTTCCCAAGGACTCACAGGCGTGGGCATTGTTTGTAACAGCCCTTGTGCTGGTCTATGATCGCTTTTGGCCTGTGAACAGACCTCACATCGTTGAACCCAAGCAAACACATCCGGCCGGATGGTGGGCCACCAGTAAGTGCGTAGCAGCTTTTCCAAAGTTTTCTTCCCTCCAGTATGTCCTGCGCAAGGTAGATCGTGGCACCACTTGAATACTTGCTGTCTTAATGCAAGAGTGGGGAGAAGCAATTGAGACCCCTTCCTTGGCAGTCCTTGCCGTATTTTCCATTCCGGATGTAACCGAATCCAGGTTTTCCAAGCAAAGGTCTGGATGCCTTTCTTGACCTTGTGAAGGAATTCTTCCGTATGGACCACCCCTACCATCTGTTGAGGTTTGATGATGCTGGTTTCAAGAGACTCCATCAATGTGGGATGACTTTCTTGACGCGTGAGAGCATCAGCTTCCCGGTTGTCACATCCCTGACGGAAGGTGACCACAAAATGGAACTCAGAAAAGAAGAGCATCCATCTCAGTTGTCTGGGTGTGAGATGGCGAGCGGCTCTCAGAAACTGGAGATTGCGGTGGTCTGTATAAACCGTGATTTGGTGTGTGGCACCCATCAGCCAGTGTCGCCACTCTGTGAAGGCGTCTTTTATTGCTAGCAGTTCCTTTTCTGCAATAGTATAATTGCGTTCTGCAGGATTGAGCTTGCGTGACATGAAGGCGATGGGATGTAGGTGTCCTGTATCTTCACTCCTCTGCGAGAGAACAGCCCCCACCGCTAGTTCTGACGCATCAGCCTCTACCACGAAAGGGAGGTTAGGGTCAGCATGAACCAATATTGGAGCAGATGTAAACGCTGTTTTCAACCGATTAAACGCTGTTCGTTCATCGGTTCCCCATAAAAAAGGGGTGTTCTTCCGGGTTAATCGTGTGAGAGGTGCCACCAGATCCGAAAAGTGAGAGATAAACCTCCGATAGAAGTTAGCAAAACCCAGAAGTTTCTGGATATCCTTGACCGTGGTGGGTTGTGGCCACTCCACAATAGCTCGTACCTTCCTTTCAGCCATTATCTGCCCTGACAGAGTGAGCATGACTCCCAAGAATTCCACAGTTTTAACGTGAAACTCGCACTTCGTCAATTTGCAGTACAGTTGGTTTTGTTTTAGAGCCTCCAGCACCTGCCTCACATGTTGGATGTGCTCCAATTCATCATTTGAGTAGATAAGAATGTCATCAATGTAGACGACTACAAAGATGTCCAGGTAGTCTCGCAACACCTCATTAAGAAAAAATTGGAATGAGGCTGGGGCGTTGCATAGCCCAAAGGGCATCACAAGATACTCAAAGAGCCCATACCTGGTTTTGAAAGCGGTTTTCCATTCATCGCCAGATCGTATGCGTACTAAATGGTAAGCTCCCCTAAGATCCAATTTTGTATAAATCCTGGCCGATCTCACTTGTTCCAGTAATACAGGAATCAAAGGAAGTGGATATTGGTTTTTGGTGGTGATAGCGTTTAATGCCCTGTAGTCAATACAGCAGCGTAATTCCCCATTGGCCTTTGGAACAAAGAAAAGAGGGGAAGCTGCTGGGGACCTTGATGGTCGGATGAATCCTAATGCAAGTAGATTATCCAAATATTCCCGCAAGTGTTTCGTTTCAGGTTGAGACAATGCATAGATACGACCACATGGAACCACGGACCCTGGTGTTAAATCTATGCGGCAATCGTACTCCCTATGGGGAGGAAGTACTTCTGCTTTAGTTTTACTGAAGACCTCTTCGTACTCCTGGTAACACTGAGGTAGTTCCACTTCTTTTTCCGCGGCAGTGGAAATGGTGTGAGTAACAGCCAGTATCATAGATGGTTGGGGATTTTCCTGGATACAATGGTCATGGCAATATGAGGAGGTAAATTCCAAAGATCGCTCTTTCCATTTTATATCTGGTTCATGCTTTTTCAGCCACGGGAGTCCCAATATTATTCCATAATTCGGGGCATGGATGAGGTTAAACGACAGCTGCTCCTTATGATAACCCCCATACCACATCTCATACTCCGGGGTATGTTGGGTGATAGGACCGGATTCCAACACATGACCGTCTACTGCAAACACTTCTTCTACGACGGTTTTATCCACCGGGGTTACTCCCAACCTCTGTGCTTCTGCCAAATCCATGAAACAACCTGTCGCTCCGGAGTCTACCATGGCACGGACATACTTAGGGTCGTGATCAATCCATAATTCAATGTCCACAAAGAACAGCTGGTTTCCCCCTCGTTCTTCTTCGGTTATCGAAGGGATGAAATGTGCACTTGAGTCCCTCCCTTCCTTAGAACTCAAGCATCGGAGTTTTCCGAACCCTTATCGACAGTAGATACTGCTCCTTGACCCGTACGATAGCGCCCTCCTTTCGGTTTCACCGGACATTCTCGTAAAAAGTGGCCCTTCTTCCCACAGTACAAACACAGCCCATTTTTGCGATGATGCTCTCTTTCACTTGTAGTGAGGGATGCTCTCACCACACCAATGTCCATAGGTTCAGGTTTACCTTCTGCTTTATCCCCGCCATTAGTTTTCTCCCCGAACACCATGGTCCTGTCTCTTCTTCCAGTCTCTCCCTTTCTCTCTCTCAACCTGTGATCCAAGCGTAAAGCCAAATCGATAAAGGCTGCACATGTGGTAGGCTGGGGTTCAACTTGTGCTATTACATCTTTGAGATTGTCTGTGAGCCCTTGGTAAAACAGAACCATCTGTTTGGCTTCAGGCCAATCAGTTTCTGCAATCAATCTCCTAAAATGATTAAGGTAGGTCACAATATCCGAATTGCCTTGTTTAAGAACAAGCAACTCCTTATCCGCTGAGAAGGTCTCTGCTCTCCTATCAAATGTTTTTTCAAATTTGGCTCTAAACAGGTCCCAATCGTAAAGGATACCATCATTATTCCTGACTATAGGTACAGCCCACTGGGCTGCCTCTCCTCCTAAATAGGAGATCAGAAAGGAAACACGTGATTGATTGGTCAGGAAACATTTGGGTTTACAGGTGAAGTGCATCATCACCTGGGTCATAAACACCTGCACTTTCTTTCTATCTCCCATAAACCTTTTGGGGGGAGCCAACGGAACTGGAGAAGGCATTTCTACTACCAATGAGGTTGGCTGTGGGGCAGGATTCCCTGCATCAAACGGGTTCCGCTGCATAGCATCCATTCGTGCTTGCAACGCAGCCGTTTCCTGGCGGGATGTGGCCAACTCCGCCTGAACTAAGCCTAAGGCTGTCACTACTTCATCTAAGGTGGCCATTCCTTGTATCAACCCAACCGGGAGGAGCAGAACTTTTAGGCCGATTATTCTGTCAGGTCCGTCCTGGTTGCTCCTCAGGATTGGGTCGATGCTATAAGGGGGCCCACCTCTAGATCAACCCAAGTCTGACTGTGAATGTGACCAGACTGTTAAGGCGATCAAGCGGGGGAAAAGTTGGGTCTGGAGGAGAACAGCTGGGCACTGGTAACCGTCAGCTGTAACCACAGAAACAAGGGATAAGTACCTCAGACCCCTAACCTGGAACATATACTACGTAAAAAACACCTGCTACCTCACCTGTATATCCCACAGGTGTGCCTGTATGCAGGAAGGATCTAGGGGCGGCTTCTATATCCCTTGGTTAATTACTGGAAAATATAACACAGAGAGCATTAGCAAACCCCCAGGTTCCCTCCCTTCCTGTTTCTGAAAGATTAGGCCAGCAATGAACACCTACCCTTGTGTAGGATACAGATAACTTAATGTTGCCCCAGAGCGCATATAATGGAAAGCAAATAATGATCACATTCCTGGAAAACGGTGGTTAATAACAAAAGGTCAGTCTCCTCCGAGGAAATGCTTAAAATAATGACCTCAGGGTGTGCAAGACGCGACTACCCCCAGATCTCTCCAACATTCCCTATAAAGTAAGAGTAAGAAAACAAATCATATGCCCAGCGTACAGTATGTTTATAGCGTCTTTACAGATCCTGCTCTGTAAGCGCTTCCAAGTGAGTAAATAGTACTGAATAGGTAAGGCGGCACCTATACCCAGGTGTCCTGCGCTAACCGGAGCAAGACGCTCCCTGATAGTACACAATAAACGGAGTCAACACACACACTAGGAATGTTAGTGCCCACTCGATTCCGAAAAAACCTGTAGATGGAATGATGGTCAGACACGGGCGCTTCCTAAGCCCCTCCGGTTATTCCACACTCGAGCGGCACCACTCCAAAGAACACCACATTGTAGGCGCTTCCTAAGCCCCACCAGAATAATCCACAAACGGGTCCTGAAAACACGATACGCTGAACCCACACGCTGAAAGCGGCGTGTCCCTTCAGCACGAGCAAAACCTTGCCTCCGCCGATCTCCAAGACTCCTGAACAACGAATCCAAAGTACACGAACCAAGTCACAATCAGGAATAATCGGCAGCGCGTCTTCCGTGAGACTTCCTGATAATCCCTAGTCGCGGCGCGTCATAGGAGCGCGCGGCGCCAAGGATCATGGGAAATGTAGTTTCTTCTTCCGTTTCGTATGATAAGGCAGGCAGTGATTTACCAGAGGTCGGGGGGAGTGAATCGTGACAGTGGCATTGCCTGCCGTTCTGTATCTCACAAGTATTAAACATACTGTTTAAGTCTGGATATATGCGACAATAGCTTTATATTATGGAGTTATTTGGCAAATTCTCCTACTATCATGGGTATCATTCTTCCCATGCCTTCTATGTCTTCATGACCTTTCTTACTGCGGTCACTTCTGCAGTGCTTAAGCATTGAGCATGCATGGATTCGGATCCCCTTAAGGATGCAAGTAGTTTTGTGTTCATCTTGTTCGTTGGCTTTACCACAGTTCCCATGCTAACATGTATACCTTTATTCCCATGATTTTTAATGTCTTGTAACTTTACATATATGTGGTTTGTCCACAGCTTTTAAAAAATTGTTAAGTATGCTACATCATTATGAAGGTGCGGTCTTTTTGTCAGATTCTAGACCAGTTTTGTCCTAATTAGAGGCTTTTGCTGGTCTGAATTCTCAGACCCTTCTCCAGGGATGATATGCTTTGTTGTTTGTTTCTAAAGTAAGGAATCTGTGGCTAGATGTCTCGATCAGTTGAACAAGATAATTAATTTTAGTAACGCTTTATCTGGTAGAGACAGGATCTAGCCATAGATTCCTATCACCTCTCCCACCTTCCTCGCTCTATGAGCGGAGTCCTTTTTGGTCTTTATAATTTGATTAGGAGACTGCACATACTGAACTAAGAACTCCGTGTTTATTTGAGACTGAGTCCACTTTCATCTCAATGTTTTAGTTAAGATATCCACATTCTGAATTATATTCAGTGCCTTTTTGACCTAAAGGTGTCTTTCATTTTTGCACACTGTTTCAACAGTCAGTTTCTACATGTGACTCCACGTTTTGAGTGAGAAATATTGTCATTAAAGAAACTGACTTCAGCCCATCAGCAATGGGATTATAGGGACTCTGTCCATGTTACATTGTGTGATGATGTAGATAAGAAGTCTTGTGGTGCCCTTTCACGATTCGTTGACGTGCTGTATGAAAACATTCTGAATCCAGACTCACGCCTGGGCGAGGATTCAGAAGTAAGGAGTCAGTGGCTAGATTCTGTCTCCACTAGATAATGCGTTACTGAAGGTAAGTAACTTGTTCTTTAGGAATACCATTAGAATATTAATGTTTATATTTAAGGTGAATCGAAATTTGCCTAGCTTACGTAACGGTAAGTTTCAATTCTATTAAGGACACGGAGGCGAGGATTATGCTATATCTTCCTTCGCTTTATTAACATAAAGTCTCCACAGCAGCTTAGGAAAAAATATAATAATAACGAAAAATGCTTTAAACATTAAGCATTGACGGAATGTTCAACAAATCAAACAACAACTCCCAAGAGTCTCTTTGTATAATGATAGTCCATAGTCCTTCCACTCTGTCCATCACCACTATAAATCCGGACTTCCCATCTTCTTCCTCCTCTTTCTTCGCGCAGAATCACGCTTGAGCCTCATTGGTCCTGTTTAGCACCCTCGTTGCCTGTCGAAAAAGAAACAGCATCAGCGAGGTGGTCCAGGAATGCGACAATAAGGCGAGGAGCATTCACTGATTCATACAGCACCGACAATGTAAAGGAAAACGCTTTACTTACTGCCATACGGGTGGGTAGCGACACCACTGTAGCCTGGGTGGGATAATCCTCGCCTCCGTGTCCTTAATAGAATTGAAACTTACCGTTACGTAAGCTAGGCAAATTTCGATTCTATGTCAGGAATGGAGGCTTCAGATTATGCTAGTTCAAAGCTTACTTACCACCAACTGGGCCAAATCCACCACCGGCTTAAAATAAAACCTCTTAAAGGTGGAATCCGAGGACCAATCTGCCGCTCGCATCAGGTCCTCCAAACGAGCCCCCACCGAGAACGCCTTAGAGGCCATGGCCCCTCTGGCTGAGTGCGCTCCAAAGAGAGAAGTATTGATGCCCGCTTCTTGCATGACCCACCGCACCCACCGAGCAATAGTGGGCGAGGAGACAGCTTTGTGTGGCTTCCGCAGGGCAATCAACAACTGACGCTCGCCCGGAGGGCGTAACTCCAAGGTCAGGTCCTCATACGCTTTGACGCATTGCACAACACACAACTTAGGAGTGTCAAGAAAAGCTGGATATGAAATGGACCGTGACGACGTTTTAGTGCGCCGGCCCACGGTAAAAGTAACCCCATCCGGGGAAAAAATGCGTGCAGAGACATCCAGCGCGCGCACATCAGAGACGCGCCTACAAGAAATCAAACATAACAACATGGCTAACTTCGCCGACAGCTCTTTAAGAAACAGATAAGAATTGGCCGGCCAAGACAAGAACAAATTCAGAACCAAATTGACGTCCCAAAGGACAGAATACCTGGGTTCCGGGGGCAACGCGAGGCGGATAGCCCGCAGAAGCCGGCAAACAAAAGGATGTTCCCCTACTGGGTGGCCATCGATGTTGTTGGGGCCCAAATCGCCGATCGAATAGCATTGATCGTTCTATAGGCCAAGCCCTTGTCGGCTAAATGCGCCAGGAAATTCAGCACTGGAACGAGGCCTGCGACCACGGGATCCAAATCCCTTCTTAAACACCAACGCATCCACTTAAGCCAAGCGGATCTGTAACGCTTCGCCGTACTATCGGCCCATGCTTTATAGAGCAAGTGCTCAGCCGACCCCGAAAGGCCTGGGAGCGACCAGCGTCTCCTGAGAGCCTCCACGCCACGAGGCGGAGAGAATTCTGCGTGACGAGGGGATGAGGTTCCTGATCCGGATTTGTCAGGAGCAGAGGAAACAGGGGGAGTAGGATTGGAAAATCCCAAGAAAGTTCCAGAAGAACCGGAAACCACACTTGCGACCTCCAGAGTGGCGTAACCAACACCAGCTCCGCTCCCTGGCGGCGTATTTTGGCCGCCGCTCGCATGATCATGGAGAACGGGGGAAACGCAAACGGTTGTTCCCGACTCCAATCCTGCAGAAAGGCGTCCGTGGCCTCCGCTAGAGGGTCCGGCCTCCAGCTGAAAAAGCGCGGCAGCTGGTGGTCGAGACGGGACGCAAAGAGATCCACCGAGAAGGGACCCCAGAGAGTGTGCAACCACCGGAAAACCTCCGGATCCAGTTTCCACTGGCTGGCGTCCCTGAGATGTCTGGAGTGCCAATCCGCCACCTGGTTGGACTGACCCGGCAGATACTCCGCCGTCACCGCAATGTGACGAGACAGGCAATAATCCCAGAAGTCCTTCGCCAGGTCCGCCAAGGCGCGGGAACGAGGACCTCCTAGATGGTTCATATAACGAACCGCCGAAATATTGTCCATCCGTAACAGGACACAGGCCTTGACCGAATCTTTGGTCCAACAACGAACTGCGAAGGAGCCCGCCAGGAGCTCCAAACAATTGATATGCAATCGTTGTTCTTCTGAAGACCAGGCGCCGCCGGTGGAAAAATCCCCGCACCGGGCGCCCCAGCCCGACCTGCTGGCGTCGGATTCTATGACCAGGTCCGGAGCCGAACCGAAGATCGCCCGACCATTCCATGCCTCCATGTGAGACAGCCACCATGACATTTCCTCCTTCACTTCTTCCGTGAGGGGGACCCACTGATCGTAACTCATCCCACGGCGCAGATGCTGCGCCTTCAGACGTTGGAGAGCCCTGTAGTGCAGTGGGCCTGGGAAAATCGCCTGGATGGAGGACGAGAGAAGACCCACCACCTTGGCGATATGTCGCAGGGACGTACGATCCCTCGCAATCGTCTGCCGAAGCAGGTGTCGTATTTTTGTGACCTTCCGACCCGGCAGGCTCAAGACCGCCTGCACCGAGTCCACCACGAAACCTAAAAAGGTGATCTTCTGAGTGGGAACCAAAACTGACTTGGAGCCGTTGACCACAAACCCCAGTCTCTGGAGCAGACCGACAGCTTGTCGCAGCTGGCCCGCTAACACCTCCGGGCACTGCCCCATGAGGAGGATGTCGTCCAAGTATACTAACATACGGACCCCCTGACTTCTGAGAAACTCCACTACCGGATGGAGAACCTTCGTGAAGCACCACGGGGCCGATGAAAGACCGAACGGCAGTGCGGTGAATTCAAACACCTTGCCGTCCCACAGGAATTGTAGGAAACGACGATGAGGGGGGTGGATGGGGACGACCAAGTAGGCGTCCTTGAGATCCAGTCTCACCATCCAATCCCGAGGGAGGAGTACGTCTCGAAGGAGGTGGATACCCTCCATTTTGAAATGTCGATAGACCAACCACCCATTAAATTCCTTGAGATTGATCACAGGTCGCTTGCCCCCATCCGTCTTGTCCACTAAAAAGATGTTGCTGAGGAACCCGTGTGGGTGGCGCGTTGATAGACGGATGGCCCCCTTGCGCAGCAAATCTGAGACCTCCCCGTCTATCAACCGCGCGTCGGACTCCGAAAAAACCATGGGGCGCGGGGGCCTCGCTTGCGTGGGCTGGTCGTAAAATTCTATGTGGAACCCTCGCACAGTTTGTAAAACCCAAGCGTCGGCAGTGAGTAATTCCCACTCCTCGTAAAAGCTTGCCAGCCGCCCCCCAATAGGAACCTGATCCAAACAAAGGACACTTACCGGGGGCATTTCCTTGTCCGGAGTTCTTCTTGAACCCTCTGCCTCCGAAGCGCTGCCCTCTGGTGGGGTAGAAGTTGGTATAGTTGGCAGAGGTCTGGTATTGACCTCTTCCGGAGCCTTGTCCCTTATTGCCGGTCTGCTGGCCACGGCCGATCGCGCGGCCCCTACAGCGACCGGCCCCTCCGGAGAAACGCTGGTGAAACACCCTCTTAATGCTGGACTGGGCCTTATCCAGCGACGTGAATGTGTTCACGAACTTGCCCAGCTCCCTGATGAAGGGTTCGCCGAAGAGGCCCCCCTGGGCCACAGCACCCGCCTCCGACGAGGCCAGGTCCCCCAATTTTGGGTCCAACTTGATCAGGAGCGAACGCCGCCTCTCCGTAGACAGGGCACAGTTGGCGTTGCCCAAGAATACTATCACCCTCTGGGCCCAATTCGAAAGCACCTCCGGAGAAATGACGGTGCCATTCGCCTTAGCCTCCTCCGCCATATCGAGGATCTTCGTGGCGGGCCCAACCGCATCTAACAATTTGTCCTGGCAGGCCCGCCAGGACCGATCGATTCCCTTCCTGGGATCCTTCATAAATTTCGCCAGGAAGGTGGCCATCTTGGGGTCCAATTCTGGGGTCATGGCCACTTTCCCCTCCAAAGTTGGCCGAGGGCACTCCCCACGCAGGCAACCCCTCGCCTCCTTCTCCAGGGGCTTGCGCAGTCTGCCAGCTACAAATTTCGCCACTGTTTCCCCCGGTGTCCAGGCCGCGGAGCGGGGGTGGACGATCTCGTCCGGGTCCAGCATGCCCGACTCATCTCGAGGCATCTCCTTGGCAGAGGACGCCGGAAGCCAAGATCGGGTCGACTCCCCATCGTCATCGGTGTCCGGAGAGTCGTACACTGGAGAGGCGGGGGCCGTAGACACGTCCCCCGAAGCACTAGGGTCTACCAAGGGCGCAGGGGGCACCGCCGTTGCCTTTGCCAGGAAGGCGTCCCGAAGACGCTTAAACGCGCCCCTGTCCACACCTTGGGCCTCCGACAACAGCCCCTCCTTACATGGCCTCTTCGGGGCGGATGGCAACCCGCCGGACGTCCCCGGGAGATCGGGGATCGGAGGCACATGCGCCGATGCCAGCTTAGCGCATTCTTCCACAATGCGGGCGGAAAGGCGGTCTTCCATGGGGCCTACCACCTCCGTCACGCAGCGGTAAATCGAATTGTCCACCGCCTGGTAGAATTCGTCGTCCTGCAAATAGGGGTAGGGTTCCTCCTCGTATTCCCCTTCCATCCTGGAAACAAGGGCAAATCTGGGGCACCCTGGAGGGCGGCAGTCGAGACAGAACTCAGGTATGGGCAGGCCAACTGGCTGCGATCACGTTTTTGGCCAACTGACGTGGCAGGTGGGCTGCACCAACCCCCAAGCGCGCAGACCCTCCTCGTCGGGACCGGGTCTCCGCACCCCTCAAGCGCGCTAAGCCACACTTTGAATAAAGAGGTGCACAAAGGTCACCCGAAGGTGGTTTACGCGGTCAGAGCCGCAATACAGACCCCAACGGGGCGTCCGAAGCAGGAAATACAGACCCGGGGCACCAGGTGTCAGAGGGGTACGTGAGGGCTGGCTCCTGCGCAAGCAGACTCCACGGCGCGGCTCCTGGCACTGCGAAGGCGCGCCGAAGGGTCAGCGAGACGACAGGCCGCCCCCTGGCGGTCTAGTTACGCACCGCACACAAGTGGGAAAGAAAGATCGCGTAGGAACGAAGAACGTTCCCGCGACCGGGGACTCTGTAAGGGAATAAACCATGCAGTGAGTCCCCCAATGATCGTACACAATACAATCCGCAATATCGAAAAAGGAAAAAACATGAAAAGCACTTATCTGGCTGCGGGAGCAGCGAAGAAAGAGGAGGAAGAAGATGGGAAGTCCGGATTTATAGTGGTGATGGACAGAGTGGAAGGACTATGGACTATCATTATACAAAGAGACTCTTGGGAGTTGTTGTTTGATTTGTTGAACATTCCGTCAATGCTTTATGTTTAAAGCATTTTTCGTTATTATATTTTTTCCTAAGCTGCTGTGGAGACTTTATGTTAATAAAGCGAAGGAAGATATAGCATAATCTGAAGCCTCCGGTCCTGACATAGAATTTACATTTCTAGGCATATGTATTCTTAAATACTTTTGTTTTGTCACTTTTTATTTTGTGCTATTTGATAATCTGAAAGAAACAGGTTACTATTAGATTCCTTACCTTAGAATAACCCCAGGTGTCTGACTGTATCCAGAAACGTTTGTGTAGTAGTACTCTTGCGTGTCGGTAGGCGTCGTCTGCGGCACCGCGTCCGTCGTCTGCGTCGTTGGCGCTGTAATGGTGTCGTCGGAGTACTTAGACGCGCCCTCGTGCACTGACGTCAGTCCTTCTTCTTTCCGGCCAGCAAGCGCAGATCCGGAAAAAGTTGTACCCTTAGTCAATTTTTGATTAACTTTTTCGATCCTTTTTGATCATCTTTTGAAGTCGCTCAACTCCTACGGTGCCGGTAGGGATTCCCGGGGTCAAACCCTGCGTCTACTGCAACCGACTGATGTCGGTTAACGATCCCCATCGCCGGTGCCTTCACTGTCTGGGCCCCGACCATGACGACAAGTCCTGCTGACTGCCGGGCCCTGACGTCCAAAGCTAGACGGGAGCGGGCCCGCAAGCGACTCGAGCTCCGGCAATCGGCCCGCGCCGCTCGAGGTCCTGGTCCGCGAGGAGGTCGAGGGACCGGTCGAGGGGTCAGAGTCATCATAGCTCCGGTAGTCCTCACCAGTCTTCGGGCTTGAAGTGCTCAGGTAAGAGGCACAAGAAGGCGAAGAGGCGTAATCGCTCTTCTGACTCCCCCCGACGCTCGCGCGACACGGTCGGGGGTTCGGGCGACACAGTCCCCGAGGCTCCACCGGAGCCGCAGGTGTCCCGGCCTGCTCCATACCTGCCCGTCCCTGGGCAGCATGAGACGCCGGAGGAGATCGAGGCATTCCTCACGGCCTTGAGGTCACTCACTCCTTTATCGGGTTCCGGGGTGCCTTCGGGCCAAGCAGCCCCGACTGGGTCCCCACGCGGGCTGGGTGCTTCGGCCCCGGCGCCGTCTGGTGCTTCGGCCCTGGCGCCATCGGTGACTTTGGTACCGACGCCGCAGGATCCTGCGGATCCGGCTCCAGATCCGGGTCGTCGCCGGTCGACCTCACTACCTCGCCGGCGCCGACCCCCAGGATGTCGCCTCCGGCGCCGTTCCAGGACAATGTCGTCCCTGATCCTACCCTCGATTCGGGTCGGAGTGCCGCCGCTCTGCGCCGCTCTCGACGCCAATGGGAGATTTCTATTTCTATGACCCGGCCCCATCCTTTGACCCCGAGTATCAGGAGATGGGTGGCGTGGAGGATTGGGAGGGGTCTTTTCAGGACTGGACAGGTGAGCTTGGGGAGACCAGTGGTCTGGACACTTCGCCCGACACTGTTTTTGTCTCCCCTCCTACCGTGGCTACGGAGGAGGGGGCTGCCTATAGTGTGGTGCGGACACGGGCCGCCAAGGCCTTGGGCCTTGAGCTCCCAGTCGCGGCCGTGAGGACTAACCTCCTCACTGAGGTCCTTAAACGGCAGGCAAGCTCGGCTGAGCCTCTGCTGCCATTTAATGAGGCCTTGTCAGACGTTCTTCTGGGCACTTCGTCCAAGCCCGCTACAGGTCCGCCTGTAGATAGGAACGTGGCCAGGTGCCACCGCCCGGCTCTGGGTGACCCTTGCTTTCTGTCCACCCACCCCACCCCCGAGAGCCTTGTCATCCAGGCCTCTAACTCCCAGACCACATTCCCTACTGCTCCCCCCGATCGGGAATCCAAGAGGTATGAGCAATACGGGGAAAAAGTATTCTCCCTGAGTTTGGGGTTGCGGTCAGTTAACACCGCGTGCCTCTTGGGCCATTACATACACTCTCTGTGGGACAAGGTCGCGGACATGCTTCAACAATGTCCAGAGGGGGTCCGGACTAAACTCGCCCAAGCCCTTGCGGAGGGTCGAGATGCGGCACGGTATTCCATCCGGTGTGGGCTGGATACCACCGACTCACTGGGCAGAGCGATGGCAACGACGGTGGCGATATGTCGCCACGCCTGGCTGAGGTCCGCCAACTTTTCGGCTGATGTCCAAAATACCGTTATGGACGCGCCGTTTGATGGACGCCTCCTCTTTGGCGACAAGGCAGACCATGCGCTTGAGCACTTTAAGGACTCCAGGGTGACACTGGCCTAGGTCTTAGCTGCCCTGGACCCAGGAGACTGGATGGTAGCGTTGGACTTGCTGGACGCTTATTTTCATATCCCCGTCCTGCCGGCCCACCGGCGTTACCTGCGGTTCACGGTAGGCCATGAGCTTTTTCAGTTTACCGTGCTCCCCTTCGGCCTTACCAGCGTCCCACGGGTGTTCACGAAAGTGATGGCGGTGGTCACAGCTCATCTGCGCAGGTTAGGGGGTTCAGTCTTCCTCTACCTCGACGACTGGTTGTCACCTCCAGACTACGGCCGACCTCCTGCACCTGCTGGGGTTCTATATCAATGTGCCGAAGTCTCACCTGTGTCCCTCTCAGACTCGGCGCAGTTTCGGGTTTATCCTCCCGAACAGCGGGTTCGGGATATTCAGGCTCTGATTCCGATCTTTCAGCCTTTATCTCGAGATTGACGCTGCGGCTTCTGGGGCTGATGGCCTCCTGTATCCTTCTGGTGCATCACGCCAGGTGGTATATGCGGGCTCTGCAGTGGGACCTGAAGTTTCAGTGGGCCCAGCATCAGGGCAATTTGTCCGACCATGTCTTGATCTTGGAGGGCACTGCAAGACAGTTGCAGTGGTGGCTCACGGACCTTCGATTGGGTCAGCGGCAGATCCCTCTCCCACCCCAACCGGAGCACTGGGGGGCCACATGGCCTCTGGTCTCAGGCGGAGTCCCGGGTCCACATCAACCTTCTGGAGCTGCGGGCGATCCGGCTTGCACTGAAGGCATTCCTCCCCTCTGTCCGGGGGAGTGTAGTGCAGGTGTTCACGGACAACACCACCTCCATGCGGTATTGCAACAAACAGGGCGGGGTGGGGTCATGGACCATATGCCAGGATCTCTGCGCCTCTGGCAGTGGCTGGAACATCAAGGCGTGATCCTGGTGGTTCAACGCCTGGCAGGTTCCCTGAACGCCAGGGCGGACAAACTCCACCATCGGTGCATGATGGATCACGAATGGCGTCTGAACTCAGACGTGGCGCAAGGCCTCTTTCAGCAGTGGGGAGAGGCTATGTTAGATCTATTCGCCACAGAAGAAAACGTGCAATGTCATCAGTTCTGCGCGTTGGAAGGCGGCTCAGAGATGCTTTTCATCGCGAGTTGAGCTTCGGTCTGTTGTACGACTATACCACTTCTTCCCAGAGTGCTGAAGAAGATCAGGCGCGACCGGGCCCAAGTTATCCTAGTGGCTCCGGACTAGGCACGAAGATATTGGTATCCCGAGCTACTCAGCATGTCTGTCGATCCCCCGATTCATCTGCCTCTTCAGGAGGACCTTCTGTCGCAGCAGCAGGGGACGGTCCTCCACCCGAACCTGTCCAGTCTCCACCTCCATGCTTGGACATTGAGTGGCGACAGTTGAGGCCATTTGTCTTGCCTCCTGAAGTTTGTAATGTGATTCTGGCAGCCAGGCGTCCCTCCGGAAAGTCTGTATACGCCTGCAGGTGGAACAGATTTGTGGCATTGTGCACAGCAAAGGCTGTGGATCCACTCTCTGCCTTTCTGTGGTTCTCCTCTTCCTTCTTTCTCTTTCCCAGCAGGGCTCTGCTCTGGGCACTATCAAGGGCTACCTTTCTGCCCTTTCCGCCTTCTTAAGGCTACCTGATCAGCCTTCTTTGTTCAAGTCCCCGATTGTAAATAGGTTCATGAAGGGCATCACTCATGTTTCCCCCTGTTCCTTTCGTGATGCCCCAGTGGGACTTGAACCTGGTTCTAACTTACCTGATGTGTGCTCCTTTTGAGCCGCTTCATAACGGTCCTCTCCATCTTCTTACTCTTAAGACTGCTTTCCTGGTTGCCATCACCTCTACCAGGAGAGTGAGTGAGCCTCCAGGCTCTTTTCTCCAAGCCACCTTTCTTTTCTGTCCATCCAGACAAGGTTGTGTTGCGGACAAGACCCTCTTTCCTGCCCAAGGTAGTCACAGCCTTCCACATCGGGAAGTCCATCACCTTGCCCACCTTCTTTCCGCCTCCCTCTAAAGAAGAAGAGCAGCTCCACCGTCTGGACCCAAAATGTGCACTCTCATTCTATCTGGATTGCACACGCCAGTTCCTAGTGGATGACTAACTCTTTGTTGGTTATGTGGGCGCTTAGAAGGGACGGGCGGTGCACAAACAGACAGTCTCTCGGTGGGTCGTGTTGTGTATCAAGGCATGCTACCCTTTGGCTAAGAAGGAGCCTCCTGTTGGGCTGAGGGCCCATTCCACTCGGGCAGCGGCTACTACCGTCCTGGGCTGTGGAGTCCTCTTGCAGGACATCTGTCAGGCAGCTACGTGGGCCTCGCTGCACACGTTCACAAGACACTACTGCCTGGACAGCCAAATCCGGAGGGATGGCTTCTTTGGCCGTTCCGTCCTCCAGGACTTTCTGGTGTGATTATTGGTTCACAGACCCACCACCGGGGTTGGTATTGCTGGGGTATCTATTCTAAGGTAAGGAATCTAATACTAACCTGTTTCTTTCAGATGCACAAGTTGCTTACCTTCGGTAATGATATATCTGTAAGAAACAGTAGTTAGTATTAGTTTCCTTACCACCCCACCCATCCTCCCCGTTCTGCGAACCGATATCTAGAGTTAAGGTCATCCTCTTTCAGGGCCCTAGTTTCATGGGACCGGTGTTGGTTTTCATCATGGCTCTGCGTTTCTGGCGCGTAAAAGCTGTGTATAAGAACTGACGTCCACGTGCGAGGGCTGCGTCTAAGTACTCCGACGACGTCATTACTGCGCCAACAATGCTGACGACGGATGCGGATCCGCAGACGACACCTACCGACGCGCAAGGGTACTGCTACGCAAAAGTTTCCAGATCCAGTCTGACGCCTGGGGTTATTCTAAGGTAAGGAATCTAATACTAACTACTGTTTCTTACAGATATATCGTTACCGAAGGTAAGTAACTTGTGCTTCAGCCATCTAAATTGTCAAACACTGATTTGGAATCTTATAGTATGCATTAGAGGTATTAATCTTTGTTAATGTTTGGTTCTAGTGTATTCTGTTTCCTCTACAAATTCTTTGTCCTAACCCCCTTCCCTTCAGAGCCCTTAAGTTCTACCAGTCCCTAAGTTGCTGGATGCAATTGGGAACCTGTTGGTTGAACCTAATCATTTATGGAGGGTGGAATGATCATGTCCTGTCAGTGTAGGACAGTCTTGTGCAGCATCATCAGACATAATCAGAGTCTCCTCCCTACTTTTCCGTTTTTTTCTTAAACAAATGTGATTGATTTTGAAACATTTGTACAGGTACATCGAATGTTGTGACCTGCATTCAATAACACACATGCCAAGTAACGAGGGCATCATTGCATTTGAGATACGCATAATAACACAGTTACATACGAATTCCCGACCTCCCTATCCACTATGTAGGAATCTTGTATACAGGAATAATTATATAGTGTGCAGATCGTCAACATCCTATACCCTAATATAGTCCTAGGCTTCTAACACTTCTGAATACCCACCCCATCCACCAGGAGCACCACACAAAATCAGCAATTGATCAACAGACTTGGATTACTACAGGTTAGTTCCCCAAATGTAACTACAATAATGCTCAGGGAGACCAACCCGTGACAAGTGCTGGGGGGACGGCTCATGTTCAGTGCTTAGGTCCGCCTTGTCATATAGTGCCCCATGGTGAGGTATCTAATCCAGCTCATCAGGCGCATCAGCCGCATCAGCCATGGGTTCCTCATCGTTCTCATGATCCGGGATCTTTAGGAGCACCACCAAAGTTTCCCATGCCCTCGCTGCTTCTAATGCTTTCTCATTCCCCGCTCGTTTTGCTAACTGCAGTCGGACTATACCTTCACACTCTGACACTTTGAGCACAATACCAGCACTATGGGTTCCCACCCTCTGTCTGGGTAATTTCCAATCAATGAATACAGTGTTTGCTTCAGAAGCTTATCAAACAGTGGTTACTTTTTCTTCTGATTTTAGTCAACCAAAAATGCACAAATTATTTACTGGTTTCTAGTGCCTTTCATGTGCAATCCCACAAACATGCTGTATTTTTGTTTATTGTAGGGAACAGCAGAAGCTCACGAACTGGCGGAAGGAAGCGCTGCAGATGTTTACCATTCTAGACTCAACAAAGAAATTATGGAACTTGTCTTGGTGAAATATCAAGGCAAAAATTGGAATGGTCATTTCAGAGTCCATGATGGACTTCCTGAATTCTTCCTTGTTTGCTTTACATCGACCTCCACTGACATGATGACGGTGGACATATCTGTGCATGCCAGGCGAGCTGGCAGTCGTATGATTCTGTCTGTCTTTAGTCCCTACTGGATCATTAACAAGACTTCACGTGTACTCCAGTATCGTGCAGAAGATATGCATGTGAAACATCCATCCGATTACAGAGATGTAATCTTATTCTCCTTTAAGAAAAAGAATATTTTTACCAAAAACAAGGTATGTTTTTGTGAGAGACAGATCCTTTGTGTGTCTTCCAGAGAAGGTACTAAAACCTGCTGTTATATCCCTCTTTATCTTTGTTGTACTTTGTATTTGGTGTTTCTGACTGGGTTCCTGTTCATAACTCAGTTGGTTAGGTTTTCATAACGTTTCTATTTTTACTGAATTGAATTTTCTCATTGTCCTGTTGATGAATGAAGGTCATTGGGCAGTGTTGAGCCTTCTGTGATAAGGGTTCCGCACAGAAGGTACATTCAAAGTTAAGTTTCAACATTAGATGTGGGATTGCATTTGGAATTGCACAACTATATACCAAGGAAATGGAGTTTACCTCTGACAATGGCCTCTAGTTGTGTCCTTTTCAATCCTAAAAAGGCTACATTTTAATGTATAAATTGCTATACTTTATGACAATTCTGGTAAGATATCATATTGCAAGAGATGGCTAATGCAACATGCAATATCACAGTCTCCTTCTTGTTAATCTTAGTTAATTTTTTGTTGAATGCGAAGTGGTACTTAAAATCTTTGAATAAGTCAAGTTGTCCTGGAGCATACCATCAAAATGCTAATGTTACATACCTCATTATTTGTCTCTAGGTACAGTTATCAATTTCTACAAGTTCTTGGTCAAATGGTTTTTCTTTGGATACAGTTGGAAGTTATGGATGTGTGAAGTGCCCTGCCACCACCATGGAATATCTGGTAAGAACTTTTCTATATGGGAAATGTTGCTTAATGTTCTTATGTTAACATCCCATAGGCGTGGGATGTTTAGTTGAATGTCAAATATTTGTAAACAAACTCAAGGCAGGCCCCTAAACAACTCAGCTAAAAGTATTGACCTACATTCAATATGTACTACATTCTCTGATTAATATAATTAAAATCTTGAAAGTTTATTGTATGAAGACAGGTTGTTTAATAATATTTTGCCTAACCAATGTTTGACTGCAAGTATCCCTTCTACTGAAGGGTAACTGGAGTGAATTTAAATACATCTCTGGAAGGTAATTTTGTGGGTGGGTTTGTGTGTGTGTGTGTTAGTTAGTTATTAGTTCAGATGGTAGTTAATTTGACATATGAACCCTTAAAATGTGATTTTAGCGTCAAAAAGTGCAAGTGCGAACCGCAGACAAATAGTTGCACTAGACCAAAGTCAGAGTTAAGGGTGACTGTGGTCGATTGCTGGCCGTATGCAAGGGCTAGGTCATACTGGTCAGGGGTTACATTCTTAGAAATAGTTCTGGTCGTCTATGGGTTATCAATGTGTTTTTTTTAGTGTTAAAGGCAGCAGTCGGAAGTTGAAGCAGAGCTGAACAGCGACGGGTGGCAGGAGGCTGGGTTCCTGATGCGGTCAGTTTCTAGCATGCTGGAGACCTGAAGGTCTTCAGACTCTATGGAGTTCACTCTACCATGTATTTAATGACCCCAGGACCTTAGGGATATCACCTAGGGTTCTGGACTCAGTCCAAAAGAAGCCACCAGCAAGGTCCAGGACAGGTCCAGTTAGAAATGGTCTGCTGGGCTCTTCGAGAAGGTGGGCTTTTTGCAGCTATTGTGTCCCCGTAGCTTAACAGGGTGTTAGCTAACTGACCCAGCTATTGCGAGTTACCTCCGAGGTCACAAAAGCAGGTGCAGTCCTTTTTCCTGTCTTCCCTGGGTCCAAAGGTGTTCTGAACGGGGGGTGGTAATTGGGAGCACCAGCTTTTTTTCCACCTGCCAGCCTGCGGATAGGTGAAATCTTTGGCCACTCCCTGATAATGAGGTAAGCATTTCCAGGGGTGACCCTACTCACTTTTGCAGCACTTCATCTGTATTTTATTGTAAACTATCCCCCAATGCCCTTCTCTTCTTAAAACAAGCATGGTAGAACCCTTTTCCTATGTTCAAAGCTCTAAGTGCACACCCAGAGGCATAGCTATGATAGGGGGCAGACCCATCCTTTTGGTCACTCAAACAACGGTTATCGGGCAGCCCTTCTTCCACTTGGATTCATCCCTGGCTGTCTTCAGGACAATAAAGTGGACAGGCCCGGATGTAAGCTACATCTGACTGTGACAGTGTAGGCACCCTTTGAAATTAAATATTTTCCTGTTCACAGTTCAGGCGGCCATCCTGTCAGGGAGAAAATCATCTCCCTGCACCCAAGCACTTTACCCACTGTCTCGGAGCAAGACACATTTTAACACAAGGGAACCATCAACAGTCAGGTGACACTGAGCAATGGCAGAAAGGCACAATTGGTTTAAGCAGAAAAATTATAACTTTCAGAAATTGGCATTTACAAAACCGTAATCTGAAATCCATTTATTAAGTTGGATTTTAAATTCCTATTAAAATGATGTCATCAGGGATGTCTTCAGTGATGTTACTGAACACTTCATCAGTGATATAATATGTGAGGTCCTAAGCAGTGCATTGCAGGGAGCGTAAGTTATAGTTAGCTAAGGTATCTATATCTGTTGATTTTCTATGGTTTTGTGTGTGTAAATTATTAACCTAACTATAACATTCGTGTAGCCTTTGTTTTTTTTTGTGAATTTCACCTTTTTTTTAGGTATAATTTGTACTATAATTTAACCCATGAGTTCAATATAGTAATCTACATTTTCAGAAGTTTATAAATACATTTTATTCACACATTCTTTTTTATATATTTTAAAACAAAAAAATAAAAAATGAAGATCATCATAAATACTTTGTTCGGTAAAACATACCATCAAAATATACAAAAATACAAAACACACGATTTACAATTAAAATTTGAATAAAACAATTTTAAAAGAAGCAATAAGAAGCAGCAATCACATATATCTGATGGCGACTTCTAGCTGCATATGCCTTACTTTTGAATTTCCCAGTCGTGAGGCTGGATCGGGAAACTTTTGCTGAGCAATACCCCTTGCGCGCAATGTCCGGTGGCTCCATTCAAGTCTGGGTGACGTCTTTGGCGTGTTCACCGTCAGTTATGATGTTGCAGCGCTTATATAGGTGCCATCCAGTTCCTTTCTTTCCGCGCTGATCCGGGATGAGCTACCCCTCTGCTGCTTTTTGGGAGGTGTTTGCTCAAGTTTTTTGGAATCTGACTTCGTGTGCAAGGGATGTCTTTGAGGAAAACAGGTTTCAAGCCATGCAGGACTTGTTCCTGCATGATGTCGATCACTGAGCCTCTCCGCGTATGTCTGTGGTTTCTCGATCACGACCTCGATACGAAGTCATGCTCGGACTGTCAGTCGATGGCTCTGACAACTTTAAGGGAGCAGGCAATGAAGTTACTCGCAGCCCAACAGTAGACACCATCAAGCGAGACACCGAGGATGTCACAGTCCCGATCGAAGAAGAGGAGTTTGCTGGTTCACTCACAGAGCCCTAAGTCTTCCTCCTCCCATTCTAGTTCCTCTGGACACTTGGGGAAGAGGTGTAAGAAGAAGTCAAAGCGGACTTTGTCTTCACCTCAACTAGCATCCATCGCTGAGATAGGTAAGGAGCATCGACGCTCTAGGCACGGTTCGTCTCCCACCCTTTGCGGGAGCCGGAGCGACTCCCGCTCAAATTAAAGAATTCTACAAGATCATGCACCAGGTATTTAAGCTGAACAATTCTGCAGGATGGGGACTAAGGCCCGCGGAGTCGGAAGGGACTCCATCAGGTTATATGCTGTTGGCTCCAACCGCAACACCAATAAGGCCCCAGGGATCCAATCTAAGATCCGGTTCGGCACCGGTTGTGCCAACGCGACCTTACCCGATGTCGAAACCGAAGTCGGTGGCTGCGACTCCGTCAAGGCTCATTTGTGACGCAAGCCCCATCTTCATCTCTGACAAGACGGAGCTGGCGTCGACAGCACCCAGGGGTTCTATGTTGTTGCCTGAAGACTTTGAGGATGTGATAGGCTCAGAAGATGAATGGGAGGGGTCTCGGGACCCTCTAGGAAACCAGAAATTCTCTGATGAACATTTGGACTGGTATGGGGAACTTAGGGAGGCCAGTAGACTGGATACTTCTCCAGACACTGGCATGCTCTCTCCTCCAACAGTGGCTATGTTATGGTGAGAAAGAGAGCAGCTGAGGTCCTGGGACTAGAGCTGCCCTCAGTGCAGGTCAGGGCTAATCTCCTGACCGAACCACTTTTGCCCTTTAATGAGGCACTTACGGATGTCCTTCTAGGTACATGGTCCAAACGTAGCTCAAGGGCTCCAGTAAATAGGACGATTGCATGCCACCATCGCCCGGGCGACCCAACATTCCTCAGCCAACACCCCACCCCAGAGTTTGGTGGTGCAGGCCTCTACGCCTCAAGGCGCGTTCCCTTCAGCCCCTCCGGATAGGGAATTCAAGAGGCTGGAATCATTTGGGAAGAAATTGTTTTCTTCTTCCAGCCTTGCAATACGGACGGTGAATATCCCATGCTTCTTGGGCCGTTTTGCCCATTTCCTTTGGGAGACCGTTGCACAAGTGCTGCCACAAGTCCCGGAGGAGGCCCGGGCAAAGCTCTCCCAAGCTGTCAAGGATGGGAGGGGCACAGCAAAATTCCTCATACGATGTGACCTAGATACGACCGATTCGCCAATCAGATCGATTTAAACGATGTGGCCTTAAGGTGCCACAACCTGGCTTCGTACTACTGGCTTCTCTGGCAATATCCAAGTCAATTTGATGGACATGCCCTTTGATGGAACATGCCTTTTTGGGGATAATGCAGACTCGGCCCTGATCAGGTTCAAGGACTCTCGGGCTATGGCCAGTTCCATGGGCCTCTCCTCTACTCATCTTGGCCAGTCTTCCTTTTGCCCCTTTCGTTGCAATGGAAGGGGTCTCCAGCCACGTCAGCCATATCCAAGCTACTGTCCTGCACAGACTCTCCAAGTCATGGTTGGACAAGGATGTAGAGCCTTCCCATCTCAGAATGGAGGCCAGAAGTCATCAGCTACATTATCACCAGCAGCCGCAGGCTCCAAGCAATCCTAGGCTAATTCTGCAGGACCACACTACTCCGGAGAATTCGTCATCATCTCCCCCACTGGAGATTCATAACATCGGACAAGTGGGTTTGCAGATAATCCAGGATGGCTTTTCCCTTCCTTTTCTTTCTTTTTCTCCTATTTTGACAAATCAGGAACGGCTGATGGAGGATCATTTAATCTTGCTCCATGAGGAAGTTATGGCTCTCTTGGACAAGGAAACTATAGAATTGGTCCCAGTTTCAGAAGTAGGAAGTAGCTGAAATTCCCGCTACTTTCTGATTCCCAAGAAGAACAAGGACTACGGCTCATTTTAGATCTTCGGATCATCAATCTCTTTCTCAAAAAGGAGAAATTCAAAATGCTCACTCAGACTCGGCCTCTTGTCTGCCCCAGACCAATAAGACTGGATGGTAGCGTTGGACCTGTAGGGCGCGTATTTTCACATTCCCATCCTGGCAGGCCACAGGCGTTGTCTGAGGTTCAAGGTAGACTGCGAACACTTTCAGTTTAAGGTGCTCCCCTTCGGCCTTACCAGATCCCCTGGGGTGTTCTGTTCACCAAGTCGATGGCAGTAGTCGCAGCTCATCTGCGCAGGTTAGGAGTGTCAGTCTTTCCCTACCTCGACAACTGGCTGTTGAAGGCGTTCTCGTCCCAGGCTGTCGTCTCCCACCTTCAGAGTATGGCGAACATCCTGCATTCACTAGGGTTCTCTATAAACATGCCAAAGTCACACCTGACTCCTTCCCAGATGCTCCCTTACATCGGAGCTGTTCTGGACACAGTGCAGTTTCTGGCTTATTGTCCCGAGCAGCTAGTCCAGCATATTCAGGCTATGACTTTGATATTTCAGACTCTATCCTGGATTTTGGTGAGACTGATACTGAGGCTGTTAGGCCTCATGGTCTCCTGCATCCTGTTCATAAGACACGCCAGATGGTGTATGCGAGCTCTGCAGTGGGACTTGAAGTTCCAATAGGCACAGCATCTGGGAAATCTCACCAACGTAGTTCAGATCTCGGAAGGAACTGCAAAAGATCTGCAGTGGTGGTTAAAAAACAGTGATTGGGTCAATGGCAGACCACTCTCCCTTACACAACCAGACCTCACAGTTGTGACAGATGTGTCACTACTGGGATGGGGTGGCCACCTGGGAGAGGTGAAGACCAGGGAACACTGGTCTTTGGCACATACCGGGCTACACATAAATTTGTTGGAGCTCCGAGCGATTTGGTTGGCATTGAAAGCATTTCTTCCCTCTGTCAAGGGGAAGTTGGTGCAGGTGTTCACAGACAACACCACTGCCTTGTAGTACTGCAACAAGCAGGGCGGGGTCGGTTCGTGGAACCTTTGTTGAGAGGCCCTGCGTCTCTGGACATTGCTGGAACAGCAGGGCGTAACCCTGGTTGTTCAACACCTGGCAGGTTCTCTGAACTCCAGAGCGGACAAACTTAGCTGTCGATCCCTAGCGGATCATAAATGGCATCTCCAGCCAGAGGTGGCGTAAGGTCTATTTTAGCAATGGGGAGAACCTTGGCTAGATTTGTTCGCCTCCGAAGAGAGCGCGCAGTGTCAGTAGTACTGCACGCTGGAATTTCCTAGGTGAGTATCACGCAGCAGCGAGTGGAGCTCAGTCCTGTTGTACGCCGTTCTGCCCATACCACTCCTGCCCAAGGTTCTGAAGTCATTCTAGTTGCTCCGAATTGGGCAAGGAGAGTCTGGTATCCAGAGCTTCTGAGAATGAGTATCGGTCCTCCGATCGGACTGCCCCTTCGGGAGGATCTTTTGTCGCAGCAGCAGGGGAGGCTTCTCCACCTGAATCTGTCAACCCTGCACCTCCATGCTTGGAGATTGAGCAGCGACAGTTGATATCTTTTGAACTTCCTCCTGAAGTCTGTAATGTTATTCTGGCAGCCGGGCCACTAAGACGGTATATGCCTGCCGTTGGCAGAGATTTGTATTATACTGTAAAGAAAGGTCTATTGATCCTCTTTCTTCTCCACTTTCTACTGCCCTTTTATTCATTCTAACCCTTATCCAGCAGGGCTCTGCTTTGGGAACGCTCCAGGGTTACCTCTCTGCTCTGTCTGCTTTATTGCAGGTGTTAGACCAGCCCTCTCTCAGTAAGTCTCCTATTGTAAATGGATTTCTTAAAGGTCTGGCATACTTATTTCCACCAACACCCTTTGTTATGCCACAGTGGGACCTTAACACCTTGGCTGCTAAAGAGATTATCCTGCTGTGCTAGGCCCCTATGTAAATGGGTGTGGCCTTGACGGAACCATTCCGTCATCAGCACAGCCCAACCGTGACTGATGACGGATTGGTTCCGTCACAAGCATAGAAGGGGTTAATTTGGTCCTTACCTATTTGATATGCACTCCCTTTGAGGTTTGCAGAATTGTCCCCTCTGGCTGTTGGCCGTCAAAGTAGCTTTCTTGGTGGCGATTACATCTGCCCACAGGGTTAGTGAGTTGCAGGCGATCTCTTGCTTTCCTCCATATCTCATATCCTTTCCAGAGAAGGTGGTGCTTTCCACCAGGGCATTGTTTTTGCTGAAGGTTGTGACCCTATTCCATCTGGGTCAGTCCATCACTTTGCCTGACTTCATTGCTCCCCCGCATCCCTCAAAGAAGAGGAGAGTCTCCACAGACTGGACCCAAAAAGAGTGTTGTCGTTCTACCTTGACCGCACAAAACAGTTCTGGGTGGATGACCAACTCTTTGTGGGGTAAGTTGGAGCAAAAAATGGAAGGCCTGTGCAGAAAAGGACCATCTCTCACTGGGTCGTTCTCTGCATCAAGATCTGTTATGCCTTGGCAAAAAATCAGCCCCCTAAGGGATTAAGAGCCCATTCCTCTACGGGAAAGGCTGTGACCACAGCCTTTGCATGGGGTGTCCCAGTCTAAGACATCTGGGGTTTCTCTGCACACATTCCCAAAATATTACTGCCTTGATAGACAGGTGCGCAGGGATGGAAATTTTTCCCATTCAGTCCTGCAAGACTTCTTAGTCTAGGATGTGAGTGAGCAACCCACCTCCGGGATGGTATGGCTTGGCTATCTGATTCAAAGGTAAGAAATATGCAGCTAGAAGTCTCTATCAGATAAAAAAGTTACATACCTTCGGTAACGCATTATCTGATAGAGACTCTATCTAGCTGCAGATTCCTTACAGCCCCACCCATGCCTCCCCGCTTTGCAGACTAATATTGTAGTATCTGAAAGAGACACGTTAGAGATAGATTCCTTACCTTAGAATATCCCCAGGTGTCAGACTGGATCGGAAACTTTTGCGTAGCAGTACCCCTGCGTGTCGGTAGGCGTCGTCTGCGGCTCCGCGTCCGTCGTCGGCGGCGTCGTGGGCGCCGTGATGACGTCGTCGGAGTACTTAGACGCCGCCTCCGCGTGCTGACGTCAGTTCTTCTTTTTTTCGCGCCAGCAAGCGCAGATCTGGAAAAAGCAGTACTTCTAGTCACTTTTTGACTAACTTTTTTGATCATTTTGATCATCTTTTCGAAGTCGTACGACTCCGAACGGTGCCATAGGGATGCCTACATTCAAGCACTGCGAGGATTGCGACCGAACGATGTCGGTCACGGATCCTCCTCACCTGTGTCTAACTTGTCTAGGCGTCGACCACGACGACAAGGCCTGCTCCGACTGCCGGGCCCTCTCTTCGAAAGCCAGGCGGGTGCGGTCCCGCAGGCGACTCAAACTCCGGCAGTCGGCCCTGCGCTCAAGAGGTCCTGGTCCTGGTCCCACAGGAGGTCGAGAGACAGGTCGCGGGGACCGAGCCACCACAGCTCCAGGAGTCGGCACCACTCCTCCATGTCGAAGTCGTCGTCAGGTAAGAAACACAAGAAGTCGAAGAGGCGTCATCGCTCTTCTGACTCCCCCCCGACGCTCACGCGACGCGGCCGGGGGTTCGGGTGACACCGCTCACGCGGCTCCGTCGGAGACGCGGGCGTCGCGTCCAGCCCCACACCCTCCGGTCCCTGGGCGACACGTGACGCCGGGGGAGATCGAGCGATTCCTCATGGACATGAGGTCCCTCTCTCCTCCAACGGGCTCCGTGGGCCTGCGGGCCCAGCAGACCCGTCTGGGGCCCCTAGCGGGTCGGGGGCTTTGGCCCCGACGCCGTCGAGTGCTTCGCCCCGGCGCCGCTGGCGCCTTCGGGCCTGGCGCCGCAGGGACCCACGGTCCGACGCCGCCGGCGCCTTCGGGTCCGCCTGAGGACGGCGCCGTCCCCGATGCCTCCTTCGCTCCGGTTCCGACGTCGGGCACCGCTCTCGACGGCGCTTGGGGAGTTTTACTTCAATGAACCGTCCCCATTGGTTGACAACCCTGAATTTCAGGAGATGGGTGATGAGGAGTATTGGGAGGGGTCTGAGGACCCTCTGACCCGAGAGTGTCAGCCTCTAGAGGACTGGACAGGTGACCTTCGGGATGCCAGTATCTGGACACCTCTCCAGACTCTGGTTTTGTCTCGCCTCCTACCGTGGCTTCGGAGGAGGGGGCAACCTACAGTGTGGTGTTGATGAGGGCTGCCAAGGCCTTGGACCTTGAGCTCCCCGTCGCGGCCATGAGGACTAACCTCCTCACTGAGGTCCTTAAACCGCAGTCATGCCCGACAGAGCCTCTGCTGCCGTTTAATGAGGCCTTGACCGACGTTCTTTTGGGCACTTGGTCCAAGCCCGCTACGGGTTCGCCCGTAGATAGGAACATGGCCAGACGCCACCCCCTGGCCCCAGGCGACCCAGTTTTCCTGTCCACCCACCCCACCCCCAAGAGCTTGGTCATCCAGACATCCACTTCCCAGACCGCATTCCCGTCGGCTCCGCCGGACAGGGAATCCAAGAGGTACGAGATGTACGGTAAAAAGGTCTTCTCCTCCCTTAGTCTGGGACTGCTGTCTTCTAACACCGCTTGCCTCTTGGGCCGCTACACCCACTCTCTGTGGAATATGCTCGCAGAGTTGCTGCCAGAGTGTCATTTGGAGGTACGGGCCAAACTCGGCCAAGCCCTTGTCGAGGGCCGGGATGCAGCCAGATATTCTATCCGGTGTGGGCTGGATACCACCAACTCACTAGGTAGAGCGATGGCAACGACGGTGGCAATTAGACGCCACGCCTGGTTGAGGTCCGCCAACTTTTAGGCTGATGTCCAAAACACCTTGATGGACATGCCGTTTGATGGCCGTCGCCTTTTTGGCGACAAGGCAGACCATGCGCTTGAGCGCTTTAAGGACTCCAGGGCTACGGCCAAGTCTTTTGGCCTCTGGGCCCTGCGCCAGCAAACAGGTGCCTTTCGCTCCTTCGGTGGCCAAGGAATGGGCGACCCTACACGTGCTGCCAGCCACACACCGCAGACTACTATCCAGCGCCGTGGTGGCCGTGGAAATCGCCGTGGAGGCGGTCTGGGACAACGGCGAGGCCAGTCCACACCCTCCCCCGCAGCATCCGCCTCTAAACCCTCCTAGTCCATGCTTTTCGGCCCATGTGACGCCAGTGGGGGGCAGGGTTCGCCATCACCACTCTCACTGGCGCACTGTCACTTCGGACAGGTGGGTGCTGCAGATCGTCCGAAGGGGCTACTCCCTCCTCTTCGAGATGACTCCTCAAGCCATGCCACCGCAAAACCACCGCGTATCGGGGGATCATTTGCGGCTTCTCCAGGAGGAAGTTTCGGCCCTCTTGGCCAAGGGGGCCATCGAGCGCGTTCCTGGGCCAGAAGTAGGACGTGGTTGCTACTCCCACTACTTTCTGGTACCCAAGAAGGGCAAAGGGGGCCTACACCCTATCCTGGACCTACGGAACGTCAACGGCTTCCTCCAGAAGGAGAAGTTCAAAATGCTGACTCTGGCTCAGGTCTTAGCTGCCCTGGACCCAGGAGACTGGATGGTAGCGTTGGACTTGAAGGACGCCTATTTCCACATCCCCATCCTGCCGGCCCACCGGCTCTACCTGCGGTTCACGGTAGGCCACGAGCACTTTCAGTTTACCGTGCTCCCCTTCGGCCTTACCAGCGCCCCACGGGTATTCACGAAGGTGATGGCGGTGGTCGCAGCTCATCTGCGCAGGTTAGGGGTTTCAGTCTTCCCCCACCTTGACGACTGGTTGTTAAAGGCGGGCTCGCCCCAGACGGTCGTCAGCCACCTCCAGACAACAGCAGACCTCTTGCAACAGCTGGGGTTCTCCATCAATGTGCTGAAGTCACACCTGTGCTCCTCTCAGAAGCTCCTTTTCATCGGAGCGGTTCTTGACTCGGCGCAGTTTCGGGTTTACCCACCCGAACAGCGGGTTCGGGATATACAGGCTCTGATTCCAATCTTTCAGCCTTTATCCTGAGTTTCGGTCAGGTTGACGCTGCGGCTTCTGGGGCTGATGGCTTCCTGCATCCTTCTGGTGCATCACGCCCGTTGGGATGTGGGCTCTGCAGTGGGACCTGAAGTTTCAGTGGGCCCAGCATCAGGGCCACCTGTCCGACCATGTCCTGATCTCGAAGGGCACTGCGAGACAGCTACAGTGGTGGCTCACGGACCGCGATTGGGTCAGCGGCAGATCCCTCTCCCTTCCCGAACCGGAGCACGTAGTTGTGACGGACGCGTCCCTCCAGGGCGGGGGGGCCACATGGGAGAGGCAGAGATCAGAGGCCTCTGATCTCTGGCGGAGTCCCGGCTCCATATCAACCTTTTGGAGCTGCGGGCGATTCGTCTAGCACTGAAGACATTCCTCCCCTCTGTCCGGGGGAGTGTGGTGCCGGTGTTCACGGACAACACCACCGCTATGTGGTACTGCAACAAACAGGGCGGGGTGGGGTTGTGGACCCTTTGCCTGGAGGCTCTGCGCCTCTGGCAATGGCTGGAACATCAGGGAGTGACCCTGGTGGTTCAACACCTGACAGGTTCTCTGAACGCCAGGGCGGAGGAACTCAGCTGCCGGTGCATGATGGATCACGAATGGCGTCTGAACTCGGACGTGGCGCAAGGTCTCTTTCTGCAGTGGGGAGAGCCTTGGTTAGATCTATTCGCCACCGAAGAGAACGCGCAATGTCATCAGTTCTGCGCGTTGGAATTTCCAAGGCGGCACTCGCTCGGAAACGCTTTTCGTCGCGTTGGAGTTGCGGTCTGTTGTACGCCTTTCCGCCTATTCCACTTCTGCCCAGAGTGCTGAAGAAGATAAGGCGTGACCGGGCACAAGTCATCCTTGTGGCTCCGGACTGGCAACGAAGGTACTAGTATCCTGAGCTACTCAGTATGCCAGTCGATCCCCGGTTCGTCTGCCTCTTCAGGAGGACCTTCTGTCGCAGCAGCAGGGGACATTCCTCCACCCAAACCTGTCCAGTCTCCCCCTCCATGCTTGGAGATTGAGCAGCGGCAGTGGAGGCCGTTTGACTTGCCTCCTGAAGTCTGTAACATCATTCTAGCAGCCAGGCGTCCCTCCACAAAGTCAGTATACGCCTGCAGGTGGAACAGATTTGTGGCATGGTGCACAGCAAAGGCTGTGGATCCTCTTTCTGCCCCTCTTTCTGAGGTTCTTCTCTTCCTTCTTTCTCTTGTACAGCAGGGCTCTGCTCTGGGCACTATCAAGGGCTACCTTTCTGCTCTTTCAGCCTATTTGAGGCTGCCTGATCAACCTTCTTTGTTCAAGTCCCCTATTGTTAATCGATTCTTGAAGGGCATATCACACACGTACCCTCCTGTTCCCTTTGTGATGCCTCAGTGGGACTTGAACTTGGTTCTTACATTTCTGATGTGCGCTCCCTTCGAGCCACTTCACAACTGTCCTCTCCGCCTTCTTACTTTGAAAACTGCCTTCCTGGTAGCCATCACCTCTGCCAGGAGAGTGAGTGAGCTCTAGGCTCTATCCTGTAAACCCCCTTTCCTTTCGGTCCATCCAGACAAGGTTGTGTTGCGGACAAGGCCCTCTTTTCTGCCCAAGGTATTCACAGCCTTCCACATTGGGCAGTCCATCACCTTGCCCACCTTCTTTCCGCCTCCTCATCCCTCAAGGGAGGACGAGAGGCTCCACCGTCTGGACCCAAAACGTGCGCTCTCTTTCTATCTAGATCGCACACACCAGTTCCGGGTGGATGACAACTCTTTGTTGGTTAGGTGGGCGCTAAGAAGGGTAAAGCGGTACACAAGGGGACCATCTCGCGGTGGATCATATTGTGTATCCAGGCGTGCTACTCTTTGGCTAAGAAGGAACCCCCTTGTTGGGCTGAGGGCTCATTCCACTCGAGCCACGGCGACTACAACTGCCTTGGGCCGAGGAGTGCCCTTGCAGGACATTTGCCAGGCAGCTACGTGGGCCTCGCTGCACACGTTTGCAAGAAACTATTGCCTGGATAGCCAAGTCCGGAGGGATGGCTTCTTTGGCCGTTCCGTCCTCCAGGACTTTCTGGTGTGATTATTGGTTCGCAGACCCAGCACCGGGGTTGGTATTGCTGCGGTATCTATTCTAAGGTAAGGAATCTATCACTAATGTGTCGCTTTCAGATGCACAAGTTACTACTTGTGTAACGATATATCTGTAAGAGACATTAGTTGGTAATAGATTCCTTACCGACCCATCCATCATCCCCGTTCTCCGAACCGATATCTAGGGTTAAGGTCATCCCCTTTCAGGGCCCTAGTTTCAAGGCACCAGTGTTGGTTTTTAGCATAGCTCTGCGTTTCTGGCGCGGAAAAGCTGTGTCTAAGAACTGACGTCAGCACGCGAAGGCGGCGTCTAAGTTCTCCGACGACGTCATCACGGCGCCCTCGACACCGACAACGGATGCAGAGCCGCGGACGACGCCTACCGACGCGCAGGGGTACTGCTACGCAAAAGTTTCCGGATTCAGCGCCAGTGCTTGATATGTTTGGGCGTCGACCATGACGACGAGGCCTGCCCCGACTGTCGGGCCCTTTCGAGGAAGGCCAGGCGGGAGCGGTCCCCCAGGCGACTCGAAATCCGCCAGTCGGCCCCTGCGCCGTGTGAGGTCCCGGTCCCGGTCCCACGGGAGGTCGAGGGACAGGTCGCGGGGACGGAGCCGTCACAGCTCCGGGAGTCGGCGCCACTCCTCCGGGTCCAAGTCGTCAGGTAAGAAGCATAAGAAGTCGAAGAGACATCATCGCTCTTCCGACTCCCCCCGACGCTCGCGCGATGCGGCCGGGGGTTCGGGTGACACCGCCCACGCGGCTCCTCGGGAGTCGCGGGCGCCGCGTCTGGCTCCATACCCCCCGGCCCGTGGGCTGAACGCGACGCCGGAGGAGATCGAGCGTTTCCTCATGGCCATGAGGTCCCTTTCTTCTCCGACGGGTTCCACGGCGCCTTCGGGCCCAGTGAACCCGTCTGGGGGCCCTAGTGGGTCGAGGGCTACGACCTCGACGCCGTCGGTTGCTTCGGCCTCGACGCCGCCGGCGCCTTCGGGCCCGGCGCCGCAGGGCCCCACGATCCCGACGCCGCCGGTGCCCGCGGGCACGGTGCCGCAGGATGCAGCGGCCCCGGCGTCGTCGGTGCCTCCGGGCCCGGTGCCGCAGGATGCCGCTGGACCCTCGTCGGGCGATGGACCGTCCACGGTGGACCTTACGACCCCCCCGGGGTCGGTCCGTATGGTGTCCCCTCTGGCGTCGTCCTCGGGCGGGGCCGGCCCCGATGCCTCCTCTCACTGGGTTCCGACGTCGGGACGACGTCTACCGACGCCGCTCTCGACGCCGTGCGGAGAATTTCAATTCTATGAACCCACCTCATTTGCTTATGACCCTGAATCCCAGGAGATGGGGGAAGAGGAGGATTGTGAGGGGTCTGAGGACCCTCTGACAAGGGAATGTCAGTCTTCCATGGACTGGACAGGAGACCTTGGGGAGGCCAGTGGCCTGGACACCTCTCCAGACACTGGATTCGTCTCTCCTCCTACCGTGGCTTCAGAGGAGGGCGCTACTTATAGTGTGGTGCTGATGAGGGCTGCTAAGGCCCTGGGCCTTGAGCTCCCCGTCGCGGCCGTGAAGACTAACCTCCTCACTGAGGTCCTTAAGCCGCAGTCATGCTCCGTGGAGCCTCTGCTGCCGTTTAATGAGGCCTTGACAGACGTTCTTATGGGCACTTGGTCCAGGCCCGCTACAGGTTCGCCTGTAGATAGGAACGTGGCCAGACGCCACCGCCCGGCCCCGGGCGACCCATGTTTCCTGTCCACCCACCCCACCCCGAGAGTCTGGTTATCCAGGCCTCTAACTCCCAGACCGCCTTCCCGACGGCTCCTCCCGATCGGGAATCCAAGAGGTACGAGGCCTATGGCAAAAAGGTGTTTCTTGTCCCTTAGCTTGGGACTGCGGTCTTCCAACACTGCATGCCTCTTGGGCCGTTACACCCACTCCGTGTGGGAAACGGTGGCGGAAGTGCTGCCAGAGTGTCCGTTGGAGGTACGGGCCAAACTCGGCCAAGCCCTACTGGAGGGCCGGGACGCAGCGAAGTATAACATCAGGTGCGGATTGGATACTACTGACTCGCTGGGCAGAGCGATGGCTACGACGGTGGCGATACGACGCCACGCCTGGCTGAGATCCGCCAACTTCTCGGCAGACGTCCAAAACACACTCATGGACATGCCGTTCGATGGCCGTCGCCTCTTTGGCGACAAGGCAGACCACGCGCTCGAGCGCTTTAAGGACTCCAGGGCTACGGCCAAGTCCTTGGGCCTCTCGGCCCCGCGCCAGCAAATGGGTGCCTTTCGTCCCTTTCGTGGCCAAGGAAGGGGCGCCCCCACACGTGCCGCCAGCCAATCGCCGCAAACTGTCGTCCAGCGCGGCGGCGACCGTGGAAACCGCCGTGGAGGTGGTCGGGGAAACAGGCGGAGCCAGTCCACACCTACCCCCGCAGCATCTGCCTCTAAACCCTCCTAGTCTGTGCTTTTCGGCCCATGTGACGCCAGTGGGAGGCAGGGTTCGCCATCACCACTCTCACTGGCGCGCAGTCACTTCGGACAGGTGGGTGCTGCAGATCGTCCGACGGGGCTACTCCCTCCCCTTCGAGACGACTCCTCAAGCCATGCCACTGCAACACCACCGCGTATCGGGGGATCACTTGCGGCTCCTGCAGGAGGAAGTTTCGGCCCTCTTGGCCAAGGGGGCCATCGAGCGCGTTCCTGGGCCAGAAGTAGGACGTGGTTGCTACTCCCACTACTTTCTGGTACCCAAGAAGGGCTAAGGGGGCCTACGCCCTATCTTGGACCTGAGGAACGTCAACGGCTTCCTCCGGAAGGAGAAGTTCAAAATGCTGACACTGGCTCAGGTCTTGACTGCCCTAGACCCAGGAGACTGGATGGTAGCGTTGGACATGCAGGATGCGTATTTCCACATCCCCGTCCTGCCGGCCCACCGGCGTTACCTGCGGTTCACGGTTGGCCTTGAGCACTTTCAGTTTACCGTGCTCCCCTTCGGCCTTACCAGCGCCCCACGGGTGTTCACGAAGGTGATGGCGGTGGTCGCAGCTCACCTGCGCAGGTTAGGGGTTTCAGTCTTCCCCTACCTAGACGACTGGTTGTTGAAGGCGGGCTCGCCCCAGGCAGTTGTCCACCACCTCCAGACTACGGGGGATCTCCTGCACAGGCTGGGATTTTCCATCAATGTGCCGAAGTCACACCTGTGCCCCTCTCAGAAGCTCCTTTTCATCGGAGCGGTTCTCGACTCGGCTCAGTTTCGGGTTTACCCGCCCGAACAGCGAGTCCGGGATATACAGGCCCTGATTCCGATCTTCAGGCCGTTATCCCGGGTTTCGGTCAGGTTGACGCTGCGGCTTCTGGGGCTGATGGCCTCCTGCATCCTTCTGGTGCATCACGCACGGTGGCGGATGCGGGCTCTGCAGTGGGACCTGAAGTTTCAGTGGGCCCAGCACCGGGGCAACCTTTCCGACCATGTCCTGATCTCGGAGGGCACTGCAAGACAGCTGCAGTGGTGGCTCACGGACAGCGATTGGGTCAACGGCAGATCCCTCTCCCTTCCCCAACCGGAGCACGTAGTTGTGACGGACGCGTCCCTCCAGGGCTGGGGTGGCCACTTGGGAGAGGCGGAGATCAGAGGACTCTGGTCTCCGGCGGAGTCCCGGCTCCATATCAATCTGTTGGAGCTGCGGGCGATTCGTCTGGCACTGAAAGCATTCCTCCCGTCTGTCCGAGGGAGTGCAGTGCAGGTGTTCACGGACAACACCACCGCCATGTGGTACTGCAACAAACAGGGCTGTGTGGGGTTGTGGACCCTATGCCAGGAGGCTCTGCGCCTCTGGCAATGGCTGGAACATCAGGGCGTGACTCTGATGGTTCAACACCTGGCAGGTTCTCTTTATGCCAGGGCGGACGAACTCAGCCGTCGGTGCTCGATGGATCACGAATGGCGTCTGAACTCGGACGTGGCGCAAGGCCTCTTTCTGCGTTGGGGAGAGCCTTGGTTAGATCTATTCGCCATCGAAGAGAACGCGCAATGTCATCGGTTCTGCGCGTTGGAATTTCCAAGGCGGCACTCGCTCGGAGACGCTTTTCGTCGCGAGTGGCGCTGCGGTCTGTTGTACGCCTTTCCGCCTATACCTCTTCTGCCCAGAGTGCTGACGAAGATCAAGCGCGACCGGGCACAAGTCATCCTTGTGGCTCCGGACTGGGCACGAAGGTACTGGTATCCCGAGCTACTCAGTATGTCAGTCGATCCCCCGGTTCGTCTGCCTCTTCAGGAGGACCTTCTGTCGCAGCAGCAGGGGACGGTCCTCCACCCGAACCTGTCCAGTCTCCACCTCCATGCATGGAGATTGAGCGGCGACAGTTGAGGCCATTTGACTTGCCTCCTGAAGTTTGCAACATCATTCTGGCAGCCAGGCGTCCCTCCACAAAGACGGTATACGCCTGCAGGTGGAACAGATTTGTGGCATGGTGCACAGCAAAGGCTGTGGATCCTCTCAATGCCCCTCTCTCTGAGATTCTTCTCTTCCTTCTTTCTCTTGCCCAACAGGGCTCTGCTCTGGGCACTATCAAGGGCTATCATTCGGCTCTTTCAGCCTTTCTGAGGCTGCCTGACCAACCCTCTTTGTTCAAGTCCCCTATCGTAAATCGATTCCTGAAGGGCATCACTCATACTTTTCCTCCTGTTCCCTTTGTGATGCCTCAGTAGGACTTGAACCTGGTTCTGACATTTCTGATGTGCGCTCCCTTTGAGCCTCTTCACAACTGTCCACTTCGTCTTCTTTCTTTAAAGACTGCCTTCCTGGTAGCCATCACCTCTGCCAGGAGAGTGAGTGAGTGAGCTCCAGGCTCTCTCTTGTAAGCCTCCTTTCCTTTCAGTCCATCCGGACAAGGTTGTTTTGAGGACTAGGCCCTCCTTCTTGCCTAAGGTGGTCACGGCCTTCCACATGGGGCAGTCCATCACATTGCCCACCTTCTTTCCGCCTCCGCACCCCTCGAGAGAGGAGGAGAGGCTCCACCGTCTGGACCCAAAACGTGCGCTCTCGTTCTATCTGGATCGCACACGCCAGTTCCGGGTGGATGAACAACTCTTTGTTGGGTACGCGGGCGCTAAGAAAGGGAAAGCGGTGCACAAGAGGACCATTTCTCGGTGGATTATCATGTGCATCCAGGCGTGTTACTCCTTGGCTAAGAAGGAACCACCTGTTGGGCTGCGGGCTCATTCCACTCGAGCCACGGCCACTACAACTGCCTTGGGCCGAGGTGTGCCCTTGCAGGACATTTGCCAGGCTGCTACGTGGGCCTCGTTGCACACGTTTGCGAGGCACTACTGCCTGGACAGTCAAGTCCGGAGGGATGGCTACTTCGGCCGTTCCGTTCTCCAGGACTTTCTGGTGTGAATATTGGTTCGCAGACCCACCACCTCGGGGATGGTATTGCTGGGGTATCTATTCTAAGGTAAGGAATCTATCACTAACGTGTCTCTTTCAGATGCACAAGTTACTACTTGTGTAACAATATATCTGTAAGAGACATTAGTTAGTGATAGATTCCTTACCGACCCACCCATCCTCCCCGTTCTGCGAACCGATATCTAGGGTTAAGGTCATCCCCTTTCAGGGCCCTAGTTTCTTGGCACCAGTGTCGGTTTTTGTCATGGCTCTGCGCTTCTGGCGCGGAAAAGCTGTGGCTAAGAACTGACGTCAGCACGCGGAGGCGGCGTCTAAGTACTCCGACGACGTCATCACGGCGCCCACGACGCCGACGACGGACGCGGAGCCGCAGACGACGCCTACCGACGCGCAAGGGTACTGCTACGCAAAACTTTCCGGATCCAGTCTGACGCCTGGGGATATTCTAAGGTAAGGAATCTATCACTAACTAATGTCTCTTACAGATATATCGTTACACAAGTAGTAACTTGTGCTTCCTGCACCCAAGACCATATATTTGGATTTAGAGCAATTCAGCTCTAGATCCCTTGACTCACAAAAAGCCATGAATTTGTCCAGCAAAATTTGGAGACCCATAGGTGCTATTGATATAAGCATTGAATCATCCACAAAAAGGAGAATCAGGATTATGTCTGCCGTCAAAGAAGTAGAATCATTAACACATTGTTTTAGGACCTCAACTACATCATTTAAATATAGGGTGAACAGAGTGGGAGCGAGTACACACTCTTGCCGCACGTCTTATAGTATTGGCATGTAATTGGTTAGTTCACCCTTCTCTCCCCATCTGACTCGGGCATAATTTATTTTGTGTAGCTTAATGATAGTTTTAGTAAGTGACTGGGGGCACCCATGTTGAATAAAACTCTCCAAAGATTATCGCGAGGATCAAGTCAAATGCTGCTCTGAGATCAACAAAAGCTACATAGAGCTTCTGTTTGAATGGCAAGACATACTTCCAGTAAAGGAGAGCAAACTTAAACACCTGGGATAAAGTTCTAGTTTTAGCCCGGAAAACTTCCTGCAGGGGTGACAAAGTCTGCCTTTTATCAATCCAATCTTGTGACTTCACTAGGAGACTTGTTTTGAAGATTATTAGGCCTATAGTTAGCTGGGCAGCCTGTGTCCCCCCTTTTGAAATGGGGATTATTTCCTCCCCCGTCCAGGTGTCTGGGATCTCCCCCCTGCTACAATAGCATTCAACAATAGATTCACATATCATTCCGAAATCTGGAGTGCAGACTTGTAAAGATCCCCAGGAATGCCATCAGGACCTGGTGCCTTTTGAGATTTTTGGCTATTGATAGCTGAAAGGGTCTCCTCCAGGCTGAAAAAAAAGGTCTCTGTACCTAGCCTGGGAAACTGTTCTGCACATTCAGTACTAAAATCTCTCTTGCCATCAGACAAAGCTTACTCCTCAGGGCTATCTTTACCGTATAACACAAAAATTATTAATCCTCTCATTTGTCAGGGGGAATATGATATTGCCTTGGTCTTTGATGCCCAATGCTCCTGTGTGTGATGATTGGCCAAAAGGTGTGATTGTCACTTACTTTGAGGGCCTGCAACAGGTCTCGCCAGTTATTGTTCTCCCATTTACTCTAGGCTTTATCTAGTGTTGCCTTATACCTATGGTACGCAGTCCCTATTTCCCCACGGTTGCAACCCCAGACTGTACTTTTCAGCAACTGCTTGGCCTGCCTACATTCTTTCATCCTCTTCCTCTGTTACCATGCCAATGGAAGGTAAATGCTCAAAGAAGTGTTAAAATCGCCTGCTACAATCATTTTTGCTTTCTTCTGATGTGATTCAGTCAAACCATCTACCTAGCATAGCTAAAACGAGAGAGTCACAATTAGTAGCCATTGAGTGTGCATAAACATTCAAGCATACCAGATTCATGCCCCTCTGAAAAATACATTTGATGCCCATTTAATCTAAGGAATCTATATTTAAAAGCTGGTGAGAGTAAACAATATAATTTTTTTTGAGGATCATCAGACCGCCCATTGTCTGCCCTGATTTTAAAGGAGGAATTGTTTCCATGCTGTAGGTAACAAAATCAGGTTTCCTGAAACGGTGATATATTGTGCTTCCCTACAAAAGATAACCAATCTTGATCATCCAGTTTAGCTCTAACCCCAGCCAAATTCCATGAAATCAAGAGAAAGCTGAGAGGAGGACTCTGCTCTCCTTTCACTATGTGTAATTACAAGACCTTAATCTGTTAAATGCTTTAGAATTAGCTAATTGTGTTAATTCAGCAGGTACAGGGCTTATCAATAAAGTCGTCCCATGGCTGGCTCATAAAGGCGAAAGTTCCAGCTTGTCCCTGCTACGTTGTTCACAACCCAGTCAATCCCCCAACTATTCTTAGTGGGAAGAGGAAGAAAAAAAGATGGTCAGATCTCCCAGACCTCTCAAATGGAATATCTCTCAGGAGCATTGTGTCATAAAGATGATGCTGAGTCTTTGGGGGTGGGGGGGGGGGGGTCAGGAGAGTTCTGGTAAGCCTCAGACTATTCATTTTACCAATGTGAGTCAGTGTAACCCTGCACCTGGTAGTACTATTGATATGGACAATGACCTTGGTTTAGAGGCTGCACCTATTGATATAGACAATGACTTTGGTTTAAAGGCTGTACCTGATTCAGCAGGAGTGAATAACAGGGAGTCGGACCCTGGGAAGTCGGTGAGCCCTGATACGGATATAGCTATGATGCAGAAACTGAGTAATGACACTGAGGAAAGAAGTGATGCTGACTCTGTAAATGGTGTAGAGTCTCGGAGTGTTGGTTCAATCATGAAGGAGGCAGAGCTGGTGGACCTAATAGAAAAGTTTTTCTCATTATCGTACCACTCGGATGTGTGTAGTGATGATGCAATTAGAAATGGGAATCCTTATGAATCACCAAGGGGACGAGTGGAGCGAGCATAGCAGTACACCCCTTGAGGATACAGGGGGGACTCCTCGGAGGGCAGTCCACAGACAATACTTAAGAAAAGGGCCCTGATAGAGGACGTTTGCTATTCTGGTAACTCTTCTTCATCTATGTTAAATGTAGGAAACTGACCCCCTGATGAGACAGATAGGTCAGAATTAGTGGTACGGAGAAGGGCAGAACCTACAGAAGATGTTTCCTTGACTCATATATCAAACGATAATGACACATAGGGAGGAAACTCGAGTAGAGAATCAAAGGACACAAAACGTCTGTCGTAAATTACAAAACTCAGTTTGACATATCGTCAAAACTTGTACAGAGTTTACCACAAGAATTATTGAGGCAGAAGCGCGCATTTCCGGTCTGGATGATGAACTGGCAGTACAAAAAACAATGACAGAGACTCTTCGCACGGGTATGGATGATATGCTCTGGAAGCTTACCGATTTTGAGAACAGAGCCCGGTGAAATAATTTAAGTCTTCTAAATTTCAGAGGGGCTAGAATGGCATGATCCTCATAAACTTGTTATTCAACTGTTTACTCAGGCATTCCCTGAATTAACTCAATGGGATTGGCAGAGAGAGGTGCAGAGGGCACATCGCTTCTCCTTTCCTATTCGTGCTCTGCCTGGCCAGACAGCAGCTGGGTCTAAACAAAGGGCTATATTGATCTTGTTTAAGAACTTTTTGGCACAAGAGGCTGTTTCTGATCTCGCCCGACCCGATAGGAAAAGAGCTGGCAAGGGGGGTCGAAATCTTTGTTAGGCCTGATTACTGCCATCAGACGGTAGAAAAACGTTGGCAACTGCGTTAACTTATCATACCATTTCAAGCTAAGGGGGCCCAAGCTTTTTTATTACAACCAGCCAAACTGAAAATTGTGTATAAAGAAAATACCAGGTTTTTCACTTCTGAAATCCTTGAAATAGAATTTCTGCAAACTCTTAAAGGTGGCTAAGGAGGGACATGGCTTAAAGAGATTATTGGGCTCTAGAGTCTCTTTTGAACCTTTGTCTGAGTTTTTTCTTTATATCTCTCTGCTTATGAAGTACTATACCGCTAGTAGTAGCATTATGTTATATACACATTGATGGGGGAAGAGAATAAGTATGGAATATTGTTTCTGTGTATTGACTTGTAGTGTATTTTTTTCTTTTTTTCTCATGAGTAATTATAGACCGGATAATATTGTTGGGGCATTACACGGGTGTGGGAGGCACTTCTGGGTGGTGGGAGCATGTCATCGCCAGGACTAGCAGACTTAAAACCTAAATGAAGGGTGGGTGGGGGTTGTTATTGGGGTGGTTCAGGAGGGGAAGGGTGGCGGAGGGGGGAAGGGGGATCGTGGGAAGGGAAAAAGGATAAGAAACATGAAGATTCATAGCAGCAAAGAAAAGGTGTAGAGGGTTAAGACTATCTGTGTATGGTCCTGATATTAATGTGGAATGTAGGGCGAATTTAGGCCTCCTAATATGCACACTGAATGTGTGTGGGTTAAACAATTATAATAAATGGCAGAGAGTGGCTAGAGAGCTTCAGGTGACTCAGACCGATGTAGTGTGTCTGCAGGAGACACATATCCCATTGTCAAAACGCAAGATGTTGCTAGAATTAGGATATACACTATTGGTAACTACAAGGCAGTCGAGTATGATAAGAGGGTAGGCAATCTTAGCAAGACCTTACATTCAAACTACAGGACGTACACTGGCTGATAAGTATGGGCGAGGGACTATTGTGGAATGTAGGACAGGGGGTGCAGTGTTTACCCTTTGCACTTTATACGGCTCTAATTTTGATGAAGCCCCGATACTGGAACGTCTAAATGGGGAGCTTGCTACACGGCCCACCCCACTATTTTTGTGTGGGGATTTTAATATACATTTGACTTATGAAGATTTTCAAAATTATGGGCAGAATTAAAAAGGTAGGAAACCTGGGGTATGCAAGGCTCTTTTTCAATTACTAACTGACCATGGGTTATGGGATGTTTGGAGTAACTTGCATAGGCAGGACCCCATAATAGGCTTGTTCATCTTGATTATTGTTTTTTATCCTAATTATTATTTACTGGGCTTAAAATTAGTGTGTACCCAAGGGTGACCTCGGATCATGCACCAGTGGTAGTGGAAATTCCAGCTCATGGTCGGTGTGCAACCCCGACAATTTTTACATTTGATAGAACGCACATTATGGGTTTACTGAGCACATGAAGGCTTGGATAAAGGAATTTTTTCAAATTAATCAACACATGGCGTCTTGGGGGATTGTTTGGGACACATTTAAAGCTGGGTTCAGAGGAGAAACACAGAGTTTAGAGTTCTTAAAATTTATATTAGCTAAGCAGGTACTGCAGGTCTTATATAATGAGCTCAAGACTGCTGAAGAGGAATTGGCTATTGAGTTAGCAGTAGTAATTTAGCTCGGTGTAAGTCTAAAATTGATTTGGAATGGAGCAAAGAGATTGCTATAAATTATCAAATTTACAGAAAAGAGTGTCATGAATACGGTGAGGCCACGGGAAGATGTTTAGCCCAGAAATTATGCTTGAAAGAGGCCGAACAAAACAATAACATGAATCCAAAATGCGGCTGGGGTTATCGTGTTCGATCCCCAGGAAATTCTTAGTATTTTTTTATTTCTATACAGAACTATACACAGGACATGATACTGGGGGTTCACTGATGGATAAGGGATTATCAGCCTCATTGCTGGGCCAACTGGCTCAGGTGGACGTTGAGATGCTTGATGAGCTTATTACGCTGGGGGAACCAGAACAGGCCCTAAATTCTCTTGCAGTAGGGAAAGCTGCTGGACCATATAGACTCCCCCTGGAAATTTATAAGATCTGTTTACAAGATATTAAAAGTGATATGCTTAAGGTGTTCCAAATGGCAAAAAACTGAGAGATCCCGCGAAACTGGGCCAAGGCCAATATGTGTATTTTTGAGAAAAAGGGAAAATTAGCTGAGCAGCCTGGATCTTACCAGCCAATTTCTCTTTTAAATTCTGACAGTAAAATCTACGCAAACATTTTGGCCACACATCTGGCAAACATTATAACACGCCTAGTAATACTAAAACAACATGGCTTTATACCTGGAAGAGGGACGGTAGACTATGTGAGTAGAGTAGTTACTTTCCTCGACATTGCACAGGTTGAAACTTGTGAATTATGTTTGATTTTACTCGATGCCGAAAAGGCATTCGACCGGGTGTCTTGGAATTTTCTTTGGAGGGGATTACAACAAATGGGTTTTGGGCAGGGAAATATCCAAGCTTTACAGGCTCTATATCAGCGAAAGTATGCTCAATGGGACATTATTCGGAGGCTATTTTGATTTCTAGAGACACACGGCAAGGGTGTCCATGCTTGCCACTATTATTTGCTTTGTATATTAACCCCTTTATTATTCTGCTAGAACAGAGTACAAAGATAATAAGATGATGCCTTTTATGATGGGACAAGAACGGTTTTGCGTAATGGCATACGCTGACGATATTCCGATTGTTACTTTATTTTTATTTTTTTATTTGTTTATGGCATTTCGACAATATACATTCAAATAACAGAAATTCGGCACATATTAATTAAGATCATTACAGTAATTTAGTGACCAGGACAATTTTTGTAAGGACGACAATACCTCCACAGTTCCAATTCTGATTATTATAACATATACAAGACATTCCCTCCCACCCACCTCCATTGGGGTTGTCAATGCGCACTCCTTCCATTACATTGTCCGTATCACGAATACAGTCCTAATCGTCTAGGGTGGATCCTCTACTTCAGAATGCTGTGATGCACTTTCTCGTGTGATTTCTGTGTCTATTTCTGAATGTGTGTCGCTTGTGGTACCAGCCCCTCGTACAGGCCTCCTCTTCAGGTACAGTGCCCAATAATTTTTAGTCGGTTACAGGGAGGGAGTAACTCGCTGTGCAGCCCTGTTTGCGTACAGCAGTAGATCATGTCGTTTGTCCATCTAGCCAACGTGGGGGTAGGGCCACGCATCCATGTGAGCGCGACGCATCGCTTGGCAATTAAGAAAGCCATATCCACCAATCTCCGCAAAGCCGGTGCAATGTATTTAGAGTACCCCAATATGGCCAATGGCGGAGTGGGAGTCAACGACAGTCCAGTGATGTCATTCACTTTGTCGTTTACTGCCAGCCAAAAGTCCGCCACTTTCGGGCACAACCAGGCTAAATGTAGAAAGTCTGCTGTTTGAGCTCTGCATCCCTCACAGCGAGGACTCTCCCACAAACCGTATCTGAACAGCCGCTCGGGGTGTAATAGACCCTGTTGAGGAATTAAAAGTGCAACAGGCGGTGGCGGCCATTCAGCGACACTCTACTAACACCAGCGCAGCAATATCTCCATTTTTCTTCCGGGAGATCCGTACAACGATCTGTCTGCCACGCCAAACGGGGTTTCGCATAGTGCGCTGTCCGTTCTGCGAGTGTGATACGATAAAGCTGCGAGATTTGTTGTGTTGATGTCTTGGCGGTGACAATATAATCGTACGGCAACACCACTTGTGGTTCCGCCATCTCCTCTCCCAGCAATTCCCGCAAGGCGTGTTTCACCCTCTGGAACTGAAAACATGGGAGGGCTAGGGCCCCCGAATCATCCCTCATAGTTATGTCCTCCCAGGTGCAAGCCACTCCATTGGCAAAAAGGTCACCCATGGTGTCGAGATTCAATTTAGTAAGCGCAGTCAAGACACCTATGTCTCTACAGGGACAAAGCCATGCGCACCAAGCTAATTTTGCCTCCGGAGCATACAGCAATGTGCAAGCCTGAGTGTCCATAAGGTGGTACCAGGCATGTGTCACAGAGTTTAATGAGTCCAATATGCCCGTCCTAGGCCGGGCGAGTAGTGCGGAAGTGGTGTCCGATCAGCTACTATCCCATCAATCCTCAGATGCGGCACGTCTTCTGGGCCGTGCATCCAACCATACGCGTGCGCACCTTGGGCCGCACAATAATAGAGCTCGAAGTCCGGAGCGTGCAGGCCGCCCTCCTCATAAGGGCAAATCAGAATGTCCCATGCCACCCTAGGCTGTTTACCAGCCTTCCCTGAGCTCCCACGAGAGGTTTTCCTCTGGTTTTCGTATGTATAATAACGTGTCGTCTGCATACGTGGACACTATCAAGTTGTATCCAGGGAAGCGGATACCGCGGTGACCATGATATTCCTTCAGAGCACACGCCAGAGGCTCTGTGACTAAGGTGTATATGAGAGGGGAAAGGCGGCAGCCCTGTCTGGTGCCATGGCCTATTGGGAAGGGCTCAGTCGTGATCGAACCAATGCGGGCCCGTGCCGTTGGGGAGGCGTAGAGCATATATTCAAAAGTTGGAGAAAGAGGTCCCCACGCCCATGCGGTGAAGTACCAGGCGAAGGAAAGGCCATTCAACAGAGTCGAAGGGCTTGTCCATATCAAGGAAGACAGCGACTGCTGGCACTTCCTGCTGTGTGTGTTGGAATGTCGCAAATACAGTGCGCAGGTTATAGGTCAGATTGCGGTTGGGGACAAAGCCGCCTGTTCAGGGGCGACAAGTGAAGGGATCAAAGGGCCGAGGCGGTTCACTACAATCTTCGCAAATATCTTCTCATCCACATTTAACAGCGAGAGCGGTCTATAAGAGGCGCACTCCCCCGGAGGTTTGCCAGGCTTAAGGATAGTCACTATCACTGCGTTCCTCATCGTCGGCGCCATCTCTCCCCCTTCCGCCATCTGTTCTATCAGTGTCAGCAATTTAGGTATTAGTAAATCTGAAAACGTTTTATAAAATGAGGCAGGGAAGCCATCACTGCCCGGAGCACTGCCCGCCTTCATGGATGACAGCGCCCATATTACCTCCTCTCTCTCGAATGGGCGCGCCAGAAATTCTCGGTGGGTATTTGTTAGCCAAGGCAATTTGATGTGCGTTAAATAGTCAAGTATGCGGTCCTCCAGGATCTGGCCTCTAGCAGCATAAAGCTCCGCATAGTAGCACCTAAAGCGTTCCGCCACCTGCTTGTCTGTCAGTTCCTCATGGTCACGTGGTGATCTCAGCGCGTGCCGCACAGTACCATGTCTGCTCTGCTTGATGATCTTGGCCAATACTGCCCCTGGGCGTTCACCCTCACCATATGATCTGACTATGGCATATTTTCCCATGTGTTTCACCTCTGCGTCTGCCTCGTCATGATATTCTTGTAACGTAAGCGCAAGTTCCTGTGCCAACTCTACACTGGGGTCACCATAACGACGGGATTCAATGTCTTTCTGCTTAGTTTCCATTAATGAAAGGCTACCCCGAATAGACTTAAGCACACCTGCATGTTTTGAAATGGCCACGCCCGTATATAAGCCTTATAGGCTTCCCAAACAGTTAAAAAGGAATCCACCGAGCCTATGTTTCTGTCAAAGAATTCTTCGGTAGCTGTCTCCAGTTCCTCCCTGAAAGTGTCGTCCAGAAGCTAGTACGGCGGTAGACGCCATGAAAATGGGGGGAGACGGAGCGTCTGAGCCTTAAGTGTGACCAGCACCGGGGAATGATCCGAGTAGGTGCGGGGCAACGTCTCACAGGTCTGTACCCTAGAGAGGAGAGGTGAGGAGAGTAGCCAATAATCTATACAGGTGTGAATATTGTGTTGTGCTGAGTAGTGTGTGTATCCCCCTAGTGTAGGGTATCCGGCTCTCCAAACACCTTGTAATCCTTTTCTGGTCATCTCAGCGTCTAGCACACGGGCAGAGACTGACTGCCGACTATCAGGGCCATCCGAGCGATCAAGCGCCGGAAAGCGGTTCATGTTGAAGTCTCCGCCCCACAGGACATGGCCCTCACCTAGGTCTCTAATCTTGCTGGCCAACATGAAGTAGAAGGAAGGGCATTCATAATTGGGCCAGTAAGTGTTAACGACGTGGAAGGACATGCGCTTGCCAGTATATTCTGTGATGGTATACCGTCCCTCTGTATTCGTGGCAACATGAGTAATGGTCAGAGAGGCCTTAGGGTTCACCCAAGTAAACACCCCCCTGGCATTAGAAGTGAAGCCAGCAGCATGAATGTTGTTGTGAAGACCCCTATAGTTCAGTGTGGGGCGGTCCTGCCTTAAGTGAGTTTCCTGAAGTAAGGCTATGTCAATCGCATGTCTTGAGAGGTATTGAAGTACCCGTCTGACCTTTCTGTGGTCAATTAAACCTCTAACGTTCCATGTCAGGAGTGTGATAGTGCCATTGTTGTGTATACACTGTGTCATAGTGGGGGGGGAGGTATGCATATGTAGTGGAGCATTATCATACGGGCTAGCGTCCAGTGCGTCTGTCTATATATGCGATTGCCAATATCTTCTAAGCCCAATCTTACAACAACAAAACAATTTCTGTCACTCATAAGCAACAAAGAAGAAAAAACAAAGTGCTCCCACAGACCCCCTCCCACGCTTGCCCAACCCCAACATGGCCGCGTCCCATCCTGCCCCACTCCCGATCCCACACTATCCCTCTCGATTGAACTTCATACACTCCACCCCCACCTCCCCCTCTCGCCATCCCCAAGACCAAATGAAAGATACAAAACGTCACATAACAAAGACAAAACTCCCAGAAGTGAGAACTAATCAGGAAAATATGGTACATACTCAGGGGTGTAGGTAGCTTGCTCATATTGAGTCTATATCAGTAACTGTTACGTGCTCCCGCCAAATTGCCCTGCTCCCCGCCTCTGTAAAGAAAAAAGAACGAGAAATAGCCAGTGCTCCCCAAAACAGCAGATCATTTCCCATGTAAGTGTGGAGCTATACCGCTCATCTCAAGATTGCTCCATCTCACCACACCTCTCGCTGTTTACCGTGACAACCACTGCAAATCCATCTTGGACTATAGAAACAGTGTACAATGTCATACTACCACCAATGGACCCTGGACATCAGACCCCTTGGATATACAACCGAAGAGGGGGAGAGGCAGCCAAAATAATATTGTAGAAATGTCTCTAGTGAGAGAGCACTCCCCCTCACCACACCATTACTCTTCTCAACTTCCCTGCAACGAGTTTTGCAGCGACTTTAAAATACAGTTCCGGCTCAAACCTCTGCCTGCCTCAGAAAAGAACTCTATCAGTCAACATAAAAAGTATCAAACCCATGTGCAGGCCATGCATGTACAAATACCTCCCTTAGTAGCCGGCCATGTTCTTAGTCCTGTTCCTCCTATTGACTATCGGGTGCCTCCACCATACCTCCACTGCTGGAATGCATTCCGAGTGTCCCTGCGCCAGTCCTTCATGGCTTTCTGCAGAGCCCTCGGGTCCGTGAAGATCGTAGACCTTCCCTTTCTGTTAACCCTTAATTTTGCGGGGTACAACATCGCATAGTCAATTCCAAGGTCACGAAGTTGGCGCTTCATGGGGACAAATTGACGTCTCGCTTCCTGAACTCTTGCAGTGAAATCAGGAAACAAGGAAAGTGTGCTACCCTCGTAGGTTAGTGGTTGTTTCTCCCAGGCTAGTCTTAAAGCAGTATCACGATCTCTGTAATTAAGAAGCCTGGCCACAATAGGACGCGGTGGGGCTCCCAGCTTTGGTCTCGGGCCAAGGGTACAGTGGGCTCTCTCTATGACGAACATTTCTGAGAAGACGGTGTCCCCTAGTAGCTTTTTCAGAAGAGATTCCTCAAACAGTTCCATATTTCCCGTTTGGGTGTTTTCTAGAAGGCCCGTAATGCGTATGTTGCATCTACGTGAACGTGCCTCCAAGTCCTCAGCCTTGTCTTGCAGGATCTGGATCACCTTGCCCAGTTGTTTATGTTCCGAGTCTAGAGTTGTTTGCGCCTCTTCTACCTCGCCGATTCAGCGTTCCGACATATCCAGACGTTCGGCGTGTTTGTCAAGTCTCTCCGCCATTTGGTCCATCCGGTACGTGAGCGCGTCCATTTTGGTACCTAGGGATGTAATGCCGCCCTGCAGGTTTTTTTTCCATAGCCAGTAACATGCCACGTATGTCAGGCTCCATTGCTTCCCCCTCTCCTGAGCGCTCAGCTCCATTTTTTCCACCTCGTTCGGTTGAGGGTCCGAGGCTTTGGATTTTCTGCTGGTCTCGAAGGTCAGTTTGGGTTGCGTACGATCTGGTCGACCCATGGCTCCGCAGTCCAGCTCAGTTTTAGTCAGCACACTAGAATCTCTTATATTACCGGTCTCCCAACCTCGGGGCAAGCAGTATGCGCGCGGCCGGCACAGGTCCCACCACTAGGCGGGAAATGGCGACCCACAGGAGGGTGCACGTTTAGCACAGCGCGGCCGCGCTGTCCCACAAATCAAACCAAAGATGAGGAATGCCGGCCAATTAGCGTCCACAGAGACGAGGAAGGCCCAGGAGTCACTCGGCCGTCTCTACCCCTGCAGCAGAGTCCACATTCAGTATATCCCTCACGCAGGAGTTATCGCAGGGCTGTAAGGAAAATACCTGTCCGGATGAGCCACTTCTCCCTTGACGCAAACACTCTCTCTGAGGTCGCTCTGGTGTACCTCTTAAAGAACAAGGCTCCTCTCTATGGTAAAGTACCTTGACCCCCAACGACTCCGGCAGCAGTCCGGACGGGACAGCAGGGCGAAGGGGAGGAAGAGAGCCCGAATGTCCAGCACTACTCGGCCCTCAGTGATGTTCAGGCACTATCATCCAACAGGTGCAGAGCGCGGCGATATAGGGCCCCCCGCAGTGGCGCTAGTTCCGGAGCGCCTCACCGCTAGGGCAAACCCCAGTACTCTCTGCCACGGGGCGCAAAGTGGCAAAACAGCCTAAGCCCGGTATATTTATTTAATGTCTGCAGGGGCAGAGGCCGGTCCCAGGGGCAGCGCTGTGCAAGGTACTTCGGCGGGGCGTCCCAGTCGCTGCAGCTCAATTGGGTGTCTCCTCTCCCAATGTGCGACTCCGCCGCCCTCAGCTCCACGACAATATTGGGCTCACCTTCACCTCCCTCCGCGCCGGTCAGAAGCAGGCTGCTTCACACTCCATGCCCCCTGGGCGTGGCAGGCGGTAGGGCCCCGCAAGTTAGGGGAGAGGGAAACTGGCAGCGAGGTCCCAGAGGCCCGATCGAAGTTGGGGCCTCGGGTGCAGAGCCACAGCCGTTCCGGGCGTCTCAATAAGCGCAGCCTGTGTGTCGCGGCTCCGCGGCACCCCGCTCCTCAACAAGGCGAGGTCTTGCGACGCTCCACACTGCTCCGTTCCGTCATCCCGCCTCCACAGTCGATCCGAGTGGACCCTAGCGGAAAGCCCCCCCAGCTCCGGCGCTGCTAGCTCCGCAATATTTGGTAGGCCGCGTCACTTCTTAATGCTGCCAGCTGTTTGGATGGTGAATATCGGCACTTTCCCCGTCCTTCATAGACAAGGATCCTCCAATACGTGCCCCCACTGTTCTGATCCAATTCACTATTGACTCGGGGTATTAAGGGCACCGCTACCCTCAGGATATGCTGAAGGATGTTGTTCGAAGCGGAGTAGCCAACGGCTTAGGCGGCCATCTCCGTAGCAGGCTAGCTCCATCCCCCCCATTGCGATTGTCACTTCAAATCCCTGTCTCGCAATACCTGAAATAGAATCTCTAGAGCAGAAATTTGGGGCTGCATCTGAGTATTCACTAAATATAGCTAAAACACAAAATTTATGTACAAGCCAAGCAATGGAAAGGGATGCTAGGTTGGTTCTGTAAGACATATATTTGAGTATTAAGATCCGCACCTCTTTAAAAGAGATTGTTGAGGTTAATTGGGGTGATATTATATGGGGTGTAAAACGATCACTTGAAAGGTGGGAGAATCTTTATTTGTCATTAGTTGGCAGGGCAAACGTTTTGAAGATGAATGTTCACCGCAGGTTATGTATTTTTTTTTAGGGCAGTGCCTTTGGAGGTCTCTGCTAAACAAATACAGCATCCATAAGCAATCTATGCTAGGTACATGTGGGCCCCAGGGAAACCTCAAAGTGCTGCGCAATACATGACCATCTCTTGAGAAAGAGGAGGATGGTCCATACCTGATTTTGCCTTTTATTATTATTCTTGTATTTTGGTTAACACACGCATTTTGTTGACTGGGGAAGAGGGTAGTAATGTGGCTGAAGCCTCCTCGATTTACCAGATGATCCTTGGCTCGGAGGTGACTCATTTTCTTTTCAAAAAGTTGGATGGCAGTGTTAAAAAGACAGATACTACATTTCTTGTAGATTAGGTATCTTTTATTGAGCACAGCACCAACGTCCAGTCAGTAAACCAGGCTAAGACGAACTGTGTTCTGCCAGGAGCTAACACTCTAATTGACATCATATAATTCCTTAAAAGGGAACAGCAAACAGATTACAACACATCCCCTTCCCAAATAAATGAAAAGAAACAGCGCAACATGAAACCTGAAAAGAACGAGCTAATAAGGAAAGGAAAAGTCATATTATGAAAGGTGAAATGACACAAAAAGAACTATAAGGAAACAGCAATTCAGGTCATAACGTAATCTTTAAATTTCAAAGGCAAATGACGTTGTCTGTTAGAAAAGTGGCAATAATTAGAACCAGTAAACGTCAAATCCGTAGAAGAGGTTCCAGCACACTGATCATGAGAAAATGTTTCAACATCATCAACATCATTTTGAGTACAGGTACGAGAATTTGAAGAGCTAGAATCACTCTTCAAACATTTGACCAATCTGGACATGCCCCAAACACTACCGTTGCTAACTTTCACAACATTTTTCTTAATGGAGATAATCGTAAAAGGACCCATAAAGGTACTTTTGCCTTTAAGCGTGTGTCTAGGATTCTTTATCAAAACCTTGTCTCCCACATTCCACTTCTTCCCTTTCACACACATTTTAGAATCATATCTTGATTTGTATTGGCTCTGATATCTTAAGATCTTCTTTTTTTTTACATCAGCTGATAAAGCCTCACCATCAATTATTGGCATCCAAGCAGGATTCAACTTGGAGATTGCCTTCCTGCTCCTTAAGGCTTCAAAAGGAGACGTTAAAGTAACAGCGTTAGGTGTGGTCCTATGTGCCCACAAGGTATCTCTTAAGATTTCCTTAAGAGACAATCTGGTATCTAATGCCCGTTTAAGGCAAGTCTTGACCAACCGGTTCATTCTCTCTGCTAAGCCATTAGCCTGAGGAGAATATATTGCAGTTTTTTGATGGATCACACCTTAACCTTTAAGAAAATCACTCATCTCACTAGAGACGAATTGGACACCATTATCGGTTACTAGCACTTTAGGTAGACCTTCAAAAGCAAACACTCCCTTAAGAAACTCAATAACCGATTTGGTATTCACAGAAGAAATACACTTTGTTGTCATTTGGATGTGTAATCAACCAATAAAATGACAAAACGTTCACTTGATGGTAGCAGATCAAATGGTCCCATGATACTGGAGCTAACACTCTAATTGACATCATATAATTCCTTAAAGGGAACAGCAAACAGATTACAACAGGCAGCTACTTTAAAAGAACTCGTTTTAAGGTATTAAATGTGGTTTTTAAAGTCTGAAAGATTGTGCGGAAAAGCTGTACTTTCTCTGTATACTCCTACTAATGCCACCGGACTCTTGCCTTCGATCTTTTGGGATCAGGTGGCTTCAGTTTGGATAAGGAAGGGGATTATCCGACTTGGCGATATGTACCAGGCTGATGGGAAGCTATATTTATTTGCGGAATTGGCAGAGAAATACCAGCTACCCTCAAGTCAATTTTTTCAATATCTGCAGTACAAGTAAGGGATTTCCTGTTAAAACATCCTATTTGTTTAAGATTGTAGAAATCATCAGATGACAGGGAAGCATTGGGGCAATTTATAAAATACTGCTAGAGGGTAGATCTGATGATTTAGAAAAGTATAACATTAAATGGAAAAACTGGGTTGGGAAGCTCTGAAACTTCATTGAAGAAATCTAATGAGGATTTTTATGGCAGCTAATTTAAAAATCAACATTATAAAATGTTGTTCAACTTGTACCATACTCCCGTTAAGATGATTGAGTGGGGGGTCAGTATGATTGGAAATGTTTTCGCTGTGGAATAGACAGTGCAGATATTGTGCATGTGTTTTTTGCTTGTACTGCATTGGATTCTCTGATAGGATCTATAGAGAGATTTCTGTCAGAAAATACGGGGTCCCTGTTAAAATTTCTGATTCAATGATGTTGCTGGGAATTGGGGAAGAACTCCTCCAGGGGAAGTTATTGTATAAATATCGTTATTTAATTTGTATGGCTACGGCGTTGGCACAGTTAACAATACTGCACTTTGGCTACATCAAGAGACCCTGTCTTTTGAGATGTGGCACACCAAGTTTCTTAATATTTATAATATGGAATACAGTCTATATGCTATCAAAGAACATAGAAAAAGGAAATTGGGGTTACTGATTTGAGGGGGCTTGAGGGCTGTTTTTGGTAGATTAATGAACTTTGGCCATCTTAACTCAGTCGGTTTTCAAGTTATTTTGATGTTAGGGGCATTATTCAGGATCATGTTTGTTTGTTTCTCTTTTTGTCTTGGTTTATTATAATCAATAACGGATGTTTTGATGACTTATGTTTTCAATTATGTATTATACATTTCGGTGCTATGGATTTCAAATAAAAAAAAAAGAGGTGACCTGACCTAAGGACACCCCCACGCCGCGCTGCCCTCCAGCTGCAGGCGATTCTGTGCCCCAGCACCTCAGGTCCGCCCTGACCTCGGTGCCCCCTCGCTGCTGCTGCTCGCTCTTCCTTTTGTTTTGCCCTCCTGTGCTTCCTTTGTATTTTCCATCTGCTTGTCTGGTATTTCACTGTATTTCCCCTACTGCTCGCTCTTCCTTTCGTTTCGTTTTGCCCTCCTGTGCCTCTTTTGTATTTTCCTTCTGCTTGTTTGGTATTTCACTGTATTTCCCCTTATTTTGTGTGCAGGGTTAGCGATTCTGCCGCTGACTCCCCTGGTGTGACCCCCCTCCGCTCCCCGCCTCCCGCCGCTGCTCCATCGCGGCCCGCCCCCTTTTTTCCTGTGTCCCCACTGGCCGCACCGCTCCCGCCTCCCAGCTGGTCCTCCCTCCCACTTTGCCTTAAATGGAGACTGCGCAGACGCGCAGCGGACACGCGCAGCGGACGTGCGCAGCGGACGCGCGCAGCGGACGCGCCGATTGTGCGCCAAAGGCAAGCCCGTCTGCACCCGTCCGCGCCTGGACCGCGCCCAGCGCCTGGACCCCTGACCCCCTCCGTGGCCAGCCCACCCGACGGACCTACGACGCCACCACCCTCTACGCACTCAATACCGGCCGGAACCCCACCTGCTACCAAGCCAGCCCGAAACGCACCCACTGACCCTTCACCTGCCAAGCCTGCCGACTCACCTGCCTCCGGATCTGCACCGCTCCCGCCAAGCTGAGCACCAGCAGCAACCACCTCAAGTGCATCCTGCTCAACACCCGCTCCGTCCACAGACACGCCGTGGAACTCTGGAACCTGCTCGACACTCCATCAACGGACGTCTCCTTCCTCACGGAAACCTGGATGAACGCCTCCTCAGCGCCCGACATCGCCATAGCCATCCTGGATGGCTACAAGATCGCCCGGAGGGACCGCGTCAACCAGACTGGAGGAGGCATCGCCATCGTACACAAGAACACCATCCGCATCACGACATACCCCGACGACACCCTCACCACCGCCGAACACCTCCACTTCCAGATATACACCGACCCCAAGACCACACTCGGAGGCACCCTCATCTACAGACCCCCGGGACCATGCACACAATTCAGCGAAGACATCGCAGACTTCATCAGCCCGCACTCCCTCCCCTCCGCCGACTACATCCTCCTAGGGGACCTCAACTTCCACCTGGAGAACAACAAGGACAGCAACACCACCACCCTGCTAGACAACCTCGCCAACCTCGGACTCAAGCAACTGGTGGACACTACCTCCCACTACGCCGGCCACACGCTTGAACCCGTCTTCTCCTCCAGCAAATACATCTCCTTCAGCCACTCCACCGGACTTCATTGGACTGACCACAGCTGTGTCCACTTCAGCTTTAGAAGAACCACGACCCACCACCACCCGCAACAGGTTCCTCGCAGAAGCTGGAATAAGATCACCACCGACCAGCTCACCACCTCTCTCAGCCAGAATCCTCCCGCCAGCACAACGGACCCCAATGAAGCAGCCAGCAACCTCACATAGTGGATCACCAACTGCGCAGATGACCTCGCTCCACTGCAGCGCCTCAGCAACATCGGAGTCCAAGAGAAGGCACTGGAGTGGATCATCTCGTTCCTCGCTGGAAGAACCCAGAGAGTCCGCCTCCCCCCGTTCTGATCTGAGGCCACTAAAGTCATCTGCGGCATACCACAGGGATCATCACTCAGCCCCACCCTCTTCAACGTCTACATGAGCCCCCTCGCAGCCATCGCACGCCAACACAACCTCAACATCATCTCCTACGCTGACGACACCCAGTTGTTCCTCTCCCTCACCAATGACCCCGCCACCGCCAGAACCAGCCTACACGAAGGGATGAAAGACGTCGCAGAGTGGATGAAGAACAGCCGCCTGAAACTGAACTCAGATAAGACGGAAGTCCTCATCCTGGGTTCATCGCCCTCCGCCTGGGACGACTCCTGGTGGCCACCTGCCGTGGGCACCACTCCCAAGCCTACGGACCACGCACGCAACCTGGACTTCATCCTGGACTCCTCCCTCTCGATGACCAGACAAGTCAATGCCATCTCATCATCATGCTTCAACACCCTGCGCATGCTCCGAAAGATCTTCCGATGGATCCCCACCAAAACCAGGAAGACGGTCACCCGGGCCCTCGTCACCAGCCGTCTGGACTACAGGAACACCCTCTACGCCGGAACCACAGCCAAACTCCAAAAAAGACTCCAGCGCATCCAGAACGCCTCAGCCCGACTCATCCTGGACATCCCGCGCCGCAGCCACATCTCTGCCCACCTGAAAGACCTGCACTGGCTCCCCATCTACAAGAGGATCACGTTCAGACTCCTCACCCACGCACACAAGGCTCTCCACGACATGGGCCCGAAGTACCTCAACAGCCGCCTCACCTTCTTCACCCCCACCCGCCAGCTCCGATCCGCCAGCCTCCGTCTCAAGAATCCGGAAATCCACCATCGGAGGAAGATCCTTCTCCTACCTTGGCAGCCAAGACATGGAACTCCCTCCCCACCCACCTTCAGCTGACCCAGAATCACCTCTCCTTCAGGAAACAACTCAAGACCTGGATATTCGAGCAGTAGCGACCCCCCCCCCCCGCCCCTCTGCGCCTTGAGACCCTACTGGTGAGTAGCGCACTATACAAATTCTATGATTGATTGATTGAGGATGTGTAAGTTAGTGTGAGTGGGTGTGTGGGTATGAGAGTGGGTATGTGAGTGGATGTTTGGGTGTGTGAGGGGGTTTAAGTGGTTGTGTGGGTAAGTGGGCATGTGAGTGGCTGTGTGGGTCTAGTAAGTGGTTTTGTGGGTGTGTGGTTGGTTTTATGGGTATGTGAGGGAGTGTGTGAGTGGTTGTGGAGATGTGTAAGTGAGTGTATGAGTGGGTGGGTGCATGAACAGCTGTGTGGATATGTGAGTGGGTGTGTAAGTGGCTGTGTGGGTCAGTGAGTGGGTGTGTGAGTGGTTTTGTGGGTCTGTGAGTTGGTGTGTGAGTGGCTGTATGGATGTGAGTGGGTGGAAGACTGTGTGTGAGTGGCTTGGTGTGAGTCTGATTGGCTGTGATTGCTGTATGGGTATGAGTGGGTGTGTAAGCGAATGTGTGTGTATGTGAGTGGTTTTGTAGGTCTGTGAATGAGTGTTTGAGTGGCTGTATGGTGTGTGACTGGTGTGTGGGTGACTATGTTGGTGTGAGTGGCTGTGTGGGTCTGTGGGCGTGTAGTTTTGTGGGTCTGTGAGTGGGAACGTGAGTGGCTGTATGGTTGTGTGAGTGGGTATGTGATTGGCTGTGAGGGTCTGTGAGTAGGCGTCTGAGTGGTTGTGTGGGTGTGCAAGTGAGTATGTGTGTGAGTGAGTAGGTGTGTGGGTTTGAGTGTTTGTGTCTGTCCTTTTTAATTTGGGTCTACATCTGCAAATCCACCACAGAGCAAACAGGGGGTCGCGCTGAGCAGCACAGTCGATCTACAGACCCTGGTGCGCGTAAAAAGGTTTTGAACAACTTCTTGTCCATGAGGTCATTCATAGACTCCTCCATCAGTCTCATGGGGTCAGGGTACCTCTACCCTGACCCCGAGTCGCAATGCAGAAAATGGCGGCCACAACTTTCCTGTTAATTTGCAGCGAGCCAATCATGGCACTGATATTGGTGTGTGAATCCGCGGATCTGCTTCTCTCGATATACATAAATCTTTTTTACTTTAATAATGCCAAAACTACTGAACAGATGTACATCAAATTACAAAAAAAACTCTCTTTCTGGACCAAGATCTAGGTTCAGGCTAAATTTGGTACAATTCCGTTCAGCGGTTTGGGCTGTAGTCATGTCTAAAATCTCTGTGGAAAATTGCATGGGGAAAGCGTGTTTTGGAACACACACCCTTTTTCTCAGTCCCTGTTTGGTAAATCTCCCCAAAACTTTACAGATAGCAGCAGAAGTGACTACCAAACTTGTTTTGAATTGAAATGCGTGCAGTCGCATTTTGAACTACCTGCAGCTTGCGCGTCACTCCTTTACAATGAATTGCATAGTCTAGATGCGAGAGAACAGGGGTTTTGTACAACCATCCATTTTGAATTTTGTGGAAGCAGGATCTTATGCAGCATCCATTGCAATCCTAAGCAAGTAGCAGAAATTTTAACAGCCTGGGCTTTCATCATTAAAGTATTTTTAAACCACATCCCTAAATTATTTATGGTTATCTTGGGGACTAGTGGAGAGCGGAGGCTAGTAGGCCAGTCTAGAACTTGAGTGCCGGAGTTGTTTCTCAGAATCATTAATTCTGTTTTAGCTCCATTGATGTTAAGGCAAAACGTTTTCACCAAGCTGGCTGCCTGCTTCAGTCATGATCCAAGTGTGGATAAGGAAGGATCTGAGTCTGGTGCAAGAGAGAAGACCAGCTGGATGTTATTCGCACAGGAAACTAAAACAATCACATGGGGCGCTATAATGTCAGCGAGTGGTTGCAGTCATAGATTAAATAGTGTTGTACTGAGTGAAGAATCTTGCAGGACCCCACAAGTAGCAGGCATAATTTTTGATACAGACTTTGCCAAAGACCTGTAATGTTTGTTCCCTCAAAAAGAAACTGACACAATCCAGGGCTTTCCTGTGATACTGCCCTTACCCTCCCTATCTAAGAGCATGGGAAGGTCAACAGTAGGGAAGGCCGCACTGAAATTTAGGAGTATGATCGCTACTGTGGCCCTTTGATCCAGCCTCCTTTTGCCCTCCTCAACCACAGCCAGAAGGGCATTTTGTGTTCTGTGTTTTGGCCTGTAGCCCATTTACTTGTGGTGCAAAATGGAGTTAGCTTCCAGGAAGTTGGACAGACATTTCTTGACATATTTCTCTGCCACTTTGCTAAGACCAGGGGATACGGCGATCGGGTGGAAATTCACTAGGCTATCATGGTCTAGGCTGGGCTTCTTGAGGTCAGCTCTGACCATCGCATCTTTCCTGGGGAGGCGCACTATATTCTTTTCTAGGGATGGATTAACTTGTCCAATGAAATGCGAAAGATAGTTTCCGGCTCAAGAGCAAGGAATCTTAGAGGTGCTTGATCCAATGGAGATTCTGACTTAACTTTCTTGAACATGACCATGAACTCATCCAGAGTGAAGGGAGTGAATTGGGAGGGGATTGGAAGATGCCTGTCCTTACTTTTATTCACTTATATTGGGTTATCACTTATATTGCCCACCTTAACGAGAGATGTTATTCATTTGAGTGTTGAATAAGGTGGCTAAGGCACAGCACCTATCAATAGAAGGTTTGACCACCGGAGGGTGGGTGTTGATACCACCAATGATTTTGTAATTTTGAAGAATTCTCTAGAGCAGTTAATGACTTATTTCATTCTCACTTCAAAATAAGAGGCCGGAGGTTGGCGAATTTCGATGTGATAGATCCTCACTCTCGATATAGTATTTTTTCATTTTCTCCATAATATTTTCTCCATGCTTTTTATGTGATCTTGCAGCTTTTTTAGCATTCTAAGCTGAGTGGTGTACCATGGGGCAGACTTATTTTTTGTTTTTTTGAGTTACTATATTCTTAGGGACTTTTTGGTCTAGGGAATGGCTAAGTCAATCAAAGATCATTTTGTGAGCGACTTCAGGGTTAGGATCTAAATCAGGTAGTATTAGGCTTAGGGAGTGTCTCCAGCTATCTTGGTTTAGTTTAGACCAATGTTTGTCTTCTACCGTCTTATCTTTAGGAAGTGGTGTAGACTCAGCTATCCTATGAGTCATGGTGATCAAGAAATAATCAGTCCATGAGAGAGGTATAAGATTAGCTACCTGTAAAGCTAGGCTGTTTGCAAAAATGGGGTCTAGTAAATGGCTCTTTAAATGAGTGGGGCCCTGAACCATTTGCTTCAGTTGAATGGTAGCTATATCGAACACTAGACTGGTTGCTTGCATATCTACGGCTTCATCAAAGTGTAGATTGAGATCCCCAATACTGTGAAATTGCTATGTTTGTAGGCCAAGCTTGCTATAGCGTTTGGCAAAGTCTTAGTGAATGTAAGAAAGTAGGATCTGCTATCATGGTTACCTCTACTTTTTGCTGGAGTCATTATGTTTTTCTGACTAGTCTGACTGGGATCCTGCTAATCAAGACCCCAGTCTCTGTGCTTCCTTCCTAATTTGGACCTTGGTGAGTACTTAGGTAAAACCAGATTGGCTACTGGAGTGCCCTTGTAAGTCCCTAGTATGTGGTACTAAGGTACCCAGGGGATAGGTATACCATGGTCCCCCATGTGTATTATGTAGGGGTGGGCGGCCAGCTACGCTCCGTGCACGGAGTGTGCGTAGTGCCGCCTACTCCGCATTTTGCGGAGCGGGCGTAGCCAGGCGGCACTACGCACGCTCCGCAGACGGAGCGTAGCTGGCCGCCACCCGCCTCCCTCCCGCCCTCCCTAAATACTTTAAATTAAAGGAATAAATTAATTTAAAACGCACTTACCTTGCCCGCCGCTGCCCGCCGCGTCCCCGGGGCTCGCTATCTTCCGTCTTCCGTCTTCTTTCCTAATGCGCATGCGCGGGCGGACGCAGCATGCGCATTTTCTCGTGAGAAATGCGCATGCGCGGCCGCCCGCGCATGCGCATTAGGAAAGAAGACGGAAGATAGCGAGCCCCGGGGACGCGGCGGGCAGCGGCGGGCAAGGTAAGTGCGTTTTAAATTAATTTATTCCTTTAATTTAAAGTATTTAGGGAGGGCGGGAGGGAGGCGGGAGGCGGGTGGCGGGGCTGGCGGCCAGTGGTGTTTGCGGAGTGGGGCTACGCGGAGTGCGGAGGTGGGCGTAGTTTCTCGCCCACTTCGCGTAGCTCCGCGAAGCCCCACTCCGCCAACTCCGCCCAGGGTTAGTATTATGCCACCCATGGGAGACCACTCAAATTGTGAATACAGGTCGACCATTGCAGCCTGTGTAAGTTGGTGCTAGCACCACTTACGACAGAAATAACTTTTCTTATAACTGATGTCACTGCACTTAAAACCTATCAGTCACCCCTAAGGCATGCCTTTCAATCCTGAAGGCAGATTGCTTGGCTATAAGCATCCCTGCATGAGCAGGACAAACCTACAAGCCTGAGTCCATTCTCCTCGGTTGAAAGTACATCAGCTATTACGATATATAGATTGCCCATGTGTCATTACGTGATAGCTAACTCTACACTAGCTGTAAGGAACCCTTACATGTTTGGAATCAAACATGTTGGAATCATACCCCAACACCATAAACTGTGTTGAAGGTATGATTCCATACACTGTGCCCTCAGTGCTCCCGGTACCAGTCTTCCAGAGTCTGACAGCAAGCGATGGCTGCTGCAGACCACAAACATGATTCTACCATTTTGATGCTGGGCCAAGCTTGAGCAGAGGAAGGTAGGAAGATAGGTTTCCTGTCACAGGGAGGGATGACCACCTCCCAGACAGGACATAGTGTATTGGGCCAGGGTGGAGCTCTTGCCAGCACCACTAGACTGGTTTGAAGGGCACATTTGGTGCCCTCCTTTCCTTGCATATTCCATTTGGAGCCAGTTCTGGGAGCCGTTGCCTCCCCCTGTGGTGTGAAACTGGACAAAGGACATGGGAGTATCCTCCCCATTATCCAGCCCCTCCTCTGGGAGAGACCCCTGAATCGTCCCAACCCTCTCTTTAGGGTACTTAAGGGATTATCTGTGGGTAGTTCTTAAGATTTGTCGTGGGACAAGATTCAGATCCGAAACCACTTTATCTACAACCATCTGGGCACTTTGGACTTCGCTTTGGGAACCGAGACTGTATCGCGAAGACTCCTTCTGTTCCTGGTCTCGTCGTCCTGCCAGTCTTCTGCGTCGTCTGTGCCTGTGCACCATGCAGTTTCTTCTACCGGCCTGTGGACATCCAAGACAACCAAAGGCATCTCCCTTGGAGTGAAGTAGTCACTCCCCTGAACCTGCAGGCACCGCAACAAAGTTGACTGCTCTGCTGTTCTTAAGCTCCCATGGACACCGAAAGGTTCAGCAACACAGGTGGTAGTTCTGCGACTCCCTCAAGGCAAGCACAGTCTTCACAGCAAGTTTGAAGCCAGTATTCCTCGTCAGAACCGATGGAGCAGTACCCATGTGCACCGCGGCGACTTGCCATTGCCAAGGTTTGTTGACTCTTTTGTCCCGAGATCTTGAGGCTCCAAGTAGCTCCAACCTCAAGCATCTCTTGCTACCAAGATCCTTATCCCCACCACATCCTCTGCACTGGGGGCCTTCATCTTTCGTGAGCTGCTCGAGGTCTTCTTGCGACTACTGTGCCTTTGACCTTGGGGTCCTCTCGAAGGTCTTCTTTGGTTCCCATGGGTCCTCTTGAAGGTCTTCTTTGGTTCCCATGGGCGCCCTTGTTTGCTCAGGCCCTACTCTGACTTACCTGCACTTGGTGTGTCCCTTGGACCTTGCTGGTCCCGATATTGCACCTTTTTCTCATGCCACGTTTGTTGCTGCTGCCAAGGCTTGTTGCTGCTCCCTCCGGACCCCAACTCCAGGGTCTTGACTTCAAACGTGGGACAGCTCGTGAACGGCTCCTGGTCTTCCACAGCATTGCCTGGTCTGCACAGCTGCAGCACCAAAGTCACTTCAACTCTTCTGCATCTTCCGACATCGGTGGACATTCGTCTTCCAGGCCTCCTGGTGACTCCTGAGAGGCATAGACTGTCCCCCCTGCTTGCAGGTACCTCTCATCCTGAATCCATCCTTGGGTTCCACCAGACTCTTCAGCTTCTTTGCCAGCGGTATCTTTACCGAAGTCCTCTATTTTGGTCTAGGGCGGTTTCTAACGTCACTTCGCACCTATGCACCCGGCTTCCCTGGTGTAGGTATTCTGGTTCCGGGGTATCCACTGTTTTGGCGACTCTCTAACCTTCCATCTTCCACTGGGTTTCTTCAGGGTCCTCTGGGTACGGTCCATCTTAAAAACTGCAACTGCGTCTTCTCCATTGACTTGTGTTGATCATGCGGTCGTGTTCCCATTCTGCACATTGCCTCTTGGGGTTCCTGGGTACTTGCCTTGGGTGGGTCCTTGGGTTCCCAACACATCTATGTCTTCTGGGTCTAGTCTTGACTGAGGTCATGGGTCACATTTCCCTTTCTTATTATATGGTTTGGTCTTCCCCTGGAGACCATGTGTATTCATGCTACTTACCTGTTATATTGTTGAAGTACTCTGTGTATTGTAAATGTAAATGTAAATGTAAATGTATAGGCATTTATATAGCGCACTACTTACCCGTAGGGTCCCAAGGCGCTTCGACCACTGCGAAACCCTTCCTGGCTTCCCTGAGAGATGGTCCCTTAATGGGTATCTCCAGGGTGAGACCAGGCATCCCCGGCGGTCTGGTGGGGCCGTTAGTGAAGATGAGGCAAGCTAATGCCCAGAGTTGCCGAGTGTGATCGCTGATCAGAGTGGGCACCGAGGCGAGAGAATTATCGAGTCCGCTGACCCTGGTCCAGAAACCTGCCGCGCCGGGAATCGAACCCTGGTCCCGGGCCGTCCTCTGCTCTCGGGTCTGCCGCCTCTAACCAGTGAGCCACACTACTTCACACAATTGTGATTATATCTCTGAGCTGGAGATCTTGCAATGTGTTAGTGAGTGTTTATAATAAATTCATATTTTTATAACTACACTGTGTGGTTCTTTTTCACTTAACCTTCACTATATGATTAGTACTGGTGAAACAAGCTGCTTTACACTCCTTCTGGACTAAGCCTGAAGGCTGCTCTCCACAGCTACCACTTAGAGAATTTTTTAAAGATGTCTAAGACCACTAAAATTATCATAGGGGTTGTCTGAATTAGTGCAGGGTGCTACACTTGCATAAGTGAGCACCATATACTAAGCCCGCCTCCCACATTGGTGTGTAGCGGTTGGGACTCAAGCCTGCATTGTTTTACCAACTAAGTAATTGAAAAACCATCACTATTATTGGGCGCATATAATATTTTTACAGACAAGTAAGTTCTACTGAACTTTTAGATTGGTTGTTAAGGGTCCAGCACAACCTTTGCCCCAATCTTAGGACGTTTAGTTTCTACTAGGGTAGGTAGGTGCAACACCACACTACACCTAGTCACCATGTCTTTAATTGTTAATCTCAGTGGCTCACAAACCTCTAGATACAGTGGTCTGAAGTTCTAGGAACTAAGGACCCCGTGTAGCTCTAGAAATAAAAAGGCACTTAACCCCACCACAAAGTATCTCTTAGAGCTACTTATCCAGGATTACCTCCAGAATCCTAACAGGTCAGAGGAAAATAACAATTTGGGTGGAGATGCTCCAGAAGAGAGGTCAGGAGGGGTTCCCTCTACTGACCTGAATTCTGAGTATGGCCAGGAGGACTCCACACTGGAAAATTCTAATTCCTTAGGGAATAGTGCAGATGGCACAGAGGGTGTCCCTCGAAGTAGGTCCCCCTGTATTCCCCCTGGGAGGGTTAAGAATAGGCAGAGGAGGTCTAGGTCTCCTTCTACCTATTCCAAAGCTTCAGATAATTCCATAGGGACCTCCATCTCTAGCAAGAGGGAGGACTCCTTGGATAGGGAATACCACCTGATCAAATTTCAGAGATTTAGACTTGGGCAACATCAGTTGGCCCTTGACAAGGAGATCCTAGTAGTACAGAACGCTAAGAAGAAACTGGGACTACAGCCTCATGGTGGTAGCAATAGTGTACCTACAATCGGGGAGCCATCCTGTGGAAAAGTGTGGCTCAATGGTGGAGAAGTGTGGCTCAATGATTAAAGCGGCAGACCCTGATCCAGAGGTCTAGCCTGGGACCAGGGTTCAATTCCCCGCCTCGGCGGGTCTTGCGATCAAAATTCCACGGACCTGATAATTCTCGCCTCGGTGCCTGTTCCAATCATGGAGTCCCACTCTGCAACTCTGGGCAATAACTTGCTTAATCTCCACAACGGCCCCCACAACGCTAAGGATGCCTGGCCTCCACCTTGGGGGTACCCAGGAGTGGACGCCTCACAGGGAAAGCCAGGATGGGTTCTACAGCGGTATTCGTACAAGCGCCTTGAGACCCTTGCGGGTGAGTAGTGCGCTAAAAAAGTATCAATTAACATCCTTTAACACTAGGAACCTGAGCAGGATAGTCCCGCCTTACCAAGAGGGGGATGACATCCAGAAATGGATTACTGCATTGAAAAGGGCCTGTAAAGTTCAGAAGGTCCCTCAAGGGCAATGGGCAACTATCCTGTGGCTCACCATTGCTAAAAAGGGTAGAGATAAGCTCCTCACGGTTAGAGAAGAGGATGCTGACAATTACTCAGTCTTGAAGGATGCTCTCATAGATACGTTTGGCTTAACCACTGAACAGTATAGGATTAAGTTCAGAGATTCCCAGAAGGTACACACTCAGGACTGGATTAATTTCATAGAGAATCTCTGGAAGCCTGGATTCATGGAAGCAAAGTACAGGACTATGAGGGATTGTACAATTTGTTGATAAGGGAGAACATCCTTAATAATTGTCAGAATCAACTACTGTACCAGTACCTGGTGACTGATCCGACCTCTCCCCAAGAATTGGGAAAGAGGCAGACAAATAGGTCCACACCAGAGTTAAGCAGAAAAAACATGGTGGTGGAGGTGACCAGAAGAAGTACTATTCTTCTAAAACCCAAGAGAAATGTCGGGAGGAGGGTAAAGATAAATCGGAGTCTTGTCCACAAAAACCTGCATCTGGGGGAGAGTCCCAGAACTACAAGAAGGGGATAAATAAAGCTTGGTGTTATTTATGTAAAAACCCATTGGACAAGAGATGCTGATTGTCCAAAAGACAAGGAACCTACTACCACTCTTCCTAAGGCAACTGCTTCCCTTAGCACCAGTACAACCCAAGGGATTAGTAGGGTTAACCTTTTGTTCTGAGATGGGTTCTGGCCTAGTCAGACCTCCAACTCAGGCTGTCATTGTCTGTGATGGTGGAATAGATCTTGCCACCTTACTAGTAATTCCCACTAACTTAGGCAAGTACAGGCAACAGCCTTTAATAAATGGAAACAAATCTATGGCTGACAGGGACACAGGGCCCAGTGTCACAATGGTGACAAAGAAACTTGTGTCCCCTGAGCAGAACATCCTTAGTCAGTTGTACCAAGTAACTAATGCAAGCAATGTCAGGACTGATCATTCCTTGACAGTTGTGAATCTCAGCTGAGGAGGGGTAACTGGCCCTAAAAGAGTTGTCGTTTCTCCAGGCCTGCCTGTAGATTGTCTGTTGGGCAATGATCTAGAAACTGCAGCCTGGCCTGAAGTGGAGTTCCCGACACATGCAGAGATGACGGGCATCTCTGCCAATGCATTTGCTGTCACCAGGGCTCAGACCAAACAGCTCAACACTAAGGAAGGACTGGATCCTGAAAGAATGGACCAGATTGCTCCTAAGAGAAGGGGCAGGAAGGGTAAAGAATTATCCTTCTCCCAAGCTCCCAGTGAGGGTCAGTCTCCTGAGGGTGATGATCTCAGTCCCTGTGAAGGAACTGTCTCAGAAGAACACAAGCCTGACCAGGCAGAGTTCTTGGGGGCAGGGGTCCCTTCCAGAGCAGACTTGCTTTTGAAGCAGAAATCTTGCACCTCTCTTGAACAGCTCAGACAACAAGCTACTGCTGAGGAAGCAGGCAGTATCAGTGGGTACCAAAGGATCTATTGGGAAGATGGGCTTCTGTTTTCTGAAGTTGGAGACCCCAAGCCTGGTGCCACCAGGAGGTTGGTAGTACCTCAGAAATTCAGTTTTTCTTCTATCCCTAGCACATGACATTACCCTTGCAGGACATCTTTGGGAAACGAAGACCTGGGACAGGATTGTCCCTAATTTTCACCGGCCCCATATGTCAGAAGGCACCAAGGAGTTTTGCCACTCCTGTGCCACTTGCCAAGGCAGTGGTGAGTCAGGTGGCACTGCAAAGGCCCCCCTTAGTTTCACTCCCAGTGTTTGGGGCTCCGTTTGAGAGGGTAGGAATTGACATTGTTGGCCCCTAGAACCCTCCTACTGCATCTGGACACAGTTACATCCTAGTGGTGGTGGACCATGCCACTAGGTATCCAGAGGCTAGTCCCCTTAGGACACCACAGTTCCTGAGGTGGCTAGGGCCCTCCTGGGAATAATTTCCAGGGTGGGCTTCTCTAAGGAGGTCTTAAAAGACAGAGGTACCAACTTCATGTCTAGTTATATCACTGCAATGTGAAAGGAGTGTGGAGTAAACTATAAGTTTACCACACCCTACCATCCACAGTGCAAAATGCTTGTTGAAAAGTTCAACAGGACCCTAAAGGGTATGATAATAGGACTCACAGAAAAGCTCAGGCAAAAATAGGATGTCCTACTACCCTGCCTTCTCTTTGCCTACAGAGAGGTTTCCACAGAAGGGGGTTGGCTATAGCCCATTTGAACTTCTGTTTGGGCATCTAGTTAGGGGTCTATTGTGTCTACTTAAGGAGGGCTGGGAGCAACCTCTCAAACTTCCTAAACAGGATATATGTACTATGTCATTGGTCTGCATTCATGTATGGTTGAGTACATGAAGAAGGCAAGCAAAAACCTTGAGGCTAGCCTGGAGCTTAGCATGGCCAAAAGGCTGTACTGAATGTTTACCAACCAGGACAGAAAGTGTGGGTGGCCTCCCACACCATCCTTGAGAAGAAAGCGAAGTTCACCTACTTGGTGGACCTATGTATCCAAGAAGTCCCCACAGGGTACTTCATGTGAACCACCTAAAAGCTTTTGTAGGCAGGGCTGACATGAGCTTGCTCATGGCCACTGAAGAGGGGCAGGAGGAAGAGAGTGAACCTCTCCCTGATTTCCTCTCTCAGAACACTGTTGATGGGTCAGTTGAAGAAGTAGCCTTGGCAGTCAGCCTCACTGACCAGCAGCAAGCTGATTGCAGGAAAGTCATCAATCAGTTCAACCACGTGTTCTCTCTGACACCAAGTCAAACCACCTGGTGTACCCATGAAGTGGACACAGGTGACAGTCTGACTATGAAGAAAAACATTTACACACAGCCTGACCATGTCAGAGACTACATCAGGACATAGGTCCAGAAGATGCTGGAATTGGGGGTCATTGACCTTGGCCTAATCCTGTAGTCCTCGTACCAAAACCTCACATCAAAGGTGGCAATAGAGAAAGATGAGGTTTTATGTGGACTACAGAGGCCTCAATGCAGTCACTAGGACTGACGCCCATCCTATTCCCAGCGCGGATGAGCTCATGGATACTTTGGCCTAAGCTAAATTTCTGAGCACATTTGTCCTTACTGCTGGCTACTGGCAAATCAGACTTGCTGAGGATGCCACACCAAATGCAGTATTCGCAACCCCCAGTGGGCATTATCAATTTATTGTAATGCCTTTTGGCTTGACGAATGCACCTGCCACATTTCAGAAGTTGGTGAGCAATGTCCTAACAGTTCTGGATGTGTATAGTGAAGCATATCTACGTAATATTGCTGTCTTTAGCTCCACTTAGGAAGATCACCTGGTCCACTGCACAAATGTTCTGGAGGCACTGAAAAAGGCAGGCCTCACTATAAAGGCCACCAATTGTCAGATAGGGCAGAACAAGGGTGTAGACTTGAGCCACCTAGTAGGTGGAGGCCAAGTTCAGGCATCGGAAAGCAATATCCAGACCATCGTGAACTAGTTTGCTCCCACTATCCAGACTCAGGTCAGAGCTGTCTTGGGCCTGACTGGGTACTACAGGAAGTTTGCTAAGAGGTGAGGGTCTCTTGTGACTCCCCTTAATGATCTCACCTGCAAGAGAATGGCAAAGAAAGTTCAGTGGACAGTAAGCTGTCAAACGTCATTTGATGACCTGAAGCAGGCCATGTGCACTGCTCCCTTTCTGTAAATTCCTGATTACTCCAAAACCTTAATTGTTCAGACAGATGCTTCTAAGATAATGGTAGGAGCTGTTTTGTTATAACTTAATGCAGAGGGCCAGGACCAACCAGTAGATTTTATAAACAGAAGGTTAACTGCCTGGGAGAAACGTTGGTCAGCTACAGAGAGGGAGGCATTTGCTGTAGTCTTAGCCTTGAAGAAGCTGAGGCTATACCTGCTTGGCGCTCACTTCCTTGTTCAGACAGTCCATAAGCCCCTCTTATGGCTTAAACAAATAAAGTGTGAAAATCCCAAGCCTTTGAGGTGGTCCATTACCCTACAGGGGATGGACTTTTCAGTGGAGCATAGGCCTGGGAGTAACCATGCCAACGCAGATGGACTCTCCAGATAGTTCCATTTTTGAAAATGAAGGTTAGTCTCATCTCCTTATGTTTTTTTGGTCGGGTGGAGGTTGTGTAGGAAAGTAGGGTCTGCTTTCATAGTGGCCACACTTTTTGCCTGTCGTCATGTTTTTCTGACTAGTCTGACTTGGATTCTACTGATCAGGACCCCAGTCTCTGTGCTTCTTCCCTAAATTGGACCTTGGTAAGTACTTAGGTACCCCACCCAGATTGGCTACTGGTGTACCCTTGTAAGTACCTAGTATATGGTATTAAGGTACCCAGAACATTGCTAGCTCAGGCGTCCTCCATGGGCTGTAGCATGTATTATGCCACTCATGGGAGATCACTCAAATTGTAACTAAAGGCCTAACATTGCTGCCTGTGTAAGCTGGTGCTAGCACCACTTACAACCGATATATGTTTTCTTGTATCTGAGGTCACTGCACTTAAACCCTATATGTCACCCCTAAGGCAGGCCTTTCAATCCTTAAAGCAGGGTGTTTGGTTATAAATGTGAGGGTGCCCCTGCATGAGTAGGACACCCCTACAATCCTCGGAGTCCCTTCTCCTGGGTTGCAAATGCATTAGGCATTTCGATACATTACACAATGGTTAACTCTAAACTGGCTGTAACAAGCCCGGACATGTTTGTTATCAAACATGTTGTAATCATACCCCAACACCGTAAACGGTGTTGGAGGAACGATTTCATGCACTGTTGGACTCCTCTGGGAAGCCCTCAGTGTTCCCAGTACCAGTCTTTCACGGTCTGACAGCAAGCTATGGCTGCTGCCGACCACAGACACAATTCTACCCTCCTGCTGCACAGCCAAGCTCGAGCAGGTGAAGGTAGGACAATAGGTCCCAGACAGGACTTCCTGTATTGGGCCAGGGTCACTTGCCATTGCCACTAGACTGCTTTGAATTGCACATTTGGTACCCTCCTTACATACTCCAGTTCAGGGATTCGTTGGCTCCCGCTGAGGTGCAAAACTGAACAAAGGACATGGGAGTATCCTCCCCACTGTCCAAACCCTCCTCTGGTAGGGACCCCTGAATCGTCCCAACCCACTCTTTAGGGTACTTAAGGGCTTACCTTTGGGTGGGTATTCAGATTCTTCCTGGGACAAGATTCAGATCCGGAACCACTTTATCTTCAACCGTCTGGTCACTTTGGACTTCCCTTTGGGAACCAAAACTGCACGGGAAAGACTCCTGCTGCTCCTGGTCTCTTCGTCCTGCCAGCCTTCTGCATCATCTGTGCCTGCGCTCCTTACGGGCTCTTCTAAAGGCGTGTGGACATCCAAAACACACAAAGGAATCTCCCTTGGAGTGAAGGAGTCACTCCCATGCACCTGCAGGCACTGCAAAAAGCTGACTGGTCTGCTGTTCCTGAGCTCCCATGGACGTCTAAGCATTCAGCAACACAGGTGGTGGTTCACAACTCCCTCGAGAACTCCACTCTCTTCACAGCAAGTTACAAGCCAGTCACCCTCGTCTGAACTGCTGGAGCAGTACCCCTGTGCTCTGCGTTGACTTGCTGTTGCCAAGGTTTGTGACTCTCTTCTCCCAAGATCTTTGGGCTCCATGAAGCTACAGCCTCAAGCATCTCTTGCTACCAAGATCTTCATCCTCACCGCATCCTCTGCACTGTGGGCCTTCATCATTGGTGAGCTGCTCAATGTCCTCCTGTAACTCCTTTGCCTTTGGCATGTGAGTCCTCTTGAGAGTCTTCTTTAGTTCAAGTTGGCTCCCCTGTTTGCTCGGGCCTACTCTGACTTACCTGCACTTGGTGAGTCCCTTGGACCTTGCTGGTCCTGACACTGCACCTTTATCATCTGCCATGTTTGTTGCTTCCGCTAAGACTTGTTGGTGCTCCCGCCAGATCCCAACCCCCTGGCATTTGACATCCGACGTGGGACAGCTCATGAATGGTTCCTGGTCTTCCACAGCGTCACCTGGTCCACACAGCTGCCGCACCAAGTTCACCATCAACTCTCCTGCATCTTCCGACATTGGTGCACATTTGTATTCCGTGCTTCCTATTCACTCCTGCGTGGCATAGACTCTGTCCCCCCTGCTGGCAGGTACCTCTGATCCTGAATCCATCCTTTAGTTCCACTGGACTCTTTCAGCGGCTTCGCCAGCGGCATCTTTATTGAAGTCCTCCATAGTGGTCTACGCCGGTTTCCAACGTCACTTCTCAACTATGCACCCGGCTACCCTGCTGTAGGTATCCTCGTTTCAGGGGTATCCATTGGTGGGGTGACTCTCTAAACTTCCAACTTTCACAGGGTTTTCTAAGGGTCCTCAGGGACGTGTCCCTATTCTTAAAAACTGCAACCGCAACATCCTCATTGACTTGTGTTGATCATGCAGTCGTGTTCCCACTCTTCACCCAGCCTCCCTGGTGGTCCTGGGTTCTTACCTTGGGTGGGCCTTTGGGTCCCAAACACCTCTACGTCTTCTGGGTCCAGTCTTGACTTAAGTTGTGGGTCGCATTCCACTTTTAGAGTGATCGGTTTGGCCTCCCCCTGGAGACTCTGTATATTCGTTCTACTTACCTGTTATATTGTTGAAGAATGGTGTGTATTTGGCGCAAACTTCCGCTTTCCTTGCTTGGGCGCGCGGCATTATTTAAAATGATGTCCTTGCCCAGGTTCCTGTACGCCCTGCAGAATACTCAAGATCCGGTTCCCGCCCGGTACTTCCGGGAGATCGAGGGCCTTCAACGTGCCTTGCTTTGGGACGGCCGGCCCCGCATCGCTATCATGAAGCTCACGCTTCCGTGGTACGATGGGGGAATAGCGCTACTGGATGTACGTAGATATTACTGGGCCTCCCAGTTAGCGGCCATCAATCACGGTCTCTATGGTCCGGAGAACAACCCTGGATACGCCATGTATAGGTGGCTCCTGGGTGGCGGTAATTACTATAGGGCGCTCTACTCGAGGTCTCTAGATGGGCGGATGTCGGGCCCAACGAAAACGGCGGTCCATATTTGGAGGGCAATTACCAAGGCGCAGGGCTGGCAAGGTAAACTGACTAGGCTGACCCCACTATACGATTCGGACATCCTGGGCAGGTTGTGGCACACCAAAGGTTTCGATAAGTGGGACCTTATAGGTATCTCCAGGGTGGATGATATGTTATCGAGAGGTGAGATTAAGACCTTTTCCCAGCTACAGGATGAACATCAGTTGGGTACATCGGAATTTTTCCGGTATGCCCAGTTACGACACGCATTGCTCTCTGCTAGGCCGGAGGAGGGGGCGATCCCAGAAAGCTCCCCGTTGGAAGATAGGGTGCTGGACGGCCATATGCCGGACAGCGCCATTTCACTGTCCTATAAGAAGCTTATAAATGTTCGCACCGACCTCCTCCTGGGTGTGAGGGATCAGTGGGTGCGTGACGGATTGGAAATCGATGACAAAGACTGGCAGAGTGCGGTGTCCTCCCCTAAGGAGGTTGCCATCTCTTCCCGTCTCCGACTGGTGCAGCTTAAGGTCCTGCATAGGGTTTACGTAACTGGCCCCCGACTTGTGCATATGGGCTACTCGGTCGATGGGCTTTGTCGCCGCGGCTGTGGTGCCCTTGCCACTTTTATGCACATCCTCTGGGAATGCCCCGCCATAGCCTCTTACTGGAGACGTGTGCACCTGATTATGAGCGAGGTGACTGGGGTAGCAGTTCATGCGGAAGCTAGGAGGTGCCTCCTCAACATCTGGGATCCGACGGACCACAACGTGGCTCAGACGCAGTGGGTGACCCTTGGCAACATGGTGGCTAAACGTGATATTGCTCAGAAGTGGGGAGCTTCAGTAGCTCCCAAAGTTGTACAGTGGAAAGCCAATATGGATTGGTGTATGTTTAGGGAGAAGACGGTCTATGTTGCCAGGGGTAAGCCTAAAAAGTGGCAGAAACTGTGGGGAGACTGGAATACGTACAGGGGAGACATCTGTGTACCCCCGGAACCTGTCTCGCTGGAGGAACATCTGTCGCTGTAGCCTGCGACACCAACTGTAATACGTTGTAAATATTATCCTGTGTTTTCCTCTCCCCTCCTCGCTCCTGGCCTTTTATCCTGTTTTCATGCTTGTGTTCCCTATGTTCCCCCCCTACCCCCCCAACAACGCCTCACTGGTTTCTTGTACTCCATTGCCACTCTCTTCGCGCCCATTCTGGCGCTCCTTTTTCTCTTTCTTTTCTCTATGTTCCTTTATAAAAAACAAAATCAACCTTCACTGTTCTGCTACATTGATTCTTGCACTATTGTTCTCCTGATTCGTTATGCTGCCTTGCCTCCGGGATGTCAGGCTGAATAGCTGTGTGCACTTTTTTCAAATAAAGGTTTTAAAAAATTTAAAAAAAAAAAAAGAATGGTGTTTATTGTGATTATATCTCTGGGGTAGGAGATAGTGCAATGTGTTAGTCAGTGTTTATAATAAATGCATATTTATATAACTACACTGTGTGGTTCTTTTTCACTTAACCTACACTATATGGATAGTACTGGTGAAACAAGCTGCTTTACACTCCTTCTGGACTAAGCCTGAAGGCTGCTCTGTAAAGCTCCCACTTAGAGAGCTTTCTAAGGTTGTCTAAGACCACTAAAATCACCATAAGGGATGTCTGGATTAGAGCAGTGTGCTACAGTTGCATACATAAGCACCATATACTAAGCCAGCCTCCTACAGTGAATAAGGTTGAAGATCCTGGGGGAGGGGGGAGAGGGGTTATTAAGCATCCTGTGAAAGTGGTTGTATGGGCAGTAAAATGTCAAACACCAAACTTTCACATTGTGGGAGTGTGAGGATATCGGTTCGGTGTTTGAGGGAGGACTTCAAAATAATAGCCAGTCCTCCCCATGTTTTGCCTGCTCTGACCCTACATACTATGTAACAAGCTGGGGGAGTTGACTGAACTATATCAGAGCCTGATTCCACATGGAGTCAAGTCTCCGTAAGCAAGAGTACATCAGGTTTTATATCTTTCAAAAAAGATAATAGATCACTTTTATGTCATAGAAGGGACCTACAGTTTAGCAAAAACATGTTCCTTGTCAGTTTAAGTGATGGGGAGGTACAGAGAGAAGGGTTAGTAAGAAGCTGTAAAGGCAGTACTTATATTTATTATCCCCCTTTGAGAGGTCCATTGAGTTGCTGCAATTATTAGTAAGTGCCACTCTTAGGTTGAGAAGTGATTCCCTGGAATAAGCTGCTATATAGGAATGTAAAGATGCAGGGATTCTGGCCCTGGTCTCGGACGAGCATAGACAGGCGCATATGGGCTTGCCTTTGTTGCACCTTTAGAGTGTCTACTGCATGCCCACTGCCCTGCCATTTTTGTAGCGAGGCTAACCACAACCACTAGAGCGCCAACCTGTTTTAGTCAACTCTATAGTTGGAATAAAGGGCAAGTTCAGTAATCAAAATTCACATTAAGAAAATTAAAAACATTGAAAACAACTAATTCCCCAGCAATTGGAACCTTCAAAATCGGTGCAATAAGTATCAGTTCCCCTTAAACAATTTAGTTCTAAAAAGGATTGTGGCATAAAAATATAACCGATTGGCGTCAGCCTCAAAGTCCAGCCTCTCCTCCACTTTTCCCCTGCTGCCCTGGAGTTTTTGTAGTGAGGCTAGCCCCAACCACTAGTGCGCAGACCTGTTTCAGTGACTGTATGGTAGGGGTAAAGTGCTAGTGTGGTAATCCAAATTAATTAAAAAAAAATAAAAAATCAACTTCCCCAGCAATTGCACCTTCAAAATCAGTGCAATAAGTATTAGTTCTCCTTAAACTATTTCTTATCAAAAGAATTGTGGCATAAAAATTTACCTTTTGGCATTAGCCTCGGGGTACAGTCTCCCCTCCATATAATGGAGTGGTGTAGAGTGGTTTGACATAGAGTAGAGTGGCATTAATTTTATTAGCGTGCAGTGGCATAGAGTGTGGTAATTAGGACATACATTGCATCAAAGAGTGTTAACAGATGTAGATGTAATGTGACAGGAAAAATGATTAATTGGTGTATATTATCAATTTTGTTACAATGAGTAAATAGTGTAAGTAGCAGTTCTAATTTTTTTAAATAGTTATATATTGTGCCGCTATACATGCCCATGATATGGCAGTGTGTGATTGGCTACTGGCTGTGTTTACCAAAGGTAAAACGCAACCATGTAGTATTCAGCACTTTTTGTCAGCGTTTCACCATGTTCTGGGTTAGGGTCGTAGATCTAGGTAAAAAGTTGGTTTTATTGTTGTTCCCTACCTATTACCACTTTATTAAAGTGATAATTGATACATTTTTAAATCATTTTCTAAATAATTTTATAGCAGTTTAGGGAGATCTTCCCCTTTTAAAAATAAAAAATATGGAGAAGCTACGCGTCGAGCAAGATGGCCGCATAGGACCTCGGCTCCGCATAGCTAGCCCCCCCAGCTTGATGGTCCTGATAATTCTCCTGTAACTGAAGTGTGCCTCCCGGTTTCTGAGACACTGCTGATGACCCGGCTGTTACTCCGGTCCCACTGCGGTGACAGTGACCGAAGCTGTCGAAAGTGAAAGCTGTGGCCTGGAGGCCAGACGAGCCCGGGGACCTGAGTGGCACTGGTGGCCGGAACGTAATTCAATAACAGCGGGCCGGCGGCTGGAAGTGCCCAGCCCGCATGGAGAGTCCACGCTGGGATTTCTCACAGACAGGAGCAGCCGCCCGCTGATGCTGTGTCAACTTCGGATTGTTACTCCGGTCCCGCTGTGAAACCGGGGACCGGAGCAGACCAACGGTACGGTGGCGCCCGGGTGCGGAAGAGACAAGCCCCGAATTGCAGCCTGTGAGAAGGTGACAGTGGATGCACCGTGGAGTGAGAGGCCGGTCCCGCTGTGGCACCGGGGACCGGTGCAGAACAACGGTACAGCGTTGCCCGGGTGCGGGAGGGACAAGCCCCGAACTGCAGCCGGTGACAAAGCAACGGTGGGTGCGCCTTGGAACGGGCGGCCAGAGATCTCTAGATTGGCCACTGCTGGGGTCTGCCTGTGATTGGCGGGGTCAGGGGTGCTGAGACAACATGTTTTCCCCTGCTAAACCCCCCCAATGCTAACTAAAGGACATCTGCAGTGGTGCGAATACCGGTGGGGTGTGTTGCGGGCCGGTCCGCTCTGAGACGCTAGCTGCAAGCGAGTTTTGCCGTTGGTGCTGTTGGGGCTCCCGGGGACCGGAGTGCCTTCACTGAGACGCTGGTTCGTTGAGCGTAGTCAGGCAGTCCCGCATGGTTTCTGACGGCAGTAGTAACCGGCGCCTAAGAAGACCTCGGCATCTGCCCCATGTGGCTACATCAGCTGTCCTGTATGGAGGCTGCCCGGGGTCTTGCCTATCGGGGCTCTAGAGTGGTTAGGGAGCATGCCCCACTCGGCCCAGCTGTAGTGAATCGGACGTTGATACTAGCTGCTGCACTATTGCCCTTATTAGTGCAGACAAACGACAGCAGTTGGCACCGGGACTGACGCAGGAACTTAATCTTGTCGTGGACTTCACCATAAACAGTGCCGACCTCTTTATTACCGTTGAACAAGTCACCTGGTGTTAGCTGATGCCTCGGGCCAAATCAACGACCTGAATTGCAGGGATCTGAATGGTAGCTGGAGCGACGAGTCTCGCCAAGGGGTGATTAGCATGGCACCCAGGGGAGATCCGGATAAGTCTCAGTTCAAGTCCAAGAGAGGGCCTAAGCCGGTCCAATCCAACAAATTGGACAGATATACCTTGCCCAAAGGGATCACCAGTGGAGATAAAACGGGCCCAAGCACTGACTGGGGACTCTTCGTTCGCACCTGCAGAACTAACACTATCGGATGTGATGGCGGCCATCGAGGGAGTACAGGCTTCGTTGGGGCATAAAATGGGGTCTCTTGATGCCCAACTGTATACAGTCACAATAGAGGTTAATCTTATCCAGGCAGACCTCGCCAAAGCGAATGAGAAAGTCAAATCCTTGGACATAAAGACCACTAGCCTGGTGGATGACATGGCGCAACTTCAACAGGAGGTACGTGATCTTAAGGCCTCCCGGGTTTTGATGGATAGAAAGCTAGACGATTTTGAAGGGAGGGCCAGACGGAATAACGTACGCATCCTTGGGGTCCCTGAGAAGGCGGTAGATCCGGCGCCGGACTTATTTGTCGAAGACATTATCCTTAATCATCTTAAACCCAAGGGACTGGGAAATTTCTTTACTGTTGAGCGAGCTCACAAAGTGCCGGGGGGTAGACCCATGCCCGGCACCCCTCCCCGCCCGATAATTGCGAGGGTCCTGAATTTTAGAGACTGTGATGCGATACTGCAGATGGCCCGTGCAAAGGGACCCCTCCAATATGAGAATGCCTTGCTCTCCTTCTTTCCAGACTTTACACAACTTGTGCAGAAACAACGCCAAAGTTTCCTGCCGGAGAAGAAGAAACTGAGGGACAAGGACTTGCGATTTGGAATGATGTTCCTGGGGAGATTGAGAGTGGAGGTGAGGGGGAAGACTTGGTTCTTCGATAATCCCGAAGTTGCAGCAGACTGGATTGACTGTTTCCACTCCCCTGAGTCGGGAAGACATGATCAGGGGATAGAAGAAGGCCAGTAGGTGGGTGAGTGAGAAAGGAGGGTGGAAATGTGACACTGAGACAATGATCACTCGGAGACTGTTCCCACGGTGATATAACGATATTGATGCGGTGCAGTGGAGGGTGGGTGGTGACTTTGGAAAACAGGATTAATGTTTGGCTTAGAGCTGGGGGGGGCGTGCTACATCGATTGTCTTCCCCGTTACTATATTTAGTTAGAGAGTTGATTTTGAGTTAGGGGCGACAGGCATACTGCCAGTTGGGGAGGGGCGCAAACCATAAGCAGAGGTGCAGGAAGGTTGGGGGGGATCCAGGGTATGGTAAGTTTATATTGTTTGGGGTTTGTTTGAGTTTTGTTGTTTTTTGCATCGGGTGACAGTATTGCAACTAGATGCTAGCGGTGTGGGTTGAATGTCATGTACTAGTCCGGGATCGGGCATACAGGTGTTGAGCTGGAATGTCAATGGTCTGGGTGACGAGATAAAGAGGGGCATGGTGAATCAACTAATCAGAAGACACCCCCCAGAAGTCGCATTGCTACAAGAGACGCACCTTGTTGGGAACCGATGCATGGCCCTACACAAAGGGGAATATAAACTTGTGGCGCCTGCTGGGTTTACTTCCGGATCTAGGGGGGTTGGTATCCTAACAAAGAATTCCTTTCCACTGGATATCCAAGCCACTTGGACAGATCAGAGAGGTAGATATGTGGGTGTCTCGGGGCGACTGGTGGCGGGGAGGATGGTCACCTTTTTGTCAATCTATATACAACCCGGCCTCTGACATTGCCCATGGGACTATTGGTGCGGGGGGGGGGTGTTTCAATGCAGTACTTGACGGGGGATTAGGTCGCTACCCGCAGCAGGTTCTCCCCCCATCATAGAGGTGGCTTCCTGATTTCCTTGAAACGCTGGGGTTGACCAATAGTTGGAGGATACTCAACCCGCACCTGACATGCTTTACTCATGTATCTGCCGCGCATAATAGTATGTCCAGGTTGGATTACATATTGATACCGGCTGCTCTGGCGGGTACAGTTAGAGAAGCATGATACCTTGGCAGGGGCATTTCAGACCATTCTCGGGTGTGGTTAAAGGCCGAGGTGGGGCAACCAGCGGTGGGAAAGGTTGGTCCTATTGCGGCATGGCACCTGAAAGACCCGGCCACTAGAAAGGAGATACTCCAGATTTCAGAGCGCTATTTCCAGGAGAACGTGGGTATGGTTGGCTCGGCGCAGTCGGTGCGGGAGGCGTATAAAGTGGTGCTGAGGGGTGAACTCCTCTCCTTGGTTGCAGGTAAGAAAAAGAAGCACCAGGCAGAGGTGAATAGGATGGAAGCGGAAGTGATACAGTTAGAGAAACGTGTAGCTGAGTCTGCTGATCCGGGAGACTTACACTCACTGCAGTTAAAACAAGAGGAATACCAAAACCTCTCCAGGGAGAAAGCGATTTCCCATGACTGTGCCCTGCAGAGCCAGATCTATGAGCATGGGGACAAGGCTGGCAAACTGATTGCTTGGTTGGAGTGTGAGGAGTGGGCCTCTAGGTTAGTGTCGGAGATAGAGGGGCCGGGATCCGATAGCCACAGACCCGCAGGCAGTTACGGATGTGTTTTCTACATATTTTAAGGAAGTGTATGCCTTGGTTGGGGGATCTTTGAGGCTGATAACGGTGAAATGCTCAAGGATATCGGCATGGCGAGTCTCTCAGAAGGCGATAGGGCCTATCTCGACTCCTCCTTCACGGATTATGAAGTCGCGCAGACGATTAGAGGCATAAAATCTGGGAAAGCAACGGGTCCGAATGGTATTCCGATAGAATTGTATAAATTGAATGCCCATAAAATCGCTCTGTTTCTCTGAGCCACGTTTCTAGAAAGGAGGGAGTAAGGACAGCTTTCATATGACAAGCGGGTGGCAAATATTGTGGTCATTCACAAGATAGGCAAGGTTAAGACAACTCCTTCCTCATATAGGTCCATCTTACTTCTCAATGCTAAGCCGAAGATTTTGGCAAAATTGCTTGCCACTAGATAGGTAAAAGTCATAACGACCCTGGTACACCCCAACCAATCCGGCTTTATGCCACGTCTGAACACGGCCTTGAACCTGCGGAGACTGCATGGGATCCTGGGTAGTTCACCAAGGATTCTGGAGCCGGCTGTCTTGGTGTCCTTGGATGCCACTATGGCATTTGATAGGGTTAAATGGGCCTACTTGTTTGCTGTTTTGGCCAAGTTGGGCTTTGGTCCGGGGTTTATCGGATGGGTTAGATTGCTATATGCCGCTCCTCTAGCCAGGGTGATCGTCAATAATTGTAAGTGCGGATTTTTCCCTCGTAAGAGGCACAAGACAGGGGTGTCCGCTGTCCCCGCTCCTCTTCACATTAGCGCTGGAGCCTCTGGTGGCTTGGGTCAGGTGAGACCGGTCAATACGTGGCTTGCGGTGGATGCCTGACTGGGAGGATAAAATCACGCTTTATGCGGATGACATTTAGTTATACCTCACTGACCCCAGGTGGTCCTTAAGTAATTTTTTGGATGTCCTGGCCATATTTGGCAGGTATTCCTGGTTTGCCATCAACTGGTCAAAGTCGGTATTGTTAGTTCTGTCAGGGGCTCTGCCCGTGGTTCCGCAATCGTGCCTGATAAAGGTTGAACTGGTGGGATTTACCTATCTTAATATATATATATATATATATATATATAAATATATATATATATATATATATATATATATATATATATATATATACATATACATATACATATACATATACATATACATATATATATATATATATATATATATAATATCATTAGACCCGAAGATGAGATGCGCTAATAATCTGAGGCCCCCCTTGGACCGATTTAAGACGGATGTGGAATGATGGAAGGCTCTCCCTCTCTCGTTACTTGGGAGAGCGGTATTATTTAAAGATGATGGCCTTACCCAGGTTCCTGTATATGCTCCAAAACACAATAGATCCGGTGCCATTGTCCTGTTATAAAGAGATTGAGTCGCTTCAGAGATAGCTCCTTTGGGAAGGCAGGCCACGTATAGCCTTTAACAAGTTATTCCTCCCGTGGTATGATGGGGGTATCGGTCTCCCAGACTTGAAGAAATATTACTGGGCCTCACATCTTGCAGCGCTGAATCACATGATCTATGGGCCCCCCTCGGGACCCAGGCTATGATATGGATCGTGGGCAGGCGCCAGGTGGTGATATTCTTAAAGCCTTATATGCCAGACCTGTTCACGTTGACAGGCCCGACAGCACACGCTGTACAAGTTTGGCATGCTGCTACCAGAAGTCTGAGATGGGAGGGAAGATTGACGTTGGCCACCCCACTGTTGGGTTCAGAGAAGCTTGGGAGCTTGTGGTGGACGAAAGGGTTTGATAAGTGGGACCTCATCGGAATCAGCCAGATTATGGATGTATGGGGGAGGGATGGTGTGTTGACATTTGAATCTTTACATAAACAATACAGTTTGAATGCTACTGAACACTTTCGGTACAGGCAAGTTTGACACGCTCTTCTTGCTCACATGCCCAGAGATGCAGATTTTCCAGAGGCTTCTCCTCTAGAGGACTGTGTGCTAGATGGTCACACACCAGAAAAGACTATCTCCTTAATCTATAGGAAACCTATAAATAATATGGAGGAACCTTTGGGAAGTATTAGAGCAGCGTGGGGGGCAGATGGACTGGAGTTAGACGATGAAGACTGGGTAGAGGCGGTCTCCTCCCCGAAAGTGGTCGCAATTCAGATGAGGCTCAGACTGGTGCAGCTTAAAATTCTACATCGATCATATATTACAGGACATAGGCTTGTACATATGGGACGTGCGATGAGCGGGGAGTCCAGGAGAGGATCTGTAGAGCTTGGCACCTTCATGCATATCATATGGCACTGTGAAGTGATACAGACCTACTGGGAGGCAATACATAATAAACTTAGAGAAGTACTGGGGGAGGGGATATGACCAGAGGCCTGGAGGTGTCTGTTGAATGTATGGGAACCCACGGACTTGAATGGGTATTTGAAACAGTGGGTGGCGTTAGCATGCATGGTGGCGAAGCAAAACATTGCTCAGCTTTGGGGGGCCAGCCAGCTGGCCAGAATTGCTAAGTGGGTCGAGGACCTAAACTGGTGCATGTTCAGGGAAAGGGCGGTGTATGTGGCAGCGGTTGTCCGGGAAAGTGGGGAAAGGTATGGGGAGCATGGAATAGTTATCGGGGCGACTTGTGTACACCCCAGAAGCTACAGAGGGACGTAGAATCACCGGAATCCCCGTGATCCCAAGTTCCGTATGATTGGTAATTGTTGATTTTCTATGAATGACAACTAAAACCTCAAAATGATGTCAACTATTGTACACCCAATGCTAATCTTTTTTTGTGTTATTATAATAAAAAAAAAAAATTTTAAATATATATATATAATAGCGCTGTAATTTGTAGTTATTATGCCTGGGTTTTCCCAACTTGGTGAGGTTGACGGTTGCCTGATCCTTCCCAAGCCTGAAAAACCTGAGGTGCCTGGCTGTGTGCTGCACTTAAGAGAGTTGGCTCCTCTTTGTCTGTTTTAGTCTTCTGGGTTTCGAACAATCTTCTTTTAGGGCTCCGAGATATTCAAAATCACTTACTTTTGCGGAAAGCCCTGAGTACATTTCTGTTCACCTCACTGTAAGGCTCCAATAGCTGGGCACCCGGTTTCCCAGGTCTGGGACACTCTTTGAGTAGCTGTGCACATTACAAATCCGGTAATTCATTCATTGATTCATAATAAGAATGTTTATTTTCTTATATTTATGTTTAAATATCAGGCTTTTAAATCTGTCAAACATGATCATAACTTTGCATTTAATAATTTTATTTCGATAATTCTTAAATCTGTAATTTCACATCCAAAGTCAACTTAATTACTGTCCTGCTTAAAGCTACATCACGTTGATGATTTTTTTTTACCAACTTTGTATTTGTTTAAAAAAAAATAGGGTATGTGTTTGGTTTTGCTCAGAAGTATATTATTCCATCAAAGTTATGTTTTATTTGTATCATGTGTATTGTTTTTGGAAAATAACAAAACAAATGACACATTGAAATAAGCTGGACGCAAGTGGGAGTATTAAAGAGTAGAATTTGGACAAAGAACCAGTGGCCAGGAATGAGGAAGGCGTTGCAGTGTGAAATGAACCCTGAACGGGGTTAGGCAGTAAAAGAGGGTATTGCACTACTCAGTAAATGAAGGAAAGGGTTTGGAACATCTAAGGGGAGGGTAGTGTGATAGAGGGTATTGTGAATAAAAGAGGGATACCTAAAAAGGAGAAAACAGGAACTACATCCAAGCCATTTCAGTACATTTCTAAATTACAAAGGATATTATATAATTCCGTGGTGATAAATAATTAATCACTTTCTTTTCCTATTTTATGGAGGCTTCTGAATTTCCTCCTAGTTTTTTGACGTTCTACTGCTGCTTCCTTTGCAGGTGGAGTTGTCCCATTTAGATACCTCACTAATGGTGATCATACGCCTTTTACATTGTTGAGAATCTTATTTTTGAGGTTGAGGCTTATAGAGTTTCAGCAGTAGGAGACCGAAGGTGGGTCGGGGGTTTTCTTGCTTGTCGCCATCTTCTGACGCGCAGCAGCAATGAAAGCGTCCAGTAGCTGTGTTTTTTGTTTGGATACTAGAAAGTCTGGTTTAAGTGAATAATTAAGACGTTATTTTAGTGACAATCTTTCTATATGAAGTACAATGATGATGGCAATGTAGTAAGGGATCTTACTTAAATAAATTCCCCAATTCGGGCACTATAACCGTAGGCGCTTAATGGTGGAGTTTTATTTTTTGACATTGGCAGCAGCCATCGTTGATAGAGAGGTCGACCGCGCTAAATTTACAGATAGACTAGAATGTCTGATGGAGAATAAAGTAGATTAATTACGTGACCACCTCTGGCTTAAGGCATCTATTGGTCGTTTAGCTTTTCAGTGAGTTCTAGAGATGCTTTTAAGCTTTCATAATTAAATCTGATTCTATTGAAGTTGATTGCATGTGCTATTTGTACATTGCAACCCTCGCCAAAAGCCACAGCTCACTTTGCTTTATTACTAACGTTTTTTCAACCATATATTATTTATAATTGTTAACTCTATTTATGCTTATAATTATACTGAATTGTCTAAACTGTAGCTGTGTTTGGAATCATTAGAATTTTCACGATGATTTTTTACTCCCTTCATTTTTTGTTGTTTCTCCATTTATCCTTTATTTTTCTGATAACGTCCTTATTATCTGAGCTCTGATAGCACTATCCGTTCTCAATGACGACTACATTTAATAATTTATATAAAAGTGTATCGTGTCACGTCACTAATTTCACTTGTACAATTTCTTTCTCCATTTTTGTAGGTTGGTGTGAGCATCAAAATGAGCAGTTTTAATCTTTCCAAAATCGTTACAATGACCCCATTCTACACCCTGGTGAACAGAAGCTCCTTTGAGCTGGAAGTTGGAGAGGTTCTGCTTGATGGCTCCTTGCCAAGTAGGAAATGGAATTACATTTCATCGTCAGAGGTAATTTGTGAAAGACATAGCACAGAAATAGTTTGAATAAATGTTCTATTAATCTGTTTTAAATGTGTTTAAGAACTTTCGTCTCACGTTGAATGGTTTAGTTTTGAGGTTGTTTTGAGGTTTTGTTGTTGTCAGCATCGCTCTCTCTGGCAACCACTAAATGATGTCCATGCATGAGATCACAAATAACTGTCAAATGGGTGGCTTGGCTTTGACGTTTGGAGAAACCACAAATGATACTCTTATCAACACAACTTAATACAGGGACTCAAGAGTCTTTTTTTTACGGATGTATTAGTAAGAATTTGAATCTTCTTATTTATTAGCTCAAACTCTTTACAGTACCTGCATCTGAGCACTATGTCTGTTGTTGTGAGTGCAAGACCTGCCCATAAAGCTTGCCCGCTGCACATCCTAAAGGTCACTTTGTGGTTCCTCTTGCCCTGAAGAATGAAAAGAGCCTGAGATATTGATACACTCAAAACACGAAAGAAATCGGAGAGGAAGTTTATCTTTCAGTATGCAGCTATGACGCCTATGACAGATAAATTGCTGGCAAGTGGGTTCACAGTTTTCCTTCATAGATATCTAATTCAGCCACCGGAGCTGTCTGTTTTCTGAGGACTGACTGAAATGCTTATCCTCTGCTGAAATTGATATATTTGGAGTTAGACGTTCACTTAGATATAATTAGAAACAATGATGGTCTCATGAGATAGTTGTGCGTGCGCGCGCTTGTGTGTGTATGTATGTATGTATATATATATATATATATATATATATATATATATATATATATATATATATATATATGTATGTATGCAACTCACATCGGTTTCTTGCCAAACGCGGTCCTCCTGCCTGACGCTGGCGGCCGTGGCGGCCAACCACAATGATCTATGATCTCAAGTATGGAGAATTAATCTGGGGACAAATCCATCATAAATTTATCCGCATGGATGCTGACATCTGAAGACAAATACCTTCTAAAATTAGGACTGTCTTTCTGTCCAGTGATTGATTGGAATTATGTGGATGTGAGAATAGATCTCTTCCTATATATCAGGAAATTAAAACTTATGAAGTTGCACATGATGTCCAAACGTCAGACACAACCCAATGCCTTAACAATGATTCAACCTACTACCAGCGTGGGTAATGCATTTACACTGGATGAAGTTGAATACATAATTGATATTAACGAACTTGATACCAATTGCCTGAATCCAGCAGAAACAAATGCGGTCGGGACTCTTAATGCCATTGGTTTTCATAGTAATGTAGGAGGAAAGAGTAGTTTAAAAATGAAGTCAAGGTACAACCCCAACATTCCCTTTGATAACATCGATGCGTTCCACACAGTATTGATACATGAATTGAGAAATATGCGTAATGTTGACAAGTATGATATCGAGGATAATCTAACCAAAGCACAAGGGGAGGCATTGCAGAATCTGATGTCCGACAAAACATTGGTGATAAAACCCTCGGATAAAGGGGGAAATGTCATCATAATGGACACCTTGTTTTATAAAGCAGAGGCAATGAGACAACTCAATGATTCCACATGCTACGAGGCAATTGGTTGGAACACGTATGAGCATACCATTACAAAGTACCTTGAAATGCTTTACAATTGGTTTACTACAGGCTTGATTGACGATGATGAACTGACATTTTTGAGAAATAACAATCCTTGAATTCCAAGCCTTTATTTATTACCCAAGGTGCACAAGCATGCCACCAGACCCCCAGGGAGGACGATTGTCTCCTCCAATGGAGGTCTTTTGGAAAATACATCAATTTACTTAGATCATTTTTTGGCCCCATATGTGAAAGACTTAAGTTCATATTGTTGTGACAGTTCAGATTTCTTGGAAAGAATACATGATGTTAAATGGGAAAAGGGCTCATTTCACTTGATGTGTGCTCATTGTACACCTCAATAGACCAGAACCAGGGTGTCGAAGCATGCTTGTACTATTTACAACGGAGATCAATTGAGATGTATGAACATACTGTGATGTTGAAACTGATGATGCTATACTGCCTTAATAAAAACATCTTTCTCTTTGATAAAGTTTTGTATAGACAAAAAACTGGGACAGCCATGGGAACCTGCCTTTCCCCCAGCCTGGAAAATCTTTTTCTGGGCTGGTGGGAGGAGCAGGTGGTGTGGACAGACGCTAATGAAAGCTTTACCAACCACATACCATTATGGTTGCGTTATATAGACGACCTTTTCATCATCTGGGACGGAAGCAAAGAGAAAGCCTTAGAATTCATACATTGTCTATCTAAAAATTGTTTAAACCTTACATTCACACATACCATCAGTGAGGTGGAATGTGACTTCCTTGATATTCATGTTACTATTCAGGAAGGGAAACTGGCTACTAATCTATTCAGGAAACCGACAGCTGGCAATAGTACAGTTCATGCATGGAGTCATTATCCGAAAACATTGTTGAATAGCATACCCTACGGTGAGCTATTACGTGCCCGTAGAAATTGTAGTACCAACTCTGCCTTTAATGATGGATGTGAAATAATGATAACTAGGTTTAAAGCCAGGGGCTATTCTGACAAAATACTAAGGGAAGCCAGGACTAAGTTGAAGGATACTAGCCTGAAAGATTTTCTGTTCAAATCAGACCATGTTATCAATAAAAACAGGGCAGTCTCTATTCCCAGAATGATTACTATGTACAATACCAGGTCCAACAAAATGAAATAGATTATGAGAAATTATTGGGGTCTCATGGAATCTGATCCCACGATTGGCGGTCTAGTTGGTAACTCACCTTTCGTTACATATAAGCGAGCACCCTCTCTAAGGGATAAGTTGGTGAGTGATTACTATCAAACTGAGGTTCCTGAAACTTGGCTTAAAAATAGTAAGGGCTTCTTCAAATATATTGCTTGTAAAGCATATTCCAACAGTCGCAACTGTAAAACCTTTACTATTTCCAATGGGAAAGAAAGACAGATATCTAAATTCATCACCTGTACGACAGTATGTCATTTATTGCTTACAATGCCCTTGTGGTTTCCGCTATATCGGAAGCACTAAACATCTGGTGAACAATCGTATCTTGGAACATCTAAGAGCAATAACAAATCATGACCATAACTATCCCGTCGCACAACATTTTTATATTGTTAATTCCAGCTCCAGTGAACTCCTGAGCTATGTAGGTCTGGATCGGGTGATGAAAAATATCAGAGGGGGTGACCGAGCGAAGCAATTACGTATCTTAGAATCAAGGTACATCATTGACCTAAATACTAGGGCCCCCTTTGGTTTAAACAGTGAAGAGGAACTTGCGACACATATAGGGGTGTAATTTATCCCCTTTATCCCCTTTTTCTGATATAGCTCTGTCTTGTTCTAACTGTCCCCTTGTTGTGTATATGCAAATATGACATGTATTATATTAGTTATGTATTAGTGGAATATGGTTTAGGCTTATTGGGTGCTTATCTGGTTGCCCTTCACACTTAGGATGTCTGATACCGGTTGGAACCATGCTCCGTATATCCTTTTGGTCTAGTACTTTGGATTATTTTATCCATATACTTGTTTAGTATTGTAGTTAATAGTTGTATATTCATGGACCATAGACCTTTGTGTTTCAGAAGCTGGGAAGATGCGCCGGCGGGTCCTCTCCTCATGACGGTAGAAACCGGTTTTTGCATCCAACCATCACTAAGGGCCATATGCATCAACACATTTTCCCATAGACACAGAATGGGCAAACCCCTTTGATGCATCTGGCCCTTAGTCTTTTGAAGATTCTTTCATTTATTAATTTTGCAAACCCCTTTCCCAATTTTGTAGCTTACACTCACTTAACTCTTCCTTTTTTATATTCATTTTACACACTTTTTCCATTTTACGTTAAAACTTTTTTGGTCCATATGCTGCTGCCTTATTTGAATCAGTCTTTGATTAAGGGATATGTAGGTATATGAAGGCATATTCATTCTTGATACCTTCATGGTAGTCCTACGTCACTCTCTCAGGCATTATAATTTTGTTGAGAGATTGTTGTGTTTGGACATTTGTCCTAAATAAGTAGCTATATATACTTTCTTTGGGCCACTTGGCAGCATATTACCTTGAATAAAATTACAGGTTGATGATTTTTTTCTCCACCGTGGACACATCGCAACTTTGCATATGAACTTTGCGCACTTGCATTTGATTGAACTCCTTGCTCATTTGCGGCGATTAGCCTGGTAAAATATATCGTGTGCTGCTCCTAAAGATTGTGCTTTGCAAATATCATAGCTCACCTGAGGCGGAAAGCCGGGTGATAGTTTGCCTGTTGCATTTTAAAAATATTGTTTCAATTTTTATTCTTTGTTTGCACTGTCATGTTGCTTTTAAAATCTACAAATCTTGTCTGACTTACACTCCCTTTGCCCGAACTTTCCCCTCCGCTTGCCGCAGACGATTAGGTGCTGTGGCCGGAGACGCCTCATCCGTTCACACGGCAGACCTCTGCAAAGAACTACAAGTCCCAGCGCTCTTGCGCTGTACAAAGGACTACAAAGGGAGGGGTAATCGCTGGCTCGCGAGAACTCCTTGCTCATTTGGGGCGATTAGCCTGGTAAAAGATATTGTGTGCTGCTCCTAAAGATTGTGCTTTGCAAATGCCATAGCTCACCTGAGGCGGAAAGCCGGGTGATAATTTGCCTGTTGCATTTCAAAAAATATTGTTTCCATTTTTATTCTTTGTTTGCGCCGTGTCATGTTGCTTTTAAAATCTACAAATCTTGTCTGATTTACACTCCCTTTGCCCGCACTGTCCCCTCCGCTTGCCGCAGACGATTAGGTGCTGTGGCCGGAGACGCCTCATCCGTTCACACGGCAGACCTCTGCAAAGAACTACAAGTCCCAGCGATCTTGCGCTGTACACGGGACTACAAAGGGAGGTGTAATCGCTGGCTCGCGAGAACTCCTTGCTCATTTGGGGCAATTAGCCTGGTAAAAGATATTGTGTGCTGCTCCTAAAGATTGTGCTTTGCAAATGTCATAGCTCACCTGAGGCGGAAAGCCGGGTGATAATTTGCTTGTTGCATTTTAAAAATATTGTTTCAATTTTTATTCTTTGTTTGCGGCTTGTCATGTTGCTTTTAAAATCTACAAATCTTGTCTGACTTACACTCCCTTTGCCCGCACTGTCCCCTCCGCTTGCCGCAGACGATTAGGTGCTGTGGCCGGAGACGCCTCATCCGTTCACACGGCAGACCTCTGCAAAGAACTACAAGTCCCAGCGCTCTTGAGCTGTACACAGGACTACAAACGGAGATGGCTACTTCTCCGCGCAGCGGACGCGCCGCTGTCGCCCCGAAGTCAAGCCTAAATCCAACCCGTCTGCGCTGGTCCGCGCCAGGCCGGGCCCAGGGGCCACCCACCCTATTCAGGAAGAACGTACCTCTGGTTATAACGATACTGTTATTAACTATACTGAAGAGGAATTAAATTTGTTTAGACAATTGCCTTGCACACATTGCTCTACCTGTATACTTCCTGTTCATGGCTTTAGCTGCATTAACTATGGGTTTTCGTTGGGCAGGATGAACAGGTGTAAATTGCGGAAACGTCCATTTAAGCATGGCAAATCTAGTGCTATTAGACCATCTTCTACTTCTCCCAAACTCCAGTTCTGGAGCATAGACTGTAGGTCTCTTCCAAAGCACAAAAATCATTTATATGATTTTCTAGTTGATGAAAGACCGGATGCCTCAAAGTGGAAGGCGGAGTGCCAAAACGCGTCTGTTGTGAACTGAATAAAGTTTTGGAGAATTATCCCCGGAGTGCGTGGTTTCTATCGAAGTGGTAGTGGAAACCTGAGCGAGATATATTGCGGGTCCTGTAACCGCATCACGCACCCGTCTGCGAGTGCTCCCGTTCACTACAGGAGGAGAGAGCGCGAATATATATATATATATATATATATATATATATATATATATATATATATATATATATATATATATATATATATATATATATATATATATATATATATATATATATATATTACAGAACACAATCCTGGCTCACCACCTCCTCTTGTTGAGGTCACACACACAGGTGCGGACCACAAGACAACGTCATTTCTTCATATCAGTGCTTTATTTCAGGAACAAAGTAAATTGCACATAGTCTACTCCAGGCCATATATATAGAGATCAGTTTTTAGTTGGAGAGCTGATTGATATGAATCTACTAAAATTAACTGAGATCAGTGTACTGTCTTCGTACTAGCCATCTAGGATCCTTAACTCTGGACAATGCATAGTTGCATCAGTTGCTCTAGCCTAACTGATGCACCTTGATTATGGAGGAAGCAACAAAGCATTGGAACACAATCATGGCACAGCGAAGATGGTGCGTATCTCCAAAGCAATGGCAAGGAAGCCTTGCAATGTAGGGTAGGAGTGTTCGGCCCTCGCTCATGAGCCACGCACTGCCTTAAAAAAGAAGCCCAAAATGTTTGGGGCTCCTACTGAGTGGAATCATCCCGCTACTATCTCAGAGTCCAACTGGAGCTGCTGCAGAAGCCATCTGTAGCAGCACTGCACTCTCCCCAGGTCAAGTGACACAAAACCTGTCCCATTTTCGATACCACACTTCCTTTAACAATTCAACCAAGTATGACTCAGGAGGGAGTGAGAGTCATTTGATTCAGAACCACACATTTATTGAGACTTATGTGTTTGCGTGCATATTAATTTGTGTAATGAATAATTATGAATGCCGGAGAACGTTTGGCCGTAGGATTAGGTAGTCCAGTCACTCAGCACAATAATGAACTTGCAATTGAGATTGTATGATGGTATTCCTGGACATGTGATGGGATTCCTTCATATGTATTGGGATTTTTGGGCACATCACAGCTTTTCTATGCTGAGGCAGGATGCCACTTTATCTACTGTTGGCTAATCCATTTTTTTAGCATCCTGTAATGTACTGCATCCTGAGATAAGTCAGGTGCTTGAGTATTAGAAAAGGCGGCTGTTAGCTGGAATCTATCGTTAAGAGATATCAAAAGAGGTGTAGTGGCCTCTTCAAAGAACATTGGCTGTTTGTGAAGAATATCCTTTGCAACAAGAACAAGGAGGAAGATGTGAATTGCTACAACAATCACTACAAAATCCAAAGCTACAAATCCATGCCAGGAGATAACCTATCTCCTAGAGCCCTGTCCAAGTATCAAAGGAGCCTTCCAGATAAATTGACAACAAAAGATGGGAAAGATGTTCAGCTGCCATCTGACAAACAAAGAGACATTTACACTCAGTCGCTGGTGTTGTGTAGCTCATGAAAAATACATAGGATCTACACATTTGTATGTAACATAAACTAAGGGATTGATGTCAAGACCGATTCCGGACACCCCCAAAGGATATGTCAGCTTATAGACCAGCTAGGTCACAGTGCCACCATAAGTCCCCTAACCATACCAAGGTGCGAATAGTTTCTGACAACCATCGAACATGACAACTCGTGATCCTTCAGGGATCGTGGATACAGTACTTTTCTCTCAGTCACTTGTGCACAGTTAGTTTCAGAGAGATACACAGAATGAATGTTGGGGATGTGTCCAATAGGCATTTATTGAACCAGTGTCATTCTATTCTAAAACGTTTGCTGCGACAGTCATTAGACAGAAGCAAATGTAAATGATTACAAGCACCAACAGAGTGAATAGAAGGTAGAATTCAACCATGGTGCTAAAGCAGTGAATATATGCAGGCATATAAACATAACAGTAATTAAGCGTATTCCTACGATGCCGACCCTCCCTACGTGTACCTAGCATGTATGTGGGTGTGAAGCCAAGAATCCCCTAGGACAGAGCCAACCCCATTGCCTTTTGGGAGAGAATGAAGGGCCCCGTCTTGGTCACGAATTGGACACCCCGCAAGGGATGTCGAACCGCTGCGTGCTTTAGCTTCAGCATGCAGGGACCTCAGAGTCTTGTGTCAGCATCTCCTCCTTATCTAGTGAAGGATAGCCTTGGGGTTCCTACCACAATCAATATGTTGCGAGTACAATTATGTAAATGAGCCTAAATCAATAATTGCAACTATGCAAAGTAGTTATGTCACCCTAAGATGAAGATAGCAATGACTTTCGTACAGAGTTGTTAATCCTGTTATGTATGTCATTTGCAGGGGATTTTACCTAGAATCCTCATACATAATAAATGAGGCTAGTTTCAAGGAAACCAATTGACATTTATTCTGCACATAACGGGGTGAAAGGTCAGTGCTAGAACCCTTATGCAAAGCAAGGTAGGACAAATGTAGGTAAAAGGTTGCTTTGCTACTTAGGCCTAGGTTGGGGAACATAACACTGGTAAGTGGTGGACACTGAACCCCCCCCACTGCTGAATCTATGAGATTGGTTTGTGGTATCAGACAAGGGCTAAACAATTGTTGGTATATGCTAAGTGCACAACTGTCAACTGATGGGTAAACACAGGATGTAAACTGGAAGCTTCCTTGGCAGAACATCAAAAGCTCACCAAATACCAGCATGGTTTCTTTATGACTTTGTAACCTTATAACCCTTAATTTCCTAATTCTTGTTTTGAGGAAAACAACAAGCTGCACTCAAGCTACAGAAGAACATAATTAAACCCCAGGTCTTCATTTCAGAAATTCATAATGCACTTTAGTCCCCCTATAAGTTAAAAGATACATAAACACAGAATAAAACTGCTAATGAGAATACACTAGCATCCCTTGCTTCTTGAACAATTGACATGGGCATATCACAGCATTTCTGAGCATTTCATGGCATTTGTAGCATTGTTGGGCATATGTTGACATTCCGAGGATTATTGTGGTAATACTGGGCATAACATGTTGTTGTAAGACATATGCTTGCATTTCAGGGCATATCAGATTGCAGGGCATACCCTGGCATTGATGACCACATGATGGCATGCATGGATTGCAATTAGTCAACATTTCTTGTTATACAAAGTTTTTCACAATTAAATATGATATCTCTCAGGAAACAAGGGGACTTGAAGAAATAGGAAATGATAAAGACAATGATACTGCACATGAATGCAAGCTAAATTAGATGGGAACAAAATGCTAAGCCCAGAAATTGGGTAAGCTTATCAGCACTGCCCCCTAATCTTGCTCAGACTTTAGAGGAAGATATAGCTAAAGAGGAAATAAGCCAGGTGATGGATGAAAAGCCAACACGTAAGACCTGTGAGCATATGCTTTTCCATGAGAATTTTATAAAAACAATAAACAAAAACTAATCCCTCTTCAATGTAAGTTTTTCAGAGAGATACAGGAAGGAAAAGAACCCCTACTCTATCAAACAGAACCAATATTTCCCTAATTATCAAACAGTTTAATGAGCCACTGTCTTGTACACGCTAAAGGCCCATCTCTATAATAAATGCCTATGTTAAGATTCTTGCCAAGGTTCTAGCCAACAGGTTAAAAGCCGTTATTACTTTTATTAGTCCACGAGGATCAAGTAGGGTTTGTACTGCATTGCTCTTCTGCGACTCATGTTACATCATTAATCCATGCATTACAGCAAGTCCATAAAGACTACTCATTTTCCTGTCGAGAGTCTATGCAATTAAGAATGGGGGGGCACATAGGTTATAAGTCAACTATGCAAAAAATGAAGGATTTAACTTATTGCGGTTACATGGTAATCATGAGAGGTAAGTCAGAAACTTCTGTAGAACTTTGGAATGGCTTCATTAGTCAAAGCAGTAAAGGGGATTTATAGCACAGAAGAGCATATGAGTTATGTTACCATTTTGTGCGCAGGTTTATATGAGGAGAGTGGGTAATTAATCTTGAGGGAAGTTTAAATATTATCCGTAGGAAATTGGGTTATTAGTTGTGTGGCCTGCACAACTGATATATCTACAGTTTTCCTTATTGGGAACCAAGCACCTCATTATAATGCTTGACTCTCTCAGGGTAGTGTAGCAGAGCAATCCAAGGTCTACTAAGGAGAGGTGATATGGACCAGTAATCTCCATTTGCTAGCATGCAATAAAAGGAAAAGAACATTTATCACACACACACTACTAAGTGATACGCAGTAATTTACAAATGTGTATTGGCAGATTGAACATACTATAGATGACATAACATAATCACCTTTGACCTCTCCAAAGAGGTCATGCAAACATGTAAGATAGGTCTACTGTCTTGTTTAAAGGTTCATGATCAACATTACACATGTTAAAAGGCAACATTTTGAATCATGCAATCATTAATAAATATCATCAGGTGAAAATGCACTTATGATTGTCAATAAAGCATATGTATTGTGATTAATAAACACTGTCAGCATTATGTCCTTCAGACATTTTAAAATCGGCAAAACATATGTCCATGTGCTTTTTGTAGATTTTTAAACCATGACAATGCAATCAAAAAAACGTCCCTTTGAGGGCGTCACATTTTGATTACAAAGTGCTGAAACCATAGACTTTGCTACATAGCATGTATCTTCTTTAACATATTCTGGCCACCATAAACAAAGTGTCTCAAAAAGAAGGAAGAGACCCCACTAATCGAATAGACAGTGTACCTTCTACAATTAATGCATCATAAAACAAATTCTCTTGGATAGATTCGCTCACTCACACTGTGCTGTCCATACATATAAAAATTTGTTTAATAATACATTCAATGGAAAAACAGTTATACAATAATATAAAAAACAAATTATATATAAAAGATATATTAAAAATACTTCTAAAACAATGTCAAATTCTCTGATAATGTTATGAAAAAGGCGTTAAAAAGAGAGACAATAAACATGACAAACATTTGTCATCACAGTTGTGTTAATTCAAATGAATCAATGTCACATAAGCCTGTACATTTTGAAATACATATACTTCATAGTTCCTTGAATTTAACAATGCAAAACAGGTTTTGTCATGTTTATTGTCTCTCTTTTTAACACCTTTGTCATAACATTGTAAGAGAATTTGAGATTGTTTTTAGAAGTATTTTTAATATATCTTTTATATATAATTGTTTTTTTATATTATTGTATTACTGTTTTTCCATTGAATATATTAAACAGATTTTTATAATTGATTGATCGATCCCATCTTAAGAGTATCATGAGGTTGTGTGTGAATGTATGGACAGCACAGTGGGAGACGTTGCGAATGAGCAAATCTATCCAAGAGAATTTGGTTTATGATGCACCATAAATACAGCCATAGAACAATCTCCTAGAAGACGCTACACTCCCACTTGTAGAACAGAAGCTCCAACCTTGGGAGTGCTTTGAGACCATATTAAAAAGTTCAGAGAGGTCCAAGTTTCGAGGACCCTGGAAACAAAGGATCAGTTCCTTACAAAAACTTTGTAGGGTGGAGCTGCTGCGCTCATGCAGCCTCCCCATGTTTCCTTGATTTCATTAGTGGTGCCCCTGCCCTCCTGGGTCCACCACAAGTAAAGAAATATAAGGCAAATACAAAAGCCCCTCAGGGCATTATGAGCCACTCCAGCCAGGAGCAGTGAATATTTTAACAGATGCTCTCCCTCACTGCCAGGAGAGCCGCAAAGCACTCCTTTTGTGTTTTTTCTTATTTAATGTTTTTGGGGTGCTTGGTCCTATCCGGACATCCCCATGCATCTCCAATGTTGGGGACCAAAGAGGGAGCCCACCCCTTGCTGCCCCTCCGCCTCCCATGTGGTCTGCACCTCCATGTGTGGTTGTGGGAGCCGGCAGCTTCTCTCTCCCTGTCCGCTCCTGTGGTCAGGGATCTTCTTTCTCATGTTGGCTGCCCGCTCCCCCCAGATACAGGCACGGGTAGCGGGGTAGGACCACTGCTCCTGGGTGGGTCAGGTCGTGACTGGGCTACCACTTAATTGTTTGGCCCTTGGGATGATAAATACACCTGGGGGACTCCATCCTCGGGCATTAGAGAGAGAGAGAGATTCTGGTGAGGTAACCCCATGCACCCCTGTTACATAAATCATGATTAGATCCTGCGTCGACCCCTGGGCCCTGGCTCACCCTTGGGGTAATTGGTGAAAACTGCAGCAAAGCCCCACTTGCTTCATGGCAAGAAAAGTTCAGAGGTTGCAAATCTTTAAAATGCCATAACTCCAGCCCCGTTGGGCCAGTTTTGACAATCATGGGCTCATTCTACTCCTGATGGGAAGCTCTAGCCCACAGGGACAGTTGCAGCAGACCTTCTCACCTCCACAGCTGTATAGTTCACACAGAGATGATTCTCCTGACTCCCTGTGTCAGCCTTCCTCCTGGTCTCTGTCTCTGGGCTCAAAAGTTCAGGGCTTTTCCTTACTTGCTCTCAGGCTAGGTTAGGGGCCAGCCTCACTGGCCCTTGGGTAGACCCACTATTCCTGGTGTCAACTGGGCAAAGTCCTTAGTCCTTGTGGGCATCAAAGGATTATTCCTTCCAGTTGTTCATGGCAGCCCTAAGGTACAGCAGTTAAGTGCAGAGAAATCACCAAGCAAGAAGAGTCTCCCCCTTTCTGCAAGAGATTTTAAAGGGGAGTGGAAGTTTCCAGAAGCCAGGCACCCCTAGCCAATCTTAGGGCCCCAAGTTACCTCGTCAACTCGGCCCCAACCCTCCTGTACAGCATGCTGGGACAGTTCAAAATGGCATCATCCAGGAGTCACTAGTTGCATCTTCTCTGGTGGTCTCAGCTCCACCCCTCGCTGACATCACTGTTGGGGTCTCTCACACTAAATTTTCAATGGGGAGCTCCCTCCTGTGTTTGCTTCAGTGTTATGGGATCCCTCTTTTGTTAAGTGAGCTAAGGTAGGCCCATCCCTGGTACACTGGGACAGCTGGGACAGCTGGTTGATTGATGCAGAACCTCCCCCACCACCTATTTCCTCCTCAGGAGCTGAGCACTGATAATTACTCTGTTTGTGAGTGGAGGCGTTTGTTCCTACTGCCGGAGAGAAATATATTTAACCTGGAACAGCAGGATGACCAAATGCCTGGGTTCTGATCCTGAGCTGAGCCAGAGAATGTGACTATTCTGGATGCACATCAGGAACTATGGGGCAAGTTCTTACCCCATAACTGGACGCACAGCGGTAATGAAAGCATGCCAATTATGCACCATTTCGAATCAAGTTGGTTCCAAAGTTTATTCAAAAAGTTCATCCAAACTGTTCATAGTATACCAAATTCCTCCAAGAACACGTGCGAGGCATTTTACTAGCATAACTATAACCTCATGCGCTACAAACATGCCGAAGCCTTAATCGGTAGCTAGGAGTATATGCCAGTAGTCTTCATAAATTTCATCACGATAACCCAATGCATTTCGAGCCCTTCAAGGCTCTTCGTCAGGGGTATTTCTACAATTAAAAGACAGTATTTCAATACCAAAATAGTGTATATTTAAGTTATGTACAACACATTTCTAGGCACTTGTTTCCCCACGCTTTCAACGTTATCCGGCTAATTGTGACCGTATGTCGCCACTTCCTTCTTAATAACTGTCTGGGTAACCCTCCCTCCGTTTCATCGAACATCGATATGTTTACTCTTTCCCATGTGTTCACCCTGAGTATGCGAGGTACACCCCACTGTCTATGCGTCGAGACTACACTAAACGAAACTATGCGTGCAAAAAGCTTTCAATGGATCTTTAAAGCTCCCTTTGGATTATTTACTGTCTGCCTCTTTTATATATCTTTGGGAGAATGTTCTTGTTATATTGTGGACAATTAATACACCAGCACTGAACACGCCACATAAGATATCTTTGAATCAACGTAATATTTTCAACAGGGTGGGCGGGGAATTTAACATAAATGTTTGGGAACACGGGTAGAGTGCATGATGGGAGTTGCAGTGCAAAATTACGCGGTCAAGCATCGATTTCAGGCACATCACAGGATTAACTCTGTTTATGTGAACAGCATACTTAAACGCACGCATTAAAGAGGATAGTTATTTGGAGAAACAGGATATCGACGTGAGAGTAAACGGGTTAACAAAGGAGCCTCCCAGGGGCGGAGTTTGAAAGGGAAGGTTAGAAATAGCGAAACGCGGGAGAAGCACAGTTAGTGAACCTGCTGGGTGGGATTAAGAAGTACGTTTTGAAGGTAAGGGAACAGCTAGAATGGTTGTTTGCTTTAAAGATCCATTGAAAGCTTTTTGCACGCATAGTTTCGTTTAGTGTAGTCTCGACGCATAGACAGTGGGGTGTACCTCGCATACTCAGGGTGAACACATGGGAAAGAGTAAACATATCGATGTTCGATGAAACGGAGGGAGGGTTACCCAGACAGTTATTAAGAAGGAAGTGGCGACATACGGTCACAATTAGCGGGATAACGTTGAAAGCGTGGGGAAACAAGTGCCTAGAAATGTGTTGTACATAACTTAAATATACACTATTTTGGTATTGAAATACTGTCTTTTAATTGTAGAAATACCCCTGACGAAGAGCCTTGAAGGGCTCGAAATGCATTGGGTTATCGTGATGAAATTTATGAAGACTACCGGCATATACTCCTAGCTACCGATTAAGGCTTCGGCATGTTTGTAGCGCATGAGGTTATAGTTATGCTAGTAAAATGCCTCGCACGTGTTCTTGGAGGAATTTGGTATACTATGAACAGTTTGGATGAACTTTTTGAATAAACTTTGAAACCAACTTGATTCGAAATGGTGCATAATTGGCATGCTTTCATTACCGCTGTGCGTCCAGTTATGGGGTAAGAACTTGCCCCATAGTTCCTGATGTTCATTCATAATTTCGTGGCTCCGGGCAGACCACGATTCTGGGCCAGCACGCGAATAAACACAAAATGGATAAATCAATGAAAAAGTAGGTGTGCACTTCGTCACTCCCTTTGGACTATTCTGGTTGCCCCATAATTTGTACAAATATATTTGTGGAACTTGCAGATTTGATTATCTCACACAGGTTACACCCCATTTTCTTTCATCACTTGTCTCTGTAGGCCAAAGGGAAGTGATACTGCACTCTAATGCAGTTAGTTGCCCCCTAATGTGTATTATAAAGTGTCAATACAGACAAAGCAGTAAATCACACTGACTTTCCCTATTAGTGTACACTGATATTATAATACTCCAGGTCAATATTGAATCCTGCAGAGTCCCCCCTGCGCCGGACTACCTGTGCGCAGTTTCTAGGCTGCGCTCAACTGTTGTCTCTCACTCAAAGCCCACACACGTGTGTGTACACGTGTTCATGTGTAACTAGCCAAGTTCCCCGTACTCCTGGTGCATCTCAGCAGCCCTATTTTAAAAGGCAGATACTGGTGGTAAACATGTACAGTCAATTTCCCATGCCATTACAGTGGGTGATTTTTGGGAAAAATTAGTGCTGACCATACAAAGAGTTAGTGACTTCTCCTTATTTGGAGTGACAAATAAAGTATATTTCAAGATTTGTCTGGTATTATTTATTTATACCCTTTTACTTTTTGATTTTTAGGTTAGAAATTCATTTGTACGAAAAAGACCTACCATATACATTTGACATACACTTATTCAAACAACATGTACTTAATCAAAAAACATCGCATATAAACAACAGAACATGAATCTGAACATATCATATATACATTTGCACAATAGTTTGTGCACCAACAAAAGTATTCATTATTTGCACTATCTTTCTTTAAAAGAAGTATATTAACAATCATCTGATTTTTTCTCCATCTGATTGTTAATATACTCTTTTAAAGAAAGATAGTGCAAATAATGAATACTTTTGTTGGTGCACAAACTATTGTGCAAATGTATATATGAAATGTTCAGATTCACGTTCTGTTGTTTATATGCGATGTTTTTTGATTAAGTATATGTTGTTTGAATAAGTGTATGTCAAATGTATATGGTATGTCTTTTTCGTACAAATGAATTTCTAACCTAAAAATCAAAAAGTAAAAGGGTATAAATAAATAATACCAGACAAATCTTGAAATATACTTTATTTGTCACTCCAAATAAGGAGAGCTGGTTAACCACCATGATGATACGCATATTGTTACCATTGAAAATACTATTCTGACCGCATAAAAATATCCAACAGTAGTAGAATGTAGGACCTGAATAAATGAGTGAGAAATTAATCATGATCACGCTGGTGTAATGTTGTACTTTGTACACCTACTTGAGAGGAAAACGTACCTAGCTATCTAACATCAGCATTTGATAGCTGAGAAGAATTTTGACTACTCCAAGATTTGCATATAGAAACAAGAATGCTTAATGCCCTGTACAATTAACATATTCCTCAAATTGACAAAAGCAACACTGTATTTGACCTAGATGGCGTGGGGTTGGGGAGCTGATCAGGCTTGAAGACGGTCATGGGTCCATAGACCTCATGTGGGACTCGATTCTCTGAGCCGTCTCTTCCTGACGGTCCTGCTTGTGTCTGAATTTGGGGTTATACAGTTGCAAGGAGGATTTGTTGCCCCTCAGGGGGTAATTTAAGCCATCTGGAAACTGCAGTATAACGCTCCAAGGTAGCTAGTGAAGTGAGATGCAGAAGGCATTAAACTGGTGCAGATCTTATTGGAATGCCCTAGCTGCAGAGTGAGTTGAGCAATGGACACTGCTTTTGTCATGAAATCTACACAGGAGTCTGGGAACCACAGGTGAGTCCCACAGGTGGAACCGACCAATAAAGAAAACCTTTGTGGTAAGCCATGGCTTTTTTGAGCAGTTATGAACACCGAGGTCACGAAGCACACCAGGTGGTGACTTGGTGATTGCCACCTGTTGTTTTATGGCCAGGAGAGTGTGGGAGGAGGCAAAAAATACACTGGCTTCCCTGTTGGGTTGAGATGTCATCTATGAAACGTAAAAACGATTTACTGTCCAGGCAGATCAATTCTTGCTGCACAGCCAAACAAGGAGAGGGGGAGTTGGAGCAAGGACAGTCTAGAACTGCCCATACTCACGTGAAACTTTAAATATGGCTACAATCAGGGTTGGAGTGAGACAAAAAAAATGGCCCAGGAACAAATTAAAAGTTGCCCACCTTTAGCAAACCAGATAGCTAAAACGTGACCCACATTTGCAAATCAGGCTAATTTTTCACTTGTAGAGAAATGCTACTTGGGTATTTTGCAAGGTACGGAAGACTGCAGGTACTTGTGTTTGATGCAGGCAATTTTTGAAGTAATGTCAGGAAAATCAAAAGTAAAAACTGACCGACTTGGCCATAAAACAGGATCACAACTGTTAAAAAAAACACCCCACACACTGATCTGTCAGACCAGCCCATCGGGCACAGCCTGATTGCCCTCTAGGCCAGTCCGACCCTGGCAATTTTAATAGAACTTTAGACCTCCTCTCACTGAATTAAGAACATACAAAACAACTTATGAAAAATGGAAAACAGTGGCAAGCCATCTCAATAATGTTTTGGCATGCTGGCCCTCAAAGCATTAGCAACAGAAAATGTGAAGAAAGAATTTGAAAACAGAACCTAACATTCTCAGAGGTTGATAACATGGAATCAAAAATGGAGTGCATATAAAATGAGTTATCATTCAAGCTGCATATCTTGGGATGCCATACCTCTCTGACTCTGGGAGCTTGAGGAAAGGGATGAGCCACTGTCTTGATTTAGTAGTATTTGGAGAAGTCCATTATACAGAGATCCTTGTTTTGATAAAATATTTGCTTGCTAAGTCAAAGTCTTGGATAGCGAGGAGCAGGACTTGAAACTATTTTGATATCTAGAGGAACTATAGGCAATGAGAGAAAATTGTGAGAGCCATAGCCTGAAAGAGAGAATTGGTTGTAGATGGATTAAGTGTTCATGTTTGCCAGTAAGTGTGTCACATAAGACTGGTGTAGCTCATGAATTACATGTTATGAAAAAGATGCTGTCTCCAGCACTAGCGGCCTCTCTCTCCTCTTTTCTTCTAAACTTTAGAGTTCTAGAGGGAGAGAAGACATTTGTTTTTCACCCACCCAAAACTGTCTAAATCATATCTGCACTTTAGATGCGAGATTGGATGGACCTGCTAATGAGTTAGCTTGTAAAATTGTATGACATTAATTGCTCCTACTGTTTTCTTGAATTTTAATAAAAATGATCTAGAGAGGATTTAGTCAATGTTAGAATTTTTGACAAAGTTAAATCTCCTAAATAAAAAAAAAACACTTTGCAGCAGTATGATCTTGCAATTTAAGAGTAGTACTTAATGGTATCACACACATCTTTGAAAATCTTAAGGTTAGGATATGTGCTGCAGGTTATACTTAGGAATATGCATTTGTAGGAAGGTAGGATCGTTCTGGCATGGTTACCCCCCACTTTTGCCTAGTGTCAGTGTGTTTTGGACTAGTCTGACTGGGATCCTGCTAATCAGGACCCCAGTTACTGTGCTTTCTCCCTAAATTGGACTACGGTTAGTACTTAGGTACCTTCCTAATTGGCTACTGGTGTACCCTTCTAACTCTCTAGTGTATGGTATTAAGGTACCCAGGGTATAGGTACACCAAGGGTCTCCCATGGGCTGCAGCACGTATTATGCCACCCATGAAAGACCACTCAAGCTGTCAAGGCCTGCCATTGGAGCCTATGTGAGCTGGTGCTAGTACCACTCACAACAGGTGTAGGTTTCCTTATAGCTGAGGTCACTGCACTTAAACCCTATAAGTCACTCCTAATGTAGGCCTTTCAATCCTGAAGGCATGGTGCTCGGTTATAAGTGTGAGGGTTCTCTGCCTGAGAAGGACACCCCCTACAAACCCAGGAGGTGAGCCACTTTATACATAAAGTGGACATCAAGTCAATTACGAGATGTCTAACCAAAGATTGGCTGCACCGAAACCGGTCATGTTTGGTATCAAACATGTTGGAATTCTACCCCAACACTTATTCGAGTGTTGGATGTAGGATATCATGTACTCACAATACCAGCCTTTCAGGGTCAACAGCAAGCTATTGCTGCTGTTGACCACAGACAGGATTCTGCCCTCCTCAAGTGGATCCAAGCTCGAGCAGGGGAAGCTAGAACAATAAGTTTCTTGTCACAGGGAGGTGTGACCACCTCGCAGACAGGACTTAGTGCACTGGCTGGGGCGCTTGCCAAGGCCGCCGGACTACTTTGAAGGGCACATTTGGTGCCCTCCTTGCATAGTCCAGTTGAAACAGTTCAATGAGTCATTGGCTTCCACTCTGGCACAAAACTGGACAAAGGACATGGGAGTATCCTTCCCTCTGTCCAGCCCCTCCTCTGGGCGGGACCCCCTGAATCCTCCCATCGCTTTCCTTTGGGTACTTAAGGGCTTACCTGTGGGTGGATCTTCAGATTTGTTGTGGAACAAGATTCAGATCCAAAACAACTTCTTTTTGTACCGTCTGAGCACTTTGACGGCTTCGCTTATGGAACCTAGACTGCACCTGGGAAGACTCCTGCTGCTCCTGGTCTCGTCTTCCTGCCAGTCATCTGCTTTGTCTGTGCCTATGCTTCATCCAGGTTCTTCTCCAGGCCTTTGGGCATCAAAGACATACAAAGGAATATCCCTTGGAGTGAAAGAGTCACTCCCCTGCATATGCAAGCACTGCAACTAAGCTGACCGGTCTACTGCTCCTGAGGTCCTCCGGATTTCGCAAGGCGCAGCCACAAAGGTGGTGGTTCTACAACTCCCTTGTGGCCTGCACTGTCTTCTCACTGAGTGTGAGGCCAGCATCCTTCGTCAGAACCGCTGGAACAGAACCCATGTGCACCACGTAGACTTGCAGCTGTGAAGGCTTGTTGACTCTCTTCTCCAGAGATCTTCTGGCCTCAAGAAGCTCCAGATTCCTGCATCTCTTCCTGCCAAGATCTTCATGCTCACCACATTCTCTGCACTGTGGGACTTCCATCTTTTGTGAGCTACTAGAGGTCCTCTTGCGACTCCTGTGCCTTCGGCCTGTGGGTCCTCTTGAGGGTCTGCTTTGGCTCTAGTAGGCTCTTGTGCTTGCACAGGGCCTGCTCTCACTCTCCTGAACTTGGTGAATCTCAAGGACCTTGCTGGTCCCAACACTGCACCTTCTTTGTTATCCACATCTGTTGCTGCTACCAAGGCTTGTTGGTGCTCCTATCGGACACGTCCCCCTGGTTCTAGACTTCTGATCTGGGACAGCTCGTGAACGGCTCCTGGTTTTCCACAGTGTGGCATGGTCCTCACAGCTGCAGTGAGAAGGTCACTGTCAATTCTCCTGCATCTTCCGTCATCGGTGGTCATTGGTCTTCTATGCCTCCTGGTCACTCCTGAGTGGCCTAGACTCTGTCCCCTCTGCTTGCAGTTACTCCTCCTCAAGAATCCACCCTTGGGCTCCACCGGACTCTTTCGCCTTCTTTGCCAGCAGCATCTTCACTGAAATCCTCTTTGTGGTCTATGGCAGTGTCCAACGTCACTTCGCCCCTATGCACTCGGCTTCCCTGTGTATATATCCTGGTTCCTGGGGTATCCAACGGTGGAGTGACTTTCTGACCTGCCATCTTCCATGGGGTTTCTTCAGGGTCCTCTTGGAAGGATCCTTCTTCTTGAAAACTGCAACCACGACTTCCCCATTGACTTGCATTGAGTAACCAGCTGTGTTTCCACTCCACACGGCCTCCGTGGATTTCCTTTGGTCCTCAGCTCTTCTAATTCTTCTAGGTCAAGTTTCAACTTGAGTCGCAGTTCGCATTCCATTTTATTAGTATATGGTTTGGTCTCCCCCTGGAGACCACTGTGTATTTGTGCTATTTACTTGTTCGCCTGTTAAAATATTGTGTGTATTGTGTTTATATCTCCAGTAGGAGATATAACAATGTGTTAGTGGGGGTGTATAACAAATATTACTATTTTTAAAAATACACTGTGTGCTTCTTTTTTTGTTTAACATACACTGCATGATTAGTACTGGTAAAACGACCTGCTTAACACTCCTTCTGGACTAAGCCTGAAGGATGCTCTCCACAGCTACCACTGTTAGAGCCTTCTATGGTTGTCTAAGACCACTAAAATCACCATAAGGGTTGTCTGAATTAGTGCAGGGTGCTTCACTTAAGTGTACACCATATACTGAGACAGCCTCCTACGTGCACTGTCACATCACAGTTTTTCTCACAGTCACTTTCTTCCAATGCATGCATTGTATAGAGATAACAATCTATTTTTGTTTCTTTGCAGCATTACAGATTTTTGATATTGTTTTTGTCATCTTTCAAATGAAAGTTTTGCCCTGTTGTGACTGTCCAATTGAATATCTTTTTTTAATGATCATCACAAGAGCCAGACCACAAGATGGCTGACAAGTTGTGAGATAAACACCAAAATCGGTGAACGTGCTACATTTGTCACCTTGGGTCAGGCTGTCATTCACACTACTTGGAGGTCCAACACAGCAGTCTAGCCAGACTGGACTTTTTGTTTCAGAAAGGTTACGTTTTTGATTTATGTTGCAAAAAAAGCACTTTTGGTTGACTGGCTACAAATTTGGCGTTAATTGTTTTTTGTGTTAGTGCATGCGTACCTCATCCCATGTGATTGGCTTATAGACAAATGGAGTGTGACAACAGTGTGCACTCATGTCTCCTGCCCACAGTGCAACCTCTGCTTTCTGGCTCCCAGTCATTGTTCACTACTTAGCCCCTGCTCCGGCTCATGGAGGATGGGATTCATAGGCTCTGGTGGGAGGCATGTGATTGTGACCACCGGGGTCCTTTCACTGCTTCTTCCCTTCCCTCTGCTTCCTCCAAATAAAAACCTGCACTCCTGCTTTGCTTCTGACAATGGCCTCAACACTCAGCACCTTTTCAACAGTGTATATGGTCTGACTTAATGAGTGGCAGGGAAAGGAAAACTTTCTACAATTGCATGGTGGCAATAGCTTTGTATGAATTAAGGGATGGGTAGCAAGACACGGAATGTTTAAAGCAAAAGAAATACAAGCATTTGCAATGCAATAGGTCTCGCATTATGAAAGTTTGAGCTATTGGCATTGTAAATGACACATTTTTTGTTTATGTGTTGGTTATGAAAATAGCGAAATTAATAGCTTTGTCATTTACAATGCCAATAGTTTTAACTTTCGCAAACGTGACACCTATAGCATTTGTAATGCAATATGTGTTGTATTTACATGACTTAGACAGTGTATTTTATTGTGATGAAAATCCAAGAACAGAAGTGAAATATTAACATCTTTTTGTGACATTTGTAATAAAGCCTGAAACATTGAGAGAACATATTAGAACCAGTTGTTGTTGTGTGGTTGCACAGAGTGATGGTGTGGCGTTCAGTGGTGCTGAGTGATGCTGTGGCCTTCAGTGGTGCTGAGTGATGCTGTGGCCTTCAGTGGTGCTGAGTGATGCTGTGGCCTTCAGTGGTGCTGAGTGATGCTGTGGCATTCAGTGGTGCTGAGTGATGCTGTGACGTTCAGTGGTGCTGTGGCGTTGAGTGGTGCTGAGTGATGCTGTGGCATTGAGTGATGCTGTGCCATTGAGTGATGCTGTGCCATTGAGTGATGCCGTGGCATTGAGGGCTGCTGAGTGCTGAGTGGTGCTGTGGCATTGAGTGGTGCTGTGGCATTGAGTGGTGCTGTGGCATTGAGTGGTGCTGTGGCATTGAGTGGTGCTGTGGCGTTGAGTGGTGCTGTGGCATTGAGTGGTGCTGTGGCATTGAGTGGTGCTGGGACGTTGAGTGATGCTGTGGCGTTGAGTGATGCTGTGACGTTGAGGGCTGCTGTGCGTTGAGTGGTGCTGTGGCATTGAGTGGTGCTGTGGCGTTGAGTGGTGCTGTTCCGTTGAGTGGTGCTGTGGCGTTGAGTGGTGCTGTGGCGTTGAGTGGTGCTGTGGCGTTGAGTAGTGCTGTGGCGTTGAGTGGTGCTGTGGCATTGAGTGGTGCTGTGGCGTTGAGGGGTACTGTGGCATTCAGTGGTGCTGAGTGATTCTGTGGCAATGAGTGATGCTATGGCGTTGAGTGATGCTGTGGCGTTGAGTGGTGCTGTGGCGCTGAGTGGTGCTGTGGCGTTGAGTGGTGCTGTGGCGTTGAGTGGTGCTGTGGCGTTGAGTGGTGTTGAGGCGTTGAGTGGTGCTGTGGCATTGAGTGATGCTGTGGCGTTGAGTGGTGCTGTGGCTTTGAGTGATGCTGTGGCGTTAAACAGTGCTGTTGCATTGAGTGGTGCTGAGTGATGCTGTTGCGTTGAGTGATGCTATTGCGTTGAGTGATGCTGTGGCAGTGAGTGGTGCTGTGGCGTTGAGTGGTGCTGTGGTGCTGTGGCATTGTGTGGTGCTGTGGCGGTGAGTGGTGCAATGCAGTAGGTCTCGCAATTATGCGGGTTTGAGCTATTGCATTGTAAATGACAATGCCTTTTATTTATGTTTTTGTTTGTAAAACATAAATAAAAGGCATTGGCTTTTACATTGGCAATAGCTTAAACTTGCGTAAATGTGAGACCTATTGCATTGCAAATGCTTGTTTGAAGAAGGTTTTGCCTTGTGTGGCCGTATTGTAGGAGTGCTAACAGCTGTGGGGAATATGGGCAGTTACAGGAAGCACGAGCGGAGGAGAACCTGGCAGGGAAGGGTGGTTTAAATTTACAGATGTAGGAGTGCGGAGAGGTGCTCTAGGATGCTGCTCAAACACAAACACATTTTTGTAAAAAGCTAGCTCCACTAAACAAAGCAATGCGTGCAACTAAATAAATCATTAAAGGTGGGCACCATGCTAAATATAAAACGTGCACAACTAAATAAATAATTAAAAGCAGGCAGAAGTGAAAGGGGAGAAGAACCTGGCAGAGAAGGGGGGGTTTGAATTTACAAATGCAGCAGTGCGGAGAGGGGATCTTGGGTGGCGCCAGAACAAAAGTAGAGTGAGAAATTGTGACGAAATGGGGCGGAGAGGAGGGATAGGAAAGGTTGGGGGGGGCGGGGGAGCTGACGAGAAGGTGGGGAGGGGCAGAAAGGCGCTTGGGAGAGCTCTGTGCTTTGAGGCATGACGGCCTGAAGGAAGGCGATACATTGTGGAAAGAGGTTCAGGGGGAGAGTGTAACTAGAGCTAACATCTGGCTCTGCCAGTGGAAAACTACCTGCCGGCCCAACTCTAAATGAGGCGGGCAGAGGGTATGCCATCGCATTTGGAATGGAGTACCTCTGGAGCGCTCTGACACATTCGGATAATGTTCGCGCTATATAAAATCGCATTAAATAAATAACCTGTTCGCAAGACTCTTAATCCAGCCCCAGTAGTGAAATTATATAACTCGCAATTTGAGTCAAAAGGAAAAACAAGCTGTAGAGTGATAAATATTCATCTAACAGTTGTAGAGTTAATGTACGGGGCACCGGGTGTACTGCGAGAGCACCCACATGCGGCGCCATTCACGCCGGTGGAACTGTGCGCGGCGCCACCAGCTCTTGATCACCAGGACCGCCTCGTTCTTCTTGTGAGACTGACAGTGAGGCTGCGGCAAGCTGGGAGAGACGTGGAGAGAACACTGGGGTAAGGGTGAAGGGAGAGGAAGGCAAGAGAGAGGGGGACCACGTGGAACAGAGAGAGGAGAACGGGGGAGACAAAGTGGAAAAAGAACGAGAAAGAAAAAAAGAGTGATTTAGCAATAAAATGAAACAAATAAAAAACACAGGTAAGAGAAGCAAAAGGGAGAGACACCACGAGAAACAAATGGCAATAGACAGATGAGAGTCCCAAGTTAGAGGGGAAAGTGTTGGTAGGAAGGGAAATATGGAAAACATGGAAAGGCAAAGATGGAGAAATAAAGGGCAGAAGTTACAGGGGCAGGAAAAAGAAAGGTAAAACATATAATGAGGTGATGTGATACAGGCAAGAGGTAACCATAAGAGCGAAACAAAAGGCAACCATAAGAGCGAAACAAGTCAGATGGGGGTGTGGGGGCGGGGGAGCAGGGGAGCAGGGGAGGGAGCGAGTGGGAGGGAACGAGCATATGGGGTGTGAGTGAGGCCAAGCGCACGTGCTTCAAGAGCCTGGTGGTGTGCGAGGCTTACTTGCAAGTCGGATGGGGGGGGCGCGGGGGAGGGAGCGAGTGGGAGGGAACGAGCATATGGGGTGTGAGTGAGGCCAAGCGAGCGCTGGCGAAGCACCACACTTCAATAGATCACATGCATTGGGAGGAATCCGCTTGGAATCCGCTTGTTCAAGAGTGTTGTTTCCCCTACAATAGGTCAGAGCAATAAATAGCTCATCCTAAAAATAGTGGGGCATTTAATTTCTCCATATACTTGCGTTAAACTGAAGGAAGCTTGGAGTAAGGAAATGTAAAAATAATTGCATTTTTTCGTAATAGATTAGAAGTTTCTAACTTAAATGAGAAGTGTTGACCTTTATTGTTTGGGGTGCCCTTCTAGTGATTTTGCTTGGAACTCTTATAAGCAGATTGGAAGGGGTCTTATCTCTTACTGAGTGGCAGGAATTGAGGGCATGCTACAGTCGAGTGGGGAAGTTGAAGGGTCTCCAGTATGACGGCTTTCTTACAGCTTAATTAGTGGTGTTCTGTAGAAGTATACCTATATCCTCATGAAGGCATCCATACCATGTCCTCCTGTGTTCTTTCAAGGGTAATCAGTATTACACATCTACTCACCTAGGGACATCTCTATAGTAGTGGCTAGCTGCCTATTTTTGCTTCATTCGGTTTCCTTCCCCTTACATGAACATCCTGTTCTCCCCAGCCATATCCTTTATTCCAAGGACCACCCAATCTCTTCAGACTCATGTTTATGAACTCCCTACCCACGCTACCCTCTGGTTTACGTTTTAGTGTAATATCTCAAGGCTATCATTATCCTGTCAGCAGAACTGGCACTGATATTTTTCATGGTGTACTTTGTTCTAAGTATGTGTGTGGACTTTGGAATAATATATATATCTGTATGTGGCTGTGCCTGTGAGTACATGCATATTTACACGTGTGTCTATGAATACATAAGTGTGCAACACTTATTAGAATTGTGTACTGCAGATGTCCTTATCTGACTATGCTTCTGTGTGCTTACTTATGTGCATACGCATGCGCTATTTCCTCACTTGCAGCATTCATTTTGTGCTCACCATACAGACGTCAAAAGTATTAGTTTTCCTGTCATAACCACAGGCTCGATACCACTCATGTTTTCCCGGCATGTTTGGCTGTCAAACGCATGGACTTATGGACTCCAGTTACACTTTATTTGGACTCTTGCAGTAAACGTTTGTTTCATCCTCTACCTCCACAACAAGAAGTTCCCAAACCCCCTTAATCGCCCGATACATTCCATTTCTCCTTCAATGTATTATTTTCTCAAATTTTCTCAATGTTTTTATGATTGCCATATTTTATATTCATGTATTTTTCCTATATCTCTTCTTAATTTTTCAATTTGTACCCAGATTTCTTTTTTTTTATTGCTTAAGAGTCTTTAAATTTGTATTCCATTGTATTCTGTTTTGACGCCTGATTTTCTCTTTTTATTACTATCAAATAAAATTCTTTTGAACTTAAAAAAGTATTAGTTTTCCCAATGCTTGTTTTCCTTGTGCTTCATGTGTTGCTGTGCATGACTACAGGCATCTGTGTACGGTCATTGACCCACATGACGGATGTAGCCTATGATGCATGTATAGATGGTTTATCAGGCAGACGCATTATGTGGAGGAAGTGTAGTGCCCGGTTCAGCGAAGCTGATCTACCCAGTGGGAATGCTTCTGAGATTTCGTTTAAGTTTTAGGCAGAGAATGACAATACTTTGAACAGAGACTTGGAAGAGTTCATAGAAATAGAATCTCTCTCCTGGGCAGCAAGGAAGGAAGCTTAACAGGCACCTGAAGAGCTCAGGCATAGAAGTTGCTCTTCATTCATGAACGAAATTTAGAGGTTTACTTCTTAAAACATTAAGGATATACTTAATACATTTTCCTCCTTAGGGTGTTCCTGAACCCTCACCATGTGCGAGGTAATTATTAAGTAAGCATGCAAATACATATGTGGAATATACACGTACTTGAGAACTAGTATTACAGGTTAGTAACCTATTGTTTAATGACATTTTTGGAGCTCGGTTTGTTTTTCTGCTGTTTTTTTTTTAGATGTTGTTTACCAACTTGTATTTATCAATTATTCTTTTTCAGTGTGTTCCATTTTGGCCTGAAAATGCCTCTGGAAAGCTGTGTGTTAGAGTGGTGAGCTTCGAAAGATCATCCATGCCCTTTCACTACAATAAACAAGACAACGGCACCTTATTAATATTGGAGGACATGGTAAGATTTATTGAGTTTATCGAGAACAGAATGCGCACTTCCAATCAAGCTTACTCAGTTAGTTTGACTACTGACCGTTGGCTGTTTGCATACGTAGTGCAATGTCACTGCTTCACAAGAGGCCTCTTTAGTTAAATATGTAGGTGCAATATGCTGCTGCTTGGTCATGATGGTCAATACATATCGGTGTAAGCGTGCACCCACTTGCAGGGCGCCAACCCGATACGTGGGTATAAGTGCACTCAATGTAAGGATTCAGCTGATTGAGGCCTGTGTGTGTTTCTGTGCTCTAACCTTTTTTCCCTTAGTAATATTGAAATTAGGGAGCTGTGTATATTCCTTGTTTCACTCTGTTCCAATGATGTGAAGTGTACATTGTGATAAGTATGTACTGGTATGTACTGGGGTGTTGCCAGTGTTGATCCCAGCTTTCTCTTGCAGTTTTCATCGTGGTTCACTTTTCATGTTCTGTTCTCACAGACTTGCTGAGCCTTGAAGAAAGGCACACACCCTCCTCACAAAGATATATCCCCTGGGTGGTAACAATGTTTGACTATCCTTGGGAGCACTTATCTTTACCTCTACTTTTACCTGTGCCATGATTTAGGATACCCCTACCTCGTTGGGCAAGTTCTTGTCAGTGACCTGAAGCTCCTGTTACTCATTTTATGCCAACAAAACTGTATTTTTGCGTTTTCTCTCAAGTTTGCTGGTGGTTTAGGACCAAGGAACGACGAGTGGATGCTTTGTTCCAGGCAAAGTGTCACACACTGGCCTAATAAAAAAAAAGCATGGTAGAGGAGCTAATGTGCATAACCAACCCTAAATATTGCACCTCGGAAGAGAATAGTGAATGTTGAACACTCCGTGCTGATTTATGCAGCACACACTGTAGGGGTCGGGCAGCAAACAACTCGGAAAGGGATGCACAGAGAACGAAGGAACAAGACCTCAGGGAGATGGGGAAGAGAGAGTAATCCCACTGGGAATGTCTTCATTGCCTAACCTCACAGACAGCTAGAACCCCACCAAGGAACTCTTAACCAGTGGCCTCATACTACTGGGTCTGGATGACAAGCTGCATGATATTATGATCAGGGGTGTCTGGTGACATTTGAAAGTGGTGAGGTGTAAAATCATTGTCCTACTGCACCGTAGCGAGCGAGCACATCAAACGTGCGCGAACAACCTGAGGGGTTGAAAAAAGAGTGGCCAAATGGTGCATTTTCAAGCAAATTTGAGAAAGCAGGAAGGTTAATAAAGTAATTGCGAAAGTGCAGTTTGTACCTTAATAAAGAGATGTCCTAACATAGGTAGCTGCTTATTCAGTATAACCACAGAGCTTCATTACAGACTTAGAGATAAAAATGCATTTTTGAGTACAATGTTCAAAATGTGCACCCACCCTAACCACCATGTAGAGTGACTACACAGCCCTAACTCCAATCTAAAAAAATATTGTAGCCAGGGTGAAAGAGCAGAAAAGGAGGTTGGGGCCTCTTGTTCTAAGCCCAAAAATTGCCTAAAAATTAAGGTAGTGGTGGTCAGGCTTTACCAGGAGCTGACAATAAGAATATAACAATTTATATTTGAAACATTAGGATAATCAAACAAAGACTGGGGGTAAAACATATTAACACTGTAATTTTTACCTTGCAGTTTGCATGCAGCTCTTAGATGACAGTTAATAGCTCACTGTTCTATGTTAGGATTTTAACTTACAAACTGCAAGTAACACAAGGATCTATCTGACAAAAGCAGTGACTCACTGATCTATTTACATCATGTGCATTTTGTGATCTGCATCAGGTACATGTTCTTTACAGCAGGCACATTAACCTTCTGCGCTACCTTTCCATGAGTCAAAACTTCCACTAGACAAAACTCCGTTCTCTCTCTTACCGCCGACCACCGAGAAAGATCCAAGTAGACTCCGAGACCTCGTATGTGCAGATGGATGCAGTATAAAGAACGGGGTTATTTACCAAACTGAAAAAAGTAATATCTCTACTCCCGGTCCGGAGAATGGCGGCATACCTCTAGCTAAATAAAGGAATGATTTCCTCATCTGTGCCACTAACAAGACACCGTAGCTGTTGAGACCACATCTTATCGATCCGTTTTGTACTGCTGAGGGCATCATCAGCCATTAAAAGTTTTTAATTGACTCCCTGGAGAACAGATAACCGTCTCTGACCAGGTTGGAGTAATTGAACCCTGTCTTGCAATGAAAATTGGTGTCTCTTAACAAGTATCCGGTCCTAAAATCTAGCAACTGAGCACACAAGGAATTCATATCGGCCTATCTTTTCTTGTCCCCTGATATCTTTGACCCACAAGAGAAAAAAAGGTCCTGAGGAAGGTGGTTCATCCACCGAAACGCGCGTCAACCGATCATGTGCGGGGGGTCTCAAGCTCTTCTGAGACCCTAGAATTTGACAACTTGTGAACTTGTCAATCAATACGTAGTTTCTCCCTTTTTTCCCCTTTTGGTAGTGTGGTTGTGGTATGCCTGTGTGTATGTTTGCAAATTGAGTTGTGTATTTAAATATCAGGTGGCCTTCTTAAAAATTAATTATTTATTATAATTGTGTATAAAAAAATCTTTTTCGATTACTGGTGTGTTACTAATAATGTGTGTTCTAAAAAGTAAAAAAATTCGAGTTTGTAAAATGTATTTATGATGAATCATGTATTCTGTATATGAAAAACAGAAATGAAAAAAACTTAATCAAATGAAAATAAAAACTATGATAAAATAAGCACGTTTATATAATTCTGTCACCTTTCTTAAACTATCTGATGCATATTGCCTATAGACACATATGACCACTGAAGGAACAACTTCCTAGAACAAATTTCTCTCTTCCCCTCTGTTCCTTGGTCGCAAATTATTTCTTTGAGGGGGTCCCATCTTTCATGCTGTAGCAAACTGCAAGTAACACAAGGATCTATCTGACAAAAGCAGTGACTCACTGATCTATTTACATCATGTGCATTTTGTGATCTGCATCAGGTACATGTTCTTTACAGCAGGCACATTAACCTTCTGCGCTACCTTTCCATGAGTCAAAACTTCCACTAGACAAAACTCCGTTCTCTCTCTAGGAGAAACATTAACCATCAGCGTTATCTTACATTTTTATAGTTTCTGAAAATTGCTAGAGGCTAGGAAGGTGGTAGCGAGTGCTTTTAGAATTTAAACCATAATACACTTGCAACTACTCAAATTACTCACTAGCCAAGACAGTGCGCAATATGCTGCCTAAATAAAAATTACCAACATCCTGGAAAAAGCAAAATAAAGCATGTGAAATGTAAGCAGGAAGAACATGGTTACCAATCCACCCATCAATCAGTCATTGCAGTACCCCACGATTGGTGCACTTACCCAACCGGGAAAACAATCCTGTTCAAAAAAAGACAAGGAAACAAAACAAAAGTACTGCTTCACTGGCAAACTCTAAATGCATGAAACCTCCCCTGCTGCACAACGGGGTGGGACATGTCGATGTATTCTATATTAGTGAGGCATAAAAATGTTAGTGTAAATCCAAGTGCATCTGCCCTGGTGTTGACTCTAGAAACCCCTCTATTGCGCAAGTCCCAGTAAAGCACTCACATGTAGTATCGGACCCAGGTGTCACGGGGCTCTTAGCTAGGGTCGCAGATAGATTCCATACTTGCCACTTTAACAAGGGGTCCAGCAACCCAGCAGTCAAAAGTTGCCAGGTCCAACTGCCATGTGAGTAGCTGTGAAGATTGGTAGCTGTATAAGATGGTGGGCGGTGCCTATTAGGATGCCAGCAGCTAGGTCTGGGCTAAGAAGGGAGGCACGCGCGTACTCAGCTTAAGGGGAACTGCCGCCCACTACTGTGGTAGTCTGGTTGGGATCCTCTGCATGCGCGGGAACAGCTTGCGATAGAAACTACGACAACCTTGGGGGGGAGTGTTCCCCTCCCCAACAAATTGGTCATACACAGGCGAGGCTTGACTTTACTTTCCTGGGTAGGGCGGCACCGCTGCGAACAACAAAGTCCTCCTGGGCAGAATGAACAGCCATTACGGAGTATTAGTGATGGTGCAATAGTTAAGGTGCGCAGTATTCGTAAACAATGACATAAGTGGTGACAAGATGGCGTCCCATTTACCCATCAGGTTGTCCAGTGTGGCTGCGGGGACACTCATACGTTGCCAGGTTGGCACAGTGGCCAACGCACGGGGATTGTACCGAAGGTTTTGCACGGGCGCAGTTGTAGGGGGGCTACCGAGGGATGGGATAGAGGAGCAGGCAAACAACAGCTCTCATCAGAGGACCCCCTCCCATGTCCTGATTACCCATGTAGGGGGCAATGACTTAGTAACCAGGGGGAGGATGGCACTTATACAGAACATGCAAACTGATATAAGGACTATCAGCAATAACCGGGGCCAGGCGAGCTAGTGCGGTCAGAGACTGTTCCACGCAGGGAATGGCGGGGTGCCAGGTTCATAGCTGCGGTAGTGCATTCATGCAAAAGGGCTCAACGTGGCCATGCAGACTTTCACTGAATGGAAGGGCTTGGGGTTCATCAAGCAGGCACTCATACAGGCAAGAGTAGCAGGCTGTTATTAGAAGGATGGCGTGCACTGTCCTAAGTCGGGGGATATGTTCCTCCTTGATTTACAGAATGCACGGTTAGCTGCAAGATGGAAGTAGGGAGCTCGGAGGTGGGGGGCTCTGTCATCGACGGTAGTCTCCTCCAGAGCTGTGGCGGAGTTACAAGGCGATCTGGAGGCAGACGGGTACAGTAAGGGTACCTCTGCCTGGCACAGTAAGGGTGCCTGAGCCAAGACCTGGAGCCGCAGGGAGGTTCCGGGAAAACCGCGACGGCGCCCGTTAGTCCTTCGGGCGGTTGGGGGGGCCTGACCAACCGGGTGTGTGCCATACCACGCTCTGCCCTGAAAGGGACGGGAGTATAAGACATGATCACATGATCTGTAGGGGGATCCACAAAGGTGGTGCACTGCCCGGGCGTCGACCCACCGTGACGGCTGGCTCAGAATGCGGGCGGGCAGCAAGGGGCTGCCTGCCCTGTATCGCCTGTAAGATAACCCACTAAAACGTCATACTTTTGTTGTATGAAAATAAACCTGCAGCAGTTCTTTACCCATAAACAATGTGTCCGGTGTAATCATTATGGGTAAATGTAATATGTGATGGAGGGAACAGATGACGGTGTGGGCACTATGCCGCTGTCCGCATCCCCCACAGGGGGACATCAGCAGGGCAGCTTGTTAGTGCCCACTAGTCGGAGCACCCCTCCCCCTCCTGGTCCTAAGGAGGGGAAGGCTCGGGCTGGCTCACCAGCCCCTTCCCCGGGCGAGGGCATCGAGGTGGATCCGGGGGAGGGCTCAGGCGTGAGGGCGGCATTCCTTGTTCTAAGGTCAGAAAGATTTGAAACCTAAAGTAGCGTTTCTTCCTTTCAGCGTATTTCCACATGTGTGGCTATCATTTGGGCAGCTTACAGCATCCTTGTCACTGCCCCTGGATTCACTGGCACTAAGTTTAATGGGAATTACAAGCGCCGTCTTTCGTAATACCAAATCCATTCATTAACATGGTTTTTACTGGGAGCACAAAACACACTGGGACTGATGGAGGCAGGTCTTTGACACCAGCCTTGACCGCTCATTACAGAGATGTGAAGAGAAGGCGCGACTCTTGTGTGTTGTCTCTGTCATTGTGTGAAGCTGCATTAGGGGAACACTCGCACTTCTGCAGAGCTATCGGCAGCCCATTGTTAAAGCCTCTTTGACTGGGGCAGCAGGAGAGAATGAGGATGCCGTGCTCCCAGTATATTTGTTGTTTCGCAGACAGAACCTGTAATTGAAAAAAAACGATATTAATTTGATGATATGTTTGGTTGGCCTCCTACTACTGACTGCCCATGCCAGGGAGTCACTTTACTTAGTGTACTTGTCTTCTTTTATCAAACGATTTACTCTGATGTTTAATGAACAACATTTTACAAAGAGCACATCACCTACAGTGAAAAACAATGTGTATGAAGCTGCATCCCTTAAAGCACGTTGTTTCTCATGGGATTTCAATTGATAATCCTAATCACCAGTCGTGGCTCAAAGTACTTGCGGGGGGGGTCGCCCGGGGGTGGGGGTCTGAGGGAGAATAACATTTAGAAAACTTACCTGACCGTCTCTGCTCCTGGTCCGCGTTGGCGCCTCTTCAAACAGGAACAGCACTGGAGTGGCAACCCCTCAGCCAATCCTGGTGCTGATGCAGCGCCAGGATTGGCTTAGGGCACGGTTACTCTTCACCCACCGCCTGCCCATTAGGAGACCGAGGGGCTCCTAATGGGCATGCATAAGGCATTGCAAACACAAGTGCGCATGACTGAACACGGGCGAAAAATCGCCTCACCTTCCCCACTCATGCACACTTTGCTGCTGCCTGCCCCTGACAATGCCTGTTAGTCAACATGACGCTGGACCTGGACAACATGACGCTGAACCTCCCACCCCCTTCAGATTCTGAAGGGGGTTGGCGGTCTGACGTCATGCTGACTGACACGTCTCTGAACTTAAGTAAACCGAGTCAGTTTACTTAAGTTCAGAGACGCCGAGGGAGCTGCGGGCATGGGTGGGCGGGAGGGCAACGCCCCAACGGACGCACCGTGCCTGATTATAATGCCCAGGAATGTGCCTTTTGATTTGTTTCTGTACTTGTAATCCATGTGGCGAAACTTATACCAAATTAATTGTTGGTGGTCATTGAGGCGTTCTTGTAGCAAGGCCATCAAGACCATACAAGAAGAATTGAAGCTCGAGCCATTCAATGTTTCAGTATTCTGTCCATATGCAGAGTGAGGTAGGGCGACTTAGGATATGGAAGTGAGCTGTCAGAAGAACTTTACACGCCAGTAGCCTTTAATCTGTTTCTGGTTGTACGGACATAGGTGAAGCACGGGCGACCAGTTTACAGAAATTTCACACCAGTCAAAAATCGATTCCACAATAATTCCCTAAAATTGCAATTCTCAAGCAGATGTTGCCTGAAAGCCCATGTTGCCGGTCAAAACAAGCATTCTTTAAAGCGAGGTAGCACGGTCTCGTTTTCAGTGAATATTTTCGTGGTGCTGTTGTTGGGGCAAACATTTTTGCACTTGCTTTGTGGCGAGAGGATGTGGCGCAGTGGCCAGCCTCTTGGTGACGAGGGCCTGAATGATGGTCCTTCTGCTTTTGACTGGGAGTCACCTGCACATGCTATGGAAGTGAGCTGTCAGAAGAACTTTGTACACCAGTAGACTTTAATCTGTTCCTACTTGTACTCACTCATTTGTTTGTTGCTATGTCCTTTAAAAATCCTTCCTTACTAGTGGCAAGTCCTGCCTCTTTGTCCCTTCTTTTTCCTCAAAGGAGCAGGGACTTAGTACAATATCATTACGCTTTGATCTGTTGGTCTGCTCATGGGATGACTATTTTATTATGTTTTCAACCTCGTGTCACACTGTGGATGCTCAGACCCGTAGCTGCTTACATTTTATTGCACCATTAACCCTCTCAGTACCTTCTATTTGGCTGGCATTCTTTTGCATTCTTCCTAAAGACAGCTCCCAGGTTGACTTGGAATGCAAGCAATTAATTATTGTGGTTTTAAGTCTAAGTAAGCCTCCTTCAATTTACTCTAGAAACAGGCACAAAAGCACTGCAACAGCATGCCATGTAGCTACTGCAGCTCTAAATCATGTAAAAAAGTTAAACCACTACTTAAAAACAGCTATTGTTTCAGTTGCATTAAATCAATGCTTCAAATGATACTTTAGTATGCATGCTGCTTGTGTTCTTTCCTACCCTCCAGGACCTGTGCTTGACTGCTGGCTGAGGGATTGGAAGTCTCTGCTCATGGTTTAATGCGGAGGCCAAAATGTTTCTTCCAGGAAGAATGTTCCCTGTAAATGTGCATTTGAATGTAGTACATTAATAAAATCAGAACAAGAACGTAGGGCCGGCACAAGGGCGGGGTGATCACACTGGATACTGACTTCAGAGCAGAGTGGCAGTGTTTCCGAGTTTATTTTGCTATTTAAAGCACTCGCTGACACATTCCAGGTCTCAAGCAATTCCAGACAATACAACAAATGTTAAGATACCTCCAGTGAATAATGTTCTTGCTGGAGAGATGGAGTTGTCTAGTGGAAGACGTTTTGACTCATTGCAAGGTAGCAGAGGGTTAATATTCCTGTTGCAAAGAAAGTGTACCATGCAGAATACAATGTGCATAATATGTACATAGGTCAGTGGGTTACTGCTTTTCTGTTACTTGCAGCTAAGAAATTAAAATCCTAACCTAGAATAGTGAATTTATAAATGTCATGATAGAACAGCATGCACTGCAAAGTATAGATGAGAGCAGATATTAATGTTGCAAAAAGGTTTCATCTGGGTTCTTTTTATTTAAGAGAACCCCCAACTATGGTGTGCTGTTTTCAATTCTGAGTTTGTGCTTCTGGGGCCCAAGCACTGTTTAGCAATGCTGCCTACCAATATGCATGGCTTGTGACTCCTACACCCAGAAGTCCTCTGTCTTATGTAGCATTTCCTTTACGCTAATTTATACACATATGATTGATTGCCTCTGAGTAATTTGTGTGTGTTGCAAAGTGCTTTGACACCCTACACTGGTGTGAGTGGCGCTTTATAACTAATTACATGCCTCTGTACATTAGTGGTTATGGAGCCTAAAGGAACAGTATGAAAGGGTGGTGGTAATGAAGGAATCAGCAACAGTCAGCCTTACCTCAACATCACCTCAGCATCACCTCAGCATCAGCGCAGCACAACCTCCTCATCAGTGCTCCACCACCAGTGCAGCACCAACTCCGCATCAGCACAGCACCAGCTAAGCACCAGCGAACACCACCTTAACATCAGCACTACACCATGTTAGCTTTAGCAAGGCACTGTATCGGCATCAGTGCACCACCACCAAAGCAGCCCCACCTCGGCAGCAACTCAGCACCAACGCAGCACCACTTCAGCATCAGCACACCATCACCTCAGCACAGCACCAACTCAACAGCACTCAGCACCACCTCTAAACCAGTGCACCACCACCACCGCCGCATCACTCATCACCACCTCAGCATCACTCGGCACAGCATCACCTCCTCATTAATGAGCAAGCACCAACTCAGCATCATTGCAACACCACCTCAGCATCAGTGCAGCATCAGCTCATCACCATCTTCGCATTTGCACAGCACCACCTGAATACCACCACCTCAGCATCAACACATCCATCCCAGCAACATCACAGCACTACCTCCTCATCAGTGCAGTACCACCTGAGCACCCGTGCAGTAGCACCACCTCAGCATGACTCTAATCCACCTCAGCATGACTCTGCACCATCTTGGCACCAAAGCAGCCCCCCCTCAGCAGCAACTCAGGACCAATACCACACCACATCAATATCAGTGCAGCATCAACTCAGCACAGCACCAACTCAACATCTCTCATCACCACCTGAGCACCAGTGCAGCACCACTACCTTAGCATGAACCAGCACCTCTGCAAAACTCAGCACCACCTCAGCATCACCTCTTCTTCAGTTCACTGCCATCTCAGCATTGCGCTACCCCAGCACCAATGCAGCACAACATAAGCATCAGCACTGTTTTCGCTTCAGTGCACCACCACCAACACAGCACCACCTCAGCATCAGCAGACCATCACCTCGACACAGAACCAACTCAGCACCAGCGCAGCACGACCACCTCAGCATAACTCAGCGCCACTCAGCACCACCTCCGCATCACTCAGAACCACCTCAGTAACACTCAGTATCACCTCCACACCAGCACCCCAATACCTCACCATCACTCACCACCACCTGAATATCATTCAACATCACCTGAGCATCACATCTGCACCAGAACACCACCTCAGCCCCACTTCAGTATTACTTAGCACCACCTCAGTGTGCCCTTGAAATCTGGTATCTGTTGCTTCTCTCCTATTTCGCATCCGTGGCTCATGTTGTAATTCAGGTACTATTTCTCAATCTCCACCCTCCTATTGTTTGTGCCTTCATTCATAACAAAAAAGCTATAATAAACAGGCATTACAACAGGCAGGAAGACGTTGCCAACATTGCAAGGACAGAAAAACTAGAAGACATTTTTGGTTAATTCTATTTTTAATAGTCATTTAATTGTACATAATGTCTTCTTTAAACTCCACTACATAACTCCACAACACAAAATGCCATTCCACATACTTACACACAGTCCCACACCACATAATTCCAATACACTCAAAAACACATAATTAATATCCACATAATACAACTGCACATCATACCAAATAATTCCACTACACCAATCCACACCACACTGTTTCACACCTCACAATGCCACGACTAACAAGTCCAATCCAACCTACATAATTGTTACAGATACATCCACTCCAATCCATAACACGTAGGTTAGAGTCATTTACAATGCCAATAGCGCCAACTCTTTCATTTTTTTTTTAAACACACTGATCTGATGCTTTGCTCCTAACCTATTTGTTCTTTTCTGTCACCAAAAACACAAAGCTATACACACAGTTCCATGCCACAGAATGCAGCTCCACACATTTCCAGTCCACACCACATAATATAACACCTAATCACATAGTACAACTCAACAACACAATTACACAACACACCACATACATCCAATCAACACCACATAATTAAACATTGTGCCGCAAAATTCAACTGCACAACAAATAATTAAACTGAACTACTTACTACTCCACAACACACAATTCCACTCCACATAATGCCACTACACTGAATGTTACATAATTGCTAATCATATATTTCCACATCACACCATGCCACATAATGCAACTACACAAATCCACTCTACACAACTCCACATCACACAATTACTCAACTAACTAATCCAATCCAACTCATATAGTTCCACTACACACCACATACATATAGTCCATAACACAAGAAAAATACATTGCCATTTACAGTGGCAATATCTCCAACTCAATCAAATGCGAGACCGCTTTCATTTCCAATGGTTATTCCATTTGTAGGTTCACTGATGACTACACTCTATCATCTTTACCTACAAACATTCTGACCAATGAGATTCGGCACGCTTGCACCCCACCTGTGCAGACTCAGAACTGGTTTGATTTATGGGTTGATTTCACAAATGAAATACCCAGTATTGAGTTTATTTGCAGCATAAAATAGAATATTACATCAAAACTTATTTTCTTTTTTTCAGAATGGCGGAATTATGGTGGATGTTAATGTTGCAGAGCATTATGTGATGATAACATTTTCTGATTATTATGAAGGAGCTGCACCGGCCCTCATTATTAACCACACCCCTGGAGCTGTTCTACAGTACAATCAAAGGTATGCCAGTTTGATGCATGTTGGTGTAAGGAAAATATGTATCAGATTTTTTACACAGGACAAAGCACACAGGAAATAGGAATCTTGAACAAAAATATGCTAGATGTTAAGTGGTGCAGTCCCTAAGCCACCCAGAAGCATACGAATGACAAGCTAGTAACCAAAGCACTTTTTCAGAGCAAACATTAATACAGTACATTTATCTCACCTCTCTAGCCCCGGGAAAAACAAGCTCTGATCTGGAAAAATATGTATATCAATGTTTAACTGACCTGTATGGAACTAGAATACATATCAGAAATGCCAGTTTGTCTTCTTATAATGTGCCAGCACATGTAAACACAGGAACGTACAAATGCGTTCACTTAAACATGATTCATTGAATGTAATCAAGTGGAGAATTACTTTCAATTCCTTACCAATAGCGCTGCTGAGTTTAAGCTCCCAACCACTAAGGTTGACAAACTCAATGACTCTTTAGTACCGGGCCGTCCAAGGCCAGCAATGGTTACCTGCTTTGCCTTCCTAGAGGTTCCTTCTGTCTGTGGCCTTATGGGGTGTGAATCGGTCCCCCAGCGATCACACTTTTAGAGGAGGAGGGGTCAGGTGCTGATTCTATTAATGAGCAGAGGGACTACTGCAACAAGGGTCTCCTATACCGGGCTGTCCCAGCACGCAACGTTTACCTGTTAGCCCGCCTGGAGGTTCCTTCTGTCTCCGGCCCTTCTGGGGTGGGACTCGTCCCCCAGCAATCACCCTGATAGAGGAGGAGAGGTCAGGCACTGAGACTATCCTTGATCATCTATCTTCGTATAATGGAGAAGCAGAAGTGTCCAAACAGGCCTCAGTCACCCACACCATCCCCAAAACCCACACAGATCGATAGAATGTTAAAGAGGGGTACATGGGGTGGTGTGAAAAACTGGCTCCGAATATACTACACCAAAGTAAGGTATAGCGTGCACAGAGTCCAGGGGATCCCTGGAGGTGTATCAGGGTTCTGTGGTTGAAGTCTTTGTTGAGCAAATCCTGTGCTCACAGGAGACAGAGTCTGTGAGTTGAGTACAGGGCAGGTCCTCCGGTCTCTGGGGGGCTGCTGGCTGCTGGCTGCTGGGCATGCTGGGGTTTCCGCTGCCAGAAACCGGTCCCTGGTAGCTTGTTTCCTTCCCAGTGAAAGAATTGGCTTGGTAGTTTAGTTTGCCCTGTTCCCATGATACACTGGGCCAGGGACAGACTAATTTGCATATAGCCAGGTTCTGAGCTGGGATGGTGCAGTGAGCTAAAAAACGGTGTTGGATTAAGCCCTGATCTCTTGACTGGGTGAGAGTATTCTGCTTAATTCAGGAACTCTGTCCATCACCACCCCCTGTTGTTTAATTATTATGGGGTTTCCGCTGTAGGCAGATCGGAGTTGGGACAGGTAGAGCTGGGGCCAAAGTAGTTGGTGTCCTCTTCTTCCTGGGTCAGCATGACTCTTCAATCCTTTTTCTTTCCCTTGAATCGGAGGAGGCAAGGTTCAGGGTTGCCCCTAATTAATAAATTCTGATGGATACATCTACATGTGGATTCTCACCTTTTGAATTACCCTCATCTACAGCATTGCACGGAATCTTTTCTCATCAGCTCTACGACATCGATGAGGACGTCACAATGGAATGGCTCTGCATGTGACTTCTCTGGAAGTCATTAGAGCCATAAGAAGCCTCGAACGCTTGCTGATGTCAGTTCCCTATTTTTCCGCACCGTCTACGCATAACGTTTTTTCCCCGGGCTCTCCATTTCTGGGAGTTTCTTTTTTGCAATTCGTAGTGTCTTTGTAGCATCGACTACGGCTACTCCGAGAAATTCTGGTTTTAAGCCATGCAGGGATTGTGGGGGCCAGATGTCTATCACTAACCCCTGTGAAGACTCTTTATGGTGTCTCTTGTTGGACCATGACGTCGAGGAGTGTTTGTCATGCAGGCGCATGAACCCCAAAACGCTGAAGGAGAGGGAGGCCAAATTGGTCATGGCCAAGGCCAAGAAGCAAGACAGGTGTCGAAGAAGGTCGAGGTACCATTCCAAGTTGCCCACTCACTGTGGCTTTTCGGGCCTATAACAACACTGGTCCCAAATACATCACCAGACGCTTCCCTCACTACTGCCCGACGCGTTCCCTTCGATCTGCCCAGGATAACCTCATATCCTCCGCCAGATACAACTTAAAGTCTAAAGGCGGAAAAACTTTAAGTTCTCTGGCCATCAAGGCGTGGAACAGCATGCCCAAACACCTGAGGCAGCAAACCTTAGAGAAGCCTTTCAGAAAGCTCCTAAAAACCTGGATTTTCAACCTCTCTGACGACTGGTCCAGAGCCGCCATATAGTCCCCCCCGTGCCTCCCGCATGTCCGGGCCTTCAGGATTTCCAGCGCCATGATGCTCCCTCCGGAGCGATCTCCGCGCTCTACAAATACCCCTCCAAATATCCAAATATCCAAATATCCACTCCGCATACTTTGCGGTCGTCGAAGAAGCACAAGAAAAAGTGACGCCATGGGTCTCGGCGTCGTACGTCAAAGGATGGAGTGCCAAAGTCAGTGTTCCCAGTTCCCAGGCATCATCGAAAGGATAAAATCTCTCAGTCTCCTTTTTCTGAGGTGCCTCCGGCCCTGTCTCCGAAGGCGGTAACTCCAACAGCTCCAAGAGAAGCAATATCTCCACTGTTGCTGAAGCCGAACTCTCCACCTCTGGCTCCAGGGTCTCCGGCCGCACGGCTAGGACCAAATGTGCAGCCTCCTCAAGTGGCTTCAGAGCCTGCAGTGCCGGATCCGGTGTATCCTGCCTCTCCAACTCCAGGTACAGATCTGTTGCATTTTTTAAGTGCAATGTTCAGCTTGTTCGCCAGAGCGGCAAACCCTACTAGTGTGCCTGTTGGCACTGTGGGTCTGCTGGCATTTTCCCTGGGTGGTTTTCCACCTCATTTCCCTCAGGCACCTCTTATTCCTTTTATACCAATGGCTCCAGGGAGTTGGACTCTTCCCACGCCGAGATTTCTTACGTTGGTACAGTCTCTGGAGGGCTGAGTGCTATTGGATGGATCTTCCCCGGCGCCATCGGGTTCTGAACAGGCACCTACTTGACCTTGACCGGTGTTGACTACTTTTCTGGTAGACCTCCCTCCTATGCCGATCTCAAAGTCACCAGCACCGTGTCTGGCGCCATCGATGCCTGTTCCAAGGATGAGGTCCCAGAGAGAGGCACATAAGTTATTAGAAGAGGAAGAGGACCAGGAAGAGCATGAAAAAGGTGAGGAAGGGGTGATTGTGGATACTGCACAGGATTTTGAAGGATTGCCGGAGGCTAGTAGCCTGGATGCCTCTTCTGACTGGGAGCTGTCATCTCCAAAAGGTCTCCCAGTCCAGGAGGAAACCTCTTATCACGCTGTGATCAGGAAAGCAGTAGATCTACTGGAATTGCCTCTTCCCACAGAGGATTTAAAATCTAACATCTTGAGAGAGGTGCTCCATTCTCCTTCCTCTCTCTGATCCTTTTCTCCCCTTTAACAAGGTTTGACTGAGCCCATACTTGATCTCTGGCAGAAACAAATGTCTCCTGCAGTGGTGTACAGGTTTGTGGCGAGGTGGTATAAGGTGGCACCGGGGGATCCTGCTTTTCTGTCCACTCATCCATCCCTGGAAAGTTTGGTAGTCCAGGCTTCGTGCTCCTTGAAGCAGTCTGCAGGGTCAATCCCATCTACACCAGCAAATAGAGAGTCCAAATGCATGGAGAAATCAGTGATGGTGTTCTCTTCAGTCAGTATGGCTCTCAAGTGAACAAATGCTACTTGCCTTTTGGGTCGCTGTTTCCCTGTGCTTATGAACTCAGCAAGGGTTGTGCTGACAAAACTACCAGAGGATGTTCAGGGCTATTTTTTGGAGGTACTTTCTGATGCCCAAGCTGCGACCCACCAGGTCATACAACCTGGTCTGGACACTGCTTACTCGGTTGCCAGGGCGATGGGTTTGTTTGTGGCGACCAGAAAACACGCTTGGTTACGAGGTTCCCAGTTCTCCACTGATGTCCAAGCTACACTGTTAGACATGCCTTTTGACAGCTCTCGTCTATTTGGGGCCATAGCGTACTCGGCGCTGCAGTTCTTTAAAGACAGTAGAGCCACGGCAAGATCTTTGGGCCTACAGTCTCAGTCCAGGGGCTTTAGATAGTGCAAGCTTTGTGGTTTTGGCTGGACCTTATCCTTTCATGCCAGGCAGCCGCAACAGCAGCAACAGTAGGCAAATCCCCTGTACAGATCTTACTGGGGAAAGGGCAGAGTCCGTCTGTGGGGGTGCAGCATGGCAGCAAGTCTCCTCCTCCTCTTCTACCCCACCAGCTGGTATGGCAGGAAGCTGCTCTATCTCCTCCATCCTAGAGCATGTCTGTCCTGTGGGAGGATGGGCGTTCCATTTTCTACAACATTGGAGGTCTGTTACTACAGATCTCTGTGGAGAAGTGTGGCTCAATGATTAGAGCGGCAGACCCTGATGCAGAGGTCTAGCACGGAACCAGGGCTCAATTCCCCGCCTCGGCGGGTCTTGGGCTCAAAATTCCACGGACCTGATAATTCTCGCCTCGGTGCCTTTTCCAATCATGGAGTCCCACTCTGCAACTCTGGGCAATAGCTTGCTTAATCTCCACAACGGCCCCCACAACGCTAAGGATGCCTGGCCTCCACCTTGGGGGTGCCCAGGAGTGGACGCCTCACAGGGAAAGCCAGGATGGCTTCCACAGCGGTATTCGTACAAGCGCCTTGAGACCCTTCGGGTGAGTAGTGCGCTATACAAGTGTCAATTTTTATCTCTGTGTGTTGACCATTGTAGAGAATGGATACACCCTACACTTACGGGAGTTTCCCCCTTCTTATCCTCTCAGTCAGGGTTTGTGCTTGGATGAGCACCTTCTGCTTCTCCAGCAGAAGGTTCTGTCTTTACTGCAAAAAGGTGCGATTGAGGTGGTTCCGTAGGAGGAAAGTGATCAGGGATGTTACGGCCATTACTTCCTGATCCCCAAAAAGGATGGTCGCTTGAGACCGATCCTAGACCTCAGGATCTTGAATTTTTACCTTAAACACGATAAATGCAAGATGTTGACCTTGGCTCAGTTTCTTCTGCAAAAGGAAAACTGGATGGTGTTGATCGATTTTCAGAAAGCGTATTTTTACATCCCCATCCTGAAGTCTCATCTGAAGTACCTTTGTTTTAAGGTGGAGTCTCAATACTACTAGTTTGCTGTCCTTCTATTCGGTCTTACTTCCGCTTTTCAGGTCTTCACAAAAGTGATGGTGGCCTTAGCACAACATTTCAGAAGATTAGGGGTCCCTGTTTTCCACTATCTGGACGACTGGCTGCTCAAAGCAAAGTCGCCAGAGGTAGTGTTGCATTATGTGCAAGTAACAACACAACTGTTGTTGAACTTGGGGTTTTTGATTAATGGACCCAGATCTCACCTGGTGCCCTCTCAGTGCAACCTATTCGTAGGGACAGTACTGGACAATACTGTGTGTCATGCTTTCCCACCTCTACAGAGAATTCAAGACATCCAGACTATGATTCCACTTTTTCAGAATGGAGCAACTGTTCCAGTTCTGAAGATCGTGCGCCTGCTCGGTCTGTTCGCTTCCTGCATACTGTTGGTTAACCATGCACACTGGCATATGAGGGCCCTCCAGTGGTGCCTCCACAGGCAGTGGCTTCAACACAACAGAGTTCTTGAAGAGGTGGCCAGTATCTCCAGAGACGCTGCAGTTGAGCTTTTTTGGTGCAGTGTTCCAGGCAACCTGTCTCAAGGGAATCCGTTGCAACCTCCTCCTCTGGTGGCCACAATTATAACGGATGCCGCCACTCTAGGGTGGGGAACTCAGCAGGGTGATCTGGAGCTCAAAGATCTTTGGTCTCCAGAGGAAAGATTGTTTCACATCAATCTTCTGGAATTGTGGACAATACGTTAGGCTCTCAAGGCCTTTCTTTCCTCCCTTTACTGTCATTCGATTCAGGGCCTGACGGACAACATTACCGCAATGTGGTACATCAACAAACAGGGAGGAGTACGGGCGTATCTTCTTTGCAGAGAAGCACTGCGAATCTGGTCTTGGACTCAGGACCATCATATTTCCATGATCGCAAATCATCTGGACGGGAAATTGAATGTGCGTGTGAACAGTTTCAGTCCAGTAGTTTTTGGCCGATCACGAGTGGCGTCTCCATCCAGAAATAGTCCGTCATATATTCAGGATGTGCTGGTTTTCTCAGTTAGACCTATAATTAGTCACTCACGAGAACGCGCACTGCCCGTCGTTCTGCAGTCTCTAATATCCGATGCAGGGAGCGGTGGGGGACACATTTCAATTAGATTGGGGCTCACAGCTTCTGCATGTGTTCCCACCCATACCCTTGATTCCTTGAGTTCTAAGGAAGATTCGCCCCGACCGAGCCCGAGTCATATTGCTCGCTCCAGATTGGCTGCGGAGGGTGTGATACACAGACCTCCTTTACCTCTCATCGTTCCCTCCACTTTGTCTCCCTCTCAGGGTAGACCTCCTCTCGCAGTCTCAGGCACAGGTTCTTCATCCCCACCCCCAGAGCCTGTGTTCTTTCTTTCTCCACTGGATGTGGTGGATGTTATTTTATTGTCCAGGAGACACTCCACCTAGTCTGTCTATCTGATAGGTGGGCCAAGTTTGTTAAATGGTGTGGAGAGAGATCTATTGATCCCTTACAGGCCCATTGGTCCGATATTTTGAGTTTCTCATTTTCCCTAGCACAACAGGGCTATGCAGTAGCTACTGTTAAGGGCTACTTGTCTGCCTTCTCTGTTTGCCAGATCAACCCTACAATGTGTATTTCTCCCATTGTTATGAGATTCATTAAGGGTCTCACAAATAAGTTTTCTCCCACTCCCTTCATCATGCCTCAGTGGGATTTCAAAGTGGTTCTCACTTTCTTGAGGGGTTGTCCCTTTGAGCCTTTACATGGCTGTCCCTTAAGATTCCTAGTGTTTAAAACGATATTTCTGGCTGGGATCACTTCTGCATGGAGGCTGAGTGAGTTGCAAGCTTGAAGCCTCCATTTACATCATTCCATGTGGATAAGATGGTTCTTAGGACCAGGGCTGATTTCCTGCCTAAGGTGGTAACTCCCTTCCACCTAGGGCAATCCACCACTTTACCCACTTTCTTCCTTCCTACTCATCCTTCTACGGTGGAGGAGAACCTTTATTGCCTGGACCTTAAGAGGGCGGTCCGCTTCAACCTGTACAGGACCAAGGACTTCGTGTAGGACGACCAACTCTTCATCAGATATGTGAGCAAGATGAAGGGTAAGGTTGTCAACAAGAGAACACTGTCCAGGCGGATCAGCCTCTGTATCAAGATCTGCTATCCCTTGGCCAAGAAGGAGCTGCCTGAAGGTATTTGATCTCATTCTACCAGAGTTAAGTCTTCCTCTTCGGCTTTAGCTAGACGTGTCTCTGTGGTAGACGAATGTATGACGTTACCTCGACATACGTTACCATGCAGTAGGTTACAACGCGGATGTTACATCGTCCGCGTTGTTACCAAGCATTGCTTTACATCGCAAGTCATTTCTACAACTTGCACTAGAAAGCTCGATGGACTTAGGAATAGTATAAATTACCATCTAACTCTAATAAAAGAGAGAGGGACCCAAAGCCAAAGGGATAGGGTACCAAACTGACTTCCGTCATAAAAGATTCCCTTTGGACACCTTATATAAAACACACCAATTGTCTCATACACATAGGCAAATATTCATACAACCAAGAGACCCAACAATAGAAGCAATGCAAAAACATCAACGGCTTCCTCTGGTAGGAGAAGTTCAAGATGCTGACATTGGCTCAGGTCTTAGCTGCCCTGGACCCTGCAGACTGGATGGTAGCGTTGGACATGCAGGACGCTTATTTTCACATCCCAGTCCTGCCGTCCCACCGGCATTACCTGCGGTTCACGGTAGGCCACGAGCACTTTCAGTTTACCGTGCTCCCCTTCGGCCTTACCAGCGCCCCACGGGTGTTCACAAAAGTTATGGCGGTGGTCGCAGCTCATCTGCGCAGGTTAGGGGTTTCAGTCTTCCCCTACCTCGACAACTGGTTGTTGAAGGCGGGCTCGCCTCAGACAGTCTTCAGCCACCTCCAGACTACGGCCGACCTCCTGCACCTGCTGGGGTTCTCCATCAATGTGCCGAAGTCACACCTGTGTCCCCCTCAGAAGCTCCTCTTCATCGGAGCGGTTCTAGACTCGGCACAGTTTTGGGTTTATCCTCCCGAACAGCAGGTTCAGGATATTCAGGCTCTGATTCCGATCTTTCAGCCTTTATCCCGAATCTCGGTCAGGTTGATGCTGCGGCTTCTGGGGCTGATGGCCTCCTTCATCCTTCTGGTGCATCACACCCAGTGGCGGATGCGGGCTTTGCAGTGGGACCTGAAGTTTCAGTGGGCCCAGCATCATGGCAACTTGTCCGACCATGTCTTGATCTCGGAGGGCACAGCAAAACAGTTGCAGTGGTGGCTCACGGACCGCGATTGGGTCAGTGGCAGATCCCTCTTCCTACCCGAACTGGAGCACGTAGTTGTGACGGACGTGTCCCTCCAGGGCTGGGGGCCACAAGGGCAAGGCGCAGATCAGAGGCCTCTGGTCTCCGGCGGAGTCCCAGCTCCACATCAACATTCTGGAGCTGCGGGCGATCCGGCTTGCACTGAAGGCATTCCACCCCTCTGTCCGGGGGAGTGTAGTGCAGGTGTTCACGGACAACACCACCGCCATGTGGTACTGAAACAAACAAGGAGAGTGGGGTCGTGGACCCTATGCCAGGAGGCTCTGTGCCTCTGGCAGTGGCTGGAACATCAGGGCGCGACCCTGGTGGTTCAACACCTGGCAGGTTCCCTGAACGCCAGGGTGGAGGACAAACTCAGCCGTCAGTGCATGATGGATCACCAATGGCGTCTGAATTCGGACGTGGCGCAAGGCCTCTTTCCAACAAGGGGTGGTGAGGGACAGAGTCTCTGAATTAAGCAGAAAGCTCTCACCCAGTCAAGAGATCAGGGCTAGATCCAACACCGTTTTTTAGCTCACTGCACCATCCCAGTTTCAGAACCTGGCTGTATGCAAATTAGTCTGTTCCTGTCCCAGTGCATGATGGGAACAGGGCAAACCAAACTACAAAAGCCAATTCTTACACTGGGAAGGAAACAAGCTCCCGGGGACCGGTTTCTGGCATTACAGCCGTCTTCGGCCCGGTTTGCTTGAATCCTGATGGTGCAATGAGCAAGGGTCTCACATCTGAGAATACCCTTCCACGCTTAGGGTGGACAAAAATATTTACAACAAGGGGTGGTGAGGGACAGAGTCTCTGAATTAAGCAGAAAGCTCTCACCCAGTCAAGAGATCAGGGCTAGATCCAACACCGTTTTTTAGCTCACTGCACCATCCCAGTTTCAGAACCTGGCTGTATGCAAATTAGTCTGTTCCTGTCCCAGTGCATGATGGGAGCAGGGCAAACCAAACTACAAAAGCCAATTCTTACACTGGGAAGGAAACAAGCTCCCGGGGACCGGTTTCTGGCATTACAGCCGTCTTCGGCCCGGTTTGCTTGAATCCTGATGGTGCAATGAGCAAGGGTCTCACATCTGAGAATACCCTTCCACGCTTAGGGTGGACAAAAATATTTACAACAAGGGGTGGTGAGGGACAGAGTCTCTGAATTAAGCAGAAAGCTCTCACCCAGTCAAGAGATCAGGGCTAGATCCAACACCGTTTTTTAGCTCACTGCACCATCCCAGTTTCAGAACCTGGCTGTATGCAAATTAGTCTGTTCCTGTCCCAGTGCATGATGGGAACAGGGCAAACCAAAGTACAAAAGCCAATTCTTACACTGGGAAGGAAACAAGCTCCCGGGGACCGGTTTCTGGCATTACAGCCGTCTTCGGCCCGGTTTGCTTGAATCCTGATGGTGCAATGAGCAAGGGTCTCACATCTGAGAATACCCTTCCACGCTTAGGGTGGACAAAAATATTTACAACAAGGGGTGGTGAGGGACAGAGTCTCTGAATTAAGCAGAAAGCTCTCACCCAGTCAAGAGATCAGGGCTAGATCCAACACCGTTTTTTAGCTCACTGCACCATCCCAGTTTCAGAACCTGGCTGTATGCAAATTAGTCTGTTCCTGTCCCAGTGCATGATGGGAACAGGGCAAACCAAACTACAAAAGCCAATTCTTACACTGGGAAGGAAACAAGCTCCCGGGGACCGGTTTCTGGCATTACAGCCGTCTTTGGCCCGGTTTGCTTGAATCCTGATGGTGCAATGAGCAAGGGTCTCACATCTGAGAATACCCTTCCACGCTTAGGGTGGACAAAAATATTTACAACAAGGGGTGGTGAGGGACAGAGTCTCTGAATTAAACAGAAAGCTCTCACCCAGTCAAGAGATCAGGGCTAGATCCAACACCGTTTTTTAGCTCACTGCACCATCCCAGTTTCAGAACCTGGCTGTATGCAAATTAGTCTGTTCCTGTCCCAGTGCATGATGGGAACAGGGCAAACCAAACTACAAAAGCCAATTCTTACACTGGGAAGGAAACAAGCTCCCGGGGACCGGTTTCTGGCATTACAGCCGTCTTCGGCCCGGTTTGCTTGAATCCTGATGGTGCAATGAGCAAGGGTCTCACATCTGAGAATACCCTTCCACGCTTAGGGTGGACAAAAATATTTACAACAAGGGGTGGTGAGGGACAGAGTCTCTGAATTAAGCAGAAAGCTCTCACCCAGTCAAGAGATCAGGGCTAGATCCAACACCGTTTTTTAGCTCACTGCACCATCCCAGTTTCAGAACCTGGCTGTATGCAAATTAGTCTGTTCCTGTCCCAGTGAATGATGGGAACAGGGCAAACCAAACTACAAAAGCCAATTCTTACACTGGGAAGGAAACAAGCTCCCGGGGACCGGTTTCTGGCATTACAGCCGTCTTCGGCCCGGTTTGCTTGAATCCTGATGGTGCAATGAGCAAGGGTCTCACATCTGAGAATACCCTTCCACGCTTAGGGTGGACAAAAATATTTACAACAAGGGGTGGTGAGGGACAGAGTCTCTGAATTAAGCAGAAAGCTCTCACCCAGTCAAGAGATCAGGGCTAGATCCAACACCGTTTTTTAGCTCACTGCACCATCCCAGTTTCAGAACCTGGCTGTATGCAAATTAGTCTGTTCCTGTCCCAGTGCATGATGGGAACAGGGCAAACCAAACTACAAAAGCCAATTCTTACACTGGGAAGGAAACAAGCTCCCGGGGACCGGTTTCTGGCATGGTCTGTTTAACTCAGACACTCTGTTCATCACCACCCCCTTTTTGTAAATCGTTTTTGGCCACTATAGGTGTGGCAGGGTATACTCAGACATGAGTCCCTTTCTCACTGCTCCATCAGGATTCAATCAAGCTGGGCCGAAGAAGGCTGAAATGCCAGAAACCGGTCCCCGGTAGCTTGTTTCCTTTCTGGTGAAGAATTGGCTTGGTAGTTTAGTCTGCCCTGTTCCCATGATGCACTGGGCCACGGACAGACTGATTTGCATATAGCCAGGTTCTGAGCTGGGATGGGGCAGTGAGATAAATAACGGTGATGGATCAAGCCCTGATCTTTGGACTGGGTAAGAGTGGTCTGTTTAACTCAGACACTCTGTTCATCACCACCCCCTTTTTGTAAATCGTTTTTGGCCACTATAGGTGTGGCAGGGTATACTCAGACATGAGTCCCTTTCTCACTGCTCCATCAGGATTCAATCAAGCCGGGCCGAAGAAGGCTGAAATGCCAGAAACCGGTCCCCGGTAGCTTGTTTCCTTTCTGGTGAAGAATTGGCTTGGTAGTTTAGTCTGCCCTGTTCCCATGATGCACTGGGCCAGGGACAGACTGATTTGCATATAGCCAGGTTCTGAGCTGGGATGGGGCAGTGAGATAAATAACGGTGATGGATCAAGCCCTGATCTTTGGACTGGGTAAGAGTGGTCTGTTTAACTCAGACACTCTGTTCATCACCACCCCCTTTTTGTAAATCGTTTTTGGCCACTATAGGTGTGGCAGGGTATACTCAGACATGAGTCCCTTTCTCACTGCTCCATCAGGATTCAATCAAGCCGGGCCGAAGAAGGCTGAAATGCCAGAAACCGGTCCCCGGTAGCTTGTTTCCTTTCTGGTGAAGAATTGGCTTGGTAGTTTAGTCTGCCCTGTTCCCATGATGCACTGGGCCAGGGACAGACTGATTTGCATATAGCCAGGTTCTGAGCTGGGATGGGGCAGTGAGATAAATAACGGTGATGGATCAAGCCCTGATCTTTGGACTGGGTAAGAGTGATCTGTTTAACTCAGACACTCTGTTCATCACCACCCCCTTTTTGTAAATCGTTTTTGGCCACTATAGGTGTGGCAGGGTATACTCAGACATGAGTCCCTTTCTCACTGCTCCATCAGGATTCAATCAAGCCGGGCCGAAGAAGGCTGACATGCCAGAAACCGGTCCCCGGTAGCTTGTTTCCTTTCTGGTGAAGAATTGGCTTGGTAGTTTAGTCTGCCCTGTTCCCATGATGCACTGGGCCAGGGACAGACTGATTTGCATATAGCCAGGTTCTGAGCTGGGATGGGGCAGTGAGATAAATAACGGTGATGGATCAAGCCCTGATCTTTGGACTGGGTAAGAGTGGTCTGTTTAACTCAGACACTCTGTTCATCACCACCCCCTTTTTGTAAATCGTTTTTGGCCACTATAGGTGTGGCAGGGTATACTCAGACATGAGTCCCTTTCTCACTGCTCCATCAGGATTCAATCAAGCCGGGCCGAAGAAGGCTGAAATGCCAGAAACCGGTCCCCGGTAGCTTGTTTCCTTTCTGGTGAAGAATTGGCTTGGTAGTTTAGTCTGCCCTCTTCCCATGATGCACTGGGCCAGGGACAGACTGATTTGCATATAGCCAGGTTCTGAGCTGGGATGGGGCAGTGAGATAAATAACGGTGATGGATCAAGCCCTGATCTTTGGACTGGGTAAGAGTGGTCTGTTTAACTCAGACACTCTGTTCATCACCACCCCCTTTTTGTAAATCGTTTTTGGCCACTATAGGTGTGGCAGGGTATACTCAGACATGAGTCCCTTTCTCACTGCTCCATCAGGATTCAATCAAGCCGGGCCGAAGAAGGCTGAAATGCCAGAAACCGGTCCCCGGTAGCTTGTTTCCTTTCTGGTGAAGAATTGGCTTGGTAGTTTAGTCTGCCCTGTTCCCATGATGCACTGGGCCAGGGACAGACTGATTTGCATATAGCCAGGTTCTGAGCTGGGATGGGGCAGTGAGATAAATAACGGTGATGGATCAAGCCCTGATCTTTGGACTGGGTAAGAGTGGTCTGTTTAACTCAGACACTCTGTTCCTCACCACCCCCTTTTTGTAAATCGTTTTTGGCCACTATAGGTGTGGCAGGGTATATTCAGACATGAGTCCCTTTCTCACTGCTCCATCAGGATTCAATCAAGCCGGGCCGAAGAAGGCTGAAATGCCAGAAACCGGTCCCCGGTAGCTTGTTTCCTTTCTGGTGAAGAATTGGCTTGGTAGTTTAGTCTGCCCTGTTCCCATGATGCACTGGGCCAGGGACAGACTGATTTGCATATAGCCAGGTTCTGAGCTGGGATGGGGCAGTGAGATAAATAACGGTGATGGATCAAGCCCTGATCTTTGGACTGGGTAAGAGTGGTCTGTTTAACTCAGACACTCTGTTCATCACCACCCCCTTTTTGTAAATCGCAAGGCCTCTTTCAGCAGTGGGGAGAGCCTTGGTTAGATCTATTCGCCACAGAAGAGAAAGCGCAATGTCATCAGTCCTACACGTTGGAATTTCCAAGGCAGCACTCGCTCGGAGACGCTTTTTGTCGCAAGTGGCGTTGCGGTTTGTTGTACGCCTTTCCGTCTATACCACTTCTGCCCAGAGTACTTAAGAAGATCAGGCGCGACCGGGCCCAGGTTATCCTTGTGGCTCCGGACTGGGCACAAAGATATTGGTATCCAGAGATACTCAGCATGTCTGTCGATCCCCCGATTCGTCTGCCTCTTCAGGAGGACCTTCTGTCGCAGCAACAGGGGACAGTCCTCCACCCGAACCTCTCCAGTCTCCACCTCCATGCTTAGAGATTGAGCGGTGACAGTTGAGGCCATTTGACTTGCCTCCTGAAGTTTGTAATGTGATTCTGGCAGCCAGGCGTCCCTCCACAAAGTCGGTATACGCCTGCAGGTACAGATTTGTGGCATGGTGCACAGCAAAGGCTGTGGATCCACTCTCTGCCCCCCTTTCTGAGGTTCTCCTCTTCCTTCTTTCTCTTGCCCAGCAGGGCTCTGCTCTGGGCACTCAAGGGCTACCTTTCTGGCCTTTCCGCCTTCTTAAGGCTACCTGATCAGCCTTCTTTGTTCAAGTCCCCTATTGTTAACAGGTTCTTGAAGGGCATCACTCATATGTTCCCTCCTGTTCCTTTCGTGATGCCCCAGTGGGACTTGAACCTGGTTCTAACTTACTTGATGTGCGCTCCCTTTGAGCTGCTTCATAACTGTCCTCTCCGTCTAATTACTCTTAAGACTGCTTTCCTGGTTGCCATCACCTCTGCCAGGAGAGTGAGTGAGCTCCAGGCTCTTTCCTCTAAACCACCTTTCCTTTCTGTCCATCCGGACAAGGTTAAGTTGCGGACAAAACCCTCTTTCCTGCCCAAGGTAGTCACAGCCTTCCACAGTGGGCAGTCCATCACCTTGCCCACCTTCTTTCCACCTCCGCATCCCTCGAAAGAGGAAGAGAGGCTCCTCTGTCTGGACCCAAAATGTGCGCTCTCTTACTATCGCACACGCCAGTTCCGGGTGGATGACCAACTCTTTGTTGGTTACGTGGGCGCTAAAAAAGGACGGGCGGTGCACAAGCGGACCATCTCTCGGTGGATCGTGTTGTGCATCCAGGCATGCTACTCTTTGGCTAAAAAGGAACCTCCTGTTGGGCTGAGGGCCCATTCCACTCGGGCCACGGCGACCACTACTGCCCTGGGCCGAGGAGTCCCCTTGCAGGACATTTGTCAGGCAGCTACGTGTGCCTCGTTGCACACTTTCGCTAGACACTACTGCCTGGACAGCCAAGTCGGAGGGATGGCTTCTTTGGCCGTTCCGTCCTCCAGGACTTTCTGGTGTGATTATTGCTTTGCAGACCCACCACCAGGGTTGGTATTGCTGGGGTATCTATTCTAAGGTAAGGAATCTATCACTAACTTGTCTCTTTCAGATGCACAAGTTACTACTTGTGTAACGATATATCTGTAAGAGACATTAGTTAGTGATAGATTCCTTACCGACCCACCCATCCTCCCCGTTCTGCGAACCGATATCTAGGGTTAAGGTCATCCCCTTTCAGGGCCCTAGTTTCATGGCACCAGTGTTGGTTTTTATCATGGCTCTGCGTTTCTGGCGCGGAAAAGCTGTGTATTAGAACTGGCGTCAGTGCGCTGAGGCGGCGTCTAAGTACTCTGATGACGTCATCACGACGCCCACGACGGACGCGGAGCCGCGGATGACGCCTACCGACGGGCATGGGTACTGCTATGCAAAAATTTCCGGATCCAGTCTGATGCCTGGGGATATTCTAAGGTAAGGAATCTATCACTAACTAATGTATCTTACAGATATATTGTTACACAAGTAGTAACTTGTGCGATTTGCCTACTACTAATTAAAAGACATTCTTTTTTTTAAGTTGGTACTATAAGGAATCAAACAACTTGTTACCTGAAGTTACCTGAAGATGTCCAAGTCGAAACGGATGTAACTTCTTGCAAACAGGTACTTTTACAAAGTTGCCACTTTGTTGCTAAATCGTCTGTGCCCATCCACGGTTGCCACACAGTCTGTCCCTGAGACCGCTCTCCACTCCTGGGGAGACTCCCAGGAAAGGAGACAATAGCAGTCTGTGGGGGAAAGAGGTGTTACCTCTCCCTTGCAGGAAGACACACTGGTGTTGGTCCAAAAGGAGAAGCTGCCTTTGAAAGACAAATGGTGAACGCTTGGGAGAGGGCTTCTCTATTGGTTAGCTAGACAGGCTGTCATTCAGGAAGGAGAGGGGAACCATTTGCCAAACTTTTTTTTCAGGGGCATGTAGTCCCCTTGGTTTCCACACCTCTTGGTTGGGTTAGGGAGCTTGACACAACTAGGGAAGGATTCTGCCCTGTTGGAAGTGGGTAGAATGGAGAATTCAGGGATAGCCAGATGCTGCACTTCACAAGAAGTGGTCACTAGGAGGGAGGGATCCTAGTAGCTCATTGGTTGATGAACGCGTCAATCCTGAGGGCATTTTCTGGGCATAAGTAGGGTATCCTATTCACCCAGAAGTCAGATCTTAACTGGACTGGTGAAGAGGGCGGAAGAAGGATTGCCCTCCTGCACCAAGGCCTAGGCGTAGAGAGGTTGCACTCGCATAGACTGCACCTGTTGAACCTGGTGGCTAGCAAAGGAGGCGGGACTGTGTCTGCTGTGTCCTGCTCATAGAGTAGATGACTTCGGAGCCCAGCCAAAGCAAGATACTCCAAAGGTCAGTTGGCTGACCTGTTCACAGCACGAGGCCACAACAGCTGAAGAAGTCTACTGGGGCTAGTTGGTAGCCCAGATCCTCTCTTTCTCTCTTTGCCGCTCCTCAGCGCTGTGCAGCACCAGGGACCAGAATTTAATACTCAATTTTGCCCCAGAGTCTGCTGAACCTGATAGAGTTGTTGAAGTGCAGCTTGGTCGACCAGAAGGCAAGTTACTATCCAAAGAAGAATTCCATTGTGTCCATGATATGGGTGGCTAGTAGCCCGATTGTGACTGGAATTCTGCCAGGACCGAGAAGACTCTGAGGGATGTCAACCCCTATGGCCGTGACCGACTCACTGAGGGAGAACCCCCGTCAATCGCATCACATCCACAGCATCCTTGAGCATCTTCAGCATTCTGTATCCCTTGTATCAGTACCACTTCCATTGGAGTCAATGGCAAGGAGATGCACGTGACTGGAACTAACTGCGGCTGTTCTTTCCTGAGGTCCCACCGCACTGACTCCCTGCCAGAGTTGGTTGACTAAAGTGACTTGGAGTAACCATATTGATACTTATCCAAGTTTTTCTTGAAAAAGTTTGGGTCAAATTCATTGTACTTCCAAATGCTTGTTCGCAGTTAAGTGAAAAAGTGCCTATTTGCTATACCTTGTTACTGCTGTATCTCTGGAACCCTCTGCTGGATCGTTTTCATGTTGATGTCTCGTACATAAAATGCAGTCTATTTTTAGATTTATTGAATGTCTTATGTATTTCTTCTTCAATTATCCTGGTGCTGTTTAAATGCTTTACATTTGTTCCTCTGTGTAAGCTTGACTGCTCAGAACCCCAGCTACCCAGGGTTGAGCTAAGGGTTTAACAAACAAAATCTACTGGTCCTAAAGGAGTTAATAAGCATAATACACGATTAGGTCGCACTGCCACACCATACATTGCAACCCATTTCCTCACAAAAACTCCTTCGCTAGTCAAACAAACTATCTGTTAGAAGGAATATTCGTTGCAAGAGCACATTTCCTACTGTTGGTAATTTTCTTTCCAATGGCTACTCATTTTACCCACAAATACCTTATAGACCTCCATCCTGGCTCCTCCCTGCTTCTCAGTGTCCCTTGCCTTTTTTAGGTTGTGAAAAAACTGGCCAAGCTGACGTTGCCAGTGCTTGTGGCATATTATATAGAATCTGTGGTGTCACCAGCCATGAGGCCTTGCGGACTCATCTCCCTTTGCAACAGTAAGGAGGAACTGCTTCTAGATTTTTTTCTGGATCCAGTCTGGTGCCTAGGAATTTTTTCTAAGGAGTCTACTGAAAGACGCATATCCAAAAAAGAAACTTTATTGATGATAAGTAACTTGTTCATTCAGAAGGTTTTTTCTAAATTCTGATACAAACAGAAAACTTGTGAATGATCCTTAATTAGTGAACCCTGGACTATAACGATGTTCCGCTGTATAAATTCTGATTTAGTCAGTATTGTTATACTAAAGGGGCAGTAAATTAAACAGAATTATACAATGTTAAGAGTTCATAATCATTGTGTTGATTTGCAAGCTTCTATTTTTTTCTCAAAGACAAATATTTTTATTCCAGTGGGTCACCAAATGAAAAGCAACTAAGTCCTGGTGAGGTGCGTCTCTTTGCTTGGGCAGATCCAACTGGAACAAAGACATTATGCTGGAGGTGTGCTGAAAGTGTTGGAGAGCATACTCTGCTTAAGGTAGGGTTCAAATGAATGACTTCACATTTGATATGGACAAATGCCCTCTTAAAATATGTCACTGTTGATTGTTCATTTCTAAATCTTAGTCTTTACTGAATGTTCCACATGTAGAAGTACCTACAGGAAGTAATCTCCATCTGGAATTTCTATCAGCAATTAGGTCAGCTAGAAATAAAAGTAATATGTGAAATTGCAAATTCCTACTGGCAGTAAACATTTATTGCTGACTTTGGTTGATTTTTTCCACACACTTCACAGAGGCTGTAATAAGAAGCTTGCCTAGTAGTTGGCTCTTTTCAACCTTTTTTACACTTCATTTAAACTTTTGATGAACAATGCCTCTTCACAAATCTTGCGGCCTTAAGCGGTTCCTGGATTGCAGGTGGCGAACATCTGTGTCTGACCCACACTCATTTTTAGCTGGTTCTTGGCTCTGATCATAACTTGGGATGTGTGACCTGTGCTCATCTCCTGCATAAGAAGACTTATCAGCAGAGGGTGTCAGGGGCCATCGGACCCATCTGCTGAGTCACTAGCCTCAATGACTAGAGTCTTTGGGCTAGTCCATGCTATTTTTCACCTAACATCCTTGTGCACATCTGCCATCTTACTAACTAGAGGCAGTAAACCTAGTGGACTGTAACGCCTGAACCACCAGGGCATTACATGAGCATGGTGCGTTATGGAGAATGATCAGTCCAGTGAGACTAACAAGATTATTTGTTGTTAATACGTTACAAATATATTTTCACCATGAGTAGACACACTCAAAAAAACGCAATGAATATGTTTTAGGATTTTATTAAAATCAACTGTTTTAGTGCATTCATTCAAGATTGCACATCACAGTTCTACCTAAAAAGAATTATGTTAATATGTATGTTTCTCTATGTAGAGGGCGTGTATGTTCTTTCTCTTTCATGTATTATTCTTTCTTCACACAGGATGATTGTGGACAGTTTCCATACAATCAGAATGTTCAGATACACTGGGTATCTTTTCTGGATGGACGTCAGCGAGTACTCCTTTTTACAGACGATGTTGCATTGGTTTCTAAAGCTCGTCAAGCTGAGGAGCTGGAACAGCCTGATCAGGAAATAAATGTTTTGCTGCATAGTGTTGGTCTGTCTCTTGTCAACAATGAAACTAAACAGGAAATCTCTTATATTGGAATTACCAGGTATGTAGCTTATGTTATATACAGTTTGCATATTCTAAACTGACTGGGTATCTTTAGAGAAACCTGACTAACAAGAACACCCTTTACCATTATTTACATCTAATATTAGTTAGAAGGATTCAGAGTCACAAGCATTTGCTATGCCTTTCCCATTTATATTCTCACACTCAATTTTATACCAACACTGACCAGATGTAATTGGAGGAACTAGTATAGGAAAGTGCTTAACACCTACCATTTTTTAAGGAGGAAAGAAAGTCTACACCTGGAAAAATGTCTTTTCTTTTGATGAAAAAACTACGTTTATAATTTCACACTTACCAATACCTTATACCTGTGGCTATTCCACAGTGTGAACACTCTCCACAAATAGTGTAAGTGCAACCAAGCATGTGCTGGGAAAACAACAGTAGTAGATCATGTGGCATATACCTGGGGTATTTGCTAGTCCAAACGATACGCATATGGCAGTAGGAATTACAATATTTTGTGTATGAGGACTTACATAGAATATCTAATAGTATTTCCAGATTCCATTTGGAAACAATGAATGCCAACCAACAATTTTAGGATTAATAGTTAAATGATAGTGCTTTTCTCTGTATGTTAGGTATGGTTTATATTATTCTTACTTCTATTTCAACTTTTATTTGTTAACCATGACAGAAAAGCATCCTTCCTTTCAGCTGCTGGTATAGCGATGGTTTTTGAAGTGCTTATGGTTTTCTCTGTTGTTGATTCATTTTTAGCAGTTGCTAAATGCATTGAGATAACCATGGATGTAAATCTACTAAAAATCTGTATGTGCACAAGTGTAAGTTTCAATTAAGATGTAAATATATTCACAACAATAGGAACGCAAGTATCCACCCCCCTCTGGTAGCACGAGGAGTGTTGCCGACCATTGGTTGCCCACCAAATTTCAGTAAAAAAACAAGGATAGAGAAAATAAAATTTAGATGGCGATAAAGGGAGTTGCACTTAATTTGGGAATTGTCCACCACAGATGAATACTGTGAGGCTTCTAAACAGGAATGTATTTTATTTCTTGCCAGTATGCCAATGTTCATGAAATACCTAAGTCAAATACAGTTTCTTTTCATGTGGAAATGTAGCCATATTCTCACTTGCATCATGTATAATCACATAGAGGACCAGAACAACCCCACTTGTGCAAAACCTCAGTATCCTAGGAAACATCAAATGAGTGACCAACCCTACCCTTGTGGCCAGCCACCTCTTTGACCCCATCTTCACTAACTTTCCCCACATCACCATAGACGTGCTCACGATGCTTATCTGGACTGAACACTTCCTCGTGCGTTTCGGCCTGCGCCTGCCAAACCAGGCTAAGAAGCACCTGCAACAAGATTGTCCCATGCCAATGGAACAAAATCCCCGAGCGCACTTAGATCTCAGAACTCTGGTCCCGACACCTCCCCTCCATGACAAACTAGCATTTTCAATTGTAAACTTCTACAAATGAATAATTTATTGCCCCGACACCATTACTCCTCTGAGGTCCACCCCTACTTGAGCCATACAGAAAACACACTGGTACACCAAGAACCTCCAGCTCTCAGAACCTCACTGCCAACAGATTTAAAGACAACAGCAATGCTCGCATGATGACAGAGACTCTTACAAATCTGCTCACTGGATCTATGACCAGCACTTAAAAACCACCAGGCCCTCCCTGAAAAGAACCAGACTGCAAAAACCTCCTCCAAGGAAATCTACTTCATCCTCTTAAAGAAATTGACTGCCCAACTCACCAGGGCTACACTGATAACTCTGTTGCGAGGACTCTATAAAGAATTTTCCAACTACTTCACAAACAAAATTAACACGATGTACAACAGCTTCACATCTTAACTGGACCTCTCCTCCCACAAAGATCTCTACTCTGACAACATAGCTACCCCGGAAGCTGTTCTGATCTGCTTGCCAGCCATTAGCACTTTTGAAACTGCCAACATCATATCCACCATTCATGAGCCCCATTGGATCTGTGCCCACACAGCATCTTCACCAAAGGACTCAACCCCAACTGCACAGTCCTCACACATATTCTCTACTCTTCCAATTCCATGATTACTTTCCCAGACTCCTGAAAAGACGATGTCACCCTGCTGCTCCTCAAAAAATCTTCAGCTGACCCCTGAACCTGCCTGACTACAAGCATATCTCCATCCCCCATATCCAGCAAAAGTCTTTCAGAAACTAATCAATGCCTGGCAGACCAACTACCTCAAAGCAAGCCACCCTTCCCAGTCCAGATTCAGAACCAACCACAGCACAGGGAGCGCTCTCATCACTGCCACACCATCTGCCTCACAATGTACAAAGGTAAACAGCAGCACTCATTCTACTTGACCTCTCGACAGTGTTTGACCCAATATTGCTCACCATCCTCATCCAGTGTCCACACAAGGCCAGAATGTGAGGCCAGGCAACACAATGAATTAGATCCTTCCTATTAGAACACTCATCAAAATGGTCAGCATAGCCCTCTACTCATACAATTCATCCAACCTGATCTCCAGCATTCCACAAGGCTTCTCCCACGTGATACGCATGCTGTACAAATAGACATAACATAGTATAGCATTCCTGCTTGAGCTCAGGCTACATTAAACAGTTTTTAAACTACAATCATTGCAAACTTGTGACTTCATGACACAAAGGAAATCTGTTTAAAGAACTGGGGCCTTATTATAGAAGTGGCCCAGGACACAACAGACGTTTTCGCCCGCTTTGCGCGCACCCAGGGCATTTTGCTATTACAGAAGGGGCCGCAGACGCTTGTGCTGTCCCTTCTGTAATACTGAAAGCACTGGCACACATACAGCGCCTGTGCCTTTTCAAGAGCATGTTCCCTCATTTGCATTTTGTGTGGCCCCCTCCAGATGAGGGAATCCCTTTCCTCTATGCTGTATTATAGACACGGGCGCAGAGGCAAAGAAGCTCTCAGGAGGCGCACTGACAGTGGGGCCCCTGATTGCAGCCATCTGGAGTGGAGAAAGGGAGTCCCATTGATCCCCCCCTGAAATCCCCTTGCTGGTGTGTGCAGTCAATCACCGCACCCACCTGCAAGGAGATCTCTAATCCCCTTTAAAAGCGCACTAAGCTTGACACCTCAGGACTTTGACCTCAGCCCAGGTCCACTGCGGCAGAAGCCGTTTGAGTGGAGGGCGGGGCCATATTTCTCTCTCCTGCCAATCAGACCACTTGATGGGGGGAGAGAAAGGGTCGGTCGGATTATGAACACTCCCTATATTAAGTACAGAGGTTGGAGGACGCGCAGCAGGCGCGCTGCTGGTGCGTCGAAGGGGCACCAAAAGGAAGCCCGTCTGTGCCCGCCCGCGACCTTTCGGGACCAGGGGCCAGGAACCCTGCCCCCAAACCTGCACTCCTGAGAAGAGCCCTCACCTATAACCGATCAGAACTTCTGAAGGTAAAGGATACCGTCCTTCAGCAGTGCCAGCACCAGTTAAATATAGAACAGGCGCTGTACTGTGCGGTATGTGGGTTCAATGGAGATTCTGGGAACTAACTCCGAAACCTGGGCCTTCAGATTATCCTTCTCCGCAACCAGCTCCTTTACGGGAGGGCTAATCTACAGGCCCATGGGAGCCTCCACCGGATTCCTCGACTCAGCCCCAGACCAACCAGCCAGTATGATCATGGAGAAAAACGCCATAACGGTGTTAGGTGATTTTAACCTCTACCTGGATGATCTCCATGACTCCTGTGCTAGGAAGTGCCTAACCGATATCGAAGCCTTACAGCTCCCACAACTGGTCCCCTCCGCCACACATGAGAAAGGACACCTTCTAGACCCCATTATTTATAATGATCAAAGGCTAAAAGTATCAGACCCAGTTTGGATGCCATGGACAGACCATGCCTTGATTCCATTTCAACTGCAGATCCCTATTACAGTACCAAACAAAACACATGTAGTTATAGGAAGGAAATGGCCCAAACGTGTACCGGAGGCCTAGATCTGTGATCTGGAATCTTCTACACCCTTCAAAACCGAAGATCTGAATGAGGCACACAAGAAATGCCATACATGGATAAACAGCTCCATCAATAGAAACTTCAGGTAGCCAGGCCCCCTCTCTCATAAAAACACCAACCGATCCTCCTGGTTCTCTCCTACACTAGTCCAGCAGAAAAAGAACTGTAAAAAACTAGAACGAGAGTGGAGGAAGTCATACGATCCCGAATTAAAAACAACTTATAGAGCCGCCATACGTCGCTATCAAACAAGCGTCCGGAAAGCACAGGCCGTCTTCTATGAAGAAAGAATTGCCAAATCGTCTAAATCCTCGACGGAACTCTTCAAGATCGTAAAAACTCTCACTAGCTCAGTTCAAGAGCCTAACAGCCCGGAACACTCCAAAGAGAGGTGCAACAGGTTGGCAACCTTTTTTACAAACAAAATTGAAACCATTTATAATTCCTTCCAGCCCAATTATTGCATTTCTTATTGCATTTCTTATATAGCGCCAGAATCGACCCCCGAAGGGGTATCTCCGCGCTTGCCTTGGGAACCCGTCCTGGTTTTTCCCTGTGAGATAGCCCCTACAGGGCATCCCCAAGGTGAAAGCCAGGCATCCCGCCGCGCGGGGGCCGTTGGGAAACCCCCCGCCCACTCCTTTACCCGAATCTCAGACCCTAGTTCAGTGGGACGGATCAGTCCTCATGACTATCCCCCCATAAATTCAGATCAGGTATCCGCACTACTAAAAAATATTTAATCAGGCTCTCCCTTAGACCCAGCGCCACCCAATATTCTCGCCCAAGGTGGGGCATCTGTCACCACTCAACTGAGGAAGCTTATCAACCTTTCATTTGAACAGGGCGTGGTTCCAAAGGATTGGAAGCACGCCATTATCAAAACTCTGCTGAAAAAGCCACACTTGGATTCAGCTGAACTATCTAATTACCGTCCAATATCCCTCCTGCCAATAGTGGGCAAAATGGTGGAAAAACATGTGAACGGCGCAATCTCCACCTTTCTCGAAAACAATAGTCATCCACCAAACACAAATGGGGTTCAGACCCAAGCATAGTACCAAGCGTGCACTGCTAGTGGTCACTGAAAAACTCAAAGCCATCTTAGATCAGGGAAAAATGGCGGCTGTGGTGCTCCTCGATCTTAGTGCCGCATTTGATACGGTTGACCACACGGTATTAATACAGAGAATAGAAGAGGTGGGCATAAAAGGGACAGAAAAAGAATGGGTGGCCTCCTTTTTGAATGATAGGTCACTCCAATGTGTGGAGGGTGGGTTCAAGTCCGACCCCTTCCCATCACCTTGGGGAGTACCTCAGCGTTCATCCCTGAGCCCTACCCTTTTTAAAATTTACCTTAGTCCTCTTGCCCTGATTGTTCAAGAGTTTGGTATCTACGTCGTTTCATACGCGGACGATACACAACTAGTCTTCTCAATCTCAGACCCCCTGAATACTGACCTCCGGCAGCTTGTCCCCTGTCTCGAGAAAATCGGATCTTGGATGGCAGACTATAAACTAAAGTTAAACGGTGATAAAACAGAGCTGATGATCTTGGGTAACAATTCTAATCCCCACATGGACATCCCATGGCCTGCCAGTTGGGGATTACCTCCCTCACCGAAACCGTCCATAAAAAATCTTGGCATGTGGCTAGATAAAAATCTCACAATGGAGATACAAGCCAAAAAGCTATCCTGCACCTGTTTTGGGATACTTCGTCTGCTAAGGAAGATCATGCCCCTGCTCCCAGAAGATGGTAAGAAAACAGTGGTCCAGGCCTTGGTTGTCTCAAGGCTGGACTACGGTAACTCCCTCTTCTTGGGTTCCCCGAAATATGCAGTCAACCGTCTCCAAGTCGTCCAAAACGCGGCAGCACGGCTACTATTAAACATACCCAGATGTCAGTCAATTAAACCCAGACTGAAGGAACTACACTGGCTTCCCGTTCAAGCTAGAATCAAATTTAAATCCCTCAATCTGGCTCATCGTTCTATGCACGGAAAGGGTCCGCACTCATTCAAAACCTGGTCACCCACTACACTCCCCAACGACAACTCAGATCAAGCTCAAAGTTTCTCATGAAGAGTACTGTAATCAAAAGAGCTAGATTGGGGGAGGTCTTTTTCCCATCTGATACCTATGCTCTGGAACAGTCTAGATCCCAACATCCGGTCTATCCAAGAAGAAACTCAGTTCAGGAAAAAACTTAAGACCTGGCTATTTCCAGTGGATTAGCCTCCTTTTCCTGTTATTCCACTCCTCTAGCGCTTAGATGGCCAAGGGTAGTCACGCGCTCTACAAATCCCATAAACATAAACATAAACAGGTGGGTTGCCACCTGCACTATGAAAACACAGCACGGCTTCAAAGCACCTGCTCCGTTTTTCACATGAATGCGCTGCACTCAGGGCAGCTCGAGTTTGTGGCTGCCCGGGGCTAGCGCATTCCATGTAATAGGCACACTTTCCCTGTTTGTACCCGATACACCCTTTTTAAGATGCGCCGGGCGCAAACTAGGAAAGTGTCCTCTTCACATAATTGTGCCCCGGTACCCAGCACAGCAATGACCATGAAATTAGTAAACCAGAAACTAGTGTTTCTAATTATAGGCAATTTGATCTTTGCTATTTTACATAAAAGATGCCCCACACCTTTACTGCAAAATATGTCCCCCAACACACATACCTTTCTGCTTTGGTACTGCTTGGGTGACATAATCTATAAACATCCATACAGCACAAATATAGATCATATTTCCCATGCTTTACATATATTAAACCTTTATTTCAGTAATATTTGATAGTCCTATCAAATCCAAATTTACAATGTATAGGTAATTCAGTATGAAAAGATCACTGCAGTATTCACATTTAGATGAACTATAGTTATTAATTCATTTAGGAAATATTGAGAATAGTCTGCTTCAGCTAAGATGCCTTGCTATACAAATGGGCATTCACGTTCCTGCCTCATCTTGTGTCATTTACATCATTTTAAAGCCTTTGACTCCAAGAACTGTGAGGTGCTACTTCAAAGAAAGACCACAAGATAGGCCATCAAGTGAGATAAAAAAAAGGATTACAACCTTTCATGAAAGTTTGAGTTTACAGGAGAGAAACAGACTACAACTCGACATGGGCGCTTAGAGATGGATATTTCTTTAAATGCTTCATGTGATCACTGGATCTGCCTTGGACACTGGGAGAGCTTAGTGCTAGGGATCAAGGGTACTTGGAGATATTTCTTTAGAACAGGATCTGAGCCATACTGCACTAAAACATGGTAGAGGGAAGCCAGAGATATTTCTCTTATTCATTCAATGATAATAATAGTTGAACAGTTTTACTCTGTGAAATGATATGCGTGAGTCTCAAAAAAGCGCTGCCTCGAAGGAAGATCAAAAGATTTCCCTGCTTGCTACACTGAAGAATCCCTCCCAGTCTTACAGCAGACTGTGGAAAGAGTTGCTTCCAGTTCTCTTGAGCCTATGTGCATTTTTTTAAGTCAAAGTCTCCATTCAGGTTGTCGGGTTGGGACCACACGGATCTCATTCAAGGGGGCGTTCCCTTATGGGACATAGGAAAAGGGGGCACTTTTCTTCAAAAAACAGGAAGCACAAGTTCTAAAAATAGGTAATCTTCTTCGTCTTAAGGGGCAAGCCCTACTCCCTCCTAATAGGGGGCTTGGTTCAATAGCTGGAGGAATTTTAGAAGGCTATGTTGACCTTATTTAATCAACAGTCCTCTGGTGTGCCTTTGCAGCCTCATGACTGATTCATTGCCTATCGCATTGTTAGTTAGTTGTTTATTTCAACTTCTAAACCTTGTCTGTCAAAACTGCTCTTTAAGCTGGTTTTGTCTAACTACAGTGCCAATTTCAGCAATGGCGCCTACTGCCTTCATAAGCAGAAATCAAAAATGTCTCTGCTTCGGTCGCACTGGATTTGAAGTCGTTTCAGACTGCTGGTGCTCCCTGAGCCCATTTCTCCTTGGGCGAAGACCGCTTTTTATTTAAGAAGGCACACGCAACAGGAATAGTTGAAATGATTGGAAAAACTGCTTGTTGCAGATTCCTAGTGCTTTCCCTTCCTAATCAACCCACTCCACTGTGCGTTTGGGTGTGAAGGATGACTTTGAAGACAGTGAGGCAGATAATGATTCTGCAGTGTTGTTGGTCAACTCCATTGGTAGTGTGCAGGTCACTTTCCATGAGTCTTAGTTCCTGGCGAAAGATGCTACATTCTCCTTAGAGAGAGTACATTATTCTGCTGCAAGTTGAGACAAACTTACTCTGAGGTCATTTATTCTGCAATGTTTCAAATAAACAAGCAGGGAGGAGTAACTTTTTGATTGGAGGTCATTTAGGAATAGGACAGGGTTATTGACTGGCCCATTTCGCTTCAATCTGCCTATTATTGGTGCAAGGACATTCTGATAGTGGATTCCCTGAATAAATGTCCTGCAGAATCACCCGTGGGAGCTTCATGGGGCAGTATTAATGCATTTGATTTATCTTTTAGGCACAATTCCTTAGGTTCATATGACTACCAATCAATTACAGTTTCTTTGGGAGGTGTAACAGTACAGAACCTAGTTTATATAACACTATATTCTGAAGTGAGTGGGGGGAGATATAGTAGGGCAGTTCTTTTCACCAGCCTGTGTTCCCATGACTGCTGCATAAAACAGCCCTGTGGGTCAAACCGTGTTTGACTAAAATAAAACATATTTATCTTCTGATCATTATGGCCACGCTTCTAGAGTCAGACATATATCCTCCATGAGATTAGAAAGACTTTCTACCAGCACCCAGAAGACTGCAATTGAAGCCTCTTAATTGTGGTTCTTCACATCATGGTCAGTTGAGGGATGGGAGGGGGTAACGGCGGTGCGTTCGCATTCTGAGCATAGGGCGGAGGTGAATTTAATAAACAAGACATTAGGGAATCTTCTTCTAATTCCTTACTTTTATCTGAAGAGAAAGTAGGCAACATCGGATAGCATCTATCTATCGCCATACGATGTGGTCTCTCTGATACCTCCTTCGCATTGTCTACTTCGTTGTCCTTAAACTGTTGGGCAGCCTGCAAGACTGACATGTCTTGCCCTTTCTTATCCTTTTTCGCTTGTTTTATTTCTTTCTGTTTGGCTTCTTTACGCCACAGGCGAAAGGAGTCAAACATAGCCGGCCGGGCTTTTCTTTTAAACAAAATCGTTTCTAAATTATCTAATATGGCAGGATCAAAGCTACCATTCTGGGGCCATCTTAAAACTCCACTATTTTTCGTGTATCGGACTCATGTCTCGTTAAAGGTAATGGGACCAATACCATGTTTCGAATAGAGCTCATAAGTCGGAGTTCCAACCGGAGGAATCGGGCATGATTCCTCCAACTGGGAATCCCTCGTACAACCCAAACAACAAAATCTTTTCAACTTACTCAGCCCAGGCATCGTCACTTCTCTACAATGATCACAAACAACAAGGGGTGTAGATCAGTGGAACAGTACAATCGTACTTACCCCTTGGCTTCAGCTATTGCAATATCTGAATCAGAGACTAAGAATCAAAACAAAACAAAGGTCTGTGGGAGCGACCCACCAAATACTTAACTAAGAATCGTTCTGCGCCAGCGAAGGTCCGTCTATCGTCTCGCTCTACCAAAACTTCAGAAGGGTCCAAGGCAGGGCGACAGTCAGGGCAGCAGTCGTCAGCAGCCGTCGGAGCGGAGTTGCCGTGACGTCAAAGACCTTCGGTCCACTTTCGACATACAGGGGTCGATTACGTGGTGCGCTTCTTCTGGAGTTTTCCTGCGGGGCTCCTCACGACCCTCGGGCTCAACCGCTACCACTGAAGTCGCCCCACGTTGGGCGCCAGTTGGAGAACCACAGCCTTAAGGCTCGGCGGCGCAGGTTATGCCTAAGATCCCCGGGATTCAGATGCCTTGTCAAAACAGAGACACGGACTCTTCGTCTGGCGTAGAAGATGGTATTTATTAGCTGCAGCTAGTACAGTGGTCTTAGAAGTTGTCAGTACAACGAGGTTCAAAAGAGACTGCCACTTAACTCCGTGGCGCACAGGTTTATATACGATACAATACAATTTCAAAATGCAATCACACACGAGCATGAGCTATAGGTAAATGTTATAGACAATGTTTTAAGACCTAAGCAACTCAAGTTCCCGGTTAGGTAAATCACAAGTGAATCCACGCAATTAGATTTGCAAGAGAAGAAAACACAGCTGCGTATCGTAGAAGGACAGTCGAGAAACAGGAGAATACATGAGGCATGTAGCGAAGGACAGCTGATAAGATAACTTAAAGGAAACAATGGTGTGAAATGACATGTAGTCCGGACGGGGATTAATCAGCTCAGACAGGAATTAGTGTACTCGGCCAGACCCTGACACTCGTTAGCAAACCTAGGCGAGGATGCCACCTGACACGCAAAGCAGAAAAGACAAAAACATCGCGTTCGCCAAGCTGCCTGAGTGAGGGCAACACAAAATGGCGGCGATCTCAAAATGGAGGCTGGGCATGAACGAATTCGTAATTTTCAGAACCTCACTCCACCCACGTGTTGGGAGGCAGGAGTACATATTTTAATTGGGCAGAAGTTGTGTGGCACACCACACACAGCTGTGATAATTTTGTTTGTTTATCCAGCTGCCTGAGCTTGCACTTTCAGGGTCACACACATGACATTGTAATGCTGTTAAAGTGTGTCCGATAACTATATAATTGATGGTGTTTGTCCTATCATGGCAGTAGCACAGTTAGGAGGAAGTCAGCCACGAGGAAAGGATTGCAGTCCCAGCCCCCTCCCCTTCCATAATTAACTTTAGATTTCAGAGGAAGTTTTGTGTTTGAGAGCCAGGGCTACACTAAAGTAAATTTTTAAGTTTGGCTTGACAATTTAACTGTTGCCTTAACATTTGTGATCAACAAAAAAGACCTTTCAGAGTACTACCGAGAGAGGGTTTAGGTTCCATCCACTTATTGGTTCACATTTATACACGTTTTGATTGGGCCAAATGTGTGTGCTTTCAGTAACAAGACTACTTATTTGGCACTTTTTGGCTTCTGATAAGGCTTATTATACTTGATACAGTAGAACTGAGTTGGTTACAGTGGCAAGCCAAAGATCAGGGCTATATGACTGATCAGTTTATGTTATGATAAAAGCATTAGTTCTGACATATTTATTGTGAAAAGCATATGTTAAAGTCAATCAGCATTTAATTGTGGATTATTATTATGCTACATTAAAGCCTATTTTTTCCATGTAATCTCACAAATGACTGTAGTAGGCAAGGATTTTGGAGCTGGCCTTCCACTCACACAAGCCCTGTGGGTTTTCACTGTGATGATTCTTGTTAGGCCCTGTTGCGTGGGGTTGTATGTTGCTTTGCGAGCTGTAAAGCTGTATTTTTCCAGATATCTGTAATTTTCTTACTGAATGGTTGCCATTTCATGTGGAATAGACTAGGCAGTGTTGGTTACGGTGTAAAACCAATGGTAAATAAAAGGTAAAGGCTACATCTGCTTATTGGAAAAAATAATGCAACATTTCAGAGGTTTAATCTGTCTATTACAAAATGTTATTCGAAGACTTTTTGTGAAAAACACATCTGAAACGGGTATCTAGCCTCCAATTCCTTAACTTTGGAGTTCCTCCCCTGGTGCCATACTGGATATGGACATTTTTCAGCAGAAGCACCTCTGTGCATTGGTAGATGGCGATGCATGACTCCGTATTGACATCGTCCATACAGTGATATAACCGAAGTCCATATAAGACGCCTTCCAATGCTCTGACATCAGTTTATTCTTTTCCGCGCGGATCCGGAGAAGGGGTACCTATGTCCGTTCTGACCAACTTAGAAGTTTTTTAGGTCCAGCATTCGAGACCTCTTGTATATTCTTTAGCATATGCCTATATGTGTATGTACTTTGTGGGCTCTGGAGATCAGCCCTAGGACTTTTCTGCTTCCACTTAGGGACGTTTTTTCTGTTCAACGGTCTTGATGGAAAACAACCAGTAGAGGTCAGTAAAATACCAGAATTGATATCTGCACTACCAGAATTGCTGTCTGCTTGTTCAACTGCCTCTATTTGACTGTCTTGGTAGAAAATGACTAGTAGAGGTCAGTAAAATACCAGCAGCATTGCTTTCTGCTGAGGTACTTTCTTTTTTTTTTTACATTATTCTGGCAACTGCCTCTATTTATCTTTCTTTATAGAAAACGGCCAGCAGAGGTCAGTAAAATACCAGAATCACTTTAGGGTGCTCTAGATTCCAGCCCATAGAAATTGTCTTCCTCCAGCAACTGTAGACAATAGTATTTTTTTTCAAATCTTGTATTTTCAATGACATGACCACTGAAGGCCCTGATTTTATATTAAAAACAGACCTTTGGACTATACCATTTCCCGCTGAAAGGCAATATTTCTCTCCATGTGTTCCCATACCTGGCATTACTTTCCCTCCATGTTATAGAACAGTAAATGTTTCAGCACCCAGTCTAATGTACTGCATAGCCAAATACATTTAAGGTTCCAAATGCAAGACCGATTGCATTGCATATGCTTGTTTGTTGAGGTAAACTGTGTGCCTTTTTCATGTCCTTGGATTTTAAGGCTTGTGGGCCCTGTTGTTGGCCAATGTTGGCCATGGACCCCCACTCCTCTGTATGTGGTGCCTGGGTGACCACCATGATTCAGCGTTGTGGGACTCCTGGCAACTGCTTTGGCCATAGGCACCTAATGAGTTGGCGGTGTGGGTAATGTAGTCTTCCAAGGCGTCCTCTCAGCCTTGGTCTCTGTCACGCTTTAGAGACTGCCAACGGATTTGCTCCAGGGGCTCTTCTCCTTGACGCCTTTCTCTGTCCTCGTCCCGCGGTAAGTCACGGCACAAGCAATCTAAACTGCATTGATCCCCTATGTTCGCATATGGAGTCGGGGAAAAGAGTCTTCTGGTGCTTCTCAACATATCCTTGAGCTGGGGAGACCCTAACCCAGATCAGGGAATATTGTTATTCCATTCAAAAGATTTTTTGGTCTGCACCTTCCCCTATAGCGCCTTCGGCCCCCAGAAGGTTCAGGAGCCGAGACTGTTACAACGCCCACAGTTTCACCCATGGCCATTGGATGCCATTTCTCTTTCGACACCAGGGGACATCCCTTTAGGGTTACCACCTTTGATACCTAGCTCCGAACACTCTACATTGTTAGCAGTGCAGACTGTGCACGGCCCTCTAAGGCTTCCACTGTTGGTGCCACTTTCCGTTCATCTAATGTCGATGACGCTGCATCGTTTTCAATCCCCGACTTTGATAAAGGCACTGCTCAGCACTGTACGGCATTAGACCGTGCCGCTCGATGCCATGCAGCATCGGACACAGCACTTATGAAACCGGCTGGCTCAGGCGTCGATTCTGTGCTCCTTGTGGACCCTTCTCCTACTATTCCTTCTTGGCCAGATGAATATGAAGGTGAATGAGAGGATGTGTTTGTCTCCCACTCAGAACCATACCCTTTGGATACCAGTTTGGTTTTTGAGATGTGCAATGCAAGTGGTTTGGAATCCTCTCCAGCCTCTGGCCTTCTATCTCCTCCTGGGTTAGCTTACGAATTAAGCTCCTAGTTCGCAAACATGTTAAAAACAGTTGCTGAAGTTTTAAACATGGCACCTTTAATAGAAATTTTGTACAAAGTCAGTCTGGAGAGGAGTGTGTTCTTCCTTATTGCGAAGCTTTGTTTAACACCTTAGTGGGGGCCTGGGCAAAACACGATGTGGGCCCTCCTGTTGAACATTCTATTTCTCATAGACACCGTCCAGCCCATAATGACCAGGCTGGTCTTATGAAACATCCACTCTTCATAACTTTTTGGTACAGGCGCTTTTGCTGCTCAGAATATTGGTTCAGTTCCGCCTACCCCTTCGGACAGGGAGGCTTAAAGACTGTATTCTTGTGGCAGGCACATTTTTGCCTCTATCAGTTTGGCTTTGAGGTCCACCAATACTTCTTGTGTCCTTGCTCATTTCACCCATGCTTTGTGGGATTCATTGGCAGGTGTTATACTATCCATTCCGAAGGAGAGTTGTGGTGCGTGATGGACAGCAGGCTGCCAAACTCATTCATTTTTGTATGGAAATGCCAGCATGCTCCTTGAGTTGGGCATCGAGTTCATTTGTAGTGCTGTTTTCTTTGGTGTTTCATCGCAGGATGCTGCAGGCTGTTGCAAAGCCGCCCTGCAAGGACGGGGGCTCCTCTCACTTAGAGATTTTGTGTGTGACCAATAATGGGGAGCCTGTCCCGCTCACTTTCCAGAGGCCTTCATTACCATCAGGATGTCATGGCATTCGGAGGTAAGAAAGGAAGAGGAGGAGAATCGTCTCTTCCTGCCAACTCGGACTTACTGTGCTTCACAGAGAACTAATTTTGGCAGTAGAAAGTATGACTGCCATTATTTTATTGAAACAAACATGACTGCTCATTTCGACGCGCCTGCCGCTGGCCTCCAGCTTCATCTCCCACCTTCACTACTGGACTTCTTGACTTTTTGCTTTGTCCTGACCATCACTTTGCTGCTGTTTTCGGACAGCTTCACTGGACTCTAGCCCTCCTCCCATTCCCTAGTCCATTAACCCTTTTCCCCGTCGATGATCCTCAAATGTTCCCTCCCTTTTCCGCTTCCCCTTCTCTCCATACCCTTGCATCCCTCCCACCCTCCCTTTGCTCTGTGACTGCATCCACACTTATGGAACTCTGCTCACCATATACCTTGCCTATGTGACTCTCTAGTATATCCAGTCTTATCCCCTCCCTATGTATATATAGATAACTCTAATCACTAGAGTATGCAGTAGACCTCTGTACTATCTACCATTCCTATGTGTCCATTAGAGTATATCCGGTCTTATCCCTTCCTATGTATATAGAGATAACTCTAATGACTAGTCTCCTAGACACCATATACCACCCCTATGTGTCGCTTAGAGTTTAACCAGTCATATCCCTCCTATGTGTATGTAGTTGACTCTTATCACTAGTGTTTGCAGTGGTCCTTTGTACTCTCTACCACGCCTATGTGACCCTTAGAGTGTTTCCAGTCATATCCCTCCTGTGTAGATAGAAGATAACTCTAATGACTAGTATCCATGTGATTTTTAGATTGTATCCTTGTGTATCCCCTCCCTTGTTTAGAGTTATAGCTTTAACGACTAGTCGCCTGTGTGACTGTTGGAATATAGCCAGGTGTATCCCTTCCCCCGTGTGAAGAGATAACCCTATTCACTAGAACAAAAAGAAATGTGTTCCTGAAATGTGTAACGTAACTGATTCTATGTAAAGTGCTTTGATAACATGTAACGGAACTGGTGCTATGTAAAGCGCTTTGATAACCTAATCGGTTCAAGTTCCTGAAATGTGCAACGTAACTGATTCTATGTAAAGTGCTGTGATAACATGTAACGGAACTGGTGCTATGTAAAGCGCTCTGATAACCTAATCGGTTCAAGTTCGCGCTATAGAAAACTCTAAAAATAAATAAATAAACCAATGCACTGAGTCACTGTATATGTACTAAACTAAATGGACGTGGATGGTGTATTGTGGGAATTGAAGGATTACCTATGGTCATGAGTTCACTATGATGAAACTGAACTACTCATGCCATGATTGTACTCACCTGTCACCAAGGCTATTTCTAAAGCCGAAACGCGTAAGGAAAGATTGTGCTGCCTGCTTCAAATAACCATCACCACCCCCTTTTGTACTGCTTCAAATAAATGCCAGCATGTTGCTAGAGCTGGTCTTCGGGTAATTTTGTAGTGATGCTTTCTGCGATGTTTTTATATATATCTATATAGTGGTGCTATATAGATATGTGCATTTTTATATGAGTTTGCATCTTTTATGACACATGTGTATGATTGTCTATCTTGTGTACAGTTGCAATTTGAGAGTGGATTTGCATATATCTTGCGTAGATGCGTTCTCTCTCTCTCTTGTGGGATTGCTAGATTCATTTGGTTATTGTGTATGCACTTGCTCTTCTTTTCCACTTTTTGAAGTCCTCATTTAGTGTGATACAGTTGGTATTCACTCTCCTTTTAACTGTTTTTCTGAGACAAGTGTTCCTTTTATTCAGTACTTGTACTTGGCCTTCTGGTGCAGCCATTCGTTTATGCTTGCTCCAGGTTGGATGTGTTTGGGTTTCCCTTCTCTGTATTCTCAGAATAGGTTTCCCTTGAGTGCGGTTTTGCTGGCAAAAGGAGTTATAGCTCAGAGACATTAGCTTTTGCCTTTGAGTTCCAGCTATCAATAGGTCATCATACTAGGAGGTTATATAATGTTTCATAGTTTTCACTGTGGTCCTCCGTGACTTCCAAGGCTTTTCTCCCTTATGTTCCCTGTGGGTCTTGCCACAGTGCTTATGGGGGGACAATGTTCCTTCTATATGTAACTTCCTACACACGACCGGTCTTCTATCTTAATTTAGACCGGCTAGTTCTTTTTGACAACTTTTGGTAGCACCAGTTTGAAGACACTCCTCCAGGTGGGGTATAACTATGATATTTAATTCAAAAGATAACAGATCTGTGGCTAGATGTCTCTATCAGACGAACAAGTTACTTAGCTTCAGTAACGCTTTATCTGGTAGAAACATAGTCTAGCCGCTGATTCCTTAACACCCGCCCATCTAACGCGCTCTGCGAACGGATTGTAGTATTACGATTACACACACATTCAAGGGCCCTGGTTTCTCACACCAGTGGTCGGTGTCCTTATTCTGTTTGCTTTACGGTTTTGTTTGTCTTTCCAAACAAGTCTTTTTTCTGGGTATTACCCAGTCTTTCTGTAAGACTTTGTAATGATTAATAACAAAAATGTTTCTACCTGGTTTTGGCACACTGTTTCCACAGCTAGTTTCTATGGTGGTCACAGACGACACTGATGTCTTTGCATCGGAGGGAGTCTTATATGGACTCTGTCGACATCACTGGTGCGGACAACGTTATTAAGGAGTCACACAACATCATCTACCGACACGCAGAGGTGCTGCTGCTGAAACATTTCCAGATCCAGTCTGCTGCCTGGGGAAAATACAAAAGTTAAGCAATCTGCAGCTAGACTATGTCTCTACCTGATAATGTGATACCCGAGGTAAGTAACTTGTTCGTTAAAGATAACAGACTTTAAATGATGGAATATTATTACACTGGGTTGAAGACTATTGGCAGGTATGTTCATACATGGAAATGCATAGATTACCTTTGCTGGCAAGGGGTTTGGTTTTGGTGATTGAACTGAACAAACTGCTGGGATAGAAAATATGCACTTCTATAATCCTTTTAGACTGTCTATGTAGAGATAGTATTTTGCTGTACCGACTGTTATCTTCTATACTTTTGTGTATTTATGAGTGTATGCTGGATGGTTGCCTTGTAGAAAGCTTACGCTCACTACAATAGTTGCTTTTGTTAACATGCCAGTGATAAAAGGTATACGTCTGTTTGCTTACAATGAATAGTTATGATAAAGGCAGTTGGCCAGGCATATTGATAGTGATAAGAAAGCATATGTTGTCAGTGGACATTTAAGGGTGGAGTGCTATTTCTCTGAATTAAAGCCTACAGATAGGCTTTTTGTATTACATGATATCTCAAACCGTACTTTAGTAGGCAAGGATTTTGGTGTTGGTTACACCCTCTCACAAACCACGGGCTTGCATTGTGAGATTAAATTTTAAACCTCAATATAAAATATATTTTACCATTTTACCTATACTTTTGCATACCAGTGCAGTTTTATGACTTGTAGAAAAGCTTACATTCAGTGCAGTAGGTCTGAGTTTGTTTTGGTGACCTGCAACAATAACTATAGGCTTGATTGGTGTGCAGGGAAATGTTATGCCAGGTGCCATAGGTCTGACCTGTTTATCATGTATATCTATTACAAAGCCAATAGGCCTGGCTTACGTATTGTGAAAAACACTTGGTAAATATAATAGGCCTCAATCAATGGATTGTGTCACATTATATTGCAGGCCATAGAAAGGGATTTGGTTACATATAATCTCAAAGATTACCATAATAGGTGAAAGGTTTTCATATTGGTCACTGTAGAAAAGTGCCTCTTTTGATCTTGATTAGCCCCCACATTTTGGCTGGTAAATGATGTAATTTCGACTGGAAGTGCAAATGGCCCCTGCCAACCAGGTCCCCTGTGACCGAAGCTCTTTCCGTAAACTGTACCTTTAGTTTCCCAACTGGCACAACTTCAGTACCCCCTTGTAAGTCCCTAGTAAATGGTACCTCTGGTACCTAGGGCATTAGCACTGAAAAGGGACCCCAAAGGTAGCTGCACGAATTGTGCCACCCTAGAATCCCCTCACTAAGGCCATGCACTCTGCCATTGCAGACTGCGTGCCTGGGTGCTGACTAAAAATGAAGAGTTGATGTGGCACTCATCCCTATGTGTCATGCCCATAGATACTGCACAAAACAAGACAACCTTCTGGCAGTCCTTTTAGCCCTAATGCAGGGTGCACTATATCTCCCGTGAGGACATATCTTCATGAGCATAGGTGCCCTTGCAATACTCATGTTGATTCTTGGATATTACACGTGAACAGGCAAGCAATAGAGAGTACATGGACTGGATACTTGTCAATGCGAGTTCCCAAGATCCATGATAGCTTCACTGAAGTATGGGATGTTCTGATGGATACATCTGCCTGTGGATTCCTCATATTTTGAATTATCCCAATGCGCAGCATTCCACTGAAACTTTTCTCCTTAGCTCTCCATGTCGACCAGGGCGTCACAATGGAATGTCTCCACACGTGACTCTGCGTGACGTTTTCAGAGCCATAAGAAGACCTCGTCCGTGTGCTGCTGTCAGTTCCCTTTTTTCCGCTCCTTTGATGCATAGCGGTTTTTCCAGGCTCTCCAGTTCTGGGAGATTTCTTCTATGCTGTTGCTGTGACTTTGTAGCTACTGAAGATGTCTCCTCCTAGGAAGTCAAGATTCAAGCCATGCAAGGACTGCGGAGGTCAGATGTTTATCACTTACCTGCATGAACATTGTTTATAGTGTTTGTCTTCGGAACATGACGTCGAGACTTGTTCATTGTGCAAACAGATGAATCCGAAAGCCTTGAAAGATAGGGAGGCCAAGTTAATCATGGCCAAAGCCAAAAAGCAGAAGAGGGTCGTAGAAGGTCTTGGATCTGATAAAAGTCACTGTTGCCTCACACTTCAAGGTTGTCCAAGAAGCACAAGAAGAAGCAGCAGCATGGTTCTCAGCATTGCTCGTAGTAGACCCCGTAGAGATGATATATCTCCACCACCCTATCCTGGGGTGTCTCCAGCACGGAGGGCTCCTACTTCCCAGTCTCCAAGATCTTGTGATCCAAACTCCAGGCTCAGATCCGACTCACTTCTTGAATGCTATGTTTAGCGTTTTTTAAAGGTCTGGGACGCCATCTGGTGTGCCTGCAGGCCCCATTGGCTTATTGTCTGGAAGGTTTTTCTCCTCATTTTCCACAGACACCTTTCATACCCTTTATGCCTATGAAGCCAGTGAATTGGCCTCCACCGGCGCCCAGACTGCAGACGCAGTTGCCTTTTCAAGAAGGGCATGGCACTTTGGATGGATCGGCTTGGCGCCGTTTGGATCTGATCTGGTGCCATTTTGTCCTCAGCAAGCTCCATTAGCTTGGCCCTCAGATATTCCTTTGACACGGGTTCCGAAGTCACTGGTGCTGCTTCTGGCGCCGCCAATGCCAATACATAGAATAAGATATCGTACAAAAGCACAGAGGCTTTTGGAAGAGGCAGAATACCAGGAGGAACATGAGGAGGCTGAAGGAGGGAAAATTGCGGATCTTGACCCCGATTTTGAAGGCCTGCAAGAGGAAAGTGTTTTAGATAACTCCCCTTTGTGGGAATTGGTGTCTACTAACAGTTTACCACCTCCTGAGGTGCCGTCCTACCATGCTGTAATTCGCAAGGCTGCCGTTTTGTTGCAATTGCCACTACCCTAGGCTGAACTGAAATCTAACATCCTCATTGAGGTTCTCCATTGTTCAGCTTCTGTGTTAGAGCCAGTATTGCCTTTCAATGATGCTTTGACGGAAACTATTTTGGAAATCTGGCAGAAGCTAATGTCTTCTACTGCAGTCTCAAGGACAGTGGCTAGAAGATATAAAGTGGCACCTGGGCATCCAGCTTTTTTGTCCACACATCCGCCTCCAGAAAGCCTAGTTGTTCAGGCTTCTTGCCCTTCCAAATTGTCAGCAGGGTTTTTTACATCTATGCTTGCTGATAGAGAATCCAAAAGGATGGAACAATCGGCCAAAAAGGTCTTCTCATCAGAAAGTATGGCCTTGAAGTCCACAAATGCCACTTGTCTGTTCAGACCCTACATTCACGCCCTAATGGATTCAGCAGAAAAGGTTGATCCAGAGTTGCTTACGGAGATCCAGGGGCATTTTTCTGAACTTTTGAAGGATGCTTAGGCTGCTGCTCGTCAAGTGATGCAATCTTGGCTGGACACTGCAGACTCTATAGCAAGGGCAATGGGGTATTTGGTGGCGACGAGAAGACATGCATGGTCAAGGGAATCAGGTTTTTCTCCAGATGTGCATGCCACATTCTGGGACTTGCCATTAGATGGGTCTCGCTTGTTTGGAGCCAAGGCAGACTCTATGCTGCAACATTTTAAGGACAGCAAGGCAACTGCAAGGTCCTTATGGCGTAAGTTGCAAACCAGGGACTATAGACAGTTCTGCAGATTTCAATGCCTTTCTAAGAACATGTCCTTTCGAGGGAGACAGCAGCAGACATATCTGCTTTAAAAATCTTGGAGGAAGGGGCAGAGGTTTGCTAGTGTGGTTCTGCCAGTCAACAAGTCTTTTCCCTCCTCCTCTGTCTCTCCAACCTTTGTTGCAGGGAAATAGCTCTTGCTCTGCCATCTTAGAGCATGCGTGTCCTGTGCGAGGGTGGGTTGCTTATTTTCTACCTCACTGGAGGTCTGTCACTACAGACCTCTGGGTTTTAATCATCGTATAAAATGGGTATGCCCTATCCTTCTGGGATTTTCACCCTCCTTGCCCTCCCCATCAAAGCCTTTGCTCAGAAGAGCATCTTCTGCTTCTCCAGCAGTAAGCATTGCCATTGCTTCAAAGGAGTACAATAGAGTTAGTTCCAGAGTAGGAAAGGGGTCAGGGGTGCTACTTCCTGATTCCCACAAAGGATGGTCGTTTACAGATGATTCTCAACCTCAGGATTTTGAATTTTTACCTCACCTGAGAAGTTCAAAATGTTGACCCTGGCACTGGTTCTTCTTGAGCTGGAGTAGGAAGACTGGATGGTGTTGACCAATTTACAGGATTTGTATTTTCGCATTCCCATTCATGAAGTAACATCGGAAGTACCTCCGTTTTATGTTTGGGACTGCGCATTATCAGTTTGCTGCCCTTCCATTTGGCCTTACATCGGCACCTCAAGGTTCCACAAAGGTGATGGCAGTGGTGGCAGCACATCTCAGAAGATCAGTGGTTCATGTGTTTCACTATCTGGATGACTGGCTGCTCAAAGCGAAGTCGCCAGAGATGATGTTGCATCATTTGCAGGTAACAACACAGCTGTTGTTCTGCTTGGGGTTTTTGATAAATGTACCTAAATCTCACCTGGTGCCCTCTCAGCCCAAGTTGTTCATAGGGGCAGCAGTGGATACTACAGTGAGTCGTACTTTATCGCCTTCACAGAGGATTCAGGACATGCAGGCTATGACTCCACTGTTTCAGAATAGAGCGTCTGTTCCAGTTCTGAGGGTCTTGTGCCTGCTAGGTCTGTTTGTTTTTAATACTGATTTAGTCCAGTTAATCTGGATGCCCGTCAATCCAACGTATCTAATAACCTCTCTCATAATTGGGTCAAAATTATCTTTGGGGTTGGTCAAATAGATTGTCATATCGTCCACATACATGGATATCAGCAGCCCTCGTGAAGTAAAGCCAATGCTACGCTGTGTATGATGTTGTCAAAGTCTCGCCGCTAACGGCTCAGTAGCAGTCGCGAACAACAGCGGCGACAGAGGGCAGCCCTGTCTCGTGCCCCTTGCTATATCAAATGCGTCCGATATTTGACCATTCACCTTCACCCTTGCCTTCGGGCAGGTATAAATAATTTGAATTTGTTTTATGAAGACAGGACTAAACCCCATCCTGGATAGAAGGACAAAGAGAAACTTCCATTCTAGGGAGTCGAATGCTTTGGTTGCGTCAAGAAGCGCTGCTACTGCCTGAACATGTGGGGCTAGGTAGTGGAGTAGTCCGAAGATCACTCTAAGATTGTGTGACGTGGATCTGCCCGGTATAAATCCGGATTGATCGGGTAGTGCTATCTCTGGTAGCATAGGCTGTAGCCCATCTGCCAGGACTTTAGCATTGATTTTGGCATCCACTTTCATCAACGATAACAGGCAGTATGATTCTGGTCCAGTAGGGTCCTTATCGGGCTTCAACAGAGTGATTATCGTGGCCTCCCTGAGGGTGGGGGGGAGTATTCCAGTTTCCATCGCCTCCAGATATACCTGGAGTAGTCCGGGGGCAACAAGATCTACATATTCCCTATAGAAGGCCGCGGTGAGATCATCTGCTCCTGGAGCTTTATCTGCTGGCATTCCAGATATTAAACGTTTCACATCTTCTATCCTGATGGGAAGCTCCATGTACTCTCTAGCATTGTTATTGAACCATGCTAATGCTATGGTGTCCAAATAGTCTGTAATGTCTGTTTGTGAAGTGTTGGTGTGGGAGGAATAGAGCGCCTGATAAAAGGTAGTCATGGTCTGAAGAATCTCCTGCGGCGTCCTGACTATTTCACCATCCTCTACTTGTAGATCAGTTATGTAGTCTACTCCCCTTGGAGCGCGCAGAAGGTTAGCTAGCGTTTTCCCGGCCCGGTCCCCCTCTCCATATCTCCTGGCCTGAGCATATTTGTGCAGATAAGCTGTTTCCCTCTCTGCCTCCTCCTGAAATTCCGTCAGCTTTACGCGAAGTGCAGCCTGCAGGGCTGGGGAGGGGTGATCTCTGTTATCCCTTTCAAGTGCCCCTATTTCTCTTTCCAACGTACGTAACGTGTTTTGTACAGATTTGAGCACTCCCGTCTTCAGTGCCATACAGTGGCCCCTGGCGACCACCTTTAAGGCCTCTCATAGTGTCCCTGGTGATTCCACAGAGCCTTCGTTCATCTCAAAATATTCAATTAGTTTCCCCCTTAATTCTTCACGAAAAACCTGATCTAGCAATGTCCGTGATGGGAATCTCCAACTAAATGGTTGCACATATTGCGGTGGGAGCTGCATAGTGATTAGAGTGGGTGCATGATCTGAAAATGTGCGTGGATGGTGTGTGGCTTTGACCACCCAAGTATGCAGTTCCTTTGAGAGCAACCAATAATCTAATCTCGACCAAGCGTTCCTTTGCATGTTCGCGCATGTGCCCTCCCTCGCCGTCGGATGCAGGGCTCTCCACGTATCCACCAATTGAATATCTTTTACAATTTCTCGCAGTACTGCCGCCTTAGGGTGGTGGTCGCGAGACGCCCCCTGTCTATCTTCTGTGAGTGACATGACCACATTAAAATCCCCCCCCCCACAGTATCGCCACCGGTCGTAGCGACTGGATCTTGTTGCACATGTGCCAATAAAATGATGGGCTATCCACATTGGGTCCGTATGTGTTCACTATTACTGTGGGCGTGTTACAAAGTGCTCCCTGTAAAATGATGTATCTTTCTTCATTGTCTAGGAATGTGGAGTGTGTTTTTGAGTGTAAACCCCTGCGAATTAGAATAGCTATGCCCCTTGAATAGTTCGAGTAAGTGGCCTCCACTATCACTCCCCATCTGTTGTGTCTGAGCGTGTTAGTTCGGGCAGAGCTCAAGTGTGATTCCTGTAGTAAACCTATATCCACCCCATGCGAGGTAAGTAAGAGTGGATCAATCACACCTTTCTATGGTCGTTTAAACCCCTAACGTTCCATGAGAGACACTTAATGACCTTCAGAGTTGCACCGGTTCACATTAATAGAACAAGCACTCTGTCTCCCTCTAGTAACTAATGTCAACGTAATTTGTTGAAATCCGAGGACCAGTATCGGCACAGTGCCGGTGTATCTCCAGCCAGGGCTATGATTCAGGATCATTACGTCCAGGCAAGTATCATACTCCGATTCGGGCGCAGTACATGGCAGGTAATAGAACCAAAAAAACAACCCCTCCCCCCCTCCACCCACACCAACCCCCCAATTATGTTGTGAAAATCCCACCCTTCCCCCCAAGACAGGAAATCATCAAACCATAATACCAAACTTAAGGGAATCATCCCATGGGGGAACTTGAGGACGCTGGCAACCTCCCCCACTCTTTTGGTGGGGTGGCCGAGGCTGCAGCACACCACCATTGTCCAGGTGCACCACCGCCGCTCCCGCCCCGGACAACCAATCTAGCACACAAGACTGACAGCACACAAATGAGAGCCTTTGTCCCATTTTAAAAACACCTGGTCCGGGCAACATAAAATACACAATTACATAGACTATTGCGGGGCACTTATCTGCACATCCAGCGATTATGTCTGAGTCCCTCAATCATTGTCACTCATGACTCCTTCAAGTCGTGGTTCATTCGTGGCCGACGACTGTTTATGTTCCTTTGCCAGCTGCTTGGCGTAGGCAAGAGCAGCCTTAATGTCCGTGAAGAAGGCGGGCTTGCCATGCCCCTGAACTCGTAGTTTGGCAGGATAGATCAAGGCATATCTAGTCCCAATCTGTTGGAAGATCTTCTTCGCAGGGAGGAATTCCCTACGAGCCGCCTGGACCTGCAGAGTGAAATCCGGGTATAGGGCTATATTGTTTCCCTTAGATTGGACTGCCCCTTTCTCACGTGCGAGTCTGAGGATTGTGTCTCTGTCTCTGTAGTTGAGGAACCTTGCTATTATTGGTCTTGCTGGTGCACCGGGCCTTGGACTGGGCCCCAGTGTACGATGGGCTCTCTCAATCAGGAACATAGCAGAAAGGTCCGGGCCAAACAGTTCTCTCATCATTTCCTCTACGTACTTTGAATGTCTGTCGATTCTGCTACCCCCGTAATTCGTACGTTATTCCTTCTGGACCTGGCTTCCAAATCTTTGTTCTTTTGTCTGATCAACTGCAGTACACCATCCATCCCAAGCAATTTCTTGTCCATATACGTTTGTCCCTCCTCCATTTCCGTAACCCTGGTCTCCAATACTGCCATACGACCTTCCTGTTTCTCAACCCGGTGTGTTATCCTGTCCATCCTTTCAGCCAGTGAGTCCATTTTGGAATCTGTACCCTGCAGGCTGGATTTAAGATCCTTAAACATCTCCCGTATGTTGTCTGCCGGCGGTTGGTCCGTAGCGCTGTGACCCAGCAACTCCTGTTGACCCGCATCACCGTCAGCCGACTTAATGGTTTTCTTTCAAAATAAATTTTTAGTTGCCGCATCTCGGGCTTCCCCATATCGACGATGTAGATCAGAGAAAACTGAACTGCAATGCTGGAAGTCACGGCGTGCGCAGTATATGTCCTCGCTTTCCTGCACGCAGTAACTCGGCTCAGTAGGGTTACTCGCAGTGGTGCCTCCAGTATTCTCACCGCATCTGATCTAGAACGTTAGAGCAGGGTCTCCCACAAGGTCTGAACCAGCGATAGCCGGCGGCGCAGTTGAGCTTGGGTACCACAATCTAGCTGCAAGGGATTAATCCTTCCGACGCAGGCAGCCTCCGCCTTGGCATACCACTTTTAGGGACACGAGGCGGGTCATGCAGGAAGGGATATCCACTCGCCCTTCGGGCACTCACTGGTCATCAAGCACAATATCAAGATATGGAGGTCGCCCCACCTGGACTCCAGTACAAAGCGGATCCACTACAGTATGTACCAGGGCCCTCAGATACTCCTCCCGAATAAAAGCTGCCCTCCAGCATTCCTGGTGTGCTTGATATATACTGCGGGTGGGGGGAGCCTCCTATGTTCTTCACTCCTGCATTTATATATTTCCCTCTACTCAAAATGGCCACCCGTGCTGAAGGAGGGCTGTCACCCAACAGAAATAGCCTGAGCTAACTAGATTGCCGCTCTGTCCACTTCACACCTGTGTCTACTCCCGCGCGGGGACGCGGAGTTGCCTTCACAGCCCCCCCAGCCGCTTCGCCAATATCCGGGCACTAACGCAGCTCAGACTGCAGGTCCCCGCTCCACTGCAGGGATACACGGCCTTGCAGATACTTCTCCCGGCAGCGAGCGGCGGCTGGCGCCACACGCAGCCTGATGTCCCTGATGCAGATCGGAGCACCAAATGGCAGATCGGGGCCCAGCGCAGCCAAAACAATGGTAAAACGCTGCCGGGCTGGCGCAGCCGCCGACTCCTCCACCACGGGCCACACCCACCCTCAGATTCCTCCTCACCACTCAGGGCGTCCGGCGCCCGCGTAATCCAAAGGTCCGCCGGCCTCAGGGTCCACCTGCCACAGTCCACACCCGGCAATGCTTTCACGGGTGGTGGCCTTTGTCCGGGCACTCCGCAACATTTGGGAACAATCGATCGCCGGCCACGCTTCGCCCGGCCTCCACCTACTTCAGGTCCCCGCTTCACCCGATACGTCAGCAGGTAGACCTCCAATTAATGGTTTGCAGCCGTCTTGTGTCTCATATTAATACACTTTCAAAAATCCACTTGTGGAGTCCCGGGCTGTCGTGGCGGGCGGCCCCCGTGGCACCTCAAAGACAGGTTTGGAGTTCTATGAGCGGATATATTGCGGATTGAGAAAGCTCGGCTGGCAGAGCCGATCTAAAATGCGGCCATTCCGCTGCACAGCATGGCCACGCCCCATAATTTATTGTGAAAATCAATAGGCTTTTAAGGGTGAATTATTTTATTATTATTTATTATTTTTGTGTTTTATCGAGCGCAAACTTGACCCGTGAGGGTATCAGAGCGATTTACACAGTATACATTGTTGAACAAGCAAAAGGTTTAAAGTGCAGAGACAAACAAGATCAACATGTATGGTTACAATCACTATCCGAGTCAGTAACAAAAATAAAGGTTCCATATGTTCTCGTCGTGGGGAGTTGGTGATCTGAAAAAACTGTAGTCATACAATAGTCCGGCACAATGTGGTGGTTGCGGGTAGGCCTTAATCGAGGAATTTAACCATGAGGAAGGTTTTGGTCTCATTTTTGAAGCGTGCTATTGAGAAGGGATTTTCCTAATGGAAGGTGGGAGAGAGTTCCAAATTCTTGGTGCTACTGCTGTGAACGCCCTGTTGTAGGTTCTTTTTTTCTGAAAGGAGGCAAGTTGGAGTAGGAGGTTTCTAGTGGACCTGGAGTTCCTGCTTCCTCTGGATATCACTAATTTCTGTGCCAGATAAGCAGGGGAGTTTGTGTATAGAGCCTTGTGTATAGTGCATGCCAGTTTCAGCTTAATTCTGGCCTTTAGGAGGAGCCAGTTCAGCGCTTTCATGTGTGGTGAGATGTGGTCAAACTTCCTGGTACCTGTAAGTAGTCTGGCAGCCGCGTTGAGGCAGGCTTTTAGAGGCGCTAAGGGGATCTTAGGTAATCCTGTGAGGGTGGACAGCCGCATTCCAGTCTGGAGATGGCAAGTGCTTGAACTGCCATTTTTAAGTCTGGGGCGTCGATGAAAGGTTTCAGCTTCTAAAGGTAGCTCAAGTGGAATCTGGCTGCTTTAGCCATCAAGTTATTGTGGTCTCTCATATTCAGGTTACTGTCGAGGAGTATGCCCAGGGCTTTGGCAGAGTTCACAATGGTCGGTGGGCAGTTCAGGGCTGTGATGACCTTAATCTACATCTGAATCTCCGGGTTGACTTTTGATGGGGGAGATTAGGATTCGGTTTGAGTTGGTTATTGGCTAGCCATTAGACAGTTAGTTTCAGGGTCTCGTTCAGGGAGAGGATCTCATTGCGCGAAGAGATGTTGATGTATATTTGGATGTCGTCCGCATACATATGGTAGGAGACGTTGGCGGAGCGGTGAACTTCGGTGAGTGGCTCTAGGTAAAGATTAAAGAGGGTGGGGGACAGGGTTGAACCTTCGCGGACTCCGACAGTGACCGGGGTGGGAGCTGATAGTTTGCCTTTGATGAGGAATCTCCGAGAGCGGTTGTGGAGGAAGGACCTGAACCATTCTAGTACCACGCCATCCAGACCCATTCTGAGTTTGAGGCGTTCAAGTAGTTTTACATGGTTGATCGTATCGAAGGCGGAGGACAGATCAAGTAGGATTAGAAGGCAAGTTTTGCCTTGGTCAAGGGCTTGGAGGTTGTTGATGTGCTGACTTAGTTGCTGTTGAACACACTTTTCCAATACTTTGACTAATAGCGGGATATTGGCGATAGGTCTGAAATTATCATGTGAGGCTGGGTCCAGTGAAGGTTTTTTCAAGATGGGAGGACTTGGCCAGCTTTCAAAGGGTCCGGGATAAAGCCCTGTTGGAGAGAGGCGTTGATAATTGTAGTCCAGCAAGAAACTATGGATTGGGAGGCAGCGGCGAGGCAGTTGGAAGGTAGCGGGTCATTGAAGTGGTTGTTTGGTTTTAAGGTAGAGAGGATTTTTGAGATGGAGTCTTCATTATAGTATTCAAAGTCAGTCCAGAGGGCTTGGTTTTTAGGAGAGGCCAGGATGGTAGGTGCGGAAGAGTGGGGCAGGACTGGAGGGGGTTGGGGGCAGGTGGTGGTACTGATTTCAATTCCTAATGCTGTGATCTTATCAGCGAAGAAGGAGGAGAATTCATCTGACGATTTTAGCGATTTTGGGATTCTTTCGGTGTTTTACCCAGTTTATTAGATTGGAATTTGACCAGTTCAAAGAGCTTTTGGTGTCTATTCTTGGCGTTCCCCAGTTCCGATCTAAAGTATTCTTTTTTGCAATTGATGATGTGCTTTTTGTAGGCATTTCTCGCCTGGCGCAGACGTTTTAGATGCGTTGCAAAGGGGTTTTTTTCAGAGTGTCGTAGCGTAGGGATCTCCTCTCCATGTTGAGGAAGCCAGTGAACCAAGGGTTTCTGTATTTGATTTGTGTTCTTTTTAGTTTTAGAGCGGCAAGGTCCTCCAGAATGTTTGAAATGGACGACGAGTATGGCTCATTGAGATTGCTAACCTTGGTTATGTGCACGGGGGTAGGTCAGATTGGCAGCAAGCCTCAAGTTTCATAAGGTCTAGGTTCTTGGTGTCTCTGGTCCATCGTTTGAGAATCACCGGTTGAGATAACTTTGTCTTGCGGGTCCTGGGTAAAATGAAAGAAATAGAGTGATGGTCTGACCAGTCACAAAGGTCTATGGAGATAAGCTTGACAGCGGAATCCTTAGAAATGGTCCAGTCAAGGATGGCTCCTTTAGAGTGGGTTGGCATAGAGCAGGCTTGGGTCAGGGCTTGGCCAGTTAGAAGGTCTTTGATGGCATTGACATAGGGATCTTTAGCGTCATTCCAGTGCAGTTTGAAATCACCCAGGAAAACCTCTGTGGCATTAGAGGAGATCTTTGTTGTTATGATTTCAAAGAGGTGATCATTGAAAGCGTCGTTTGAACCTGGGGGGTGGTAAAAGATGTGCAAGTTACAAAGATGTAATGAGTTGCTGCAGACGGAGAGTGCGAGGTATTCGCAGGAGTCGGTGGTGTTCGTTACGAGTTCTGTGACAAGCAGGGAGGATCGGTTGATGCAGGCTATGCCTCCTCCTTTCTTATTGGTGTGTCTATACAGTCTGGCGATGTTATAATTGGGTGAGACTAATAAGTCCAGGCAAGGGGAAGAGTATTCATTTATCCAGGATTCAGTTAGTATGGCTAGGTCTAGGTTTTTGTCCAGGATTAGGTCCGCAATATCAGCGACATGTTTGACTGCTGAACCGCAGTTGATTAAAAGACCAGATAGGGGGGGTGTCTGGAGGAGAGTCAGGAGTCTGAGTGGATAGAAATACAGGTGCCAGGTTGCTTTTTACCACACTTCTGTTGTGGAGGGTAGCTGGCCTGTTGGGGTTGATGTGGTGTTCGCGAGTCGTATTTAGCGGAGGGGGAATGGCTGGGGTAGAGTTGTGGCCTTGGATATGGCTAGGATTTTGTTTCCCGTGAGGTCTAGAGGATTAGAAGAGGCAGTGGGAGCGTTATAAGTGAGTGCGAGAGCCCGGGATTCCTCCTCCGAGAGGAGGCAGGGTTGTTTGCGTGGTAGCGGGAGTGGGTGCTTGGGAGGCTCGGTGTTCGGTTGGGAGGAAGTATACGGTGGCTTGAGGTTAGCCAGTGAGATCTCAGCAAGGTGATGGAGGTTCATAAGGTCCAGAATGGAGCTATGAATGCTCTGGGTGAGTTTAGCCGCCCTGGAGTGCAGAGTTTCAATATTAGTATACACAAAGTGTGCGAAAGGGCGGGGGTTCGAAATTTCAGGACCAGTCGAGGGGGCATGTGATGGTGGGAGGGGAGAAGGATTGGCTAGAGCAGGCTTCGGGGTCTTTAGAGGAAGAGTATCTAGCTCGCGATTTTGGTGGATGACTGGCGTGGGGGAGCTCTGAGGTCTAGGCGTGGTTCTGTTATAGGTGCCTTGGTCAGGGTGATCAGTGGATGGAGCATTTAGAGGTCTGGCTCTCTCAGGGAAAGGGGACATTGGGAGCGTATTAGTCTCCCCAACAGACCCTCCGGTCCAGCGGAGAGAACCTCATCACAGTCCCCAGAGTTAAAAAAACCAGGTCCAGAGGCCGCCGCTTCTCGGTCCACACGGCCAAACACTGGAACAACCTCCCACGGAGACTGAGAACTGAACCCAATCTCCTTCAGTTCAGGAAAGCACTAAAGACCCTTCTCTTCCCTGACCCATAACCCCCTCCATTGCTGACCCCCTTGAGTTTCAGGTTCTAGCGCTGGGATGCTCTAGGGTTACTACGCGCTCTACAAAACCTTTAAATAAATAATAAATAAAACAGAGGGGGGCACTAGGTGGGAGGAGATCACAGGTGTAGGGAAAATTCTGACGCCAGGGAAAGGAGACATGGTAGGGGGGATGAGCTGAAATGGAGACCCTTGGAGGGCTGGTATAGAGATGGCCAGGCCTGTTAGGATGGCAGGGTGGTGGGTCATTGGTGCGGGTGTTGGTTATCCTATCGGAGTTGTGCACGTGGTTTCTGAGAAGGAGGAAGAGGTCTGAGAATTTATTGAGGTTGAAGCTTGGATTAGAACGATGCCGTTTTTGTAGAGGGTGATGGTGAGGTCAGCTCGCAAGTTTGGGGAGGGGGCTATTGTGAGCTTAGTGCCCTGTGGCATGTTCCTGGTTGAACGAATATTGAGAAGGTGCGCTAGGGTTTTTCGCGAGGAGCTGGTTCTTCAGGAATAGAAGATACAGTCATTAATGACTGTGCCGATGTCCGTGCTGTAGTGCAGGTCGGATATCAGCGTCTCAGGGTGTCTTTTTAGGGTAGCGCGCTTGAATGATTTAGTGGCAGTTTTGGAGAGCTTTGGGGGTCAGACATTAGTATAGGAGTTTTCCCCAGACACGGATAGGTCAGGACTCAATGGTTGGGTAGGGAAGGGACTAGTAGGCAGTAGAGAGGATGGGTCTTTTAGGTACCACGGTGGGCTGGAACTAGAACGACTGAAGTAGGTTGCTTGACAGTCATTGAGTGATGAGTCGGGGTTAGCTTTATTAAAAGGCAGTCGAATAGGTATATAGGCCAAATTAGAAGAGGGGAGCTGTATATAGTGACAATTGTGTCAGCCCTTGTGTGATGGCTGCTGATTTAGTTAGGGGCCCATAATGGCCTGTTTAAGGTTAATTTGCTATCATTTAGTATGCACTGCTCCCTGTTTAAGGTAACCTTAATTTAGTTTAATATACACTGCTGCAATAGCAGCATCTTTTGGCACTTAACAGCGTAGAATTGGTGTATTTTGTTCCTTACTGTAGCGTTAGTCCATTCCAAGATGGCTGACGCTTTTCTGTGTGTGTTCAGCCCTCTTTCAATGACTATTCTTGTAGGATCCTCTCCTTGAAGCAGAGTGCTCTTTGTGGCAAAATGGAGGAATTTGAGTCCTGGACGCCCGAGATGCCCCTTTCCCTTTATGTCATTTCCTGTGAAATCAACGAAATTTAATTGCAAATGAAAATAAATGCTTTTGCAATATAAAACTGTTGGCCACGCAGTACATATTGGCTGCGTGGGTCCAGATTTTTTCTTGAAAATTATCCTGATCAGTCAATTTGTTCTGTTTTATCAATTGTTGAGATCCGGGCTGGTCAGTTGTAGGATCCATTACCTCCATTTGTACACACCCTTCCTCCTGTGGTCAGTAGAAACGGGGGAGCTGGCCCAGATTACATTCAGAGGCCCCAAGGCGGATTAGAACGATCCGCTGCTTCTAAATTGGCGATTTGTGGCCCCAGGGTGGATTGGAGCGATCCGCTGCTGCAGAATTTCACATTAGCGGTATCAGGGCGGATTGGATCGATCCGCTGCTGCAGAATTTCAAATTAGCGGCCCCCGGCCGGATTGGGACGGTCCGCTGCTGCTGGGTTTCAGATTGCGGCCCAGGGCGGACTAGGACGATCCGCTGCTGCTGGGTTACAAGTTAGCGGCCCCAAGGCGGATTGAGACGGTCCGCTGCTGCTGGGTTTCAAGTTAGCGGCCCCAAGGCGGGTTTGGACAGTCCGCTGTTGTTGATTTCCTGGGGTGAGGGAGGGGAGGGCTCTCTGCGCAGAACAACCAGCGCCCCACACCCCCCTGTGAGAGGCGCACCCTCGGGAGAGGCGCGGGCATGGCATTTGGCAAGCAGCAACTCACTACGTTCCTTGCTCCAGGAGGAAACGGACCCGGATACCAGCCTCTCTCAGCACTCCGAGGTCGTCGGGACTCTATAAGTTGCTCTGGAGACGTAGAGGCATCTGCCGTCCACCATCGTCGCGCTCAAGCTCCTGCCCTGAAGGTCTTCGGTGCCGGAGAAGTCAGGCGATTAGTCACCGACCAAGCCAGATGGTCCTGTCCAGTGCATCGCCGGGCGTCCCTCGCCAGCAGCGTCCGTCAGTCTTCAGTTCCAGGGGTTCGACGCACGGTGAGTAAACCTATAAATCCAGAGATGTTGGTTGGCAGGAGTGTGACGGGTCGAAGGGTTAAACGAGGATATCGGCCGTTTCTGGCAATCCCCAACTCGGAGCTCGCTAGGGGAGCTCCTGTCCGGTGGGCATCTTGCTTGTATTGATCATACACTCTGCTAAAGCCTGTAGGCAAATATTATGTTACATGGCATGTTACAGATTACCTTCGTAAGCAAGGCTATTGATGTTGATGTCCCACCCGAACAAACCATGGGGGCTGGACGATTCCTGCTATGGTAATCCTTATTAGGCTCTATTAACCGGGATATATATTGTTTTGACAACAGCATTGTGTATATATTTTGAATGTTATTATAGTATACCTGATGGGTGCCTTGTGGGAAGATTGAAATTAACATAATCGGTCTGAGCTCGTTATGGTGTCAAGCCAGTGATAATAGGTAGAGGTCTGATTGGTTCACTTGGAAAAAATAATTCTGATGCTACAAGTATGATCTGTTTATTCTAATAGGTTATGACAAAAGCTGTAGCCCTGGCACATTGATTGTGCAAAGCATATATTAAAGTGAATAGGCATTTAAGGGTGGTTTGTGTGTCTGTTTTAAAGCCTACAGATAGGTATTTTGTAAATGAAATATCTTGTAGGGAAGATTTTTGCAGTTGGTTACTGCATTTGCCACACCCTAGGGGGAGAAGATTTTCACTGTAATAGTTCTTTCTTTTTTTTTTTTTTTTTTTTTTTTTTTTTAAAACCTTTATTTGTTAAATGCACAATACACAGCGTCTGCTCGGGGCCGGCCGCTATGACATATTGGAAAAGGATAAAAGAAAAAACCAATAGGGCAGAACGCCGTTAAAGCAGTCTCTGTGCGAAAAGTATCGTATAGAACATAGAACCATAATGTCAGGATAGGAAAAGGTTTAATTTTATAATTTTGTCGAGTACAATATAGAAAACTACGAAGAGAGTAGAAGCCAATCACTGACCAGGAGAGCCATCATCGTTCAAGGAGCACCCAGAAGGAGGCGTGATAGAGGAAGGCATTTGTAAGAAAACAGGTGGCCACCATCAAGGAACTAAGACCAAACGCTATCACAGAATGATACAAACCAATAAACTCCCTGCTAATACTGAACCCCGACCCCAAAGAAACAGAGAAATATAGAAGAGAAAGAGACAGAAGAAGAGGAGAAAAAGAAAGAAAAAGAGGGCCATAGAGACAAAGAAAAGACATAAAACACATCCCATCCCCCCACCCTGCATACCAGCGGAAGGCCACGGCCCACCCCCCCCCAATAGGCATGCCTGTCGCCCCAAAAGAACCCCAAGTGGGAAGGAGAGTATAGAGAGTGAGAAAGACCATCCCAATCTCCCAACTCTCAGAACAGAAACAAGAGAAGAAGGATAATAAGACACATAAGACCGGAGGAGGGCCAAATAAACGTTCCAAAACAATCAGCGTTGTTACCCTCGGCCACCCGTCCCCGGACCCCGACCCAGTACCTGACCAACATTTAACTCCCAAAATGTCCGTTACAGTCCCTGCAAAGCACATAACCGGATACAGCCAAACGAGAGAAGCGTCCTTATCCTTGTCCCCTGCGATCCAGCAAGTTGACGGAGTCCAGATCTAAAACAGCCACCGTTGACGAAGAAAGCAAAGGTGAGGTCCACTGCAGCACACGATGCCAGCCACCAAAGTCGCACCGCCACAGAACCAGACGAGGAATGTTCATCCAGAAGGTGTCAACGCACAATCGCAGCGCGTGAAGGGCAGCCAGCAAGAACGGTAGTTGCAACTCCAGGATGGACCAGTGGGACCTGTAAGGAAGCCCCGAAGCAGTCGTGAGGCCAGGCGCCCAGACACAAGTCCCCAGTGTCCGCCAAGGACCGAGATCTCCATACACCCCTGCAACAATACTGAGTAGCTCGGCAGCAGCGACATCACTTTCATCCAGCACCATCAGGTCCGTCTGAGCAGGTTGGCAGTCACAGACAAGCACCGGGTGTGGCGAGGTGCACAGCACAGAGGGCGCGATATGACCATCCAAGGGATCTGCATTAACGGAGATATCCGGTTGGCATTTCAGGTTCAGGACCATGGCACACATAGTTCCACGGAGGTCCGTCAGAGCAAGCATTATATCCGCGAGGCTGAGAGATACCGCAGGAGGAGAGGGAGCTGTCGTCCCACGCAACCCGGGCTCGGGATCGCGCCGCAACCTTCGAGACTGGATACCTTCGGCCATCACTTCAGCCACCCACCAGTAGCCGGTCCCCAAATGGTGTCGCTCCGGGAGCACAGCAGCAAGACGGTGCCCCTCGCTCAGTCTCCGGCGTCAATGCAGCACTGTCCACTAGGTGCACGCCAAATGGCCGCCGAGCGCCTTGAACAAAATGGCTCCTGGCGCAGTCCTGAAAGACAAGAAGATGTCCGGAGCCGTCCACTGGCTGTGGGGAGGGTGAAGTCTGTCGATCACTATGTGAAACCGAGTCCGGTGCCAGGGAATGCAGGACAGGGCGGCACGCTACAGCGGGGATAGCAGTGCGGTGAAAGATTCCAGTCAGCCGACCCCGTCCTGATACAATGTCAGCTGTGGCTGCAACGAGGAACGGCAGCCTCCGGAGAACAAAGACCCGGCCGCAGCGCTGCAACACTGTAGCAGAGATCGGGACTCCTCGCCGTCACTGCCACCAGGATCGCGCCGAAAAGAACACCGCTGGGTACAGGAGCGCCTCGCGGATCCAGGACTCCGACAAGCGGGAAGGATGGTGGGCAGGATATTCGGCGTTTCGGGAGATGAACGGAAGGGTCGGCGGAGCCGAGGGATCAGGCGGCCATCATGGTCGCAGGCTAGGCTCCTCCCCAATAGTTCTTTCTTGACACTTTTCTTAGCTGCCTGCCAGCATCTTGTAAAATGCAAAATCTTTAATTAATGCATACATCCATAGATATATATATATAAATATTCATACATATAGATACATAGATGGCCTTTGGTTCAGCTCTGTTCAGCCATTGGTCTGCTTGAGTGTCATATACACTATGCTTCCATCCATAACTAAGTACTGCATGGGGTAATAATTCAGTTCACATCTGTCCTTGGCCCTCTTGCCCTTTGAATGACTGCATTTTCTAATCTCATGTGTGCAACCTATTGAAAATTAGTATTCATCTGATAGAGACTTCTAGCTTCAGATTCCTTACCTTTGAATTTTCCCAAGTGTCAGGCTGGATCCGGAAACGTTTGTGTGAACAGTACCCCTTCGGGTGGCTCTGTTTGGCTACGCGCGACATTGTCGGCGTCGTTAGTGTTGGTTCTGATGTTCATTCACCTATATAGGTGCAGGCGTCAGTTCTTTTCTTTCTTCACCAGTTAAACGCCGATCTGAAGACTTTCTCCTCTCTTTTTCAACAGGTTTTTTCAATGTTTTGTCAAGTATTTTTCCTTGTGTGTTGAGGATGTCATCTAGACAGACCGGGTTTAAACCGTGTGGCACAGGTCACTGTGCCATGTCGGTAACCAATCAACACCTTGTCTGCTTGGTGTACCTCGAACCAATTGCTACTGGCCCCTCTACCTTGATCTCATCCATGCTCATGACGAGCCCAGCTAGTCATGCCTCACAGTAGAGCTGTGCTCATGACGAGCTGGGTTTGTCATAACTGCTGCAGTCTGCCCACGTGTGATTGATTCCAGGCCTGTGCGGGAGAATTAATCAGAGGACGGAGTCGTGACGAGCCTGGCTCGTCATGAGCACAGCTCTACTGTGACTCATGATGAGCTGGGCTTGTCACGAGCCCCGCGGTGCCGCGGCCCTCCCCTCCCCCCCGCGCCGTGGGGGAATTACCCCCGCAGTGAAGGGGTTAAAGAAAAGAGCTGTCACAATTCCGCAATTTCATTTTTTATTTATATTTTGGGATCCATCTTGGATTGGTAGACATCGGTATTGGAACGTTTGCAAAGCTATCAAGTCCCAAATGCGAGACCGTTTAGTTTTACCAATCCTTTTTGCATTATGGAACCGCTGCAGCTATTTCTTTTCTCATGATTTCTCATCAAATGTTGGTGATCTAGATGCCATACTCTCAGACTCATGGCATGCAGGGGGTTCCACAGTATGCTCTTTACTGCAAACTGTAGTTGATAAGTGCTATTTATTTCACAGCATGACAACAATCTAACTAAATGGATATGAAACTTGGTGAAACGCATGTTGATTCCTAAACAACTTTGGGAGACTGTGACACTGCTTCTGTATTTAGGTGTAATATGTACCCTCTCGGTATGTATGTTCCCGTTATAAAAACTATGAATGTACATTAAATTAACGATTGAGGTGAAAGTAAATGTATGGCTATAATAACTAATATACAATGTACGGTGCTCATTTATCGACTCTGAATATGTTGTGTACAACGATCCATGAGAAATGCCCACAATATTTGGCAATTTATTTATTTTGCTTGATTTTTTTCCTTTATAGTTCTGATTCTGTTTGGGAAATGAAGCCAAAGAACAAATGGAAACCTTTGAACCAGAAGCAGATACTCCTGCTAGAACAAGCTTATCAGAAACACACTACTGCTGTTGGTGCAGGAGAAGGAACCGGCTGGATCAAAATAGACAGCAATTTTGAGGTGAAGTTAAAGTCATATTGTGTTACAGAGAAGCAGCAGTCTCTCAACATTGCATTTGGTCATTTGAGGGTCTCTATAAATAACCATATATTACATGCCCATTTAGTGGTAGGTCATCTTAAAAAAAAATCATTCATAGGTGTAATGTATGTGTGTTTCCAATGCTGGGCTTATTTCGCATGCTACTAATGACCCATCTCAATTTCTCAGCTGTCCAATTCACCTATATCCACTTTGTGATTTGTTTAGTTTGCTGACGTAATAAATTTGAAGCAGCTGATCAACCTGTAAAAAATATGAGTGGGAGGAAAAACTTGAGGAACCGAATTTTGTAACCTAAATCCACCAGCAGTAGCTTATATTAGTGGGAAAACTATCCCTTCATTTGCCACCCACAAACGTCACAACTTTGCGAAGTTGTGAACATTCCACTCAGTCCTATGTTATACCACATTGGGCGTTAAGTCTCGTAAGAGATAATCACTGGGGCTGATTCACAAGCTGCATTTTGTAGTACTTAAAGTAGTACTACAATCATACTTCTTGCGTTACACAAAATGCGGGTTTGATAGCCTACCTCAAAGATAATCTTCACCTCTGGAGTCTAGTGCTCCAGAGGTGCTTTGCAGATTGGCATATGAGGACAAAAAGACTGAGCTGAACTCGGATTGCAAATGGCCACTGTTCCCTAGAGAAGAAAAAGGTAGCCATGGCTCTTGGAAAAGAATTCAACGGTTGCTCTGTTTTAAATGTAATTGCATTTATATAGCATTTACAACCCTTAACGAGGCGTCGTGTGGCGAATAGAATGCTACCCGGGAGCCCCAAGTTAGATCTTGTAATTTTATTTGAATTTTCATACGTATGGAATGGTGTTTTAATCATGTATTTATGTGGAATTCTTCGGAATTCTAAATCATAATAAATATTGAAATTGTGAATTGAAATTGCCCAAAGTTAGTGGTCAGTCTAATAGGTATTGGGATTAGTATTGCATGCTCATGTTTCTTTGTGGTATAGTTTTTGACACACATGTGATCTTTAGAGGGGCCTATGTGAGAAGCAATTGCTTGCTGGAATTAATAAAATACTTATGGTTTCCAAAAAGAGTTTAAGAAGGATAGGCATGAGATTTAGATTAACGTGTATACAGAAAAGGCAGGCAGAAGGAAGAAGGGAAACAGTGGTGCACTTAAAAAACAGGGGATGGAAGTAAATAACAGTTTGATAGAATGTCAATTTGTCATGCAGGATTTTAAGGAATATAGCAGGTGGAGAACTTTTGCATGCAATTTGTTATGCTTTCTCCTTTTGAGCCTCTGCACATTTGTCCACTCCAGATGCTTACGATCAAGACAGCCTTTCTTGTGGTGATAACATCTGCCTGGAGGGGGGGGTGAGTTGCAGGCGCTATCTTGTACGCTTCTCTACTCGATGTCTTTTTCAGACAAAGTGTGCTTCGCACTTGTGCATCATTTTTGTTGAATGTGGTGACCCCATTCCATCTGGATCAATGTATCACGCTGCCCACCTTCTTTGCTCCCCCTCATCTCTCAATTGAAGAGGAGACTCTCCACCGCCTGAACCCAAAAAGAGCGTTGTCATTTTACCTTGACAGCACAAAAGAGTTCTGGGTGGACGACCAACGCTTTGTGAGGTATGTGGGAGCGAAGAAGGGTCAGACAGTGCAGACAGGACAATTTCTCACTGGGTCGTTCTCTGCATTAAGATCTGCTATGCCTTGGCTAAGTCGCAGTCGCCTGAAGGATTAAGGGCCCATTTCACCAGAGGAAAGGCTGCAACTACGGCCTTGGCTAGGGGTTTCCCAGTCCTGGACATCTGTCTGGCAGCAACGTGGGCATCTTTGCACATGTTTGTCAAGCACTACTGCATGGAGAGTCAGGCCCTTAGGGATGGGCATTTTGCCTGTTCGGTCCTGTAGGACTTCCTAGTGTGAGCAATTAGTCTGCAACCCACTGCCAGGAGAATATGGCTTGGGTATCTATTTTAAAGGTAAGGAATCTGCAGCTAGAAGTCCCTATCACATGAACAAGTTACTTACCTTCAGTAAGGCATTATCTGGTAGAGACAGTATCTAGCTAAAGCTGCCTTACAGGCCCATCCATGCCTCCCCGCTTTGCAGACTGATTTTGTTAGGGCTAGGGTTCTTTTTCCTTTTTCAGGGCCCTAGTTTTGCACATTGTTAAGTCAGTTACTTTGTGGCTCTGCGCTTCTGGCATGGAAAAACTGAAAAGTATTGATGTCCACGCTCCTGAGTCGCACCTAATATAGGTGACGGGGGCGTCATAACTGACACGAACGATGCAGACGACATCACGTGGAGCCGAATGGAGCCACCCATTGGCGAGCACAAGATGTATTGCTCTAGTAAAGGTTTCCGGATCCAGCCAAACTCCAGGGAAATTTAAAGGTACGGAATCTGTAGAAAGATATGGTCTCTAACAGATAATGTTTTACCGAGGTAAGTAACTTGTTCACATGGCCTGGAACAACATTCACAAGTCTGATCCTTTACAGGCAAAGCTGTTGGATGTCCTTTTTTTGTTTTATCTTTGGTCCAGGAAGGTTTTTAGGTTGGAATTAGTAAAGGCTGGCCCTTTCCGCTTGTCTGCATTTGCTAGATTAACTGTTGTAGGAAAGTAGGATCTGCTTTTATGGTTACCCCCACTTTTTTCCTGGTGCTATGCCGTTTTTGACTAGTCTAAATGGGATCCTGCTAATTACGACCCCAGTCTCTGTGCTTACTCCCCAAAATTGGTACGGTAAGTACTTAGGCACATCCCAGAATGGACATTAGTGTATCCTTATCAGTCCCTAGTATATGGTACTAAGATACCGAGGGCATAGGTACACCACGGGTCCCCCATGGGCTGAAACATGCATTATGCCACCCATGGGGGATCACTCAAACTGTAACTACAGGCCTGCCATTGCAGCCTGTGTAAGCTGGTGCTAGCAACCCTTACGACAGATATAGGTTTTCCTATATCTGAGGTCACTGCACTTAAAACTTATAAGTCACCCCTAAAGTAGGCCTTTCAATCCTGAAGGCAGGGTGCTCTGTTCTAAGTGTGAGGGTGCCCCTACAATCCACGGAGTCCATTCGTCCTGGTTATAACTGCATCAGCCGTTACGATACATAGAGTGGCCATGCGTCATTGCACGATGACCATCTCTAAAAAGGCTGTACCGAACCCTGGCATGTTTGGTATCAAACATGTTGGAATCATACCCCACTTTAAAGCTCCCCCGGGAGGCCTTCATTGCTCCCAGTACCAGTCTTCGAGACCTGGACAGCACATCATGGCTGCTGCGGACCGGAGACACGATTCTGCCCTCCTGCTGCTCGAGCAGGAGAAGTCAGAACAAAAGGTATCCTGTCACAGGGAGGTGTGACCACCTCCCAGATAGGGTTTAGTGTATTGGGGCTGGGTGGGAGCACTTGCCAGCACCACTCACTCTGTTTGAAGGGCACAGTTGGTGCCCTCTTTGCATAGTCCAGGTCAAACCAGCTCAGGGAACCGTTGGCTCCCGCTCTGGAGCGAAAGTGGACAAAGGACATGAGAATATCCCCACTGTTCAACCCCTCCCCTGAGAGGGATCCCTGAATCGTCACAACTCTTTCCTTAGGGCAGTTAGGGGATTACCTGTAGGTGGGTCCCTAGATTCGTCATGGGACAAAATTAATTTATTTCAAGACACCACTTCAACTTCGGCCGTCTGGGCACTCTGGACTTCGCTCTGGGCATCAAGACTTCAACTGGGAACACTCCTGCTGCTCTTGGTCTTGTCGCCCTGATCGTCTGCTGCAATGTCTGTGCTCCATACAGGAACCTTACAAGGCCTGTGGACATCCAAGATACCTGAAGGAATCTCCCTTGAAGTGAAAGAGTCACTTCCCTGCATCTGAAGGCACCGCAACGAAGCTGACAGGTCTGCTGATACCGAGCTCCCACGGACTCCGAAAGGCTCAGCAAACAGGTGGTGGTTCTTCGCATCCTTCGAGGGCTGCCCTGTCCTCTCACCAAGTTTGAGGCCAGTATCCCTCGTCCGAGCCACAGGAACCGAACCCCTGTGCACTGCGTTGACTTGCTGTTACAAAGGTTTGTTGGCTTCCTTCCTCCAAGGTCTTTCGGCTCCTAGTGGCCTTAACCTCAAGCATCTTCAGTGACCAAGGTCTTCATCCCCACTACAAAATTTGAATTGCGGGTCTGCATCTTTGGTGAGCTGCACAAGGTCCTTGTGCAACTCCAGTGCCTGCGGCCTGTGGGTCCTCTTGAGGGTCTTCTTTTATATCTGCAGGCTCCCCTGATTGCTCTGGGCCTGCCCTGACTCCCCTGCTTGTGGTGAGTTACCTGGACCTTGCTAGTGCCAACACTGCACCTTCTTAGCTTTCCACATTGGGGTGGTATGGAGCAAAGGAAAGTATGTCACTTACTTGAGGAAATGGCTGGCATTCCCACATTGGACTGTCCCTGCCACCCTGTAAACCTAGAAATAAGGGACAAGAGTTATACAGAAAGTAAAGGAAAGGAAGGTCACAGAAAAAAGAGGAAAGGCTAACAAAGGGCTGCACCAACAGGAGGAGCAAGAAGGTGGAAAACTGGAGATAAAAGGCAATGGAGAGACCCGGAACAAAAAGGAGGAGGAGACTCCAAGGAGAGGCGTGACAGGGAGGGGAGAAAGAGAACAGTGGGGCAGAGGAGAGATGCTGAGTGAAGGAGGAGATGTAATAATGGTGGAGAGATGTGGAGAGGAGGAGGAGACACGATGCAGAGGGAAGACTTGGAGCAAAGCAGAAAGGAGAACAATGACACCCGGTCCAAGGACTTGTGGTTGCCACCGACCAAGGCTGATGAACCTGCCACAGCTTAGTTGAGCTATGGCTGTCCAGGTGAGTAGCCATGGGCCAAATAATGGGAAATTTACTAAGCTGTGTACACATAATTCTTATAAGTTTGCTTGGTGCCCTGCACCGGCGTTAACCTGGGCACACTTGTGGACTTTTTTGTAATGGTATTTCGTCTCGGGTGATCTGGTAACCCACATGCAGCAGGGTGTGGTGACAGGGTTTGGAGACAGGGTATGGGGGCGACCCTGTAACCTGTACTTAGAGAGAGCATACCCTAAAAAGGTCAGAAAATGAAGAAGGACTAGGGAATGGATATGGAAAATCCACAGTAACTGAGCACACTACAACCCACATTTGGTGAAAAGAGTAGCCTTTCTTAGTTTTGAGTGTTATCGAAGGCCCCATCCTGGATAACCAAGAGAGAAAAGAAACCGCTGAAGAGCTCGCTGTTTACAGGATCACGATCCGGCCCTGAACCTGGTTCATATCTTCACAATTTGTTTAGTTTGTTCCTCACCATGTACACTTTGACTTTATTTTCCAATTTTTGAAGAAGCCCACCTATTTTTGAAGAATCCCACCTTGATAACTAACATATAGATTCATGAAAGAGCCGTTTTGCGAGTCCTTAATAGCGATTCTTAAGGAATCGCTATTAAGGACTTGCAAAACGGGATTCATGTAGGAATCGCTAAATAAATTGCGATTCCTACACATTCCTTATTTGCGATTAGCAAATTGCTAATCACAAATAAGGAATAACTCCCCATTCATTCCAATGGGCCTAAAGGCCCAAAGGAATGAATGGGGAGTATTCCTTCTTTGCGATTAGCAATTAGCTAATCGCAAATAAGATAGCGATTTCAAGGGTGCCAGTGGTGTCCAAAGGACACCCTGTAGCACCCCTGAAATGCAAATTTACACAAGTGTTGCACACACACATGTCCAATGTAGTCGGTTCCCTGCCGCTCGAGGTCCCGGTCAAGAGGGATGTCGTGGGACTGGTCGCGGAGCCGTCACCACCACTCCTGGTCTAAGTCTTCGGATAAGACGAAGCAGAAAAAGAAGGCAAAGAAGCACTGTTGATCTTCGCGTTCTTCCCATCCGGCAGCCGACGCGACTCGGGATGTAGTCATCTGGCTTCGCATTCGTAGCCTGTTGGGTCATCTCCAAGGCTCCCTCCTTTTCCGGGAGCTGGAGCGACCCCTGCCCAACTTTGTAGTTTTTACAGAGCTCTCCACTCCATCTTTTGGGAGCCCGAATCGACTGGTGCGCCTTAGCGTCCAGCGTACTCAGCTGGGGGTTCTAGGCCTTCGATGCCGGAGGCTCTGGCCCCAGCACTGCAGGGCCCCCAGGGATCCAGGCCTGGATCCGGATCGGCGCCGGTCGACCTAACAACACCTCCTCCACCGTCAAATCCATTGATGACACCTCTGCCCCTTCCAATGCCAGTTGAGTCCCCAACCGACGTAGACCCTGTCCTCCCCCTCGGCATGGACACGTAACCAGACTGACGCTGGTGCTGGCGCCAACGTTACTTTTGTACCCTTGTTCTACCCTGGTAAGCCCCATCACCCTGAGTGGTGACCAGAGGAGAGTGAGGAGGACTGAAAGGGGTCTATGGAAATGTAACGACAGGATAATTTGCCCTATTTGGATTAGTGATGACTAGTAGTCCTCTGCAATCTCAGTATATTGCTATGAATCCTTTATTTCAGCCTATTTGTAGGGTTTGCCTATTGGCTTTGGTATGCCATCTCAGTATATTGCTATGAATCCTTTATTTCAGCCTATTTGTAGGGTTTGCCTGTTGGCTTTGGCATGATTCTATGCCTATTTTGCCTCTTTTTGGGCCTAAAGGCCTAAACTAGAGAGCAGCCATCTTGTCTTCCTGCCTCAGTTGTCTGAGGCGTTTGTAGGTCAGAAGTGATATTTAGAGTTACGTTGTTTTTCACTAGTTAGAAACCGGTGAGGACCAGCCCTTATCGAGGGAATGTGCTTACTTTCCTGGGCTCTAGACGCAACCACAGCCGGCCATTGTGGGAGCGCAGGGAGCGCGGGGCTTGGCACAGGAATTCGGTGGGAGGCCGGGTGCTTTCTGGAAATTTCCATGAGCAGAGAGCCTCCCATATTATCAGAGAACAGAAGAGCAGAGTTGTCAGATGGTTTTTGGAACTGAAGAGAGTGGTCAGATGGTTTACAGCAGTGGAGAGATCAGATGGAACTGAAGAGAGAGGTCAGATGGATTTGAGTAGGTGAAGCTGTCAGTCAATGAAGAAGCAGTTGCCAGTCAGATGGAAGAGTTGGAGCTGCCAGTTGGAGCTTCTGGAGCAGTTGAACTGTAAGAAACGTGTTAGTTATGGATTCCTCACCGCTCCACCCATCCTCCCCGTTCTGCGAACTGACTTCTGGGGTATGGGACTCCCTTTCAGCGCCCTAGTTTTGTGCACCAGTGGTCAGTGTCTTGCATGGCCTTGACGTAGAATGTCATGTAAAGAATTCACGTCCGCCTTTCCGGGGGCGGCGTCTAAGTAGATACCACAGTGTCATTCCGGCGATCACAACGTCAACGACGAACGCGGAGTCGACTGATGCCACCTAACGATCCTCATAGGTACTGCTATAGAAATTTTTTACGGATTCAGTCTGACGCCTGGGGGTAATTCTAAGGTGAGGAATCCATAACTAATATATGTCTCTAACAGATGTATTGTTGCCAAAGGTAAGTAAATGGTTCTTTGGGACCACAAGCCATTAGGCAGGTAACTTGGTACCAACTTCCAGCATCAGGCAACCCAGTCTTTCTAGCATCCAGCTAGCCAGCCTAGTTGTGGCACAAGCAGCAGCATTCAATGTCACAGAGTTTGGTGGTATAGGTGCCCACCAGTAAAGTCAGTCCCTATGCCTTTCCTACCGCTCCACCTGGGTATGAGATAAAAGATAACAAACATTTGTGATGGTATTTTTTCCTCCACAAGCTTTTCTTTGTACTCAGTAAATGCCAGCTGTCTTTTAGGCCACTATTTACATGCACTATGAGTCACGGTGGCCCAAGTTTTACTGTTAGTTATGGAAGGGCTTCACTGATCCCAATCTCAAATTACCAAGATCATGATGCAGCAAAATTTGTATCCGATACAGATATATAGCTGTTGAATTCTCCCCAGGATTCAGACTGGATCAGGAAGTTTTTCAGCAGTACCCCTGCTTGCCTGGGGACGCCGTTGTACAGCTCCGTGATGAAGTCGCCTCTGGTTTTGACGTCATTGGAGCCATACAAGTCCCCTCCATTGCAGACATCAGCTTCTTTTTATCTGCGGCCTGCTGTGGGAATTTTTCATCTGAAACATTGTGCCAGCTCTCTATGCCTCCTGGCTTTAAATTCTGTGGGTCCTATGTTCAACAGATGTGGGGTATGGATCCTCATTCTATTTGCATGTGGTGTTTGGGCAAGCACCACAACGCCAAAGAGTGCAACGCCTGCCAACGGCTGCAACCAAAGGCGCTGCAGGTGTGATTAATGAAACTCCTGACTGTGCAGTAGTCGTGTAGTTCCAGTTCTGCTAAGCATCAGTCGCTTCTCAGTCTACGGATCAGCAATAGAACCGCTCCAAAGAACAGCTGAAGCAGTCCAAAACCCCGTCCCATGGTAAGCGATCAAAGTCATGACTTTTTAGGGCATCTTTGACTCACAATGCGATTTAAAGCGGCTCATCATACCCTTGGGCGGAGGACTCTGTGGAAGAGTTGCTTCCATGCCTTCTCGCCTTTCCTGGAGCCAGGGTAACTCGGACCAGATGAAAGAGTATTATGATCTCCATATCATATTTGGGTCCTCCTCTTACCCTGGTGCGCATCAAGCCCCAAAGAGTTGATAAGTGCATTGACTGGGTCCTCGCCGATTAATTCATCCTCGGCTGCAGTTAGGCCCTCCTTAGACACAGTGACGCCAGTGCACATCCCTTCAGGGTTCACACCTGTAGTGCTGACTGACTCTGGAGCAACGTTGGTTGTTCCTCCAGGATATGATTCAGCAGCACCGATAGGCTCCGACCCAGAGTTGGTGCATGACCCTGATAATTCATGGTTCTGTGGGTGATTCAAAAGAACAGTTTGTGGAAGGAGAGGAGGAAGGGTTCCTTTTGTGCAACCAGTGCCTACAGACTCTCCTGTGATGTATAGTTGGATTTGTGAGTTAGGTGAAGCATAAGGGTTAGAATAATCCCCTGCGTCTGGCCTTCTATTTCCTCCTGGCCTTGCCTCGGAGGCCAGCTGCTCCTTGGCGGATATGTTAAGAAAGGTGGCTAATGTATTAACTTTGACCCTGCCTTCAGTGGAGAAATATACAGACAACCTCATTGAAGTTCTTCATGTGGGTCAGTCCAGAATTGAGCCACTGCTACCCTATGATATTTTACTGGGGGCATGGGCTAGACCAGATACTGGTGCGCTTGTGGACCATACTATTCCCCACAAGCACCACCCTGCTCCTGATGATCCTGCTTGCCATTTTCGTCAACACACACACCACAGTTTTGTGGTTCAAACCGCTACATCTTCCCACAATGTGGAAAGTCTTCTTCATACTTCATTTGACAAAGATTCCTGAAAGCAAGACTCTTGTGGAAAATGTGTGTTCTTTCACCGGTGTGCTATCATGTTCCATTAACACAACTTGCGTCCTTGGGTGTTTGTATCATGCCTTATAGAATTAGTTGGCATAGCTATTGCTATTGTTTCCGGAGCCTAGTAGGAAGAGTAGGAATCAATTGATTTCAGATGGGCAACAGGCGGCTAGATTAATCAACCGGTGTGGAATGGGCACCACTGATTGGATTGGTTGAACCATGGCGTCTTCTGTGGTGTTATGCTGGCGAACTTTGCTTTGTGCTAATGGATATCACTAAGGCAGTCCAGTCAGTTTTAATTAACATGCCGTTTGATGGGGTTCATTTGTTTAGTGCCCATGCAGATGCTGCTTTGTGTCAGTTTAGGGACAGTTGAGGCGATTCAGACCCTTAGCCCTGTTCCCTTCTTTAAACTTTGGTTGTGATTTTAGGCGAGATGTTCTAGTCAAGAAGTACCCCACATGGGTTTTTCCATACCCGTAGGTAGGGTTTTCTGTTCCCTCTCCTGAGATCCTCACTCAAGAGATTTGGTTCTATTGTGTGGGTCTCTGTTGGTGCAAGACATGACATGATATTAGATTGGAACTTCCGTTTCTTTGATCACAGTTTTCTTTCGGTAACTTCTTGCCTTATTTCAGCAAGCTGCATCCCTTTAATGGGATGGTATACAGCTTTTAATTCCCTCCTGTTGGAGTGTTTTTTCCTTTGCTTGTTTCGGGAGTGTATTCTTGAATCATTGCAGATTGCGACGTATTTATTCTTAATGCCTTTCATCTGTATGGTATCAAGGTATTTTTATTCCTGCAGGTTTGCCATGCTCCGGTAGGAACTGTATATGTGGATTTTTTGTGTCTTTTACACCTACGTTGTTTGTTTTTTATTTTGGTGGTTTTCTTTTAAAAGAACCATCTTTTCTAGTGTTTTTCCTTTGAAAACAAACACCTTACAGTTACCACTTTTATGTTTAAAATGGTACATTGGGGAGTGCTACCACTTGCCGTTTTTTGTAGGTGGCAGTTTTTCTCTTCCTACTTTGAGTGATCCTCATCTGATTTACTGATGGGCTAAAACTTTATAGTCGTTTGATGGAATATCTCTTTTAGGTATCTGCCTTCGGTGTTCTGTTTTTATGTCCTGTTGTGGAGCTCCAACTGCTTTCTATTTTAAGAGTGCGTATTTCTAATATGTACAGGCAGATTTCCTGGTGCTACATTTTGGATGTAATTCTGTTCTTTGTGAGGGTGCAGATTCTGTAGCAATATTTGTGCCTAACTCTGGTTAGGAGACATTGAGTATCTTCTTCACTGGTCCTTAGATGTATGGGGTCCGTATATTGATGTACATATGTATTGGGCACTGAATATGCGGATTTGTGTTTTGTGTATATGTGGATACACATATTTATGGCAGATATATATCTGTATAATCATTACCTTTCTGTTGTGGTACAGTTGGTGTTGGATTTTAGATAAGTCTTTTCTAGCTTGAAGCATATTTATATAGGCTGTGTGGTTACATGCTAGGTTAGCCTCGTAGTTCACTCTGGTGATCATTCTTTTTGTTCAAGGATAGGTCTTGATTTTAGCAGTGCTTGTTCTTATTTTTTGTCTGTCCGACATACCTATAAATATTTCTTTATCCATGTTTCGCAGTAACCTTGATCAGAAATCGCTTTTCTGTGGGTATCTCAGACTCATGGCTCTTATATTCTGTCAATGATAGTCACACATTACAAAATCTGATTATCCCTCTTCAGCTGTGATTAAGAGGTTACTTTATGTTATGCCACATTCTTGTGGCAGACACCATTGTTTTAAAAAAACAATGGAATGCCTGTGGCATCTTCCACTCTGTTCATCCTGTTTCTACTGATTTCCCTCTAGAGCAGTCGTCCGTTGAGAGCCCTTGTTCTCACTGTTGTGTTCTTGGGAACCTTACATTGGATTGACGTTTGTTTCACCTTCAGCCTTCCTAACTCAAGGTTTCACTTCATCCTTGGTGTCGTGTACTTGTTGGTACTACTGATGCTTGTGTTTGAATTAAGTTTATTCTGCTTCTCTGGAGTCACATTTTTCTGAGCCTAAAGGAGGTTTCACTTGACTTAGCTGTAGTCCTTACCACAGCTCTTATAAATAGATTTTCCTACATGTGCCTGGTCTCTTTTTAGTTTAGACCGGCTGGTCCTCTCTGAGACCTTTTGTAGGACTGGTTCGAAGTCCTACTGTAATGTAGTTCCTATATTCCCAATAGGCTCTGCGCATTGGAATAATATATCCTATAGATATGACGTAGGGCTTGTATCAACTAGGTCTCGATCGAGTATACTAAACTTAATTGTGAGTGCCAGCTGGTTCAGAGGTCACTAGAAACTTTCTCGAATACACAAGAAGGGATTAGTTTCTGACAACTGCATAAACATGACAACTTTGTTTCCCTAGGACTGGAAAATACCTTCAGAGTTGTGGAAATAATAGATAAGTATTTCACTTGGTCAATCGTGCATGCTTCGTTTTAACAGAGTTGCAGAGAAATATAGAGAAATATAGAGACAGGCGTTTTCAATAAAAAGGGTTTATTGAACAGTCTTCCTTCTCATGCAAGAGAGGTGAACTGCTCCAATTGTTATGCAGAATGCAAAGTATAATGCGTACAGCAAGAATAGTATTATGAAATAATACTGTAAAAGCATTGTATGATTTCTGAGCCATAAAATACATACATAAATAACACAGACTAAAATACTCAACTGGTGCTTCTAAAATATGCCTACCCCAATGTACCTAACCTAAGTCTAGTATGGGGGAAGAAGTAAGTATTGTTTAGCATAGGTTTAGTTTTTTGCCAAGAATTTACCAAAGGTTTCTCTAGGTTCTAATCAGCTCCATACCTTGTTAGAATGAAGGAGGTCTGGTATCTCTGTCTCGGGGACTCGATTTCCCAACACTCCGCAAGGGGAGCCGGAAATACTGGAGCTGGATTTCTCAGCAGAGGAGGGCAGCTTCTTGTCAGTGCAACAGCTGGAGTGTCGGCTTCCTTCGGCACTTGCTGTAGTGAGCTGCGTCGGGCAAGTAGGTCGTCAAACTGCTCCTAATCACCATGCTTTGCCATAGCAAGTGAAGGTATATTTATACCTTGAAAGTGTTTAGGAATGCCATATTTGGCGTAAAGTCGGGCATATGAACGTTCTAAATGAACCCCTGGGGAATAGTTGTTAATTGTAAAACTAACTGAGTTCTTGTAGGAATCAATATTCAAGCAAGGGGAAGTCCCTAACGGCTTAAGCTGGTTTTCCTAGAAATCGTTGTGACGTTTGGTGTAAGGATGGAAGTAGCCATGCCTGTATTTGTGTTGCATGGGATATGCCTAAATAAGGGCTTGCTCTCTAAGGCTATATAAGGGCAACGAGAATTGTACCTATATAATGGCATGAATCGGGAAAATTCAATCGGAGCATAAAACGCCACACAACACCACCTTCTGGTTGGGTATATCTATGGTATTTAATTCAAAAGTTAAGGAATGTCCGGCTAGATGTCTCTATCAGATGGAAAAGTTATTTACCTTCTGTAGTGATGTATCTGGTAGAGACACTGTCTCTCCACAGATTCCTTAATGCCCTGCCCATCCTCCCTGCTCTGCGAATGACCTATGACGTATGGGTTATTCCCCTTTTAAGTACTGGTTTTATACTCCATTGATCACTGTTTTATATTGTTGTGTGACTCAACAAACCACGCAGTCTTGCCTCATAGGTCTTGTTCTGGTTGTGAGTGACTAGTAGAGTGAGAGGTGTTTTCTTTTAAACAGGTCGGATTATACACCAGTGCACAGGTTTTTACGTATCTTGTGCTTCGTTGATTCATTTTGGTTGTTTCCTTAAAGCCCTTGGCTGGTATTGACATACCATTCATTACTACTTTCTAATTATAGTTTCAAAGATTTTTTATATTTTTGACACACTGTTTCCACAGCCAGTTTCTGTAGTGACTTCTCCTTCTGGCGCAGAAGGATTTGCAGAAGAAACTGAAGTCTGCACGCCAGGGGGGACTTAAATGGCTCCACTGACGTCACAACTGGAGTCTAAATCATCACAGAGCTGCATGATGCTGTCCCTGGGCATGCAGAGGTACTGCTGGAAAATTTCCGGATCCAGTCTGAAACCTGGAGAGAATTCAAAAGTTAATGAATCTGTGGTTAGATTTTTCTCTACCAGATGCATTGTTACCGAAGGCAAGTAACTTTTCCAATTCGATCGGGCTTGGACACAACTAACTGCCTCGGTTGGAGGATGGCACCATTGAAGGATTTTGATGCCTTGAAACGGTTTAAAGAAAGCAAGGCTGTATGTTCCTTAGGTCCATCACGCCAGCTGATTGAGGACCACTTCTCTATCTTTTAGCAGGAAGTGCCAGTCCTTTTGGCCAGAGGGCCCATAGAGTGTTCCAGCCTCAGTAGTATGAACTGGGTGTTATTCTTGCTACTTCTTTGTGCCGAAGATTGACAAAGGAATTCGTCTTATTTTAGATCCTCACCCTCTCAATACCTTCCTGCAGAAACATTTACTGTTGATTCACACCTAACTTTGTGTCAGTACATTGGACATATCTTTTGAGCTGTCCTGATCACAGATATGTAGCCTGAATCGTACACCAAGTTTATTTTGGGTTTTGATAGGAAGTAGGTTTTGAATTCGTACTGACACCTTATATTTTTAACGCAGTGAACTCTTTCATTGAACATGCTTTCAGCAAATCATTCCACAATTAACTTTTTGTAAAGGAAGCTTGTTCTATGGAAGAAATCACATTTTTGGTGCTTACCATTTGATGCAATGATATGTTCAATTCTAGCGAGCATTTCCAGTGAAGTGTTCATTTTATGAGGTTTTGATCATAATGTGCCAAATCACAGCTGTACAAAGCATCATACAACTTATATTGTGCCCTTTATTTAAATAAAGCTTGTGGGAAATGAATGCTATATTCTTACAGCCAGAATCATCAAGCAAAATTGCGATCACAATAGCTGCGAATTAGCTATTGCGATCGCAATATAATGAAAAGCAATTCATGAAAGGAAAAAGCTAAAAATTGCGAAATCGCTAAAAAATAATTGCGAATTCGCAAACTTATTAACACAATCCTGGAGGAACGCCTATAGCGAATCAGATTTAGCGAGAACCCATGGATTCTGCGAAATATTTTGCGAACTCGCAAAATAATCGCAAATGCAATTCATGAAAACTCGCAAATTGCGAAAATACAGAAAATCGCATTTTGCGAGGCGCAATTTAAGGAGAACCCAAACCAGGAGGTAACCATTAAGAGAAAAAAAGTTTTAAAAAAACAATGAGCCACAGGTGCAGGCCTCTTCAAACAAACTTAAGGAGACACAGTAGGAGCATGAGGACTCTCATAATGGCTGGACTATACATGGTGGTCAGACGGCGAAGGCTCCAGACTGCAGCAAGGAACAGACGCAGGATCCAGGAGCGAATATTCCGCCAGCGGATCACCCTTCTGGGCCAAACTGTGGAGCAAATCTACTCCAAGTACCACCTGAATGGGGCAATGATCACTAAGCTGACCCCCTGCTGCAGCACCCAACAAGGAGGACCAATGCCGTGCCCACCCATGTCCAGGTCTTGTGCAGCCTGCACCTCCTGGCCTGCAGAAGCTTCCAGGGGATAGTCGCTGTTGCAGGGGGGATCTCTCCCAGAGCACCATGTCCCGCTGCCTAAGGAGTTTCCTGGAGGCCATGCTGACCCGGCTACACCATTACATCACATTCCTGACCACCCAACAGGACTTGAATCAAACCAAGCTTCAGTTTTACAACATTGCACAATTCCCACATGTAATAGGATGCATTGACTGTACCCACATCCACATCTGCCCACCTGCACAAACTGAATACATGTACCGGAACCGCAAGTCCTACCACTCCCTGAATATCCAGATGGTGTGCAACGCTAAGACAATCATCGCGGACATAGTGGCACAATACCCGGGGAGCACACATGACTCCTTCATAGTCTGGCACAGCGGCATGCACACACGACTGGCCAGGGGAGACTTTGGCGAAGGACACCTACTTGGTAAGTATACATGCCACCAAAATCTACACTGTGACCATGTAGCTGCGCATAACAGGCACTCACCCTCTGCTCCTTACATTCAGGTGACAGTGCCTACGGTCTCCGTGAGTACCTACTCACCCCATTCTGCAACCCTGCAACAACACAGCAACGGCGTTACAATGCTGCACACATACGCAAAAGAAATTGCATTGAGAGGACATTTGGTCTTTTGAAGAGCCGATTCTGCATACTTCACAAGACTGGTGGGGCCCTCAAATACGAGCCTGATGTCTGTTGCCGCATCGTGGCCATGTGTGCAATACTCCACAAAATTGCTACCAAGCGCAGGATACCTGTAGAGATCTCTGGCAGTGAGTTAGAAGGGGACAACCACCCACCTGCACATGTGCGGCATGCACGCCGGAAGAATCCTGCAGAAGGACGCAGGCGAAGCAACCAAATCACTATTAACTGTTTCTAGTGCACCCACTCCCCTCACCCAACACTTCACTCATGCATGACAATTCAAATAATGACATGAGTCGGATTAACTGGTGCGGAATATTTGTTATTGTTTTGTTCACAATCAATTTTGAATTTCTCACACTGTAACATGAGAGCTATATTGAGTCATATGTTCCCATGTATTGTAGGAGGGCATGCTTGTCTCAGCAGCATGGCCCTTCATGGTACTTAAGAAATGGTCAATGGCGCCTCCGGGCCGACGCTCCCAGTCGTCTTTCCAGCTCTTCCTCAGGATTTGCCCGTGAGGCAGCAGTGGGCTTGGTGCTGCGGCGGGGTGCCATCACCAGTGGCACAGATTGGCTGCTGTGGCTTGAGTTTGCCTCAATAGTGTCATCCCCCCACCCGCCTGGCCATGGCCAGTTGCCTGCAGACCCTGCACTGCAGTGGTAACTTGCTCCAGTGCCCTTGCAACATCCTGGCAGCACTGGACCATTTGCACCTGCATGGCCAACGAGCATCGTGAGAGCTGGGAGCTGGCATTCCCTATTAAGTAGTTTGACCTCGTGTACGCTGACAGGCAGGTCAGCAGCTGGTGGTGGCGGCGCCGGTTGACGTCCCGCTGGGTCAACATGGCCTGGGTGTTGGCCTCCACTGCAGCGGTCATCCTCTCCATCCTGTCTGACAGCTGTCCCACATTGCTAGCGGTCTTGTGCAGCTGTAGGTGAATTGCTGCGAGATGACGGGCTTGTTTCTGATGTCTGCAGAGCATACGGCGCTCAATGGAGAGCCCAGGTGCCAGAACATTCACCCCCCTGGCAGCGCGTGCTGTTGTGGTGCGCGCCTCCCTCACCAATCCGCTGGACTGGTTTCTCACAGCGGCAGTGCTCCGGGTTTGTTTACATGCTGCAGCTGTTGTTGTCAGTCCCACTGGCCTGTGTGTCACACGCTGCGGTTGTGGCGTGCCTGTTGGCGCTGAGGTGGCACTGTCCACAGGGGCAGTTGGTGGTAATACTGCTGGTGCTGCAGCTTGGCCTGATGGTCCTGGTTGAGGGGATGGTTGGACGTCTCCCTCTGTGTCCTCAGGATCATCAGCTATTTGCAGTGCATCACTGTCAGTGCTGGGTTCTGCAGCGCACCTGTGATGTAAAGTGGACGGTAATTAATGACATGTATCTTGCACATAGAAGATTGCTACATGCATGCAGTCTAACATTCCCTGACTGGCTGTAGGATTGACTCTCACTGGACAGGACTGGCTGTATGGGGCTAGATGGAATATGTGGTCAGACTACATGTCCCACAATGCAATAGGGCTATTCTGGTGTGCATGGTCTGCATGACTGGGGTTGCTGATGGGTTGCTCTAGGGTCATGGCCATTGTCAGGGGACTGGGTCGCAGTCGCATGGCACTTACCTATCTTGGGTGGGTCGGGAGGAGTCCAGCTGGGTTACCCCCACGCATGCCTGGGGGTTCAGGGTGTCTTCCACGAGATCCTCAAGTGGGGTGTTGGGTGGGACAGTGGCCTCTCCTCCTCCTGTTGCGACACGCTCCCCCAGCCTCTCTGCGATCCTCTCCTTGGCACGCCCTCTGAGGTCGTACCACCTCTTCTTTAAATCTTCTATGGAGCGCTGGGTCACTCCCACGGAATTAACTTTGGCGCGGATGCGCATCCATATCCTTCTTTTGTCCGCCTCAGGCACCCTCCTTGAATTCTTCCCAAAGAGACGGTTGTGGTCTTTGCTCACTCCCTCTATGAGGAATTCCAGTTCTTGTTCGGAAAACTTTATTTTCCTTTTCCTTTCTGAGGTACTGCCCCCTGCTGCTTCCTGGGACATTTTCTGCACTGGGGTGTCTCCTGATTTTGAGCTGGAGGTGGTCTGGAGTGGAGCTCTGGACAGTGCTGCGTCCACTTCAGGCTCGGTATGCAGAATGAGGGTGGGAACTGCCTGCTTCCTGGTTGTGATGTCATCACTGTGCTCGAAATGCGACTTCCCGTTTTTATGATCTCGCAATTAGCGAGATCGGAATTTGCGATTTCGGTAATTGCGAGATCGCAATTTCAACAGGGAAATCGGCCGATTCTGCGATTGTTATGCGATATTGGAAAAATCGCAATCGGCAATTGTGGCTGATTGCGATTCGCTTTTTTTAATCACAAATTTTCTTGCATCCCATTCTACGATTTCTAAATTGCGATTCGGTATTTCTCGCAATTTAGAAATCGCAGAATTCGGGTTTGATGAATCTGGGGGTTAGTCCCATCAATTAAGAATGTAATACAAATGATGGCATGTTTTCTATGGCCAGTGTTTTAATTTCAGCTCATGTGGGCTTCTCTTTGGAAAGGACGGGAAAACACATTGAGTGTGATGATTGTTTATTGCTAAATCATAATCTTTTGCGCCATGGAAAATTAATGTGCCCCTCTCTCTATATATCTCCGGTGTATTTAGAGAAATTAAAGGTTTGCTTTTAGTACACTTTCATCTTGCCTTCAAGTTTCTCATAATGGAGGTTTTCAGTGCTGCTCAGATATTCTGAAAAATATGGAGAACAGAAGACAATACATTCATTTGCAAAGCATTTATTTTAGCCCATAGAATGTATCCGTCATTCAACACTAGTATGACAGTGTTGATCAAATTGGCCCAATTATGTTAGGATTATTTTTGTCTAAATTGATCAATGAAATAGGCCAGTTACTTGAAGACTCTTTTAGATTTTTACTGATCAGATGTACAAACCTTTTTTGTGCTCGCAAACGGGGAGATTGGCCTGTTTGCTACTGCGAGTAGCATAATGTAAGGGTCGTACATCTGGCCCTAGGTCTCTAGTGAATCTTCAGAGCTCAGGAATATCTACTACAATAATATTGATTGTCATTTGTATATAAAAAATATACTTGTGTAGGAAACCCACCTCTCTAAATAGCGCACTACAGTAGGTTACACTGTACAGAGAGGTTAGGGAAATCCTTACTGGCTTAAAGAGGCAAAAGTAGAAAACACTAACGCTCTATTTTGTGGTAGTGTGGGCGAGCAGTTAGGCTTATCAGAGGGTAGTGCTAAGCATTTGTTGTACGCACCAAGGTAATGAATGATGTACACACTCAATGAATGAAGTTGAGATCAAATTAACAAAAAAAATACTTATTTTTACATATATATTAAGGCCAAGAACTTCGGGTGCAAGGTACAAACTTTTTGCAGTACGAGAAAATCACAGTAAATGCAATATATTCTGTTGTACGCAATTATGCACCATATATTCCTATGAAAGGGAAAAGGCAATTGTTAAAAGCAATGCAGTACAGTTATTATTGTGGTTACCCTTTTGGAAATTTGATGGTTTGGGTCCAAGGTCCAATGTGCCAACGTCAAGTTCTCGGTAGCTTCGGTACTGTCTATACTGATGCAGGAAGCGCTTTATCGGCTTAGTTACTCTCCGCTCAGTGTAAAAAAAACTGTTCAGTTTCAACTTTTGTTGCTTTAAAAAGTTTAAATTGTATGAATTTGAATGTGAATCCGACCGCTGTTGCACTCATTTGCACATCGCTACTCAGTGTAAAACTCCTGTTCCGCTTTTAATTTTTAACTTTTGTTGCTTTTAAAAGTTTTAAAACTGCATGAATATGAATGTCATTCCGACCGCTGTGACACTAATTTACATACCGCTACTATTGCATAGTTAGATACCTTGATATCATCGTCGTCTGGGACGGGTACGCGTGTTAGGGCGGGATCCTTTTCCGGGGTATTTTGGGCCACGCTCTAGCTATTCAAGCGTCAGCTGGAGTGTCACGTAACCCAATCCCCTTATATAGGACATGCTGACGCGACCCGCAGTACTGTCTATACTGATGCAGGAAGCGCTCTATCGGCTTAGAGGAGCATTACACGATAGTCAGTGTAAAATACCTGTTCCGTTTAAATTATATGAATTTGAATGTGAATCCGACCGCTGTTGTACTCATTTGCACATTGCTACTCAGTGTAAAATTAATGTTCCGCTTTTAAGTTTTGTTGCTTTTAAAAGTTTTTAAACTGCATGAATTTGAATGTCATTCCGACCGCTGTGTCACTAATTTGTATACCGCTACTATTGTATAGTTAGATACCTTGATATCATCGCTGTCTGGGACGGGTACGCTCGTTTGTGCGGCATCCTTTTGCAGGGTATTATGGGCCACGCTCTAGCTGTTCAAGTGTCAGCTGGAGTGTCACGTGACCCAATACCCTTACTAAAGGACATGCTGATGTGACCGCACTGCCGGCGCACCAAAGGCAAGCCTATCTGCACCCGTCCGTGACCGGACTGCGCTGTGCGCCAGAACCACCGGCCAAAATCTTGGCTCACATACACCAAGGCTAACCTTTTATATATCCGTGACAAAGGTGAGCATACAAATTGTGTACCTTTGTTCCTCTGATGTAACTCCTTAGGCTGTCATTGACCCATATCTAATTATACCATCGACACCAATGTATCCAGCCTCCACTCAACGCTAGAGTCCCACTCTCGCAATACTGTTAAATCCAGCAAGTGCTATTGAACACACGATCACTTCACAAGCTCAAATACGAAATTGAGGATTTTTTTGAACAACACAGCTCCTCAGGCCCTAAATACTGCTATACCTGATGGATACTATCTTCATAGATGCGACAGAGAAAGACAACGAGGTGGGGGAGTGGCCATTGTAAGTTGCAACCTCTCTAATTCCTGTTGGTAGACACTGCAGTCCTTCTTTGCCCTCAAGAAACAACACCTGTGTTTTTAAACTCACCGCTTGCACTTGAACTACTAAATTGCTATTCACTGCTGTTTTTAATACTTGTACTCACCTCGGTCCACTGCGTGCTTTACGCCTGATTGTTGTGGAGGTTGATCAGCAAAATCCAGTTCCCTTGCCTGCTCACTACCGGTGGGACGAGTGGAGACGGAGCTCCAACGGTCACGTGACCTAGAACCCCGTCCACTACATTAAGCAGATACCTGTTGACCCGCACAGCGGCGGGTGCAGAATTAGGAAGGCAGCGAGTGGAGTAAGTTGCAAACTCGCTAATTCCTGTTGGTAGACACTGCACTCCTTCTTTGCCCCCAAGAAACGACACCTGTGTTTTTAAACTCGCCGCTTGCACTTGAACTACTAAATTGCTATTCACTGCTGTTTTTAATATTTGCACTCACCTCAGTCCACGACGGGCTTTATGCCTGATTGTTGTGGAGAGTTCACCGAAATGAACAATATCCTCCATCCCTCCCAATCTGGATTTCGAACTGGTTTCTCCACAGAGACAGCTCTGTTGTGAGTCACTGAAAGATTTCAGCATTACACGGATACCGGACAGACAGTTGTGTTAATACTATTGGACCTCAGTGCGGCGTTCGACACCATCTCCCTCGTCCTTTTAACCCACACACTGAAATCCTTAGGCATCTGCGGCTCTGCTCTAAACTGGATTATTTCTTTTCTGGACAACCACACCTTTCAAATTTAGTCTGCCACAGCATGCTCCAAGGTTTACCTATCTCGGCATGGAGTTCCCCAGGGCTGGATCCTCAGTCCTTTGCTGTTCAATCTGTACGTCAGACCATTAGCAAACATCACGGAACAAGACGCTTTTTACGTATGCCAACGACTCCCAGATCATTTTTTCCCTTTCCAATTCTGATCCCTCGGCACCCTCTCTTCTTTAACATGGTCTAAGCAAAATCTCCAACTGGATGAATCAAAATAACCTTAAATTAAACGGTGAAAAAAACTAAATACTGATTCTAGGCAAAAATAAAAATCTTTGGAGTCCTCTGCACTGGCCAGCAGAGATGAGTAATTTCCCAAAGCCCTCCAGCCATGTTCGGAACTTAGGCATCATTATTGATGACAATCTAACCATGCAACAACAAACAGTTAAGATCACAGCACTTTGCTTTACCATCCTAAAATGGCTCCGAAAAATCATCTGGATGCTGCCTATCGCCATCCAAAAAAACGTGGTCAATGCCCTCATTACCTCATGGCTGGATTATGGGAATATCCTATATCTTGGCTCCAATAAAGCAGTGACCCGTAGACTGCAGTTGGTACAAAACTATGCAGCCAGACTTCTCTGCAGGATTCATAAAACCTCCCCTATTTCTGAACATCTATGCGATATACATTGGCTCAGGGTGTTGAACCGTATTAAGTTCAAAGCCCTGAGCTACATTTTTCAAATCCAAACAGGCACAGCACCCCATTACCTTCAGTCACTTGTTCGCCCCTATATTCCCTCCCTTCAACTGCTTTCTGAAAACAATTGCACTTTTGTGGTGCCCAGATTTAAACTCACCAGGAGGGGGGGGAGATCTTTTTCCTATTTCGGCCCTCTTCTCTGGAATACTCTTCCCCTGGCCATCCGTAAGGAAACTGTTTACATTAATTTCCACTGAGCTCTTAAGACATGGCTATTCAATCAATAGCCCAATTCACTGCCTTACTGCCTACTGTTTTTTGCTCTCTGTCCGTTTTCGGCGCCAGGAAACCCTTTTTGGGTAGCTGCCGTGCCTAACAAATTCAAATAATAAATAAATAAAATTGTATACCGCTCCCATATTAAAGCCACTTTTTCTGACTTCCCCCAACTAAAAGACGAAGCCATTCATTTCTCATTCAAATGTAATAATACTTGTGTTCTCAACAGTCTACTAATTTACAGACCACCAGAACCTAGAACACCTTTTATTGAATCAATTGCAACAGCCATGGAGTCTTGTTTGGAATACTCCGATTTTTCCATACTTGGTGCTCAATTTTCATTTAGAGTCCAGTGACAGCCGAGATACAAACAATTTAATTGATCTGCTCAATAGTTAAGTTTTAAACAAATAGTCACAGAGTCTACACACAAAGGAAATCATACTCTGGATGGTATTTTTACAAACCACCCACAAATAAAATTTAGGAGCACGTTGCCAGTAATTTGGACAGACCATAAAGTTGCGAGTAATTCCTTTTGGTAGACACTGCTCTCCTTCTTTGCCCCCAAGAAACAACACCTGTGTTTTTAAACTCGCCGCTTGCACTTGAACTACTAAATTGCTATTCACTGCTGTTTTTAATGCTTGCACTCACCTCAGTCCACCGCGGGCTTTACGCTTGATTGTTGTGGAGGGTGGTCAGCAAAATCCAGTCCCCTTGCCTGCTCACTACTGGCTGGACAAGTAGAGGCGGAGCTCTGATGATCACGTGACCTTGAGACCCGTCCACTACATTAAGCAGATGCCTGTTGACCCGCGCAGTGGCCGCGCGCAGAATTAGGAAGGCAGTAAGTGGAGTAAGTTGCAACCTCGCTAATTCCTGTTGATGTGGGTCTGTGGTTCCGTGGTTCTGAACCCGTTCGATGAAGGTCATCGGATATAGACGATTTTGGTGTCAGCGGACCGCAAATCACGGGTGCGGTACGTGCGAGTGTTTTCGTCATAATCGATCAATGCGAACACTACGTATTCAGGGATTCCGTTCGAACCCTCGGGTTCCATTTTGTGTACGGCAGCCATTTTGTGTGTGGTTGCCCTGA